>NC_030811.1:17899090-19149090 GCF_001704415.2 Capra hircus
ACACCAGGTAGCCATCAGGGCAGTGAAACAGAATGGAGCCAAGATCTAGCAAATCCAGAGAAGTGAGCCCTGCTTTTGGGTCCACTTTCTCCCACAGATACTGCTGATTCCAGACAAGGTGGCTGAGAAGCTGAGCAAAACTTTTGACAAGACTCATGAGATTTGGAGTCCTGAAAATGTACTGTATCAGAAGTTTTGGGGGGACTTCCCTGGTGGTCGAGTGGTTAAGGCTTCGCCTTCCAGTGCAAGGGGTGCAGATTCATTCCCTGATAAGGGAGCAAAGATCCCCTGTGCCTCGTGGCCAAAAAACCAGGTCACAGACAACAGAAGCAATAGCGTAGCAAGTGCAATAAAGACTTTTAAAGTGGTCCACATGAAAAAAAGTCTTAAAACCTAGGGAAGCAGAGGAAGGAAATAATAAAAATAAGAATAGAATCAATGAAGTAGAAAACAAATGCCATACTAGAGAAGATCAGCAAAGCAGAAAGTTAGTTCTTTGAAAAACTCCTAGAAAGAGAAGACCTGAATAGTCCTATAACTATTAAAGAGATTAAAATCATTATTAAAATTCTTTCTACAAAGAAAACTTCAGGGCCCGGTGGCTTCAACAGTAAATTCTACCTAACACTGAAGGAAGAAAAGATACCAGTATCATACAAACTCTCCTAAAGAACAGAAAGAAAGAAAACACTCCCTAACTCGTTTTGTGAGACCAGCATAACCTTGATAACCAAAAACAGACAGGACAAGGACATTGCAAGACAGGAAACATGAAGGGCCAGTTTCATTCGTGAACATAGATGCCAAAAATTTGAAACTGTATATTAGCAAGTGTATCCAGCAATATAATACAGTAGGCTCTCACATCATAATCAAATTGGATTTTTTCCCAGCAGTACAAGAGTAATGTAATATTTTAAAAAATCATCGTAATTCACCACTTTGAAGTGAATAAAGGAGGAAAATCTTCTCATTTCAATAGATACAACATTTGATAAAGCTCAACATCCGTTCATAGTAAAAATCTTTGTGAACACAGGATAGAAGCAGACAGATAGGAATCTGATAAGAGTATCTTGGCAAATACTGGTTAATGGTGAAATGTTAAAAACTTCCCCTTTGAGAGCAAAAGCAAGACAAAGTTGCCTGCTTGTATTACTTCTATTCAGCATTGCCCTGGCCATCCTGCTGCTGCTGCTGCTGCTAAGTCGCTTCAGTCGTGTCCAACTCTGTGTGACCCCATAGACGGCAGCCCACCAGGCTCCCCCGTCCCTGGGATTCTCCAGGCAAGAACTAGCCAGTATAATAACACAAGAAAAAGTAACAGAAAGATTAAGGAATTCAAATAGAGAATTAATAGTGTTACTATTAACAGATGATATACTTTTGCAGTAGAAAAATCCTAAAATGTCAACATATGAATTGTTAGAATTAAGGAACTTTAGCAAGATGGCTAAATAGCAAGATCTTAATAATTAAATTACAAAGTAGTTGGATACCAAGATGAACAAGATCAGTATACATTATAAGACCAGTACACAAAAATCTCTTCTGTGCATGAGTAATGACAGAAAATAAAAAAAATTTAAAGGTACTATGTAAAATAGCATTCAGAAATATGAAATACCTCAGGATAAATCTAACTGAAGATATTCAAGCCTTCTAAAGAAAGATATTCATGGCTTGTGCAACTCAATATTTTTAAAATGTCAGATCTCCCCAAATGGTCTATAGATTCATTGCAGTCCCATTCAAAATCCCAATAGTTTGTTGCATTTTTTATTTTTATTTTTTTTATTTTTTATTTATTTTTAAAAATTAATGCATTTATTATAATTGGAGGGTAATTACTTTACCATATTGTGGTGGTTCTGGCCATACACTGACATGAATCAGCCACGGGTGCGCATATGTTCCCCTGTCCTGAACCCTCCGCCCCCAGCCCATCCCTCTGGGCTGTCCCAGTGCACCGGCTTTGAGTGCCCTGTTTGATGCATCGAACTTGGGCTGGTCATCTGTTTCACATATGGTAATATACATGTTGCAGTGCTGTTCTCTCAAATCATCCCACCCTCGCCTTCCCCCACAGAGTCCAAAAGTCTGTTCTTTATATCTGTGTCTCTTTTGCTGTCTCTGTTGCATTTTTTAATATGTGGAAATTGATGAACTCACTCTAAAATATATGTGGATATGCAAGGGGCCAAGAGTAGCCAAGACACTTTAAGAGAGAAGAATAAGATGTTAGGACTATATTCTAAATGTTGCAAATTACTGTCAAGGAACGAGGAGTGTGGTGTTGCTGTAAAGCAAGACAAGTAGACCAATAGAACAGAAAAGAGCATTCATAATCAGACCCACATGTGAATAGACAATTGATTTATTAGAGTGAAGGAATTGTGATAAAGACTTAGTCTCAGAAATCACATTCAACTATCCCTTGCATGATTCAGCTATCCCTCTAGTCACACAGAAGTAGGGGTGTTATCTGCTTTCTCCTTACTTTCTCTTTATTTGCCCTCATTTTCAGAAGATTTTGTTTTATTTTTCCCCAGCCCTTCTCCCCTTCTCCAGGCACTGCTTTGTAGTCCAAAAGCAACAAAGTAGAGGGAACAGGTGGAGATTAGATGATCCAGGGCAAAAGCTAATGCTAGGGGGACCACATGATCTGGTTTTGCCTGGTTCAATCCTAATTTACTCCTGTTGTTCAGCATAATTGTAAATTCTACTCTCAACAGTGTTCTGGTTTGGATGCTAAATTTTATGGTCACCCAAGGTAAATTAGAGTATTTGGATCACACAGAACTCTCTGAGTATACAGTTTAGGATGAAAGGGGTGTAGATATAGGCAGAAGGGTGCTAATTGACTGGATAAAGCAGAAATCATTAATAAAAAGGCAAGCTCTTGTTCCTAGGTTAATGGTCCAGAGATTGTAATTAATTTAGCTGAGCTCTAGTTTACAGGGCTGGAAGGAGGAGTGTGTATTGGTTAAGCTCTTAGATCTGTAAGGTCAGAGATGTCAAACACCTCTTTCCGAGGTCAGTCAGAAATAGCAGCAGTTATTTAAAGAGAGTAATACAGGTTGCCTGGGTTTCAGTTTATGGACTGTACTCCAGAAATGACAGTGTAGAATCAGAGCAGGTTGGTGTACTTTCTAATCAAACTGATTTAATCTATTAATCAGTTCAGTTGCTCAGTCATGTCCGACTCTTTGCGACCCCATGGACTGCAGCATGCCAGGCTTCCCTGTCCATCACCAACTCCTGGAGCTTGCTCAAACTCATGTGCATCGAGTCGGCGATGCCATCCAACCATCTCATCCTTTGTCATCCCCTTCTCCTCCTGCCTTCAGTCTTTCCCAGCATCAGGGTCTTTTCCAGTGAGTCAGTTCTTCGCATCAGGTGGCCAAAGTATTGGAGCTTCAGCTTCAGCATCAGTTCTTCCAAGGGATATTCAGGACTGATTTCCTTTAGGATGGACTGGTTGGATCTCCATGCAGTCCAAGTTTTAATCTATTAATTACTGGTTAACTGTCATTTGCAAGGAATTATAACTAAACTATCGTTCTTTTTTAAATTTTTGAGTATCTTTAAGAGAGTGGTTCTCAGGGTGAGATTCTCAGATCCCTAGAGGGTCCTTGAGGCCCGTTGAGGGAGGTCTGTGAGGTCAAAGCTATTTTTATAATAACACAAAGATGTCGTCTGGCTTTTCTCATTGCTTTGACCTTTGTACTGAGGTATGAAAGCAGTGGTGGGTGAAGCTGTGGTGCCTTGACTCGAATCCAGACAGTGACACCTAGCTGTTCAAGGACTCATTCCAGTCTTCTTCACTGCTGGGCAATCACAGATTTTTTTATTTTTATTTTTTACAGCATTTTTTAAAATGCCAGTTTTATGTTAGTATATCATTGAAGCAGTAAAAATAAATTTTAAAGACTCATTTGTTTTGGCTGTGGTGAGTCTTAACTGCTGTGCAGGCTTTCTCTGGTCGTGGAGAGCAGGGGCTACTCTCCGTTGCGGTGTGGAGGCTCCTTGTGGCAGTAGCTTCTCCTGCTGTGGAGCACGGGCTCTAGAGTGTGCGAGCCTCCGTAGCTGTGGCCTGTGGGCTCTGGAGACAAGGGCTCAGTAATTGTGCTGCGTGGGCTTAGTTGCTGCATGGCCGGTGGGATCTTCCCAGACCAGGGATCAAACCTGTGTCCTCTGCAAGGGCAGGTGGATTCTTAACCACTGGACCGCCAGGGAAGCCCCCAGATTAATTTTATTAAACCTAGACCCTAGAGTCTCTTGACGGTCTGGATGACAGGAGAGGAGATGCATATAAAGCACTTCTGCTGATTATGGCCTTGCAGTTGAGAACTGATCTAACTGTGGCCGTGTTTTTGCTTGAGCAAACAGCCTGTGGGCTTGAGTGTTTGGCTTTGAAAATGAGCAGTGGGCAGGAAAACAACTGACAGCAGTTATTGCCAGTGATCAGATTGAGTTTTCAATTGGAAATGAAAATTTTACAAACTTGTCTGCCATGGTGAAATGGACGGTTTCCTAGTACTTAAAGCCTTTTCTGATGAGCTCGATGGTGATATTAATGAATGTGATTTTGGGTTACTGTAAAATAAAATGTGTCAATATCAAGAAAGTCTGCATAATGCAGTGAACCATTATTTTCCAAATGAGCAATGTCATCCAATCATGCATGAGTCTATTCAAAGTGCAAGGAAGACCAGTAGTTTTAGCATAACAGAAGATGAAAAGTTCAGATAGTTTCAGAGTCAATATTGCCACTAACCTTCATAGGAAATATTGTTGAGTTTTGGTGTGGTTTCAGAGAAGAATATTTAACGGAAATACTATTTGAATATTATTTGGTAGGCTATTAAAATCTTCCTCCTTTTTCCAACTACATATTTATGCTTTTCTTCGTAAAATAACTGATGGAAACTGATTGAATACAAAGTGTAAGAGAATCTAGATAGCTTCTGTTAAGGAAAAAATTTTAAAAACATAGAACACTTCTCATTAAATTTGGCGGGCATGTGGGAAAATATGAGCTTCTCTGGTGGCTCAGATGGTAAAGAATCCACCTGCAATGCAAGAGACCCAGATTTGATCCCTGTGTTGGGAAGATTCCATGGAGAAGGGAATAGCTACCCACTCTAGTATTAGTTAATTCTGTGAAAAATGTTGATATGTAATAGGTTTAATATTGTTATTTTTAAATGAATTTTTCATTTGCTCTGTTTTAATTTTGAACATGATATTTATCTATAGATATGCTCCACATAAACAAGGACTCTTGAAAGCATTACTCACTCAGTTGTGTCTGACTCTTTGTGACCCCGTGGACCATAGCCTGCCAAGTTCCTCTGTCCATGGAATTCTCCAGGCAAGAATACTGGAATGGGTTGCTATACCCTCCTTCAGGGGATCTTCCGGAGCCAGGGACTGAACCCCAGTCTCCTGCATTGCAGGCGGATTCTTAACCATCTGAGCCACCAGGGAAACCAAATAAACAAAAGCTCTTGTGAATCCTTCCCTCTTAGCTCAGTTGGTAAAGAATCCGCGTGCAATGCAGGAGACCCCGGTTCAATTACTGGATCAGGACGATCCACTTGAGAAGGGATAGGCTACCCACTCCAGTATTCTTGAGCTTCCCTTGTGGCTCAGCTGATAAAGGATCCGCCTGCAATTCGGGAGACCAGGGTTTGATCCCTGAGTTGGGAAGATCGCCTGGAAAAGGGAAAGGCTACCCACTCCAGTATTCTGGCCTGGAGAATTCCATAGAATAGCCCATGGGGTCGCAAAGAGTCGGACACTACTGAGTGACTTTCACTTTCACTTGTGAGTCCTTATTTTCATGAATGCAAGAACGTCCTGAGACTAAATGGTTTGAGAACCACTGCTTTAGAACACTAGTTTTCAGCCTTGATGAAACTCAGGGACATCAGTGGAGCTTTAAAAACTACCATGGTGTGGGTCCCATGTCTAAAGATTCTATTTTGGGGAGGTCTGGGGTGTGGTGTGGGTTCCCCGGGTAACCCTAATATACAGCCAGGGTTGAGATCCACTCCTTTAGTCGACTGCTGGAGATGAACAGGCCCTGGAGATTGAGATGCACCCTTTTTGGATCTGTAAACTAGAGCATTTTTTTCTCCAGTCATCTGGCAGATTTGTCAAGCATCAGCTGTGTTCCAGCGTGTGTACTGGATGGTATATATACAGTTTGTAGCACAGGAGATTTGTCAGGGAGCGAATAGAGTCCCTGTCCTCAGGGAGCCCATGTTCTGGGAGAGGCGATGGCTAATAAGCCAACTGACACAGAAGTCTTACATTGCTTCAGGGCTGAGGGTGGACCTAATAAAATACCAGAACCAGGCAAGTGTGGTCCTAATGTTTGGATGTGCTTCACCTTCAGACCCGGTTTCGGACCTGGTTTGCTGCAGTCTTCAGAGCTGGTGCCTCCCGAGCCCCCACAGCCCCAAGCATCATCTGAAGCCACCTCATTTGCTGCCCGAGGGATCTACTCTGAGGAGGGGCCGTCAGTGGCTCGGCCTCGGCCTGTTGGGGGCACCACAGGTACACGTGGGCATTTCTTTCTGGCTGAATTGTGCAGAGAGCACTTTAGACTTCAGGGTGTCAGAATCCCAGCCCTGGCCTCTTCTGGCCGTAAGAGCTGTGTTTCTTTGGGTCCTCTGGGAGATGCATGGCTGGGAGGTGGGAAAGGACAGAGTGGCTGAGATCCCAAGACGTGGGGCCTCTGATTTGTTCCTGAGTCAGAGTCTCGAAAACAGTCCCTTTGTGTGAAATTCCCAGCACATGGCTTCCAGGGAAAACGTTTCTGAAAACTTAGAGTGAACAGAAACACCTATTTCTGAGTGCTTACGGTGGCATGAAAACAAGCGTTTATTTTAAAGAAGGCAGTTTCTAAAGTTGATCCACAGGGGCTACAGGGAGATGTGTGTTTTATTTGGTCGCTTCTGGGAGGGTACAACCACGGTTTTGTCCTCGAGACTTACCTCCCTCATTCTTCCCCTTCTACCTTTATCTTCTTCTCTTTTCTGAAACATCCTTGTCATTTCCTCATGCCTCTAAGCCTGTCCCTTCTCTGCAGTCACTCCTGGGCAGAGTCGGCAGTGGAAGGTCAGGGGAAGCCGGTGGCAACGTGAAACGGTTCTAGGGCTTTTCTGCCTGCTCTTTCAAATCCTCATTAGAAGAACAGTCTTAGAAGATAACAGATATAAAGTGCTTAAAATAGTGCCTGGAATATCATAAATTGTAATACATATTAGCTGCCATTATTATTATTACTATTATTTCTGGTGATGGTGTAAATCATTAAATTTTTGGAAAGCAGCTTGGCAGTATAACTTTATAAGCCTTTGATTTGGTAATTTGGGAATATGGGCTCTTCCCTGTCCCCTGAAGAGATCCAAAATATTGGAGAAAAACTACATGTGCAAGGATGTTTATTGAAGCATTATTCAGAATAGCAAACAACTGTGAGCTCCCTCAATACCGAGTTATACGGGCATCAGCGAGTAAACTTGTACAGCCATCTAAAATGAAGAGCTCAGAGCCAGAAAAAGGGAATTTAAGATTTCCTGATTGCCTCCTATGCATTTGGTACTTGACCTATTTTATCTCTTTTAATCCTTGAAATAGCACTGTGAGATAGATTTTTAAAAAAAATCTCCATTTGAAAAGTGAGGCATTGAGTCTCAGCTGGAGTGATTACTGGGTGTCCAAGGTCACAGGCTTGTCAGTGGTTGAGCTGGAATGCCAACCCCTGCCTGCTGGGGGGTGATGGGTGACTTGAATCACGAGGGAGCCTGTGCTGTCTCGTTAAGTGAACAAAGCAAAATACAGAATTGTGTCTCAACTATGATTTTAACTGCTGTTGCAAGTCTAACACAAAGGTATGCTTTTCTCCCTGTGCGGTTGTCTGAGCCTTCACAAGTGATGACGGGCACTGTGCTGTATTTCTGTCCTTTGCAAGATTTGCTCAAACAATGTCTCTTGGGCAATGTCCATTGTCTGATAGTTCTAATAATTTTAATAGTGTTAGGAGTCTTCAGTAGCAAATGCTTCAGGACAAGTGCTCCTGTAGAGTACATTTTTAAAAAAGGTATTTGATTAACAGAGGCTGTTAATTAGGTAACTAGAGTAGGAACAGCCTTGAAGATGGAGAGGTCTTACCTCTGGAAAACCCTGAACCTTTGTGGGACTAGCCTGAGCATCCCAGATGAATGAGACAATCCTAGGTGCATTGGAAATCAATGTTTTATTTCACAGCATTTAAAGATCTGGTTTTTTTCTCCCTCGATCTGTTGAATAGGGTTATTTCCATATGCCAAAGTTGATGGGAGATTAAAATATGTTATTTAAAGGCTAGCTTTCACAGCCACACAAGGCTATGGCGTGCCTAAGTGTAGAATGAGCGCTAGAGATCATCTGTCTTTGCTTCAGTATACCTCGATGAAGAGGTTGAGTGGGTGGCTTTGTTGACTGAAAAAGAGGCGCAACTTGAGAGGTGAGTTTTATTTGGGGCAAAATGAGGACTATAGCCTGGGAGAGAGCACCTCAGATGGCTCTGAGAGACTGCTCCAAAGAGGCAGTGGGGGAAGGTCAATATATGATTTTGGTGAAAGGGGAGTTCAGTGCAACCAGGCACTTCCTTTACAAGAGGTTTTCTGCTAGTCCCCAGGAGCTGATGGCATCATGAAGGGATTTAGTGCTTTTCTAGATATGAGGAGATGCAAAGATTGGGATCATGAAATCAGTTCCTAAAAATACCTAACTGTCTAAAGACTTGCTCCACCAGATTCCCTGGAGCACAGAGCGCCTCACTCCACCCTGAACTCCCTTGGGTGTTGAAGGTCAGCAGCCGCAGCAGCACAGGGTTTGGTCTCTGCAGAGGCAGGTGACATGCCCGTGCTGCTAGGTCGCTGGCACATGCTCTTGGCAAGTGCCCGTTTGTCATGGATAGTTTTAAATTTTTAATTATGATATGACTAGATTATGAAAACAATGTGAGTATCACAAAAATGTACTTTAACATTTTGAACTCAAATGCACACTCTGCCTGTTTTTTTTTTTTAAAGGCATATTGCACTTTCATTTCCTTATGAGTCTGAAAATCATAAGTAAGAACCAAGTTTCAGTTTCTTTATGGCTCCAAAACTTTTCACTCCTTTTTTTCTGAATGAATAAGGTCCCCATTATCTGTAGCCTCTACAGAAATGAATGGAAGGGCCCTCCATTATCCCCTTTATTCCCCGTCCTTTGATGTCTGACCAGGAAAATAGGAACATCACTAATAGCCACTGTATTGAGAGGAAGTAAAAGCCCACAAGCCCAGAAGCTCAGGTCTGGTTTTCTTAGGAAGTGTCTTTTCTGGGGGTAGAATTGGTGCCACATTTGAACAATGCTCGTGTCCCCAGGGCGTGCCGAGGTCAGAACCAGAGTATCTCACTTGAGCAGCCTTCAGCTCCCCTGCTGATGTTCACTGGGCCCCTCCCTGTGTTCCTCCAGGCTCTCAGATCCAGCACCTGACGCAGGTGGGAATCGCCAGCAGAATTGGAGCTCAGCCAGTGGAAATCCCACCGAGCAGAGGCGGCCAGTATGGGGGGCCAGGCTGGCCTGCCTACGGGGAGGACGAAGCTGGCCGGAGAGAGGCTGTGAGTATCTCATGTTGGGATTGTCGTTGAGAATTCAGACACGATGGATATGGATTTCAGTTTTATAAGATGAAAAGAGCTATGGGGATGAATGATGTGAAGGCTGCATGATAGTGTGAATGTATTTAAGACCACTTAAGCATGGTTCAAATGGTAAATGGTATAGCTGCTGCTGCTTCTGCATGGGAGATCTTGATTTAAAACCTGCATGAAGTTTTAATCTCCGTCACTTTTTTTCTCCGAGTGTATTTTTCTTTTCACACAGTTGTGCATGCATGCTAAGTTGCTTCAGTTGTGTCTGACTCTTTGTGACCCTATGGACTATAGCCCGCCAGGCTCCACTGTTCATGGGATTCTCCAAGCAAGAATACTGGAGTGGGTTACCATGCCCTCCTCCAGGGGATCTTCCCCACCTAGGGATCAAACCCGGCTCTCTTTTTTCTGCAGCATTAGCAGGCAGGTTCTTTACCACTAGCGCCACCTGGGAAGTCATTCTTACAGCCTGTAGATGGCAAATTCCCTCTGACCAGACTGGAAGACTATTGGCATTGAAATCTGGAAACGTATACTATTTTTCTCCAGGTAGATTTCAGGCTTGAAGTAATGAGGTTTCTAAAATAACCTAAAATAACAAAAGCAGTATTCATTATGGAAAATCTGCATAGAGACCTAAGTAACAGTTACTTTCCCCCCCCATTTTTTTTCAATTATGGTAAAATGCATAGAATATAAAATTTACTATTCGAACCATGCTTAAGTGGTTTTAGATACATTCCATACTATTATGCAGCCTTCACATCATTCGTCCCCATAGCTCTTTTCATCTTATTAAACTGAAATCCATACCCGTGAAACATGAATTCCCCATTCTCCCTCCCCCCAGTTCCAGGCACTACCTGTAATTTTGACTTTTAAGTTGTGAGTTTGAAGCTATAAAAGCTGGGCTTGATCTTTGAAGTGATAACTATATAAATATTCCTGATCTTATGTACCTCCTTGCTCAGCATTTGAGTTTTATTGTGGGTTTGTTAATGTCATTTCCATTATGACCACCATGTACGCGTGTTGAGTCACTTTAGTCCATGTCTGACTCTTTTGTGACCCTGTGAACTGTAACCCACCAGGCTCCTCTGTCCATGGGATTCTCCAGGCAAGAATACTGGAGTGGGGTGCCATTTCCTCCTCCAGGGGATCTTCCCAACTCAGGGGTTGAACTTGGTTCAACTTGGTTCAACTTGGATCGACGTGAATTTGATCCCTGGGTCAGGAAGATTCCCTGGAGAAGGAAATGGCGCCCCACTCCAGTATTCTTGCCTGGAGAATCCCATGGACAGAGGAGCCTGGTGGGCTACAGTTCATGGGGTCACAGAGAGTTGGACATGACTGAAGAGACTTCGCATGGATGCATTACAGCCTCAGGTCTGCACTTTACCTTTGCTGACATTTTGCTTTTTCTGTGCCTGGCTTAGTTTCCTGCATTGTTTTGGGTTTTCCCATCATATCCAATGTGCACTTTTTGAGGGCCTCTTGGTCACAGTTTGCAGAAGTGAAATGTGGAAGTTATTCCAGGGCTCAAATGTCCTGTTTACCAGGCTATCAAGTTGCTCTTACCACAGGTGAAGTCACAGATGTAGTATGTGCATGTGTGTATAAAGAGATTTTTTCACTGAAAAAATATGAAAAAAAAAATCACTGAAAAGTATAATTCTTATCAAAGGAATGCCCAGTTAATCCATATTTTGCCAGTGTCAGCAAAGCTAGTGTGTGCTTTTGTGCAGATAGCTTAGAAAAAAACAAAGCTGTGCGGAGCACTGACACATAGACACACAGACAGACAGATGAGGTGGAAGATGACTTTGTGATCTTGTTGCGGTTCCACGGGCCCCATATGTGTTCTCGTCACCCCTTCCTTGGGTTCCAGACTCAGAGCAAAGGCAGTTGCTCTTCCCGTCAGTCCGTCTGCCAGTTTCTGCTTATTGCTCTGAGCAGACATCCGCATCAGACCTTGCCCTCTCTGGGATGCTCCAGCCTTCCTCCCTGTCCAGCTCTGCAGGGCCCTTCCTGGTTCCCCAGTGGCCCACTCTCCTTGCACACGTGGCAGCCCAGGGATTAGCCAGTGGGGCCAACTGCACGTTCATTCTTTCTGTCTTTAATGAAGTGTGTATAGGCCCTTGTTAAATTAAGTTCAGGGGCTTCTTTAGTGGACTACTTTCCCTTGCACAATTTCTCTGCAGTTATATCTTTGCATTCTGGTGGTGGGAGGCTGAGTTGTTGGTTGGGAGGTGGATGGAGAGCATCAGATGCCAGTTTGCCTCTGATCTTCCCTCCTGTTTTCCTGTGTTTGCCGTGGTTTTTCAGACACATGTGCTCGGACATCAGGAGTATTCATCACCGCTGTTCCAGGTGCCAAGGACTTCAGGTCGGGAGCCCTCAGCTCCTCCCGGGAACCTCCCTCACAGGGGGCTGTCGGGTGCTGGATTGGCCTACCCCACCAGTTCCACGGAAGACCTCCAGCCCAGCCACTCCTCAGCCTCTCTCATCAAAGCGATCCGCGAGGAGCTCCTCCGGCTCTCGCAAAAGCAGACCGCCGTGCAGAACTTCCACAGCTGATCAGCCTCGCCTTGCACATTTGCCAAGTATCCGCTTCCTGTGGAAGCAAGACTAAAAGGAAGTCAACTGAGCAGGTGTTTTAAGAGGAGGAGCATCTCTGGGGCGAGGGGCCCAACTAAGGGAACAGGTTGCAATTTTAGAAGATGTGACAGCCCATGATGCTTTTCATATGTTGGCAATTTTGTGACCACCTGGATTCAGTTGAAATTTATGTACTTTTGGCCAAAAGCCAGCAGCACTTCACAAAAGACCAACCACAGTTCTAAGCTAATGAAATTCCTAAGTCTCTCTCTTTTTTTTTTTTTAAAGGTGAAAGATCACAATGTGTAGATGGTGTAGGGATTAAAGGAACCTAGTATTTCCGTGGGAAGATGTGACTCAGACTGGTTTGTACGATGAACCTGCTGCTTTGTTTTCTGAGAAAAAGAGTTTTGAAGACATTTTATTAACTGCTTGATTTTCACCCTCTTTTTCCTCCTTAGGAACTTCTTTTAGTAGTAATATTAACAACAGGAATACTAAGACTGTTTGGGAATTTAAAAAGCTACTAGTGAGAAACCAAATGATAGACTGTAGAGCCTGATGATTCAAAAAGAAGCCATCAACTGCATTTTCCTTCTTCTGGTGCTACAGCTCCAAGAGCCCCTTCACCTTGTCCGTGAAATGCAATTTTGGCTTTCTCAATGGAAGAACATGTGGAAGGTTTCATCTTGTTCTAGAAAGAGGGCGTAAAAAGCCTCTCCACATAGGAAAAGCTTAATAGTTATTTGGTTATTCAAAATACATATCAAAGTTTAGATTTACACTCCTTAATTGTATTTGCTATTTGTTGATTGGCAGAGGTAACTGCCTATTGCATTTCATTTGAGTACATATCTTCATCAAGGCCAGTCCTATAGAATGAGGCTTTGAGGAGGTCCCGACGAATCCTGGCACTTTGCTGATACGTTGCTCCCAACTTTGAATGAGGAATCTTACATAAGCAAAAATGCTTTGTCACAGTTCCTAGGACCACCGAATGGTTAGTTATTTGTGAATGCATCGGTGGTAATCGCGTTCCCTGTGTTTGAGACCTGGAAATGAGTTCTTTTGAGCCTCTTTGTAATGAGCCAAGAAAGGAAAGAGGAGCTGTGAGACCATGGGGGAGAAAGAGTTACTCCTAATTTCTGATTTTATTGTGTATAACTGTGCTGAGTGACTGTTAACACCACCTTTGGGCCTGACGGAGGGGTCCTCTCACTTGAGATTGCCTCCTGAAGGGACTATTTCTCCACTTCCCGAAGTGGAGTGAGGACTAGAGGAACAAGGGCTGTTCTGTTTTCTGGGACCTGAGTGAAACGAAGAAGAGCAGGTGCAGATAACACTTCGCCATGAATCCTTTTTTATTAGCTCAATTAATATCTTTAATTAAACAACGGATAACACAGGCAGAATCTGGGGCTCTGACTAATCAAAATCTCTGTATCTGTGTCAAATTTTAAGAATCCCGAAGCAGCTAAAATAGGCCCCCAAAGTGTAACCACTGGGCTCCAGTGTTATGTTTCTGCCCTTCCTGCATTAAGTCTGTTATGTAGACTCATCTCACAATCCAGGGAGAGTCAGTTCTGGGAAATTAAAATGGAGGCATTTTTTATCTTTATGCCTCTGAAACAGGAGAGGTGCAGAAGGATGTCTGTTGAGAATATGAAATAAAGTAATGGGAGCTCCTTTTCAGGTACCCTTCCTGGGCTCCAAAGAGCAAGGGAGAGGGGCCCCTCATGTGGGCTTGATCTCTTACCTGTCAGTCTTGATTTAATACCAGACTTGCCCAGAGTGGAGGGGTCTCTGCCTGTCGTTCAGAAATACCAGGATCCTGAATGGGTAAGGAAGAATTTCAGAGATTCATGCAAATTTTTATTTCGGACACCTTTTGGTGAATTCAGCTGATAGCCCCACCCCTCCCATCCTGCTCAGTGTCCTAAGTGTTCACACTTGGAGTGTACAAATGTGGTTACCTCCTTAGCACGTGGCAGAAATGGACCTCTGTTTTAAATGGGGCTGTGACAGCAGTTTTGATGCCTTTCAAACTAGCATAAGGGGATTCTGTCTCTATTTTTCTTCTTAGAAGGGATACACTTTTAAACCAACGTCAAGACCAAAGATGACGTGTAATAGACAAACGGTGGTATGTGGTGGGTGTGAGCAGACCAGTGAGATCCCCAGCACTCTTGCGTTGGTTGTAAAGCACACTCAGTTTGCACTCAGTTTTACCGTCAACTGACCCAGAACATACCAGCTGTCGTGGGAATACCACCCCGAGTGGGGCTTCAGACACTCAGTGAATGGAATCTACTTAAATGAGAGGTCCTCATGGCAGTTGTGTGGCTTTGGAGTTCCATTTATTGAAACACTGCAAAATGAAAACTGAAATTTTATGTCTGTTCTTTTTTTTCTGATTTTAAAAGTTTTCATGGTAATAGCAAGAGCTATCTATTTGAGTCAGAGTTTTAGAGGAGACTGTTTGGAGAAATGATCATTTTCAGATTGTGCGCAGTCACTACCTGGCTGTGTCAGGCCGCTTGTCTGAGCCTCATTCTCCCCATCAGCCACGTGAGAACGGGCCTCCCCGGCCCTGGATTTCTCATTGCAAGGATCAGGCGTGGTCATGTGGGCAGACATCCCTTGAGGAGGGAGCACAACGCAGTGAGAACGTGGGCTGTCTGTGTGATGGTGCTGGGATGGATGTCTGATCTGCTGTGACCTCCCAGTGAGGGAGTTCACGTGGAGGAAACCAGAGCAACGCCAGAGGCCCCGTGGGACTCCACTTCCTCCCTCCCGATTTGCTTTCAATTCACTTCCTTCACCATTAACTTTCAGTTCTCATGCATTGTTCAGATTTTCTGCTGTTTCTGGCACCAAACACGAGCTCTGCCTTCTGAGATTCTAGGATCTGAATCAGACAACACCCTCGGGTGTAAAAGATGGAAGAGATGGAAAAACAACATGGTTTAAACATCAGTAAAATGCAGCGAAGTACACAAGTACATTGGAAGGAGGAATGGAACTTACACGTTTGGAAACAGTGGGATCTTGGGGAGAACTCAACATCAGAAGCCACGGAAGACAAGAGCTTCCCAGGCACATGGTGAGATGGTGTGGGAAGAGCTGAGAGTGGGCCTGGGGAAGGATGGAAAAAGTGGTGAAGCTGCTGTTGAAAATAACCTTGAACCTGGTCTCCAATATGGAGACGAATCCCTAACTGCACCTTCGAAGGAGTTTTGTAAAGAGGAAGAAGTGATGCTCTGAGGAAATGTCTGCAGGAACCCAACAAGAAAATGACCAGGCCTGGGAGGAAGGTCTGTGGAGGAACACGTCTGTTCTGGAGGGGACGGGAGAGTCCCAGAACTGCCAGAGGGCCAGTGTCAAGTGTGAAAGACGTCTGCCGAGGTCTGCTAAGAGCAGATCTCAAGGGTCTGTCATTCAGCCACATTTAATCCTTTGTGGAGCATAGTGGGTTATAAGTAAATATATTTGACTTTACAGCTACCTACACCTTTTCCTCCAAATTGTATTTAATTTCAGAGTGTCTTTTCATTTTGGTCATATGTGGCTTTTGAGCTGCAGACTAAGCCAGTTTCTGCCAACCACAGTTTTTCAGGGCATGAGGCCTGCAATGCAGGGCACAGGTGAAGGGACGCCTGGAGGCTGCGGGCTGAAACAGGTAATTCTGTGCTTTACGAGCCTCCCATTGAACTGTGTACAGGGTCAGTGTTCACTGCGTTTGCACAACTTAGTGCTCCAGTGACCAAACCAATCACTCGGACGCAGATTGGCATTTGTAGTTAATTCAGGAGTTAATCATTAAATACATCTCTCTCTCCCTTTCATATGAGATTCCTAGACATGAATGAATTTGCTGATTGGAAGGAGAGCTGGTGAAAGGTTCTGGGTGGGTGGGGAGGGGTACCACACATGCTTTAGCTGTAGATGTTTTAGCCATTTCATTTCTACCTCCAGAGCAGGTCCCCAAAGCCAGACTCCAGAGCCCACCTAACCCACCTTTGTTCCAGGCAGGAGCGTGAGGAAGTCCACTTCTGCACCTGCAAGTAGGCCATTTGAACACAAAGCACATTTTTATGGGATGGTAACCTGAACTTCATTTTTACATTTAATCCAACACCATCACGGATATTCTTACAACAGGTGAGAGAGGTTTCCATCAACAGCTGCTGTAACACACTCATACACTGTATTAGGCTTACACTTGTTACCTAGTGAACAGGGAGTGTGTGCATTTCAGGTTTCTTTTGATACTCTTGGAGGTGATTTGTGGTGTTTAAGACTCCTTTCTCTAATTTTATGAAAAAGACTTGAAAACCGAATTCTCACGGTAGGATCCTAATTCCATGCTGTGCGTGTAACAGTACACTTGAAAATTTATCTTAACACGCCAGCAGCGTTGACATTTAGCAAAAGAGTATCAAATGTCTTGGAAACATGAAACAAAGTTGGGAACCAGCAAGCAAGTGAAAGAAGGACGGAATGTCACCCTCTGAGACACCCTTCTCAAAATTGCTTTCCCACAGGGTAGATTATCATGCAGACTCTTTGCTTTTCCTTCTTTCTCCGGGTTTTTCTGCTCTGGGACCACTTCACATTTAAAGAAAGAGTGGATAAGTAGAAGGGACAAAGAGAGAAATTGAAGTGATTTGGGTCTCACGGTCCCTGATTCCACGGAATCTTTCTGGACAACTTGTAACATGAATGCCCCTTCTCACGTCCACCAGGTTTCCAGCGTTCATCACTTGACTCCTTGAGTGTGCAAGGTCGGAGTAGTGCCGGGTCAGCTTCTAGCCAGGCTCCCCATACTGTTCCTCCTACAAATGTGGGGAAGGAGGAGGGGGCCCTAGGGGAACAGAGGCAAACCAGTGGGCTCGGTTGCTCTAAGCAGCAGAGGGTTAATTTCAGAAAAGGGGAGTAGAAACTCTCCACTTTGCCCTCCTCCAGGGCATGGTCTAGGGAGTGTGGGGGTGGGGTGAATTGCACCCTTCCAGGAAAGGCTGTCAAACCGAGCGCTCTGAGGTGCCCACTGGCCACTTCCGACTTTGTCAAGGTCCATGTTCTTCTGAGTTCCTGCACTCTCATTCCTAGATTATGAGTGTTAATGTACGAAAAAATGCAGAGTAAATTGAGGCCACTCCTGGCATCAATCCTGCAACTTTGAACTTGACAATCATGGTTTGCTGGTCTCAAATGGGCCCTTAAATTTCAGTATGGGTAAATGATTTAGTAATCAAGCTCTCTCTTCTCTTTGCTGGTTGTTTCTTCCCTTCAATTAGCTGCACTGTTTTCTAATGTGCTGTAGAGTTTTTGAAATAATTTATGCAAGTGTTTGGTTTCCATGTTTACAATTTATACAGCTTTCCTAGCATTTTAAATGGAAATGTCAATAAATGCTCTGAATTGGTGTCAAGTGATATTTTCTGTTTATTTCCTTCGCAACATGATAGTTCTCTCATGTGCAAAATGTGAAAGTTGAATGCAGTGTTTTTTGTTCTCTGATTTTTGTGTCCGTCGTGAGAACACCTGATGCTTTCATTTTCCAAGGAATTAAGTTGAAAGTAGTCTATTCAGTGCATGGAATTTGCAGAGTTGTCACGCAAGGTGGTTGGCGCCACTCCTTTCAACTCACTGTTTTGCTTTACAGGCTCTCCACTAATCAAATTGATGCTTCCACTAAGAGCAGATTCATTTTGGAATTAAAAGATTAGGACTATAATCTAGAAAGATAACTGAGAAGATCCTCTTCTGTGCAAACTTGTAATAGGATAAACCTGGAGTTGTTTACGAAACTCAAGAAAACAAAAACCCCTTGAAACTGAGAAAAGCAAGAGGAATTGCAAAACACAGAGGAACTCGACAAAGGAATGGAATGTGGAAGCCTGGATAGGATTCTGGACAACAGAAAAGGTTATCAGTGGGAAAAGGATGAAATCTAAGTACAGCCTTCCGTGCAGTTAGCAGTATTCTACAGAGGTTCCTTTATTGATTTTGCTAATTTTAGTATTAGGAGAAGCTATGGAAAAGGTATACAGAAACACTGTTTTTGCAGTTTTCCTCTAAAGTTAATTGAAATTTTAAAAACTAATCTGGTACAGATAAAGCCCAAAGGTCCTCGCAGAGACTATTAAGAGCCTGCCCTGGGCATCGATGACCCAGAACTTGCCTCGCTTCTCAAGGCAGTCAGCTCCTGGTGAAGTGGAAACCACAGTTAATGATTCCAAGTCTTGGCAGAAAATAAGGCTTCATGACGGAGAGTTCACAGGATCAACCAAAAGGAGAATTTGAGCCTAAAAATTGGAGGGAGTAGTCCACTATGAAGAAAGTTTACAAAGCTTAAAAAAAAACTAGTAAACAGAAAGACAGGATATCAGGAAAGTTAAAGCACACTGACAAAACTGAAAATCCATGAAAGAAAAAGAGATTTAAAAAAATACATATATACACACTGGTAAGATATGCCAATATTTTAGACATACCTGAAGAAATAAATGTGATAGTTTTAAGATACTTTCATGTTCTGTTTTAATCAATATTGAATTGGATTGAAAGTTGCTCAGTCGTGTCCGCCTCTTTGCAACCCCATGGACTATATACAGTCCATGGAATTCTCCAGGCCAGAATACTGGAATGGGTAGCCTATCCCTTCTCCAGCGGATCTTCCTCACCCAGGAATCAAATCGGGGTCTCCTGCTGTGCAGGTGGATTCTTTACCAACTGAGCTATCAGGAAAGCCCTGATATACTTCAGATTAAAACCAGGGGACTGTCTAGCACACGCTGTTCCCCTAAGAGATTTCACATGCTCTGATTGTAAAAAGGTTCAAAATAGTAGAACAGGGAATTAGGAGAAGCAGCTAAGACTTAGGAGAAAGGTCAGGCTGGTCCCATGCCCAGACACTGACCACTAGGTTGACATAAATGTGGATTTAAACCAAATTGGCATTTTTTCTCCCTCTTTCTCCTCTTCCGTGTTGCGCCTGCCAAGCTCAGCTTCAGGTAAGAAGAAAACAAGAAGCAAAAACAAGAGATCCTTGGGCCAGTGCCTGGGTATGGTGATTAATGAAATATTTTTATCGTTGAGTTGCATACTATTTATCTAGTAACTTTCTTCCTCTAAAGATCTCCCTCTCCTTCCTTGCCGGACCTTCCTGGGGGAGTAATTGGAGGTGGTATGTGTTTGATCTCTCTGGTGTTGGGAGACTGGAACAATTATAGTCACAAATCTCAGTAGCCCACATTCATGTAGTTAAACTACTGTTTGTCATACTTGTGCCAAAGGATAGAATTACAGAAGTGTGGAACACAGAACATATTTGGACAACTCCTGTTGTAAAGTTGTTTTAGAGTAACTGGCTCATAGGTGGTTACATCAGTACCCTGAAAATACTCACTAGTTTAAGTATTTAGATTTTGATTTTGTGATGTGATGATATCCCTGAAATCAGTGGTTTCTTTCATTTCAGTTCAGTCGCTCAGTTGTGTCTGACTCTTTGCGACCCTATGGATTGCAGCACACCAGGCCTCCCTGTCCATTGCCAACTCCCAGAGTTTACTCAAACCCATGTCCATTGAGTTGGTGATGCCATCTAACCATCTCATCCTCTGTCGTCCCCTTGTCCTCCTGCCTTCAGTCTTTGCCAGCATCAGGGGCTTTTCCAATGAGTCAGTTCTTTGCATCAGGTAAGTACTGGAGTTTCAACTTCAGCATCAGTCCTGCCAGTGAATATTCAGGACTGATTTCCTTTAGGAAGGACTGGTTGGATCTTTTTGCAGTCCAAGGGGCTCTCAAGATCTTCTCCAACACCACAGTTTAAAAGCATCAATTCTTCGGCACTCAGCTCTTTTCATAGTCCAACTCTCACATCCATGCATGACCACTGGAAAAACCATAGCCTTGACTAGATGGACCTTTGTTGGCAAAGTAACATCTCTGCTTTTTAATATGCTGTCTAGGTTGGTCATAACTTTTCTTCCAAGAAGCAAGTGTCTTTTAATTTCGTGGCTGCAGTCACCATCTACAGTGATTTTGGAGCCCCCCAAAATAAAGTCTATCACTGTTTGCATTGTTTCCCCATCTATTTCCCATGAAGTGATGGGACCAGATGCCATGATCTTAGTTTTCTGAATGTTGAGCTTTAAGCCGACTTTTTCACTCATCTTTCACTTGTATCAAGAGGCTCTTTAGTTCTTCGCTTTCTGCCATAAGGGTGGTGTCATCTGCATATTTGAGGTTATTGATATTTCACCTGGCAATCTTGATTCCAGCTTGTGCTTCATGCAGCCCAGCATTTCTCATGATGTTTCTTTCATTTAGCATTTTACAATTCTGAGATTTTTCTAAAGAAAACATCAGTACGAAGAGTTTGTTGTTTGTTTTGTTTAAGAATGACTTAAAAGCTCAAATGGAGTTGCTGCATTTTAGTACAAATGTTGGTCTTTTCCCCCTAAAGTAGTTCTGCACTGTCCCCGTTTTTGAAGAACAGTAGATATGTTCTGCTTTTAGAAGAAGTGAGAAGTAGCTATTCCCTTTAGAAATTCCTAAAGCTGTGTGTGTGGGGATCGGTGGTGGGGGTTGGGGGTGGGCTGGATTTGAAGTCAAGAACCAGCAGGTGTTTTGAATGTTGTTTTACTTTTATATTTCCCTGATACTGTTCTTTCTGGATTCTTTGCAAGACAGACATGATACACAAGTTACGAGTAAAGTTCTTAAAGAAAAAAAGATGTAATTAATCAAATTTAAATCAGAACATCATATTACTGCAGGTAGCCCATTAACCCCAATCTTTTTCATTTTATCTTTTCTGGACAAAATGCAGGTTAGCAAAAAAGGAAATAGAAACCAATATAACTTCACCATTAGAGATACTGCAGTCAAAAAAAATTTTTTTTTAATTTTAATAAATCTCAGTCAATTTAATCTTGTTTGGTGATTGGGACTGATCAGGGTGATTTGCTTTCTAATTGATCTTCTAATAAGCTATTGATTTGGTTTCCAAAGTATGCAAGGGCTGGAGGAGGATTAGGAAGAGGGCAGAAGCATTAGAATTGGTGCAGGGTGTAAACTGAAAAGAAGGGTGGGATGTGTGCCTGGGGACCTTCCGCTGCTGGAGGAAAATGGCACCATCACCTTGAGAACCTCATCCCTTGTGGCTAATTCTGCGGCTGCCTCTAGGGAGCACTGCCTGATTGACCTCCTGACACATTTCGTGGAATTTTGCAGGAACTTCAGTGCTTGTAGCTGAGATAGAGGACCTCATGGACAGGGAGGCCTGTTCAGAAAGCAATATCCCATTTCTCGCCTTGGCTTTAAGGTAACTCAAAAACTCTGCCTTCTGCACATAAACTGCTTTAGGGGGACTCTGGTGAAAAGTGTCTGCCTCAGTGTCTTTCTCTTCACTGGCTAACTGGGCACAGACATCAACTTTCCATAACACATTTCCTCCCAGACTGCCTACCTCTCTCCCCCCAACCCACTGATGGATGAACCAAGAGTAACATGTCTAGTATTTCTGTAGTATCAAAAATTGCTTTAGCCTATGACAGAGTCCTCCGTGTTTCAACCCCTTTCTGGATAATTAAGGTTTCTGTCTTCTGAGGTTACTGGCCCCTGGACCTCAGAAGTTAAAGAGTTTGTATGCGCTTTCCATCAATGGGTTCAGAGTGACTTACTGAATTTGAGATGCCTCAACATGTAGAAGGATGGTATTGTGACAAATGGCAAGCAGAATTATAAATGAAGTTGACAGGCTAAAACACAGGAAAAGAATGTTAACAGAATTTCATTTATTCCTATAAAATTTAAAGTTCTACTCCCAGGTTTAAAAAATCTATAATATGCATATATGATAAAGGGAATATGGTCTAACAGGATTTTATGGGAAAAGATTTGAGGATGTTAACTGACATTCTAGGGAGCATTAGGGGCACTGGAGATGTTTGGGGAGCAACCCTGACTTAGACATAAACAGTAACATGTTGCCCTGTAAGAATTTCTATCTCCCAGGTTGGCTACATGAAGAATTCAGGCACCCTATTTTGAAAGAAATGCTCATGAATTGGATGGAAAGACTAGGAGAAAGGCAGCCAGAATGTAAGGACTGGAAACCACCTCCTTTGAGAAGGAAACCGAGAAACTAAATGTTTGCCCTGAGGAGTGAAGGCCTGTAGGAGACAAAGCTATCTTCACATGTTCAAAGTGGCATCATGAGAAAGAGAATTGGCTGCTTTACATATTTGATTGTATCCTGGAAGACATAACTATCAACCCAAGAAAGTCGGTCTTGGCCCAGTTAAAAGAAAGAACTTAGTAATGATTTCAGTAGGTCAGCACAGAAAAGCCATCTCTAGAATTTCTTCCCGTTGGCCTCTCGTGAGGACCTTCTTCCATGGCACTAAGCCTGTCCCCTCATGGCCTCCAGCAGAAGGACTGTATCTCTGGGCATTGAGTCCTCCCTTCCCACTCAGTTCTTTTCCAAGATGCTCATGGGGCAGTGAGGAAGAAGGGGAGGCTCTGGACAGCTGGAACGAAGATGATGCTATGGATAGGACTGAACAGAAGCAGCTCCGGCTCTCCCCAGAGTCAGTACGGCGAGGGGATGCCCATCTCCCTGCTTCATTGTGCTTAGTTATGCCATAAAATGAAGGAAGGGCAAGACGTTGTTTAGTACATCTTGGAAACGTAGCTGTGAATAAAGTTGAGTGGCTTAAAGAGTCGCTTCTATAGTTAGAACATGGCGTGTTATGTGTATATGAAAGTGAACAATTTCAACTCCAGCATTGAGAATCTCATGGAACGGCAAATAAATTTGCTGAAAACTGACCCGTCTGATAATACTGTAGCTACCTAAGTGCACTCATTAAATAAACATTGATCGAGTACCAGCTCTGTGATAGGTACTGTTATAAGCACCAGGAACTTGGAATACACTGGGGAATAAGACCAATTTCATGCTCCAGTAAACAGCATGGAGGCCATCAGTCTCTGGAGTGCTGGCGAAAGAAGTTAGCTTGGACACAGAGTGAAATAGGACTAGGAGGGGGAATGGAGAGAAGGGAGAATTCAGACAGCTCTTTTCAGGCTCTTTGCTGAGAAGGGAAGAAAAGGAAAGGGACGGTAACTGGAAGACAGGGCTGTAGGGTGAGTGATGTAAGGTTGCCAAATACAGGGAATCCGATTAAGTTGAATTTCAGAGAAATAGGAAGGCTTTGTTCTCAGTTTTTAGTATGTCGAATATTGCATGACGCTGCAGTCCATGGGGTCGCAAAGAGTTGGACACAACTGAGTGACTCAAATATTCCATGAGACACACACACTAATAATGTTACTTGTTTACCTGACACTGAAATTTACCTAGGTATCTGTGTTTTTACTTGCTAAACATGGCAACCTTAAAATTAATGGATACTAGGCATGCTGTGAGCTAATGGGAGGGAGTCTTCTCTTGAAGACAAGAGAATAAAGTGAGGAGGCTGGGATTCAGTGGATAATGGGGGAGTAGGAATATTATGGGGGAGTACAAATATTATTCTGCAAGAGGGGAAACAGAACACAGCCCAGATTCAGGTCAGTCTGTAGAGATGCAAAAACTGACAACCTTTTTGCTTTGGAGAAAAAATTGATTTCAAATGAGTAGGTTACCATTTCTTTAGATTTATTAGCTTAGGATTTTTTAATAGGCAGCAAAAATATTATTTCACAGTCAGAGAAGTCAAGTTGCTCAGTTGTGTGCGACTCTGCGAATTTTCCAGGCAAGAGGACTGGAGTGGATTGCCATTTCCTTCTCCAGGGGATCTCCCCGCCCCGGGGATTGAACCCAGGTCTCCTGCATTGAAGGCAGACGTTTTATCCTCTGTGCCACCAGAGAAGCCCAAAGATTGTCTAATTTTGTGCTTTTTATAAGATGAGCTCTGCTTCATTTTCCATGGCTTGAAAGATACATTCAAATTAATAGTGTTTGTTACTTGGGGTATCATGGGCTCCCCATGTGGCCCAGTAGTGAAGAATCCAACTGCCAGCAGACACACAAGAGAAATGGGTTCAATCCCTGGGTTGGGAAGATCCCCTGGAGTAGGAAACGGCAACCCACTCCAGTATTCTTGTCTGGGAAATCCCTTGGACAGAGAAGCCTGGAGGGCTACAGCCCAGTGGTTTGCAAAGAGTCAGACACAACTACGGACACGTACAATGGCTGCGTGGCCGGGAGCTATTTCTTTTAAATTTTTTATGGCCCAGAATATAGTCCATCTTGGTGAATATTCTGTGAGTTTGAGGAGAATGTGTAATCTGTTGTGGTTGGGTGAAGTAGTCTATGAATGTCAATTACATTCAGTTGATTGATGGGGCTCTTCTGTTCAGCTATGTCCTTACTGATATTTTCTGCCTGCTGGGTTTGTCAGTTGCTGATAGAAGGGTATCGAAGTCTCTAGCCATAATAGTGGATTTATCTGTTTCTCTCTGCAGTTCTATCAGTTTTTGCCTCATGTATTTTGTTGCTCTGTTGTTAGGAGTATGCACAGTAAGAATTGTTATATCTTCTTGGAAAATTGGCCTCTTTATCTTTTTGTAGTGCTTCTCTTTATCCCTGACAAATTTCTTTCTCTGAATTCTGCTCTGAAATTAACATAACTGTACCAACTTTCTTTTTATTAGTGTTAGCATGGCATATCTTTCTCCATCCCTTCACATTTAATCTAAGTGTTTATATTTAAAGTGGGTTTCTTATCGACAACATGTAGTTCAGTCTTTTTTTTCTGTGCATTCTGATATTCTTTTAATTGGTTTTTTTAGACCACTCACATTTAAAGTGATTATGACATGTTTACTATTTTCATTCATTGACTTGTTCATTTCTGTTTTTTTTTTTTTTTGTCTTCTGCTCTTTTAATACCTTCTTTGCTTTTATGAGCATTTAGGTCTTCCCCTGTGGCTCAGTTGGTAAAGAATCTGCCGGCAATGCGGGAGACCTGGGTTCAATTCCTGGGTTGGGAAGATCCCTGGAGAAGGGAAAGGCTACCCACTCCAGTATTCTGGCATGGAGAATTCCATGGACTGTATAGTCTATGGGGTCGCAAAAAGTCGTACACGACTGAGTGACTTTCACTCACTCACTCACTCACTATATCATTCCATTTCTCTCCTCTCTTAACATTTCAGTTTTACTTCTATTTTTACTTTCTTAAGCAATTGCCGTAGAGTTTGCTATACACATTTATGACTAGCCCAAGTCCATTTGCAAATACTATACTGCTTCACAGGTGATACAAATACCTTGTAACAGAGTTTCAGGTTAACAGAGTTTCAACTTTACATGTTGCATTGCTTGATGGTCAATTAAATACATACACATGTGCTCCCCAGACATACCTGTTCTCCTGTATAGTGTTGCCCAGGGTTACTGTGGGGGCTTCCCAGGTGGCACAGTGGTAAAGAATCTGTCTGCCAGTGCAGGAGACACAAGAGATTCGGGTTTGATCTCTGGATTGAGAAGATCCTCTAGAGAAGGAAATGACAACCCACTGTAGTGTTCTTGTCTAGAAAATTCCATGGACAGAGGAGCCTGGCGAGCTACAGTGCATGGAGTCAGATATGACTCAGAATCAGATATGACTGGGCCCATGCACGCACGCACAGACACAGACACACACACACACAGGCACACACACGCACACACAGACACACACACAGACACACACACACACACACACACACACACACACACACACAGAGGCTTGCCTGCAGCCTATTCAAATGGCTCTCAATTTTGGATGAAATTCCTTCCAGGCTTTTCCCTATGCTTCTTACTTTCCATAGCTGAGGGACATAGCATATATATAATTTTCTATCCTGTTTTCTTTTTCAGCGTTGTCATAAACAGTATCTCATGTCACTAAAGACCTGTGTTTAGACCTGTCTAAATAGATATATTTTTTCCAACTTCTTTATAATTCATTATCTTATAGCTTGCCTATATCTGAGTTAACTTCTTCACTAAAAACATTTTTCCTTTAGTAACTTGATTGCATTTTTTTCTTTGTAAACTTTTGTGGTTTGCACTCCTGTTTCCTTTAACACTTCAAGGAAGGAATTCCTGGTTCCTTCACCATTCTTGCCCAAGTATGAAAAGTGTGATTAGTTCTGGAGGTGGAACTTGGAGATTAGGGTATCAGCACAGTGGGGTGAGGCACCCCTTCTGGGTTGCTGACCTCTCACTGTGCCCTCACGTGGTAAAAGGGGCACTGTGTTCTTCTGCATGACACTCCTGTCTGTGATCTACCGTGATTTTAACCATGTCCCCGGTGGTTAACATTTGGTTGTTTCTAATGTTTTGCTCTTGTGAAAAATGCTGTGATAAATATCTTTGTGTATAAATTGTTTAATTTTCAGATTCTTTCCTTAGAATAAATTCCTAGAGGTGAAATTACTGAGGTGAATAATCTGAATAGATTTAAAGAGTCGTATTCCATATCATCAATTATTTTTTAGAATTCCTGGGCCAATTTATATCCTCCAGGTCCACCTTGAGAATACATCTCATTGTATCCTCACCAGCACTGAGTAATAAAGTATTTTTTTGTATACTTAATATTTTATAATTTGACCAATAAAAGAGTTTCCACATACTTTTCATAGTTATCATTTTATATCTGTATAATATCCCATAGTTGTATTACCTTTCCTTGACCTTTTTCTTTGCTATTTAGTGTTCTTTTCTGAATAGGTTACGTTATCTTCAGTAGTGAATACTGGAAACAACTATTAGGTTTCCAGATTATTTCCTAAGGGTTTTTCCCTTTGAATGAATTTGCTTTCAATATACATGGAATTTAAGGGACTCTTTCATAGTGTGATGAACATAATTTTCTGGAAGTTGTCAAGCAGACAAGTCATCTTTCTCAAGGTGTAATTAAATGTGTGTGTGATGGGGATGGGGGTGGGGGAGGGGCAGGGATGGGCAGAGAAGGAGATGGAATCTCTTGGCTTCTAAGTTCCCTTCCAGTTCTGTGACTCACTACATTGTCCCCGCATCCCAGGCGGTCTTGCTGATGAAGATTTAAAGCAAAGAATTCCAAGCCTGGAGGGGATCAGATTTATTATTATTATTTTTTGGGGGGCCATGCCACACAGCATGTGGGATCTTAGTTTTCTGACTAAAGATTTAACTCACACCCCGTGCATTGGAAGTGCCAAGTCTTAACCATGGACCTCTGGGGAGGTCCCTAGATTTATGAATATTTTTAACCCAAGCTGAGCTGCTTAGACTGAAATGACTTGGGTCAACTCACATTATCTCCCTGGATTTCACTGAAATCCCTCAGATGCCTGTAAAAGTAATGCATGTAGATAACATTGAATGTTAAACTGAACATCTCTGGGCAAAAAAATTTAAAATATTATCATGTGGTATACCTTAAATATATAAAATTTTTGTCAATTATAATGGACAGAAGCCTGGCGGGCTGCAGTCCATGGGGTCACAAAGAGTTGGACATGACTGAGTGACTAACACTTTCACTCACAAAACTGAAAAAAGCAAAAAATGTTCTCATCCTCAGACTGTTGTGGAAGTCTGATTTGTTCTACATGCAAATTGCTCCCATCACACAGGTCTTATCCACCAGACTCCCTGCCACCTCCCACCCCACCTCCAGCCCCACTCGTGGGGTTCTTCAAAGGGGATTGCCCTTGGAAAGCTGGAGGTAAGAAGTTTGGTTCTATTGAGTTGGCAGCCTTCCACGTGACTTCATCCAGAGACGGGCTAGAAGGCTGACATCTGAATGCAAACTGGAGATGTTATGGTACTCTGGAAGGTTCTTTTTACCCCCTGGAACATTTAACTCTTGCAGTGGTGTATCATCTGTGGAATTATTTTAAAATATTAAAAAATAATTCTTAAAATTATGAAAACCCCCTGCCTCCCTGACATTTCCATTGAAGTGTTCTATAGAATCTGAAATATCCTTGGCATAAGCCCTGTAGGTTACTGTGTCTGAGGTTTTCTCATTATCTTAGCATGGAACACAGCTGTCATCCAGCCTCATGGCCCACTCTGTTGTTTCTTCTCACTGCTGGGATGGACTTTCAGAACTGACCAGTAGAAGCCGCATTTTGATTCCTTTCTGGGAAAAACACACTGAGATATATCATAGTTCCAAAAAGATCCATCAGGGTTGCTCTCTTAATAAGACAGCTTCTCTGCATTTCCTCAAACCTGGCACAACCCTGGCGTATCTGAAGGTGAGAAATCTGCCCTGGAGCCAGGAATAATTGGGCAGAAATTTTTATTTTTCAATTCAGCTAAAAATGCACACTTGCCCAAAATTTCATTTATAGTGTGTGTGCTCAGTTGTGTCTGATTCTTTTGTGACCCATGGACTGTAGCCTGCTAGGCTCCTCTGTCCATGGAATTCTCCAGACATGAATACTGGAGTGGGTTGCCATGCCTGTTCCAGGGGATCTTCATGACCCAGGGATCAAACCCACATCCCCTGCAGTGGCAGGCAGATACTTCACCCCTGAGCCATCTGGGAAGCCAGAATTTCACTTATAGATAACCTTAAAAAAATCACATTGGAAAGAAAAATGCTGATGGAAATCAATAGCAATGCTATCTTCAGATTCAAGATAGAATTGAATTGAATAAATTGAATTCAGCATGTAACAATGGGAATGTTATGTGTATTATTCTTGAGTGAGGCGTGGAAATGATGGATGTCTATTCTGGAATAGGGAGATAGATAGAAGGAAAAGTCAATTTCAGTTTCTGGGACAACTGAATGAAATAACTATGCTGATTAAAAAGCAAGTTATCCTGTATTACTTTAATTAAAAGTGTGTTTCTCCTGTGACACAGCGTTACTGTAGCTGGTAGTATTTGCCCAGGGAAATACATTCACAAACCCATAAGGGGAACTTCTGAGGATTTCGGTGGCAGTGTGGCGTGGAGGTGGGCTCTGGAGGCAGTCTAGGGGTCCATTCTGGGAATGCGGAAGTGAGCCAAGATTGCTCATTGGTAGAACCCAGCAAGATGCTTTGGTCTTACTGACATAGAAGAACACATAGGTCTTAAAACAATCACGAGTGTGTGAACAAAGTAAGAGGCAGGATGAGATCTAGCTTATTCAAAGTACCTACACTTATAATAGTACTTTATATTTTACAGGAGCCCGTATAGGCGCTATAGGGTTGCCTTCAGTTCAGTTCATTTCAGTCACTCAGTCGTGTCTGACTCTTTGTGACCCCATGAATCACAGCACGCCAGCCTCCCTGTCCATCATCATCTCCCAGAGTTCACTCAAACTCACGTCCATCGAGTCGGTAATGCCATCCAGCCATCTCATCCTCTGTCCTCCCCTTTTCCTCCTGCCCCCAGTCCCTCCCAGCATCAGGGTCTTGAAACAGGAGAATAAGAGACAGATGGGGGTAAAAGTGAATACAGAGTGAAATGAAGACAGACTGGACTGACCATTGACTGTCTGCCATACATTTCCCCCCAATTAAATAAGTGAGCACAGTTCTCCTAAGAGAAAACAAATACTTAACAATTTTGATTTATTCAGTGATCCTAAGAATGGACGTGATAAACTAATTTAGGCATTAAAGTTTGGTGCTAGTGCATAAGACACAGAAGTTACCTTCCTCTAAGTAGCTTTCTGTTCAAGATTGTACATTCAAGGATATTTAATTTGATGCATAAAAAACCACCCTTCTCTGGAGTGAGTACTAAGATTCTCCCAGATACTTGTAAATCTGTTTTTAAAAATAGACTTTTGCTTTTTGGACCTTTAGGTTTGGAGCCAACCTGAGTTGAAGGTACAGAGATTTCCCATAGATCCCTGCCTCCACAACACAGGGCTTCCCCAGCTCTCAGCACCTCCCACCAGAGTGATACATTTGTGACAGAGCCTACATTGACACAGCATTATCACCTGAAGTCCATGGTTTATATTAGCATTCACTCCTGGAGTACATTCTACGGTTTTGGACAAATGCATAATGACATGTATCCTCCGTTGTTGCCTCATACAGAGTAGTTTTACTGCCCTAAAAACCCCCCGTGAGCAGCCCCTTCATCCCTTCCCATCTCCAACCACTGGTCTTTTTTTTTTTTACTGTCTCTATAGTTTTGCCTTTTCCAGAATGTCACATAGTTGTAATCATTTAGTATGTAGCCTTTTCAGACTGAATTCCTTCACTTGCTGATGTGCATTTAAGTTTCCTCTATGTCTTTGCATGACTTGATAACTTGTCAGTTTTTAAAAGAATATTTGGGAACTCGTGTACACCTGTGGTGGATTCATGTCAATGTATGGCAAAACCAATACAGTATTGTAAAGTAAAAAAATAAAATTTAAATAAGAAAAGATAAAAGAAGAATATTTGATTTCATCATCTCCAAAGTATAATTATTCCCTGTATTGCATATATTGCTTATAACCATACAGAATTTGAGAAAGAAGCTAATTGCTCAACCAGTGGAACCAGAAATATTTGTTTACTCTTCCAGAATCAGTTTAGCTCTTATTCCTTCTTGGTAGGAAGGAACATGTCACAGAAGAAATGTGATGAATGCATTTGTGGGCCTGTCTGCTTTACGCGGGGAGGAAGAGTGGCTCCTTTGACTGTGGAAACTGCATAACTGCATGTTTATAGTCCACCAGACAGTGTCGCCATCTGTGCGGTGGCTGTTTTCATCACTGGCACTGTATCAGTCTGGCCAAAAAAAAAAAATCAACTTTTTCTTTTTTTTTTTTAGCTTTAGCCTTTTCAGTAGTTTGTTTTGTTTTGTTTCTTTCGCCATGCTGGGTGGCACGCAGAGTCTTAGTTCTCCAACCAGGAACTGAACCCACGGCCCCTGCAGTGGAAGTTCAAAGTCCTAACCACTAGACTCCCAGGGAATTCCCATTTCAATACAGTTCAAAGAATGCATTTCCAAATATGCTATAAAGCAAGGGTGTTTTGTAGCCAGACAAGCATGTAATTGAAGCCAAGTATTACGTCTTATGTGTCATTTCTTTTTTCTCAGGTTTCTGCATAGAGGTTTAGAACACCTCTATGCAAATTTTCAGTTCAGTTCAGTTCAGTCGCTCAGTCGTGCCCAACACTTTGCAACCCCATGAACTGCACCATGCCAGGCCTCCCTGTCCATCACCAACTCCCAGAGTTCACTCAAACTCACATCCATCGAGCCGGTGATGTCATCCAGCCATCTCATCCTCTGTCATCCCCTTCTCCTCCTGCCCCCAATCCCTCCCAGCATCAGAGTCTTTTCCAATGAGTCAGCTCTTCACATGAGGTGGCCAAAGTACTGGAGTTTCAGCTTTAGCATCATTCCTTCCAAAGAAATCCCAGGGTTGATCTCCTTCAGAATGGACTGGGTGGATCTCCTTGCAGTCCAAGGGACTCTCAAGAGTCTTCTCCAACACCACAGTTCAAAAGTATCAATTCTTTGGCTCTCAGCTTTCTTCACAGTCCAACTCTCACATCCATACATGACTACTAGAAAAAAACATAGCCTTGACTAGGTGGACCTTTGTTGGCAAAGTAATGTCTCTGCTTTTGAATATGCTATCTGGGTTGGTCATAACTTTCCTTCCAAGGAGTAAGCGTCTTTTAATTTCATGACTGCAATCACCATCTGCAGTGATTTTGGAGCCCCCCAAAATAAAGTCTGACAGTTTCCACTGTTTCCCCATCTATTTTCCATGAAGTGATGGGACCAGATGCCATGATCTTTGTTTTCTGAATGTTGAGCTTTAAGCCAACTTTTTCACTCTCCTCTTTTACCTTCATCAAGAGGCTTTTTAGTTCCTCTTCACTTTCTGCCATAAGGGTGGTGTCATCTGCATATCTGAGGTTATTGATATTTCTCCCGGCAATCTTGATTCCAGCTTGTGCTTCTTCCAACCCAGCATTTCTCATGATGTACTCTGCATAGAAGTTAAATAAGCAGGGTGACAATATACAGCCTTGATGAACTCCTTTTCTTATTTGGAACCAGTCTGTCGTTCCATGTCCAGTTCTAACTGTTGCTTCCTGACCCGCATATAGGTTTCTCAAGAGGCAGGTCAGGTGGTCTGGTATTCCCATCTCTTTCAGAATTTTCCACAGTTTATTGTGATCCACACAGTCAAAGGCTTTGGCATAGTCAATAAAGCAGAAATAGATGTTTTTCTGGAACTCTCTTGCTTTTTCCATGATCCAGAGGATGTTGGCAATTTGATCTCTGGTTTCTCTGTCTTTTCTAAAACCAGCTTGAATATCCGGAAGTTCACAGTTCACGTATTGCTGAAGCCTGCCTTGGAGAATTTTGAGCATGACTTTACTAGCATGTGAGATGAGTGCAATTGTGTGGTAGTTTGAGCATTCTTTGGCATTGCCTTTCTTTGGGATTGGAATGAAAACTGCATTTTTCATTGCAATGAAAAATGCAAATTTTAAAAGGTGCCTATTCCTCAAGGAAACCTGGGTAAGTGGATGTGAATAATCTGAACTACGCTGGAAGAGCTTTCTAGATCCCAGTGGGCAGTAGCCTCCGCCCCATACTCGCTTTCACGCTCATGTGCACTCCAGGCCCCAGGCACCCTGCCTTGGGTTCCCAAGCATTCTGCGTTCCTCTCCCTAGGACCATTCAGAGTCAGGTGGGGAGAGGGAGGACCTCGCGTGGCAGTGTCAGGCAATAGGTAGGGAGTGGACCAGTGAGGGAAGTGGGCTCAAGGGCCGTAGTTGTGGCCAGAACAAGGCAACACTGTGTGTGTGCTCTCCTGAGTGTGTGCACAGCCTTTCGTGCAGTGTGGGTTTATTAGAGGGGCTTTCTAGAAGGGGGCCTCCTGCCACCCCAGGACTGACATGAGAGCCCTCAAGTCCTGCATTCCCCACCCCTGGCTTCCCCCAGCTCTCAAACAGTAAGTCTGGCTGCAATGGTGCTTTCATGCTGTGCACCATTTGTGTGTGACCCTGGGGCTGGCATCTCTCGCTTCCAGGTGTCGCATCTTCCGAGGCAGCATCTCCACCCTCTTGACCTGTTCTTGGACAGGTAGTGTGTGGTGTGGAGAGGAGAGCCAGCCTGGGCCGTGAAGAGGTGCAGAAAGGTGGCCAGGGCCTTCCTTATTCCTTCTTTAGGTTCACTGCAAAATTGTCACCACGGGTGACTCACTCCATGTGCCCACGGCTGAAGCTCCATAGGAAACCATCCTGCCTAATCTGTTCACATTCAATGTTTCATTGCAAACCGTGGGCACCAGACTCCCCTTGATTTCAAGTTGAAGCTGCTCTTTTTCAGAAAGCCATACTCTTTGTATTAGTTTGCTGTGGTTGCTCTAAGAAAGTACTGCAGACTGGGTGGCTGAGACCAAGAGGGATGCACGGCCTCACTGTTCTGGAGGCTGAACACCTGAGAGCAAGGTGGTCGTTCCTTCTGAGGGGCGTGGAGGGCCTCTTCCCACCCCTCCCCCTGCCTCTGGCAGTTGCTGATGACCTTTAGAAATTCTTGGCTTGTGAATACATCACCCTGACCTCTGCCTTCATTACATGCATCCTCCCTGTGTGGTGTGTGTGTCTGTATTGAAAATCTCCTTTTTACATAAGGACACATCAAATTAGAGACCCAGTTGAAGTCTGTTCCAGGGTATCCTTATCTTAATTCGTTACAATTGCAATGACCCTATTTCCGAATAAGTTCACATTCCAAAGTCCTGGGGGTTACAATTCCAACATGAGTTTTGGGGGACACATGGAATACTCAGCCCATAATAATCTCTCTCAATAGCTTGCTTCATTTTGACCTGGTAATAGGAATCTCCCAGATAAAAAGATCTCCTTCAAGATGCAAAGAACGAGACAAATATTTCAACAAAGAGGTCAATAAATCATCACTGTGGAAATAAGCAAAGACCACCCAACTAAGAACAAGAAAATACTATTTTTTCTGGGAGTCAGCCACCATCATTTATGTTTGGTAGAGACTCAGATGCAGGCAGGGGCGTGGGAAGGCTTGATGGTGAAAGGAGGGAGGCTTCAGATATTCAGGTGTGCTCCCCCAGAGGCTGTAGGCCTGCGATGACTGCTGATGGACTGAGGAGGAGTGGGGCATTCTGTATGACTGGTCAGGGGGCAGATATTTGGCTTTCTGTGCTTGATCCTAAACTATCTGAAGCTGTCCATTATTAACCAAACCCTGACTGTCTGAGCCAGTTGCTGTGGAGGTGGTTTGATTTCCTGGATTAGTTGCTGAGGCTGGTGGGTTGGCTTCCTGGACTGGTTACTGTAGATTGTGGGTTGAAGTTCTGTTTTATATATGATCTGGCCCTTGTCCATTTGTATGTTGAATCTCTTATCACAGAATCGGCTTTTGGGGTAGGTCTGCCAGGTACTTGTTTCCACAAATGACTTAATTATGTATAGTTATAAACATATGAAAACAGTAATTTAAAATTTTCCCAACCTTGAAACCTCAAATTTCCCCAAGAGCCTCTTTCTTTGTCTTCATAGCTCTCTCGCTTCACTGTGGTGGTTTGCACAGGCCACGGTCCTGGGTCTCCTCTGATGCACTAACTCATCAGATGTTTATGGAGTTTTTGCTGTGCACCCGGCTCTGGGCCAGTGGAAGGAATCAGAGGTGAAAGACAGTTTCTGCCTTCAGAGAGACCAGTGAGAGAGGCAGGCAGGTAGATACTATCATCCACAGTGCTCAGTTGTCCAAGATAAATAGAGCCAGACACTAAGAGGGTGAAGACAGATTTTAATAAGAACTACTGCGACAGAGAAGAGAGTCTAGGATAATACTGTACAGATGTGACTGGGAGTTTTATGGGGAAATGAGGGAGCAGGGGTGGGTGAGGGGGGTCAGCAGAGTGAGGGAATTGAGAAATTATAGAGTTGGTGAGTGTGAATGCTGATCAGGTCAGCTCTGCTTGCTCTCTGGCATCATTGAAACCAGGGTTCTGTCCCCCCCACAGAGACCAGGGAGGTGGGGAACAGAGGCCCTATCCTTCCTGATGATTAAATTTTAAAGGAATGGCTTTCAGGTTTTGAAGTGTAGGAGATACAGATGGATGGATAGACAGCATCAATATAGAGACATCTCGATAGAGACATTGATCTAGATAGAGACATCTAGAAGGGACAGAGGAAGAATTCACAACGAAGCCCTTTTTAATAAATGCTCTAAGTATGGTCAAGGCCTCTTGTCAGGCACTGGCTGGAAGAAGCAGCAGGTTCTCTGGCAGCCTTGAGCTTTCTCAGACAGGCACTTTAAAGGGGGCTATGCTTTGGAGAAGGAAATGGCAACCCGCTCCAGTGTTCTCGACTGGAGAATCCCAGGGACGATGGAGCCTCATGGGCTGCCGTCTATGGGGTCACATAGAGTCGGACACGACTGAAGTGACTTAGCAGCAGGAGCAGCAGGGCCATCCTAGGGATGCAGTCTTGAGCTGTTAGAAACTAGGTTAGTGTTTGATCAAGTCTTTAATATGGGGGGATGGGTTGGATAAAGTTATTTATGTCGAGAGTCTGTAGTTTGTATAGACCAAGTTGAGGCCTAGTTGAGAAGAAGGCTCAAAGAAGTTTGGTCAAGGAGAGAGTGTGTGTGTGTGTGTTTAATTTTTATTTTGACTGTGCTGAGTCTTCGTTGCTGCATTCAGGTTTTGTCTAATTGCGGAAGGCTACTCTTCATTGCAGTGCATGGGCTGTTAATTGCAGTGGTTTCTCTTGTTGCAGAGCCCAGGCTTTGGAGTGTGCGTGAGCTCAGTAGTTGCAGTTCGAAGGCTTAGTTGCCCCGAGTCATGTGGAATCTTACTGGAGCAGGCATCGAACCTATGTCCCCTGCACTGGCAGGGGGATTCTTTTTATATATGTATAATTTATTTGTTTTTAATTGGAGGATATTTCCTTTACATTCTTATGCTGGTTTCCACTATACATCAGCATGAATCAGCCATAGGTATACATATGTCCCCTCCCTCTTGAACCTCCATCCCACCCCTTGAGGTTGTCACAGAGCACCAGGTTGAGCTCCCTGCATCACACAGCGAATCCCCACTGGCTATCTATTTTACATATTGTAGCGTATATGTTTCAACGCTACTCTCTCAGTTTGTCCGACATCCCCAGTGTCTCTGCAAGTCTGTTCTCCATGTCTTTTTGTCTCTCTATTGCTGCCCTACAAATAGATTAACCAGTACCATTTTTCTAGATTCCATATATATGCATTAGTATATGATATTTGTTTTTCTCTTTGTGACTCAACTTTCTGTATGACAGACTCTAAGTTCATTCACCTCACTAGAGTTGACTCAAATTTATTCCTTTTTATGGCTGAGTAATATTCCACTGTATATGCGTACCGCAGCTTCTTTATTCATTCAGCTGTTGATGGACATCTAGGTTGCTTCCATGTCCTGGCTATTGTAAATAGTGCTGTGGTGAACACTGGGTTATATGTGTCTTTTAAAATTGTGGTTTTCTCAGGGTATATGCCCAGTAGTGGGATTGCTGTGTCATACGGCAGTTTTATTCCTAGTTTTTAAAGAAATCTCCATACTGTTCTTCATAGTGGCTGTACCAATTTATATTCCCACCAACAGTGTGGGAAGGTTCCCTTTTCTCCCTTAAGGGAAGAGAAAGTCTTTGTCACAATGCTGCCCTGGAGGTGAGCACAGGCCACTGAGGGAGGTTATACATGTGTGCATGTATATGTGTGTGTATATGTGTGTGTGTTGAGAGAGGAGAGGATAACTTGACTTGGAAGACCAATCCCAATAAACCCAATAAATCCAATCAGCAGAGGGAGAAGGGAGAGAAGAGCAAGAGCAGGTCCCAGTTTATGGGACCTGAAATGTACATAATTAGAGTGCCCTCATCACAGCAGATGGTGATTGCAGCCATGAAATTAAAAGACGCTTACTCCTTGAAAGGAAAGTTATGACCAACCTAGATAGCATATTCAAAAGCAGAGATATTACTTTGCCAACTAAGGTCTGTCTAGTCAAGGCTATGGTTTTTCCAGTAGTCATGTATGGATGTGAGAGTTGGACTGTGAAGAAGGCTGAGTGCTGAAGAATTGATGCTTTTGAACTGTGGTGTTGGAGAAGACTCTTGAGAGTCCCTTGGACTGCAAGGAGATCCACCCAGTCCATTCTGAAGGAGATCAACCCTGGGATTTCTTTGGAAGGAATGATGCTAAAGCTGAAACTCCAGTACTTTGGCCACCTCATGCGAAGAGTTGACTCATTGGAAAAGACTCTGATGCTGGGAGGGATTGGGGGCAGGAGGAGAAGGGGACGACCGAGGATGAGATGGCTGGATGGCATCACGGACTTGATGGACATGAGTCTGAATGAACTCCGGGAGTTGGTGATGGACAGGGAGGCCTGGTGTGCTGCGATTCATGGGGTCGCAAAGAGTCAGACACAACTGAGCGACTGAACTGAACTTCTAAAAAAAGATACAAAATAAGAAATACAAAACTATATAGGTGGTCTTGGAGAGGGGCAAACAAGAAAGAGGGCCAGAAATTAAATCTTTTGTTGTTGTTCAATTGCTAAGTTGTGTTCAACTCTTTGTGCCAGCCTTTCCTGTCCTTCACTATCTCCTGCAGTTTGCTCAGACTCATGCTCATTGAGTCGGTGATGCCATCCAACCATCTCATCCTCTGCCACCCTATTCTCCTCTTGCCCTCCATCTTTCCCAGAATCAGAGTCTTTTCCAATGAGTCGGCTCTTCACATCAGGTGGCCAAAATATTGGAGCTTCAGCTTCAGCAATTTGATTTCCTTTAGAATTGACTGTTTTGATCTTCTTGCTGTCCAAGGGACTCTCAAAAGTCTTCTCCAGCACCATAGTTCAAAAGCATCAGTTCTTTGGTGCTCAGCCTCCATAATGGTCCAACTTTCACATCTGCCCATGACTACTGGAAAAACCATAGCTTTAACTAGACGGACCTTTGTCAGCGAAATGATATCTCTGCTTTTTAATAGGCTGTCTAGGCTTGTCATAGTTTTTCTTCCGAGGAGCAAGCATCTTTTAATTTTGTGGCTGCAGTCACTGTCCACAGTGATTTTGGAGCTCAAGAAAAGAAAAAAAGTGTCACTGTTTCCACTGTTTCCCCATCTATTTGCCATGAAGTGATGGGACCAGATGCCATGATCTTAATTTTTTGAATGTTGAGTCTTAAGCCAGCTTTTTCACTGTCCTCTTTCACTCTCAAGAGGCTCTTTAGTTCCTCTCTGCTTTCTGCCATTAGAGTAGTGTTATCTGCATATCTGAGGTTGTTGATATTTCTCCTGGCAATCTTGATTACAGCCTGGCATTTCATATAATGCACTCTACATATGAGTTAAATTAGCAGGGTGACAAATCTTCTCTTGGTTCATGGCAAATCTGCCTCTTGGGAAGGGTATGTTTCAGACTGTGTGAATAAGAGTGAAGGCTTGGAGGATAGAGAGAGAGCTGAAATAATTCATAACTGGGTGTGTGTGAAGGATACAGAAGAGAAAAAGCTAGAGAAGATCCTATGGGTCAGGTAGAAATATGGTGTGGGTAGTCACTGGAGGATTTTAGGCAGATGAGAGTGACTCAATTCCTTATTCATGGATTAGACAGATCACTCTGGAAAGAAGTACAGAGGATGGACTGCCTCAGGTAAGGTTGGTTGTAGACCCAGGGAGAGGTTGTCTGCACGGCCCTCCTGCCATACACTGACGAAGACCCAGGAATGTCAGTGCATGTCCATATGTGACTTCAACACGGAAGTCAGGACTCTGACAGAAAGAAGCATTCTTCATCAAAAACATTTTTAGACTGTTATTTAAGTTTAAAAATATGCTTTCATATATTTTTGTGGAAAAGAGGCCCAAGTTACCCTAAGACTTGTTTTTTATTAATCTTGCATGGCATAGTGTTTCATTTTAAATAGAAAAATCATATGTTTGGTTTATTTATCTTTGGGTATCATGCATCTACAAAGGAATAGATTTAAAAAGTCAGATAATTGTGCACACCTTAATGTTTAAAGATTCTATTTTTGCATAGGATATTGATATAGAAATGCCCCAAACTGGATATGCCCTGTGTTACACAGTCTGTAGTGGTGCTGAGGACCACACTGATCCCTAAGGACAAAGTTTTTAAAATGAAAAGTACATCTACTGTGAGGCAGGTCCTGCTGGTTATCACAGGAAATTCTTAGATGGACATCAATCCCTGGTTTTCCCCTGGTGTTCCTTTTAAATTTCCTGACAAGTCTTTGCTTTTCTAGAATAAAGACACTCCATGTTGAAGGTAGATCTGAGAGTTAGCATCTGGGTCACATAACCACCAGATGATAAAACCATCTTTCTTTCCAGTCTCAAAGAAAAGAGTGATTGTTTGGATCTGATCTAGCCTTCCTTCCTGGAGAAGGAAATGGCAATCCACTCCAGTACTATTGCCTGGAAAATCCCATGGACAGAGGAGCCTGGTAGGCTACAGTCCATGGGGTCGCAAAGAGTCGGACACGACTGAGCGACTTCACTTTTGCCTTCCTTTTGTGAAAGAAAAGCAAGTCACAGAATGCCTGCATTTCACTGAGACAGTGGCAGCAACTACATGTCATTCTTTTCAGTGTAGGCTAAGCGTCTACTCGTCTCAGATGCCAACTGGTGCTCTGACTCTCCCCTCTTTGAAGCAGCAAATGCAGTCTGGCCACTGAGGTCCACACGTGCATGAAAGAGATGAGAGCCCCGCTGCTCTGGTTGCAAGGAAGAACCTCCCACCCACCCACTTACATGCAGAACCTCAAATAGCTTCCTGAGCTTTTGTAATCTGGTTTGCATACACATGTTTGGTCCAGTTCTTACATTCTTCAAGTAGAAGGTTGATCCTCAGCAAGGCAGCGTGAGTCAGTTCTGTTCATGTTTGCCAGAAATAAATCTTAATCTCCCTTCTTTCTTTTTTCTTTTTGAGACAGTGCTCTTTCATTATTGCACACTGATTTATTTTAAAAATATTTGCAGATATGAAAGCAAAGTTGGTTTCACACTGAATCTTTTCATCTTGAAAGAATTAAACCATCATGTATGGTGGAGACTCCTTGAATTTCTAAAAAAGTGAAGCACCACCCATGTGTATGTCCATGATGTAGCTCGGGCATTTATAGATACTTGTGTCCATATGATCAACACTCTGAAATAATAAATCCATCCTGTTTCACTAATTAAACAACTAAGATTCTGATACAATCTGGATCTTCAGAAGAGAGCAAACTGTGCTGGGCAATCCCTTCAGTTCGAGGAAATTTATTCAGACTTTCTGAAAGAGGAGTAGGGTGGCTTTGAATCATTTGAAAATATTTCTTCCCATTTCAGAGGCCTCTCACTTTTCCTTTTTGTATTATGATTATTTAGAGTTTATCCAATCTAAACACATATTTGCTGTCGAAGGGCAAACGTGTTTTATTAAAGAGTCACTTTCTTTCTTCTGATGATCCCATCCATCTCTCCTCCTGACTCCCACTGAAAGAGTTCACAGTGATGCTGACATCTGGGCCCTAAGTGATTGTCCCTAAGCTGGCCAGAGCCAAATGGCTCCTCCAGAGGTCAGTTTGGTCAACCAGCTCCAGAAAAATGGAGGTTCTGGATGCAGAGCGACGATCAGAAAATTTGTTTAGGCCAGAAACTCATTTGTTTGTTTATTCATTCATTCATTCATTGGACAAACATTAAGAAGAGCTTTCTATACCCCCGGAGCATGAGGAAGTACAAGCTGATTGTGAAGAGGCCTGCTGTTCACAGTGACTGTGCTCAGGGCACCACACAAGTGCCCGAAGACCACCAGCTCCTGGTCCCCAGAAGACAAGCCTAGAAGCTTGAAGGCAGAGCAAGCGTTGGAGCTGGACTTTGAGGAATGGCCTTCGTTCTGGGGTGGAGGTGGAAAGCAGCCACCCCTGCAGAGGGAAGGGCAGCAAAGAAGTGGAAGATGTTGGGATGAGGGGAGGGACAAGCTAGGGGGTGGGGGGCAGATCCTGAAGGCAGTGAGAACAAACTGAAGTATTCCTGACGTGGTGGTGGGATGGGGTAATGAGGGCCAGACCTAGGGTGCCGGCAAGGAGAATGGGCAGGCTCGACATGAGGACATGCCAAAGGAAGAACAAGAGCCCAGGAAGCGTTGGACGTGGGGCTAAGGAAGCTGCCAAGGTGGCTCTCACATTTTGAAATGGCAGTGATGCCCTTGACTGAAATAAGGGATAAAACACAACCACTTGTTTTTGGTGAGAAGGTTCTGAGTGTTGTTTTGAATGGGGTGACTATAAGACTGAAGTTTATGTTTCTTGTGTATCACATACCTGGAACGCAGAAGAAAGCCATGGTCAAAATACAAGCAATTCCCCCCTCCCCACACAAAAATACAAGCAGAGGAGTCAATCAGGGAGATGTCAGATTATAAAGGACCCAAGTACATTTTGAAATTGGGTGTGTTGGCAGCACTGGTCTTGTCTTCCTTGGATCCCTGTCTCCTTTCCTTTAAAAGTAACTGAAGGTTATGAGGGTAACAAGGCTTTGGGACTTCCATGGTTGTCAGTGGTTAGGATGCTGAGCTTTCACTGCCAAGGCCCGGGTTTGATCCCTGGTCAGGGAACTAAGATTCCACCAGCCACCCAGTATGGCCAAAAAACAAAACAAAAAAAACTCCAAACAAACAGAAAGGGGTGAACGGACTTTGAAATATTGGAAACCACATCAGCGCTCTCCCCTCCTGCTCTTACCCACAACTTGGTGATTGACATTCTTGGGACTAGGATTCTAAGTCTCAGGCTTGCAAGTCCTTGGGCTCATCTGGAGTGAGCTTCATCAGTTTGTCCACACAGAGCAGGATGAGGGTGAGAAACAAGAGACTCCACCCAACAGCTGCCGCGATCCAGCCGTATTCATCTACTCCCGTGTGGCAACACCGGGCTGCTTGTGGGCAGAAGTCAGCGTCTGGCGGGGAAGAGAGGGCAAGAAGGACAGTGTCACCCCAGCCTCCCTTCCCCCCAGGCTATTCTCTGATATTGATATCATTAAGACCAGTAATAACAGGATAGCACCATTTACTAAGGCACGCCCTGTGCTGTGCTAAGAGCTCTACACACGTTCCCTTTATTCCTCACGAAATGGATAGGCACAGTTATTCCTCCTGTTTGACATGCAGGAACTGAAGCTATCACCTGCCCAGGGGCACGAGATGGCAGAACTAGAACGCAAACCCACGTTTGTAGGAGTCCAAAGCCATGTTTGTAGCCTCTACATATTGCTGCCTGTTACTCTCCTTTGTTAGTGCCCAGAAGTAAGCACATGTGGTCATTCAATGGGGGCAGAATCAAGGAGCCAAACTTAGAATAAAGCAAACTTCCTATTAATTAGACATGCACCACAGTGGTTGTTTTATGAAGCACTAGGCTCCTTACCACTGCAAGTCTTCAAGTGAAAGATGAACAGAAAAATGCGACAGGTACCAGAATGAAGCTCCTGCATTGGGCAGGAATCGGAATGGCTCATGTTTAGGATGTTTCCACTCCCAAACTTCTATAAGCATTCGAAGTCAGGGGGTGACTGCTGCTGTCCTGAGGATGGGCCATTAAAGCCGACTGCACCAAAGAGTGTGAGCTTACATGGGGACCATGGCCAAGACAGCTCTGTAGACATGCCCTGCAGATGGTTCTGGGGCCGTGAACAAACCACACCGGGGTGCGAGAGGGCCAGGCAGGCGCTCAGTCACTCAATGCCAATGAACAGAAAGCAGGAGGCTTAAGTGTCCCTCCCTGTTCCGAGATGAGCCCTGGGCTAGGGCAATTGCCAGGAGAAGCTTACTGGGGCACTGCTCCAGGGTCTCAAGATCCTCTGGATGGTGGACGGTCAAGGTTGAGTTGCTGCTGCTGCTTGCTTCTGAAAGAAAAGATAAATGACAATCTCAGGCAGTAGGAAAAGCCATTCTCAGGCATGGAGTTGGCAGTTTTTGCTTGAATCAGTAGTGAGTATTATGACAGTATTATAGAAGTTCCAGTAGAGGTATGTTGAGATTTCATGCAGCAAAGTTCTGTTATAGCCTGAACTATGTCCCCCAAATGCGGTAGTGCTTTGTTATGGAAATAGGGCTTTACAAGAGGCAATTAAGGTGAAATGGTTAAGTTAGTCCAGTGTGACTGGTGTCCTTGTGAGAAGAGGAAGAGGGACCAGGGATGGGAACTCATAGGGAAAAGAGGATATGAGGACCCAGTGCAGAGTGGGGCGATCTGCAAGCAGAGGAGAGAGGCCTCGGGAGTAAACACAGCTGGTGACACAGATCTGGAGCCTCCAGATCTGTGAGAAAAGAGGCTTTTGTGGTTTCAGCCACCCAGGCTGTGGTATTTTGTTGGGCAGCAAACTCACACACTCCCCTTTTCCAACCACTTCGTATTCCCATTGAGATGCTTTATCTTTATATCTCATCACCCTTCTGTCACCAAGGGCCTCTGTTTAAGCTGCTTTCTATGCAGATAAGTACATCTAAGAAGTGTTTTTTTTTTTTTTCCCCTAGCATATACTAACACAGTCACTTAAAAATCTGCCACGTTTTTTCATAACTAGCTTCAGTTTCCTTCAAAAACTTGAACTAAACAACATCGAAGTCTGACCTTGATTCTTTATTTCTGATGATTATGATGTTAGTATTCGGAAAAAGGGTGTGAAAAACTAAACACCCGACAAGCAAGTTGAGAGGTTTCTAGTGTATACAGCACTTAGAATTATACAGCCCTTGATTAATAAACAAGGCACACAATGATAAAAAGGCACTTTAGCAGAAAATATCAGAGTCTGGGGAGTAGGGAGAGATTACAGAGATGAACATAAGGATCCCCAAGGGAGAGAAACCATGGGCTGTGTTCCCTCCCATCACTGAGAATAAGAAGGTAGGCAATCTGGGTCCACTGTGTCCAATATGGTGGCCACAAACCAGAGTAGCTGTTTAAGTTTATTAAAATGAAATTAAATGAAAATTTCAGCTACTTGGTCATACTGCTGCTGGTGCTAAGTCGCTTCAGTTGTGTCCAACTCTGTGCGACCCCATAGATGGCAGCCCACCACGCTCCCCTGTCCCTGGGATTCTCCAGGCAAGAACACTGGAGTGGGTTGCCATTTCTTTCTCCAATACATGAAAGTGAAAAGTGAAAGTGAAAGTGAATTCGCTCAGTTGTGTCCAACTCTTAGCGACCCCATGGACTGTAGCCCACCAGGCTCCTCCATCCATGGGATTTTCCAGGCAAGAGTACAGGAGTGGGGTGCCATTGCCTTCTCCATACTAGCCACTTGCAAAGTGCTCAATCATGTGGCTGGTGGCTTCCATGTTAGAAAGATAGCACAGACATGGAACCTTTCCACAATCAAAAAAGTTCTGTTAGAAACAAACTCACAGACTCAGAGAACAAACTCATGGTTTCTAGGGGGCAAGGATGTGGGGGAAGGGATAGTTAGGGAGTTTGGGATCTACACGTACACGCTGCTATATTTAAAATGGATGACCAATAAGGACCTTCTGTGTAGCTCAGGGAACTCCGCTCAGTGTCCTGTGGCAGCCTGGATGGAAGGGGAGTTTGGGGCAGGATGGATACATGTACACATATGGCCTAGTTTCTTTGCTGTCCCCCTGAAACTATTACAACATTATTAACCAGCTATACTCCAATATAAAATAAAAAGTTAAAAAAAAGTTCTGTTAGACAATGCTGATCTAGGTAGAGCAAGACCGAGAGAGCGTTTGAAAGAATCTTTCTGGAAATTGTATGGCTGCTCAATCTGCTTCTTTGGCAATGACAGAAAAAAGTTTGGAAAATCTCCAGGCCCCACTGACTCTAGGTTAGCATGTCCTTCAAAGGTACTTGCTGTCACATAGTAGAATAACTTGGGAGGAGACTTCTTGATTAGCCAAAGCCAGGAAATTTCTGCTCAGACTAATTTTACACTACCCCCTCCCCAGCCGCTCCAGTGTCCTGCTAAAATATAGTAACTAGCTTGATGCAATCTGATTGCTACTGTAAATTATTTACAGCTAAATGCCTCAGAGCTTGGTTTTTATTTGCTTTGGAAAAATTGATTCCTCCATGTTTTAATTTCCCTTGTTACCTGAATAACTTCCTTGACCCTGACTTTCATCTCCCCTCTACCTTAGTAGGGAAGTGGTCCTGGTCTAGGACTGGTATGTGGAAAAAAATCAAGTTAATGAAACACTAGTAGTAGGTTAACCCGTATAAAATCGCCATTTCTATAGGTCCAGAATTATTCAATATCAGACATTTTATATGATTCAAATCAAATAACCTAGTATAAATTCTGAAGAACTGAAACATCACCCACCTCCCTCATAAGCAAAGCCAGCCAGGGACTTGTCCATTTGGAGTCACTTCCAAAGTAAAGGCTACTGGAAGGATCCAGCTGTTCAGTGCAGTGAAATGGGCCAAGTGTTTGAGGCCTTCTCATAAGCAAGGCACCTCCAGGGTAAACAGAAAACACTCTTACTTGGAGAGGGCTGATATTGGAAAAAGTAAAAGGAACATGCTAACCTTTGTTGAGTGTTTGAAATGAAGTGAAAGTGTTAGTCATTCAGTCAGGTCTGACTCTTTTTGACCCCGTGGACTGTAGCCCACCAGGCTTCTCTGTCTGTGGAATTCTCCAGGCAAGAATACTGGAGTGGGTTGCCATTCCCTCCTCCAGGGGATCTTCCCCAACCAGGGACTGAACCTGGGTCTCCTGCATTGCAGGCGGATTCTTTACTGTCTGATCCACCAGGGAAGCCCCGTTGGAGTGTTTACCACATGCTATTTTATTCAAAGGTCTTTTTGCGCAGTTACCCTATTTCATCTTTACAACAACTCTATATATAAGCACTATGATTATCTCCACATTAGATATGAGCGAACTGAAGCACAGGGAGGGTAAAGAATTTGCTTGAGATCACACAACTAGTCAGTTGTGGAAGCTAAAGTAGAGTTGAGGCTCAGAGGCTTGAGAGCCCACCCTCTGAACCTCCCGAGGAGAGACTGTGAGGAGAGAGATGGACGCTGCTTGGCATGGGGGACCGTGAGGGTTGGCTTTGAGAGAGGGAGAATCTGCCAGGGAGCAGGGCAGGCTGTTCTGAGGAACCAGGTCAAAGCCAAAGGCAAAAGCCAGGAGCATGAGAATGGGAGCGAGGTCCCTGATGTGCAGAGCCCAGCCTGGGAGGGCGCTTCCTAACACCCCCCTCGGCCTCCCTGAGAAAGTGGGGTGATAATCCAACATCTCCTGAGCCGGGTGAGATGGGGGAAGTTTTAACAGCATACGGCAGCCTTGTGTGTTGAGGTTTGGTGAAAGCTGCAAAGGATGCCCGGGGTTAAGGGATGGACGGATGTCCTTAGGTGAGAGGAGGGCATGCAAAGGGAGGATGATAGCCACAAAATACAGAACTGCAACGCAATTACCCTGAGCAGGGGCCACTGAGAAACAGCAGCCCAAAGATGCCGTTTTAGGTGCACCTTCCGTCTCTGATAGGAGGGACTCGTGCTAGCTCCCATCTTGGCTTACTCTGGTCTTAGGCAAACCCGCATCCCACCCTACCCTCTCCAGCCTAATCCTTCAGATGAGAAAGCCCTGCTTCCTCTTTCCTTTGAGCAGGACCAACCCGAGCCAAGGAATCCTCCTCCTGCCTCCTTCTCTCCCCCACCCTCCCTCACTCTTTCCAGTGTGGCAAGAATAAAGCTCACGGTTCTACCTGCCAAGTAAACCGGGTGCAAGGAGAGGAAAGCCAGGCCGAGGACCAGGGAGGCCCAGGGTGCCAGGTGGAGGCGCTTCATGCTGAGGAGAGAGGCTTCTGTGTGCACTGCCCCTGCAGAGGCGAGCTGAGGGCTGCCTGCCATGCACCCCGTGTGTGTCTCGTCCTGCAGGAGCTTGGAAACAACGCTGGCAGAGGTGAATTTCTGCTCTGTGTTTGGGGGAGAGAGAGGGGGTGGAGCAAAGGGAGCTTGGGCTGTCACACCTGGCTTTCACCTCTCCAGGAGGGAAGCTGAGCTGTGTTGGCTGGGGGAGGAAGAGAGGGTAAATTTTGTGGTTCTTACTTAGGTTTCATTTTGTCCCTGCTGAGAAAAAAGAGGACAGGGGAGGCAATCTGGGCCCTGCTGGTTCCTTGAGGATGAGTTTGCTGTCTCTTCCACTTGCAGGCTTACGTGCTATATTCCCTGGTCTGTCCTGTCCAATATTTTCTGAGCCCATACCCTCTTGCTAGGGGCTTCCTTGGTGGCTCAGATGGTAAAAAATCTGCCTGCAATGAAGGAGACCAGGGTTTGATCCCTGGGTCGGGAAGATCCCCCGGAGAAGGGAATGGCAACCCACTCCAGTATTCATGCCTGGAGAATCCATGGGGTCACAAAGGGTCGGACACGCCTGAGCAACTATAACACACGCACACACACTCTCTTGCTAAAGTCTAGAAATGCATGTCCTCAAAGTGCCTTTTTACAAATATGCATCATTAAAGTACAGAGCAGTAGTTTAGAAAGGACCTGAGAAAGACAAAGCACTTTGCTTCTCAGCAGCTCTGGGCATCACCTGCTGCCGCAAAAGGAAGATAACATTTGGGTTGGGTCTTGATGGACGACTAGGGTTTCGACAGGCAAAGAGGAGAAGGGGACATCATAGGCAAAAGGGATGGGCAAGCAAAGCCCCAGGGGTAAGAGATGCTCAGAAGTCCACTGTGGCCAAGAGGCTGAGTGTCCCATGTGTCGGGCTTGGGGGCTGAATTGTCAAGAGACGAAAGGCAAGTTTTGTGAAGATTTTGAACTGAGTAGTCATTTGATTGAGGGGGCTTCCCAGGTGGTGCTAGTGGTAAAGAACCTGTCTGCCAGTGCAAGAGAGACATAAGAGATCTGGGTTCTCAGAATTGAGACATGTGTAACCCAATGTTCATCACAGCACTGTTTATAATAGCTAGGACATGGAAGAGACCTAGATGTCCATTGGCTGATAAATGAATAAGAAAGCTGTGGTACATATACACAATGGAGTATTACTCATCCATTAAAAAGAATACCTTTGAATCAGTTCTAATGAAGTAGATGAAACTGGAGCCTATTATACAGAGTGAGGTAAGTCAGAAAAAAAAACACCAGTACAGTATATTAACGCATATATATGGAATTTAGAAAGATGGTAATGATGACCCTATATGCAAGACAGCGAAAGAGACACAGATATAAAGAACAGACTTTCGGACTCTGGGAGAAGGTGAAGGTGGGATGATTTGAAAGAATAGCATTGAAACACGTATATTACCATATGTGAAATAGATCGCCAGTCCAGGTTCAATGCATGAGACAGGGCGCTCAGGGCTGGTGCTCTGGGATGACCCTGAGGGATGGGATGGGGAGGGAGGTGGGAGAGGGGTTCAGGATGGGGAACACATGTACACCCATGGCTGATTCATGTAAATGTATGGCAAAACCACTACAATATTGTAAAGTATTTAGCCTCCAATTAAAATAAACTAATTAATTAAAAAACAAAAAGAGATCTGGGTTCTATCCCTGGGTCAGGAAGATCCCCTGGAGGAGGGCATGGCAACCCACTCCAGTATTCTTGCCTGGAGAATCCCAAGGATAGAGAAGCCTGGTGGGTTAGAGGAGCCTAGTTGGCTATGGTCCGTAGGGTCGCAAAGAGCTGGACATGACTGAAGCGACTTAGAAGGCACACACATGCAGTTGTTTGATTGAAGCACCACCTTCAGTCCAAGGCATTCACTGAAGGCCCACCATATATTTGAAAGGCATGATCCAAGGCATTCGAGACCCAAAGATGATTAAGATTCAATCCCTCTTCTTGATGCCTACTCACAGTGCAGCCATGAAGGCAGGCAGGAAGGAAAGAACTGGGAGGCAATGTGACAGGTCTCATTGCGGGTATCGTCCTGGGTGATGGGGATATAAGAGGGAGCAGGAAGTCTGCCTGAGAGGAGCAGGGAGAGAGTCACAGAGGAGCTGACCTTTGGGCTGGGTATTGAAGTTCGCATGTGCAGGTGAGAGTAGATGGACCTCGAGCGAAAGGAATGACACCTACATGGGAGAACTGTCTGTGTGTGCTGGCTGGCCGCCATGGTCTTGATATGGGCATTATGTTTCTATGCAACCTTGGGTCTGGTTGAGAGAGTGAGGGATGAAATATAGCTCGTTCAAAGCTCTGTGGCAGCATTACAGGAAAGAGGACCCCTCCCAGGGCTCTAGAGTGGGCTCTTGTCTAACACTCAGAAATGAATTGTTTGAGGAGATCCAAGTCCTGACAAACCAAGACACTTTATTGGAGAGGGGTGCCCAGGCAGAGAGCAGCAAGGTAAGGGAAACCCAGGAGAATGGCTCTGCCATGTGGTTCACAGTCTCGGGTTTTATGGTGATGGGGTTAGTTTCAGGGCTGACTCTGGCCAGTCATTGTGCTTGGCCTGTAGTTGACTCTGGGTCCTTCCTGGGGGCTCAAGCAACTCTCAACCAAGATGGATTCCAGTGCTAGGGCTTCTGGGAGGTTGGCAGGGCACATCCTCTCCTCCCTCTTCCTTTTGCCTCCCCTCACTCCCGAATTCTCCCAGTTGGTTTCAGCACCTGCCTCAACATTCCTTATGAGACCTCCTGTTGTGAGATAACCATGCAAATGGTTATCATTGTGCCTGGCCAGGGCGGCTGGTTTTAATCAATGACTCCCTACCAGGAGGACTTGTAAGCCATGGGTAAGCCCAGAATAAGGATGTCTAATTGTTATATATTGGGCTTCCCTGGTAGCTCAGCTGGTAAAGAATCTACCTGCAATGCAGGAGACTGGTTAGATTCCTGGGTCAGGAAGATCCCCTGGAGAAGGGATAGGCTACCCACTCCAGTGTTCTTGGGCTTTCCTGGTGGCTCAGATGGTAAAGAATCTGCCTGCAGCGCAGAGACCTGAGTTCGATTCCTGGGTTGAGAAGATCCCCTGGAGAAGGGCACAGCAACCCACTCTAGTGTTCTTGCCTGGAGAATCCCCACAGACAGAGGAGCCTGGTGGGCTCCATGAGGTCCCAAAGAATTGGATACAACTGAGTGACTAAGCACAGCACATTGTTATACATGAGCCTGGAAGAGACACTTTTTTTCTAATCTACCCAAAGGTACAAATTAATGGTGGCCCTCTACTCTTGGGTTTGGGAGCAGGGAGCAGAAGTGCCTTAGGAATGTTTATCTTCAGGCAGTGTACCAAAGTCCAGTTTAGACCTACCACTCATTTGACTATTCAGCAATTACCAAGCAGCTGCTGTATCCAGGCCCTTGGGAGTGGGGATTAGTGGGTGGGGGTCTGATGTGGGTAAGGCCACATGGCCCCCGTCCTCAAGAAGCTCAGGGTCCAATGAGCAAGATGGATGAACAGTGACAACGCAATGAAATAAGTGTAGTGAGGAGGGCTGGGGCCTTGAGGATTCAGAAAACATTTTACAAGGGAAGTGGCACTTTGACCTGAAACTTAAGAGATGTGTAGTTTGCCAGGCACAGGAGAAGGGACCAGTGTGTGCTTGGCCTCTGAGGCATGACTGTGTGCCTCTTGTTTGGGGAGTAATTATTGTCCTCGGGGTATGGGCTGGGTCACTGTGTATCTGGTTAGACTGAGAACAGATTGTAAGCAGGCCTACATGCCAGACTGAGGAAATTGTCTATCATATATTCGGGGCACCTATAAGGAACTTGTAGACAGGGCCACCTTTGTATTTCAGAAAAAATACAGGATAAAGGGCGGGTCTGGGTTCAGAGAGATTATCCAAGAAGCTGTTGCAGAAATCCCAGACAGACAGCAAAAGACACAGACACACACACATATACATGTGTTTGTATATCCCCTTTATGAATAACAGGCTTGTCGTGGTGAAGGGACTTGAATAACTCAATGAAACTGTGAGCCATGCCCTAGAGGGACCGGTCACAGTGCAGAGTTCTGACAAAATGTGGTTCACTGGCGGAGGGAATGGCAAGTCACTCCAGTATTCTTGCCACGAGAACCCCATGAACAGTATGAAATGGCAAAAAGATGGCACTACAAGATGAGCCCCCCAGGGAAGAGCAGAGGGCAATTACAAATAGTGCCAAAAAGAACGAAGTGGCTGGGCCAAAGCAGAAATGATGCTCAGCTGTGGATGTGTCTGGTGGTGAAAGTAAAGTCTGATGCTGTAAAGAACAGTATTGCATAGGAACCTGGAATAGTAGGTCCATGAATCAAGGTAAGTTGGACGTGGTCAAGCAGGAGATGGCAAGGGTGAACATCAACATTTTAGGAATCAGTGAACTAAAATGGACAGGAATGGGTGGATTTAACTCAGATGACCATTCTATCTACTACTGTGGGCAAGAATCCCTTAGAAAAAGTGGAGTAGCCAGCATTGTCAACAAAAGAGTCTGAAATTCAGTACTTGGGTACAATCTCAAACCAACAGAATGATCTCAGTTCATTTCCGGGGCAAACCATTCAATATCACAATAATCCAAGTCTATGCCCCAACCACTAATGCTGAAGCAGCTGAAGTTGACCAGTTCTATGAAGACCTACAAGACCTTCTAGAACTAACACCAGAAAAAAGGGGTCCTTTTCATCATAGGGGGGCTGGAATGCAAAGTACTCAAAAGATACCTGGAGTAACAGCTAAGTTTGGCCTTGAAATACAAAATGAAACAGAGCAAAGGCTAATAGAGTTTTTTCAAGAGAATGCTCTTCCAACAACACAAGAGATGTCTCTACAAACAGACGTCAACAAATGGTCAGTACCAAAATCAGATTGATTATATTCTTTGCAGCCGAAGATGAAGAAGCTCTATATAGTCAGCAAAAACAAGACTTGGAGCCAACTGTGGCTCAGATCATGAAATCCTCATTGCAAAATTCAGACTTAAATTGAAGAAAGTAGAGAAAAACCACTAGACCATTCAGGTATGACCTAAATAAAATCCCTTATGATTATACAGTGGAAGTGACAAACAGATTCAATGGATTAGATCTGATAGAAAGAGTGCCTGAAGAACTATGGATGGAGGTTCATGACATTGTACAGGAGGCAGTGATCAAGACCATCCCCAAGAAAAAGAAATGAAAAAGGGCAAAATGGTTGTCTGAGGAGGCCTCACAAATAGCTGAGAAAAGAAGAGAAGCTAAAGGCAAAAGAAAAAGGGAAAGATATATCCAACTGAATGCAGAGTTCCAGAGAATAGCAAGGAGAGATAAGAAAGCCTTCTTAAGTGATCAGTACAACAAATTAGAGGAAAACACTTGAATGGGAAAGACTAGAGATCTCGTCAAGAAAATTGGAGCTATCAAGGGAACATTTCATGCAAAGATGGGCATGATAAAGAACAGAAACAGCAAGGAGCTAACAGAGGCAGAAGAGATTAAGAAGAGGTGGCAAGAATACACAGAACTGTACAAAAAATGTCTTCAAGACCCAGATAACCTCGATGGTGTGGTCACACACCTAGAGCCACACATCCTGGAGTGTGAAGTCAAGTGGGCCTTAGGTAGCATTACTACCAACAAAGTTAGTGGAGGTGATGGAATTCCAGCTGAGCTATTTCAAATTGTAAAAGATGATGGTGTTAAAGTGCTGCACTCAACATGCCAGCAAATTTGGAAAACTCAGCAGTGGCTTCAGAACTGGAAAAGGTCAGTTTTCATTTCCAGTCCCAAAGAAGGGCAATGCCAAAGAATGTTCAAACTACCACGCAATTGTAATCATTTCACATGCTAGCAAGATTATGCTCCAAATCCTTCAAGTTAGGCTTCACATAGCAGTATGTGAACCGAGAACTTCCAGATGTACAAACTGGGTTTAGAAAAGGCAAAGGAATCAGAGAAATGCTCTTGATACCGTTTTCCCCTTGGGTCCCCACAGAGATGACATCACTTAAGAGATTGAGCACTTTCTTAGATTTTTTTTTCCTCTCATCATTTGATCTCTGTTCTCGACACTTCTCTCCAGTACATCCTGCTGTGAGTTTCACAGATTAGAGCTGGTTTATTTAACAGGCACTGAAGACGACAGCAATATGTGGGGTCTAAGGGATTCTCAAGGGTCCTGAAAATGTTTGAGACCTGAAAAAATGTTCTCTGATCCAAAATATGAACAACAGCAGCAACAACCAAATCTTTTCCAGCAAAAACATTTATTTCAGGAATTCCTGGTGATCAGTGGTTAGGACTTGGGGCTTCCACTGCAGGGGGCAGCTAAGATCCCGAGCGTTGTGGCAAGTCCAAAAAAAAGAAAAAAAATTATTTCAAAAGCAAAGTTATATAATTTATTTCAAACATTTAAATGGAAATAGTTTAATGTAGGATGTTGTGTGCATTCTAATATGTTTGATGTGAGCAGAACATGTCCATCCAAAATGGTCAGAGCCTGGGACATAGGTTTGAATCAGCCCTGGATGGGACTGTTGTGATGAGAGTTTGAAAAGCACACACCCATCAACTTAGATGCATCATATTAGATGCATTAACTTAGACAGCATCATATCAAGTCATACAACAGAAAGTAATTAAATAAAGGGGATGGCAATGACCCCCTCCCTTTTCTTAAACACATTTTTAGTTTATTTGGGCCTGTCTTAGAATAGGTGTTTGCAAGTCAATTTTAAAATCAAACATTCTCTTATCAATAGATGAAAGGATTTTATTATCCTAAAATAGGATGGACTTCACTGGTCTCTGATAGCTCATTATTTCCCCAAAGAAGGGCTGTGTGGTCACTGTTTTATAAGGGTCACCATTATTAGCTGTCTTTCATTTTAACACGTCTATAAATAGTAAATCCATGCAGTAGGTTACCTTGCCTCATCTTTCATTTTACATCAGGTTTGCTCTGGAAACTATACCAGGAAGTTGCATTGCTCAAAGCTAGACATTCTGCAGGAACTTTCTCAAGACTTTTTTTTTTTTTTCTCCCGTGGTTGAGATGGGTGTTTGGTTACACACACTTTAAAGTCCAGGCTAACGTACTTGTGACCAAGCTCCAAGTTGGGGTTGGGGTGACCTAGAGGATTGGGTTCCAGGACCCTTGCTGCCTCCAATTTTATCTGTTTTCCTTGATACAATTTCATTTGAAAAAGAGAAGGGGAAAAATGTTTCCTGTACTAAATGATTAAAACCAGCATTCTCTGGCCTGGAATGGTCTCTGTGTTTGGGAAGGATATTTTATGTTGAGAGAACTTCCTTTGTGATTACATACATACATACATATATATATATATATAAAATTCATTTTATTGAAGTATAGTTCATTTCTGCTATACAGCAAAATGATTCAGTTGTACATATATATATTCTTTTTCTTATTCTTTCTTACTATGGTTTATCACAGGATATTGAATATAGTTCCCTGTGCTGTATGGTAGGGCTTTGTTTATATATTTTATATATAACAGTTTGCCTTTGCTAATCCCAAACTCCAAATCCATCCCTCCCTAGGCCCCCTTGTGATTCTGATTGGCCCCTCTAACTGCCCCTCCATCTCTGGGAAGAGACCACTGACTTTGAACTTGGGGCTTTCATTTCTGCTTCATCCACTCTGAGAATCATGGTCCTACCAACACTTGTGTCTGCTGTCTCCTAAAGTATGGATGTGAGAGTTGGACTGTGAAGAAAGCTGACCACTGAAGAATTGATGCTTTTGAACTGTGATGTTGGAGAAGACTCGTGAGAGTCCCTTGAACTGCAAAGAGATCCAACCAGTCCATTCTGAAGGACATCAGCCCTGGGATTTCTTCGGAAGGAATGATGCTAAAGCTGAAACTCCAGTACTTTGGCCACCTCATGTGAAGAGTTGACTCATTGGAAAAGACTCTGATGCTGGGAGGGATTGGGGGCAGGAGGAGAAGGGGACGACAGAGGATGAGATGGCTGAATGGCATCACTGACTCGATGGACGTGAATCTGAGTAAACTCTGGGAGTTGGTGGTGGACAGGGAGGCCTGGTGTGCTGCAATTCATGGGGTCGCAAAGAGTTGGACACAACTGAGCAACTGAACTGAACTGAACTGAACTTCTCAGCAGAGATGAGGTCTTTGGCTCTTCCTATGTGTGGCTTTGTCAGTATCCCTTTTCATAAAACAATGTCGGTTGCTAGCTGCTTATGGGACTAGAACACCTAGACCTTCCCCTGAGCAACACTTGGTTTGTGGAGGAGCTTCAGTTCAGTTCAGTTCAGTCACTCAGTTGTGTCTGACTCTTTGTGACCCCATGGACTGCAGCACGCCAGGCTTCCCTGTCCATGACCAACTCTGGAGCCTGCTCAAACTCATGTCCATGGAGTCAGTGATGCCATCCAACCATCTCATCCTCTGTTGTCCCCTTCTCCTGTCTTCAGTCTTTCTCAGCATCACAGTCTTTTCCAGTGAGTCAGTTCTTCGCATCAGATGGCCATGGTATTGGAACTTCGGCTTCAGCATCAGTCCTTCCAGTGAATATTCAAGACTGATTTCCTTTAGGATGGACTGGTTGGATCTCCTGGCAGCCCAAGGGACTCTCAAGAGTCTTCTCCTACACCACAGTTCAAAAGCATCAGTTCTCCAGCGCTCAGCTTTCCTTATGGTCCAACTCTCACATCCATACATGACCACTGGAAAAACCATAGCCTTGACTAGATGGACCTTTGTCGGCAAAGTAATGTCTGCTTTTAATATGCTGTTTAGGTGGAGGAGCTTAAGTTCACCCAATGTCATTCAGTTACGGGTGTAAGGTTTGGAGAGAATGAGGAGTACCCTAATAAGAAAAATGGAGGACGACACTGAGTCCAATTTGAGATCATACCATAGAGCTGATAAAAGGAACAAAGTGACCAAGGCCTGGAGTCTGCTATTTGGAACATTTCCAAGCAGTTCCTGGGGTGACCCATTCAGCTTGCTCATACTCCACAGTTGCACTAGAGGTTGGTGATACCGTGGCCAGGACAGAGGTGGGTTTAACAAATAAGAATGTGACTTCTGCTTGGCAAAGCCCATTTTCCTCCTCAGCCCTGAATTTCATCATTTTCCATCTTCTCAGAGTATATTTCTGAATTTTCAACCATATGGAAGTTTTCCAGTTATCATTTTGTTTTTGATTTCTAGCTTAATTCAATGTAATCTGCGAACATACTTGGATGACTTTTTAAAATTTGTTAAGAACCTTCATATGGCTGTGGAGAAGGAAATGGCAATGCACTCCAGTATTCTTGCCTGGAGAATCCCATGGACAGAGGAGCCTGGCGGGCTACAGTCCACGGGGTTGCAAGAGTCGGACATGGCTTAGCGAGTAAACCAACCACCATCATATGGCCAACTTTTATGAATGTTTGATGCTACTTGAAAAGTCTGTTTTGTGTAGTTGTGGGGGTTTCAGGTTTCTGCCTTAAGTTAGATTAAGAATGCTAATGGAAAAAAAAAAAGAGTACTAATTATGAATAGCTCACATCTTCTATTTTAAATATAGTGGTGTGTCCATGTCAGTCTCAAACTGCTCATCTATCCCTTCCCTACCCTGTAATGGTATGTTCTTTCTCTAAGTTGGTGAATCTGTTTCTGTTTTGTAAATCTGTCCAAAGTCACTGCAGATGGTGACTGCAGCCATGAAATTAAAAGACACTTACTCCTTTGAAGGAAAGTTATGACCAACCTAGATAGCATATTCAAAAGCAGAGACATTACTTTGCCAGCAAAGGTCCGTCTAGTCAAGGCTGTGGTTTTCCCAGTGGTCATGTATGGATGTGAGGGTTGGACTGTGAAGAAAGCTGAGCGCTGAAGAATTGATGCCTTTGAACTGTGGTATTGGAGAAGACTCTTGACCATCCCTTGGACTGCAAGGAGATCCAACCAGTCCATTCTAAAGGAGATCAGCCCTGGGATTTCTTTGGAAGGAATGATGCTAAAGCTGAAACTCCAGTACTTTGGGCACCTCATGCAAAGAGTTGATTCATTGGAAAAGACTCTGATTCTGGGAGGGATTGGGGGCAGGAGGAGAAGGGGATGACCGAGGATGAGATGGCTGGATGGCGTCACTGACTCGATGGACGTGAGTTTGAGTGGACTCTGGGAGTTGGTGATGGACAGGGAGGCCTGGCGTGCTGCGATTCATGGGGTTGCAAAGAGTCGGAAGCAACTGAGCGACTGAACTGAACTGAACTGAAATAAGTTCATCTGTGTCACTTTTTTTAGATCTCACACATAAGCCGTATCATATGATATTTGTCTTAGAGTCAGTGTAATTAAAAAAAAAATCTGTCTCAGACAACTTCAGTATCTGCCCACTCTCATTGGTCTGTTTCTACTGTCTATTATTTCTGCTGGTTTTCATTCGTGTTGTTGTGTTTCCTTGTGTATTTTTTATTGTATGAAAAATTGTAATTGCATATGATTGTTTGTAGAAATAACGTGAGACCTGGGATGACCTAGGATGACACATGATTTTTTTTTATTTTTCTGGTTGCTTTAATCAGGTGCTTGTGGTTACAACAATATGCCCTTACATCAGTCCTTGCTTAGGAATTGAGATGATTTATACCTGACTTGTAGACCTCGTTTCAGTTCAGTTCAGTTGCTCAGTCGTGTCTGACTCTTTGCGACCCCATGAATTGCCGCACGCCAGGCCTCCCTGTCCATCACCAACTCCTGGAGTTCACTCAGACTCAAGTCCATCGAGTCCATGATGCCATCCAGCCGTCTCATCCTCTGTTGTCCCCTTCTCCTCCTGCCCCCAATCCCTCCCAGCATCAGAGTCTTTTCCAATGAGTCAACTCTTCACATGAGGTGGCCAAAGTACTGGAGTTTCAGCTTTAGCATCATTCCTTCCAAAGAAATCCCAGGGCTAATCTCCTTTAGAATGGACTGGTTGGATCTCCTTGCAGTCTTTAGTTCAGCTTATTTTGGTCACCTTTCCTTCAATGGGGCAGTCTTTATAAATTTTTTTCCTAAAGGAAATAGAGGTGAGTGTACACACATGTGCAGAAAATATATGTCCAAGATTCTCCATCTCAACATTACAATATTTATGAAGATAAAAGCTTAGAAGTGGCTTATAATGGAATAAAATGTTAAACACTTTTAAATTAAGATGATATCTTTGAATAACATTTATTATTTGGGAAAACACTTGCTATATAATACAAAGCAGAAGAAGCAGGATATAAAACTGTATATTCCAGTAACACTCCAGTTTTGTAAGACTTACATATACAAAGAAAAAAGTTCGAAAAGTACCCTACCAAAATGTTAGCAGTGAAGTGAAAGTTGCTTGATCATGTCTGACTCTTTTGGACCCCATGGACTATACAGTTTATGAAATTCTCCAGGCCAGAATGCAGGAGTGGATAGCCGTTCCCTTCTCCAGGGGATCTTCCCAACCCAGGGATTGAAGCCAGGTCTCCTGCTTTGCAGGCGGATTCTCTACCAGCTGAGCCACCAGGAAAGCCCAAGGTGTTAGCAGTAGTCCTATATAAAATTAAAAGAAAATTTATATTTTCTTATTCACATTTTTTTATGTCTTTCAAATACTCTATAAGGAATGTGTATTACTCTTAAATCAGGAAATACAATCAAGTTATTACATTAAAAAAAAATTGTTCACAGGAAAGCAATGCAGTCAGAATGGAGTAGATAGACCATAGTTTGCAACATCTGTCTGATTGCCTGGGGAAAATTTCAAGGTCAGGAAATCTTTCCCATTTAAAGAATAACCTTATTGAAGTTTCAAGTTGCATATGCTACAGAGAACTGCTTATTGGACAGTCTTTGTGCTTGAGGTGCCCAAGATACATAACAAAAGTGCGGACACACCCAAGAAGAAGACTGGAAATAAGACTCAGAAAAGAACACCAGTAACAACATAGAATCTCGGTGTTGGAAAGGCACCTACAGGCTGCCTGGCCCAATCCTTCACCCGTAAGAATTCTCTCCTACAAAAAAGTAGTAGGTTACAGTTTGGTATTGCAGTGTTTGACCTCTCAAGGTTATTCCTTGGACTTCGCTAAAATGTGTCAAGTGACAGGTTTATTACTAACTTTGAAGGCAGCCATTTCCAAGGTGGGGTAGCTCTGGCTGGAAGAAAGTTAGTGAGTTACTAGCCTGGAGCCCAGAAGGGCGTACTAAGGTGAGGTTAATCAGCAATGGAGGGAGAGCCTGTTGACTCCCAGCCTCTCTGATTGGCAGTCCCTGGCTCCCTTCAGTTTCCAGGCTGACCATTTGTGCAAAACGCTTCTGTTGGCAAAACAGAGCTTGTGGTTGGCTTCATCCTTTGTTTGATAAACAGATGTGTGTTCCCCAAAAGTAATTTTAAGCTAAGGTTTTTGGGAAATAAGCTGCATGTTTGTAATAAACAGCCAATTTTTTTTTTCTGGTTTTGTCTACATGCAACTAAAAAGGACCAGGTAGTATTCAGCTGAGTGAGAGGTTGTTGGCCCTCTCATTTCCAACATCTGACTTCTCTCCTCCATGGCCTTGCAGCCTCTTCTGTGATGTTCCATTGCTCTCTTTCTCTCTCATTTTCTCATCTCTCCTGCCCAGGCTGCCCAGAACCTCTTAGGGTCAGCAAAACTAACCCTGACTCAGGATTCCTGGATTCCAGTTTTCATGTTGTCACTTCCTGTGGGACCCTGGGGGAGTCACATCACCTTGCTGATGATGTTACCCGAGAGAGAGAGTGGGTGTGGGTGTCCCTCTGGGAGGGAAATCCATGGAAATGGAAAATTCAAGCATGGGGGAAAGTCCAAGGAAATGCTGCCTTCAATCCAATGTGGGAAGACCTTTGTTTGGGGTCCCCAGAACTCCCCAGAGGGGAGAGAGGGATTCTGCTCCATATGGTGCCTACACAAAGGGATATAGAAACAAACTGTGAGAAACAAATTGGGAAGTTGTGGGGCTGAAGGGAAAACCTTGTGTCAGGAGCCCTGGCCTCTGTACCCAACTGTGTCCCTGAGTAGCTCTGTGACCTTAAGCAAATCCCTCACCTCCCTGGGCTTGTTTGCTTACCTTTAAAGTAAAGGGATTGGATAGATCTCTAAGTTTTCTTCCAGAAGCGAGATTCCATGACTCTGTTCAATATTGCACATTAAATGGAGAAAGAGAAATGAGCTAGTAAGGTGTTTTTTCTTTCTTTCTTTTTTTTTTTTTTAAGAAAGTAGAAGTAGAAATTATGCTGGGAAGAAGCTCCCTCAGAGAATTTATTTGTAAAAAAAGATTTTTCTTAAAAAAAAAAAAACTTTATTTTTAATTGGAGGATCATTGCTTTACAATATTGTGTCAGTTTCCACCATATAGCAACATGAATCAGCCATACATATACTTATGTCATCTCTCTCTTGACACTTATTTTTGGCTGCACAAGGAAGACCCATCTCCTTGCTGCATGCAGGCTTTCTCTAGCTACAGTGAGCAAAGGCTACACTTCATCGTGCTTCAAGGGATTCTCATCATGGTGGCTTCTCTTGTTGCGGTTCTCGGGATTTGGATCACAGGCTCAGTAGCTGTGGTGCATGGATTTGGCTGCTCCACGGCATGTGGGATCTTCTCAGACCGGGGATTGAACCCATGTCCCCTGCACTGGCAGATGGATTCTTAACCACTAGACCACCAGGGAAACCCCCTACTAGAATTTAGAGTAAATATTATTACAGAAAAGGTGAGTCATTGGGGAGATGCTCCCCAGTGAAAAATCTAGAGATGCAACAGGTGAAGTCTGTCCATGACAAACCTAGGGGCAGTATGTTCTTTGTGATGAAATTTTATTTTCCTAAATCTTACTCCTAGTCAGACTGTGACTTCAAGTGAAGAATGAAAGGGATGTAGAGTAGCTCTGCTCTGGAGAGAAGGGAAGCAGAGTCAAGACTGAGGCATGCTGAGGTGGAGAAAAGGGGACCCAGAGGGCGCCATGATGGAGGGTCTTCTTGGGAACAAGGTGGTCGTGGGCTGAGGGTGGGAAAGGTGGTGAGATGGGATGGAGGGGAAAGAAAAACGTTGCTGTCCCTGAGAGAACTGGGAAGGCTCTTACTCAGGGCATGATCTAGAGGATGGAAAGCTATAGAACAACAGTGAGGGCCCAGCGGATACTGGATGGCACCAATACATCCTGAGACCCATCACTGGAGCAGGTCCAAGGCCTAGTGGGAGGGGACGGTCCTGGCTCCAGCCAGCATACGTAATATGGTTATTGGTGTGCTGGTAACCTGGACTCATGAATGTTGCTGTCAACAGACTGTACATGTTGTTACGTGTGTGGAGCTGAATGTCATTTCCTCTCTTTTGAACAACTTCAAATCATTCTCTTTCCATCTCCAGCACATTGTCTGTTAGAGCCTGTTGCGAAGGCTCCTGGCATGTGGGCTCAGTGCCTGGCCTGAGGCGGACGAGTGCTAGGTAAGTGGATGGTAAAATCAGTTCTTTGAAGGAAGGTGGCCAGGCTAGGTTTCAGTTCAGAGAGATCTGATATTGTTTTAGAAAAATCAGGTTGCTACTGTTGCAGATTGCCTATTTTTGGCATTTCTGGCATAAATTTCTTGCAGGCATTTTGGCTTTTCTTCACTTAACCCCTTTTCATTTTTTTAAAGATGTGATTAGCATTAAAAAATTATTTATTTTTAATTAAGGGATAATTGCTTTGGTTTCTGCCATACATCAACACTCTTTTCATTTTTTAAATTATGATATCCTGAAAATTGATCTAGTAGAGCTGAACATGTGGTTGTGCCCAGCGTCATCCTAATCCCAGGTCCAGGGCTACGAGAACAAAGGAGGCCCTTTGTTTTAGGTCTGCCTTGAAGGTGTATAAGGTGAATGCTTCCCACTTCAGCTTCTCAGGAGCCATTTTAGAGACAGTCTGTAGGGCATGAAAGTGTCTTTCTAGAAGCCTGCATGGACAAGTATGTAGTGGCTGCAGCTGGCATTGTGCCCCAGACTTTCTATAGAGGACAGTGGTATTAAACACTCAATGTCAGAAACAATGTTCATTTGGATAATGTAGGGGATTATTTGCTCTAAGTGGTAAAAGATCTACCTGCCAATGCAGGAAACACAAGAGATGTGGGTTTAACTTCTGGGTCAGGAAGATCCCCTCATAGGAAATGGCAACCCACTCCAGTATTCTTGTCTGGTAAACCCCATGCACGGAAGAGCGTGGGGGGCAAGAGTCCATGCAGTCACAAGGAGCTGGACACGACTGAGCACTCACTCCTTGGCCCTTAATAAGATGCAGTTCAGTTCAGTTCAGTCACTCAGTCGTGTCCGACTCTGCGACCCCATGGACTGCAGCATGCTAGGCCTCCCTGTCCGTCACCAACTCCTGGAGTTTACTCAGACTCACGTCCACTGAGTCAGTGATGACATCCAACCATCTCATCCTCTGTTGTCCCCTTCTCCTCCTGCCCTCAATCTTTCCCATCATCATGGTCTTTTCCAATGAGTCAGTTCTTGGCATCAGGTGACCAAAGTACTGGAGTTTCAGCTTCAGCATCAGTAAGTAACTACTTAATAAGGTAGTTTCTTTCAAGATCTAATCCCAAATTTAACTGTTATTTGGGATTTTAAATATATATATTTAAAATATTAAACTTTTTTTCTTATTTATTTTTATTGTAGTATAATTGATTTACAATATTGTTAATTCCTGTTGTATGGCAAAGTGATTCAGTTATATTCTTTTCCATAATAGTTTATCATAGGAATTTTTTAAATTGGAGGATAAGTGCTTTACAATGTTTGTTGTTTTGGTTTCTGCTGTACAAAAACGTGAATCAGCTGTCAGCATATATATATCTTTCCTCCCTCTTGAACCTCCCGTCTCATGCCAACTCCCAGCCCTTTATACTCTTAAAAATTACTGAGAACCCCAAAGAGATTTGACTTATGTGGATTCTACCCACTTGATACTTATCACACTAGAAATTAAAACTGAGAAATTAAGTATATTAAATTTAAGTATATTAATTTAATATACTTTAAAAGTATATTAAGTCATCTGAAATAATATTAACCTGTTATATGTTGATATAAATATATATTTTCAGGAAAATAACTATATTTTCCAAAGTGAACAATTTATGGAGAAGAGAGGCATTGTTTTATTTTTGCAAATTTCTTTAAGGCCTGATGATAGAAGACACTTTTTGTCTTTTGCATCTGTTTTTTTCATTTAATCTGTTGCTATTTGTTATTTTTGAGTATATTAAGAAAGTCTGGCCTAACTTAGATTTTGTAGTGTTAAAAGGGGGGGAAATGTTTTACCAGCTTTTTCAGAGAGCTGTGGATATTTTTCTTTGATACTACACCAAAACTTAACAAGTAGTAATTTTTAAAAGCTTAGTTGCAATGTGGGATCTGAAACCAAATCAGTTACTTTTTCATTAAAACCTACTGGCTAATCATTCACTTTTGATGAATCGTTTGCCTGCACATGATTTTATAACATCATCCTTTAGTCATTTGGAAAATATTGGTACATTCAGTTATGAAGATCTTCCAATGTTGTCACATTTCATGATATGATACACCAAGAGAAGATCATGTTTATTAATATCCTCACAGAAATAGCCCCATTAGAAAAGTTTTTAGTCTTAGGAAGCTGTCAAGTCTTGGTGGCAGCTAAAAGTTTTCTAAAATTGTATCTTTATTATTGGCAACAAATGCTGTCAGTTGTTTTCCTTTGAAGTGACAGAATCATTTGGATCCTTTTTTTGAGAAAATGCCTGCCAAATGCCAAAATCTGTCAGCTGCTCTTTCAAGTAAAAAAATTGCTCTTCAGTGAAAATAGCAGCTAATTCAGCCTGCAAGTCAAATAATTGCTTTTCTTCTTTATGCCATAGAAGTGTTTTATGTCTACTTTCCTTTCTGTCACACAGGATATTGAAAATAAAAAAACATTTTCTCTTTGGCCTGGACCACTGTTCCAGTCTCATAACTGTTCCACCTAATGCTATTTTTTCCTCCTCTTCAATCCACCCTGTCATTAGAAATATATTTTCAAAGCTTCACACCTATCTAGGCCTTCTTGTTGCTTTCGGGACAAAGACACCACCTGTTTTTAAATTATTATTTATTTATTTGGCTTCGCTAGGATCTTTGTTCTTCGTTGCAGCATATGGGATCTAGTTCCCTGACCAGGGATCAAACCTGGGCCGTGGCACTGGGAGTCTTAGCCCCTGGGCTACCAGGGAAGTGCCAAAGACACCATCTTTAACATGGATCCTGAATTTCCTTGTCCTTCCCACTTCCCCAGCCTCATCTCACAGGCCTCCTTCTTTCTCTCCACACTGTTTATTCTGCCTTCTCTCCCCAAGAATGCCTTCCTTTAGCCGAGGCTGGGTCTGGTTATGCAGCTCAGACCGTGTGTATCCTCCTTCAGGGTGTTCATCCCAGTATATTCCATGTTGGTCCCTGTAGTTATTAGATGACTTGATGACTGAGGTGAGAGTGTCTCAGATCTGGAGCCATCGTCTGGTTCAAGTCCTTTCTTTACCATTTACTAGCTGAGTGACCTTGAATAGATCACCTCTCTTTGCCTCAGTTTCTGAATCTGTAGAACAAACAATCAAGAAACCGGGATCCTAATCTTACCTATTTCTTAAGGTCCTGTCTTAAATTAGCCCACAGGAAGCAACATCTGTGTGTTAGCCATTGACATTAATTAGGGTTGTTGTGTCCGACTCTGCCGGGCTCCACAGAAGCAGAACTGTTTTGCCTGCTTTATTCTAAGCACCTAGTACTTTCCCTGGCACATTTTCTTTTATTGCCATTAAAACTTTGATTTTAATTGTTTAACTGTCTTCATATTAATAAATGGATGCAAATTTTAAAAATCAAGTAATAAGAAGGATTTATTTAAAAAAATGCTTAAGTCTCCTGGTACTCATCTACAGTTTGTTCTATAGGAACGACTTCTTTTTTAAAGACTTTTTTTTTTTTAATGTGGACCATTTTTACAGTCTTTATCAAATTTGTAACACTATTGCTTCTGCTTTATGTTTTGGTTTTTTGACTGAGAGGCATGTGGGATCTTCCTTGACCAGGGATCAAACCCACACCTCCTACATTGGAAGGTGGAATCTTAACCACTGGACCAGCTGGGAAGTCACCCTGAGAGCTACTTTTGACTTCTTCCTTCTTGTGTTTACCTTCAAAATGTTTGAATAATATGCTCACATTGCTATTCTTGATTTATCTGTGTTAGACATCATCTGTTGACTTGTATACAGTTGTCCCTCTTAATCCCAGGTTTCACTTTCTGTGGTTTCAGTTGCCCTCAGTCAACTGTGATTTGAAAAAACAACTAGTCCCTAGGTTTTCAGTTGTGCACTGTTCTGAGTCATGTCATAAAATCTTGTGCCATCCTGCCTGCATCCTTCTAGCATATGAATCTTTCCTTTGCCCAGCCTGTCACTTAGTAGCCCACTTGGTGGGTTATCAGATTGGCTGTCAGGGTATCAGAGTGCTTACATTCTCGAAACCCTTATTTTACCGAGTCATGGCCACAAAGCGCAAGAGTAGCGATCCTGGCAAGTTCCTCCTTAGTGAGTGGTTATAGACGAGGAAACAGTATTTGTGAGGAATTGATAGGACAAAGATTTGGGGTGTCCAACTAGTGAAGACTCTAAACAGCGTTTGGGCTTGGGGCAGTAAATTAAAGAAGTCACAAGGTTTGTTCACATGAGCTTCCTGAGTTCCCTGGCTTTGGTGATAAGGGTGTCCTTCAGAGGCAGGGAGAGAGAGTATCTTTCACATAAGAGATTTATTTCCTGCTTGCAGGGAGACTGGCTGGGGGTGTGTGTCAGAGTGCCCCACATGAGCTGACTTTCTTAAGTGACTTTAATTCAACAGAGTGCTAGTCATGTTCAACTCTTTTCAACCCTGAGGACTGTAGTCTGCCAGGCTCCCCTGTCCATGGAATTCTCCAGGCAAGAATACTGGAGTGGGTTGCCATGCCCTTCTCCAGGGGATCTTCCTGACCCAAAGATTGAAGCCAGGTCTCCTGTGTTGCAGGCGGGTTCTTTACTGTCTGAACCACCAACATGCTATTGGGCACAACGTGGGGTGACCTACCCTGGGCCCCAGCTGCACCCTGGCTGGGAGGAGCAGAAGTGCTCGGCTAATCAGGTGACCTCCATGTCCCAGTGGAGGGTGGCTTCATTCCCAATTGGCAGAGGGGAACGTTCTGATTGTCTCCTCTGACAGTACCCCCACACAAGTTAACGAGGAATGCCCTGTTACTACAGGTGGGCGGGGAGTCCAGGCGCCCCACTTAGCCTTCTCTGACACTACCCTGGGGGTGTTGTTTTGGTATAACTGCATGAGGGAAGAAGTCTAGGCATGGTGGCCTGCGGCCACATTATTTTTCTGGGATGTTTGGCTGTGTTAGAGTGATCCTATCTGAAAGTCTTTCTGGCTAGCCTGCCCCGTTCCTGTTCTTTTGGCTAGAGAGAGCAGGCTTTGGAAATTTTTTTCTTTTTTTTTGTCTGCATATCTTGCTGGATTCTGCAGCATTTCATCTAGGATATATGAAGCAGAAGAAAACCCAGAGGACACAGCCCGGCCTTGTTCCTCAGACCAGGAGGTCCTTAGTCTATCTTCTCTGTACCTTTTGGAGCCTTCTAATATTTATTGTATATATAATGTTTAGGGTTTTACTTTTTCTTCTTGATAAGTAAAACTATTTCTACTCTATCCTTCCAGAAGCAGAAGTCAAAGTAATATTTTAAAACTGTTAATCTAGGAATTTCCCTGGAGGTCCAGTAGTTAAGACTCCTCACTCTTAATGTGGAGGCTACAGGTTCGATCCCTGGTTGGGGAACTAAGTTGCCACATGCCACATGGCAAGGCCAAAAAATAAAAAAGAAAAAAGTGAACCAAGTAATGTCACTCCCCTGCTTCAAATTTCCCAAAGGGCTTCCCAGTGTGTTTAGAATAAAATCCAACTTTCTTATTGGCCCATCAGCTCTCACATGGCTTGGCCCTTGCCTCCACCTGACACACCTCGTATGACCTCTCCCCATTCCTCCCGTGTTCCAGCCACACTGGCCTCCTTTCTGTTCTGGAATACGTTGAGCCTTTTTAGACCATAAGACAATATCATGCAGTGGTTGTAAACACAACCACTGTGTCAAATGACCTGTCATGAGTGACTGTGTGACCTTGCACAAATGACTTAATTTCTTTGTGCCTCTATTTCCTCATGCGTAATATGAGAATAAGAACACTGCCGTAGGCTTACTAAGAAAATTAAATGGCCTAATACAGGTAAAGTATCTAATTGTGTTCTACAGTCATGAAAACAATGGCAAGAACTCAATAGATATACTAACTATTGTGATGATGTCGCTCCCCAATGCCACACCCCTGCTCTCATATCCAGGTTCCTGCTGCCTAGAATACCCTTCCAGCAGCTTCTTTTTGCAAAACCAGCCCATTAAAAAATCTTTCACACCTCAGCTCAAATGCTGCTGCTGCTACTGCTGCTAAGTCACTTCAGTCGTGTCCGACTCTGTGCGACCCCATAGATGGCAGCCCACCAGGCTCCCCCGTGCCTGGGATTCTCCAGGCAAGAACACTGAAGTGGGTTTTCCAATGCATGAAACTGAAAAGTCAAAGTGAAGTCGCTCAGTCATGTCTGACTCTTAGTGACCTCATGGACTGCAGCCTACCAGGCTCCTCTGTCCATGGGATTTTCCAGGCAAGAGTATTGGAGTGGGGTGCCATTGCCTTCTCCGCAGCTCAAATGCTATCTCTTCTCAAATGAGAGAGATCTTCCCTGACCATCTATCTAAAATGATCTCTCTTCATTTCTGTAAAGTCTAGCTTTCTATAATTGCACTCTTTGTAATCTGCAATATCTTGCTAACTTATTACTTGTTTACTGTTTGTCTCCTTACATCTGGACATAAGCTTCATGAGGGCAGGGCCTTGCCTCTCATCTACTGCCCTATCCTTGAGCCCAGAACAGGAGGGCACATAATCCATTCTGTTCTGTCGCTCAGTCATGTCTGACTCTTTGCAACCCCATGGACGGCAGCATTCCAGGCTTCCCTGTCCATCACCAACTTCTGGAGCCTGCTCAAATTCATGTCCATTGAGTCAGCAATGCCATCCAACCATCTCATCTTCTGTTGGCCCCTTCTCCTGCCTTCAGTCTTTCTCAGCATCAGGGTATTTTCCAGTGAGTCACTTCTTCACATCAGTTGGCCTAAGTATTGGAGTTTCAGCTGCAGCATCAGCCCTTCTGGTGACTATTCAGGACTGATTTCCTTTAGGATAGACTGGTTGGATCTCCTTGCAGTCTTAAGGGACTCTCAAGAGTCTTCTTCAACACCACAGTTTAAAAGCATCCATTCTTCGGTGCTCAGCTTTCTTTATGGTCCAACTCTCACATCCGTAATTGACTACTGGAAAAACCACAGCTTTGACTAGACGGACCTTTGTCAGCACATAATCAGTTCAGCTCAGTTCAGTCTCTCAGTCGTGTCTGACTCTTTGCGACCGCATGAATCGCAGCATGCCAGGCCTCCCTGTCCATCACCAACTCCCGGAGTTCACTCAGACACACGTCCATCGAGTCAGTGATGCCATCCAGCCATCTCATCCTCTGTCGTCCCCTTCTCCTCCTGCCCCCAATCCCTCCCAGCATCAGAGTCTTTTCCAATGAGTCAACTCTTCACATGAGGTGGCCAAAGTACTGGAGTTTCAACTTTAGCATCATTCCTTCGAAAGAAATCCCTAGACCCTCCAAAAATACTTACTGAATGGATGAAAGAATTTGGGTCTTTTACAAGTATGAACTTACTACAAACAATGCTACAATAGACATGATTGTAATTAAATTTTGATTTGTATCCTTCAATTATTTTTTAGGATGATCTTCTGAGAGTTCTGAGATTATTTGGTCAAAGGACAAGCATACTCCCATTCAGACAGATTGCGCCAATTCAGAGTCCTGATAATGTCATACAGGCATGCTGGCCTTCTGCACCTTTGATTTGGGGCTCTAGGAGAAAAAAATAGCAAACCTGAAAATGACCTCTCCTGCCTGTACTTCCACACGCTAAATAAATATCTAAGATCCTATTTTATTTTATAGATTAGGACACTGAGAGTGAAGTGAAAGTGATAGTCATTCAGTCGTGTCTGATTCTTTGTGACCTGATGGGCTGTAACTTGCCAGGCTCCTGTGTCCAAGGGCTTCTCCAGACAAGAATACTGGAGTGGGTTGCCATGCCCTCCTCCAGGGGATTTTCCCTACCCATGGATCAGAATTCATGTTTCTTATGTCTCCTGCTTAGGCAGGTGGGTTCTTTACCACCAGTGCCACCTAGGACACTGAGACCCTGGGATTAAATAGCTTCCCCAAGGTCACATGTGGTCAAAGGCAGAGATGGGGTCCTAACCCAGGCAGTTTGGAGCTCAACTCTGCTCTTAACCATCAAGATGTACTTTTTTCTGTGTTTGCTTCTCTGATTCCTGAGCACCAAGACCTTTGAGAGCTACTGTTCCACTGACCAAAAGATGCAGCACTCAGAGTTGGGGCAAAGAGCAGAATGGAAGTGGGGAGGAGAGGGGAGAAAGAAGAGGGATGCACCGACTAGGGCAGGGGCTTCTCTCGCCTTGGCCTGGAGCTTATCTGATGGCAGAAGCAGAGTCAACACTGGTGATGCCTCTGTTAGTTTTCAGTTCTGAGCTTCCTGCTTTGGTTTGCCAATCCTGAATTCAGCCTTGAAAGCTAGCTTTGCCCAGGTGAGTCTGGACTCTTGAATGGGTCTACCGGGTTGAGATGGGTGGGTGTAGCCAAGCTCTGCTTCTTAAGAAGCCCAAGCATTACCTTTCCTCCAGGGCTCTCAGAGGCCCTGACTCTACTGCCCTAGGTGCAAAACAGCTGCTTCTTAGCTGATTGTTTGCAAATTGCATTCACACTTCTTCTCTGTTTCCTCCCAACGAAAGCTAGATTTTCACCCTGTGTTCTCAAAGGTAATGGTTCTTATTTGGTCATACACAAAAATCATCTGAGGGGCTTACTAAAAAGGCAAATTTCGGACAATCTTGGAAATTGAACACTGATTGGATATTTGATATTAAGAAATTATTACTGAATTTTTACATGTGACCATAGTATTGTGCTTGTGTGTATGTGTGTATAACATATACAGAGAAGAATCTTTATCTTTTGAATATTTTGATATTCACATATTTTGAACGAAAAGTATGATGTATACAATTAGCTTCAAAATAGCCCAGAGTGGGTAGGAGAAATGGGTGGGGATTAGAGGATACAAAATTCAGCAACTGTTGCTGCTGAGTGGTGAGTACATGGGGTGGGGGTGGGGGTTCTTTATACTATTCTCTTTATTTGTGAAGATGCTATAATTTTTCCATAATAAAGTGTAAAAACACCAAAAGGTACCCTCCTTACTCCAGGGTACATTTTACAGGCACCCAGCATGGCTCTAGGGGGATCTACTCACTCCACCTAGAGAAAAGGCTCTACAAAGGGAACTCAGGTGGCCCCTGTAAAAAAACAACCTCATTGACTCACCCCTCACGCCTCTGCCAGATAAAGGGGAAAGAGCAGTCCTCAGTGAGGAAAGGGTGCATCGCTCAGCTGACCTGTGTCAACTCACCTGGACTGCAATAAAGCTGAATTTTAGCTGTAGTGTATGTATATATTTAGATGGCTTTGTATAGTCGCCTTTTGAAGTATTTTGTAAATTAATTGTTGGTAGGGTAGTGAGTGTGGTGTGTTTTTTCTTTTTTCCCCTTTGGTTTTCCAAAACTATTTTTTAAAATGTTATCTCATTTCTCCAGCGATATGAAGTGTTTTAATACCGTGTAATAGATATTCGGAGAAGGCAATGGCACCCCACTCCAGTACTCTTGCCTGGAAAAATCTCATGGACGGAGGAGTCTGGTAGGCTGCAGTCCGTGGGGTCGCCAAGAGTCGGACACGACTGAGCGACTTCCCTTTCACTTTCATGCATTGGAGAAGGAAATGGCAACCCACTCCAGTGTTCTTGCCTGGAGAATCCCAGGGATGGGGGAGCCTGGTGGGCTGCCGTCTGTGGGGTCGCACAGAGTTGGACACGACTGAAGCGACTCAGCAGCAGCAGCGATAGATATTTCGCTCAGCTGATACAGAATCCGCCTGCAATGCGGGAGACCTGGGCTTGATCCCTGGGTTGGGAAGATGCCCTGGGTTGGGAAGATGACCTGGAGAAGGGAAAGGCTACCCACTCCAGTATTCTGGCCTGGAGAATTCCATGGACTGTATAGTCCATGGGGTCGCAAAGAGTCGGATACGACTGAGCGACTTTCACTTCACTTCGATAGATATTAAAACACAGGAAGGTTATCTCTAGGATTCTTCTGAGGTCTCAAGTCGGCTCTTCCCAAACCCTCCCCTCACTGGGGGATAAGTGTCTTCCTTAGAGAAGGAAGTCTCTGACCCCGGTGGTGCCCCAAGGTCGTGGCCCAGGGCCCAGGTGGGGCGGGGGAGGGAGGGGGTGTGTGAGCAAGGCCGGCCGGCGGGGCAGGTTTGTCCTCGCCTCGGACAGGCCGGTGTTGATACAACACAGCCCGCCTCGGGCTCTGCGAGCGCCGGGGGAGGAGAAGCCGCGGGAGGGGCTCGGCGGTCGCTGAGGGAGTCGCCTGCGGAGTCCGCGGCCGGGCTGGTCGCCTCCGCCCGCCGCTCGCGAGCCCTACCCTCCCGGCCCCGCCGAGGAAGCCGCGGGAGTCGCGCGCCCAGGACCGGCTCGGACAAAGCTGGGGTAGGAAGGGAGGGTCCCTGTCTTGGGCTCTTGGGTCTGCAGGAAGCTCATGTCTTCTGTGTCTTTTCTATGAAAACTTTGCCTGGCTTGCTAGAACCGGCCGTGTGAAAAATTCATTCATCTGGGTGTCAGCAGGCACAAATGGAATACCAGATTCTGCATTCGGGAGGGTCGGCGGAGATTTTTGCCTCTAGTCTGTAAATACGGAAATGTTTTTTGAGCCTCTTCTTTGGGATTGAGCTCGACGTGTGATGGAGTGAAAAACAGTTCTGATCTCATGGGTTTTTCTGGCTAGTGGGAGAACAGACAGGAAGCAAGTAATTGCAGATGATTGTATTCGATTATATTCTGGGAGGGCTTCCCAGGTGCCTCAGTGGTAAAGAATCTACCTGCCTATGCGGGAGACACAGGTTTGATCCCTAGGTTGGGAAAATCCCCTGGAGAAGGAGACGGCAACCCACTCCAGTATTCTAGTCTGGGAAACCCCATGAACAGAGCAGCCTGGTGGGCTACAGTTTGTGGGGTGGCAAAGAGTCAGACCTGACTTAGCCACTAAACAACATATTCTGGGAGCACAAAGAAGGGTGCTTAGTTTGCTCTGAGTGTTGGGGATCGGGAGAGGTGTATGGAAGAAGAGGATTCTTACCCCAAGAGGGAGAAATGACAGGAGTATGTGGGGTATGGGGGATGCAGGGTGGGGAGGAAGGGGTTGAGGTTCTAAATCTTGGGAAAGCCTGAACAAAAGTTCTCAGAGAAATTCGGGGAAACGGGAAGGGAGGGCCAAGGCCAGATGATGCACACAGCCCTTCCTTGGCTATGTCAAGGGTTTTAGACCTTAACCTGTGGGAAAATGGGACAATGGAAGGATTAAAACAGGGGGGATAAACCCAGTGTTTGCAAATAGTAGATTATACATTATAAAATTATAAGGAAAAGGGATTCCTTCTAGGATATGTGATGGTTCTTCCGAAAGGTTGGGATCTGAGGAAGACAGTTTGGTTTGGCAGCAGTAGGGAAATCTGGAGGGTCTTGGGTGAGCGTGGGTTCTAGGTGAATATCCTTTTTCCTTATAGAGGACATACAGATTTATTTCATTCCTGCTGACTGCACAGAGTTCTGTTGTATCAGTTTAATCTTTCCCCTGTTGATGGATATTTAGGTTAGGTCCACTTATTATAATTAGTAAATACAGTGTTGTCAGAAACATCCTTGTGAGTCCATTTTCCCTTACATTTCTGAGTTTATCTGGGCGAAGAGCAGTGGAAATCTTGTGTCATGGATATGAATAACATAAAGTTTGGTGGATACTGACAAATTGCCCTCTAAAAAAACTATACCAAAAAAATGCTCCACAAATGTACACTTCAAGTATCAAGTGTCTGAAAATGCTTGCTTCCTCACACCTTCAAGTGTATTTATTAATCATATTTTTAAATCTTTTGCCAATCTGATAGGTGGTGAAAAGTAGTACCTTGTTGTTTATGTTTTTAAATTTAGGAAAGATTTCCTATTGCATTTTTTTTCTTCTGTTGGATTTTAATATAACTCAGTGACACATTTGTTACCTCAAATATCTTTGTGTCCCGCAGACTAAGGTTGGGCCAACATGGCGTCCATATTCCGAAGCGAGGAAATGTGTTTGTCACAGCTCTTTCTCCAGGTGGAGGCTGCATACTGCTGTGTAGCTGAGCTTGGAGAGCTTGGATTGGTTCAGTTCAAAGACGTAAGTACTGCATTCATAGGAGACCAAAAGAAGGTGGAGTTTCCACTTCTTGGTGGTGAATAAAGGCCAGGGAGAAGCGCCCTGGGCTGGAGTCATGGAATTCAGTGGTTCTTGTTCTTCTGGCTAGAATTTGCGATAACATTGGGCCACTGACTTGCAGACGTTTCTCCCTTCCTCCTTATGTGTCACCCCTATAGGAATGTTTTGAAACTCTAATAAAATAAAAAAGATGACATTGTACTTTATTTCCTATGTACCTCTTCAAGACATTCGATATATCCAGTGGGCACGTGGATTACCAACCTTATTATGAGGGCAAAAAGCAGTGCTTCCAGACCAGTTAGTTTGAGGAAAAAGTATCTTGGGAGTCCACAGTCTCTTGAGGGTAATATTTTCCAGCTAGACTGTATCCCCTCCCCCTCAGTTTTATTGAGATATAATTGACCTATAACACTGTATAAGTTTAAGGTGTATGGCATAATGACTTGACTTAAATCATAAGACTCTTACAATTTACTCTCTTAACAACTTTCATATATAATGTACAGCAGTGTTCATCATATTTATCATGTACATTATATCCCTAGTATGTATTTGTCTAATAATTTATCTAATTATCTAATAATTTATCATAATTAGATAAAATTATTTATCTAATTATCTACTAATAATTTATTTATCTAATAAAAGGAAGTTTGTACCTTTTGACGGTCTTCATCCAATTTCTCTGTTACCTCAACCCCCACCTCTGAAATCTGATCTCTTTTTCTATGAGTTTGTTTGATTTTGAAGTATGATTGACCTACAACACTGTTAGTTCCTGGTACACCACAATACCAGGATATCAATATTTCTATACATTTCAAATGATCACCATAATAAGTCTGTTTACAGTCTGTCACCATGCTGCTGCTGCTGCTGCTAAGCCCCTTCAGTCGTGTCCGACTCTGTGCAACCCCATAGACAGCAGCCCACCAGGCTCCTCTGTCCCTGGGATTCTCCAGGCAAGAACACTGGAGTGGGTTGCCATTTCCTCATCCAATGAATGAAAGTGAAAAGTGAAAGTGAAGTCGCTCAGTCGTGTCTCTTTGTGACCCCATGGACTACAGCCTATGAGGCCCTTCTGTCCATGGGATTTTCCAGGCGAGAGTATTGGAGTGGGGTGCCATCGCCTTCTCCGGTCTGTCACCATAGAACTGTCTTAAGTAAGACGGGGTATCATTTCCCAGAGACAGTTGAGATCCTCACCAAAAGCTTTTGAATTCAGTTTAGAAAATGGGACTCGCTAATTCCACTCATTTTCTTACTAAGGTCTGGTCAAAACTAAGCCCTTCAGAGAAGGATCATGACTTTGCAGCTACAGTTCCAACTCAGGACCTGACATGCGATATTAGTTCTTAATAACATTTATTGGGCTGAGCTGAAGGGTCACCGGCACAAAAGGATGCTGACTTTTTCTTGAAGACCAGGATCCACTGCATGGAGCTGTGCTATATTCAAGGTCCTATTGTATTCATGACTCCATTGAGGAATTCAATTTGGATAGTAAGTGCAGCTAAAACTTAAGAGAAGTTTACAGAGGCCAGAGCTTGTGGCATTTGGGGAACTGAGGGTAAGAATATCAAGGTATATTTTGACTGGAACTCTCCTGTCTTGTGCATGGAAGTATCTAGTCCTAAGATGATTCCAGCAACATTCTGCAGCATTAATAATTAATAATAGTAATAGCCAAAGAGAATGTGTTGGCAGTGGTTGCTACTAATGTGTGCCTTGTGGCTTTCCTCTCCCTCTAGTTAAATGTGAAAGAGAGCCGCTTCCAGAGGAAATTTGTGAATGAAGTCAGAAGGTGTGAATCATTGGAAAGAATCCTGCGTAAGCCAGTTTCCTGCTTGCAGTTTGAATGTGCACTGGCAGGGAGGGAGATGGTTTGCAGGGGTGATGTCCTGCAGTCTGCCCCTATGTGTGATACTGCTACTCTAGGTTGAGACAGATCCTGGTTGGCGGCAGAGGAGGCTAGAGATGGGGGCCAGGTTCTGTGGCAGGTGCCAGGGCAATTCAGGCAGCGGACCTGGGAAATGCATCTGTCCTACTTGACCCATTTCTTAAGTATGAGAAAACACACACACCTTGGGCTCTCTGGTGGGGTTTCATCCTTCAGGTTTTCTGGAAGATCAGATGCAAGATGAGATTGAGATTCAGGTGCCTGAGAAGTCCCCGCTGACCCCTCTCCCACGGGAAATGATCATCCTGGAGGTAGGTTCTTTCTGACTTAACAGAGGACAGTATCGAAGCCTGTCTCCTGTGAACCCTGCAAGCCTCTCATGGTCCTCTGCCCCATTGCTGAAGGCGTGGAGGTGGGTTTATGTGTTGGTCCACTTTTCAGTGTTACTCCCCCAGGAAAAGCCCCCCGTGCAATTTTTAAAGTCGCTCTTGCATCTTTTGGTGGTCATGTGTGTTGCTTCCATGTCTTGGCTATTGTAAACAATTCTGCAGTGAACAGGGGGATGCCCATTTCTTTTCCAGATATGATTTCCTTTCCTTTGGATAAATATACCCAGAAGTAGAGTTGTGGGATCCAGTGGTTTGCTTCTTAATTGTCTGTCTGGTGCATTGGGTCCACTCTGGATTGAGGCCTCTCCTCAGATTGGCTTCTGAGGTCAAGTGGGAGAAGGTAGCAGTTTTCTTTAGCTAAGGCCTTTATGGCTGGAGGACCCCTCCCTCTTTCTTTCCCTTCTCTGTCAATTTGCTTTTGTAAAACACTGAGTATCTGCTGTGCACAAGGCACCTTGGTGAAACAAGGCCTTACTTCTAGGAGCTTTTAGAGCAGGCTGTGGGGAGAGGAGGGAGGGTGAGCCAGGGGGAGAGGATGTCAAAAGGTTAGTGTTGTTGTTCAGTTGCTAAGTTGTGTCTGACTCTTTGTGACCCCATGAACTGCAGCATGCCAGGCTTCTCTGTCCTTTACTGTCTCCCAGAATTTGCTCAGACTCATGTCCATTGTGTTGGCGATGCCAATCCAATCATCTCATCCTCTGTCACCCTCATGTTTTGTCTTCAGTCTTTCCTGGCATCCAGGGTCTTTTCCAATGAATTGGCTCTTGGCTTCAGATAGCCAAAGTATTGAGGCTTTAGCTTCAGCATCAGAACTTCCAGTGAATGTTCTTTAGGGTTCTTCAGTCCTTTAGGATTGACTGGTTTGATCTCCTTGCTATCCAAAGGACTCTCAAAAGTCTTCTCTAGCACCACTGTTCAAAAGTATCAATTCTTTGGTGCTCAGCCTTCTTTATGGTCCAGCTCTCATATTCGTACATGACTACTGGAAAAGCCGTAGCTTTTGACTGTATGGCCCTTTGTTGGCAAAGTGATGTCTCTGCTTTTTAGTATGCTGTCTAGGTTTGTCACAGCTTGCTTCCCAAGAAGCAGCATCTTTTAATTTCTTGGCTGTAGTCACCATCCACACTGATTTTGGAGCCCAGGAAAAGAAAATAATTTACCGCTTCCACTTTTCCCCCTTCTATTTGCCTTGAAGGGACCTTGACTGATGGGACCAGATGCCATGATCTTAATTTTTTGGATGTTGAATTTTATGCCAGGTTTTTCACTCTCTTCCTCTTCACCCTCATCAGGAGGCTCCTTAGTTTCTCTTCACGTTCTGCCATTAGTGTGGTATTATCTGCATATCTGAGGTTGTTGGTATTTCTCTGGGCAATCTTGATTTCAGCTTGTGATTCATCCAGCCTGGCATTTCACATGTCAAAAGGTGGGCAGATCCAAATCCTGGAAGGCCCTGTTGATCTTTGTTAAAAAAAAAAAAAAAAAGGACTTTTTATCCTCAAAAGAGAAAGGGCTCACTAAGAGAGGTGAACAGGTATGGAAGAGCTTCATTGATTGAGCCTTATCTCTGGCTGGGTTTTCTCCTGTGATTTTAGGTTTTCTTTTAAGATAATTTAAAATTCTTGAAACTGTTGAAGCCACCAGTAGCATAAATCTAGATTCTCTAACAGAAACATGAGACTGGCAAGACTGACAACTCCGCTTGAATATATTTTGGATCTGGTCATACTAAAATCTGGATATTTGAGGAGAAAGTTTTAATCCATACAAATAGGATTTCCATAAAATCATCTCCGGTTTCATTCTTACCACTAGTTTTCTAATACCGGCCTTGTTAGTTACCAGCTCCACTCCTGCTGCCGACCCCCTCACCTTCCTAAACACCTACACCTGTTCTTGTGAACGGTGAGCTAGCTTAATGGCTCATGTTTTCACTGTAATCTTTTTATATATTCTTTTCCAGATTCTTTTCCCTTCTAGGTTATTGTGTGCATGCTCAGTCACTCAGCTGTGTCCAACTCTGTGACCCCATGGACTGTATCACTCTACCATGGCACCTCCCTGCTTGAGAGTGTTGATGGTGTCCTTCTTGCCTGAGTCAGGTCCATCCTGGCCAGCAGATCTGCTCTCCTTGGCCCTGTCCTACCTCTCAAGTCCTACAGGCTCCTTGGTCTGGTTCCTTGGTTGTATGCCACTCTTACACCTTGTTGAGGATCCCAAAGAGCTTTATTTATGAGGGTTGTGTTTATTGATACTTACTGCTGGAGAAGACTCTTGAGAGACCCTTGGACTGCAAGGAGATCAAACTAGTCCATCCTAAGGGAAATCCACCCTGAATATTCACTGGAAGGACTGGTGCTGAAGCTCCAATACTTTGGCCACCTGATACGAAGAGCTGACTCATTGGTAAAGACCCTGATGCTAGGAAATATTGAAGGCAGGAGAAGGGGATGACTCAATGGATATGAGTTTGAGTGAACTCTGGGAAATAGTGAAGGATAGGGAAACCTGGTGTGCTGCAGTCCACGGGGTTGCAAAGAGTCGGACAAAACTGGGCAACTGAACAACAACAACTGCATTAGGAACTAAAACTGAAAAAAGTAAAATATTTATTAATTCATTAAAAATAATGTCTCATTACATGTTAACATTTTAAATTAAAAATAATTGTATTTTCAAAGAAAAAACTTTAGTGAAGAGTGATGTTGTTAGCAAATTTGTATGTTTGACTTAATAGAAGCCCTTCGTGTGCTTTGAATCTGTTGTGATATGTTCTCATTGAAGTATATGAAGAGAATTTAGTCTTGAAAAATAGGTACTTGGGAAAGGGAGGAGTGTTTTAATAGTCTTTTCAAACAATTGTGGATATTCTTTGATATTACATTAAAATTTGACAAGCATAGGGACTTTTGCTTTTGTTAAACAGGTAACAAGTATTTTTGTTTCCAAATTGACATAAGAGATGCAGGTTCCATCCTTGGGTTCGGAAGATCCCCTGGAAGAGGAAATAGCAACCCATTCCAGTGTTCTTGCTTAGAGAATCCCATGGACAGAGGAGCCTAGCGAGCTACAGTCCATGGAGTGACGAAGAGTTGGACGTGACTGAATGTCTGAGCACTGAAATAATCAGTGTCAATTTGGAAACAAATATACTTCTTACCTGTTGAACAAAAACAAAAATCTCCATGCTGATATGTGACTCGCCAGAATCCCTTGACTTCTCATGTAGCTCATTTTCCTTCCCCAAGTATTTTCTGCTCCTCCGCATTTGATAAGGGAACTCCTGAGCGTGTATGACCGTGGCTTACTTGTTGTTCAGTTGCTGAGTTATGTCTGACTCTTTGCAACCCCATGGACTGCAGCATGCCAGGCTTCCCTGTCCTTCACCATTTCCCAGAGTTTGCGCAAACTCAGCGTCCATTGAATTGGTGATGCCATCCAACCATTTCTTCCCCTGTCATCCCCTTCTCCTCCTGCCTTCTATATTTCCCAGTATCAGAGTCTTTTCCAATGAGTTGGTTCTTCGCATCAGGTGGCTGAAGTGCTGGAGCTTCAGCTTCAACCTCAGTCCTTCCAATGAATATTCAGGGTTGATTTTCTTTAGGATTGACTGGTTTGATCTCCTTGCAGTCCAAGGGACTCTCAAGAGCCTTCTCCAGCACCGCAATTTGAAAGCATCAATTCTTTAGCGCTCAGCCTTCTTTATGGTCCATCTCTCACATCCCTACATGACTATTGAAAAAGCCATAGCTTTGACTATACAGGTCTTTGTCAGCAAAGTGATGTCTGTACTTTTCAGCTCTACAGTCTTATCAAGTTTGACTGAACTTGAAGTTCAGTTTGGCCTCTCAACTTCAAGCTATGTTATGATGCTCTGCATACTTGATAGTATTTGTTGTAGTTAATGTACAGTGAATGGCATAGTGCTTTCTGCCTGGCTTACTTTCTTTTTCTCTCCTTCAAAGACTGCTCTAGAAAAACTGGAAGGAGAGCTTCAGGAAGCCAATCAGAACTATCAGGCTTTGAAGAAAAACTTCCTAGAACTGACGGAATTCAAATATCTCCTGAAGAAAACCCAGGACTTCTTTGAGGTTGTAATTTGGGGACTGTGTATTCAAGGGCCCTTTTCTCTAGAACCTCAAATTTCTATTTTGACAACTGGTTGGTCTGGAATATGAATAAATTGTGATGTTTCTGTTGTCTGGCTGGGCTGTGGGTGACAAGGGTTAGGGTGGCATGTGGCATGGGTTGAAATGAATGCAAAAATATTAAGGAGCTCAATAATAAAGTACGTGGGCCAAATGGCCCAGAGAGAAATGGAAGTCAGAAAAAAGCACAACAATTAGTTTGAGCAGATTTGGGATTTTGATAGGAAGAGACCTTGTTTTAAATACACAGTTACATCTTTATTTGAAACAGAAAACTAAATTAGGTTTAAGCATCAGGTCTTCTGAATTCTATTTGTAGAAAATTGAGTATATAAAAGCAGACAAAGTCATGCAATGTGGGTGCTTTTAAGATAGTCTAAGTACATTTAAATGAAAATAGTGATTCTTTGACTTTCAGACAGAAGCCAACTTAGCAGATGATTTCTTTGTAGAAGACACTTCTGGTCTCCTGGAGTTAAGACCTACGCCTGCGTACATTAGTGGAAAGCTGGGGTCAGTGAAATTCCTGCTCTGAAAGTTATGTGTAGTTGGGTCCCTGGTCTGTATGCTCAGTGCCTGGTGTGTGGTAGATTTCCCTGACTGAGTGAATGAATGAATGGACAAATCATGACTGACAAGAGGACTGTTTCACACGATTATAGGCCTCCATCCAGTAAAAAACCCAAGTCTAACCTGACCTGGTTGGTGGAGGTGTAGGTAGTGTTACTTTTTTAATGGTGAGACTGACATTCTTGAGTCTGAAGAGTGTGACGTTTGTATTGTCTCCACGTGGGAAGGATCTAGTGATAATTGTTTAGGTGGAGTTTCTTGACTGTCCCTGCCTTTGGAACAGGGCTATGGGATACATTTTTTTTTTTTTTCTTTTTTGCCTTGTCTCTAAAATACTGTTTTGATAATAGATTTGGAGTGTGAAGTTTGAAGTGTAATTAGCAATGAGGTAGTTGGGCAGTCATGTCTTCCACAAGTAGAAGTAATAGAGTATGATAATAGCCACCAAAATGTGTGATGATTCAAAATGGTGGGATTTCATTTACTGTTGAAGTAAAATTGAAAGTGAGTTTTGGAATTCTAGTTCTTTATTCAGCAGATACTTAGGGGCCTGCTATTTGAGGCACCAGACATTGAATTTGGGAAGGAAAGGAAACTATGTATTGAAAATATTTGATCAGAAGGTAACATACATGTACAATAATGGGCCAATGAAAGTAACCATTTTAAAGTTAATGTGAAAAGTTTGAGTTAGAAACTTATCTAGATACCTAGATGACTGTGTAAGTAGAGATGTACAGACATCAATACATACATTTCAGTCTTAGTACATTACTTGTGTAAATGCATAGAGACCATTGCTGAGCAGGTTGAATACTTGCTTCTTTTAGCTACAACGATACAATGAATGGTCTGTCATACTGTTAATTGCAAATAAGTGAACATATAGTATTGGGATGATTAAGGCCATGTGGGCATGTCAAAGGAAACAGGAGGTCAGAGGGAAGGTGGGGTACATCGGGACTGGGATCCAGAGTGCTAAGCAGGGCCGTGTCCTTCCCTCCTGCTCAGAGGGCAATGGGCTTCTACCTTCTGGCTGCTTATCTTCACATCCCATGGGGTCTTCTTCCTGTCCCACTCCCTGCGCCTCAGTAACATCTCCTCTTCTGACTGCCCAGGTTCACAGCCGGTGTGGTCAACCGGGAGAGGATGGCTTCCTTTGAGAGGCTGCTGTGGCGAATTTGCCGAGGAAACATCTATGTAAAGTTCAGTGAGATGGACACAGTTCTGGAAGATCCTGTTACAGTGGGTATCTCAGGCTGCAGAAAACATTCTCATAAGTTTCCTGTAGCCCCACCAGAGGGGTTTACCCTGCTAGAGGGGTTTTGTTCTCTCAAATCCTGAGTCTTTAGCTCTATGAAGTTAATATTGATTTCCTTTTTTTTCTTCTTTCTTTTCTTTTTTCTTCCCCATCCCTCCTTTTTCAAAAATACCTATGAAAGTTCAGTTCCAGGACTGAGTCTTGTTAGCACCTCATAAGTGGTCATTCCTCCAAATGACTTAACTGGACCAGTTCCTGGAAACTTGGCTGTACTGGTGCCGCACAGGTCGGCAGCTGTGTCTTCATCACAAAGCACTGATAACTAATGTAGGTCAGTGTGCTCCAAGCTCCAGGGTGCACTTGAGCAGAAGATGTTGTTCAATGTGGATTCTGATTCAGTGGGTCTATGGTGGCGCCCAGGAGCCTGCATTGTTAACCAGCTTGCAGTTAGTTCCTGGTAGTCAACAGACCGTACATTTGCAATGAAGATTTTGAGGGTCTCCTTCACTGAGTGCCACACGTTATTGCCACTAATTTTGTAGGATTTGCTTCTTCCACCCTTCTGGTTGGTATTTAAATCCACTTTTTAATTCCAAGAATCTTGGTTTATTTCTAAAAAAAAAAAATCATAATCTAGTGTAAAAAATAAAGGCTAAAAAATGCAATTTTAAGCTTTATTTCATGGAAAACAACTTCCTAGTTAAATACGAGTTAAAATAAGAAAAAAAGTTTGTTTTTAAAAAACACAAAACTTCACCATTCTCATGTCTTTATTTTTATTTTTTTCTTGTGCTCTTTTTCTGTAGTCCATAGCTATAGGCAGGCTTGATTTAATATGGTTGTAGTTAAAACATGGAAATCTTTTTTTTTTTGCCTTCTGTTGATTTTAGATAATATAAATGCCCTCCTCTATTACAGTGTGTCCTATAAATATTAATATTTTAAAATGTGCCATTGAATCATTATTTTTCATAATCATATTTTGACATTCTGTAGTCCTGGTGGTAAAGAGAGTATTTATAAAGTAAGATGACTTTAGCCTGATGACTTTGAAGGTGACTGAGCAGATGGTGTGTGGTCAGAATAGATTCCTGGGTCTGGTGAATCCAGAGACAAGAAGATCTAAGAGATTCAGCAATCTCTGGGAGTGGTGCTCCATGGGTGAGGGAACCTTTGGGAATAAGGTAAAGCAGGCGGCTCCCCGAAAACTAAAATATCCCTTTCCTGCTCCTATGAGCAGCTACCAAAGAGACAATTCATTTTGATATTATTTTCAGTTGGTATCTAATGTTTCCATTGAGTTGATGTGACATTCATTAACTGTTTTTAGACACTTAATTTCCAATTTTTCTCCAGAATATAGACACTATGATAAGCATCTTCATGCATGTGAATTTTTGTTTACTTCTGAACTAGTTCCATGATATGAATTCAAGGAAATAGGATTGCTGGCTTAAAGGGTGTGGGCATTTTCATGACCCTTGATGCTTCCTGACAAGAAGCTTTGCAGTGGAGTCATAACATGATTCCAAAGATGGCTGAGACGTAAGTCATGTGTAATGAGTGTGTAGGATTTGTTATCACTTTTCCAACAATGGCTTTCATCATTTTACCTTCACTCCCCACCCTAAACTAAATAAGAGTAAAATAGTGCATTTCTTTGCTTACAGTTAAGGTCAAACATTTCCATATATGCTTGTGAAATATCCATTTTCCTTTTCTTATGACATGTTAGACTTGGACTTTAAAAATGCATTTAATCAGTGTTCCTTTGGGCATACAGTGAGTATGTGAGTCAAACATTAAACCTGGCTCTTCATTGTTATTGCTCAGTTGCTCAGTCATCTCTGACTGTTTGAGATCCATGAGTTGCCACACACCAGGCCTCCCTGTCCTTCACTGTCTCCCGGAGTTTGCTCAGACTCAGGTCAATTGAGTCAGTGATGCCATCTAACCATCATCCTCTGCTGCCTCCTTCTCCTTTTGCTTTCAGTCTTTCCCAGCATCAGGGTCTTTTCCAATGAGTCGGCCTTTCAAATCAGGTGGCCAAAGTATTGGAGTTTCAGCATCAGTCCTTCCAATGAATATTCAGGGTTGATTTCCCTTGGGATTGACTGATTTGGTCTTGTTGTCCCAAGGCCCCTTAAGAGTCTTCTCCAACACCACAGTTCAAAAGCCTCAATTCTTTGGTGCTCAGCCTTCTTTCTGGTCCAGCTCTCATATCCCTGCATGACTGCTGGCTCTGTCTTTGTTAAATGTCAAATACCATTCATCCCTGAAGGATAAATATTGTTTATGAGTTAACTCTGGTGAGCTAGGTCAGCTACTTTTACTTTAAGTCTCGAATATCCTGGTTCCGTCTCTTCAGCGTTGTTTTCTTGTGTATTAACACATCTCTTGAACACAGGACTTGGAGCTGAATACAAGGTTCAGCTGTGATCCCTCTGGTGTAGCAGACAGCGATGTTGTCCCTCTGAGGCTGTATCGGCCTGCCTGAGGGCCCCACCCAGCCTGCTTCCGTGGCCTTGCCCTCAATCATAATATTACGAACTTGAATCAACTGGGAGAAGTTGAAGCTTTCCAATTTTAAATTTAGAAAAAATAAATTCTAAACACATGCATTTTACTGTTCTGATTTTCCAGAGAGAAGAAATTAAAAAGAATATATTCATCATATTTTATCAAGGAGAACAGCTCAGGGAGAAAATCAAGAAGGTCTGTGATGGGTAAGCGACTATTAAAGAAGGTTCTTTTCATCAGCTATTTGGGTCAGGATTAGTTCAGGGTCTATGCAGTAAATCCAAAATAAACTTTCCTGATGGCTCAGTGGTAATGAATTCTCCTGCCAATGCAGGAGACATGGGTTCAATTCCTGGATGGGGAAGATCCCCTGGAGAAGGGAATGACAACCCTCTCTGGTATTCTTGTCTGGGAATTCCCATGGACAGAGAAGCCTGGTAGGCTATAGTCCATGGGGTCACAGAGAGTTGGACATAACTTAGCAATTGAACAACAACAAGGCTCGAGTAGGGCTTCTTTGAGGTTGCTTAAGGTTTTCAAATAACTTGCCCACATTTGATAATAGTGCTAAAAAGGCAACTGCTGTTTAGTAACTGTGGGGATAGAAACAGAGAGATCTTGATGAGTAAAATTTAGAAGGTCAAAAAGACGTTTCAGTTGATTCCTTCTCACCCCTTTATCAGCTGCTAAAGAACAAGCAAACTGCATGCTTAGTTGTTTCTGAGGTTACTGAATTATCTTTTGTGCAGCCCCTTAGAAGCAGAAATTCAGTAGAGAAAAGACACCAACACAGTAAGTTCTGGGGAGAAGATAAGACTAGTCAAGGTTGCAGTCCTTTTTATATACCAGCTGGTGGGTTTTGTGGTTTGAGTGGAGCCCATTCATATAATAGAACCACAGGTTTAATTCAGATGGTGTGAGCCATGTGTTGGGAACCGTAGGCCGAGATCCTCTGTCTGGCTGCTCACTAGATGGTTACTGTGGGGGAAGGTGGTCATCTAACCAAAGTGGACAAGGGATGGGTTAGTAGAAAAGGATGTGCCTATGCTTCTTGGCAGTTACCCACGTGTGTCCTGTGGAATGTTTGAAACACAGGTTTCGAGCCACTGTATACCCCTGCCCAGAGCTGGCGTTGGAGCGCAAAGAGATGCTGCAGGGCGTCAACATGAGGCTGGAAGATTTATTCACCGTGAGTGAGGCGTTCAAGCGTGTGACATAAACACGTGCCATTTCCTATCAGTCCTGTCTCTCAGGGCCCTCGCTCCAAGCTTGGCTGGAATGTCTGCTATGCTCGTCTCGCTGTTGCTTCAGAAGGCTTCATAATTAGGAGGCGGGTGGCATTCACTAAGCTCGTGATGCGTCTGCTTATCAGAGATGCTTTGCCGGGGCTTAGAGTTAACCACGGCCCTGATCAGCCTTCAGTTCCCCACCCCAGGCTGATAGAAGGAACCTTTTATTGCCAGACTGGCCTAGGCCGCCTCTATGATATAATTCAATAGCCAATGAAGGCGAACAGCCAGTCTTGCTGATTTTTTTCTGCATGGAATTGTGTGAGCCAAGCAATTAATTCTGTCAAGGCAGTGAGTCAAGTTTCACAGATGAACACGCCCCCAGTTCATATCCTCTTACTGAATCTGTTGTCACCTAGGATGGCTCTCAAAACATAGGACTTTTCTTCAATAATAGTCATAAGCTTTGTGAGTAATCCCTGAAAGCTGCTGGCCTGTATCAAATGGTGTATTCCCGATCAGCTCTGTCCAGTAGGTGGTGGCGGAAATGTTATATAACGTGTGAGTCCAGTGTCATAGCCGTGAGCCACGTGTCACCCCTGAGCATTTGAAATGTGGCCAGGGGAATGGATTTTTATTTGTATTTAATGTGGCTGCTGTATGGTCAGCACAAATCTAGGTCCTCGATGAGTATCTTTAGAAATTAGATGTGTGTGTGTTCATCTTCCCAGAAAAAGCAGTGTTTGATTCTCTAATCCTCTCTTTTCCCTCTTTGCCACTTGTCAGGGAGACTCTTTCCCTGAAGCAATTACCCTTGAAGTCCTTTCCCCCGGATACTTTGCTGGGTTTTATGAAAACTGCATGAGGAGGGACTTCCCTGGTGGCTCAGGGGTTGGGACTCTGTGCTTCCTCTGCAGGGAACTCGGGTTCAATCCCTGGTTAGGGAACGAGATCCTGCACGCCAGGTGGCACAGCCAAAACAAAGCAAAAGTCTCACGAGGAGGATGAAAGTTAGTTAGGCTAGACTTAGATTTAGGTTTCAGATGTCTTGGGTAGCCCTGTGTAATGGTTACTGAAAGGGTTACTGGGTTGTATCATCAGAACAAAAACTGTTTCCATTTAAACAAATCCTATGTGGGCCAGATCACCTATCATTCCTTCATTCATTAATTCACTTGTCATTTATTGGAGAGGTTTAGTATGCAAGGCATTTCAACAGATGTATTAGTTTCCTTTGGCTGATGTAACAAAATACTGCAAACTGGGTGGCTTAAAATAACCAAATTTATTTTTTCACAGTTCTGTGGTGAGAAGTCTGAAATCAAGGTGTCAGCAGAGCCAGGCTTCCTCTGAAGGCACTAGGAAAGGATCCTTGCTTGCCTGTTCTGCTAGAGTTTGCATGTGTATATCACCCCAAAATTTGAATGTTAAAAACCTAATGCCTGGGACTTTCCTGGTGGTCCAGTGGTTAAGAATCTGCCTGCCAATGCAGGGGACATGGGTTGAATCCCTGGTCCAGGAACTGAGATACCACATGCTGGGGGCAACCAAGCCCATGCCCCACAACTACTGAGTCCATGCTCCCAATAGTCCGTCCTCCCTACAGCCTGTGCTCCCTACAGCCTGTGCTCCCTAACAAGAGAGTAGCCCCTGCTTGCCACAACTAGGGAGAGCCCAAGTGCAGCAATAAAAATCCTGTGTGCTACAACAAAGGCCCAGTGCAGCGAAAAAAAAAAAAAAAAAAAAAAAAGGCAACAAAACCCCACAAAAACCTAATCCCTTGGATGATGGTATTGGGAGATGGGGCCTTTGGGAGGTGATTAGTTCATGAGATTGGGGTTCTCTTGCATGGGATTAATGCCCTTTTAAAAAGACCCTAGAGAGCTGGCTTGCCCCTTCTGCCATGTTGGGTTAAAATTTGAAGTCTGCAGCCGAGACAAGGGCCTTCAACCATGCTAATCTCAGACTTCTACCTTCCCCAGAACCGGGAAAACTTTCTGTTACAAAGCACCGGTCTATGATATTTTATCATAGCTGCTCGAGTGGACTAAGGCATCTTCCCAGCTGCTGGTGGCTGTCAGCCATCCTTGCTGGCCCTTGCTTTGTTGATGCGTCACTCTGGTCTCTGCCTCCATCACACACATCTTCATACTGGGAAGTATGACCCACACACTGGTCATACTGGGATAGTGCCCACCCTACTCCAGCATGATCTCATTTTAACTTGATTACATCTGCAAAGACCATATTTCCAAGTAAGATCATGTTCCCAGCTACCGGTCTTAGGACTTCAGCATGTCTTTTGTGGGGGACACCATTCCATCCATCACAATAGTACTATAAGGGATTTAGAATAAAAGGAAGATATAGTCCTGGCCTCAGGGCTTTAACCTCTAGTGTGGCAGTTCAAGGCCAGGTGAGAACTCCGAGGCAGAGGAGTGGCCAGGAGCCGAGGACGCCTCCAGGTCTGGCTGGCCCGCATTTTTGCCGTGTTGTCTGGCATCTCCCTGAGTGTCCTTTGTTTTGCTGGGTGCTGTTTTTATGGCCAGGTGTTAACACAGACAGAGTCTCACCGTCAGAGCCTCCTGCAAGAAGCAGCTGCCAACTGGCACTCCTGGGCCATCAAAGTGCAGAAGATGAAGGCCATATACCACATCCTGAACATGTGCAACATCGACATCACCCAGCAGTGTGTCATCGCTGAGATCTGGTTCCCAGTGGCAGACACCGCGCGCATCAGGAGGGCGCTGGAGCAAGGCGTGGTGCGTGGGCGGGGGGGGGGGGGCAGGGGGCGGGGAGCGGGCAGGGGGCGGGGAGCGGGCAGGGGGCGGGGAGGGTCATGTCCAGCTGAGTGGGCCCTCTGCCAGGTGTTCAGATTGCTAGCCTCCTAAGTCACGTGACCCTTACCTGGTAGGATTGTCTCTATCTTTCCACCTTCGGTCCTTACCCAGTGTGTGGGCACACGTCAGAAATGCCTATTCTCTGTGCCTTACCCACAGGCAACATTTCTTTGATCTTAGCAAGAGTGTGCTGGGCGCTGATGTGCTGTCACTCCGCTAGCTTTGTCTGGCTGGAAAGCCGGATAGCCAGACACCTACCGCAACAGCCAGAAGGGAGTGGATGGCTCTCCATGCCTGCTGCTGTGCTGAGCACTCAGGCACCTTGTGTAACTCTCACCGTGCTCTTGAGTCGTCTCTCTGCCCAGTAGGGGGCCTGTCTCATCACCTATTTGCCCCATTGAAATTTGGGAAAGGGTCAAGGCCATTAGGAATACAGGAACAAAATTTGGAAAGTGAATAAACTCTTGAGAGAGTAAGTCGGAAGGAAAAGTAGAGGGCTCAGAACTGTGCATAACATTTGCAGGAGCTTGAGGATGGAGATTGCCAGAGAATCAGGAGGAACTCTACTCTCTGTGACAACTCTCCTTTAAGATAAATTACATAAGTACTAACTTCAGATGAAATCATGAGTCTCAGGTCAAGAAATTGTCCCAAGTTCACTGAGTAAGTGATAGGAGTTGGACTGTGATCCATGTGCTTACACCCAGCCGATGGCGTTCTTCCTAACGTCTTCTCATACGTTCTTTTTGCAGGAACTAAGTGGCTCCTCCATGGTCCCCATCTTGACAGCAGTGCAGTCTAAAACAGCTCCTCCCACGTTTAACAGGACAAATAAATTCACAGCTGGCTTCCAGAATATTGTAGATGCATATGGCATAGGCAGTTACCGGGAGATGAACCCAGGTAAAGGAATCTGATGTGTTTCTCAACCAGGCAGCTTGAAAATGAAAATTGAACAAGGTTTATCACAGTGGTGGCCTTGCCAATTCATTGCTTTGAATTGTGACATTCCTAAAATCTTACTTAGTTTTCTAATGCCCCTAATTGTCTTTTAAAATGGTGATTAGTGAGATTTGCTCCTTGACAGGATTTTACCTGTTCTCAGGCAGACAAATTCAGTTTTCATTTTCTTACTGATTCAATGAGGGTCATCTTAGGCATCTTCATAGTCACATAGTGTTGTGTGGGAGAGATGGCAATGAGCACAGATAGGACTTTTAGTCAGAAGACTGGATCCCCAGTGATACTGTATCACTGAGTCTGATTTGTAAAGTAAAGGGGTAGACCAGATGTCCTTTAGCCAAGCAGTTCATGGTGCTGCTGTTCTCCAGCCTGAGTTTGAACTAATTTGTGACCTGTATTGCAGGGTCCTGTGAGTAACTGCTGGAGGTGTGTGGTGCATGTGAGTGGTTGACAAACAAACAAAAGGTGGTAGTGGACAGGGTATAGAAAGCACTTAGAGAGAGAAAACTGGTTTTAAATCCCATTAAAGTTATGACCAACCTAGATAGCATATTGAAAAGCAGAGACATTACTTTGCCGACTAAGGTCTGTCTAGTCAAGCTTATGGTTTTTCCAGTAGTCATGTATGGATGTGAGAGTTGGACTGTGAAGAAGGCTGAGCGCTGAAGAATTGATGCTTTTGAACTGTGGTGTTGGAGAAGACTCTTGAGGGTCCCTTGGACTGCAAAGAGATCCAACCAGTCCATTCTGAAGGAGATCAGCCCTGGGATTTCTTTGGAAGGAATGATGCTAAAGCTGAAACTCCAGTACTTTGGCCACCTCATGCGAAGAGTTGACTCATTGGAAAAGACTCTGATGCTGGGAGGGATTGGGGGCAGGAGGAGAAGGGGATGACAGAGGATGAGATGGCTGGATGGCATCACTGACTCGATGGACGTGAGTCTGAGTGAACTCCGGAGTTGGTGATGGACAGGGAGGCCTGGCGTGCTGTGATTCATGGGGTTGCAAAGAGTTGGACACGACTGAGCGACTGAACTGAACTGACTGAAACTTTGTGATCTTGGGGAAAGTCACTTTTGTTGGTGTTGTTCAGTTGCTAAATCACGTCCAACTCTTCGCGACCCCATGGACTGCAGCCTGCCAGGCTTCCCTGTCCTCCATTATTTCCTGGAGTTTGCTCAAACTCCTGTCCATTGAGTTGGTGATGCTATCCAACCATCTCATCCTCTGTTGCCCCTTCTCCTCCTGCCCTCAATATTTTCCAGAGTCAGAGTTTTTTCTAATGAGTTGACTCTTCTCATCAGATGGCCAAAGTATTGGAGCTTCAGAAGGTCACTTAGCTGCTCCAAAATGCAGCTCATCTGTAAAGTGTGGAGTAAGAATACTTACCTACTGAGGAGTTAATGTATGTGAGGGCTAAGTGAGTGTCAGGGGTGGGGAGAAGAATCAGAAAGATGCAAGGGACCAGCTTTTATGTCACGGAGCCTGGTAGGGAAATCTTTGATGTGGGGCTGAAAGAACGTTGGGAGCACTCAGGCCATTGTGGTCTCACCTCTACAGCTCCCTACACCATCATCACTTTCCCCTTCCTGTTTGCCGTGATGTTTGGAGACTGTGGTCATGGAACTGTGATGTTCCTGGCAGCCCTTTGGATGGTCCTTAATGAGAAGCACTTGCTCGCTCAAAAGTCGACCAATGAGGTGGGTGCCCATCAATTGTCTCACCTGTTTTCTTGGAGGTTATAAATAGAACATGAAAAATGTGTCTGTTGTTTTCACCATGGAAATAACATATTTTAAAAAGTAAGGGAAAGATGGAAAGTTAAAAAAGGGACCAGAATTCAGCATAAAAATTCCTGGCCAAAGGTAAATCCTTTGTTTATTGTATATTTTTCAAGAAAGTATTGATCTTTTCCTTTACTTTTTTTCCCCAACATTGATTTTTTTCCCCCTTTGATTAGAAAAGCAATATATATTTCTTGTAAAAATTGGGAAAATACAATAATCTAACTACCTAGAGAAAATTACAATTAATGCTTTTTTCTGTGTTTATACACAAGTATATAATTTTCTAAAATTGAGATGAAATAGTCCATGTTAATTTGTAGCTTCCTTTTCTTTCACTCAAAATATCACAACTATTTTTTCATGGCAGAGCCCTTCTACAATCAGCCCATTCTCAGTGTCCTTATGTGACACTGAGGAATCCTGAATATCATGTCCTCACATCCGTTCACACTTGAAATTTCCACATTTTCCATGAAGTCCCTTCACAGAATTGTGAAGATTGAGACAACTCAAGCCTGCATTGTTTCAACTTAATCAATTCAGTTCAATCATGTCTGACTCTTTGTGACCCCATGGACTGCAGCACACCAGGCTTCCCTGTCCTTCACCAACTCCCAGAGCTTGCTCAAACTCATGTCCATTGAGTCGGTGATGCCATCCAAGCATCTCATCCTCTGGTGTCCCCTTCTCCTCCTGCCTTCAGTCTTTCTCAGCATCAGGGCCTTTTCTAATGAGTCAGTTCTTTGTATCAGGTGGCCAGAGTATTGGAGCTTCAGCTTTAGCATCAGTCCTTCCAGTGAATATTCAGGACTAATTTCCTTTAGGATTGACTGGTTACATCTCCTTGCAGTCCAAGGGACTCTCAAGAGTCTTCTCCAACACCACAGTTCAAAAGCATCAATTCTTCGGTGCTCAGCTTTCTTTATGGTTAATCAGTTAGTGTCACTTTGTGTCCATTGTAGTACATTTTAACTGGATGCATACCTTTTAACTCTATCCTGAATTTTAAGAATACCTGCCATCTTTAATACAAGTTGACTTAAATCAAGCTAGTTCAATGATGCCATAGCTAGTCCATCATAAACAGGGTTAGTGGGAGAATCAACCTATGTCCAATAGTGTTTTCCACGACAAGCATCTTCACGGATATGCTTTCCTATAATTAATACTTAAAGTCTCATACTTACGCAGTTTTGAGAATGACTGATATACATCAACCAGTCTTACGGAAAGTGCTTCCCTTTTCTTGGTGGATGTGCTTGGAGACTCAGTGTTATCAGTCAAAGTAAAGTGTTAGTCCTTAGTCGTGTCTGACTCTTTGCGACTCTATGGACTGTAGCTCGCCAGGCTCCTCTGTCCATGGGATTCTTCAGGCAAGAATATTGGAGTGGGTTGCCATTCCCTTTTCCAGGGGATCTTCCTAACTCAGGGATCGAAGCGAGGTCTCCTGTACTGCAAGCAGAGAAGCAGTCTGAGCCACCAGAGAAGCTCCCTCAATGTCACAAGTATAGATTTGATTTGCCATACAATTTAGCAGCGTAAGTGGCAGCTCTGTTCTTGTCTCCTGGAAGGAGTAAGGCAGCAGTCGCTCACTTTCAAGTGCGTCCTTTACAGCTGACACTTGGCTTCAGTTACATTTTCTAACCAAGGCTGAATTAAAGGCTGTGAGGCTATGTGGTTTGTTTCCTCAATAGCTGCCATCTCAGGACTTTTCTGGATCAGCTCTAGAAGCTCAGGAAGATCAGGGTGGGTGTGCCCTTTCTGCTTGGGTTACTTTGACACCTGCCTGGCGACTGACACTGCCCCTCTGTGTAGGAGGCCCGTGTCTTGGCTGCAGCTGTCCAGTGGTGCTGGGAGTCTCCTGTAAAACATGTCCCTGGGGTCTGGTTCAAAGCTCACTGACTGTTATCCTCTGTCTTCCTGGGGCCAGATTTGGAACACCTTCTTCCATGGGCGCTACCTCATCCTTCTCATGGGCATCTTCTCCATCTATACGGGCTTGATCTATAATGACTGCTTCGCCAAGTCTTTGAACATCTTCGGCTCCTCCTGGAGTGTCCAACCCATGTTCAGAAATGGCACGTGGAGGTAAGTTGGGACAGAGATGGATCACTGACTGGTCATCCAGGTGCACTCAGTGATTGTTCTCATGCCGGGGGCTTCTGTGCCTGGTTCTGCCCAGAGGTGTGCCCACCAACTGAACAAATAATTCAGTGTTATCTATTGAGTGTGAGACCTTGTATCACTTCCTCAGTTAACTGTGCTGGTCACTGTTATGCATGGAAAGCTTTTTCAAAACTTCAGCTGTATTAAGTAGGTATCCTGGAGTGCATCCCACTCCCAGGCACTGCTGTGGAAACAAGGGTGAATCAGGTATAAACTGGGCATCCGAGTAGCAGGCGTGGAAGCAAGAAGACTTTGAGAGAAGAAGGTGGCCTTTCTTGCTTGGCCTGGAATTGGAAAGAGAGTGAAATTATGCATCCACACACTTAGGAGGCTTTGCTTGAAGAGAGGCTGATGCTAGTGTTGAGCTGTTTGAATGATTGGTTTCCAGTGTTCAAAGCCCTAGGCTTAGCAGAAGGGCATTATCTTTGACTGCTCGGAGCAGCTTGGTTGGTTAAAAGCAAAGGAAAAAGTTTTGCACGGCTAGTTCCCTGTATTTGCCTTGTGGGTGACGGGGTGAGGAAGGCAGGGGATACTGTGGGCTGGCTGGTGGGGAGAAGTCTTGGCTTTAGGAAAGAGAGACCTGGAAACTCTCCGCATCCTCTCGCCCGAGACACACTTCCCGCAGGCATCCCTGGTTATTGTGTTGTTAATCAGACACACAGTCATCAGAATGGAAATAGCTCTTCAGAAATGGAGATTTGGGGAAAGGGAGAAAGGTTTTCGAATTTGAAGAGTGGGTCAGTGTGATGAATTGAGGGAGGAGGGCCGTGGAAGAGCGGGAGCTTTGAGGGAAACCCATGGGAATGTTGAGTACTTTGTGATCTTAGGGGGACCTTGGGCTGCCAGAGTCACACGAGATAACCAGGGAGCTTCCAGGTTACTTTGTTGTTGTTTTAGTAGCTCAGTCATGTCTGACTCTTGTGGCCACGTGGACTATAGCCCGCCAGGCTCCTCTGTGCATGGGATTCTCCAGGCAAGAATACTGGAGTGGGTTGCCATTTCCTTCTCCAGGGAATCTTCCTGACCCAGGGATTGAACCTGCGTCTCCTGCATTGGCAGGCAGGTCTTTACCACTGAGCCACCAGGGAATAGGGGCTACATACTGCGACTGAAAAGCCTCAGGTGATGTTCCTCACGTCTGTCCCACAGATGCTTCAGTTCAGTTTCAGGTTTCTGTCTTGCCCTGGAGCGTCCAGGGGAAGTGACCGGAGAGCACCGCGAGAAAGGAGAGATAGATGCCTGCCTGGATGCACAGCCCTTCCTCTGTGTTTTCTCTCCCAAGCACAGTAGGACTTTCTATTGAAGGCATATCAAGGGTCTTAGCTGCTTGCCAAATCTGCACTGCATATTGTAAGTGGGAAGAGAGAAAACACCATCTATCTCATCCCAGGATTTCTTAGGAAAGATTCAACACAGGGTTCCTTTTGATGTGGAGCGTCCCAAGTGCATGTGAGGGCTTGGTACTGACTGAAGGGGGGCTCAGAGGGGCTATAGTAGTCAGGGGGCTGTGTCACTGAGGCTCCGTGAATCTCCTTTTAGTCCCTCTGCTGGGTCCAAGTGCCCTGTAGTAGAGGACAGGAATGTTAATAAATAAATAAAATGAAGAAAGAAAACATTTTGCAGGATTCCAATTACAGATGGCCGTATCTATGGGTTTTTTTTTTTCTTTGCAATTAGTACCCTGAAGAGATGCCTCGAAGAACAAAACTTTGATCCATTTGAAGACAGCTTGCTTAGTGCTGCTCTTCAGGTTTGCACTCATAAGCATAGTGATGGACTCGGAGATGTGTTAAATTGACAAAACTTTATCAAACCATGGACACAAATTTTCATTTGCCCTGGAATGTGCCTGGGAAAGGTCTGAGTCTGATGGTTGGCTGTCACTCTGCAAATGTGGGTCAGAATATTGTTCTTTTGTGTGCAGGCAAATGACCTCTGCCCCCAGTTCCAGGCTTTTGAGGCCATGCCCAGACTGAGGCCCCAGGCTGGGTCCCACGCCCACACATGGATGATGTGAAGCAGACTTGCTTTAGCAGGGAGGTGAAGGGAAGCCAGCAGAGGACATAGTGGAGGGTTTTGGTCACTGGCTGCAAGCTAAGTCTTGGGCCTTCTTACCCTGACAGTGGGCTAGAGACACTGTCACAACCTCCTTCACTGGGGACCGTGCACCACTCTCAGTAAGAAGCTATTAGAAGGGTTTCGAGGATTTGGCCTCAGGGAGGATAAGGGGAAGGATAGGTCATTTTTGTGGTTTGGACAGCGTCCTTATCTTGAAATGTCCCTGTTTTGACATTAGATATGATTGTGAAATGGTCTTGTTTTTGTTTTGATCCACCACGGTCACCCTGTGGCCATATCTGATGTTCCCTGAAATTGCTTATGTTCAACAGCAGATACTATGGCTTGGCTGTGGGCACCAGGCCAATTTCCTCTTTTTATTTTGTCACACAAACACATCTCTGATAGTGAAATCCAAGCATTTGCACTGAGGTGTGCCTTTTGGACAGGGGTCTGGGTCTGAGATGGCCAGTCAGGCCCAGCTGCTTCCACTGGCACTGGGGGCCTGGTCAGCATAATCAGGCTTCCTGACCTCCCTGCACTGGGCTACAAATACCACCACCGCCCTAGCTGCAGGAGGGAGGGAATGTACTTCTAGGCAGCCTAAGGTGCCACCGTCCTGTTCTTCACCCTTTCAACTACTCAGTCTTGGGTCCCTCCACAGACATGTGCTCTTAAAAAAAAAAAAAAATTAAACCCTAATGTTCTTAGCCCCGTCAGGTTTGTACAGACAGTAAGAAGTTCCCGCTCATTCACATTTGTACTTCTGAGTGAGAAAGGGACACAGGTTTAAAGGCAGTCAGTTCAGTTCAGTTCAGTTCAGTTCAGTCGCTCAGTTGTGTCTGACTCTTTGCGACCCCATGAATCGCAGCACGCCAGGCCTCCCTGTCCATCACCATCTCCTGGAGTTCACTCAGACTCATGTCCATCGAGTCCGTGATGCCATCCAGCCATCCCATCCTCGGTTGTCCCCTTCTCCTCCCTAAAGGCAGTCAGTGGACCATAACTTTCAGGGGCTGAGATTCCCAGAGGTCAGGGGCCACGTGTGGAAGCCAGTTCAATCCTCCAGGATCAGCTCTTGGGCCCCCAGGGGAGATTTCCCAGGCTCATCCCAAGGCTGGATTTTATTTCTTCTATGCTTCCCTGGTTGCTCAGCTGGAAGAACCTGCCTGCCAATGCAGGAGACGCTGGAGACATAGGTTCAATCCCTGTGTCAGGAAGATCCCCTGGAAAAGGAAATGGCAACCCGCTCTAGCGTTCTTGCCTGGGAAATCCCATGGACAGAGGAGCCTGGTAGGCTACACTCCATAGGGTCGCAAAGAGCAGACACGACTGAGTGTGCACGCACGTGTGTTCCTGGCACCCCTTCCCCCGCCTCTTTTTTGATGTAGGATAGATTTTGCTTTACCTCATCAGGCTGAGAGCCCTTGGGAAACTCAGACTATGACCTCCTTGGGAGCCAGAGGGTAATTTCTGTAGCTTAGCACATAGTGGTTATTCAGTGAGTAAATGTCACTCAGTCTCTCTGTGACCTCATGGATTGTAGCGGCCAGGCTTCTGTGTCCATGGGATTTTCCAGGCGAGAATACTGGAGCGGGTTGCCATTTCCTCCTTCAGGGAATCTTCCCAACCCAAGGATCGAACCCTGGTCTCCTAGCATTGCAGGCAGAGTCTTTACTCCCTGAGTCACCAGGGAAGCACGGTTATTTGTTAATCGAATGAGCCAGTTGGTGAGTCACACCAACAGTTAGGCTTTGACTGGCTGCTTGCAAGTGGATGACTGATGTTCCTGTAGTATTTTTCCTACCTCTGGTTGATCATTGGTTTTGTCTTTGTTTTTCCTTTCGCTCTCAATAGTATGCAGGTATTGAAAACGAATCCACTGTTGCAGCTGGACCCAGCTGTTCCGGGAGTATACTCTGGAAATCCATACCCGTTTGGAATTGATCCGGTAATAATGTCTTCTGAGGTTAAATATTTCTTACGTAAAATGTCTTGCTGAGGAGATTTCTTCCCCTCCTCTGTGTGGAGGGGAAGAAAGCGCTAGGACCTATGAAATCCACAAACATGTGTTGAGATAGAAGAGCAGGTCTTGGAGGTGTTTGTGACACAGTGCCCCAGATTTGAGTACACGTCCTACCTGTACCCTATATCCAGCCACTGGGTCATTTTCCCTGCAGTTTCCCAAACATCTGCCTCTTTCTTCTCAATCATACCCTTGGCGGTTAACAATTGCTTCTTTAAAAGGCCCTTGTTTGCCTGGAAAATATGCTTATTAGATAAGCAATTTAGCATCCTAGCCAGGTTCCCAACTTTGACATTTTCTTCCAATGATTAGCATCTTAACTTTTCCTAGAGAAGTATGGATTTGCTTTTATATTTGCTTTATTTTACTGCATAGAATTAGAGTTTAAAAAAATGTGTTAACTCTAATTGCTTTGTTATATCTACTTCAGTTGGATTTGAGCCAGACAAAGGTGTTCCTTTGCCCAAACTTCAGGTGCAAAGCGATTTCAAGAAGTCATGCGCGCCTTAGTGCAAAGCCACTGGTACCATGGCCTTAGCACATATCACCAGCAGATGGCAGGCTTGTGCTCCAAATGAGCACGAGCATCTGGACCTGAACTTGGTAGATACGGTTCATAAATGTCTCCTCTATGCTCTTTTTGTTGGAAGAGAACCTGAGACCACAGTTTTACTTGCTGACAATTGAGAGGAATAATGTTGCTGTTGTTCAGTCACTAACTCATGTCTGACTCTTTGCAACCCCATGCACTGCAGCAGGCCAGGCTTCCCTGTCCTTCACTGTCTCCTGGAGCTTGCTCAAACTCCTGTCCATTGAGTTGGTGATGTCATCCAACCATCTCATCCTCTGCCGCCCCCTTCTCCTTCTGCTCTCAGTCTTTCCCAGCATCAGGGTTTTTCCAGTGAGTTGGCTCTTTGCATCAGGTGGCCAAAGGATTGGAGCTTCAGCTTTAGCATCAGTCCTTCCGATGAATATTCAGGGTTGATTTCCTTTAGGATTGACTGGTTTGATCTCCTTGAAGTCCGAGACTCGCAAGAGTCTTCTCCAACACCATAGTTCGAAAGCATCAATTCTTTGATGTTCATCCTTCTTTATGGTCCAATTTTCACATCCATACATGACTACTGGAAAAACCATAGCTTTGACTATACAGACTTTTGCCGGCAAAGTGATGTCTGCTTTTTAATATGCTAAGTTTGTCACAGCTTTCCTGCCAATAACAAGTGGCTTTTAATTGAGGGATAATACTGCACTAAAATTGGTTCTCTGGTCTCTCCTCTCTTGGGGTTCACCCTCTCTTCAGTTTTGAGTCCTCCCACTTTCTGCCTGCCTCCCCTCTCTTATAAAAACAGCAAGCATCACCCAGAACTGGTTTTTACTTGGCACTTGCATTTTAAGTTTTATCAAAATAGGTTAAATCCTTGAAGCCTGGTTTGTAAGCTGCAAGGTGCTAAAAATAAACACAAGTTGTTATTTTTGTAGACTGGAAGGCTTTATCTTTGGTCCTAGGAGTTTCACGAGTAGCAGGCAGGCAGAGGGGGAGTATAGATGGGTGTGATTTTTCAGGTCTGTTTGACTTTTCTTTCCTTTGAATATCATTGCTCCCACCGTCTTGTCTGTTCCCTTCACAGCCCCCATCTGATGCATCAGCAAATCCTATCTGCCCAATTTTGCTCCTCACAGACAAAGGGAGAATAGCGTACTTAGCCTTTCAAAACTGAGTGATCCAGCCTCTGCGTGTGTGCTCAGTCGTGTACAGCTCCTTTGCGACTCTATGGCCTCCAGCCTGTCAGGCTCCTCTGTCCATGGGCTTTTCCAGGCAGGAATACTGGAGTGGGTTGCCATTTCTTCCTCCTGGGGATCTTTCCAAACCAGGGGTCGAGCCCGCATCTCTTGTGTCTCCTGCGTTGGCAGGAGATTCTTTACCACTTAGCTATCTGGGAAGTGGTTTAGTCTCTTGTCTCCATTCAATTTTGTCATCTGCCCACTAGTTAGAAAAACGTGAGGGTGAAAGGCAAGGCGGGATGCTGAAAATGATACAGTTTTTCCTAGTAACATTTAGGTTTTTAAAATGTTTTAGTCTTTTTCTTATAAAAGAATTATACATCATCGACACAATGGACGTGAGTTTGAGCAAACTCCGGGAGACAGTAAAGGACAGGGAAGCCTGGTGTGCTGCAGTCCATTGGATTGCAAAGAGTAGGATGTGACTTAGCGACTGAACAACAGCGACAATATATATGATTAAAACTCCTTATAATGCAAAAATTATTTTAAAGAATGAGTTGGCTTTCTTGCCTTTCCTGTTCCTACAATCTGATTCTCCAGAGATAATCTCTTTAATAGAACATTTCTATTAATAGCACTTATATATATTAATGAAGGGTTTGATTTTTACATAATGTAAATTTCTACAGCTGCATTTATTAACTGTGTTACACATCTATTTGTGAATCAAACCACAAAATATTTGAGCATCAGCTGAGGGGATTTTCTAAAAGTGTTGTAAATATTTATAATAAATGAACATTACACAGTGGTTAAAAGCCGGTGATTTAGGATCAGACAGCCTGTGCTTGAATCTTGGCTTTTCTGTTTACTTGCTATGTGATTTTGAGCAAGTTATTATCTCTGTGTCTCTGTTTCCTCGTCTGTAAAATGGATGTAATAATAGTCCTCATAGAGTTGCTAAGAAGAGTAAATGGATTTTATAGGTAAAACACCCAGAAGAGTTTGGTGCATATGGAATAAATGCCCCATTTGCCATTATATTATTTCTCCCTGAGTGTGTAAATAACAGTCTCCCTGAGATTTTGTAATTGTACTTATCTGTAAAATGGGAATACTTATAACTATCTCATAGGATTTTTTATTAGAATTAAATGAGATAAATACACTTAAAGGGCTTAGTATGTGCCTGGTATTTACCCATGAACGTTTTTAGCTTTTCCAGGCTGGGTCTAAAGTGTGCAGGTAACCCTGCCCTCACCGTGTTGAGTGATCCTGTGGGTACTGGCCAACCAGGCAGGCAAAGCAGAAGGTGCAGGACAAGCCTGGTGCAGCTCTGATGCCAAAGTGGTTGATCAGGGTAGTGGAGGTGCTTCCCCGAGTGATTTTCTCAGAGCAAACATAGCTCTAGTACCTGACTCTGATAGAACTTCTAGACTCTGGTCTCATGTATTTCTTTCTTTAATTTGGGGGAAAATTACTTTATGATCTCGTGTTGGTTTCTGCCATACAACAGTGCAAATCAGCCATAATCATACATACACTGCCTCCCTCCCCTTCCCCATCCCGCCCCTCTAGGTCATCACACAGCGCCAGGCTGGGCTTCCTGTTACATAGCAGCTTCTCAGCAGCTATCTGTTTTGCACATGGTGGGGTTTGCACGTCGGTGCTGCTTTCTCCATTTGGTCTCATGTGCTTCTTGTCTTTTTTCCCTTCCAGATTTGGAACTTGGCTTCAAACAAGCTAACGTTTTTGAACTCCTATAAGATGAAGATGTCAGTTATCCTGGGAATTGTCCAGATGGTTTTTGGTGTCATTCTCAGCCTTTTCAATTACAGGTAGGTTCTGTGATGAACTTTCTGCCTGTTGGTCTGACCACGTCGGTGATGGGTGGTGACAGGGCCACCAGTTTGGTCCTGTGTCCATCTGTAAGTTTCCTTCCTAAGGCGTGTGAGAGTGTTAGATGCTCAGTTGTATCCAGCTCTTGGTGACATTATGGCCCGTAGCCTGCTAGGCTTCTCTGTCCATGGAATTTCCCAGACAAGAATACTGGAGTGGGCTGCCATTTCCTCCTCCAGGGGATCTTCCTGACCTAGGGATCGAACCTGGGTCTCCTGCATTGCAGGCAGATTCTTTACCATCCTGGGTCTCTTGGCGTGAGCTTGGAAAGGTGATTTGCCAGAAATGATACCTCTGTTTCTCCTGAGCTGAGTGCACCTTTCACCTGAGAAATATTTGAGAGTTCAGGAAGAGACTGCAAGCCCACAGTGCTGTTGTTGCTGCTGCGTAGCCTCATGGTTGTGTCTGACTCCTCACAACCCCATGGGCTGCAGCCACAGTGTTCTGTCTTCTCCCAACCCCCCAGGCCTCAGCTGCCGCTCTGTCTGGGTTCAGCCCCACTGCATTTGGGCCAGAGTGCCCTCAGATTCTGAATTCCACGTGGTAGTCATTTCTTCATACTGACAGTGGCCTCTCTTTCACTTCTTTGGTGGTTAATTTCTCCAGCTATCCTTTCTGTTACGCTCTATCTCTACCAAAGCTTGTCAAACTTGCATATTTGTGCTAAAGTTGTAAATGCTTGAAAACAGCCTATTTAGAGACGCTTTATGGACATGGCCGCTTGTAGGTGTCACCAAAACCCACCTTCCAGGAGTGCAGTACCGAACTGCAGAAATGATGCAGGGTTTAGAATCAGATTTGACATGCTTGTTGCTGCATGATCACAGATGTGTTGCTGAACGTGTCTGTGATTGTTTTCTTCCACAGAGCGGGACTAGAGGAGTCAGAATGGGTCAGTTATTGTGTAGAAACAAGCAACTCTCAAATCTCAGTGTCTCAAGGCCATGATACATGTCATGACGGGCCACTGGGGGTGCTGCTCATCTTATCCTCACACTAGGACCAGGGCTGATGGGCGGCCGCCACCTAGAAGTTGCGAGTTGCTGTGGCAGGAGAGAGTGGTCCGTTACACACCGATTCTTAAGCTTCCACCCAGAGTGACACGTGCCACCTCTGTTCCCATTTCATTGGCCAGAACAGTCTTGTGGTGCCCCATGTCTATTGGAAAACCAATACACATATGATTCTACTTGAAAAATGAGAACGATTTAGTGAGTAGGTGAAGGCAACGCCTTGGTGCTGCTGCCTGCCTGAGAGTGCTGGGAGAGCGACATGAGGTGAAACCAGGATAAACCAGAAGGACTTTCCGGGTGGACTGTGGTTAGCATCGTGTGTCAGGCCAGCCTCAACGATCTCTCTCAAGCCTGCTTTATCACCGGATCTCCATTTTCCCTGCAATAGCTCTTATAATTAACAGGCTCTTTCTGACGTTTTACCTGGGGATCCCCCAGCTTAGTCTCGTGGGACTCTCTCTGTGTCTTGGAGCAGGAGTTGACAAACCTTCTGTGTGAAGGGCCAGGCAGTACCTATGCTAGGCTTTGCAAGGCAGGTGGTCTCTGTCACTGCTCCTCAATTCCAGTGTTGTAGCGTGAATGAACACTGCCACAGACAGTGCGTAAACAAATGAGTGTGACTGTGTTCCAGTCAAATTAAAACTGAAATTTGGATTTCCTATAGTTTTCTTGGGTCATAAAATATCGTTCTTTTGATTTTTCCCAAACCATTAAAAAATGTAAAAACCAGGCTGTGCAAAACTAGGTAATGGGCTCAGTTTGGCTCATGGGCTGTTGTTGGCCAACACCTGTTTCAGAGCATCCTTTTGAGAATAGCTGTCAAGCCTTGCGTCTGTATCCTTATGCCCTTGACTGTGGGGTATGAATTGGGTCTGCACGGGAAGCTGTGCCCAGGTCGCCAGCTGTCTGTGTGAGCCTGTTCTTTGCCTCATGACTTTACCTTTTAGACCGTGGCTCTCTCTGAACTGTTTGTGCAAAAGCACCTTTCTTTCTCATTTTTCCATCCATGCATGATTACTACTTACCTGAAGAGAGGATGCAGGATTCAAAAAACAGAAAAATGAACACTTGGGTCTTTGGAGAGAATGGTGAGTGATTGGCGTTCCTTCAGTGTTCTCTCTTGTATGTGTGTTTTCCACCCCCAGGTTCTTCAGAAACACTCTGAACATCATTCTGCAGTTCATCCCTGAGATGATTTTTATCCTGAGTCTTTTTGGATACCTGGTCTTCATGATCATCTTCAAATGGTGCTCCTTCAGTGTCTCTGTGTCCCGGCGAGCCCCGAGCATCCTTATCCACTTCATCAACATGTTCCTATTCAACTACAAGGACTCTTCGAATGTACCTCTGTACCAATATCAGGTACTTCTGGGCTTTCTTTTTCTTTCATGCATTTTGATTATGTCAAATCTCTCCTGCTCTTGGGTTTTGCAGAGAGTAATTATCTGTAAGACTGAGCCATCTCAGCACCCAACGTGTTCGGTTCTTCAGATTTCAGAAGGCCCTGAATGAGTAACTTCTCCACATTTTGAGGCAGCTCCAGTGGTTTCTGTTTGGGTAATGCACCTGAGGGGTTATAGCCGTGGGGTTGAAAACTGGCTTGTACGTTGTCTGCGAAGAAAGAGAAAAATAATCCTTCAAATTGATTGGCTTGAAACTGTAAGTGCTCTAAATAGTATCTTAAAATGGAATAATCTTTTATTCTGAAAGTAAACTCTAGTTGTTGTTGTTTAGTTGCTAAGTCGTGTTCAATTCTTTGAGACTCCATGGACCATAGCACGCCAAGCTCCTCTGTCCATGGGATTTCCCTGGTGGTCCAAAGGATGGGTCTTTGTATTCCTGGTGCAGGAGGGCCCAGGTTCGATCCCTGATCAGGGAGCTGGATCCCACATGCCACAGTCAAATAAATAAATATTTGGTGGGCTTCTCAGGTAGTTCAGTGATACAAAATCCTCCTGCCAGTGCAGGAGACATGCGTTTGATCCCTGGGTTGGGAAGACCCCCTGGAGGAGGAAATGGCAACCCACTCTGGTATTCTTGCCTGGAGAATCCCATGGACAGAGGAGCCTGGCGGGCTACAGTCCATGGGGTTGCGAAGAGTTGGATATGACTGAGTGAATGTGCACGCATGCTCCCAACACTGCCCTGGCTGCTTTGTGCTGTGTTTCAGTATCAAAGAGAAGAGCAACAGCTCAGGAGGCACGTCTGGTTGCTTTAGACATTGTGAAGGGGAAAAGCATGATATAAAGTCAGGCAGAAGGCAATGAGGTAGCTTCGAGGGCAGGGGCCTGGGACTGGCGAGTGCCTTGCATGTGGTTCCCACCCCACCTCCCATTCTCCTTGTAAGTAATTAAGGGTGGAGGAGGGTAGGAGATGGAGAAAGTTAAGATGTTATCACTGTTAGTGGGGGTAAATCACTGTTATTGGGGTAAATCTTGCTACAGTTGGGATGATGATAAATCGTCTCACTGGGAGCATGCCAGAGAGTTAGAGAAATGTGAGGGCTCAAGAAACATTTTCCCTTTTACTCTGAACACAGTGGCTCTGAAAAAGCCTCCCCCGGCATCCTGGTCCTTTAGACCACAGGAGCCATAGGTCACTCCTCAAACCTGGTGACTCAGGAGGGTAAGAAGAAGTGGTGGGGTCGAGGATGTGAAAGGAAATACCTAACAGGATGATAAACTGGGATGACTCCTGGGTTTCAACGAGGCACAAAGACCATGGACGTCTCATTCCAAAATGAAGTGAATTGTGGCGCGCGCACACACACACACACACACACACACACACACACACAGACAGTGAAAGAGTTCAGTCCAGATGTCCCTGAACCCATTAGATAACTCACCCACAATGAGACTGTGCAAGTCAAGTGGCCATCGTGTGTACTTTTTTTGGATGTGAGAGCAGCAGGGCTCAGTAATACTGGAAATATAAGATTATTGATGGAGGGACTTTGCTGGTGGTCTAGTGGCTAAGATGCCATGCTCCTAATGCAGGGGCATAGGTTTGATCACTGGTGAGGGAACTAGATACCACATACCACAATTAAATAAAGTAATATTCAGTCAAGTAAATAAATACATATTTTTTTTAAAAAAAGCAGGATTACCGATGGAGATAATGTCTGTGACTTAAAGTGATGCAAGGACTTTTGGTCACTCCAGAGTGACTGGTAAAGTGCCAGGCCTGATCTTTTTCCAGGACCAGTGCTAACTGTCCGCACAGAACAGAGTCAGGGAGACATGAGTCAAATAAAATGCCCTTATGATGTGGCTTGTGAACACTCCTGTCCAGTGACTGGCTCCATACGGTGTGGGTGTACAATCAGGGGCTTCATGGAAAGTAAGGAATAAAGAGAGGAAGTCCCCTGTGCCTGCCATGAGTGGACACCCCACACCACCAGACTGACAGGTCTCTCTCTGCAGTGGGAATAGCCCACGATGGGAAGGCGAATGGGTTTACTGAAATGCTTCTGATCTCTCCAAATGAAATACAGTTGATCGTGTGTATTGATCATGTGTAGTTGATCCATAATAATCATTTGTATCATCTAAAGTATTTTGTGCCGTCACCTTGAAGCGCTAAGACCTTCCCATTTTGGTCTTACAGCAAGAAGTCCAGAGTTTCTTTGTTATCATGGCTTTGATCTCTGTGCCCTGGATGCTTCTGATTAAGCCGTTTATCCTTAGAGCCAAACATCGGAAATCCCAGGTAAGCACCATCCCCTTCAGTTCCCTCACTGTGGTTAGGAGTGTGGGTTCTCTGGAAATATAAGTCAGGGGTTTATAGAAAATGCTGGGTGTACCAGGGCCTGAAGAGCCTGCTGAGGTGAGGGTGGAGAGGTGAGGAACTGGCCCACCCCAGGTATGCTTCCTCTATAGAGCTCAGCTTTTCTTTGGGGTCATCTCGTTTCCAGCATAATTGTTCAGTCACTAAGTACTGTCTGACTTTGTGATCCCGTGGACTGCAGCTTGCCAGGCCTCTCTGTCTCTCAGCGTCTCCTGGAGTTTGCTCACACTCATGTCCATTGAGTTGGTGATGCCATCCACCATCTCATCCTCTGCCAGCCTCTTCTCTTTCTGCCTTCAGTCTTTTCCAGCATCAGGGTCTTTTCCAATGAGTCGGCTCTCTGCATCACACGGTCAAAGTATTGAAAGTTTCAGCATCAGTCCTTCTAATGAATATGCAGGGTTGATTTCCCTTAGGATTGTCTGGTTTGATCCCCTTACTGTCCCTGAACTCTCAAGAGTCTTCTCCAGCACCATAGTTCAAAAGCATCAATTCTTAGGTGCTCTGCCTTCCTTATGGTCCAGCCTAGTGGTCACATTTAAAGATTATGTGTTGCGAACTGTGCTTGGGGTATGTGTACTGAGTCTAGGGTTGGTTAATGATCTCTAGGTGTCTGAACGTAGTTTTCTTTTTAGTTAAAAATAAGTCTTATACTACAGGTTTAGTGTGTACTGAACATTGTTTTTCATAAAGCTGTGGGCTTTTACTATGTTATGTTGGGCTTCCCAGGTGGTGCTAGTGGTAAAGAATCCACCTGTCAATGCAGGAAATGTAATGTGACAGGGCTTCGATCTCTGGGTTGGGAAGATCCCATGGAGGAGGGCATGGCAACCTCCTCCAGTATTTTTGCAAGGAGAATGCCACTGACAGAGGAGCCTAGTGGGCTGCAGTTGATACTGTTGCAAAAGTCGGACACAACTGAATCGACTTAGTATGCACCCACTCTGTCATGTTACAGATCGTGTGAGGAAACTAGAGGAGTAAACAAATTCAAATAAGTCCATTCTTGTTTATTTGTGATTTTTCACTCTATTTGCAAACACCAGTTTAAGCCCACTTCCTCCTTTTGTCTAAATTTCTCCGGAGCCTCAGGTTTACTCAGGGGTTGATAAAGAATTTACTGTCTGCCTAAATCAAGTAGGAATAAGGAAGATCAACTGTCCAGGGAGCTTTCGAGTCTAGAAATGACACACAGGTGCTGTTTGAAATGATCAGTCTTTGCTTCCCTCTGTTAGTGCAAAAGATTAAATGGGCTGTTCTGAGATCAAGTGTATTTTAAGTGGTTGTGAATATATTTGGATAAACCTTTGTTTTCTAAACTGTGACCTGGCTGACATTTGAGTCAGGGATCTAGATCAGATGAGGCTGAAGTTCAGGAGGTTCGTCCCTCCGTGGCGCTGTCTTTCTAAATCATCTGCCGCTCCCACTCTTTCCTGCCAGGCTTGACTAGATCTAAAGCCTGTCTGAAATATAATTTATGTGGGATATACACACATAGGAAGGCAAAGCAAAGAATACTTGTTTATTGTTTGGTTAACTGGTGAGAGACCAAGATGGTGAAGGACAGCTGAGGTGGACCATTGTCCAAATAGGTGATGGGTGTTTGAAAGGAAGGTGGCAAATATCTTTTCTGCAGACATAGATGCAGCTGTTTTTCCTAGAAGCTCCACCTGCTCGTAATCTGAGGGCTGGGTTCCTGCTGGCTGTCTGGAGTCCCAGGACTCTCAAAGCATAGCTTGTCTTATTCTTTGCTCAGCAAAACTATTTAGATAGTGGTGGAACTCAAAGTGATGGATTTCTCCCTTCTCCCCATGGATGATGTGTACAATGCGGAAGAAAGTAGAGGTGTTTCTGTGGTCTGCCATCTTGGATGGTACCTCCTAGACTGGTGCAGGGGAACAGGAGCTCCCAGAGACTGATTGGAGGTTTTTCTCCTTGGCCCTTGGAGTGTAGGGCTGTTGGTTGATTCCTTAGGCTGATTAGATGGTCCTTTTTCATGTTCGAAACATTTCCTCCCATCTCCATTCACGAGATGATTCCATAATGGAATTATTTGGTCTCTTTCCAGTTCCCTCTATGAAACCTTAAGGAGGCCCAATACATAGAGATTGTAGACAGATTTGTTCTTATGGGCCTCAGGGGATATGAACAGAGGTCCTATTTCCTCAGGCTCCTCTGTAATACTATAATGTTGGGTCCCTGCAGAAAACGAAGAAGAAAATATGGCAGAAAGCGAAGAGCTAAAGAGCCTCTTGAAAGTGAAAGAGGAGAGTGAAAAAGTTGGCCTAAAACTCAACATTCAGAAAACTGAGATCATGGCATCTGGTTGGGGAAACAGTGGAAACAGTGACAGACTTTATTTTTTTGGGCTCCAAAATCTCTGCAGATGGTGACTGCAGCTATGAAATTAAAAACGTTTGTTCCTTGGAAGAAAAGTTATGACCAACCTAGACAGCATATTAAAAAGCAGAGACATTACTTTGCCAACAAACGTCCATCTAGTCAAAGCTATGGTTTTTCCAATAGTCATGTTTGGATAAGAGAGTTGGGCTATAAAGAAAGTTGAGTGCCGAAGAATTGATGCTTTTGAACTGTGGTGTTGGAGAAGACTCTTGAGAGTCCCTTGGACTACAAGCAGATCCAACCAGTCCATCCTAAGGGAAATCAGTCCTGAATATTCATTGGGAGGACTGATGCTGAAGCTGAAACTCCAATACTTTGGCCACCTGATGTGAAGAACTGACTCATTGGAAAAGACCCTGATGTTGGGAGAGATTGAAGGTGGGAGCAGAAGAGGGTGACAGAGGATGAGATGGCTGGATGGCATCACCGACTCAATGGACATGAGTTTGAATAAACTCTGGGAGTTGGTGATAGACAGGGAGGCCTGATGTGCTGCAGTCCATGGGGTTGCAAAGAGTCGGACACGACTGAGTGACGGAACTGACTGACTACAAACATACAAGCACACAACTGATAAGGGCGCATATTAGTGACGTATTAACATGAACACACTTGTGTGACCAGCACTCAGGTGGAGACTCAGAACATCATCAGGCCCCGAAGTCCCTTTGTGCCTGCTTCCTGTCCCTCTTGGCCCAAGGTTGACCATTATCCTGATTTCTAACACTGTAGGTTAGTTTTCCTTGTTTTTGAACTTTATATAAATGGAATCATGCACTATGCCTTCTTTTGGATCTGGCTTCCTTCCTTCGATATTATATTGGAGAGATTGTATGTATATGATTGGCATATATTGTTCCCTTGCATGGATGTACCAAAATTTAATTGTCTATTCATGTATTGATAGTTGTTTTTCAGTTGCTCAGTCATGTCCGACTCTTTGCCACCCCAAAGCCTGCTAGGCTTCCCTGTCCACTGTCTCCCAGAGCTTGCTCAATTTCATGTCCATTGAGTTGGTGATACTATCCAGCCATCTCATCCTCTCACCCTCTTCTCCTCCCATCTTCAATCTTTCCCAGCATCAGGGTCTTTTCCAATGAGTCAGCTCACATCAGGTGCCAAAGTATTGGAGCTTCCGCTTCAACATCAGTCTTTCCAATGAATATTCAGGGTTGATTTCCTTTAGGATTGACTGGTTTGATCTCCTTGCTCTTCAAGGGACTCTCAAGAGTCTTCTCCAGCACCGCAATTTGAAAGCCTCAAAGTGTTGATAGTTATTCGGCTTTTTTCCAGTGTTAGTAAGTATAGATAGTGCTGCTGTGTACAACCTGTGTCTGTCTTTTTGCATGTGTTTTATATGTTTTTAGAAAGTTGCAAGTAGCTAATTTCAAGTTGATTACTATTTTATTTCAGCATCCAGCTCAGACATTGTGAGATGTTTATTAGGGGGGTAGAAAAGTATATTTTGAATAGGAAAAAGAGTCAGTGAGATTTTCCAAGTCCTCCGGATCACACTTCTACACAATTGTTTATGCTTACTTGAACCAATTTCAGGATATGTCCAGAGAAGCCTAGCATTTAGGGGATGGAAATGGAAAAACTGTCTTCCACTTCTTCTTTGATATTTTCTTCTTTAAGTTGACAGGGAGAGAAAATAGGATTTCAAGAAGACAAAGTAATGTTAACTTGAGACCCTTTCCTCACCATGGGGCAAGGAACCATAGGCCAAGGGAAAAGGCTGACCCAGAGCCCCCTTTTGATACTGCGCACCCTGGAATTCCTGTCCAGAGGGGCTCAAGCCTACTTCTGGGTCATACAAAGGGCCAACCCGCCCCTGGGCACTGCTGACCCTGGTGTAGTCAAGGGGCAGCAGTGTGTGGGGGAGTGTGGGTGGGACGTAGACATCTTGGGTGGGAGTGCCCACACATGTGCCCACAAGGCCACGGTCCCTGTGCTGTGAGGTGAAATCAGAGGTGAGAAGGGAAGGGTGACATGCCAGGTGCGGGGCCAACTCTCCTGTGTGCCCCTGTCCTGGTGTGGGGTGTTGAATTTGCACCTGGCTTTCCAAGCTCTTGTGAGAATTTATTTGCCAAGACAGAGGCCAGAATATACTTTGTTTGGGACTTTGTTGGCTTGATTTATACCTTTAAAATATTTAAACATGTGGCACGTGGACTTTCATTTGTACCTTTGTCCAAAGGTCTGCAAATATTAGGAGCAGATGTGCTGAAGAAAGAACGCTAAAGACACTTTCTTGCCTAATTTGCAATACCCTACCTGTGAAATCATTCTAGGAACAACTTTGGCCTTGGGACATCAAGTTTCAGGGTGACTTGAGTTAACTATTCTTTTCTGACTCAAGGATAAAAATCAGGCCAAATTGAACGGCAGCTAGATTTTTTTCCCCCTTGAATTCTTTTCTTAGCTATTTAAAAAAAATTATTAAAAGTTTTTATTTTTATTTATTTTGGGCTGTACTGGGTGCTCATTGCTGCGTGGGCCTTACTCTAGTTGAAAGTGGGGGCTACTCTGTAGCTGCAGCGCTCGGGCTTCTCATTGTGGGGGCTTCTCTTGTGGAGGCCGGGCTCCAGGCATGCGGGCTTTAGTGGTTGCAACTCATGGTCTCAGGTGTAGCTCCTGGGCTCTAGAGCACAGGCTCAGTAGCTGCAGCACGTACGCTTAGTTGCTCCCCGGCAGGATCTTCCCAAATCAGGGATCGAACCCATATTTCCTGCATCGGCAGATGGATTCTTTACCACTGAGTTGCCAGGGAAGCCTCTTAGCTATTTTTATAAAGTAATGCTTTTATTTTAAAAAGTGTTATGTAAAGAAACGAATCGCCAGTCTATGTTTGATACAGGATACAGAATGTTTGGGGCTGGTGCATGGGGATGACCCAGGGAGATAATATGGGGTGGGAGGTGGGAGGGTGGTTCAGGATGGGGAACTCATGTACATCCGTGGCTGATTCATGTCAATGGATGGCAAAACCAATATAGTATTGTAAAGCAAAATAAAGTAAAAATTAAAAAAAAAAAAGTGTGTTTGTGCTGGAAAAGTCTTTGTCTAGTCCACTTGGGCTGTGTAAAAAGGTACCACATCCTGGGTGGCTAAAACAATAGATATCTATTGCTCACAGTTCTGAAGGCTGTATGTCCACGACCAGGGTGTCAGTATCATCACCTTCTTGTGAGACCACTTTCCTGGTTCACTGCTGGCATAGTCTCTGTGTGTCCTTACCAGATGGAGCTAGGGGGCTCTCTGAAGCCTCCTTTATAACGGGCACTAATTCCATTCACAGGGGTTCCACCCTCATGACCTAAGTGCCTTCCAAATGTTCTACTTTCTAATACTTTCATCTTTGGGGGTTAGGATTTTAACATGAACTTTGTGGGGGTCACAAGCATTCAGACAGTAGCACTCATTAATCCCTCCTCATTAGATTTGCTTGTAGAAATCTGGCTGTTTGGGTCACAAGACTGTTGGTTTATTGTAAAGAGCATGATTAATCTGGCACCTTCTTGAACACCATGGAGAAAAGTACATGCCCAGGATCAGACTGCCTACTGATGCTACTCTGTCACTAACTAGCCTTAACTAGCTGTGCAATCCTGTGGGTTCATTTCTTAACCTTTCTGTACCTTAGTTTACTTTTCTGTACAATGAGGGGATAATTGTGTTTGCATAAAAAACATTGTTACAAAGGGTAAATGAGATAATCGAGAATTTAGAACAGTATGTGGAACATAGCTAATAGTTAATGAGAGCCTTTATTTTATAGAGGGTTTTTGTAATCCTAAAAGTGAACCTGCCATTTCATGTTCTTGTTTGCTGACAGCTGCAGGCCTCTGGAATCCCAGAAGACCCCACCGAGAACACTGAGGGCGACAGCTCTGGCCGCAGCGCTTCTGCAGGTGCCCATGGGGCTCAGGATGACCACGATCAAGAGGTAGTTAAGGGAGCTCCCTGGTGGCCTAGCGGTTAAGGTTTGGTGCCATCTCTTCCGTGACCTGGGTTCGATCCCTTGTTGGGGAACTGAGAGCCCACAAGCTGCACAGTCAAAATATTAGGGGGAAAATGGCTTATTTAAAGAAGAGGTATTTGGGACTTGACACTCTATGAAGGCTTGCAGTTTGTACAGGTTCTAGAGGTCAGTTCTAGCCAGGGAGGATGCTCATGTATTTAACAGCCAATAGTGTGTGGGCATGGAGAAGGCAATGGCATCCCACTCCAGTACTCTTGCCTGGAGAATCCCAGGGACGGGGGAGCCTGGTGGGCTGCTGTCTCTGGGGTCTCACAGAGTTGGACACGACTGAAGCGACTTAGCAGCAGCCGCAGCAGCAGCAGCAGTGTGTGGGCATGGCTGAAGGGACTTAGCAGTGTCTGGGCACCAGCCCATCAGGCTGGACTTAAGCAGGAGAGCTGGGAGGGCCGGGAGGACCCTGCTGGGGGTGGCCTTGTCATCCCTAAGTCATGGGAAGTTGGGGAGATCCCAGGGAAGGGGGAGCACTTGAGTTTACAGCTACTTACCAACCAATCTGGGGGCATTTTAAAATTTTGCCCAGGTACTACTCTGAGTATGAGATGCATATCAGCTTCAAATTTAGTAACACAGAAGCTTGTAAATGTTACCAAGGACCCCTTGGCTCAGAACTGTGCCTCTGGGAATCTGCTGGTTTATTTTCCCCATCAGTGCCCTCATTTACAGTCACAGAGCCCAAATCTGGTCCCTTATCTTGAAGCAAGACGTGGGTTATTGCCAGTCCTCCGCCCCAACGGAAGCATGAGCGGCTGCCATTGCCTGCTCCTGCCTCAACCCTGGCTCTTTCTCGGCTTTGTTCACTTACCTTTGTGACATTGCCTCGCACATGAATTCCCAAATCGTATTCTTCTCTCCTCCTTCCCTGTTCCTTTCTGTCCAAGGGCAGCCACTCCCCTCTTTGGGAATGTGCCATGTTTCCCCAGACAAGGCAGCTGACTTTTTATCCCATGACTGAAGTCACCCAGAGTCCTGAACCCCGGGCTGGGGGTTTTAACTGGAGCGTCTTCTAATTCTGGAGTGGAAAGAGGGTTCCTGTGAGGCCTCAGAGATGCTATAAGTAGCTCCATTTGTGGTATTAATTACTTTTTAAAAAAGTATTCATTTGTACCAGTGGATAGTCAGAATTACTGAAAAATTGGATCATGGAAAGTTTTCCCAACAAGATTCCAGATATAGAGAATAACCCTTGTTAGTGGTGATTGGTATTAGTAGGTCCTTCAGACCTGCTGGAATGTTTTAGACTGCAACCCACACATCTTCTGACTCATCAAGCCCCAGCCGGTCTTGTACAACCTCCCTCATCCATCTTCCTCATTCACCTCAGGATATATCCAGTCAGTGTGCCCCTGCCAGCTCCTCCACCAACCCGCTGCCCTTGTGGGGGCAACTCCAGGCTCTGCTGGACGGCTCTTTCCCCCAGTACCGTCATACCTGGGTCTCCCAGGACAAAGCACATACAGGCTTGGCTCGACTCAGCCAGACCTCTCTGTGACTGAGGCTCATTCCTCACCAGACGTTCCTATCACTGTGACCCCTCCCCAGGTCTCCTCCCACTTTAGTCCTCACCCACGTTTAGCCCAGCTCCAGGTCAACAGCACACATCTCCAGACTTCCAAGTCTACCCAACACTTCTGACATCAGTCACAAGTCGGGGGGTGGGGAGCCCTCAGATTCCCTTGGGTTGAGTCATTTGTAGACAGTTCATAGAACTCAGGAGAATGCTGTACTTTCAGCTGCAGTGTTATTTACAGCCAAAGTCTGCACATTAGTAATCCTCCTGAGAGGCACATCAGCAGAATCTGACACTGGGAGGTTCTGAATGCAGAGCTCCTGTGTCCTTAGAGATGCACAGCTCTCCTGGCGTTGACACTGACATGCGGCTGTGTTATTGTGTTGCTTACTCAGGAAGCTCATGCAGCTTCTGTGTTTCATGTTTTATTGGGGTGTCATTATGTGACTGACCCAAGTGCAGTCCGGGTGGTTGCACTCAATCTCCAACTCCCTCCCTGGAGTTGGGTTTAGGTTGATAACATGTGGCTCAAAGTCTCAAGTTTCTAACCACATGGTAGGTCTTTCAGGCGAGGCCAGCGCCCACTTAAACTACCAAGTGCCTCTGTATAGATTAGCAAAGATGATGAGGTGTGGTCCCAGGGACCAGTGGAGCTTGAATATAGACTTGTCTTTCACTTGGGTAATCTCAAGGGTTTCGAGACTGCTTCCCAGCAGCCAGGACTAAGCCAGACCTCTCTTTGGCTAAGGTGCATTCTTCACCAGACATTCCTGCGCTGCTGTGACTCTCTCCACCTATTTCCCCCTCATTCAACTAGACATGTCTTCGCAGCAGAGCCCAGGCCTTCTCCATATATCATTTGTAACATGTTCGCATAGAAAGTACTTGATGGAGTAACATCAGAAATTTCTCTCTTTCAGTTCAATTTTGGAGACATCTTTGTGCATCAGGCCATCCACACAATCGAGTATTGCCTGGGCTGCATTTCCAACACAGCCTCCTACCTCCGGCTTTGGGCCCTCAGTCTGGCACACGCACGTGAGTGAGTGGGCCACCTGGCAGGGTGACCATCACACGTCCCTTTGGAAGCAGATGCAATGTACTTGGAGGGGAAAGTGCCTTCTGGGTTGTTTCTGGTGTGCTTGCCAGAATCTTTCAAAGTGTTAATAGAAGTGACTTTTTTTCAGTAGGTCTGGCTTTGTATTGCTGAAATGGTTACCCTCTGTATCAGCTTCCAGTTGCTGCTGTAACATTATCACAAATGATAGCGGGCGTGACAGTGCAGCACACAGCAGCTTAGAACACTGTGAAATTGACTCTCTTACAGTTCTGGAGGGCAGAAGGCTTAAAAAGGTGCTGGCAGCTCTGTTTTTTCTGGAAGCTCCTGGGGAGAATCTATTTCCTTGCCTTTCCTAGTTTCTACAGGCCGCTTGTATTTATTGGTAAAGATTCAAGCCCCAAGAATGACTTAAATCTGGAATCTTGACTCATGGAGTTAACTTGAAATTGCTCTTGATTTCTGCCTGATTCTCCAGTCTTGACTCTTGGTGTTTCTCTCCATGCCCCCACTGGCTCTCTGTTACCCCCACCCCCCTCCCCATTTCCTGTGTAGTGGCCACGAGGAACTGCCCTGAGGCTCCTGAAGATGCCACGCCACCTTGGCCCTCTGTGTGTTTGCCCTGCGGCTCCCTCACCTGTAATATTCTTCCCTTCTTTAATCCTCTCCCCAGCCTGATGTCTCATTCCTCCTTCAGAACTCAGCATGGTTGGCACCTTTCCTGGTGGTCTTCCTCCCTGGTTCCCAGTCGGGAAGGTGCCCTTCCCTAGGTTCTGGAGGTGCTCTGACCTAGTACAGATTGTAACCCTGTCTTGTTAGCCTGTCTCCCTACTAGATTGTGAGCTCCTGAAAGGTAAGGACCCTGGCTTTTAACTCTGCATTCCCAGCCCTGGGCATCATGCCAAGAACAGAGAAGCCAGGCCAAAGTGTGTGCTAAATAAATAGAAACCAAAGCAGTGAAAATGAGCCTGGTTGTTGATTTACAGCCAAAGCAGGTGCTCAGAGTTAGTGTGGTCTTGACTGCTTTGGCTGCTTGTTTTCTTGTACAAACTCCTGTAATTATAGTATGTCCCTGGAAGGGGGAGTGAGAGGACTCTGGTGTCCCTTCTTATAAGGGGCACTAATACCATCATGAGGACCCTACCTGTGTGACCCCATCTAACCCTAATCAATTCTTTTTTTTTTTTTTAAAGGTTTTTGTTTTTTTTTATGTTGACCATTTTTAAAGTCTTTATTGAACTTGTTACAATATTGCTTGTTTTATGTTTTGGTATTTTGGCTGCAAGGCATGTGGGATCTTAGTTCCTCAACCAGGGATCGAACCTTTGGCCCCGGTTTTGGGAGGCAAAGTCTTAACCACTGGACAGCCAGAGAAGTCCCCCTATTCACTTCTTAAAGGCCCCAGCTCCCAAGTACCATCCCTTAGGGGTTAGGGCTTTCATATATGAATTTGAATTCAGCACGCATTAAACCGTATCACATGTACCCCTTTGTGTTTCGCTTCTTTGGTGTAAGATGTTCCTTCTTGTTGCTGCCAGTAGCTGCGATTTGCTCACCTTCACTGGTGAATAATGTGCCATCATACACTTGTCCTCTTGATGGAAACTCCTCCGAAACTGCTGTAGATAACCATAGTCAGGTACCCTAGGGCACAGATGCCCACATCCTCCACCTGGGAGCAGAGTTGCTGAATTGTAGGGTGTACAGATCCAGGATTCCCGTATGGGGGTGGTCTGCCTTTGCCCTTTAAACCACGCGGCTGAGAGTGTTTCTCTTGTGTCTGGCAGAGCTGTCTGAAGTGCTCTGGACGATGGTGATGCACATCGGCCTTCGCGTGCGTGGCTGGGGAGGACTCGTTGGGGTCTTCATCATTTTCGCCGTGTTCGCTGTTCTGACGGTAGCCATCCTGCTGATCATGGAGGGCCTCTCCGCTTTCCTGCATGCCCTGCGGCTGCACTGGTATGAACTGCTTGTGGTGTAGACACTCTTGGGAAAGAGTGTGGATGGGAGGGAGGGCTAGCTGACTGGGTTCAAATCCTGGCCTGTTGTGTGACATTAGCAACTCCTGTGCCTTTTTGGAACCTTAATTTCATCCCTTCTTGGTGTAATATTAAATGATGTCTTATACACACACACACACACACACACACACACACACACAGTGACTGCTCTAGAAGATTTATTAGTTCCCATTCACTCCTTTTAAATGTTCATTTGTTATTATAATTGGCTTCATAAGGGACACCCCAACTGTTGGTAAGATGATGGATTGGAAAGGCTCACAGAGGGAGATGCTGAGCGAATCTGGGCTCTCTGGCCCTTGTTGCTGAGTGTGGGAATTACACCGATAGAACAGGCAAATAGTTCTCGGAAAAGGGAAACTCAAGGAGGGTACCCCCCAGGAAGAAGGCTCTCACTGGAGGCCCTTGACATTCATAGATGTGTCCGGAGACGATTGGCCATCACTGGATTGATGACTATGCGTACGTTTGCTTAGGCTTCTGTTTCTCTCCTGGGTCAATTTTCAGCCAAGAATTTTGGGTGTGTCTTCTCTACTGAAGCATCAGGTTTCCCATACGTCCTGACCAGACTCTCCTTAGCTTCAATGATGCTTCCTCCCTCCGTCTGTGGCCACTGTTCATAAAGAAAAGGTTTTCCATCTCACCTGTTGATTTGAGAGAATCATAGCCTTCCCTGCATGAGGCTATATCTACCCATGTCATTAAAGAAATGAACTCTGCAGCATAATAACACAGAAATGACCATTTGTGGTATCTGTTATGTAAGTTATAAAAGTATAAGTCAAGGCTCTGGTGGTTCTGCAGTTATGTAAGCCCCACAGTTTAAGATCAGGATGGAAGTGAACCACCTTGTAACATGTGGTGATACGTTGTCCCATGACCATCTCTTCAAACAGTGCTGCCCAGAAAGGACTTCCCTGGTGGTTGGGGGTCTAGGGGAGGTTATGCTGTGGTCCCTGAGGTCACTAGTGAAGGCCTGGAGAAAATGGGGGGTGGAGAAGAAGGTGTCAGGGGGAGGCAAGAGAAGGGTTTGAAAATAAAGCCTCGAAACCCCAGGGTTCCTGTGGTGGCTGCCAGGGCTGCCTTCCTCACCTGGGGCTTGATTTTACGCTCTCTCCACTTCTCCCTTCCGGCTGCCAGCCTCTCATTTCTGTGTTCAATTCCCCTTCTCCTTGCCCCCAACAACAGGGTGGAGTTCCAAAACAAGTTCTACACTGGGGCTGGTTACAAGTTCTCTCCATTCTCCTTCAAACAAATCCTGGATGGGACAGCTGAGGAGTAGCTGCACGTCTGGAGGCTGTGGCTGCCTTCTCCGCTGGCCACCTCCTGTTCCAGTCTCTGTGCCAATGAAAGAAGTTTCGTCTTGTCTTTAAAGTCAGCCTGCGCAAGGCCATCAATGGAATGATTGTTCTCACTAACTGGAGGCAGGAAGCCCTGTATTATTTATCTGTAAGCCCTGGGATTTGATATGACTTCACCATGTCATAGAGAAACTACATGGGCAAGTCATTTCCACCTGGGGCCTATTGTCGAATACTAAAATGATTGCGATGGAGCGGGGGGGGGGGGGGGGGGGGGGAGTGCCAAACTCATGTTTTCATGTAATTAAAAACTTTTGGGCCATTCACGCTTTCTTTAAGATTTTTTTTTTTTTTAAAGAAAACTATTCTGTAAAATTTAGCACTGATAATGATAGGCCAAAGCTAAACAATAGAGTTATACAAACAAATCCTAGGGAAGGATTATGTTTTTTTAATTCTTCATTTCCTCCTTCCTCAAACACCTTCTTTTCCTTGTCTGGGGCTAAACTTTACAGGATTAGGAACTTTCTCATGAATTTTCACTCCAGGTGAGGAAGAACAGATAATATTCTCTGCTGAGAGGGAGGGCTGGCCCCGGTGTGGCTCTCTGAATCATTAAATCCTGTGGAATGAAGTGTGACAACCTTCAACAGTGATTTTGTTTATTTTCAATGCACGTTGTGCTGGGGTAACTGGGGAAAGGGATCCATAGGCTTCAGCAGGTTCTGGAAAATGGCTTGCAGGGAAGGAGATGGCCGGACAGCCTGTCCTGATGCTTTCTGGGTCAGTCGGCCCCTGGGTCATTTCTTAGGCACCCACACTGGCAAACTTCCAAGAGCCAGGTGTAGAATAATATATGTTCTGTCAACTAGTCTGAAGGGCCTTTATCCAGGTTCATTACCGTCTTCATGGTGACTGTGGGGTTCTCAGGTAACTCAGTGGTAAAGAATCCGCCTGTGAATGCAGCAGACGCAGGAGGTGTGGGTTTGACCCCTGGGTTGGGAAGATCTACTGGAGAAAATGCCAACCCACTCCAGTATTCTTGCTTAGAGAATCCCATGGACAGAGGAGCCTTGAGGGCTACTGTCCACGGGGTCACAAAGAGTCAGACACAACGGAGCACATGGTAACTCTACGGGAAGAATTAAGTGTCATTAACATCGGTGCCATGCTTTATAGTCTGCAGAGCACTTTTACATAGCATCTAACTCATAATCAGGTTTCAGAGGATCTGACCAGACGCCAAATCGTCTTTGGGACAGACCTTTTTTTTAAGCTCCCATCGGCCTCTCTGCACTGTGGGGTTGACTGGTGCTCATGGAAGTGTCCATGTCACCGTCCATGCCAAGCGTCACGACTTGTCCAGCACAATCTAAGGCCCAGTTAGGTGCTCAACAAATATTGCTTTAGTGATTAAAACAGGCTGAGCCCAGGAATAATAGCTGGAGTCGGAAGAAGTATGTCTGAGCTCCCACTGTGGTGCTTCATCAGGTGTGCTCTTGGGCAGGAAATGGAGGTGTTCCTCCCATCGCCAAACTGTAAATAGCACTCTCCACCCCTGTGGGTTGGGGAGGGAGGTGCGGTCACAGAGCACCAGGTATGGACGAGGTGTTCGGCCAATGGCACTTTTGGAAGGAAAGGACAGACTGAAGCTGTGTGTAAGTGGCAATTGTAAGTCCATAAATCCCCATGCTGCCAAGGTCACCAGATGGTTTCAAGGTTCTCAGTTCATCACTGCCCTTCTCAATGGCTATCTAAAAATATGTGATGCTTAGGTGAATCACAGTCTTTTGCCCTGTAATTCTAAACAGTGATGACTGTGAGAACAGGCGTGAAGGAGCAAAGCTGTCTCTTCTGCCCCTTGCCTGGACCCTTGCTCTTTCAGAAATTTGCAGTCTCCCTGGGATCCACATAGCAGTTTCCTCCAAGGATTGGCAGTCTCTTTCTCAATGAGAGATGTAATTTCCTCTTTAAAAAGGGATTGGGTGAAAGGCTGCTGAGAAGAGGGTGTGACCTGAATGTCACTCATTAGCTCAGGACGCAGGGTTGTTCTTCAAAGAATCTGTTCACAGAACTGAGCCGAAAGGAGGAGGGAAGATCTGAGAGCCGGGCTTCTTGGAAAGGGAAGTCCAGAAGCCCACAAGAGGCCATGCATGGTCCAGCTTCTGTGTAAGACTTGGCTGCAGTAAGGTAGAGAAAAAGAGCTCGAAACAGGAAAGTTTTCCAGGAAGTATACAGAGGTAAGAAACTCTGATGGGCGACATAGTTCTGGGTTTTTTTCTGCTCTGGGGGGCTGAGGGAATTTGACCATTAGTGCTTGGCTAAATACAGATGAAGTATAAAAATTTTGCTCTTCTTACTGATGATATTGCCAAACAAATTACATCACACACACAAGTTCAGTTTTTAAAAGCTCTACATGGCTCAGTCATCTCTGGCTAAAAAATTAAGCACGGCAAAATGCAATAAAATAGAATGTCCTGAACTCCTCTTTTAATGAAGCCTGAACTCCTTATGAGTCCTGGAGTTTCACAGTGAATCCCCGATGTGTCAGTTCTTTGAAGGTGGGCAATGGTTACTTTCCATTGAAATTTTTCAGGAGTGATAGTGAAGGATGTGGAGCGTCTTCCCCACGTTAATCTATATTGTTTGGAATTGGTCTGACGGGTTGTCCATCCACCATGCATCCACCAGTCCCTCCATCCGTCACTCCATCTCTCCCTCTATCCATTCATCTGTCCAACCTCTTCCTAGGCTAGAAGGGATTTAGAATGACTTAGGGAGCCAAAGAACAGAAAATGCCAACTTAGCTCTTCCAAAGCTCCATTTCAGCATTAAGATTACAAGCTCTATCTCTCAGTAACATGTCTCACTCATATCCATCTCTGAAACATTTTGTCCTGTTTATGAAAGCTTATTTTATGAAACTGGTGGAAACTCAAGAAAACAGGGAATACTTTCCTTATCTGTTAACTTCAAGTTAGTATTTGAGTGTCCTCTTAATGACTTGGAATGTAAGCCCCTTTATAATTCACAAATGTGAATACCAAAATCCTAAAAATATCCAATCAACACCCCTGCACTCCTCCCCACCCCCGCCCCCCCCAGCATGCCCCTGCCAAAGGAATCTTTCTGTTGAAGGCCTTGTATAATTTACTAGGGCAGGAATGAGGACTTTTTCTGTTTCAGGTAGTTGGTATATTTGGCTTTCCTTACCCCCCAACCCTTTAGCAACCTCCAGTGACATAGAGAATGCGTCTGACCCTTGACCATCTTCAAGGGCTGGTCTTGCATTTGAGTCAAGACATCTTCAAGAGAGACTGATATTACAGTCGGTGAAACTGAACAGGTTCATTCCTTTGAGTGAGTCACATGTGACTGCCCACTTTTTTGTCCAGCATCTCACCCCTGCAGCAGCTAGTTTCTTCCGTTTTCAAAAGATCTTTCTGTAAAATACACTGATTTTATAACTGAAAGCAATGTACAACAAGATCATTTTTAGTGAAAATTAATCCATTCTGTTTTGCCCTTCGTAAGTGTAAGGTGATTGAAAAGGGTGGATGTTGTGTTAAATATCTGATCGGAGTTCTTTTGGTCTTATTTTCCAATAGGCATATGGCACATGTGAGCTCTTCCTATCACCACTTAAGTTGACTCTTGAAGTGTAATCAATCTATTTTAGGAAGCAAGCTACCCCTCCCCTCCAATTTGGATAGTTTTCCATTTGAGTCCTAGGTGTTCTCATGTTGGCTGAATATTAGAAATAATTGCCTTTGGAGAAATACAGATTTGATAACTCTGTAGATGCTTGACTTACCCTGAGTGTATTTGACTTGTGATTGTGGTGAAATTTTAGAAATTTTGTTAATAGTTTGATGAGAAACAGTACTATCACGAGTGCTTGTGTTGCAGTGGGCACTGTGTCATGTTACACAAGCATTATTTCATTTAATCCTCATAATGCACTTAACGAAGTTTATCAGCTAAAAGTCACACATACCTGGCTAGTCTGAGTATACTGGTGTTTACAATTAATCATAGCTAGTTACAGACTTCTTCATTCCTTCTCTACTGCACTGCTTCGCTTGACCAGCCTAAAGAAAACACACGGACGCACAGACACACAAACAAGAGCGAGCTTCCTTTCATCCCCATGGAGAACACGTCTGCAGGAGGACAGCTCAAAGCTGTAGAAGAGCTCCACATCATGGTCGTCAGGTCCCAGGCTCTTTTCTAGCTTATGCTCAGACTTGGCTGAGAGTTTCCTTCTTTCCAACTTCATATTTGTATCACCACCCAAAATGGCTGCTGAAGCACCAGCCATCATGTCTCCGTGATCCAGGGAGGAGACAGAGGGGCAAAAGAGGACTTTCTCAGAAGCCTTCCCCAGCAACCTCAACCTGTATCTCAGTGGCCACCCCATCAGCAAGGTTCAGGGACGACTTGTCACTAGGAGGGCAGCAGGCTGCTCCTCCTGAAGGCAGAGGGTATTATTTTTATTTTCCGGTGAGGGAACAGAAGAGTTTCAGCCGCTGTGTCACCATGCTGCTGACTTCTGTTTCTCCCTCCCTGCTTCCTCTCACCCTTCCTTCTCCCCTCTTCCCTCGTCACCTCTAATTCCTCTTCTCCCCTTTTCTTCCTTCTCTCCATCCCTTTCCCCCTTCCCTTCCCTCCTTCATCCTGCCTTTTCCTGCCTCCTTCCCCCTTCTCTCCTTCTTCCCTCTCTCCCTCTTCTCTTCTTCCTTCTTCCTACATTTAATTTATGGCTCAGATGGTAAAGAATTCACCTGTGATGTGGGAGACGTGGGTTCGATCCCTGGGTTGGAAGATCCCTGGAGGAGGGCATGGCAACTCACTACAATATTCTTGCCTAGAGAATCCCCATGGACAGAGGAGCCTGGTGGGCTACAGTCCATGGAGTCACAAAGAGTCAGACCAGACTGAGCGACTAAGCAAACGCGTGCACACGTGCACACACACACACACACACACACACACACACACACACACAGAGGATACCTAAAGATTTTACTTTCTATAACTTGGTCAGTTATTACAGATGTGAACAATTTCCCAGTTTTATCTGCAATTTCTCTTGGGAATTTCCTGGTTATATAGTGTGCTCATTATTCCACTAGGATCTTAACATTTTTTTCTTGAATTTATGGTTTATATCAACTACAGATGTCTACTACCTATATAATGGCTCTTCTTGTTTTTTAATTTTTGAAATTGTGCTAAAAATACACATAAAATTTACCTTTGCAGCAATTATAAAGCGAACAGTTCAGTGGCATTAATTTTATAATTTAGTTACACAAAATTGTGCAACCACCAGCATTAGCAATGGGGGCTTTCTGTGCCAGGCCACCCTCTAGACTTGTGACCAGTCAATGACTTCATTGTTTCCAGGTCAAGAGCCTATCCTGACCCAGGAGGTTAAGGCCAGTGGTGGAGGGCAGGTGGGGCTCCTGGCACAGTTGTCAGTGACTTAGGGAGCCCTATGACACATCAACTGGGCATCTTCATTGGTTCATTTCTTCCAGAACTTTCATGGTAACAGACATAGCCTTTCTAAAAATTAAATAATGCAAAAAAGTATAAAAGGAAGAAAGAAAAAGCCACCCTAAATTCTACCAGCCAGGTAATTTTTCCCTCACCTTTTCCTCTTGGCCAAATTCTCGTCCTTCAGATCTCAATCCTTTAAGACTGGCTGCCCTAGGTCCCAGGACTGGGCAGAGCAGGGCCTCCCTTACATTGCCAAAGCAACCTCTGCCTACCACCCCTGGACCACGTGGCTCCCATCTGAATACTTGACTTTATCCCCTGTTTGTAAGTGCTTTGGGGACAGGAACCCTTCTCACTATATTTTATTGTCTGATACATGGTGGTGTTCCATAAATATTTGTTGAAAGACAAAACACAGTTTCAGATATATCTCCTGAAATTTCTATGTAAGTACATATTTAAGTGAAATTTTATGAACTGGGATCATTGTATATATGCTTTCAGTTCAGTTCAGTTTAGTTCAGTCACTCAGTTATGTCCGACTCTTTGAGACCTCATGAATCACAGCACACCAGGCCTCCCTGTCCATCACCATCTCCCGAAGTTCACTCAAACCCACGTCCATCGAGTCGGTGATGCCATCCAGCCATCTCATCCTCTGCCGTCCCCTTTTCCTCCTGCCCCCAATCCCTCCCAGCATCAGAATCTTTTCCAATGAGTCAACTCTTCGCATGAGGTGGCCAAAGTACTGGAGTTTCAGCTTCAGCATCAGTCCTTCCAAAGAACACCCAGGGCTGATCTCCTTTAGAATGGACTGGTTGGATCTCCTTGCACTCCAAGGGACTCTCAAGAACCTTCTCCAACACCACAGTTCAAAAGCATCAATTCTTCGGTGCTCAGCCTTCTTCACAGTCCAACTCTCACATCCATACATGACCACAGGAAAAACCATAGCCTTGACTAGACGGACTTTTGTTGGCAAAGTAATGTCTCTGCTTTTGAATATGCTGTCTAGATTGGTCATAACTTTTCTTCCAAGGAGTAGGTGTCTTTTAATTTCATGGCTACAGTCACCATCTGCAGTGATTTTGGAGCCCAAAAAGTAAAGTCTGACACTGTATATGCTTTAGGTACATATATTTTGGGAAATGCTTTTTAGCACCAAATAGACTTCCACCTAAGAGCTTTTAAATGGCATTCTAAGAGTGTATTGTAGTATAATTTGTTTGGTCACTCCTCAACAATCGTCATTAAAATAACAGTGTCCTGAGTTTTCATACACTATCTTCATCTACCTTTTTGATTATCTCGTAGGATGAACCCGAGATGTGAAACTGCTTAGTCGACATTCTTTCATCTTTGCCCAACTGCCTTCTGGAAAGGCTGTAGCCGTGTACTCTCCTATCAATATAAGTGCCTATTTCAGTTACACTGGGTAGTGTTGTTTTTTTTTGTTTATTCTGGTTGAACCGCACAGCATGTGGGATCTTAGTTCCCAACCAGAGATGGAACCTGCGCGCCCTGCATTGGAAGCACAGAGCTGTAACCAGTAGACCACTAGGGGAGTTCCTACACTGGGTATAATTGATCTTTTGTATTGTTTCAAATTCAATAGAGGAAAATGGTAACGTTTTAATTTGAGGGCATAGTTCTTGTTATATCATGGAAAGCAAATATTATGATTCTCTTCTTCAGTCAAGAAATAGATGAGGACTCTCCTGGTCATCCAGTAGCCAAGACTCTGTGCTCCCAATGCAGGGGGTTTGGATTTGATTCCTGGTCAGGGAACTAGATCCTACATGCCACAACTAAAGATCCCGCGTGCTGCAATGAAGGTTGAAGATCCAGCGTGCTGCAACTAAGACTTGGTGCAGCCAAATACATTAAAAAAAAATACTAAAAAAAGAGAAACATGAAATCACAAATGTGAATCTCCTTTCCCGCGATCAGCTTTAATTCAAGAGATACTGTGAAGCAATTATCATGGACCTGACAGCTTTTGCCAGGCCGTCTGTGATGAATCACTTTGCTGATAAGAGAAGGGAAGTTTGTAGGGTGTTTATGACCCACGGAGCTACCTAATCAGTTAAAACAAACACATTAAATTAAAACTTGTCTACTTGGTAGTAAGTGGTAGATTTCCTGGGTTTCTCTTCCTGCCACTCAATATTTTAGTGAGCAGACTCGCTGAAAGACCGCTTTATTACTCTTCTAAAATGTAAGCCTTTATGATCGTTAAAATTGTGAAACATGTTTAGATTGTTATGAGACGTCATAAAACTCGACTGGCAGAGATTAAGTGTTGATTGAAGATTGAATTTACTGTTAAGCATTTTAGTTGTAACTGAACTTAAGATGAACTTACTGGGATTTAAAAAAATCATTTCCCCACCAGACTAAATTGTTTTATTCTGTAACACTGTGCTGTGCTTAGTCTCTCAGTCATGTCTGACTCTTTGCAACCCTATCTGTTGTAGCCTGCCAGACTCCTCTGTCCATGGGGATTCTCCAGGCAAGAGTACTGGAGCGGGCTGCCATGCCCTCCTCCAGGGGATCGTCCCAACCCAGGGGCTGAACCCAGGTCTCCCACATTGCAGGTCGATTCTTTCCTGTCTGATCCACTCTAGCACTGTAAATGGCCATACTCACTCTCAGTTTTTAAGTCTGCTGTCATGATATGCATGCCTGTTCTTTACAGGAAAAAAATTGGATATAATTGACATATAATAAAATTCACCATTTTAGAGTATATATAATTCAGTGATTTTTAGTATAGTCACAAGTTTGTACAGCCATCACCACCATCTAATTCTCACTGAGTAATCTCATTGTCATATTTTGGTTAAGTTAGTACTTCATTTCATCTGGAAACATGATATTCAGTCATAGCTAATTTTTAATGTGTACTGAAGTCCTTTCGATAATTAACCAAAGGTGACTTTTCTCAAAAGTTTTTTAAAAGTTACCAGGTAAAGAACACCCCTCCAAAAGGTATTTGGACAACATTTGGAAAGAGAGCATTAGGAATTTCTGGAACATTCCATCTTTGTGAATTTCAGCCTCTCAGATGGTCCAAGAGACCAATTATTTTTACTTTTTCCACTCTGTGAAAATAACAGCCTTTTGTACTTTTCATGATCTCCTTTGGGAGAGAGGATTTTGTGAACTCATTTCTGAGCATTATTGATTTCTCTTCCATCTAGAATATTTGTGTGTCTGTGACAGAGTTTTAAGGAAACAAATAATATCTACTTTACAGTATGGTTGTTTTTATGTGTATCTTTGGTGTCCCCAGCTAGATTAAAAGCTCCTTAGGGCAGGGAGTGTGTTAGACACTCCTACAAACCCTCCACAGGAGCCCACACAAAGATACAGAGGTGGCACTTGGCAAACACTGATGACCTTGACTTGCTTCTCTGCAAATGCTCTGCAGCTATTTATGTTCTGGGAAAAGGGGATCTCTGAGTTCTGCTTTTGCTACTTACTAGTGGGTCAGATATTGGAAAAGTTACATACAAATCTCGGAACCTCCTTTTTGGAACCATTTATTTTGAAAAATGTTACACATCTGCAAAAGCAGAGGACAGTCAAACCGTAAAGTATCCACTACCCTTCTTAAATAATTTTTACTGTAAGGCCATTCTTTTTTCACCTACACATCCATTTCCTTCTGCACTCTATTCCTAACCCACCATTGAATTATTTTAAAACAAATCCCAAACATTGTTGTATCTAAATATTTCAGCATATATCTCTAAAATATAAGGATTTTTTTCTACCATAGTCATAATGTCATTGTCCCACCTAATGATGTCATCAGTAATTCTTTAATATCATCAAACTTCCAAACTTAAATTTCCCTGATTTTCTGTCATCTTTGTCATCTCATTCTCTTGTTGTTGTTGTTTTATAGTTGGTTTGTTTGACTGTAGATCCAGGCAAATTAACTCATTTATTTGGTTGGTTTGTCTCTTTTCTGTTAGTCTATAGGTTCTCCTCTCCTCTTTTTTTCCTTTCCATTTATTTGTTGAAGAAGTTGGGTCATTAACCTGTAGAATTTCTGGCATTTTGCATTTTTCTTTTTGCATCGACACTGTGTAGTTTAGCATTGTTTCTTCATTCTCTGTATAAAATGGTGTGTATGTGTTAGTCGCTCAGTCGTGTCCGACTCCTTGTGACCCCATTGACTGTAGCCTGCCAGGCTCCTCTGTCTTCTCCAGGCAAGAATACTGGAGTGGATTGCCATTCTCTTCTCCAGGGGATCTTCCCGACCCAGGGATCAAATTCTGCTCTCCTGTATCGCAGGCAGATTCTTTACCTTTGAGCCACAAGGAAGTCCTGTACTTCTGAGCTACAGGAAGTATAAAATGGTAGGTAGAGTTAGAGGCTCAATCAGACTCACAGTCAGTTTCTTTTCATGAGACTGCATCACAGGTGATGTTGTATATCCTCCCTTGGGCATCTCATCAGGAGCCATGTTGCCTCCGATCATCTTCAGTGGCATGAGGGGCCAATGTCAATGGGGTCAGGGGTGTTATCAGTCTTATCTATTTGAATAAAGTTCTCTATCAGCTTTTTATCTAGTTTATCAGCCATTGATGATCATTACCTGGATCCTTTATTTTGTTAGGAGTTGCAAAATCATTAACTTTAATTCCATCCTTATTTCTGTAGTTTTAGCTGAAATGAAGAATACTTTTCTTTCACAGACTGTTTGGTTACTCTAAAATACAGACAATTTGTACAAGAAAGGCAACATACTTACTAGTTTTCAGAATGAGTTGTTTTCTTAGTATTCTCCAAAGATGATCAGTGAGATTACCATTTTAGTAATCCTATGAACATTGGATTTTTATATCCTTGGGCTTTAATTCTTTGCAGCAATTTTTCTTTTTTATATGTATATATATGTGTGTATATATGTATATATATATGTGTGTGTGTCTATAATATGTAATGAATTCATGGATATTTCCAATTCAAAATTATAAGTAAAGTGCTCACATAACTTTTGATTTTTGTATATTCTTTCTCTTACACTGAAATCTTGATCCCTAATAATAATAATGTAATTGCTTTATCCTACAATATGTACTTGTGTCAAAATAATGATACTAGCATTATTGCTAACAGTATACTTGGTGAGAATAGATTAGGGTGTCTGTTTATTCTACCAGGGCTGTAGAATGAAATTACTATTATAAACCTATTTAAAATTTTTCCCCACTAATTTCAGCTTTCCTTGTTTTATTCTCGTTTTGATGTTCAGGGTTAATTTTTTTTTTTTAAGGATTAAATACCCAAGGTGAAGGGATAAAAAGGAACTCTATGGGTTTTTGTCAGAATTAAATGAAAATAAGGTGAGAAAGCACGCCATAATATCTGATTATACTGTAAACCATAGCATTGATGGAGCAGTAAAGCATTGGCTATTGTGCTTATTTCTCTTTAGCAAAGCCCACCCTCATTCCCAGTCAGAGAACACTACTGGTTAAACTGTCAAGAGCTCACCTGGCCCCCGACTCCAGGTTGATTACTAGCCACTAGGACTCAATTCTTTCATTTGGCCATTCAACCTCTCCATGATTTAACTTCTCCATGTTGCAGGTTTTCCACTTGTAAAATGGTGATAAATTACAATGCCGACTGTACTGATTTTCTTTGAAGAGTAGAGGAGAATATGCACGCGATTTTATTTCTTTCCTTCTTCCTTCCCCAGTTCCCTGCCTCTTCCCTCTCCTGTCTCCTGCAGGACAGTCGTGTGGGGCATCCACACCGTTTGAAAGATGACAGCCAAGCAGACAGAGCCAGTCACGATCATCAGCCTTCGGGAGCTGAACCTAGCGACCCCAGAGCCACGGCCGAGAGGTAAGGGGACCACAGAAGTTTCCGGTCCTCAAGTTACTGCTGAATTCCCTCTCTTCTCTGTATTTACTATTTTTATAGCAACAAATTGGTTTTCCAATGTCCTCCAGAGTGAGTGATAAGCCATACACATTGCCTCCCCACAGAGGCTGTTCCTTTCACTTGTTTTTCCTTGTTAGAGTCAAAGACGTTCACCGTGGAAGAAGCCGTGGAGACCATCGGCTTCGGACGTTTCCACATTGCGCTGTTTCTGATCATGGGCAGCACAGGGGTGAGTGCTTAGAGTTGATTTACAGTTGGATACAGGAGTGTGTATCTGTTAATCCCAGACTTCTAATTTATCCCTTTCCTGCCCTTTCCCTTCTGGTAATCAGAAGTTTATTTTCTATGTCACGAGTCTATTTCTGTCTTGTAAATAAGTTCATTTGTCAATACTCACTTTTTTAAAAAGGTTTAAATTGAAACACTGGAAAGAGAGGAGAAACCTATGGTATCATTCTAAGTCAAATTAGACGCATGGTTCTCAACATTTTATGCATAACTATCACCTGGATAGCTGCTGTGATTATAGATTCACTGACCCTGTAACTGGCACCCCTGAAGGTTTGTTGGTGCCACTGAAGGTAGCTGGAGTCCAGGGCCCCACGTGTCTGGGATGTGTGTGTAACGGCAGCACAACAGTCTCAGTCCATGACAAGGACCCCTAGGTCTCAGGAGTCTCTAAGGTCTTCTGAGATCTTCTTTTGCAGGGCTGCTCCTTCATGACTGCCCCTAGCTTCTGGCTGGTCCTTCTCCCATACGGCTGTTAAATCAGAGTAGGACAGAACCTTATCCCTTATTGACTTATTTCCTTCTAAGACTCTTGAGAGGAGTGGAGTCCAGATTAATACTGACCTAACTGCTCTCTATTAGTAAAGGAGGTAAGTTTAATACCTAAGTTTTCTTCTGATATCATCAGGCCACCTCTTACACATGATATTTTTTGGACTAAAACATACCAGCTATTTGAATTCTAAACATGACTATAATACTCTCCAAGGAGAATTGAGCCATTATGATATATTTCAAATTCCTGCATACTGGCTAACATTAGCCATGCCTGTTTCATCCCAGACCTTCAAGTTACACAAATACACGAAGTACCATAATAAACACCCCATACAAATATCCTGTTATTATTCACAGAATGTGTCTCAAACAAATGCACCTTTCCCTCCCTATAATTTCCCTTTTTTTCTCTTAATGTCCTTCAGTCCCTGTCAATCATATCATTATTCATCTCTTCCTCCAGGTAGAAAACCTCAGAATGATCTTGGAATCTTCCTTGTTCATTATTGCATTGAATTTCTATCATCTAGCATCTACTTCTTCCTTTCCCTGGAAGATAAACTCATCCTGGAATGAATTACAAGATATGGACAGAGGAAGATATTTCTTTCAATAGAAAATATAAATATTTAGTAACACATCTTACACTGATTTTACTAAGCAGTCATTCTTCCCTGATGATGAGCTCTTATTGTTTTGTATTCATTGCTTATTTTCCAACTTTCACGAATCTTGCCTCCCCATTGCAGCCTCTTGAAATCAGGGACTATTTCAACAATCCATTTGCAAAGGATATGCCCTGAGATCTCAAGGATGACAAGTATACGACAGCAATGTTGGGTTGACGTGGATGCTGCTGAATAACTTGGGTCAGCTACCAACTAAATGGCCCCAACACAACAGCCTCATAGTGTTAAATGCAAAAACATGAAATATCACAAGGGAATACATGTCATAAATTTTGAGGGAGCCTCTCAAAATTTTTCAAACCATAAATGCTACATCCGTGAAAGCCAAAGTTGTTCTGTACTTTATCCAACCAGCAGGGCTGAGTGGGTGTATAATAGGTAGATCCTCCCTAAGTGGGGGACAGGAAGGAGGAGGTTAGGACTAGAAGGATGACAGGCAGACATGGGAAGCAGTGACAACAGGCTAGCACTTTGACACAGTGTTTTCCTTCCTTCTTTTTGAGGTTGCCGAGGCCATGGAGATCATGTTAATAGCGGTTGTGTCTCCTGTCATCCGCTGTGAATGGCAGCTGGAGAACTGGCAGGTGGCACTCGTGACCACAGTGAGTGCCTGCTTCCTGTGCTGAGAATGAAGCAACTGAGGACCCAGTGTTTCCGCTCCCCTTCCTCATCCCCTTGCTGGAGGGCCACGGAATCCCTCTCCACCTGCTGTTTTGGTTCCCAAACTAGCAATTGAGGCCTTTCTCCCTTTTCTCTTTTCTTCTGGGGAGATAACCTTGAACTGCTCATTTTCCAGACCCTAGCAAGAGCCCCGAAGAGACACAAATCAGAGAAAGTGAGCCTCAGCCAAATTTGGGGATTCACAAACTGATACGAGTTAAAAAAAAAAAATCAAGTGGCTGACCTAGAGTTGACATTAAAAGAGATATATATTTGACAAGGAAAGCCATTAGAAGAAGAGTAAAAAGGAGAAGGGGGCTTCCCTAGTGGCTCAGATGGTATAGAATCTGCCTGCCCATGAAGGAGACATGGGTTTGATCCCTGGGCTGGGAAGATTATCTGGAGAAGGGAATGTCTACCTACCTGAGTGTTTTTGTCTGGGAAAACCGTAGGACAGAGGAGCCTGGCAGGCTACAGACCATAAAGTTGCAAAACAGTGGACACGATATTGCAACTGAATAACAACAACCAAAAGGGAGCACGATATGTGACCCCAAAGTGTACTGCTTTGGCATGTGGATTATTTTGAACTGAAGGCACTTGAGACCAAGCAGACTCAAGAGAAACTTTTACATTTCCCTTAACTACATAAAAGAATTTAGATAGGGAGCCTGGCTCAGAGAGAGAGAGTTATTGCCAGAGATAACTTTCATCTGAATGACCTATCCATGTGGCAGCACAGACATCTAATTACCAGACATCTGTTCTTCTCATTGTCCTGTGAATGACCCTCCTCCCCTTTGAAGTCCCAGGCGCCCTCCTGTTCCTCAGCTCAAAGTGCCATACAAGCCTCAACTGTCCAATGTGCCCTTGGGTCTTATATTTTTATGGGATTCTTGTACATATAAAATTAAACTTGCTTTTCTCCTCTCAAGCTGTCTTGCATGCTAAGTCGCTTCAGTTGGGTCTGACTCTTTGCCACCACATGGACTATAGCCCACCAGCCTCCTCTGTCCATAGGATTCTCCAGGCAAGAATACTGGAGTGGAAAAAAGAAAAAAAAGAATCTTGGAATGCGTTGCCATGCCTTCCTCCAGGGGATGTTTCCGACTCAGGGACCAAACCTGTGTCTCTTACATCTCCTGCATTGGCAAGTAGGTTCTTTACCACTAGCGCCACCTGGGAAGCCCCTCAATGTGTCAATTTATCTTAAATCAATTTAATTATTAGACCAGCCATAGAGTATAGAAAGGTGGAGGGAAAATTTTAACACCCCACCAAGAGGGAGAAAATCTTGCTATCAATGATCATCATCTTTCAAAAAAAAAAAAAAAAGGCCATGTGAATACCAATTATCAGAAAGAAAATTACTCCAGAGCAAGAGCCCTTCATAGTTAATGAATTTGGGTTTATGCAGACTGTGACACATTGTGTTCATTTCTGCCATGTTGCTGAGGATTAGATTTTGTCATGGTATGGCATTTGTCCCAGGCGTGGCATTGAAAACGTTGGCTTTTCCCTCCTCAGTCATGTCCTAGAGAGAACAGTGCACAGAAGAAAGGGATGGCTTTTGTTTTTCAAGTATAAATATGAATTTTTTTAAAATTAGTTCCCTGTGGAAGAAATGCTTTTTTTTTCTAGGACCCCTGCTTCTACCTGGTGTCAACGATTTCAGGTGTGGCAATCATCAGCCTCTGACATCTTAAAAAGGAGTCAGGGGAGAGTTTTGTGAAAGCCTGTTTTTCAACTTCCAACCCCACCCACATTTCCAATCTTCTTTGTTTAGATGGATGAATGCTTAATGCGGTAAATTAACACATTGTAAAAATGCTGCTTAGAGGATAACTTCTTCTCACCCTTCCTCCAGATGGTGTTTTTTGGCTACATGGTATTCAGCATCCTCTTTGGCCTCTTGGCTGACAGATATGGCCGCTGGAAGGTAGGCTGGCTTTAAGGGTGATCTGGAATTTTCTTTTGTGTATTCTTTTGTGGTGACGTGACCACTGTTTTTCTTTTTTTGGTATTTATTTATTTGGCTGCAGCAGGTATTAGTTGGGGCACACAGGATCTTTGATCTTTGTTGTGATATGTAGGATCTTTAGTTGCAGCGTGTGAACTCTTGGTTGCATTGTATGGGATCTAGTTCCCTGACCCAGAATGAAACCAGGGCCCCCTGCATTGGGAGGTTGGAGTCTTAGCCACCTGACCTCCAGGGAAGTCCTACCACTGCTTTTCTTTCATGGATGTTTTTCTATAACTACCCAAGTGAGAGAGAATGGAAATGTCCTTCTCTGACAGCTTGTTTTTTTGCTTTGTCATCTTTCCCCAAGATTTTTGTCCCCATAGCTGATCCCTGTAGCCCAGGTGTGCCACTGATGGATGTGCGTAGTTAGAACACAGCAGTTAAAATGTAGGGACTGCATGTATAAACATGTATAAAGCAGTTTCACATTAGTTAACTTGGGTATAGCTTTGAAACTAACCCACTTGCTTGATGTCACACATACTGAAATTCAACATCAAGACACAGAACTATGTTTTCTGATAATAAACCCAGATCTATCTATCTTGTCTGATTTTTGGTAGGGAAGACCTCTCTAGGTGTAAATACAAAGGAGGGCAGTCATAGGTTTGGATGTGTGTTTCAAAGTGCACAAAATATCATAGATTTTGACAAGTGAATATGAAAACACAAGTTTTGCAAAAAAAAAAAAAAGTAGAGAGCACAAAAAGGCATTTTACAAAAGGAGACATACAAATTGTCAAGAAACCTTGAAAAGCGTTCAATCACAGGAGTTATCAGAAGCAAAATTACATAGCAAGACAATTTTTTTCATTGTCAAAGCCATATCAAACATCAGATCCATAAGGAATTTTTCTTTTTCTTAAAGAACACTGCAAGTGTCCAGACACCCTCATGGACAATTGATATAATTTTTCTGACCCTCAATTTGGCAGCATAAACCAAGAATCTTGAGAATACCCATTCTCTCTATCTGACAGTTTGCCTTCCAGAAATCTATTCTATTTAGACCATCAGAGAATCCCAAAGATTTATGCACAATGTCTCAGCTGATTTTAATAGAAAATATAAAACCATCCCAACAGTCAATATAGGGGAAAGGTTTATGCATTTCATTATATTATGTGTGTTATGGTATATCTTTTCACTGGAATATTTTGCAACTATTAAGGATATATTTTCCCTTAGAATCAGTGAAAATAGGGTAAAACTGTGTTAATAGTATTTTCTCTGGGTTGGAGAAGCATATCTTTTCTTTTTTCCATATCTTCTGCTATAAACTTTTATAATTACAAAAAAAGAAAATCCCTTAAAATTTCTCCTTGTACTCATTCTCCTTATATTCTCATACCCATGTTTTGTTGTGGTCCTGCCATCCCTGTTTGCTGGGAGGGTGAGTTTTGCATCTTGATTTACATGTTCACTTTCCTGCCACTTATGAGGGTGGACATCTTGAATGAGTTTTGATGAATGGTCTAAACTTAGAAACTTGGGGCTTTCAGACAATAAAATGATATGGATTATATTTTCTGATGATTATAAGAGATTAGTGAGTTCTCTAAAGTTTAGCTCCACAGAGAAGCAAATATTTGGATGAGATTAAAAATCACCTTCAGGAGTTACGTGTCTTTCTGCCCTTCCGTGGGAGCAGATCCAATTAACGTCTCCTTTTGTTGCTTCAGATTTTGTTCATCTCGTTCCTGTGGGGAGCTTACTTCTCCTTGCTGACTTCATTCTCTCCATCGTACATCTGGTTTGTCTTCCTGCGGACCATGGTGGGCTGTGGCGTGTCTGGCCATTCACAAGGGTAAAGATTTTACCTAGAGGCCCCCTGAGGGAGATATTATGAACACCCATAGTCACATTCACTGTGGTTAAGAGACTAAGAACATCAGTAAGTTGCAAATGTATAGACTTCACTTGTACTAATCTTTTTGAGCTTTTTTCCCCTCTGGTGATGGCTGCTTATCCCACTGGAAGTTCTTTGCCCATGAAAATGATGTTTGATGGTGAGGCTAGCAGGGTATTAGATGGAGGATGTGTTAATTTCCTTGTTCCTAAGGCTGATAAGCATTTTTTAAAGATAAATAATATTTTTGTGAGACTAACTGCTAACAAAAAGTGCCATACAAAGTAGGTAACAAAAATGTCAACCCAAACATAATTTTACTTCCTTTCAACCCAAACACAATTTCTTGAGAATTTCTGGGAGACTTTAGTTTGACCATAGGCTGCTGTAACACTCAGGAATAACCATTTTAAAGGGCCATGGTCCTGTAACTGAAGACCATTGCAAAGTGAATTTGCAAAGCAGGTGAGACATATTGAAATAGCTGGGCTGCTTTTGGCTTTTTTTCTGCCCTCGGTTAGTTGTGTAATGTCTTATCATACAAGGCGTGAAAGTTGTTATCAGTTCGGTTCAGTTCAGTCGCTCAGTTGTGTCTGACTCTTTGCGACCCCATGAATTGCAGCATGCCAGGCCTCCCTGTCCATCACCAACTCCCGGAGTTCACTCAGATTCACAGCCATCGAGTCAGTGATGCCATCCAGCCATCTGTTGTCCCCTTCTCCTCCTGCCCCCAATCCCTCCCAGCATCAAAGTCTTTTCCAATGAGTCAACTCTCCGCATGAGGTGGCCAAAGTACTGGAGTTTCAGCTTCAGCATCATTAAGAAATCCAAAGAAATTCCAGGGCTGATGTCCTTCAGAATGGACTGGTTGGATCTCCTTGCAGTCTAAGGGACTCTCAAGAGTCTTCTCCAACACCACAGTTCACAAGCATCAATTCTTCAGCACTCAGGCTGCTTCACAGTCCAACTCTCACATCCATACATGACCACTGGAAAAACCATAGCCTTGACTAGATAGACCTTAGTCGGCAAAGTAATGTCTCTGCTTTTGAATATGCTATCTAGGTTGGTCTTAACTTTTCTTCCAAGGAGTAAGTGTCTTTTAATTTCATGGCTGAAATCACCATCTGCAGTGATTTTGGAGCCCCCCAAAATAAAGTCTGCCACTGTTTCCACTGTTTCCCCATCTATTTCCCATGAAGTGATGGCCGGATGCCATGATCTTTGTTTTCTGAATGTTGAGCTTTAAGCCAACTTTTTCACTCTCCTCTTTAACTTTCATCAAGAGGCTTTTGAGCTCCTCTTCACTTTCTGCTATAAGGGTGGGCGTCATCTGCATATCTGAGGTTATTGATATTTCTCCCGGCAATCTTGATTCCAGCTTGTGCTTCTTCCAGTCCAGCGTTTCTCATGATGTACTCTGCATATAAGTTAAATAAGCAGGGTGACAATATACAACCCTGACATACTCCTTTTCCTATTTGGAACCAGTCTGTTGTTCCATGTCCAGTTCTAACTGCTGCTTCCTGACCTGCATACAGATTTCTCAAGAGGCAGGTCAGGTGGTCTGGGATTCCCATCTCTTTCAGAACTTTCCACAGTTTATTGTGATCCACACAGTCAAAGGCTTTGGCATAGTCAATAAAGCAGAAGTAGATGTTTTTCCGGAACTCTCTTGCCTTTTCCATGATCCAGCAGATGTTGGCAATTTGATCTCTGGTTCCTCTGCCTTTTCTAAAACCAGCTTGAACATCAGGAAGTTCATGGTTCACGTATTGCTGAAGCCTGGCTTGGAGAATTTTGAGCATTACTTTACTAGCATGTGAGATGAGTGCAACTGTACGGTAGTTTGAGCATTCTTTGGCATTGCCTTTCTTAGGGATTGGAATGAAAACTGACGTTTTCCAGTCCTGTGGCCACTGCTGAGTTTTCCAAATTTGCTGGCATATTGAGTGCAGCACTGTCACAGCATCATCTTTCAGGATTTTAAATAGCTCAACTGGAATTCCATCACCTCCACTAGCTTTGTTTGTAGTGATGCTTTCTAAGGCCCACTTGACTTCACATTCCAGGATGTCTGGCTCTAGATGAGTCATCACACCATCGTGATTATCTGGGTCGTGAAGATCTTTTTTATACAGTTCTTCTGTGTATTCTTGCCACCTCTTCTTAATATCTTCTGCTTCTGTTAGGTCCATACCATTTCTGTCCTTTATTGAGCCCATCTTTGCATGAAATGTTCCCTTGGTATCTCTAATTTTCTTGAAGAGATCTCTAGTCTTTCTCATTCTGTTGTTTTCCTCTATTTCTTTTTCACTGATCCCTGAAGAAGGCTTTCTTATCTCTTCTTGCTATTCTTTGGAACTCTGCATTCAGAGGCTTATATCTTTCCTTTTCTCCTTTGCTTTTTGCTTCTCTTCTTTTCACAGCTATTTGTAAGGCCTCCCCAGACAGCCATTTTGCTTTTTTGCATTTCTTTTTCATGGGGATAGTTGTTATACAAAATGCATTTCTTTTCCAATGGGAAAGTTGTTATACAAAATGTTCAACAACTTGGAAGCCTCCCCTTAATTAACAAGGCTCCTCCAGCTATTCTCTCCTGGGTGCCTTGCAGAAAGTTGCCCTTAGAATATATTCAGTTTAGTTCAGTTCAGTCACTCAGTCGTGTTCAACTCTTTGCGACCCCATGAATAGCAGCATGCCAGGCCTCCCTGTCCATCACCAACTCCCAGAGTTCACTCAAACTCACATCCATCCAGTCGGTGATGCCATCCAGCCATCTCATCCTCTGTCGTCCTCTTCTCCTTCTGCCCCCAATCCCTCCCAGCTTCAGAGTCTTTTCCAATGAGTCAACCCGTTGCATGAAGTGGCCAAAGTATTGGAGTTTCAGCTTTAGCATCATTCCTTCCAAAGAACACCAAGACTGGTCTTTTTTAGAATGGACTGGTTGGATCTCCTTGCAGTCCAAAGTACTCTCAAGAGTCTTTTCCAACACCACAGTTCAAAAGCATCAATATGGCACCTCACTCCAGTACTCTTGCCTGGAAAATCCCATGGATGGCGGAGCCTGGTCTGCTGCAGTCCTTGGGTTCGCGAATCCGGATATGGCTGAGCAACTTCACTTTCACTTTTCACTTTCATGCATTGGAGAAGGAAATGGCAACCCACTCCAGTGTTCTTGCCCGGAGAATCCCATGGACGGCAGAGCCTGGTCGGCTGCCATCTATGGGGTCACACAGAGTCGGACATGACTGAAGCAACGCAGCAGCAGCAGCAGCAGCAGCAGCAGCAGCTCTCTTCACAGTCCAACTCTCACATCCATACATGACCACTGGAAAAACCATAGCCTTGACTAGATGGATCTTTGTTGGCAAAGTAACGTCTCTGCTTTTGAATATGCTATCTAGGCTGGTCGTAACTTTCCTTCCAAAGAGTAAGTGTCTTTTGATTTCATGGCTACAATCACCATCTGCAGTGATTTTGGAGCCCCCCAAAATAAAGTCTGACACTGTTTCCACTGTTTCCCCATCTATTTGCCATGAAGTGATGGGACCAGTTGCCATGATCTTTGTTTTCTGAATGTTGAGCTTTAAGCCAACTTTTTCACTCTCCTCTTTCACTTTCATCATGAGGCTTTTTAGTTCCTCTTCACTTAGGAGAAATCAAAGCACCTAATTATTACCCGAATGGTTTGGAGAAAGAATTGTTCTTCCCTGGAGCATAAATTAAACATCACTCTGGCACTCTAATGGAGTAGAAGTAGAATTTGAAAACATCCCTTAGGAAGCAGCTCAATAAATATGTTGAAACTCCAAACCCTGGTTAATAACATCAACAGAGAAGAACAATTAGAAAATGGATGGGTTGGAAGTCCGTTTATTCTGCTGTTCAAAAAACTAATATGGACTTAATTAGAAACCTGTGCTTTGACTGTCATCATTGGTTGGAAAAACTATTTACCTTCTCTTGGGTGTATTTTAATTTCCCACACATGTTTTAGAAAATGGAATACGGCTTGACAAAACATTTTGCCAGTGTTTCTTTCTCTTGGTGAAAGAAATAAGGCTAATATCTCTTAAATGGTTGAAGGCTTCAAATAACTTTGGGAATAAAAAATGTAAACAGAAGAGCACTTAGAAGTTTATTTTTTATGTTTTCTTTTATGGGTTAATGATTATATTTTGGTATATCATTGCATAGGGAAAGCTTTTATTTCTCTTTACATACTCACTTAAATACAATACTGCTGACACCAAATGTGTGGAATTTTTTTTACACACCAACAAATCCTGCAGCATCAGCTGGGTGTCCTCCAACATCAGAGCATCAACATTTAGTTCTGACCCTCACTAGGGTTAGTGTGGACTTGACAGATTAAAGGCTCAGTCCCAAAACACTCCTCATTTGACTTATATGCCAAGTACATCATGTGAAATGCTGGGCTGGATGAAGCTCAAGCTGGAATCAAGATTGCCAGGAGAAATAGTGATAACCTGAGATAGGCAGATGACACCACCCTAATGGCAGAAAGTGAAGAGGAACTGAAGAGCCACTTGATGAAGGTGAGAGAGGAGAGTGAAAAAGCTGGCTTAAAACTCAGTATTCAAGAAATGAAGATCATAGCATCTGGTCCCGTCACTTCATGGCAAATAGAAGGGGAAACAATGGAAACAGTGACAGACTTTATTTTCTTAGCTTTCTTTATAGTCCAACTCTCACAGCCATACATGACTACTAGAAAAACCATAGCTTTGACTAGACAGGCTTTGGTTGGCAAAGTAATGTCTCTGCTTTATAATATGCTGTCTAGGTTGGTCATAACTTTCCTACCAAGGAGTAAGTGTCTTTTAATTTCATGGCTGAAGTCACCATCTGCAGCAATTTTGGAGCCCCCCAAAATAAAGTCTGCAACTGTTTGCACTGTTTCCCTATCTATTTGCCATGAAGTGATGGGATCAGATGCCATGATCTTAGTTTTCTGAATGTTGAGCTTTAAGTCAACTTTTTCACTCACCTCTTTAATTTTCATCAAGAGGCTCTTTAGTTCTTCACTTTCTGCCATAAGGGTGGTGTCATCTGCATATCTGAGGTTATTGACACTTCTCCCAGCAATCTTGATTCCAGCTTGTGCTTCCTCCAGTCCAGCGTTTCTCATGATGTACTCTGCATATAAGTTAAATAAGTATGGTGACAATATATAGCCTTGATGTACTACTTTTCCTATTTGGAACCGTCTGTTGTTCCATGTCCAGTTCTAACCATTGCTTCCTGACCCACACACAGATTTCTCAGGAGGCAGGTCAGGTGGTCTGGTATTCCCATTTCTTTCTTTTTTTAAAATATAAATTTATTTATTTTAATTGGAGGCAAATTACTTTACAATATTGTATTGGTTTTGCCAGACATCAACATGAATCCACCATGGGTGTACACGTGTTCCCCATCCTGAACCCCCCTCCCACTTCCCTCTCCATACCATCCTTCTGGGTCATCCCAGTGCACCAGCCCCGAGCATCCTGTATCATGCATTGAACCTGGACTGGCAATTCATTTCACATATGATATTATACATGTTTCAATGCCATTCTTCCAAATCATCCCACCCTTGCCCTCTCCAAAAGAGTCCAAAAGACTGTTCTATAGATCTGTGTCTCTTTTGCTGTCTCTCATACAGGGTTATCGTTACCATCTTTCTAAATTCCATATATATGCATTAGTGTACTGTATTGGTGTTTTTCTTTCTGGCTTACTTCATTCTGTATAACAGGCTCCAGTTTCACCCACCTCATTAGAACTGATTCAAATGTATTCTTTTTAATGGCTGAGTAGTACTCCATTGTGTATATGTACCACAGCTTTCTTATCCATTTGTCTGCTGATGGACATCTAGGTTGCCTCCATGTCCTGGCTATTATAAACAGTGCTGCGATGAACATTGGGGTACATGTGTCTCTTTCAATTCTGGTTTCCTTGGTGTGTATGTCCAGCAGTGGGATTGCTGGGTCGTATGGCAGTTCTATTTCCAGTTTTTTAAGGAATCTCTGCACTGTTCTCCATAGTGGCTGTACTAGTTTGCATTCCCACCAACAGTGTAAGAGGGTTCCCTTTTCTACACACCCTCTCCAGCATTTATTGCTTGTAGACTTTTGGATCACAGCCATTCTGACTGGTGTGAAATCGTACTTCATTGCGGTTTGAGTTGCATTTCTCTGATAATGAGTGATGTTGAGCATCTTTTCATGTGTTTGTTAGCCATCTGTATGTCTTTTTTGGAGAAATGTCTGTTTACTTCTTTGGCCCATTTTTTGATTGGGTCCTTTATTTTCCTGGAATTGAGCTGCGGGAGTTGCTTGTATATTTCTGAGATTAATTCTTTGTCAACTGCTTCATTTGCTATTATTTTCTCCCATTTGAAGACTGTCTTTTCACCTTGCTTATAGTTTCCTTTGTTATTCAGAAGCTTTTAATTTTAATTAGGTCCCATTTGTTTATTTTTGCTTTTATTTCCAATATTCTGGGAGGTGGGTCATAGAGGATCCTGCTGTGATTTATGTCGGAGAGTGTTTTGCCTATGTTTTCCTCTAGGAGTTTTATAGTTTCTGGTCTTACGTTTAGATCTTTAATCCATTTTTAGTTTATTTTTGTGTATGGTGTTAGAAAGTGTTCTAGTTTCATTGTTTTACAAGTGGTTGACCAGTTTTCCCAGCACCATTTGTTAAAGAGATTGTCTTTTCTCCATTGTATATTCTTGCCTCCTTTGTTAAAGATAAGGTGTCCATAGGTATGTGGGTTTATCTCTGGGCTTTCTATTTTGTTCCGTTGATCTATATTTCTGTTTTTGTGCCAGCACCATACTGTCTTGATGACTGTGGCTTTGTAGTATAGCCTGAAGTCAGGCAGGTTGATTCCTCCAGTTCCGTTCTTCTTTCTCAAGATTGCTTTGGCTATTCAACGTTTTTTCTGTTTCCATACAAATTGTGAAATTATTTGTTCTAGCTCTGTGAAAAATACCATTGGTAGCTTGATAGGGATTGCATCGAATCTATAGGTTGCTTTGGGTAGTATACTCATTTTCACTATATTGATTCTTCCAATCCATGAACAGGGTATATTTCTCCATCTATTAGTGTCCTCTTTGATTTCTTTCACCAGTGTTTTATAGTTTTCTATATATAGGTATTTTGTTCCTTTAGGTAGATACATTCCTAAGTATTTTATTCTTTTCGTTGTAATGGTGAATGGAATTGTTTCCTTAATTTCTCTATTTTCTCATTATTAGTGTATAGGAATGCAAGGGATTTCTGTGTGTTGCTTTTATATCCTGAAACTTTACTATATTCATTGATCAGCTCTAGTAATTTTCTGGTGCAGTCTTTAGGGTTTTCTGTGTAGAGGATCATGTCATCTGCAAACAGTGAGAGTTTTACTTCTTCTTTCCCAATTTGGAATCCTTTTATTTCTTTTTCTGCTCTGATTGCTGTGGCCAAAAGTTCCAAAACTATGTTGAATAGTAATGGTGAAAGTGGACACCCTTGTCTTGTTCCTGACTTTAAAGTGAAAGTGAAGTCAGTCAGTCATGTCCGACTCTTTGCGACCCCATAGACTGTAGCCTGCCAGGCTCCTCTGTCAGGAGTGGGTCCCCATTTCCTTCTCCAGGGGATCTTCCTGACCCAGGGATCGAACCCGGGTCTCCCACATTGCAGGCAGATGCTTTAACATCTGAACCACAGATAATGTTTGCTGTGGGTTTGTCATATATAGCTTTTATTATGTTGAGGTATGTTCCTTCTATTCCTGCTTTCTGGAGAGTTTTTTTTTTTTTTTAAATCATAAATGGATGCTGAATTTTGTCAAAGGCTCTTTCTGCATCTATTGAGATAATCATATGGCTTTTATTTTTCAATTTGTTAATGTGGTGTATTACATTGATTGATTTGCAGATATTGAAGAATCCTTGCATCCCTGGGATAAAGCCCACTTGGTCATGGTGTATGATCTTTTAAATGTGTTGTTGGATTCTGATTGCTAGAATTTTGTTGAGGATTTTTGCATGTATGTTCATCAGTGATATTGGCCTGTATTCTTTTTTTTGTGGCATCTTTGTCAGGTTTTGGTATTAGGGTGATGGTGACCTCATAGAATGAGTTTGGAAGTTTACCTTCCCCTGCAATTTTCTGGAAGAGTTTGAGTAGGATAGGTGTTAGCTCTTCTCTAAATTTTTGGTAGAATTCAGGTGTGAAGCCATCTGGACCCGGGCTTTTGTTTGCTGCAAGACTTCGGATTACATTTTAAATTTCCATGCTTGTGATGGGTCTGTTAAGATTTTCTATTTCTTGCTGGTTCAGGTTTGGAAAGTTGTACTTTTATAAGAATTTGTCCATTTCTTCCAAGTTTTCCATTTTACTGGCATATAATTGCTGATAGTAGTCTCTTATGATCCTTTGTATTTCTGTGTTGTCTGTTGTGATCTCTCCATTTTCATTTCTAATTTTATTGATTTGAGTTTTCTCCTTTTGTTTCTTGATGAGTCTGGCTAATGGTTTGTCAATTTTATTTATCCTCTCAAAGAACCAGCTTTTGGCTTTGTTGATTTTTGCTATGGTCTCTTTTGTTTCTTTTGCATTTATTTCTGCCCTAATTTTTAAGATTTCTTTCCTTCTACTAACCCTGGGGTTCTTCACTTCTTCCTTTTCTAGTTGCTTTAGTTGCAGAGTTAGGTTATTTATTTGACTTTTTTCTTGTTTCTTGAGGTGTGCCTGTATTGCTATGAACCTTCCCCTTAGCACTGCTTTTACAGTGTCCCACAGGTTTTGGGTTGTTGTGTTTTCATTTTCATTCCTTTCTATGCATATTTTGATTTTTTTTTTTGATTTCTTCTGTGATTTGTTGGTTATTCAGCAGCGCGTTGTTCAGCATCCATATGTTGGAATTTTAAAATAGTTTTTCTCCTGTAATTGAGATCTAATGTTACTGCACTGTGGTCAGAAAAGATGCTTGGAATGATTTAAATTTTTTTGAATTTACCAAAGCTAGATATATGGCCCAGGATGTTATCTATTCTGGACAAGGTTCCGTGTGCGCTTGAGAAAAAGGTGAAATTCATTGTTTTGGGGTGAAATGTTCTATAGATCTCAATTAGGTCTAACTGGTCTATTGTATCATTTAAAGTTTGTGTTTCCTTGTTAATTTTCTGTTTAGTTGATCTATCCATAGGCGTGAGTGGGGTGTTAAAGTCTCCCACTATTATTGTGTTATTGTTAATTTCCCCTTTCATACTTGTTAGCATTTGTCTTACATATTGCGGTGCTCCTATGTTGGGTGCATGTATTTTTATAATTGTTATATCTTCTTCTTGGACTGATCCTTTGATCATTATGTAGTGTCCTTCTTTGTCTCTTTTCACAGCCTTTGTTTTAAAGTCTATTTTATCTGATATGATTATTGCTACTCTTGCTTTCTTTTGGTCTCTATTTGCATGGAATATCTTTTTCCAGCCCTTCACTTTCAGTCTGTATGTGTCCCTTGTTTTGAGGTGGGCCTCTTGTAGACAACATATATAGGGGTCTTGTTTTTGTATCCATTCAGCCAGTCTTTGTCTTTTGGTTGGGGCATTCGACCCATTTACATTTAAGGCAATTATTGATAAGTATGATCCTGTTGCCATTTACTTTGTTGTTTTGGGTTCGAGTTTATACACCCTTTCTGCGTTTCCTGTCTAGAGAAGATCCTTTAGCATTTGTTGGAGAGCTGGTTTGGTGGTGCTAAATTCTCTCAGCTTTTGCTTGTCTGTAAAGCTTTTGGTTTCTCCTTCATATTTGAATGAGATCCTTGCTGGGTACAGTAATCTTGGCTGTAGGTTATTTTCTTTCATCACTTTAAGTATGTCCTGCCATTCCCTCCTGGCCTGAAGAGTTTCTGTTGAAAGATCAGCTGTTAATCCTTATGGGAATCCCCTTGTGTGTTATTTGTTGTTTTTTTTCCTTGCTGCTTTTAATATTTGTTCTTTGTGTTTGATCTTTGTTAATTTGATTAATATGTGTCTTGGGGTGTTTCACCTTGGGTTGATCCTGTTTTGGACTCTCTGGGTTTCTTGGGCTTGGGTGATTATTTCCTTCCCCATTTTAGGGAACTTTTCAACTATTATCTCCTCAAGTATTTTCTCCTGGTCTTTCTTTTTGTCTTCTTCTGGGACTCCTATGATTCAAATGTTGGGGCATTTAACATTGTCCCAGAGGTCTCTGAGATTGTCCTCATTTCTTTTAATTCATTTTTCTCTTTCCTCTCTGATTCATTTATTTCTACCATTCTATCTTCTACCTCACTAATCCTATCTTCTGACTCCCTTATTCTACTATTTGTTCCCTCCAGAGTGTTTTTGATATCATTTATTGCATTATTCATTATATATTGACTCTTTTTTATTTCTTCTAGGTCTTTGTTAAACCTTTCTTGCATCTTCTCAATCCTTGGCTCCAGGCTATTTATCTGTGATTCCACTTTGTTTTCAAGATTTTGGATCATTTTCACTATCATTTTTAAGGCAAGAATACTGAAGTGGTTTGCCATTCCCTTCTCCAGTGGACCACATTCTGTCAGACCTCTCCACCATGACCCGCTCATCTTGGGTTGCCCCTCGGGCATGGCTTAGTTTCACTGAGTTAGGCAAGGCTGTGGTCCCAGTGTGATTAGAATGACTAGTTTTCTGTGAGTATGGTTTCAGTGTGTCTGCCCTCTGATGCCCTCTTGCAACACCTACCATCTTACTTGGGTTTCTCTTACCTTGGGCGTGAGGTATCTCTTCATGGCTGTTCCAGCAAAGCACAGCCACTGCTCCTTACCTTGGATGAGGGGTATCTCCTCCTGCTGCCCTTCCTGACCTTCAATGTGGGATGGCTCCTTTAGGCCCTCCATGAACAGTATGAAAAGGCAAAATGATAGGATACTGAAAGAGGTACTCCCCAGGTCAGTAGGTGCCCAATATGCTACAGGAGGACAGTGGAGAAATAACTCCAGAAAGAATGAAGGGATTGAGCCAAAGCAAAAACAATACCCAGCTGTGGATTTGACTGGTGATAGAAGCAAGGTCCGATGCTGTAAAGAGCAATATTGCATAGGAACCTGGAATGTCAGGTCCATGAATCAAGGCAAATTGGAAGTGGTCAAACAGAAGATGGCAAGAGTGAACATCGACATTCTAGGAATCAGCGAACTAAAATGGACTGGAATGGGTGAATTTAACTCAGATGACCATTATATCTACTACTGCAGGCAGGAATCCCTCAGAAGAAATGGAGTAGCCATCATGGTCAACAAAAGAGTCCAAAATGCAGTACTTGGATGCAATCTCAAAAATGACAGAATGATCTCTGTGTGTTTCCAAGGCAAACCATTCAATACCACAGTAATCCAAGTCTATGCCCCAGCCAGTAATGTTGAAGAAACTGAAGTTGAACGGTTCTATGAAGACCTAAAAGACCTTTTAGAACTAACATCCAAAAAAGATGTCCTTTTCATTATAGGGGACTGGAATGCAAAAGTAGGAAGTCAAGAAACACCTGGAGTAATAGGTAAATTTGGCCTTGGAATGCGGAATGAAGCAGGGCAAAGACTAATAGAGTTTTGCCAAGAAAATGCACTGGTCATAGCAAACACCCTCTTCCAACAACACAAGAGAAGACTCTACACATGAACATCACCAGATGGTCAACATCAAAATCAGATTGATTATATTCTCTGCAGCAAAAATGGAGAAGCTCTATACAGTCAACAAAACCAAGACCAGGAGCGGACTGTGGCTCAGATCATGAACTTCTTATTATGAAATTCAGACTGAAATTGAAGAAAGCAGGGAAAACCGATAGACCATTCAGGTGTGACCTAAATCAAATCCCTTATGATTATACAGTGGAAGTGAGAAATAGATTTAAGGGCCTAGATCTAATAGATAGAGTGCCTGATGAACTATGGAATGAGGTTCGTGACATTGTACAGGAGACAGGGATCAAGACCATCCCCGTGGAAAAGAAATGCAAAACAGCAAAATGGCTGTCTGGGGAGGCCTTACAAATAGCTGTGAAAAGAAGAGAGGCAAAAAGCAAAGGAGAAAAGGAAAGATATAAGCATCTGAATGCAGAGTTCCAAAGAATAGCAACAAGAGAAAAGAAAGCCTTCTACAGCGATCAGTGCAAAGAAATAGAGGAAATCAACAGAATGGGAAAGACTAGAGATCTCTTCAAGAAAATTAGAGATACCAAGGGAACATTTCATGCAAAGAGGGGCTTGATAAAGGACAGAAATGTATGGACTTAACAGAAGCAGAAGATATTAAGAAGAGGCGGCAAGAATACACAGAAGAACTGTACAAAAAGGATCTTCACGACCCGGATAATCACGATGGTGTGATGACTCATCTACAGCCAGACATCCTGGAATGTGAAGTCAAGTGGGCCTTAGAAAGCATCACTACGAACAAAGCTAGTGGAGGTGATGGAATTCCAGTTGAGCTCTTTCAAATCCTGAAAGATGATGCTGTGAAAGTGCTGCACTCAATATGCCAGCAAATTTGGAAAACTCAGCAGTGGCCACAGGACTGGAAAACGTCAGTTTTCATTCCAATCCCTAAGAAAGGCAATGCCAAAGAATGCTCAAACTACCGTACAGTTGCACTCATCTTACATGCTAGTAAAGTAATGCTCAAAATTCTCCAAGCCAGGCTTCAGCAATACGTGAACCATGAACTTCCTGATGTTTAAGGTGGTTTTAGAAAAGGCAGAGAAACCAGAGATGAAATTGCCAACATCCGCTGGATCATGGAAAAAGCAAGAGAGTTCCAGAAAAACATCTATTTCTGCTTTATTGACTATGCCAAAGCCTTTGACTGTGTGGATCACAATAAACTGTGGAAAATTCTGAAAGAGATGGGAATCCCAGACCACCTGACCTGCCTCTTGAGAAATCTGTATGCAGGTCAGGAAGCAGCAGTTAGAACTGGAGATGGAACAACAGACTGGTTCCAAATAGGAAAAGAAGTATGTCAAGGCTGTATATTGTCACCCTGCTTATTTAACTTATATGAAGAGTACATCATGAGAAACGCTGGACTGGAAGAAGCACAAGCTGGAATCAAGATTGCCGGGAGAAATATCAATAACCTCAGATATGCAGATAACACTACCCTTATGGCAGAGAGTGAAGAGGAACTAAAAAGCCTCTTGATGAAAGTGAAAGAGGAGAGTGAAAAAGTTGGCTTAAAGCTCAACATTCAGAAAATGACGATCATGGCATCCGGCCCCATCACTTCATGGGAAATAGATGGGGAAGCAGTGGAAGATTTATTTTTCTGGGCTCCAAAATCACTGCAGATGGTGATTGCAGCCATGAAATTAAAAGATGCTTACTCCTTGGAAGAAAAATTATGACTAACCTAGATGGTATATTCAAAAGCAGAGACATTACTTTGCTGACTAAGGTCTGTCTAGTCAAGGCTATGGTTTTTCCTGTGGTCATGTATGGATGTGAGAGTTGGACTGTGAAGAAAGCTGAGCACTGAAGCATTGATGCTTTTGAACTGTGGTGTTGGAGAAGACTCTTGAGGGTCCCTTGGACTGCAAGGAGATCCAACCAGTCTGTTCTGAAGGAGATCAGCCCTGGGATTTCTTTGGAAGGAATGATGCTAAAGCTGAAACTCCAGTACTTTGGCCACCTCATGTGAAGAGTTGACTCATTGGAAGACTTTGAGCTGGGAGGGATTGGGGGCAGGAGAAGAAGGGGACGACAGAGGATGAGATGGCTGGATGGCATCACTGACTCGATGGACATGAGTCTGAGTGAACTCTGGGAGTTGGTGATGTACAGGGAGGCCTGGCGTGCTGCGATTCATGGGGTCGCAAAGAGTCGGACATGACTGAACGACTGAACTGAACTGAACTCACTATCATTATTCGAAATTCTTTATCAGGTAGATTCCTTGTCTCTTCCTCTTTGGTTTGGTTTGGTGTGCATTTATCCTGTTCCTTTACCTGCTGGGTATTCCTGTGTCTCTTCATTTTGTTTATTTCTTTATTGCTGTGTTTGGGGTGGCCTTTCTGTGGTCTGGCAGTTTGTGGAGTTCTCTTTATTGTGGAGTTTCCTCACTGTGGGTGGGGTTGTACGGGTGGCTTGTCAAGGTTTCCTGTTTAGGGAAGCTTGTGTCGATGTTCTGCTGGGTGGAGCTGGATTTCTTCTCTCTGGAGTGCAATAAAGTGTCCAGTAATGAGTTATGAGATGTCAATGGGTTTGGAGTGACTTTGGGCAGCCTGTAGATTGGTGCTCAGGGCTATGTTCCTGTGTTGCTGGAGAATTTGCATGGTATGTCTTGCTCTGGAACTTGTTGGTACTTGGGTGGTGCTTGGTTTCAGTGTAGGTATGGAGGCATTTGATGAGCTCCTGTTGATTAATGTTCCCTGGAGTCAGGAGTTCTCTAGTGTTCTCAGGATTTGGACTTAAGCCTCTTGCTTCTGGTTTTCAGTCTTATTTTTACAGTAGCCTCAAGACTTCTCCATCTATACAGCACTGTTGATAAAACATCTAGGTTAAAAATGAAAAGTTTCTCCACAGTGAGGGACACAGAGTTACATGGGGATGAGAAGAAGGAGGAAGGAAGAAGGAGGAAGGAGATAGAGGTGGCCAGGATGAGATGAGGTGGAATCAAAAGAGGAGAGAGATAGCTAGCCAGTAATCACTTCCTTATGTGCCCTCCACAGTCTGGACCGCTCAGAGATGTTCATGGAGTTATACAGTGAAGAAAAGAGGGAGGAAGGAGACAGAGGTGGCCAGGAGGAGAAGGGGGGAATCAAAAGGAGCGAGACAGATCTGGCCAGTAATCAGTTCCCTAAGTGTTCTCCACTGTCTGGAACACACAAAGAGATTCACAGAGTTGGGTAGAGAAGAGAAGGGGGAGGGAGGAGATAGAGGCGACCTGGTGGAGAAAAAGGAGAATCCAGAGGGCGAGAGAGCAGTCAAGCCAGTAATCTCACTCCCAAGTAAAAATGGGTACTGAAGATTGGGTTTTTAAAGGTACAAAAATTGATAACAAATACCAAAAAGAAAAGATTAAAAATCTAGAGTAGAGGTTAGATTTTCAAAAATTCAATATTTAAAAAAAGTCACAAAAATTATAAAATATATATATATGAAGTTTGCTTTAAAAATTAGGGTCTCTTTTTTTTTTTTTTGCAAAGTAACAGTAGGTTATAAAAATGAAAATTAAAGTAGTAATAGAGGACTTAAAAATAAAAAATTAAAGAGTGATAGTATAAATAGTAAAAATATCTCTAGGACTTTCTCTGGTATTGCTGTGGGCAGTGTGGGGTCAGTTCATTTTCAGATAGTTCCTTGATCCGGCTTATATTTCTCAAGATCTATAGGCCCCTTCTTATGTAGTTGGTACTAACTACAGGGTTTTAATCTATTACATCTGTCACTTTCAAGGGGGTTCCAAACCTCCTCTGTTTTAGCTTCTTCTGTTTGCTGGTCTCTTCAGTGTCTAATTTCTGCCCTGATGCAACGGGGTGGTGGTGGACACCTTTTTAGGCTCACTTGTTCAGTTGTGCTGTGGGGAGGGCGGGACACTGCAAACAAATAACACTGGCGTGTGCTTGGAGTGTCTTGGCCTCACTGGCTTTGCCCCTGCTCAGGCTGTGTGTGCTTTCCCTGTCTACACTACTTAGGCTCTAGGTTACTCTGCTGGGAACTGTACGAGGCCTGCCCTGGGTTGTATGCACTTCCCAGGTCTAAGCTGCCCAGGTTCAGGCACTTGGGTAGTCCTCAGAGGCGCAGACTCGGTTGGGCCTGCATTTTGTGCCCTTCCCAGGTCTGAGCAGCTCAGGTGACCAGGTGTTTGGTGAGCGCGGTTGCTGTGACTTATCGCCTCCCCCGTCCCTGTCGCTCGGTTTTCTGGGTGTACAACCTGCGCACCTTCTCTGGTGGATGTTGACTGTCCAGAATCCTAAGAAGTCTTGGTTAGCAATGAAGCCTGCTTGCAGTTTGGTAGATAATGCCTCTCTGGGGCCATGATTGTCCCCTTCCGGCTCTGGCTGCCCTCGCCTGCCTGTCACCAGAAGGGGATGGGCCGGTCTGCAGGTGGCTAGCTCTGCTCAGTCCTTTGTTCCGTGAGCAGGCCTGGTGGTATCTTAGGTTAGGGCTTTTTGCGAGGTAGCTATCCCACAGTCTGGTTTGCTATCCCAAGTTAGTTCCCTCAGATTGCCCTTGGGGTATTCAGGCCCAGTCCTTACTCTAAGCAATGCAGCCCATGCCTCCCTGCCCAGCCCCTGCTTGCTAGTGGCAGATGTGGGCATCTGTGCTGCTTCTCCACTGAGGGAGTTACCGTTGGGCATGTAATCTGTGGGTTTTAATTATTTATTTATTTTTCTTCCCGGTTATGTTGCCCTCTGTAGTTCCAAGGCTCGCCACAGACTCAGCAGTGAGAGTGTTTCCTGTGTTTGGAAACTTCTCATTTTTAGACTCCTTTCCTGGGACGGAGCTCCATCCCTACCTCTTTTGTCTCTCTTTTTATCTTTTGTATTTTTTCCTACCTCCTTTCGAAGACAATGGGCTGCTTTTCTGGGTGCCTGATGTCCTCTGCCAGCATTCAGAAATTGTTTTGTGGATTTTTCTCAGCGTTCAAATGTTCTTTTGATGAATTTGTAGGGGAGAAAGTGGTCTTACTGCCCTATTCCTCTGCCATCTTCTGGTATTCCCATTTCTTTCAGAATTTTCCACAGTTTATTGTGATCCACACAGTCTAAGGCTTTGGCATTGTCAATAAAGCAGAAATAGATGTTTTTCTGGAACTCTCTTGCTTTTTCTATGATCCAGTGGATGTTGGCAATTTTATCTCTCGTTCCTCTACCTTTTCTAAATCCAGGTTGAACATCTGGAAGTTCATGGCTCATGTATTGTTGAAGCCTGGCCTGGAGAATTTTGAGCATTACTTTGCGGGCATGTGAGATGTGTTCATTTGTGCAGTAGTTAGAGCATTCTTTGGCATTTCCTTTCTTAGGGATTGGAATGAAAACTGACCTTTCCTAGTCCTGTGGCCACTGCCGAGTTTTCCAAATTTGAGTGCAGCACTTTCACAGCATCATCTTTTAGGATTTTAAATAGCTCAACTGAAATTCCATCACCTCCACTAGCTTTGTTCATATTGATGTCCTAAGGCCCACTTGACTTCACATTCCAGGATGTCTGGCTCTAAGTGAGTGATCATACCATCATGATTATCTGGGTCATGAAGATCTTTTTTATATAGTTCTTCTGTGTATTCTTGCCACCTCTTCTTAACATCTGCTTCTGTTAGGTCAATACCATTTCTGCCCTTTATTGAGCCCATCTTTGCATGAAATGTCCCCTTGGTATCTCTAATTTTCTTGAAGGAATCTCTAGTCTTCCCATTCTATTGTTTTCCTCTATTTCTTTGCACTGATTGCCGAGGAAGGCTTTCTTATCTCTCCTTGCTGTTCTTTGGAACTCTGCATTCACATGGATATATCTTTCCTTTTCTTCTTTGCTTTTTGCTTCTCTTCTTTTCACAGCTGTTTGTAAGGCCTCCTCAGACAGCCATTTTGCTCTTTTGCATTTCTTTTTCTTGGGAATAGTCTTGATCCCTGTCTCCTGTACAATGTCACAAACTTCCATCCATAGTTCATCAGGCACTCTGTCTATCAGATCTACCTAGTCCCTTAAATCTATTTCTTATTTCCACTGTGTAATCATAACGGATTTGATTTAGGTCATACCTGAATGGTCTAGTGGTTTTTCCTACTTTCTTCAATTTAAGTATGAATTTGGCAATAAGGAGTTCATGACCTGAGCCACAGTCAGCTCCTGGTCTTGTTTTTGCTGACTGTGTATAGAACTTCTCCATCTTTGGCTGCAAAGAATATAAGCAATCTGATTTTGGTGTTGACCACATGGTGATGTCCATGTGCAGAGTCTTCTCTTGTGATGGTTAGATAGCATCATCAAATCAATGGACATGATTCTGAGAAAATTCCATGAGACAGTGAAGGAAATGGGAGTCTGGCATGCTACATTTTGTGGGGTCACAGAGTTGAATACAACTTAGCAACTGAACAATGCTCCTAGGACATAGCTGTGTTCACCAACCTGGAAGCTCTCTGGACCCTGTTTGTTAGGGATTTTTATGGAGGTTTCCTCATGTAGGCATGATTGATTATTAATTAGTTTTCCAGGCCCTCTCTTCTCTTCAGAGGAGGGGGGATAGGGCTGAAAGTTCCAAGATTCTAATCATGCCTTAGTGTTTGAAGACCAGCCACCATCCAGGATGCATCAAGCATCACCTCCTTAGAATAAATGATGCTCCTATCATCCAGGAAATCCCAAGGTTTTCAGGAACTCTGTGTCAGGGACTGGCACCAAAGACCAAATATTAGCAGGAACCAGGGCTTCCCGGGGGCTTCCCTTATAGCTCAGTTGCTAAAGAATCTGCCTGCATTGCAGGAGGACTGGGTCCCATTGCTGAGTCCAGAAGATCCCCTGGAGGAGGAAATGGGGACCCATTCCAGTATTCTTGCCTGGAGAATCCCATGGACAGAGAAGCCTGGTGGGCTACAGTTCATAGGGTTGCAAGAGTTGGACACAACTTAGTGACTAAACTGCCACCAGGACTTCCCTAGCAGCTCAGATGGTAAAAAACCTGCCTGCATCTTGGAAGGCCTAGGTTCAATCCCTGGATCAGGAAGATCTCCTGGAGAAGGGAGTGGTAACCCCCTCCAGTATTCTTGCCTGGAGAATCCCATGGACAGAGGAGCCTGGTGGGCTATGGTCTGTGGAGTTGCAAAGAGTTGGACATGACTGAAAAATCTTTCAGGGACAGAGACCAACATATGTATTTCTTATCATTTTACAGTGATGAATTTTTTCTCTGAATTCTTTATCAAAGAAACAATAAAAATTATGATTTTTTTTTTTTTTTTGGTTAAAGAAATGTTTATTTATTTATTTTTTGCTGTGCTGCATCTTCATTGCTTTGTGTAGGCTTTCTCTAGTTGTAAGCAAGGACCACTCTTTGTTGCATTGCTCGGGCTTCTCACTGTGGTGACTTCTTGAGTTGCAGAGCATGGGCTCTAGGCACACAGTAGTTGTGGCATGTGGGCATAGTTGCCCTGCAGCATGTGGAATCTTCCTGGACCAGGGATCGAACCTGTGTCTCCTGCATTGGCAGGCGGATTCTTATCCACTGTACCACCAGGGAATTCCAATGACTGTTTCATAAGAAAAGTTATTTGGTTTTATAAAAGCATAATTGTGTTTCCCCCTTCCTGTTTAGGCTAATCATAAAGACTGAATTCTTGCCTACAAAATATCGAGGCTACATGCTCCCCTTGTCTCAGGTGAGTGAAGCCAAATTCTACCCAGTCTTCAGATTCCAGTTTTTCTCCTGGTCGGTTGATGGTCCTTTGATCAGCACACTCCTGGAACTTGGTACCAGCCAAGAAGCATTAGGAATGCTGGACCACAAAGGTCATTTCCAAGGCTTTCTGAGCCAGGACTTAATCCACAGCAGCATTTAGAGCACAGTAACCCCTTCCCCAGGAAACAGTCCACTGGCTGGTTTCACTAGAATGACAGTCGCTCACGAATGCATCTGGGATGAACATTCTCTCCCCATTGAGTCTTAGTGGAGTCACACTCTCAACACCCCTTCTAGAGTCTCCCTTGTGGACAATAGTGTCCATAACTGGCCTGTGCCTGTGAGCAGTTTTGTAATCTCCTCCTCCTAGCTGAGCCGCTTCCCCAGGTGAGAAGATGAGGATGTTTCCCACCCCTCCTTAGACCCCTGCTGGCCACTCACTAGAGGTTTTGCATCCAGAAGCTCCATCAGTCTAGGTGCCCTTGTACCATCTTTGATGTCATCTTTATCCTAAAGCCCTGACTTTCAGAGGACCCAGGAAGGTGATGACCCTTCCCACCGAAAAATATATTAATATATTTGGCAATGAATAAAGCAGTAGGAGAATATTTACAATTAGACAACAACAATAAAAAATGTAGGCAACCAAATGCTAACTCTTTATATCCCTCCAAGCTTTCTGCTTATCTTTGTCAAGATAAATGCCCACACTTTCAATAGTTAGGGGTTGGGTTTTACACGGAATGTTATTTAATAGACATGATCTGGTTCAGGCTCATCTGTGAACATTTTCTCTTCCATCTACTTCCATTGCTTTTGTCATGATCCCATGTCATGACATTGTTTTATCTTCTCATTGCTGGTTTTATATTCCAGGTCTTTTGGGGTCATCTAATTGATGAATCCAATGGTTTCAGGTGGCTAATGGGTTGGCCAAAAAGTTCTTTTGGGTTTCCCATAACATCACAAGGGATAAACTGAATAAACTTTTTGATGTTTCTTTCCACCGCACCCCCAAAATATTTATCTACAACGAAGAGCATCTTCTTACTACTGAGCCGCCACAGAAGCCCTGGTGCAGCGTCTAACAGCAAATCCTGTTGCTTTTACCTCCAAAATATGTGCCAAATCCATCAAACAGGAAATAAAATTTTTTTCTTATCATTTCACCACTAAAATCCTTTTCAGTGCCACATATACTGTTGCCCGGTCTGCTACAGTGGCTTCTTACTGGCCTTCTTGCACATTGCCTCTTCAGAAAGATCATCCCTGATCACACAAGTCATTCTCACATTGCTTCTTTCTTTCATAGCTCTTACCACTTTCTGAAATATTCTTGCTGTTTTAAAAATAGACTCCCTTGGTGATGAAATAGTTACCCTGTAAGTGGCCCCCCAAAAGGTCTTTTAAAATATTATCTTCTCGCCATCTCTGTGAGGTGGAATGGAGTTATCATCTATTCTTCATCTTCCACTGGGAAAATAATGCTCACAATAACACTCGGACATGTTTTAATTCCCAACTCATGAGGGTGGCTGCCATGCTCTTTGTTGATATGAAATAATCTCAAGATAAAATTTTCAGGACAGAAAGCAGTATTGAGAAATATTTATGCTATGTTACCATTTTAAGCAAAGAACAAAACATATCCTCATTAGCTTGTATATGTTTAGAACAGGAGAGGTTCTTGACATTGTACAGGAGACAGGGATCAAGACCATCCCCATGGTCTTGAAATGCAAAAGAACAAAATGGCTCTCTGAGGAGGCCTTACGAATAGCTGTGAAAAGAAGAGAAGTGAAAAGCCAAGGAGAAAAGGAAAGATGTAAGCATCTGAATGCAGAGTTCCAAAGAATAGCAAGAAGAGATAAGAAAGGGATTGTCAGGGATCAGTGAAAAAGAAATAGAGGAAAAGAACAGAATGGGAAAGACTAGAGATCTCGTCAAGAAAATTAGAGATACCAAGGGAACATTTCATACAAAGATGGGCTCAATAAAGGACAGAAACGGTATGGACCTAACAGAAGCAGAAGATATTAAGAAGAGGTGGCAAGAATACACAGAAGAACTGTATAAAAAAGATCTTCATGACCCAGATAATCACGATGGTGTGATCACTCATCTAGAGCCAGACATCCTGGAATAGGTCTAAGGTCAAGTGGGCCTTAGAAAACATCACTACGAACAAAGCTGGTGGAGGTGATGGAATTCCAGTGAAGCTATTTCAAATCCTGAAGGATGATGCTGTGAAAGTGCTGCACTCAATATGCCAGCAAATTTGGAAAACTCAGCAATGGCCACAGGACTGGAAAAGGGCAGTTTTCATTCCAATCCCAAAGAAAGGCAACACCAAAGAATGCTCAAACTACTGCACAATTGCACTCATCTCACACACTAGTAGAGTAATGCTCAAAATTCTCCAAGCCAGGCTTCAGCAATATGTGAACCGTAAACTTTCAGATGTTCATGCTGGTTTTAGAAAAGGCAGAGGAACCAGAGATGAAATTGCCAACATCCGCTGAATCGTGGAAGAAGCAAGAGAGTTCCAGAAAAGCATCTACTTCTGCTTTATTGACTATGTCAAAGCCTTTGACTGTGTGGATCACAATAAACTGTGGAAAATTCTGAAAGAGATGGGAATCCTAGACCACCTGACCTGCCTCTTGAGAAATCTGTATGTAGGTCAGGAAGCAGCAGTTAGAACTGGACATGGAGCAACAGATTTGTTCCAAATAGGAAAAGGAGTTCATCAAGGCTGTATATTGTCACCCTGCTTATTTAACTTACATGCAGAGTACATCATGAGAAATGCTGGGCTGGAAGAAGCACAAGCTGGAATCAAGATTGCTGGGAGAAATATCAATAACCTCAGATATGCAGATGACACCACCCTTATGGCAGAAAGTGAAGAAGAACTAAAGAGCCTCTTGTTGAAAGTTAAAGAGGAGAGTGAAAATGTTGGTTTAAAGTTCAACATTCAGAAAACTAAGATCATGGCATCTGGTCCCATCACTTCATGGGAAATAGATGGGGAAACAGTGGAAACAGTGGCAGATTTATTTTTTTGGGCTCCAAAATCACTGCAGATGGTGATTGCAGCCATGAAATGAAAAGACTCTTACTCTTTGGAAGGAAAGTTATGACCAATCTAGATAGCATATTAAAAAGCAGAGACATTACTTCGCCAACAAAGGTCCATCTAGTCAAGGCTATGGTTTTTCCAGTGGTCGTGTATGGATGTGAGAGTTGGACTGTGAAGAAATCTGAGTGCCAAAGAATTGATGCTTTTGAACTGTGGTGTTGGAGAAGACTCTTGAGAGTCCCTTAGACTGCAAGGAGATCCAACCAGTCCATTCTAAAGGAAATCAGCCCTGGGTGTTCATTGGAAGGACTGATGCTGAAGCTGAAACTCCAGTACTTTGGCCACCTCATGCGGAGTTGACTCATTGGAAAAGACCATGATGCTGGGAGGGATTGAGGGCAGGAGGAGAAGGGGACGACAGAGGATAAGATGGCTGGATGGCATCACTGACTCGATAGACATGGGTTTGGGTGAACTCTGGGAGTTGGTGATGGACAGGGAGGCCTGCAATTCTGCAATTCATGGGGTCGCAAAGAGTCGGACACGACTGAGTGACTGAACTGAGCTGAGAACAGCTTTGGAAGGATGGAAGAAACTGGTGATACTGGTTTCTTCCGAGAAGAGGAACTGGATGGAAGGAAACTGGGAGAAAAGAGGAATATATTCACAGTGCTCTCTTTTGTACCTTGAGTTACGAACCAGTGACTATATTGTTTAGTCAAGAAAAGAAAGTCTATGTCTTGGGCCTGAGGTGTTTTTAAACTTTGATGGCATTGCTGTCTCCCTGTCTTGCTGAGCCTCCTACCTGTAGACAAGCAAATGGAGTCGTGGAGAAATGAATAACTTCGCCAATTCATCCAGTCCTGGAGGTGGTGCCGCTCCTCAAGCAAAGCCTCTGTCCCATCTCCTCCTCTTACAGTGCAGGTCAGGGTGCTCCTGGAGTGGGTGTATGGAGTGCATTCAATCAGTTCAGTTCAGTTGCTCAGTTGTGTCTGACTCTACGACTCCATGGACTGCAGCACACCAGGCTTCCCTGTCCATTACCAACTCCCTGAGCTTACTCAAACTCATGTCCATCAAGTTGGTGATGCCATCCAACCATCTCATCCTCTGTCATTCCCTTCTCCTCCTGCCTTCAATCGTTCCCAGCATCAGGGTCTTTTCCAATGCATCAGTTCTTCGCATCAAGTGGCTGAAGTATTGGAGTTTCTGCTTCAGCATCAGTCCTTCCAATGAATATTCAGGACTGATTTCCTTTAGGATGGACTGGTTGGCTCTCCTTGCTGTCCAAGACACTCTCAAGAGTCTTCTCCAACAGCATAGTTCAAAAGCATCTATTCTTTGGAGCTCAGGTTTCTTTACAGTCCAATTCTCACATCCACATGTGACTATTGGAAAATAGGAGGGCTTTAACCTTCCTTCTCTGTCCCAGGTTTTCTGGCTGGCTGGATCCCTGCTCATCATTGGCTTGGCCTCCGTGGTCGTCCCCACCATCGGGTGGCGCTGGCTTATCCGCATTGCCTCCATCCCTGGTATCATCCTCATCATGGCCTTCAAGGTAACGAAGCTCATGGGCTCCCTGTTGACCTTCCCTCTGGTTGGCCCGGTGGCCTTCTTGGCGTGCAGAGATCTTTCTCATGCCTGGGACCTTTCTCCTTTATTTAAGTGTCTGTCTCTGTCGGTTTACGTGAAAAGGGTGTTTTGGCAGATTTAATGCACAAGCCCAGTCATGAAGCTGTGAATGCAGGATATGTTTGGGGGAGATCAGGCAGGCAGTGAGTTGTAGAGTGAGGGGTGCTGGGGGAGGCTGGCTGGAAAGACAGGCCTATGTCCAGGTTACAAAGAGCCTGGAGGACCAGGGGCCCTGGTGGTGTGAAAGGGGTTGCATGCTGGGGAACAGGTACTTGGTTATGTGCAGGCTGGTGGGAGGGAAGATGGAAAAGGTCAGAAAAGCAGTTTGAAACAATCAGATTAATCCTGGTGGGTGATGAGGATGACCTGAACTGCACTCTGGCCGGGGAATGGGGAAGAGGATACTGCTGGGGGAGATGTTTGCTGATGAAGAACCCACTGGTCTTCATTGGGGGAGGCACCAAGGGCAGGGGGCCCTTCAAGTTGATTTTCAAGGTCCTCATGTCAGTGGAAGGCTGTGCTGTTTTCTGAGTGTGGTGTTCAGAGTATGCCACTATCAGTGGGTCAAAGGCCTCTACAATTGGGATGGTTCCTCTACTCGTGGTTCCTGCACTGTGGAGAGTTCTGGGGTTCCTGGGGAGGGCCTAGGTGATGGAGCAGTAGAAAGAGTAGAAAATCAGTAAAAAGTAAAGCAGTAGAAAGAGCCCTGAAAGGCAGCTCTTTACAGATCGGCTGTAAGAATTTCATTGTATTAAGTTGGTTGGGCCAAGCTGGTGTGAAGCTTAGTATGGATCCACTGTCATCCTAGATGGGACTATGATAAGGCGACGGCAGCTTTTTGTTCTAGCGGGACTGCACTAGTGCGCCTGCTGTCTTGTTGCCGCAGAGCTTGCCACGTCCTTACCTTCTCTGGAGACTGGGATGGTGTAGCATATGGAACTGCAATGGTCGTATCTCTGGGGTCCACAGCAGTTGCAGCTCTGATGTTCTTTGTCACCTATGCCCAGTTTATTCCTGAATCTGCGCGGTTCAATGTCTCCACCGGGAACACTCAGGCTGCCCTGGCTACACTGGAACGCATCGCCAAGATGAACCGCTCAGTCATGCCGGAGGGGAAGCTGGTGGAGCCCATCCTGGTGAGTCCTTCTCCAACCAGGGGTCACCAGAAACCCCCTTAGTGGTGGAAAGTGAGAGGGAAGGGGACCTGAGCCCTCCAGGGGCAGGACTAGGAAAAGAATGGAGGAAAATGAGCCTAAATCCAGCTCTACCTTGAGCCTGGTAGAGCCAAGTAACGCAATATCACTTTTTTTTTGGTCCAAATCTTATTGAAGTATAGTTGATTTACAATGTTGTGTTTAATTTCTGCTGTACAGCAAAGTGACTCAGTTATATATTATTTCATAATTCCTTTCCATTATGGTTTATCCTAGGATATTGAATATAACTCCATGTGCTATACAGATGAGGCAGTCAACATCTGCTAATCCTGGATTTCCAATCCTCCTTGCCCCCTGCCACCCCTCAACAACCACAAGGCTGTTCTTTATATTTGTCTGTTTCTGTTTCATAGATGAGTTCATTTGGGTCATATTTAGATTCCACATGTAAGTGATATACGATATTTGCCTCTGACTTAACTTCACTTAGCATGATAATGTCCAGGTCCATCTGTGCTGCTGCAAATGGCATTATGTCAGTATTTTTAATGGCTGAGTAGTAATCCACTGTGTGTGTGTATGTGTGTGTGTGTACACACATATTTATAGCACATCTTCTTTATCCATTCATCTATCAGTGGACATTTGGGTTGTTTCCATATCTTGGCAATTGTAAATAGTGTTGCAATAGATTTTAGGGTGCATGTATCTTTTTGATTTATAATTTTGTCTGGATATATGCCCAGGAACGGGATTGCTGGATCATATGGCAATTCTATTTTTAAAGTATTTTAAGGAACTTCCATACTAATTTCCTTAGTGGCCACACCAATTTACATTCCCACCAACAGTGTAAGAGGGTTCTCTTTTCTCCACATCCTTTCTGGCATTTATTACTTGTAGGCTTTTTATTGATGGCTGTTCTGGCTGCCTGCCTGCCATCACTTTCCTCATCAACAAAATGGAAATAACAGTACCTGTCTTACAGAGCTAGTCACATGTTATCGCCACACTGTTTATAGCCAAGAGATTGTTTCATAATTTTATTTTCCTTGTATTGGCCTTGTCCTACTGATATCAACTGTATAAACCTCATAAATGATTTTTTCAAAGCAAAATTTGGCATTTAAATTCTATTTTTAGGGTCATTATCTATCAAGAGTTATCGATGTTTTTTACTTTTTTATTGTTGTCAAACTCAATTTTTACAGTTCCTTTTTTGTCTCCCTCCCCTTTGTGTTGGGTTAATTTGGCTTCTTATTTAATATGTAAATGCTGGATCTGTGTGTGTTTAATTGGATATAAGAAGCATGGAACAGATCTAGCTTTGCCATATCCAAATAACTAACACTGATGTATTTTTATTGAATAATCCATCCCCTATGTATTTATATTTATTGCTGAATATTATGTTCTAAACAAGCTTCCCATGTGGTGCTAGTGGTAAAGAACCCACCTGCCAATGCAGGAGATTCAAGAGATGTGGGTTTGATCCCTGGGTCAGGAAGATCACCTCGAGAAGGAAGGAAATGGTAACCTGCTCCAGTATTCTTGCCTCGAGAATCCCAGAAGAGAAGAGCCTAGTGGGCTATGGGCCATAGGGTCACAAAGAGTTGGACACAACTGAAGCAACTTAGCCGGCATGTTCTAAATATTAGGTTTGTTCAAATATAAATGGGATTTATTATATACTAGAACATTAGTTGTTGGTCTATAGTATTTTATAATAAGTTTCATACTTATAAAGTATGTGCTTGTTATCAAAGTTCTTTTTCAGAATTTTCCAAGCTATTTTCTCAGGCCTAGTTTTCATTGTCATTGCTGTTTTGTTCAGTCACTAGGTTGTGTCCGACTCTTTGTGACCCCATGGATTGCTGCACACCAGGCTCCCCTGTCCTTCACTGTCTCCCGGAGTTTGCTCAGACTCAGGTCCATTGAGTCAGGGATGCTATCTAACTATCTCATCCTCTGCAGCCCCCTTCTCCTTTTGCCTTCGATCTTTCCCAGCATCAGGGTCTTTTCCAATGAGTTGGCCCTTCACATCAGGTGGCTAAAGTATCGGAGCTTCAGCATCAGTCCTTCCAATGAATATACAGGGTTGATTACCTTTACAATTGACTGATTTGATCTTGCAGTCCAAGGGACTCTCAAGAGTCTTCTCTAGCACCACATTTTGAAAACGTCGATTATTTGGCATTCAGGCTTCTTTATGGTCCAATTCTTTTCCATACTTGACTAGTGGAAAACCATAGCTTTGACAGTACAGACCTTTGCTGGCAAAGTGATGTCTCTGCTTTTTGATATACTGTGTAGGTTTGTCATAGCTTTCCTTCCAAGGAGCAAGCGTCTTTTAATTTCATGGCTGCAGTCATCATCTGCAGTGATTTGGGAGCCCAAGAAAATAACACCTGTCACTGCTTCCACTTTTTCCTCTTGTTTGCTGTGAAGTGATAGGACCAGACGCCATGATCTTATTTTTTTGAATATTGAGTTTTAAGTCAGCTTTTTCACTTTCCTCTTTCACCTTCATCAAGAGGGTCTTTAGTTCCTCTTCACTTTCTTCCATTAGAGTGGTATCATCTGCATATCTGAGGTTATTGATATATCTCCTGGCAGTCTTGATTCCAGCTTGTGATTTAACCAGCTCAATATTTCACGTGATGTTCTGTGTATATAAATTAAATAAGTTGGGTGACAATGTACTGCCTCGATGTACTCCTTCCCCAATTCTGAACCAGTCAGTTGTTCCAATATCTGGTTCTTAACTGTTGCTTCTTGACTCATACACGGGTTTCTCAGGAGACAGGTAAGCTGGTCTGGTATTCCCATCTTTTGAAGAATTTTCTACAGTTTTCTGTGATCCACACACTTAAAGGCTTTAATGTAGTCAATGAAGTATGCTGTAATTAGTAATGCAGTAATGTAGTCTGTAGTAAGTAATTAGTAAGTAATGTAGTCTGCTTTAATGAAGGAGAAGTAGATGTTTTTCTGGAATTCCCTGCTTTCTCTATGATCCAACAAATGTTGGCAATTTGAACTCTGCCTTTCTAAACCCAGCTTGTACATCTGGAATTTCTCAGTTCATATACTGCTGAAGCCTAGCTTGAAGGATTCTGAACATAACCTTGCTAGCATGTGAAATGATCACAGCTATACAGTAGTTTGAACATTCTTTGGCATTGCCTGTTTTTGGAATTGGAATGAGAACTGACCTTTTTCAGTTCTGTGGCTACTGCTGAGTTTTCCAAATTTGCTGACATATTGAGTGCAGCACTTTCACAGCATCATCTTTTAGGATTTTAAATAGCTCGGCTGGTATTCCATCACCCCCACTAGCTTTGTTCATAGTGATACTTCTTATGGCCCACTTGGCTGCACACTCCAGGATGTCTGATTCTAGGTGAGTGGCCACATCATTGTGGTTATTTGAGTCATTAAGATCTTTTTTGTATAGTTCTTTGTATTCTTGCTACCTTTTCTTAATCTCTTCTGCTTCTGTTAGGTTCTTACCATTCCTGTCCTTTATCATGCCCATCCTTGCATGAAATACTCCCTTGATACCTCCAATTTTCTTGAAGAGATGTCTAGTCTTTCCCATTCTGTTGTTTCCCTGTATTTCTTTGCATTGTTTGTTGAAGAAGGCTTTCTTATCTCTCCTTGCTATTTTCTGGAACTCTGCATTCATTTGGATGCATCTTTCCCTTTCTCCCTTGCATTTCACTTCTGTCTTCTCAGCTATTTGTAAAGCCACCTCAGACAACCACTTTGCCTTCTTGCATTTCTTTTTTTTGGGGGATGGTTTTGGTCACTGCCTTCTGTACATTGTTACAAACCTCCATCCATAGTTCTTCAGGCACTGTCTACTATATCTAATCCTTTGAATCTATTCATCCCCTCCACTGTATAATCATAAAGGATTTGCTTTAGGTCATATCTGAAAAGCCTAGCAGTTTTCCCTACTTTCTTTAATTTAAGCCTGAATTTTGCAATAAGCAGTTCATGATCTGAGCCACAGTCAGCTCCTGGTCTTGTCTTTGCTGACTGTATAAAGCTTTTCCATCTTCAGCTGCAAAGAATATCATCAATCTGATTTCAGTATTGGCTATATGACAGTGTCCATGTGTATAGTCGTCCCTTGTGTTGTTGGAAAAGGGTGTTTGCTGTGATGTGTGTTTTCTTGACAAAACTCTGTTAGCCTTTGCCTTGCTTCGTTTTATACACCAAGGCCAAACTTGCGTGTTACTCCAGGTATCTCTTGACTTTCTACTTTTGCATTCCAATCCCCTATGCTGTTAATTTGTTTTTTGGTGTTAGTTCTGGAAGGTCTTGTAGGTCTTCATAGAACTGTTCAACTTTGGCTTCTTCTGCATTAGTGGTTGGGGTATAGACTTGGACTACTGTGATGTTGAATGGTTTGCCTTGGAAATGAACCAAGTGAACCAACCAAAATTAAATGATTTTTTTTTTTTAGAAGAACTTTAAAGTGAAGTGGGAGTGAAAATCTCTTTAAGACCCCATATTCATTTCCTTTGGATATATACCCAGAGGTGGGGTTGCTGGATCATACGGCAGTTCTGTTTTTAATCTTCTGAGGACTGTCCATACCACTTTCCACAGTGGCTGCACCAATCTATGGCAGAGCCTGATCATGACCCAGCTCTTCCCCCATGCCTCACATGGGTCCAGGGCAGCAACAGCTCTCCCCACTCACCTCCCCACATCTTACTCCCTCAGGCATTGTATGACCACGACAGAAAGGTGATGTCAAGGGTACAGGTCTTCTGTGTCCAGCACACAAGTCAGAGGTGGGCTTTTCTAGGTGTTCCTGACTTTCCACTGATGACAAAAGCATTGTAATCTCACTGCCACCTGACCTGGCGCTGGATGTGTTATGAGATAGAATGTGCTTGATAATAATGCAAAAATTAGAATTAAATGCCCCAAACTTCCTCACATTCAGTTTTCATTTGGTAAGGTGTTCTCACTTTGCTTTGCGGAGTGTTTCCCCTAATTATTCCCGCTTGTGAAACAGGAATCTTGAACTTTCTTCCAAAGAATTAAGGATGCTTCTGTTATTTTAATTTATTTTCCGGATTTTGGAAATAAAAATTCGTGGTTCACAGGTCAGGCCCCTACTATTAGGCAGTATCAGCTCTCTCCTACCTTTCTACCAAGATACTGACAATTACATCTTATCATGCAAAGCATGGTGGGAAGACTAGTTGCTAGGCAACAAGGATTAAATGAAAGAAGCTATTATGCTTTGTAGAAATTGGCACATAATCTCTAACTGGCTGTGAAATTTTGATTGCCAACAGCATAAAAAGTGAAATTGGGTTCAGAGAGAAAAAAATTTAGAGACAAAACCATGGACAGCTGAATGATCATGAGGGTCTGATTGTAGAGTTTTTTGATGTGGACCATTTTTTTTTTAAGTCTTTATTGAATGTGTTACAGTATTGCTTTTGTTTTGTGTTTTGTTTTTTTTTGGCCATGAGGCCATGTGGGATCTTAGCTCCCCGACCAGAGATCAAACCTGCACCTTCTGCATTGAAAGGTGAAGTCTTAATCACTGGACCATCAGGGAAGTCTCTGATGTGTATTATTATTATTATTTTTTAACCCAGTAGTTGTTCCAGGACTGAGGAGCACTGAGGTCCACTTCTTTCCTCTTTCCTTTTTCCCTCCTCCCTCTCCCACCCCTCCTCCTCCATCTCCTATCCCACTGGGTATTAATTCACTTGGGCTGCCATAATAAAATAGCATAGACTGGGTGTCTTAAACAACAAATATTTTCTCATAATTCTGGAGGCTAGATGTCCAATGTCAAGGTGTTGCAGAGCTGGTTTCTTCTGAGGCTCCTTTCCCTGGCGTTTTAATGTCCATCTTCTCCCTGTATCTTCATGGCATCTTCCCTGTGTGTGCATTCTGACCTCATTTGTAAGGACATCGGTCATATTGGATTACCATCCACCCTAATGACCTCATTTTAGCTCGTTTAACTCTTTAAAGACCCCATCTCCATTCTCAGTCATCTCTACAACCGCCCCCTACCCTCCTTCCTCTTACATCCTTCTCTTTTCTCCCCCTTCCTTCTTTTTCCCCATTCATTTCTCTTGACTTCAGCTTGCTGCCTCCATGCCTCATGCCCATTAAATGATCTTGTTCTTCTCCACGGTGGTCTATTGAGCAAGGCCTTGTGAATACAGAGCTGTAAGCAAGGGACCCTGCCTTCAAGTCTCCTAAATCTGGTTAGAGAGGTGAGACTTACATAGGAAAGTATCAATAACATAACAGAACCCAGATGCCTAGAACCAGGCGAGTGGCCCGGGCAGCAGGGTGTAGAGGATCATAGCAGAGAGGTGACTATGAGCCAGGTTGGCAGAGCCACCTGCAGGCAGAAGTGGGGCAGACATTGCACACTGAGAGGAGAGGCAGCCTTGGGGAGGAAAAAGGCCAGGCAGGAGGAATGGTGTGAGCTGAGACCAAAGGTAGAGATGAGCAGTGAATTCGGTCACATAGGTGGTTATTAGGATGCTGTGTGGAGGAGCCTGGGCAAGATGCTGTGGGTGGTGGAGCCTCTGCAGTTTCACTCCCTAGATGCTTTGGGGGCTGTCTGAGGAGGGACCATTCCATGAAGAAGCTGAATAAGTCCACCCATTTGGGTTGTATAGCCAAAGGTTCAGAACCAAATGACTTATTAGGATAAAATTTATGTTTATATATAACTTGGCTTTCTGAATCTCCAGTGACACTTGGGGAGGTGAGGGGACCATAGTTGTGTCTAAACCCAGGGGCCATGGCAGAGACACAGGTGGGAAAGACCCAGACGGGCTCTGTCTTCAAACAGCTATGTGATCTTAGGCAAGTCACTTACCCTTTCTGGGCCATATATTCTGTGTTGGAAAACATGAGGATAGGGCTGGATCAGAGGTTTTCCAAAGATGAGTGACCAGAGTCCCGAAATATAAAGCAGATGAAAGTGGAGTGTCAGTTGCTCGAGTCCACCCCCAGTGAAATCTAGGAGATGAGCCTGAAAGTCACGGAGGCAAAGGACCTCTGAGTTCTCTGGAAGCTCTTCCTGTGACAACAAAATCCAGGACTCCCAGACCATACATCTGGTCTCCCTGGTCAGGGGGCCAAGGGTGGGATGCTGTAATCCCAGGTGGATCTGTGAGAAAAGAGTAGTTGGTTTTCAGCTGAACACCCTCCACCTGAAATATTCCTAGCTCTACATAAGAATCCATTACTGCCTAATCCTGTATAACTCAGCCTTATTTTGATCCAAACATACTTAATAGGCACTGGCTATGGACAAGAACTTTTACTAAAGACACACAAAGAAATTGGACACTGTATCCTGTTTCCAAATTTAGGCCACTTGTTTTTCACACGAGTCTCACACTTTTTGAATATTAGGGTTTTTTCATCTGAATGTTAAAAGAATCTCGATCAGTTTCATATTTGTTTTTGTATCCTCCTATTTTCTGTATTCTAGTCTACCTCTTACCAATACTGGTGAGAAGGAGAAGAGTAAAAGGGTTAGAATCTTAAATTCAGTGGGTCTTGGTACTTGCCAGCGATAATAAAAAGTATGCAGAGACTGATTGAGACAAATGTGTTAAAGCCAATATTTATGGGTTTGGGTGAAGGGTATTTAGGGAGCAGAATGGCTGTCTTTCTGTACTACATTCCCACATTGTTCTTGCTTTCTCTGATCTAAAATATTAGAGTCAACTTGGCCCATTCTTAACCCACTTAATCTGTCCTGTCTCCCCCTTTCACTATCCCAGGAAAAGAGAGGAAGATTTGCAGACTTATTGGATGCTAAATATTTACGGACCACGTTACAGATCTGGGTCATATGGTAAGAATGGTATTATTTCAAAATTAGGTTTAGGGAGGTTCAAGAGGGACGGGATATATGTATACTTACAGCTGATTCACATTGTTGTACAGCAGAAACTGATACAACATTGTAAAGCAATTATACTCTAATTAAAAAAAAAACTAGATTCAAATAAACAAACATTTTCAGTGGGAGAAAGTCCACTGAAGTAAACTCTTCCTGAGTGCTCTGGGGAGAAACACAAGGCAGACACCAGGAACGCCTTGTCTTTTTGCTTAACACCACAGACCAAAAAAATTGATATAAAATAACAATATAAAAAGAGAGAAAAAAATCCAAATCATCTATAACCAGTTTTTAAAATTTTTTCAGTTGAGTTCTGTACTAACCTTTTGCAGCCTGGTCTCTTCCCTCATCACTTTCCAGGAACTGATCCTCTGAGGTCACTGAGAGTCATATTCAAAGGAATAGATTCAGTGGTTTTCTCTGTGCAAAGATTTTCTAAATAGGACACAAAAAGTACTAATGCTAAAAGAAAAGATTGATGAGTTTGCCTATACTAAATTAAGAGCCTGAAAAGTATGCCACCAACTGAGAAAAGAAATGTATAGTATATTATGTCCAACAAATTGTATATACATATTATATATATTATTAATATATGTTACTGTTATATAACTTATTTCAACAAGAAAATCATACCTGACCTGGTAGAGAAATAGGCCAGAGACTTGAACAGCCACTTGACCAGAAATGTGTATCAAATAAATACATGAAAGCATGTTCAACCTTAAAGTCTCCAGGGAAATACAAATTAAAACCAAATGAGAAGCCATTACAAATCCGCCTGAATGGCTAAGTTAAAAAAACTGTATCAAGCGTTGAAAGCAAGAAAGCGAAGTCGCTCAGTCATGTCCTGCTCTTTGCGACCCAGTAGACTGTATCTGGAGAAGATGATGGCACCCTGCTCCAGTACTCTTGCCTGGAAAATCCCATGGACAGAGGAGCCTGGTGGGCTGCAGTCCATGGGGTCGCGAAGAGTCAGAAACGACTGAGTGACTTCACTTTCACTTTTCACTTTCATGCACTGGAGAAGGCAATGGCAACCCACTCCAGTGTTCTTGCCTGGAGAATCCCAGGGACGGGGGAGCCTGGTGGGCTGCTGTCTATGGGGTCACACAGAGTCGGACATGACTGAAGTGACTTAGCAGTAGCAACAGCAGACTGTAGCCTACCAGGCTCCTCTGTCGGGATTTTCCAGGTAAGAGTACTGGAGTGGGTTGCCATTTCCTTCTCCAGGAGATCTTCCCAATCAAGTGTTGGGAAGGATGTAAAGTAAATAAAATTTTTATATACTGATGATTGGATTTCAAGTTAGCATGACCACTTTGAAAAACTGGTTAACAATTTCTACTGTAGTTGAAAGTATGCATAACCTATAGCTCAGAAGTTTCACTCCTAGATTTATATTCAACAGAAATGCCAAGTAAAATAAAATAGTATTATTTTATTTGTAACAGCCCCAAACTAAAAACAACCCATATGCCCATCAACAGTATAATGGATAAATTGTGTTATATTTGAAAAATAGAATACCATACAACAATAAAAATGAGAAAACTCATGCTCTGCTTTCAACATGGCTGAATCTTACAAATGAGCAAAGCAAGTCAGACACAGAATGAATAATATATGCTTCCACTTATAGAAAGATTCAGAACAGTAGAAACTTAACAATAGTGTTTGAATTCAGGAAATTGGTTGTCTGCCTTTCCCAGATATAATCACTAAAAGTATGTTGACGTGTCTCCTTTTGAGACTTTTAGTTTTTAAAATACTCTCAGTATTTGGAAATTAAGCAAAATTTAAAGCTACCTTAATAACAAGGTGATTATTGTCTTCTTTTTAAATATTTCAATATTTCATGATGAGAGTTTCCAAGCTCACAAGAGAGCAGAGAGGATACCATGATGAAGTCTGATTTACTTGCCACTTAGATCTGACAATCACAGATATTCACCCATTTGCTTTGGCTGTTTTTCCTGTTCTGAAGTATTTCCAAGTAGGCCCAACACTTCATGCCATTTCATCCCCAGGTACTTCATTAGGAGTCTCAACTACTTGAGGATATTTTCTTAGGTGATCCAACCCTATAATCACACCAACAAGGTTAACAATTGTGGGACTGGCTGGTGGTTCATTGGCTAAGACTCTGCACTTCTAATGCAGGAAGCCTGGGCTTGATCCCTGGTCAGGGAACTAGATCCCATGTGTCGCAATTAAAGAGCCGCAACTAAAGATATCATTTGCCACAACTAAGATCTGGTGCAGCCAAATAAATATGAAAAAATATTAACAATCATCACTAGTATCACGCAGTGTGCAGAATATATGTAATTTCCCCTAATTGTCCCCATACGTCTTTTACCTGCGGCTTTAATAACTATTTCCATAAAATAGGCATGAGGGGGGCTTCTAGGAGGCTGACTTTACTCTTTTTCTTCAGTTTGATATATGAACTTTTCTGTATGCTATGTTTATATTTAAATAAAATAAATTTTATTTTAAATATATAAAAATTTATATTTATTTTAAATATATAAAAATATTTAAGACTAGACCAAAAAAAAAAGAGAGAGAGAGAGATGAAGGAAATATAAAGCAAAAAACTTTGCATGGCTTCCTGACCTCCGAAAGGCAGAATTCTAAAGATGACTCCCAAGATTTCCAACACCTGGTGATTTAATGAAACACTCACTTGACTGCGGGTGTGAAGGCAGCGCATGGATGTCCTAAGTATGGTTATCAGACCTAAAACAGGGAACGTAACCTGGATTAGGCAGGTGGGCTCAATCTAATCACCTGAGTCTTTAAAAGTAGAGAAGTCTCTCCAGCTGGAATCAGAGCTGCAGCAGAAGAGATGTGTGAGGCAAGGCAGGCGCACGAGAAGGACCCGACTGCTCTTGCTGGCTCCGCAGACAAGGAACAAGTGGAGCCTGCAGAAGCTGAAAACCACTGGTCGGCAGCCGGCAAGGATGTGGACATGAGTCCTTCAGCCTGTGCAGCTGGGTTCTGCCAACCGTCTGGATCAGCTTGAAGATGGATTCTCCCATAAAAAGTGGAGCAGCCCTGCCTACACTGGCGTTTCTGCCTCCTGAGACACCGAGCAGAGAAGTCAGCCAGACCCACTGAAGTGCTGACCTCCAGGACTGTGAGATAATAGCTGTGAACTGTTTAAAGCACTAAGTTTGTGCTCGCATGTTGGAGTAGCTGCAGAGAAGGAAACTGTTACCCAGTCTAAGCTTGTGCTGCTTGCCGCATGACAGGCAAGTAGAAGACAAGGTGTTGAGGCAAATGATAGCGACTTTATCCAGAGTGCCAGCAGACTGAGAGGATGGTGGACTAAAGTTTCAAAGAACCATCTTAACTTAGAGTAGCCTTCAGGCTTCTCTTTAGTTGAGGGGAAGATGAAGGTGGGAGGGTTCGAGATGAAAGGGTCATGATGGGTTGCAGACTTCTTGGAGCCACTGGCCTTCAAGGGAAGCTTAACATTTCTTTGTTCTTCTGTTTGCTCACAAGGTTTCTGCAAAACTTCAAATCAATATTGGTTATTTTTAATCTACTGCCCCTATCTGCTTATTTGCAAGGTTTCTAGGCTGAAAAAGAACTTATTTACAAGTAGTAGCCATAACAAACCCAGGACCACCTGGGATGGGAACTTAATAAGTTGTTAGGGCACAAGCAACGGTGCTCTGATAGTTAACTCTGTGTTCAGGGCTAAAGTAACAGAGTACATGAGCTAAAGAATGAGAGGGGCAGTTTCAACGTGGTGTTAAAACTCTGTGACAAAACTCTCTCCTGGCCTAAGGGGTCTTCTGGGCCCTTTCTGCTTTTTCTTGCAAATCCGTTTCTCCCCGTGCAGTCTCTGGTGAAGGCCACCCTCCAGTCTCCCCCCGAAATGTGACCCCACTTTCCCCTCCCCTCCTTTCCCCTCCCACCCACCGTGCCTTCCACCTGAAAAGCTCTCCCTGCTTCTCTCCACCTCTCACAGGGCTATCCCTTCTTCAGGCCTGGAGACAGCCTTTCCTGATGCCCATCTTTTTTTGCTTCCAGGCTGGGCATCTCTTTTGCCTACTACGGGGTCATCCTGGCCAGTGCCGAGCTGCTGGAGCGGGACCTAGTCTGTGGCTCGCGGTCTGAGTCCGAGGTGGCCGTAACCGTGGGGGTCTTGGAGGAGAGCCAGAGCCCCTGTTACTGCCACATGTTCGCCCCCTCTGACTACAGGACCATGATTATCAGCACCATTGGCGAAATTGCTCGTAAATGTCTCTCTCTGTTGGGTGGCTCTCTGTTTTGGGTGGGGGACAGGCAACTCAGAGCCTCACAGAGAAGAGTGGCCTGTCATACACTTGGCTCTTGCCTGGTAGGACTAGACGAGTCCCCAAATCATGCTGACGTGTCTCCAGTGTGGATGCCTGTAGGGAGGACAAGTCTGGAGGCGTAGAGCGTTGAATAACTTTATCCAATCAATTCTAAGATGCATTCCCCCACATTGTAATATCTTTGCAACTGGGATATGTCTTACAGTGACTTGTTAGGTTTCCCTTTGGAAACACTGTTTCTGCCTTAGTAGGCATAAAATAATGGTACTTAATCATTGGCACCTTGGACTTCCCTGGTGGTCTAGTGGGTAAGACTCCATGCTTCCACTGCAGGGGCTGTGGGTCTGATTTCTAGTTGGGGAAGTTCCACAGACTGTGTTATATACCCCCCCCCAAAAAAAAAATTCATGGCATTTTGAATTTGAAAAATAGCATAAAATATTTATAGATCGAATAAGTGGGCAGTTTACAACAGGCCTACATGCAGTAATACACATCCTGGGCATAAAATTTACTTTGCATACACCAATACTTGTTTTTCTCAGACCCACATGGGAAAAGGATGTGGAAAGAGCATGATGTCGATGACAGTGTGACTGTGTCTTGGCTGCAATGCCCATGAGGTTTGGATTAAGCTGTTTCTTTATGAAATGACAAGGGGGAACCCATGCCAGTGTGGATACATGCCATTTGCTGTCAAAGCTCTGAAAATTGTCTGTTTTTTTTTTTTTTTTTTCCAGTGAATCCTTTAAACATCCTGGGCATTAATTTCCTTGGGAGACGGCTGAGCCTTTCTATTACCATGGGATGTACGGCTTTATTCTTCCTGCTCCTCAATATTTGCACCTCAAGGTATTTGCTCTCTTTTTGCTTTGGAACAATCTAGTTTTGAGTGGTGGTTTTAAAATGAGGTCTCCTGGGGACTTCTCTGGCAGTCCAGTGGTTAAGACTATGCTTCCACAGCAGAGAGTGCAGGTTCGATCCCTGATTGGGGAACTAAGATCCCACATGCCCCATAGCCAGAAAAAAAAAGTAAAATAAATAAAATGAGGTCTCCTGACCCATGGCCTTCAGTGCACATCAGGAACAAGTCCCTTTCCCTAGGAAAGTAGAGTACAAGCTGCCTCTGCCCGTCCTACTCCTTTTTTGGCCCTGAAACAGGACTAGTCTGGGGGTATTGAGTATGCTCACCAAGATATTTAGGATCTTTATACAAAGCTTCCTTGAGAATGGGGACTCTAGTCGCTGACCAAATGAGCTGCACCATTGTCAAGACAGTGATGTAGGCAGCATACTTGTGGTGGGAAAATTCACTGCACTCAATTTGTGACTCTAGGGTGGCCTCATTCATAATATGTATGACTTATTCTGCACGCTGTACCATTTTCCAGGAGTGGTCACAGAGGTGTGCTCATACTGGGGGGAGGACAGGCTGGAACGGCACACTTTGGGGGAATGGGATTGAAGGTCTGAGTCAGGCTTTTGCTTTAGGACCCCATGGGCTGGCCAGCTGATGAGCCGCACCCTGGGGACCTGGTCTCCACGGGTGTGTGTGTGTTGGCCGCTATAATGCACCGGGATGGGGGCCCCGGAAGGTCCTCCCATACTGCCTGTGTAATATCTCCCTTCTGGTTCCCTAGTGCCGGCCTCATCGGCTTCCTCTTCATGCTGAGGGCTCTGGTGGCAGCCAACTTCAACACCATCTACATTTACACTGCTGAGGTTAGTTTTGGGGAAGGGGTTGCTTACATCAAGGTGTTTGTCTGTAGATAACGCATCCCTGGCTTCTGCTGACTTTTGATGAGTTTCTGAAAACATCCTATTGAAATGACACCAGAAGGTGTATTTGATGTGGTCTTTCTCCTGCCCCATGGGGTCTAGTGAAAGCCAGTCTCTGAGAAGAAAGATAGGACCTTCTCCCTTTCTCAGTAAATCACATTCACGTTAACAGCCCCGGCCCCCCCAAAAAAACCCCTCATTGCCCGCTTACCCTGCTTCCTGAAGAAATAGGGCCGATACCTGCTTGTGGCTGATAAAATGTAAAGCACCCTATTTCTCTCTTTTTGAAATTAGAATGGATTTTTTAACTTTTTTCTTTTGAAAGATCACATCCCACTCTGCTGTTTGTTGTGTGTGGCTTAAATTCAAATATAAGAATAATTTATCTTTAATTTATTGAATTATTCCATATACTTAATACATCTACTTCTGAGGGGGCTCCTCAGAAAGCCCCAGTTTAAAGAGCAAACATTCCTAGAAATAAGCAATGTCTGAATAGGAAACAGTATTTTAACTAACTGGCTTTGTCTTTCATTGAACTAAAGAAAGTGGTGCTGTAGGGACTGCTAAGGCTGCATTCATTTTCATATCAGGAAAGGTAAAAGTCTGTTCAGAATACAGATATTACATATCAAAATCATTAAAGCCACAGGAAAAAATATTCTTTTCCTCTCATGCAGATTAAAAAATAGGATATTATAACATATTTGACATATATCAATACATAATTCTTCATTTAGTTCCATTGACAAAATCTAAAATTATTGTGAATTTGTGAACTTAGAGGTCTATATATATTGTGGTGTACCTCTAAGGTTATATTTGGAATATTCAATTTAACATATTTTGGAACATGTTCATTTAAAGGATTACTTCTAAGCATTTTTTTCCCCTGATATTTATGGCTTAAAAAAATCAAAGATGTGTACCAAAAGATGATTGTCTTGATTATTTCATCTCCTAGAATTGTCAAAAAACAAAAATATTGATATTAGAGCAAAGATCGTCTCTGTGTATCTGAATCCATTGTTCTCAATAGCCAGTAACCTCATTTTCCACAAAAAGAAAAGAACTCCATGAAAAGGCACTCAGCCCCCAGGTCGCCTTTTATAAATACAGTGGTTTCCCCTGGGGCAGGATAGCATCTTGTTGCATCTGACTGATGGTGTGTAGAGAGGTCACAAGCTTTACTTTGGTGAATTGATAAAAACTGATCAGTATTATATAGCATTCAGAGAAAATTTTCCAAAATTAAGAAGCATTCTTTCATATATTCTCCCTATATTCTTCCTATAATCTTCTTTATTAAATATTTGCCTATCAAGAATTCTGAATCAATGAAGTACAGATTTTTGGTGGTGGTTTAATCAATAAGTCATGCCTGAGGGTTGCGACCCCATGGACTATAGCCTGCCAGGCTTCTCTGTCAATGGAATTTTCCAGGCAAGAATACTGGAGTGGGTTGCCATTTCCTTCTCCAGGGGATCTTTCTGACCCAGGGATCGAACTTGGGTCTCCTGCATTGCAGATTAATGAGGTCTTGCTATAAATGAAAGAAAGTAGACTGTGTTGTATGGTTTTAAAATGCAAACATGGGGGATGGTGTGGTATGTATCTGACACTTCAGTCAGTGCCCTATATCTATATTAAAGATTTGCTTGGATTGTTATTATTTGGGGTGTATTTTCTTTCCATTCAGCAGAACCACCTTATATGTTTATAGCTCTAAGGTGGAACTCTATCTGATTCCAAAGTTTAGCTTTCTAAAATCACATTTGGAGTATTAAACACGTATTTTGGAATTTGCTCGCTGAAAGGATAATTTCTAAATGTTCATTATCTGATACTGTTAAAATTCAAGGTTGTGTACCTGAGAAACTGAACATCTTCTATTCTTATCCTATCTATACAGACTATTTGGCCTTTTATATTTTATCAAAGCCTGACCCGGGGAGGGAAGGACAGAGGACTTCGGAAAGGAGGAGTCTAAAGTAACGGATGCTTTCTGCACTGCCCCCATCCAGGTCTACCCCACGACGATGCGTGCTTTGGGGCTGGGGACCAGCGGCTCCCTGTGTCGCATTGGAGCAATGGTGGCACCATTTATATCCCAGGTACAGCCCAGCAGTCTCGGTAGGGAGGATATGTCTAAGGGAGGTGGGGAAAGAGCAGCCTGGGTCCCTTCAGGTTAAGGGTTTAACCAAAGATTTGTCTGCTTGTTTCCTTGAGGTGCTGTTTTCTCATTGTCTGGTGAATTTGGTGGAAAAAGAGGCTAAATCAATGCTTCCAGTCAACAGCATGTATTGTGTCATGTGAAGGGTTTGGATTTTGCTGGACATTGTTGGCGAAAGATGCAAAGGACACAGATGACACGGGGAGTTGGAGCCGTTGAGTGACAGTGGGCTCCAACTCTGCTGTCAAGGGTGCAACTGAAAAGCAGAACACAAACACGCAGGGAGGCTGAACCAGGGTGCAGGGAGGTGGCCCTGGGAAGGGCAAGTCCAGCACTAAGGCAAACCAGCTGCAGGCTGGGAGAAAATCCAGAGGTGATCGGGACCATGGTAGGGGGACCTTGTTTCAGGAGGGAATCAGAGGCAGATATGGTAACCCACATGGTCATGGTTCCTCACAGGGACCAAACAGCTTGCCCCTCTGCACTGGTCATTCTGTTTTGGCCACAATAAATGAAAATCCACCTGCCCTGGCTGCAGCCAAACACAAGAGTGAGGTTGAGCACTGGGTGGGCCTGATCCAGGCCATGAACATTGTTGGGGACCCAGGCTCTGCCTCCTCACATTTGTCTAGGGCCTGTGGTCACTGAGCATTCAGACTGTGTGCCCTCAAGACCAGTGTGTTGTGCTTGCCCATGGACCTTGCCGCCTTACAAATCCCAGACATCTGTCCTTAGATCCAGCTACCAGAAGATACCAATGTGCTCTCTACATCCCAGAAAGTTGCTCTCCCTGCATCCCCCTGGCCAGGCCTGGTCAGGTGTTCATACTTGAGCTACATCAGTTGCAGCCAAAAGTCAGGCTTATGCACAGAAGCAGCTGGGCAGTGGGGGGCAGCAGGAGGGGGGGCAGTTTTTGGAGAAAGTTTTGGATTGGCGTGGGCTGAGCAGACGGTCCTGTGTATTTCCTACAATTTAGCAGAGGATTTTGCTACCCTTTTTCTCAAGACTATCTTGGCCATGCTTTGCCCTCTCATCTTTATTTGTTTAAAAGTTTTTTCATTTTTGGCTGCGTCGTGTCTTAGTTGCAGCACCTGGCATCTTTCATCGTGGCGTGAGGGCTTCTATCTAGCTTTAGAGCACAGGCTCACTAGTCCCTCAGCATGTGGGATCTTAGTTCCCTGACCAGGAGTTGAGCTCAAGTCCCCTGTTTTGGAAGGTGGAGTTTTAGTCGCTGGACCCTCAGGGAAGTCCCCACCTTGTCTTAATTTAAAATGAGGGCAGGTTTGGTCTTGCAATTCTGCTTTTCAGAGTCCTTTTGTACTTATTATTTTACCATTTCAGAAAAGAACAAAATGGTGAACGGCAGCAGTAAAGTATTGATCCTATTGATCAGACTGAGGTATAGTTGGTTTTCCAGACTTTAGAAATAGTCTCTTGGGCTTACCTGGTGGCTCAGAGGGTAAAGAATCTGCCTGTAATGAGGGAGACCTGGGTTTGATCCCTGGGATGGAAAGATCTCCTGGAGAAGGGAATGGCTATCTACTCCAGTATTCTTGCCTGGAGAATTCCATGGATAGAATAGTCTGGTGGGCTAGAGTCCACTTGCAAACAGTCAGACACAGCTGAGCAACTAACACTTACTCAAGGCCTCAGTAAGTGTTAGCTAATAACAGTAACAGTGATCAATAACAATCAATGCAATGTCATGGTCTTTGTAGACTGGGACCTGGGCGCTGGAGTCAACAAGAAGGACGCAGGGGACCCAAGTCTTGAGTGAAACCAGGGTGCTTTATTTGCAGAAACGCATGTTCATATATTTTCATACAAGGCAGCTTTAGGCAGTTAAAAAATTGAGCAAAAACAAAGCCAAGCAAATAACAATCTTCAAAGGGCCAGAAAGCATTCCATATCCTGAGTAAGAGGGGCATAACTGAATAGATTACCTTTAAGAAAAAGGTCACTGAAGGGAGCTGTTGAAGGGAGTCACTGAAGGGAATCCAAGCAGGTGCGCTTTCTCATGATCTCAGTCCTGAGAACTGCATGCAGCTCTGCTCATTCCTGTTTTCCAGGAACTGATAAGGAATAGAGAGTCCTTGAGAAATAGCACACAAAAGAAGAAAATAACATTGGATCCCTTAAGTTGAACATCCCCTGACAGTTCCCCCTTTTTTATTTTTGCATAATTGGGGGTTACTGTAGATACTTTGTGAAAAGTATCTGACCAATTGAGTTTGTTTAGTTTGAACAATTTTAGTTGAAAGGCATTGGTATATTAAAAATATAATCACCAGGATAATTATCAACATTATAGTTCCAGATCCAATACTATGTGTAATGCTTTGAAACCATCTTCGAAGGTCTAGCCCAGATAATTGATCAGCTAGCTGTTCAGCTAAGGTTTCCAAGTTGTTGGAAAAGGGTAGACTCTTAGAGAAGATTTCAAGGATTTCCTTTTGCAAGAATTGTACATTTAAGGAAGCATTATTATGTGTATCTTGCAAATGAAATTTGATTTGTTCCCAGTTATAAGCACTATGGTTGAACCGAAAAGGAGTGATACAAAATTGAGTAGAATTCCAATCACAATTTAATAATACTTGTTTTTGTAAATCTGTTAATTGATCTCAAACCCATTGGATGGCTGTTTTTAATTCCTGAATTTTATCTTGAACTTTTTCATCTGTCTGAACCTGAGTAACCCATATAGTATGAGCATCTTTAGTCCAATTTTGAATAAAGTTTTGTGTTTGAATTGAAGTTTGTAAAGCAACATCTGCAACAGCAGCAGTGGTGCAAATGGCTATTAACCCCCAAAATACAAGAATCAACCATCCAATGAATTGCTTAGATCGTCGGAGTAATTTAGTAACTGGGAGGCAAGTCTTGCCATAGGACCCTCTTTGCAGGGTCAGTGGAGATCTACTGGCAACCACAGACTACGTCGAGATAGAAGAATCAAAAGGGATTTGTTTTTTAGAGAAATAGAGGAATTAAGACAAGTATACAATTTGCAATCTATACAAGTCACAGAACATAAAGTCTTATTAAACTGTAAGTTTCCTATGGCTATAACAAAAGGAAGGGGAACACAAGCTTGTATAAAATATGAATGATTATAATGGAAGGAATAGTTACTGTGACTATGACTGGTTCCTGTGAAATATCTAGTCCAAGTTCCAAGTTTTTTAGTACTTGTAGCAAGCTTCCAGATGTCCCATTGTTCAGGCCCAATTCCTTTATTGAGGATGATTTGAGGGCAAGGAGGTGCCATTCCGCCATCAAGCCAGCCAAGGAGTCCTTTGTCATGGAAGTGTTCCATTGAACTGTTGGTAATTTTCCATGTTACTTGAGTAACATAATCACACATAGTACTATTAATATCATCTAAGCAGTTAGATAACCACATACCATAGGGTCTCCAATTAACAGTGGTGTAATTGGCCACGAACATTAAGTTTGACATGTATCTCAAACAGGAGTATATTTAAAATCCTTATAAGTAAACCCCTTACATTCCAACTTTTGTCCTTGTCCTAGAGTGTTGGTAGTATTGACATGGTTCTCATAAAAGGACACGGCAGTAAACAGTCTAAACAATGTGGAAGTTCTTTTTTGGAGGCAGGACGAAAGCCCATGTTTGTCGACTAACATTAATACATAATTCTGCTGGGCCCATGCATAAAGGAAGGATTTCATAGCCTAGAGAAGTATTAGTCTTCCTTCTTCCTCAGGATGAGAGGGCCCCTCCAAGCTCCAAGGAGGGGGCATACGTACTGAGTCATTAGTGGATACGATTGGTACTGTATCTGTCCATTCTATAACCTGCAATAAAGGGGGTTTAAGTATATAAGCCCAATAAGTGTGATGAACCAAGTCAGCCTGAGTGGAGGACGCAAAAGCAAGCATAGCGACAAAAATGTTTTCAGGATTCTGAGGCATTCCCTGTTGAGAAACCAGATTTTCAGCTTGATTAGTAAAGGTTTTTATCTGTCCCCAAGTAGGGAGATCATAAGGTCAATGACGTCAAGGACGGCATTTCTTGGAAATTTTTAAAGCTGCCATGGCTTGTACTGGAAACTTCTCCTCCTGGGGATTTTGCCGTTTCTTCTCTATCTTGAATGCAGGTGGCTCCCCTGGGGTGGATCTTCCAAAGAGGGAGCCAACTGATTTCGTTGGCTCCATCTGGAGAAATACAAGCACACCCCTTTCCCTGTAATATTAATTCTCCAGATTTCCATTGTTTAGTCAACACGTTGTGATACCAAATGGGCAGAGGAAGGGAGGTATCCTTCAATGCCTCAAAATGTTTTTCTGCTTTTGTCAAACTATCTCCTTGCAGTAAGTTTAAAAAATTTAAAACAAAGCTGTATTAACAATAGTTATAGGAATAAAGAATATATTGCATTGGAATCTAGTAAAGTCTGCTCTGGATAAGGAAGATAGAAGTGTTCCTGTGTGTTCCCTCTTAAAAAATTTTTTTATTTGTAGTTTCAGTGTGTGATGTACTCGTTCAACTATGCCCTGTGCTTGTGGATTATAATGAATACCTGTAATATGTTTAATAGAAAATGATCACAAAAATTGTTTGAATTGCCTAGAAATATAGGTAGGGCCATTGTCTATTTTTATAGAACTAGGTGTTCCCATTATTGTAAAGCAAGCTGATAGGTGAGTTATAACATGTTCTGTAGTTTCACCTCGGGGAGGTGTGGCCCATATAAAAGAAGAATTTATATTGAGACAGGGAAGAAGGAAGAGGGAGAAAACTCAGGGCAATGAGTTACATCCATTTGCCATAGTTCATTGGCTTGTAATCCTCGAGGATTGATACTTTGTGCAATGGGTCAAAGATGTAGGGGCCTACAAGTAGAGCAATGTCTAAAGCATGTCGATATGGAATTTTCCAAATTTGATGTAATGAGCCAGGATTATTGTGTAATAGAGCATGTTGCTCTTCAGGAGTGGCAAAAGAGACAAGTTTATCAGCTTGTTCATTGCCATGAGCCATAGGGTCAGGAGGAAAGAGTGTGTTTGAATATGGGTAATATAAATGGGGGAAGTGCGGTTCTTAACAATAGATTGTAGTTCAAGAAGAAGTTGTTGGATAATAGATTGATTCGAATTTATGGTAGAAGTTTCTATATTTCTTAATACAAAAACTGAGTATAAGGAGTCAGAAACTATATTAATAGGGTAAGAATGTAGGTGAATAACCTGAATGAGAGCATATAATTCATTTTGTCGAGCAGAGTGAAATTTAGTATAAAAGGCTTTATATTCTTTGAGAGACCAGAATGAGGCTTTGGCGTTTTTAGTCCCATCTATATAGAAGACATCAGTTTGAGGTATAGGTTGTGACGTGACAATGTGAGAGAGAATAAATTCAGTATTTTTTAAGAAATTCCAGAGTTTGTTAGAAGGATAATGAAATGGAATTTCTTCAAAATATTCCAGAAAGGCTATTTGGAAATCGGTAGAAGTTTGTAATGCATTCTCAAATTGAAGTTTATTAATATGAAGAATTGATGCTTTTGAACTGTGGTGTTGGAGAAGACTCTTGAGAGTCCCTTGGACTGCAAGGAGATCCAACCAGTCCATTCTAAAGGAGATCAGCCCTGGGTGTTTTGGAAGGAATGATGCTAAAGCTGAAACTCCAGTACTTTGGCCACCTCATGTGAAGAGTTGACTCATTGGAAAAGACTCTGATGTTGGGAGGGATTGGGGGCAGGAGAAGGGGACGACAGAGGATGAGATGGCTGGATGGCATCACCGCCTTGATGGATGTGAGTTTGAGTGAACTCCGGGTATTGGTGATGGACAGGGAGACCTGGCATGCTGCGATTCATGGGGTCGCAAAGAGTCGGACACGACTGAGTGACTGAACTGACTGACTGACTACAATTTTATGAGGATCAGAGCCAATTAGAGTCTTAGCTCTATTTCTTCACTGATAATGATTAGAGTGATCAAATCAAGATAGGGTGTAAGTGACTGTCCCTCTAACATGGGTATAGAGCCATTCTACTGGGTATTCTTGTTGGGTAAGAAGTCCTATGGGAGAATGGAGAGAGGGGAGTATAAATAATTCTAGAGGTAAATCAAGTCTAATACGAGTAAGAAATTGTTTTTGCAATTTATTTTGTATTAGAGTTTTTCTCATGCCTATTGTGAAAGTGAACGAGGGTTATTTAAATTGGGATCTCTTTTTAAAGTATTAAATAAATTAGTCAGTTGATAATTTGTAATGTCTAAAGAGGGTCTAATCCAATTTATATCATCTAAAAGTTTTTGAAAATCATTCAAGGTTGATAATTTATTAACATGAGTCTGTGTTAGTTGGGGAGTAATATGTTGTCTATTAACAACAAATCTTAAGTAATAGTAAGGTGTAGATGTTTGAATCTTTTCAAGGGCAATGATTAATTTAGAAGCTTTTAAGCACTGTTGAGCTATGTCAAACATCTGTTGAGTTTCTAAAATAGATGGAGCTGAAAACAATATATCATCCATATAATGAATAAAAAGAAAGTCAGGAAATTGTTTTCTCACAGGTTCAAGTGCTTTGGCTACATAATATTGACACATGGTGGGAGAATTCATAATTCCTTGAGGCAACATAGTCCATTGATACCATTTATGAGGCCCGATATGATTGTGATAAGGAAAAGAGAAAGCAGATCTCTCTTGGTCTGGAGGGTGTAAAGGTATAGTAAAAAAGGAATCCTGTATATCTATAATAATAATAATATGCCAGTTTTGAGGAATAGCAGTAGGTGATGGAATTCCTGGTTGTAATGCACCCATAGATTTCATAGATGTATTAACTTTTCGAAGATCTGTTAAAAGATGTCATTTGCCGGATTTATTTTTTATTACAAAAATGGGAGAATTCTAAGGGGAACAAGATTCCTCAATATGTTTTAATTTCAATTGTGTATCTATAAGTTCCTTAGCAGCCTCTAATTTCTCTTTTGTAAGGGGCCATTGCTTTGTGCAAATTGGCTCATCATTTTTCAAATTATTTCAATAATTGTATTGTTTGTTAAATGAGCAGTGGCACCTGGGAAAATGTGGAATATATATTTGAGTTTGCCATTACATAAGTAAATCTCTTCCTATTAAATTAAAGGGTGCATCTACCACATAAGGTTCTAAGGCTGCAGGCTGGCCTTCTGGTCCCTCGTATGGATATATTTGGACATTTTGATAAACCTCTTGTATTTTAGTTTGAGAAATTCCTGCAATTTGGCAAGAAATTCTCTGTATAGGCCAAGATTTGGGCCATAAATGTTTGGAAATAATGGTAATGTCGGATCCAGTATCAAGAAGACCAGAAGATCTTTTGCCGTTAATTTTGCTATTTATATTTGGTCATGCATATTCAGATACTATTGATGTCCATAAGGACTGCTTTTGATCTGTATTACCAAATTCACCTGTCCATATACCATTAAAGGAGTTAATATAAATGTAAGATAAAAGAAGTAATTGGGCAATTTTGTCGCCCTTTTCAAATTGTCATAGTATCTGAGATGACATAATAATTTGAATTTTTTTTATTATAATCTGAATCAATTATTTCAGGATGAATAGTAATTTCTTTAGAAGTCAGACTAGATTGGCCAAGTATAAGGCTGAAGGTTTGTGAGGGTAGGGGTCCATAAAGTCTGGTAGGTATTCTAGAAGTGACTGCTTGAGGAAAAAGAAGAAAATCATTTAGGGCTGGTATATCAATGGCAGCATTGCTAGATGTTGAAGCTTTGAGGAAAAAGATGGAGTTTGCCCCTGGTTTTTGTTGATGGGGACCCGGGGTGTCCCCATCTTTGAATTTCCCAAAATAGGGTTCCCTTCAACATCATACTTAGATAGACATTTTTTAGCCCAATGTACCCCTTTATGACATTGAGGTCAGACTCCTGGAGGTTTTTTAGTAGTTTTAATTTTTTTCTGTGTATTTTTTAGGGTAATCCTTTTTAAAATGGCTTTTATCTCCACAAACAAAACATCCTTCATTCCCCTTTTTAAAGGCAGCAGCCATTGCTTCAGCTAACATTTGCATTTTCTGAGTTTCTGATCCTAAGTTGCGACAAGTCTTCAAATAATCAATAACATTCCCAGTCTCACGAATTGGAGTGATGGCTCTTTGACACTCCTGATTCTCATTCCCATATGCAAGCAGTTTTTCTAATTGTACTCTTGTCTTTTCTCTGACAATATTATGGGAGATAGAAACTTCCAGTCTAGTTAAAAAATCAGCATAGGCTTCATTAGGCCCTTGTAATATCTTTGTGTAGTTACTTTTAGGTTCCCCTTGAGGAGTAATTTGATCCCAAGCTTCAAGGGCACCTTCTTTCAATTGTTCATGCAACAAAGGAGGGCATTGTATCTGAGCTTTCACTGAATCAAATTGCCCCATACCGGTTAACATTTTTAAAGTAGTTTGGTTTTGGGGAGTACCAGCTTGAGCATTAGAATTGGCGTGATCTTGGGTCACATCATGAAACCACATTATCCATTGAAGATATTTTTCTGGTTTAAGAAGAGCTTTTATCAAAATTCGCCAATCATAAGGAATAAAATTTTCAGAAGAAGATGCCATAGAGTTGAGAAGTTCTTTAGTAAAAGGTGAATGAGGGCTGTATATAGTTACAGCCTTTTTCATCTGTTGCATGTGAGAAAAATCAATGCCTTCATATTGAGGCATTAGTTGCCCTTGAGCATAAACATTTCCTAACACAGGAAAGGCAAAAAGATCATTGGCCTCAGAGACTCGAGATTGCAAAGCCTTCATTGTGAAGGAAAATGAGTGGATCATCTGTTTTCATAAATATGAGTGTGTGTTAGGGGCTTATCATTGTCATCCAAAAAAGTATTGTTGGCTTTAGTGTCAAAGAGAGCATCAGAAGAATCATCAGATTCATTTTGTCCTCTAATTGAGGGGACCTTCAGTTTCGTGACCATTAAAAGAGAAGGAGGAGGAGTGCTTGGGACAGCCAGAGCAGGGATGGTGGGAAAGTTTTGAAACATTTTATGTTACTCTAATTGGGCCTTCTGTAAAGTCATCATCTAATTTATATTCTTATAATGAGTGTTCTGCTTGTTGACGAATATCAGGGGGGCTAGAATTGCCTTGAAATGGCAAGATTGTGGCTTTAATGAGGGCCCACAAGGGCCAGAAATTTATTGGAATATTTTCTCTCCATCTTGCGACTTGTTCAACATTTTCTTTAACCCGGTTTCAAATTTCTAAATCAAAACTGCCTTCATCAGGGAACCAGGGATTATATTTAACCACTGTTTGGAGACAAGCCTCTATCTGTTGATGCAAAACCAAAAGTCCTTGAGCCTTAAATAAATGATGAAGTAAAGCAGAAAAGTGGTGGGGCTTTCCAGCCGTTTGTACTATATCCCCACCCTTACCGACCTCCGTAGGTCCTAACAGTCACTCCGCCCGCTTGCCAAGGGCGTTCACCAGGTCCCTGTTTGGGCGCCACCTGTCACGGTCTTTGTAGACTGGGACCTGGGGACTGGAGTCAATGAGAAGGACGCTGGGGACCCAAGTCGCGAGTGTAACAAGGGTGCTTTATTTGCAGAAACTCATGTTCATATATCTTTATACAAGGCAGCTTTGTGAAGTCGCTCAGTCGTGTCTGACTCTTTGTGACTCTCTGGACTGTAGCCTACCAGGCTCCTCTGTCCGTGAGATTCTCCAGGCAAGAATACTGGAGTGGGTTGCCATTTCCTTCTCCAGGGGATCTTCCCGATCCAGGGATTGAACCCAGGTCTCCTGCATTGGAGTCAGACGCTTTAACCTCGGCAGCTTTAGGCAGTAAAAAAAAAAACTGAGCAAAAACAAAGCCAAGTAAATAACAATCTTCAAAGGGCCAGAAAGCATTCCATATCCTGAGTAAGAGGGGCATAACTGAACAGATTACCTTTAAGTAAAAGGTCACTGAAGGGAGTCACTGAAAGGAATCCAAGCAGGTGCGCTTTCTCATGATCTCAGTCCTGAGAACTGCATGCAGCTCTGCTCATTCCTGTTTTCCAGGAACTGATAAGGAATAGAGAGTCCTTGAGAAACAGCACACAAAAGAAAATAACATATTGGATCCCTTAAAGCTGAACGTCCCCTGACAATGTAAGATATTAAATATTCAAACAAGTATTTCTCAACAACAAAAATACTTTCCAGGTCTAGTTGAATTATTTTGATCACAATGAAATTGGAATGTTTTTCTTTCCTTACCGGGTTTAGAACGGGAAATTAGAATCTAGGAAGATTTGATCACTTGTAGAATATTTGCCTTGAGTTTGGGGTGGGGTAGACTGTTCCAAGGAGACAGTAGAGCTTGGTGTCACTCTCATAAGTTCATTAGTCAGTGTACCCTTGGATGTGGTTGTCAGACTTCGGTGCCTATCAGAATTACTAGGGTAACTTGATAACATGAAGATTCCTGGACTTCACCCAGAAATTCTGATTCTTAATATGAGAGTCATCACCTATAGTTTTAACAGAGGGAATCCAGTGTCATTGGTCTGTGGACCAGTGAGAGGTGTGGCAGTCAACGAGGAGTTTGGCTTTACTTTCACTTTTCTTTCTATTCCTTTCTCCTCTTCCTTCCCTTCCAACTCCCCTTCCCTCTCTCCTCCTCTGTCTTTTGTCTTTCATTTACTTTGGTGACTCATTTGACAAGTTATTTTCAGAGTAATTCTCTACAAACTCTAGGTACTCACTTCATAGTTTGGCAGTTAGAATGCAAAAAGGACTCCATAAGCTACAATTTATAATTGATGGAATAGAAGCAAGGATTTATAAGGGACTTCTGTCCTTCTACTTCAGGGAGCATAGGTTTAATTCCTAGTCTGGGTACTAAGATCCTGAATGCCACGAGGCTCAGCCAAAAAAAAAAAAAAAAAAGAGAACTTATTCCAATTTAATATTCAACCAACATTTGTTGCATGCTTACTCTATGCCTGGCATTGTTCTCTTTATTTACAGCAGTAAATAAGCCAGACCAGGTTCCAGTGGTGTGCCAGAACTGGCCTGCCCTGGCTTGTGAAAACTGTTAAATTTTTAGGGAGTAATTTTGCAATCTAGTTGATGTCACATTGCAGTTTGAAATTAGCATGGTGGTGGTATTTATCCCATGTCCACAGGCAAATACTATATTAGGACTGTTTTTGGAAAGCCCGTTAAACATTTGGCAGCATGCCACCACAAGATTCTTGATCTCAAGAGGCATAATTTCAAAAGGGTCTTTATAACTGGGGTTCCTAGGTGGCTCAGATGGTAAAGAATCTCCCTACAATGCAGAAGACCTGGGTTCGATCCCTGACTTGGGAAGATCCCCTGGAGAAGGGAATGGCTACCTACTCCAGTATTCTTGCTGGAGAATTCCATGGACAAAGGAGCCTGGCAGGCTACAATCCATGGAAATGAAGAGAGTTGGACACAACAGAGTGAGTAGTGCACACACACTTTACATATATGAAAAAAATAAAAATGAGTCAAATTATTGGTATATCTTAATTATTTGCATAGCTGTAAAGCACTCAACTGGAAAGTAAGTTGGAGGCAATGATAAGGAATGACAGGCCTTCCCTTCCCCGACACACACTCGGGGCATTTGCTGGCATATTGAGTGTTGTACTTTCACAGCATATCTTTTATGATTTGAAATAGCTCAACTGGAATTTCATCACCTCCACTAGCTTTGTTCATAGCAATGTTTCTTAAGGCCCACCTGACTTTGCATTCCAAGATGTCTGGCTCTAGGTGAGTGATCACACCATCATGATTATCTGAGTCGTGAAGGTCTTTTTTGTATAGTTCTTCTGTGTATTCTTGCTACCTCTTCTTAACATCTTCTGCTTTGTTAGGTCCATACAATTTCTGTCCTTTATTGTGCCCATCTTTGCATGAAAATTTCCCTTGGTATCTCTAATTTTCTTGAAGAGATCTCTAGTCTTTCCCATTCTATTGTTTTCCTCTATTTCTTTGCACTGAACATTTAGGAAGGCTTTTTAAAAATCTCTCCTTGCTATTCTTTGGAACTCTGTACTCAGATGCTTATGTCTTTCCTTTTCTCCTTTGCTTTTGCCTTCTCTTCTTTTCACAGCTATTTGTAAGGCCTTCTCAGACAACCATTTTGCCTTTTTGCATTTCTTTTTCTTGGGGATGGTCTTGATCACTGCCTCTTCTACAATGTCACGAACCTTCATCCATAGTTCTTCAGGCCCTCTTTCTATCAGATCTAATCCCTTGAATCTGTTTGTCGCTTCCACTGTATAGTCATAAGGGGTTTGATTTAGGTCATACCTGAGTGGTCTAGTGGTTTTCCCTACTTTCTTCAATTTAAGTCTGAATTTAGCAATAAGGAGTTCATGATCTGAGCCAGTCAGCTCCTGGTCTTGTTTTTGCTGACTGTATAGAGCTTCTCCATCTTTGATTGCAAAGAATATAATCAATCTGATTTTGGTATTGACCATCTGGTGATGTCCATGTGTAGAGTCTTTTCTTTCGTTGTTGGAAGAGGGTGTTTGCTATAACTAGTGCATTCTCTTGGAAAAACCCTGTTAGCCTTCGCCGGCTTCATTCCATATTCCAAGGCCAAATTTGCCTGTTACTCCAGGTATTTCTTGACTTTCTGCTTTTGCATTCCAGTTCCCTATAATGAAAAAGACATCTTTTTTGGGTGTTAGTTGTAGAAGGTCTTGTAGGTCTTCATAGGACCATTCAACTTCAGCTTCTTCAGCATTACTGGTTGGGGTATAGACTTGGATTACCATGATTTTGAATGGTTTGCCTTGGAAATGAACAGAGATCATTCTGTCATTTTTGAGATTGCATCCAAGTACTGCATTTCAGACTCTTCTGTTGACTATGATGGCTACTCCATTTATTCTAAGGGATTCCTGTCCACAGTAGTAGATATAATGGTCATCTGATTTAAATTCACCCATTCCAGTCCATTTTAGTTTGTTGATTCCTAAAATATCAATGTTCACTCTTGCCATCTCCTGTTTGACCACTTCAATTTGCCTTGATTCACGGACCTAACATTCCAGGTTCCTATGCAATACTGCTTTTTACAGCATTGGACTTTACTTCCTTCATCAGTCACATCCACTACTGGGTGTTGTTTTTGCTTTGGCTCTGTCTCTTCATTCTTTCTGGAGTCATTTCTCTACTGATCTCTAGTAGCATATTGGGCACCTACAACCTGGGGAGTTCATCTTTCAGTGTCCTATCTTTTTGCCTTTTCATATTGTTCATGAGATTTTCAAGACAGGAGTACTGAAGTGGTTTGCCACTTCCTTCCTCAGTGGACCACATTTTGTCAGAACTCTCCACCATGACCTGTCTGTCTTGGGTGGCCCTACATGGCAAGGCCTGTAGTTTCACTGAATTAGACAAGGTTGTGGTCCATGTGATCAGATTGGTTAGTTTTCTGTGATTGTGTTTTTCAGTCTGTCTTCCCCCTGATGGAGAAGGATAAGAGGCTTATGAAAGCTTCCTGGTGGGAGAGACTGCTTGAGTGGGAAACTGCATCTTCTTCTGATGAGTGGGGCCATGCTCAGTAAATATTTAATCCAATTTAAATATTTGATTAAATTAGGTTTAAAATCAAATCCCATACCTGCCAGAGATACTGGGAGGGCTGAAACATATCTTGTGTGCACCAGGACCCAGGGACCCTACAGAGACTGAGACAGAACTGTGTTTGTGTGTCTCCTGAGGAGGTACAGGTCAGCAGTGGACTGCTGCAGTGGCAGGCGCTCTGGGTGCAGTAGATGGGGTATGGCATAAGCCTTCTTGGAGGACGTCACCATTAGCCCCACCATAGAACCACCAGAGCTTACACAGGACAGGGGAAACGGACTCTTGGAGGGCACAAACAGAACCTTGTGCATACCAGGACCCAGGAGAAAGGAGCAGTGACCCCACAAGAGACTGACCCAGACTTGCCCGTGAGTGTACAGGAGCCTCCAGTGAAGGCGTGGGTCAGCCATGGCCTGCTGCATGGTTGGGGGCACTGAGTGTAGCAGTGCGTGTATGGGATCTTTTGAAGGAGATTGCCATTATCTTCATTCTCTCCACCATAGTTTGGCCTCAGGTCAAATAACAGGGAGGGAACACAATTAAATCAAATCTTTAAGTCATTTCTAGTAAGCAATAAACTTACTGAGAAACTATGTTGTCAAAGATACAAAAGCGAATTATGCATTCATGCAAGTGCAAGGGTTAGTTGCTCAGTTGTGTCTGACTCTTAGCAACCCCATGGACAGTAGCCTGCCAGGCTCCTCTGTGCATGGGATTCTCCAGGCAAGAATACTGGAGTGGGTTGCCATTTCATTCTCCAGAGGATCTTCCCAACCCAGGGACTGAACCTGGGTCTGTTACATTGCAGGCAGACTCCTGCATTGCAGGCAGTTTCTTTACCACTGAACATCCAGGGAAGCCTGGTTCATAAATACATTTGTGTTATTGTATTTGGTCCCATCATTTCATGGCAAATAGATGGGGAAACAGTGACAGACTTTATTTTGGGGAGCTCCAAAATCACTGCAGATAGTGACTGCAGTCATGAAATTGAGACAGTAGCTCCTTGGAAGAAGTTATGACCGACCTAGACAGAATATTCAAAAGCAGAGACATTACTTTGCCAACAAAGGCCTGTCTAGTCAAAGCTGTTTTTTCCAGTAGTCATGTATGGATGTGAGAGTTGGACTATAAAGAAAGCTGAGCGCTGAAGAACTGATGCTTTTGAACTGTGGTGTTGGAGAAGAGGAAACCAGTTCTGAATATTCATTGGAAGGACTGATGCTGAAGCTGAAACTCCAATACTTTGGCCACCTGATGTGAAGAACTGACTCATTGGAAAAGACCCTAATGCTGGGAAAGATTGAAGGCAGGAGAAGGGGATGACAGAGGATGAGATGGTTGGATGGCATCACTGACTCAATGGACATGAGTTTGAGTAGACTCTGGGAGTTGGTGTTGAACAGGGAGGCCTGATGTGCTGCAGTCCATGGGGTCACAAAGAGTCAGTCATGACTGAGCGATTGAACTGAACTTACTGTATTTTCAGTGATTTAAGAGATTTCAGCAGCAGTTTTGACCATATGTGATTTTTTTCCTTCTGCTTTGAAAACACAGAAAGTACAAAGAAGAAATAAAATATTACTACCTAATATTTTAGTAGTGATAACAACAAATATAAATATGTTAATGAAGCCCTTGCTATATGTATAAGCATGTAATATATAAATATGCATATACAGTATACTCAAATATGATCATAGTTGGTATACTTTTTATATCTTAATGTATTTAAAATACTTTAGTGGAATAATTCTTCAGTTGTTAGCATGCTATTTATGATGGCATTATTCATAGGATGATTCTACATTGTGAAATCTATATTTTTACATTTTATTGAAGTGTAGTTGAATTATACTATTCTTAGTTTCAGGTGTACAGCAAAGTGATTTGGTTATATATACACATATATTCATTTTCAGGTTTTTTTCATAATAACTTAATCAGTATAGTTTATTACAGATTATTGAGTAGACCTCCCTGTGCTACACAGTAGGTCTCTATTGGTTATCTATCTCATATATAGTAGTACATGTGTGTATGTTAATCCCAAATTCCTAATTTATCTCTTCCCTCCATATTTCCTCTTTGGTAACCAAAAGGTTGTTTTCAAGATCTGTGAGTCTGTTTCTGTTTTGTAAATAACTTCATTTATATCATTTTTAAAAATTAGGTTCCACATACGATATTTATCATTGTCTGCTTTCACTAGTATGATAATCTCTAGCTTCATCCCTATTGCTTCAAATGGCATTTTGTTCTTTTCGTGGCTGAGTAGTATTCCATTGTCTATGCACCACATCATCTTGATCCATTCATCTGTAGCTGGACATTTAGGTTGTCTCTGTTTCTTGTTTACTGTGACTAGTGCTGCTATGAACATAGAAGCACCTGTATCTTTTTGAGTTATAGTTTTGTCTTTATATAAGACTAAGTCTGTATACGAAGACTTGGATTGCTGGATCATATGGTAATTATATTTTTAGTTTTCTGAGGAATCTCCATACTGTTTTCCTTAGTGGCTGCACCAATTTTCACCCTGGGTCAGGAAGATTCCCTGGAGAAGGGCATGGCAACCCTCTCCAGTATTCTTGCCTGGAGAATCCCACAGACAGAGAAGCCTGTTGTGCTAGTCCATCGGGTCACAAAGAGTCAGACATGACTGAAGTGACTTATCACAACAGTGTAAAACAGTTCGTTTTCTCCACACCCTCTCCAGCCTTTATTCTTGTAGACTTTCTGGTGATGACCATTCTGACTGGTATGGGGTGGTACCTCATTGTAGTTTTGATTTGCATTTCTCTAATAATTAGTGATGTTGAGCATCTTTTCATGTGGTTTTGGCTATCTGCATATGTTCTTTAGAGAAAGGTCAACTTAGATATTCTGCCCTTTTTTTTTTTGGATTTGGTTGTTTGTTTTTTTGACATAGAGCTGTGTGAGCTGTTTGTATATTTTGGAGATTAATCCCCTGTCTGTCACTTCACTTGCAAATATTTTCTCCCATTCTGTGGGTTGTCTTTTCATTTTGTTTATGGTCTCCTTTGCCATGAAAAATCTTTTAAGTTTAATTAGGTCCCATTTGTTTATTTTTTGTTTTCATTACTCTTGGAGGTGGATCAAAAAGTTATTGCTGTCATTGTGTAAAAGAGTGTTCTGCCTATGTTTTCCTCTAGGAGTTTTTGTAGTATCCAGTCTTAAATGTAGCTCTTTGATCCATTTTGGGTTTATTTTTGTGTATGGTGTTAGAAAATGTTCTAATTTTATTGTTTTACATGTAGCTGTCCAGTTTTCCTAATACCATTTATTGAAGAAACTGTCCTTTCTCTATTGTATTTTCTTTTATTTGTTTATTTCCTTTTTTGGCTGTGCCAAGTCTTAGTGGTGGCATGCAGGATCTTTGGTCTTTGTTGAGGCATGTGGAATTTTTAGTTGAGGTGTGGATAATCTTTAGCTGTAGTGTGTGAACTTTTACTTGGGGCATGTTGGATATGGTTCCCTGGCCAGGGATCAAACCTGGTCTCCTATATTGGGAGCCTTTGAACCACCAGGGAAGCCCCATCTATTGTATAATCTTACTTCCTTTTTCATAGATTAGTTGACCAAAGGTGTGTGAGTTTATTTCTAGGCTTTCTATCCTGTTCCAATGATCTACATTTCTGTTTTTGCACCAGTACCATCTGTTGTGATATTTGTGGCTTTGTAGTATAGTCGGAATCAGAGAGCCTGACTCCTCCAGCTGTAATTTTCTTTCTCAAGATTGCTTTGGCTATTCAGGGCCTTCTGTGTTTCCACACAAATTTAAAATTTTCTTGTTCTGTGAAAAATGCCATTGGTAATTTGATAGAATCTGTAGATTTGATTGAATTCAATTTGATTGAAACTGTAGATTGCCTGAGGTAGTATAGTCATTTTAACAATTGATTGTTCCGATCCAAGAACATAGTATATCTTTCCATCTGTTTGTGTCATCTTTGATTTCTTTCATCAGTGTCTTATATTAATAGTTTTCAGTTTTTTTTTGCCTCCTGAGGTAGGTTTATTGTTAGACATTTTATTCTTTTTGATGCGATATTAAATGGGATTGCTTCCTTAATCTCTCATTCCACTCTTTTGTTGTTAGTGTATAGGAATGCAAGAGATTTTCTTTTGTTTTTAATTTTGTATTCTGCAAGTTTACTGAATTAATTGAGTTCTAGTAGTTTTCTGGTAGTATCTTTAGGATTTTCTATGTATAGTATTGTGTCTTCTCTGAACATTGATAGTTTTACTTCTTCTTTCCTAATTTTCGTTCCTTTTATTTCTTTTTCTTTTGATTGCTGTGGCCAGGACTCCGAAAACTATGTTGAATAAAAGTCATGAAAGTGGATATCATTGCCCTGTTCCTGATCTTAGAATGCTTTCAGCTTTTCACTGTTGGGAATGATGTTAGTTCTGGGTTTGTCATGTATGGCCTTCTTTAAGTTAAAGTAAGTTCCCTCTATGCCCACTTTCTGGAGAGTTTTCATCCTAAACAGGTATTGAATTTTGTCAAAAGCTTTTTCTGCATCTATTGAGATGATCAGATGGTTTTTATTCTTCAGTTTGTTACTATGGTGTATCACACTAATTTGTGGATATTGAAGAATCCTTTGAATAAATCCCACTTGATCATGGTGTGTGATCCTTTTAATGTATTGTCAGATTCAGTTTGCTAGTATTTTGTTGGGTATTTTTGTGTCTGTGCTCACCAGTGATATTGATACATAATATTCTTTTTCTTTTTTTTGTATCTTTGTCTGGTTTTGGTATTGAGATGATGGTGCTATCATAGAATGTGCTTGGAAGTGTTCCTTTTTTCTCTGGAATTTTTTAGGAATTTCAGAAGGATAGGCATTAATTCATCTCTAAATATTGGATAGAAATCTCCTGTGAAGCCATCTGATCCTGGACTTTTGTTGGAAGTTTTAAAATCAGTTTTAATTTCAATATCTATGATTGGTCTGTTCATATTTTCTGTTTCTTTCTGGTTCAGTCTTAGAAGGTTGTCCTATTCAAAGAATTTATCCATCTCTTCTAGGTTGTTCATTTTATTGGCATATAGTTATTTGTAGTAGTTTCTTATGATCCTTTGTTTCTGTGGTGTCCATTTTAACTCGTGTCCATTTTTGATTTTAAGGATTTGAGTTCTCTCTCTTTTGGGTGAATCTGGCTAAAGATTTGTCAATTTTGCTTATCTTTTCAAAGAACCAGATTTTAGTTTCATTGATCTTTTATTTTCTTCATTGCTATTTCATTTATTTCTGCTCTAATATGATTTATTTCCATTCCTCAAAAACTTTAAGATTTTTTTTGTTCTTCTTTCTCTAGTTGTTTTAGGTGTAAGATTAGGCTGTTAATTTGGGATTTTTCTTGTTTCTTGAGGTAAGATTGTATTGCTATAAACTCCTCCCTTAGAACTGCTTTTTCTGCATTCCGTAGGTTTTGGATCATTTAATTTTGTCATTTGTCTCTAGGTACTTTTTATTTTTCCTCTTTGATTTCTTCAGTGATCCATTGATTGTTTCATAACATATAGTTTAGCCTCCATACATTTTTGATTTTTACAGTTTTTCCCCCTTTTGATTTCTAATCTCATAGATTTTGGTTAGAAAAGATGCTTCTATTATTTTCAATTTTATTAAATTTACTGAGGCTTGCTTTGTGGCCCAATATGTAATCTATCCTGAAGAATGTTCCATGTGCACTTGAGAAGAAAGTGTTTTCTGCTGTTTTCAGAAGGAATGTCCTATACATATCAAGTCTGTCTGGTCTAATGTGTCATTTAATGCCTGTGTTCCCATATAGATCTTTTGTCTGGATGATCTGTCCATTGGTGTAAGTGGGGTGTTAAAGTCCCCCGCTATTTTTGTGTTACTGTCAGTTTCCCCTTTTATGGATCTTAGCATTTGTCTTATATATTGCGGTGCTTCTTTGCTAGGTGCATATATATTTAGAATTGTAATAACTTCTTGGATTGATCACTTGATCATTATGTAGTATCCTTCTTTGTCTCTTATAAGTCTTTATTTTAAAGTCTATTTTGTCTTATATGAGAATTGCTACTCCAGCTTTCTTTTAATATCCCTTTGCATGGAATACCTTTTTCCATCCCCTCACTTTCTGTCTGTATGTGTCCCTAGATCTGAAGTGGGTGTCTTATAGGCAGCATATATATGGGTCTTGTTTTTGTATCCATTCAACCAGTCTATATCTTTTGGTTGAAGCATGTAATCCACTTACATTTAAGGTAATTATGATATGTATGTTCTTAGTGCCATTTTGTTGATTGTTTTGAATCTGTTTTTGTAGGTCTTTTTTTTTCCCTTCTTTTCTTCTCTTCTCTTGTGATTTGATATCCATCTTTAATGTTGTGTTTGGATTGCTGTATTTTGTATGTGTATCTATTGTACATTTTTGGTTTATGGCTCCCATGAGGTTTTTGATATAGCCATCTCTCTCTCTCTCTCTCTATATATATATATATACACACACACAAGATATATATATATATATATATATATATATATATATATATATATATGATATACAAGATTGTTTTAAGTTGCTGGCCTCTTAATTTCCATGCATTTCCAATATTCTGCATTTGTATTCTCCTCTTCTCACAGTTGTTGGTTTTGATATCATATTTGTGTGTGTGGATGATTTCCTACCTTTACTTTAAGTTTGACTTTACAGGTGAGCTTTCCTGTTTGTGATTTTCTTATTTCAGGTTGTGGCCTTTTCTTTTCCACCCAGAGAAGTTCCTTCAGGGTTTATTGTAAAGCTGGTTTGGTGGCATTGGATTCTTTTAACTTTTGCTTGTTTGTTAAGCTTTTGAGTTCTTGGTCAAATCTAAATGACAGCCTTGCTGGGTAGAGTAGTCTTGCTTGTGGGTTTATCCCTTTCATTACTTTAAATATATCATGCTCTTCCTTTATGGCCTGCAGAGTTTCTTTTGAAAGAATAGCTGATAACATTTTGGAGATTCCCTTGTATCTTATTTGTTGCTTTTTCCTTGTTGCTTTTAATATTTTTTGTTTGTCTTTAATTTTTGTTAGTTTGATTAATATGTGTCTCAGCATGTTCCTCCTTGGGTTCATCTTATTTGAGACTTTCTGTTCTTCCCAGACTTGAGTGTTTCCTTTCTCATGTTGGGACTCCCAGGTGGCTCAGTGGTAAAGAATCTGCCTGCCAATGCAGGAGACACAGGTTCAATCCCTGGGTGGGGAAGATCCCCTGGAGGAGGAAATGGAAACCTACTCTAGTATTCTTGCCTGGAGAATATCCACGGACAGAGGGGCCTGGCAAGCTACAGTCCATGGGGTTGCAAAGGTTGGACATGACTGAGCATGAATGTACCACATACCTTTCTCATGTTAGGGAATTTTTCAGCTATAATCTCTTCAAATCTCAATATTGTCTCAAACTCTTTCTCTTTCCTTCACATAATAGGCTGAAGGATGTGAATGCTGGTGCATTTAATATTGTCCCAGAGGTCTCTGAGAGTATCCTCATTTCTATTTATTGTTTTTTCTTTATTCCTTGGAAGTGATTTCCACCACTGTGTCTTTCAGCTCACTTATTTGTTTTTCTCCCTCATTTATTGTGCTATCCTTCTACTTTTCATTGTATTCCTTCCATTTTCAGTGTATTTTTTCATTGCAGTTATTGTATTCTTCTTCTGTTTATTTTTTAAATCTTCTAGCCATTTCAGGCAAAGATGGGCTCAATAAAGGACAGAAATGGTCTGGACCTAACAGAAGCAGAAGATATTAAGAAGAGGTGGCAAGAATACACAGAAGAACTGTACAAAAAAGATCTTCACAACCCAGATAATCACGATGGTGTGATCATTCATCTAGAGCCAGACATCCTGGAATGTGAAGTCAAGTGGGCCTTAGGAAGCATCACTACGAACAAAGCTAGTGGAGGTGATGGAATTCCAGTTGAGCTATTTAAAATCCTGAAAGATGATGCTGTGAAAGTGCTGCACTCAATATGCCAGCAAATTTGGAAAACTCAGCAGTGGCCACAGGACTGGAAAAGATGTTTTCATTCCAATCCCAAAGAAAGGCAATGCCAAAGAATGCTCAAACTACCACACAATTGCACTCATCTCACACACTAGTAAAGTAATGCTCAAAATTCTTCAAGCCAGGCTCCAGCAATACGTGAACTGTGAACTTCCAGATGGTCAAGCTGGTTTTAGAAAAGGTAGAAGAACCAGAGATCAAATTGCCAACATCTGCTGGATCATGGAAAAAGCAAGAGAGTTCCAGAAAAACATCTATTTCTGCTTTATAGACTATGCCAAAGCCTTTGACTGTGTGGATCACAATAAACTGTGGAAAATTCTGAAAGAGATGGGAATCCCAGACCACCTGACCTGCCTCTTGAGAAATCTGTATGCAGGTCAGGAAGCAACAGTTAGAACCGGACGTGGAACAACAGACTAGTTCCAAATAGGAAAAGGAATACGTCAAGGCTATATATTGTCAGTGTGCTTATTTAATTTATATGCAGAGTACATCATGAGAAATGCTGGACTGGAAGAAGCACAAGCTGGAATCAAGATTGCCAGGAGAAATATCAATAACCTCAGATATGCAGATGACACCATCCTTACGGCAGAAAGTGAAGAGGAACTACAAAGCCTCTTGATGAAAGTGAAAGAGAGTGAAAAAGTTGGCTTAAAGCTCAACATTCAGAAAACGAAGATCGTGGCATCTGTTCCCATCACTTCATGGGATATAGATGGGGAAACAGTGGAAACAGTGGCAGATTTATATTTTGGGGCTCCAAAATCACTGCAGATGGTGATTGCAGCCATGAAATTAAAAGACGCTTACTCCTTGGAAGGAAAGTTATGACCAACCTAGATAGCATATTGAAAAGCAGAGACATTACTTTGCCAACAAAGGTCCGTCTAGTCAAGACTATGGTTTTTCCAGTGGTCATGCATGGATGTGAGAGTTGGACTGTGAAGAAAGTTGAGCGCTGGTGAATTGGTGCTTTTGAACTGTGGTGTTGGAGAAGACTCTTGAGAATCCCTTGGACTGCAAAGAGATCCAACCAGTCCATTCTAAAGGAGATCAGCCCTGGGTGTTCATTGGAAGGACTGATGCTAAAGCGGAAACTCCAGTACTTTGGCCACCTCATGCGAAGAGTTGACTCTTTGGAAAAGACTCTGATGCTGGGAGGGATTGGGGGCAGGAGGAGAAGGGGATGACAGAGGATGAGATGGCTGGATGGTATCACCGACTCGATGGACATGGGTTTGAGTGAACTCCGGGAGTTGGTGATGGACAGGGAGGCCTGGCGTGCTGTGATTCATGGGGTTGCAAAGAGTTGGACACAGCTGAATGCCTGAACTGAACTGAGCCCTTTGTTAAGCATTTCTTGTATCTCCATCCCCTTTTTGAGATCTTTGATTATCTTTACTGTTGTTATTCTGAATTCTTTTTCAGGTAAATTGCCTATGTCTACACTTTTTAGTTTTTTTTGTGAGTTTTTAATCTTGTTCCTTCATCTGAAGCATATTTCTCTGCCAGGTCATTTTGTTTAACTTGCTGTGTTTGTGGTCTCCTTTTCCCAGACTGCAGAATTGTAGCTCTGCTTGCTTCTGGTGTCTGCCCTCTGGTTGGGGAGGTTGGTCATGGGGTTTGTATAGGCTTCCTTGGTGGGACGGACTGGTGCCTTCCCACTGATGTGTGGAGCTGGATCTTGTCCTTCTGTTGCGCAGGGTCATGTCAAGGAGTGTGTTTAGAAGTGGCTGTGTGTTCAGTATGGCTATAGGCCATCTGTCTGCTGATAGGTGTGTTCCTAACCTGCTGATTGTTTGGGCTGAGGTGTTCCAGCTCTGGAACCTGTAGGCTATTGGATAGGGCCAGGTCTTGATGCCAAAATGGTGACCTCCAGGAGAGCTCACACCAATTAGTATTCTGTGGGGCCTCTGCCACAACTGTCCTAGCCCACTCCCACCTCCCCAGGAGACCCTCCAAGACTGGTGGGTCCAGCCCTGGCTCCTATGGAGTTACTGCTTTGTGCTGGGTCCCAGTGTATGTGAAACCTTGTGTGTGTCCTCCGAGGGTAGAGTCTCTGTTTTCCTCAGTCCTGTGGAGCTCCTGCACTCAAGCCCCACTGGCCTTCAAAACCAAATTCCCTGGTGGTTCCTCTGCTCATGGATCTCCTAAGGGTGACTGTGGTTCACACACTCCTGGGTTAGTGGGGGCAGTCCTTGGTGCCTGCTCATGGGTTTCGTAGTGGAAATCCAGTTGTAGCGGTTCCATGCCCACCTCTGGAGCCCATGATGGTAGCAAAGATTCATGCCCAGCCCTGGAGCTCCTGTAGGTAGTAGCCTATTGCCTGAGAATGCTCATGGGGAAAGAAGCTCTTATGGTGGTCCTGCCCCCTCACCTCTTATGTCCTCCAATAATGGCACTTTGCTTCTATGGCAGGCCTAGTCTTCTTTAAGGGTACACCCTCAGTTGCAACAGTCCAGCCTCTTCAGGCTGTCTCTCCTCATCCATCCCCAGTCCTCTTCCTGAAGCCTGAGCTTCAGCATCCAGCTCTCACTTTCACTGACAGATGAGCATCTCAGCCTGGGAAGCATAGGGCAGCAATACTGACCTTCTCTGCAGGTTGCTCTCAGTTTTGCCTTCCATGACCAGTTTCTGAGCTCTCCTCCAAGGCTCTGAAACTCCCCCTCGGTCCAGGCTGATCTTCCCCACCATAGAGGGGGCTTCCCAGGGAGTAGGAACCTTTTCTCTTTCACAGCTCCTTCCATAAGGTGCAAGCCCCATCCAAATTCCTTTATCTTTTTCCTTTTGTCCTACCTGGTTAATGGAGGTTTCTTGCCCTTTTGAAAGTCTGAGGTCTTCTGCTGGAATTCAGCAGATGTTCTGGGTGAATCCTTTCACTTGTAGATGTATTTTTAATGTTTTGGTGGGATAAGGTGAGCTCCACATCTTACTCCTCCACTATCTTGATCCCATCTTCATGTGAATTTTAACTGAGGTATAATTGACATATAATGTTATATTAATTTAAGGTGTACAAACATAGTGATTCCATATATGTATTACAGAATGATCACAATCAGTTTAAAATCCATCACCACCACCATACATATACATTTTTCTTTTCTTATAATGAGGACTGTTTAGATTTATTCTCCTGGTAACTTTCAAGTATGTAATACAATATTAACTATAGTTGCCATGCTGAACTATACTTATTTATTCTACAGCTGGAGGTTTGTACCTTTTGATCCCCTTCACCCATTCCAATCCCAAAGAAGGGAAGTGCGAAAGAATGTTCAAACTACTGTATAATTGTGCCCATCTCACATGCTAGCAAGGTAATGCTCAAAATCCTTCAAGCTAGGCTTCAATAGTCTGTGAATTGAGAAATTCCAGATGTACAAGCTGGATTTAGAAAACACAGAGGAACCAGAAATCAGATTGCCAACATCTGTTTGATCATAGAGAAAGCAAGGGAATTCCGGCAAAACAACTTCTGCTTCATTGACTATTCTAAAGCCTTTGACTTAAAGAGTTCCAAAGAATAGCAAGGAGACATAAAAAAGCCTTCCTCAGTGATCAGTGCAAAGAAATAGAGGAAAACAACAGAATGGGAAAGACTAGAGATCTTTTCAAGAAAATTAGAGATACCAAGGGAACATTTCATGCAAAGTTGGGCTCAATGAAGGACAGAAATGGTATGGACCTAACAGAAGCAGAAGATATAAAGAGGTGGCAAGAATACACTGAAGAACTGTACAAAAAGATCTTCACAACCCAGATAATCACGATGGTGTGATCACTCACCTACAGCCAGACATCCTGGAATGTGAAGTCAAGTGGGCCTTAGAAAGCATAACTATGAACAAAGCTAGTGGAGGTGATGGAATTCCAGTTGAGCTCTTTCAAATCCTGAAAGATGATGCTGTGAAAATGCTGCACTCAATATGCCAGCAAATTTGGAAAACTCAGCAGTGGCCACAGGACTGGAAAAGGTCAGTTTTCATTCCAACCCCAAAGAAAGGCAATGCCAAAGAATGCTCAACCTACAGCACAATTGCACTCATCTCACACACTAGTAAAGTAATGCTCAAAATTCTTCAAGCCAGGCTCCAGCAATACGTGAACCGTGAACTTTCAGATGTTCAAGCTGGTTTTAGAAAAGGCAAAGGAACCAGAGATCAAATTGCCAACATCCGCTGAATCATGGAAAAAGCAAGAGAGTTCCAGAAAAACATCTATTTCTGCTTTATTGACTATGCCAAAGCCTTTGACTGTGTGGATCACAATAAACTGTGGAAAATTCTGAAAGAGATGGGAATCCCAGACCACCTGACCTGCCTCTTGAGAAATCTGTATGCAGGTCAGGAAGCAACAGTTAGAACTGGACATGGAACAACAGACTGGTTCCAAATAGGAAAAGGAGTATGTCAAGGCTATATATTGTCACTGTGCTTATTTAACTTCTATGCAGAGTACATCATGAGAAATGCTGGGCTGGAAGAAGCACAAGCTGGAATCAAGATCACCAGGAGAAATATCAATAACCTCAAATATGCAGATGACACCACCCTTATGCCAGAAAGTGGAGAAGAACTAAAGAACTTCTTGATGAAAGTGAGAGAGGAGAGTGAAAAAGTTGGCTTAAAGCTCAACATTCAGAAAACTAAGAATATGGCATGTAGCCCTATCACTTCATAGCAAATAGGTGGGGAAAAAATGGAAACAGTGAGAGACTTTATTTTCTTGGGCTCCAAAATCACTGCAGATGGTGATTGCAGCCATGAAATTAAAAGACGCTTGCTCCCTGGAAGAAAAGCTATGACAAACCTAGACATTAAAAGCAGAGATATCACTTTGCCGACAAAGGTCCATATAGTCAAAGCTATCATTTTTTCAGTAGTCATGTAGGGAATGTGCATTTTGGACCATAAAGAAGGCTGGGCACTGAAAAACTAATGCTTTTGAACTGTGATGCTGGAGAAGTCTCTTGAGAGTCCCTTGGATGACAGGGATTCAAACCAGTCAATCCTATAGGAAATCGACCCTGAATATTCTTGGATGGATTGGTGCTGAAGCTCCCATGCTTTGGCCAACTGACGTGAAGAACTGATCCATTGGAAAAGACCCTGATGCTGGCAGGAGGAGAAGGGGACGGCAGAGGATGAGATGGTTGGATGGCATCTCTGACTCAATGAACATGAGTTTGAACAAACTCCAGGGGATAGTGAAGGGCAGGGAAGCCTGGCGTGCTGCAGTCCATGGGGTCACAGAGAGTCATGACTGATCGACTGAACAACAACCCATTTCACTTTTACCTCCTACCCCTGGCGATTACTAGTGTGTTCTCAGTATCTGTGAGAGTGTTTTTGATTTCACATAAGGGAGATGATACAGTGTTTGTCTTTATTTGGCTTATTTCACTGAGCATTGTGCCCTTCGGTCCATACATGCTGTTCCAAGTCCCAGGAATTCCTTCCTTCCCGCCTTTATTTATGTATTTGGCCATGCTGGGTCTTTGCTGCTGCACACAGGCTTTCCCTGGTTGCAGCAGGTGGCGGGCTACTCTTCGCTGTGGTGTGGAGGCTCACTGCTGTGGCTTCTCTTGTTGCGGAGCACAGGCTCCAGGTGCGTGGGCATTGGTAGATGCAGCAAGTGGGCTCAGTAGCTTTGATGCATGGGGTTCGTTGTCCTGAAACATGTGGGATATTCCCGGACTGGGGATTGAACTTGTGTCCCCTACATTTGCAGGTGGATTCTTAACCACCGAATCACCAAGGAGGACCCAGGTTCCTTGATTTTTATGGCTCAATAATATCCCACTGTATATATACATACTACATTTACTTTATATGCTCATCCACTGGTGGATACTAGGTTGTTTCTGTATTTTGGCTATTGCAAATAACGCTGCAATGAACATAGGAGTGTAGATATTTCTTTGAGTTAGTGTTTTTGCTTCTTTTCGATAAATAGAACTAGAATTGCTGGATCATATGGTAGTTCCAGTTTTAATTTTTTTGAGGAATTCCTATACTGTTTTCCATAGTGGCTGCATCAATTTGTAGCCCCACCATTGGTGAATATAGGGTGTTAAAGTTCAAAAGTATTCCCTTTTCTCCACATCCTTACCAACTCCTGTGATCTCTTGCCTTTTCGATACTAGCCATTCTAACAAGTATGGGGTGATATCTCACTGTAGTTTTAATTTGCATTTCTTTGGTGATTAGTAATGTTGGGTATATTTTCATATACTTGTTGGCCATCTGAATGTCATCTTTGGAAAAATGTCTATCAGATCCTCTGCCCATTTTTAAATTGAATTGTTTTCTTGTTATTGAGTTGTATGAGTTCTTTTTATATTTTGGATATTCTTCTTCATTCATTGGATATGGGGTATTAAAGTCCCCTACTATTTCTGTATTGCCATCTATTTCTCCCTTTAGATCTGTTAGCATTTGCTTTGTATATTTAGGTATTCCTGTATCAGGTACATAAGTATTTAAGCTGTTATATCCTCTCATAGGACTGACACCTTTATTATTATGTAATGACCTTCTTTGTGACTTCTTTTTTGTCTGATTAGAGTCTAGCTGTCTTAGCTTTGGTTTTTCAATTAGCATGGAATACCTTTTTTGCTTTATGCTACGATGAGGCTTACATAAGACATCTGAGAGGTGCAACACTTTATCTTTGTTTGATCGTGATTTTGGGTCAAATGCTTTCCAAAGCACTACATTTTTTACTCCCACCCACGCTTTGGTTTTGATATGACAGTGTATGTATTTCTGTCTTGTGTATCCACTAACACATTATTGTAATTACTTTTTATTACTTTTGGAGTGGGCAGAGGGAGAGCAGGAAGATGTGCCAGCCAGCCTCTAAGTCTCTGGAGAGGATTATAGTTGGTCCCTAGATGTGTGTTTAATTGTAAGCCTGCCGCTCAGGTTGCAGCTATGAAGATAAGCTAATGGGCCTGTTTCCAGAAAGATGTTTCAGTCTGCCGAGTCTCTGCTGCTGTGCCCTGCGGTGTAGGTAGTTAAGAATTCTTTCTCTGCTTGTTATAATCTTGTGGGACATAGAAACAAACTTTGCTGGCCACCAGAGCCAGGCAATCAAGTGGTGTCCCCTGGGCAGTAGCCACAAAACTGGGGCACGGTACATGCCTCTTGAGAAACCTATAGGTAGGTCAGGAAGCAACAGTTAAAACTGGACATGGAACAACAGACTGGTTCCAAATAGGAAAAGGAGTATGTCAAGGCTGTATATTGTCACCCTGCTTATTTAACATATGCAGAGTACATCATGAGAAATGCTGGGCTGGAAGAAGCACAAGCTGGAATCAAGATTGCCGGGAGAAATATCAATAACCTCACATATGCAGATGACACTACCCTTATGGCAGAAAGTGAAGACAAACTCAAGAGCTTCTTGATGAAAGTGAGAGAGGAGAGTGAAAAAGTTGGCTTAAAGCTCAACATTCAGAAAACGAAGATCATGGCATCTGGTCCCATCACTTCATGGGATATAGATGGGGAAACAGTGGAAACAGTGGCAGACTTTATTTTTCTGGGCTCCAAAATCACTGCAGATGGTGAATGCAGGCATGAAATTAAAAGATGCTTACTCCTTGGAAGGAAAGTTATGACCAACTTAGACAGCATATTCAAAAGTAGAGACATTACTTTGCCAACAAAGGTCCTTCTAGTCAAGGCTATGGTTTTTCCAGTGGTCATGTATGGGTGTGAGAGTTGGACTGTGAAGAAAGCTGAGCGCTGAAGAATTGATGCTTTTGAACTGTGGTGTTGGAGAAGACTCTTGAGAGTCCCTTGGATTGCAAGGAGATCCAACCAGTCCATTCTGAAGGAGATCAGCCCCGGGACTTCTTTGGAAGGAATGATGCTAAAGCTGAAACTCCAGTACTTTGGCCACCTCATGCAAAGAGTTGACTCATTGGAAAAGACCCTGATGCTGGGAGGGATTGGGGGCAGGAGGAGAAGGGGACGACAGAGGAGGAGAAGGGGACGACAGAGGATGAGATGGCTGGATGGCATCACCGACTTGATGTACGTGATTCTGAGTGAATCCGGGAGTTGGTGATGGACAGGGAGGCCTGGCGTGCTGCGATTCATGGGGTTGCAAAGAGTCGGACACGACTGAGCGACTGAACTGAACTGCACTGAACATGTACACAAGCTCCTTTCTGGGAGACACCAGCGATCTGGAGCAAGACAGAGAAAGCACAGAGATGGCACCTGCCAGCCTCCATGTTTACGGAGTATCTTTGCAGAGTAGGCTCCTAGATGGATGTTGTTAAATTACCTCTGTGTGAGCTTCAGGTGGATAGCTAGGTAGTCCTTGGGAGTACTCTAACAACAATGCTCAGTTTACGATAGCCTGGTCTCATGTGCCTCATGGATGCAAGCCCTTTCGGCTTTCAAAATTAGATGTTTTGGGGGCTCATCTCCCAGGTGCTGGTCTTAAAAGCTGTGGTGCCAGATGTGGGGTTCCAACCCATCACTCCTCATGGAGAAGCTCAAACTTGTGAGTTCTCCTCTTATCTTGCCTGGGAAATCCTATGGACAGAGGAGCCTGGTAGGCTACAGTTCAAAGGGTCGCAAAGAGTCAGACAACGACTGAGCAACTAAGCATGAACTGGGGGAGGGTTCGTGGTAAGACTGTGTCTCAGCCTGTCCTACCCATTTCGATGTGGGTTTTTTCTTTGCTTGATGTGTAGGAGTCATTAAGCTACTTTTGGGGTTTCTTTCAGAGGATATTGTTTTGCATGTAGTTGTAGATTCAGTGTGTCCATGAGAGGAGGCGAGGTCATCTTGAACCCAAACCTTCATGAACTTTTTATAGCCTACTTTTGGCATGCAACAATATGTTACAGTCATTTTTCATGCCAATGAAAATAAAAGTAAGCCCTTTTTCATGCTGAAAAATGTCATTATATGTGTACTCCAAATGTTACTTTAAATCACTTTATCAGTTCTGTGTAAATGTCTAGACTTATTTGATATCTATTATAAACAAGTTATAAGTTCCCTACGTTTTTATCGAAGTATGCAATTATCTCTTTAGGATAATTCTTAGAAATTGGATTGGTAGGTCAGGGGGTCTGCTCATTTTCCATTTTGATACACTGTGCTAAAATTCTCTTTAGGAAGATTGTGCCAAAGTGGTAGGTCCCACTGTTTCACATACTTGCCAACTGGTTTTGTTCATCTTTTTCATCTTTGCCAACCTTACTGACAATAAATGATATCCCTTTGTTATAATTCATGTTTCTTCAGTTAGGAATGAAACTGAATGTTCCTTTCATATTTTAATTGGGTGTCTACTTTAGCTTGCCCACTCCTTGTCTATCTTAAATTCAGTTTTAAAACATTGATTTGTGACAGTCCTTCTTATCTATAAAGTATTTCACTTTTCTGACATACTGCAGATATTCCCTCCAATTTTTCATTTGTCTTTCACTCCTATTTATGCTCCCCTTTCTTTGTATAGGAACTTAAAGTTCATAGGCACTCAAATATATCAATATTTTTATTTGCAGTGTCTGGGTTCTGTGATTAGAATGGTAAGGATACACATCTCTTTTCTTCCAGTCTTTCTTTGGCCTTGTGGTTTTTTTGGGAGAAAGGGTGTGTAAGCCTACAAAAATTTTTTTTTGCTGTATTGCATGGCATATGGGATCTTAGTTCCCCCACCAGGGATCAGACCTAGGCCCCCTGCAGTCAAAGCACGAGTCTTAACCTCTGTACTGCCAGGAAAGTCTCTAAACTTTTTATTGAAGTATAACAATACATGAAACATGAACTTCTAGATGTTCAAGCTGGCTTTAGAAAAGGCAGAGGAATCAGAGACCAAATTGCCAAAATCCGCTGGATCACTGACAAAGCAAGAGGGTTCCAGAAAAACATCTATTTCTGCTTTATTGACTACGTTAAAGCCTTTGACTATGTGGATCACAACAAATTGTGGAAAATTCTGAAAGAGATGGGAATACCAAACAACCTGACTTGCCTCTTGAGAAATCTGTATGTAGGTCAGGAAGCAACAGTTAGAACTGGACATGGACAACAGACTGGTTCCAAATAGGAAAAGGAGTACGTCAAGGCTGTATATTGTCACCCTGCTTATTTAATTTCTATGCAGAGTACATCATGAGAAACGCTGGGCTGGAGGAAGCACAAGCTGGAATCAGGATCACCAGGAGAAATATCAATCACCTCAGATATGCAGATGACACCACCCTTATGGCAGAAAGTGAAGAAAAACTAAAAAAAGCCTTTTGATGAAAGTGAAAGAGGAGAGTGAAAAAGTTGGCTTAAAGCTCAACATTCAGAAAACTAAGATCATGGCATCTGGTCCCATCACATCATGGCAAATAGATGGGGAAACAGTGTCAGACTTTATTTTTTTGGGCTCCAAAATCACCGCAGATGGTGATTGCAGCCATGAAATTAAAAGACGCTTACTCCTTGGAAGGAAAGTTATGACCAGCCTAGACAGCATATTCAAAAGCAGAGACATTACTTTGCCAACAAAGGTCCCTCTAGTCAAGGCTATGGTTTATCCAATAGTCATGTATGGATGTGAAAGTTGGACTATAAAGAAAGCTGAGTGCTGGAGAACTGATGCTTTTGAACTGTGGTGTTGGAGAAGACTCTTGAGAGTCCCTTGGACTGCACGGAAACCCAACAAGTCCATTCTAAAGGAGATCAGTCCTGAATATTCATTGGAAGGACTGATGCTGAAGCTGAAACTCCAATACTTTGGCCACCTCATGCGAAGAGTTGACTCATTGGAAAAGATCCTGATGCTGGGAAAGATGGGAGGTGGGAGAAGAAGGGGATGACAGAGAATGAGATGGTTGGATGGCATCACCAACTCAATGGGCATGAGTTTGAGTAAACTCCAGGAGTTGGTGATGGACAGGAAGGCCTGGCATGCTGCAGTCCATGGGGTCGCAAAGAGTCGGACACTGAGCGACTGAACTGAACATACTTATGTGTGCTCAGTTGTGTCTAACTCTCTGCGACCCCGTGGACTGTAACTCACCTGGCTCCTCTGTCCATGGGATTTTCCAGGCAAGAATACTGCAGTGGGTTGCCATGTCCTCCTCCAGGGAATCTTCCTGACCCAGGGATCGAACCCGTGTCTTCTGCATTGGCAGGCAGATTCTTTACCACTGAGCCACCTTTGAAGCCCCCACAACATAAAATGTAAAAGTTTCAAATCATTAAGTCTACAGCTTCATTTTCACAAAGTGATATGCATCCCAGATTCTAACCCAGAAAATACCTGATCTGATGTGCCCTCTTTCAGGCCATTATAGTATCAAAGTGTGAGGTCAAATGCAGGAAACAACTTTATGATTTCCTGAATGGCAGCCCAGTTGTCCTGACACTATTTATTGAATACCCTATTTTTTATTCGTGGATTAGAACTGTCTACTTATATTCCCACAATTACTTGGTCTATTTCTAGCTTTGCTATTTTAGTCCATTGATCTGTCTGGTTTCATCATTGTCATATTCTTTCCATTAGTCAGATGGGGTTTATAGTATATTTTCAAATCTGGCTGTGTACGCCCCATCTCACTGCTATTCTTTCTCAGATAACCTTTAGAATCATTTATTTGCAATGTGCCTCCCTTGTCTGCCCAAATCCTATTAAGATTCTAATTGTTAATTCATTAAATGTATCAGTTAATTTGGGAAAATTTGACTTTTTTTCCTCTTAATGTTGCCTTCCCATGTAAAAACAAGGTTTTTCTCTCCATTTATTCCATGTTCCTTGCAGGGATTTTATTGTTTTCTTCAAATAGATCCTGTACATCTTGTTATGTTTATTCTTAGGCATTTGAAGGCTTTTCATTATTACTGCAAATAAATGATTTTTTTCATTATAACTTCTAGTCTAACATTTTATTTAGTTAATTGTAGTTAGAGAGGCAATTAAGTTTTTTGTCTATGGATTTTCAAACAGCTTACTGAACTCATTCCAATGGGTTTTCATTTGATCCTCATGAGTTTTTCAGGTTTATCATTATACGTGTCATGTGATTCCAATCTATCCCTCCACATTGAATCTTTGGTCAGCATGTTAAGATTCCATAGCTTGCAGATGGTAAAACTCCATTCCCTCTTCTCTCCAGCCACACTACTTCTTTCTCTTCACTGTATTCATTTCTTTCCCCCTGCTCACTCCTCCTGTCCCAACCTGGCTGCAATCATCCTGACTCCACCAAAATGCTTCTTGCTATGGTCTATCTGGTTCCACTTCTGCAAATACAATTGTCATTTTAACCTTCCATCTCACGGGATGGCTCCGTCTCATAGATTCTGATGGCCATGCCCTCATGCCCTCCCCTTCCTGTGGCACCCATCACCTGCAGTCTTTCTCCCGCATCTCTGCTGCTCTTTCTGAATCCATGGTACCCCCGCCTCTGCAATTTATTATTGAGAATTCTTATTGCTCAACATTAGACCCTCGTCTTTTCATATTTTTACTCTCTACTTAGGTGATTTCACCCTGTTTTGTGGTTTTAATTACCAAGTATGCGCACATGGCTCCCGACTTTATATCTCAGGATCAGGGCTTTCCTCTGAGATGCACATTCACACATCCATTTGCCCCTCAACATTTCTGCTTGAATATCTCAAGCTCATCTTAAATTCACCAAGGCCAGCATTAAAAGCGTAACATCTCTCCCCAGATCCACTCCTCTTCACAGTTTCCATCAGTGCCTGGCATCTGTATCTACCCTGAAAACCGTCCTCCGTTCCATTCTCTCCCATTGTCATAGCCAGTCCCCAAGCCACTGGGTTTTACATCCTAACAGACACAAAATTCTTAATCATTTCTCCTTTTGCACCAGTACCACTCTGGTTTGGACTACTATCACCTTTCACTGGATGGCTAATATAGCAGCCTGCCTGGTCTCTCCATGCTCTTGAAAGTGAAAGTGAAGTCACTCAGTCCTGTCCGACTCTTTGCGACCCCATGAACTGTAGCCTATCAGGCTCCTCCATCCATGGGATTTTCCAGGCAAGAGTGCTGGAGTGGATTGCCATTTCCTTCTCCAGGGGATCTTCCCGACCCAGGAATCGAACCCAGGTCTCCTGCATTGCAGGCAGACACTTTACCGTCTGAGCCACCTCCTTCATTTTCCTCCCTGCATCTGTGCAGATCTTATATTGTTCTTATGCTTTAAACCCTTTGTCATTTTGCCCTTGCCATTCCTCAGTGATAAATACCAAAATCCTTAACCATGGACTACAGGACTCTAGCGGTGAGACCCCCATCTGTACTCTTTGCTGCTTGTAAAATTTCAAATACAGAAATGTGTAACTGAGAAAAGAAAAATTCCCTGTAATTCTATCAGTAGAGATAACTGCTGTATCTCTTAACAGTTTGGGGTGTATTCTTCCAGATGCCTTTTTAATGGATATATCTCTTATCTGTTGTTATATCAGTTTGTATGTGTGCATCTATAAACTTATTATATATGTATTATGCATAGATACTTGCATATATGTAGATAGAAATATGTCATAAATATGTACATCTTTCTACATATCTACATGTTATGGTCACCTGCAGACACAGATGGAACTCCACCCCCACCCTCCAACTCTGACCCCCATAACAAGGCTGATGACACATACATACACCAAGAGGGTATGAAAGGTTTATTGCTTAGTTACATAGTTGAGGTCTCTGAGGGAGCAGGCAAGGTGATTGGTTAGTTTTTTTTGCAGCCAGATTTGAGGGTTCCCATGTGAGGTCAGGGGCTTGTGTGCCTTGAATCTCCTGTTAGCACCGAAGATGAAGCACCCAGTCTTTCTTTTCAGTTTGTTCAAGAGCTAGAGTACGTGGGAAGTGAGAAGGGTGAGGCTTAATGGCTGTCAGCTGTCATGAAGTGGAGTCAGACTCTTCTTTATACTATACATTCTCATCTGTGAGTACACATGAAGACAGGTTCATGTTCAAACATTATACACAGCTGTCCATCCATCAGTCTATCCACACACATCCATATACAGATCTCCATATTGCAACTGTGTTTCCTCGTTAATGTTAGTATGTGTAGATCAACTTCATTCTTTTATGTAGATGTTTAGACTTCCATTGCAGAGATGTGCATAATTAGATGGCCATTACCTTGGTGATGAAATTGACTCTAATGTTCTTTCTTTCTGCTTTTACAAACAACGGGGCCCCTGAACATCACGCAAACCTTTGTTCCTGTGTAACCGTGTTAGTCATTGAGCTCTTTTATGTTCCAAATATCGTAAAAACTGTGCCTCAGATTCTTTGAAGTGATATTCTAGAGGCAAGAGACAGTTTGCTAATATATAAAATATGTATATAAACACACAAAACAGAGGAAAGAGTTGGTGGTGGGGGTGGTCTGGTGTGTAGTGTTGTTTGTCAGTCACTCAGTTATGTCTGACTCTTTGCCACCCCACGGACTACAGCACGCCAGGCCTCCTTGTCCATCACAAACTCCTGAGTTTGTTCAATTCATGCTCATTGAGTCGGTGATACCATCCAACCATCTTATCCTCTGTCGTCTCCTTCTCCTCCTATTTGAGATGAAGTGATGGGACCAGATGCCATGATCTTAGTTTTCTGAATGTTGAGCTATAAGCCAACTTTTCCACTCTCCTCTCTCACTTTCATCAAGAGACTCTTTAGTTCTTTGCTTTCTGCCATAAGGGTGTTGTCATCTGTATGTCTGAGGTTATTGATATTTCTCCCAGCAATCTTGACTCCAGCTTGTGCTTCCTCCAGCCCAGTGTTTCTTATGATGTACTCTGCATATAACTTAAATAAGCAGGGTGACAATATATAGCCTTGATGTACTCTCTTTCCTATTTGGAACCAGTCTGTTGTTCCATGTCCAGTTCTAACTGTTGCTTCTTGACCTGCGTACAGATATCTCAGGAGGCAGGTAAGATAGTCTGGCATTCCCATCTCTTTAAGAATTTTCCAGTTTGTTGTGATCCACACACACAGTCAAAGGCTTTGGCATACTCAATAAAGCAGATGTTTTTCTGGAATGTTCTTGCTTTTTCTTTTGGCTATCCCATAGTTATGTTTAATTTGGTTTTTAAATGATGACACTGCTGGAGACAATAAAATGATGTAAAAATAAATCAACAGAGAAAACTATTTGTCATGCTTTAGAATGATTCAGAATTGGTACAACAAAATTATTTCCTTAATATCTGAACTTTGGTTTTCCAAGTAGGTTCACCTTAGGACTATTGCTTAATACATGTTTTTTTTTTAATCTATTTTTATTTTTTAAAATTTATTTATTTAAATTGGAGGCTAATTACTTTACATTATTGTATTGGTTTTGCCATACATCAACATGAATCTGCCATGGGTGTACATGTGTTCCCCATCCTGAACCCCCCTCCCACCTCCCTCCCCATACCATCCCTCTGGGTCATCCCACTGCACTAGCCCCAAGCATCCTGTATCAAACCTAGACTGGCAATTCTTTTCTTATATGACATTATACATGTTTCAATGCCATCCTCCCAAATCATCCCACCCTCTCCCTCTCCCACAGAGTCCAAAAGACTGTTCTATACATCTGTGTCTCTCTTGCTGTCTCTCATACAGGGTTATTGTTACCATCTTTCTAGATTCCATATATATGCGTTAGCACACTGTATTGGTGTTTTTCTTTCTGGCTTACTTCACTCTGTATAATAGGCTCCAGTTTCATCCACCTCATTAGAACTGATTCAAATGTATTCTTTTTAATGGCTGAGTAATACTCCATTGTGTATACGTTCTTGCTTTTTTGATGATCCAATGGATGTTGGCAATTTGATCTCTGTTTCCTCTGCCTTTTCTAAAACCAGCTTGAACATCTGGAAGTTCAGAGTTCACGTACTGTTGAAGCCTGGCTTGGAGAATTTTGAGCATTACTTTACTAGTGTACGAGATGAGTGCAGTTGTGCAGTAGGTTGAGCATTCTTTGCCATTGCCTTTCTTTGGGATTGGAATGAATACTGACCTTTTCCAGTCCCATGGCCACTGCTGGGTTTTCCAAATTTGCTGGCATACTGAGTGCAGCACTTTCACAGCATCATCTTTCAGGATTTGAAATAACTAGAATCCCATGACCTTCACTAGCTTTGTTTGTAGTGATGCTTTCTAAGGTCCACTTGACTTCACATTCCAGGATGTCTGGCTCTAGGTGAGTGACCACACCATCGTGATTATCTGAGTCATGAAGATCTTTTTTGTGTAGTTCTTCTGTGTATTCTTGCCACCTCTTCTTAATATCTTCTGCTTTGTTAGGTCCATACAATTCCTGTCCTTTATTGTGCCCATTTCTGCATGAAAAGTTCCCTTGGTATCTCTAATTTTCTTGAAGAGATCTCTAGTCTTTCCCATTCTATTGTTTTCCTCTATTTCTTTGCATTGATCACTGTGAAAGGCTTTCTTATCTTTCCTTGCTATTCTTTGGAACTCTGCATTCAAATAGGTATATATTTTATTTTCTCCTTTGCCTTTGGCTTCTCTTCTTTTCACAGCTATTTGTAAGGCCTCCTCAGACAACCATTTTGCCTTTTTGCATTTCTTTTTCTTGGGGAAGGTCTTGATCACTGCCTCCTGTACAACTGTCACGAAACTTTGTCCATAGTTCTTCAGGCACTCTATCAGATCTAATCTCTTGAATCTATTTGTCATTTCCATTGTATAGTCATAAGGGATTTGATTTAGGTCATACCTGAGTGGTCTAGTGGTTTTCCCTACTTTCTTCAATTTAAGTCTGAATTTAGCAATAAGGAGTTCATGATCTGAGCCACAGTCAGCTCCCCATCTTGTTTTTGCTGACTGTATAGAGCTTGTCCATCTTTGGCTGCAAAGAATATAATCAGTCTTATTTTGGTATTGACCATGTGTTAATGTCCATGTGTAGAGTCTTCTCTTGTGTTGTTGGAAGAGGGTGTTTGTTATGACCAGTGCATTCTCTTGGAAACACCATGTTAGCCTTTGCCCTACTTCATTCTGTACTCCAAGGCCAAATTTGCCTGTTACTCCAGGTATTTCTTGACTTCCTGCTTTTGCATTCCAGTCTCCTATAATGAAAAGGACATCTTTTTTGGGTGTTAGTTCTAGGTCTTGTAGGTCTTCATAGAACTGTTCAATGTCAGCTTCTTCAGCATTACTGGTCACAGCATAGACTTGGATTACTGTGATATTGAATGGTTTGCCTTGGAAACAGAGATCATTGTCATTTTTGAGACTTCATCCAAGTACTGCATTTTGGACTCTTCTGTTGACTATGATGGCTACTCCATTTCTTCTAAGGGATTCTTGCCCACACTAGTAGATAAAATGGTCATCTGAGTTAAATTCACCCATTCCAGTTCATTTTAGTTCGCTGATTCCTAGAATGTCGACGTTCACTCTTGCCATCTCCTGTTTGACCACTTCCAATATGCCTTGATTCATGGACCTAACATTCTAGGTTCCTATGCAATACTGCTCTTTACAGCATTGGCCTTTACTTCCAACATCAGTTACATCCACAACTGGGTGGTGTTTTTGCTTTGGTCTTTTCATTCTTTCTGCAGTTATTTCTCCACTGATCTCCAGTAGCATATTGGGCACCTACCGACTGTTCATGGGGTTCTCAAGGCAAGAATACTGAAGTGGTTTGCCATTCTGTTTTCCAGTGGACCATGTTTTGTCAGAAGTCTCCACCATGACCCATCTATCTTGGTTAGCCTTACATGGCATGCGTCATAGATTCATTGAGTTATACAAGATGTGGGCCATGTGATCAGATTGGTTCATTTTCTGTGATAAGGTGTAGGGTGGTTAGGGAGGGCATTTATAATAGGGCAGAGTCATGTGGGAGTGACCACAGATGTCTAAGGAAGAGTGTTCTTGTGTAGAAAAAGTGTATTGAATAATTTTTAGGTCAAAGGGTGTGTATATTTTAATTGCAATGAATCTTGTCAAATTATTTTCATTTAAAAATTTATATGCTCTTGATAAGTAACACACTCTTAAAGCATCTGTTTCTTTCCATCATCACTAACCCCTCTCCCCCTTTTTTTCATGTTGAGTGTTTTTTTGCTTCAATTTTTTTAATTGGAGGATAATTTCTTTACAATATTGTGTTGGCCTCTGCCATACATTAATGTGAAATCAGCCACAGGTATACATATTCCCTTCTCTCCTGAACTCCCCATCTCCTGCCCCATTCCACCCCTCTAGGTTGTCATTGACCACCGTCAAATCCCCTTTTTAACCTTTTTTGATATTGGTGGACAATAAATTATATCATGTCTTAATGTGTACTTTATTAGTAAGGCTGAGCATCTCTCCTCTGTTTATTATCCATTTGTATTTTTTTGGGGGGGTAATTTTCTTATTTATGTGATTTGCAGAATTTCTGCAGGCCATGAACTATTTATTATACTAGAGATATTTTTTCTTTGTTCATGGTTTGCCTTAAGATGTTACTAGTCAAGTTTTTGACATATAAAATTAAAACTTTTTTGTCAACTTAACAGTTATTTTCACCTAGAGAGTTAGTGTTTTGGGTCATGTTGAATGGCCTTCAGCACCCATTAAACCATATTTCTAAAAACATTTCTAAAACAGCAAAGCCTTTCAGTGTTTCATCTAAAACATTAATTTCTTTATTTACAGTTTACTAATGCTTAAGCTCTGAGCTAAAGATCCAGCTTTAAAAAGCAACACAATGCTTAGCCGCTTTCCTGGCCCATAAGCATTTGTCTAGTTCAATTGATTCACGTGCTTCTACTGTGGCAATTCAATTTCCATAGATACTTGGATCTATTTTGTGACTCACTGCTTTACTGATCTATTTTGGCATCAATATCATATTGCTAATGATTGGAAGTTTGTTTAGTGGCTCTTGGGTTAATCACCTCAAGATTCCCTTACCCACACATGTTTTCAGAAGTTTCTTGAGCTTTTTAAACATGTTAATGATTAGAATAAATTTTTTTTCCCCTCCAAATTGACTCAAAAATCCTATTGGGATTTTACTTGAGATCCATTAGAGTTACTACAGATTACCTCGAGAACTACTTTTTAAAACAATAGTGTTTTTCTATTTAAGAACAAATTTAGTTTTCATGTCCCTTAGTAGAGTTTTAGTCTTTATGTCTTACACATTTCTTAAGTTTATTTCTAAATACTTTATTTGTATTCCTATTAGCTGTGTCCAACAAACTTAATATGCTGGATTTTCATTCCCCTCGATGTTACTTTTTATTTTTCTTAATGTTTCGACGCATGGATTGTTTAAGAGTTTGGAGATTTTGCTGTTATTTCTAGCTTTGATAGCATTTTAGTCAGAGAACACATTCTATGGTTGCAGTTCTTCTAATTCCTTTGAGGTTAATTTTATGGCCCAGAATGAGGTCTTTCTTGGTGAATATTTCATGGTTAGAAAAGAATATGTATTCTGCTGTGTGTTAGGTGGGGTGTTCCATAAGTGTCAGCGAACTCCTGTTGGTTGACTGTATTGTAAAGTTTTTTATCCTTGCTGATCTTCGGTCTAGCAGTTCTGTCAACTGTGGAGAGTGGTTTGTTACTGAAAAATCACCACCGTGGCTTTTTCAGTTTTTACTGAAAGAATGTAATCTGAAGCTCTTCAGTATATCAGCCTTTAGGAGTGCTGTCTTGTTGGACTGAATCTTTTATCACTGTGTAATATCCCTCTTTGTACCTGGTGTGTGCTGTTATTAGAAGTAGGGATTTACAGATCTTTGTTTTTGTTTTTTTTATTTTTACTTTATTTTACTTACAATATTGTATCGGTTTTGCCATACATTGAGAGATCTTTGTTTTTAATACAGTGAATCTGGAGTGAAGCCTGAAAAGACTCATTTCTACGAAGTTCCCAGATGATCTTTAGTATTTTTCACTTGTTTGGTGGTGTTTTTTGTTTTGGATATATATCAACAATACATTGCTGCGTCATATGGTAGTCCTAGTTTTAGCTATCTGAGAAATCTCGATACTGTTTTCCACAGTGGTGGCACCAACTTATATTCTCACCAACAGTGTATGAAAGAGTTCCCCTTTCTCCACATTTGTGCCAACATCTGTTATTTGTGTGCTTTTTGAGGCTAGCCATTCTGATACGTGAGGAGATATCTCACTGTGATTTGATTTGCATTTCCCTGACAATTAGTGATGTTGAGCATCTTCTCATGTGCCTGTTAGCCATCAGCATTTCCTCTTTGGCCATTTTTATAATTAGGTATCAGAGTTCTTGCTTGCTAACAAAAATTGACTTGGGTTAACTTAGGCATAGAAGACTTTATTGAAAGAATATCCAGTAACACTGGCTGGATTGCTGGAGTCCCACTAGCAAGCAGAGCCCAAAACCCTCTAGGGAATTGCTCTCCCTGATCCTAGCTGTGGAACACAGTTCTGTGACCTCAACTGAACCCAGCAGGGTCTCACACCATCTTGGACTTTGAATCTGGTGCAAAGGATATGAAGTAGAGCTAGTTTAGAATTATTCAGGAGGTGGTAGGAATTTTGGTGTTAAAATAGAAGTGGCAGTAAAGGCAGGACCTAGACACTACATCTATTCCCAAAAGACTTCCTCCTGGCTCATCCTGTCAGAACTGAAGAGGGCAAGTTGACTTTTAGCAGAGGGGGTTATTACAGGAAGGGAGAGGGTTACTGGTTAAGTGAGCTGAATTGGTATGAGAAGGGGTAGGAAAACAGGCAGCTCTCTCATCTTCCCCAGGTATTGGTTTGCTCCAATGATAGCCAAGGGGTGAGTGCAGGGAGAAGTCTGACCTGGCCGGTGCATGTTAACATCACTCCCAGCTTCTGGAAGAGTCACACAAAATGCCTACAAAAGCTTGGCCCAAATAAATACTAGATCTAAGATGTCAGAATTGCACAATTTACAGAATGGCTGCAAAGCCTTTCATTTATGTATTTGGTGGGATGAATCCTTATTTTCCCTTTGGCATGAAGATCAGTTGAAAAGTGACTGGGGTGCAGTATATTGAGTTATTCCTTGTGCTTTTCAGGTTCTTATGAGTGCATCGTTCCTGGGGGCCCTGTGTCTTTTCTCATCTGTCTGTGTGGTATGTGCCATTTCTGCATTTACTCTCCCCATTGAGACCAAAGGTCGCGCCCTACAGGTAAGTGATGTGGGAATCTAAGTATTCTCCTTTTGACCAAAGGAAATGAGCTTGGAGTATGAAAATTCTTTTAAGTAGAGGTGATAATGCCAAAGCCTGTGCTCACACAAGGGTACATTTGTTTAGCAGGTTCCAGCAGAAAAAATGGGTATCCAGTGTTCTTCCATGTAACTTTGAGCAGCATACTGATTTATTCACTTCAAACCTTTGCTTTCTGTAAAGCTTGAACTGGGACTAAATGAGTATTACTGAAACTTCAGCATTCTACCCTTTCCACTTTTCTTCTGTATAGAAGCAGTGCTGCAGAGCTAAATGTGGCCATAGGGTCAGAAACAGCTGTTTGCATTGCCTGTAGGATCACAGAGTCTTTACTGTCGGTCCCGCTATCTTCCCCTCAGTTTTATCAACTGCCCGTGGTAAGAGTGGAGGCAAAAACTTCCACACAGCACCAGCTCCACCCAATACTGACAGTCAGACACAAAGTACATAAAAAGATATCCCAGAAGTATAAAGTGTGCTCCTGGGGGCAAAGTTGTATGAGAGACAGCTTCTCCTAGCCCTCTGCCCTTACAGTTGGCTCTGTTTCCCTGCCTTAAATACAAAGCTTATTGCTGGCAGGTAAGGGCATGTGTGTACACGCACACATGGGAAAGGCGGGAGAACAGCTGAAGTTAGTGTATACAGTTGACCATTAAACAGGGGTTAGGACACCAACCTTCCAGGCTGTCAAAACCTGCAGTATTAAAAACTTAGTCTTCAGTGTCCACAGTTCCTCACATCTGCAGATTCAACCAACCATGAACTGCAGATTATACAGTACTAGAATATTTACAGTTGGAAAAAAATCCACGTAAAAGTGGACCTGCACAATTCAACCCCATGCTGTTTGAAAGTTAACTGTAGTTTGGCTGATCTGAGCTGCCCCATCTAAATGGGACTGTGAAATCATCGTGCTTGTTTGGCTGAATGCAGCCTGCCCTCTCTCCTATATGCTATTTATAGTGAATCATGTGCACATGTTAATTATTTGTCCTGGTACAGATGTGTTTTGTTGTCTGAGTAGTTGGAAAACACTATTGAGTTAAGAGAGGGAAAGCACAACACGCTAGTGTCAATTTTTTCTTGTTCTAGATTCAAGATGTGTTATTCTGTTTTCCCTTTAACTTTTAATCTTTAAGGTAATATGCATTTTAATCACAGATTAGATAACTTACTAAGTAATTAGAAATTTAGGGCTTTGTTTAGGTTCCTTACTTGGAAAGGTGACCTAATCACTGAATCCTTAAAACTAGGGATTGTATTAGGTGATTCAGATGATTCCTTTTAATCTTAAATAATAGGATTATCACACTCTTCACACAGTTGAGGAAAGTAAGGCAAGGGAAAGTTAAGTAACTTGTATAAAGGTGAAAGTGAAGTTGCTCAGTCATGTCCGACTCTTTGTGACCTCATGGACTGTAGCCTACCAGGCTCCTCTGTCCATGGGATTTTCCAGGCAATAGTACTGGAGTGGATTGCCATTTTTTTCTCCAAGGGATCTTCCCAACCCGGGTCTCCTGCATCATAGACAGATGCTTTACTGTCTAAGCCACAAGGGAAATCCAAAACTTGTATAAAGGAACATGCTAAATACAGAGGGACTGGAATTTAAACTAGATTGCAAAATTAAGTGGTGCTAAATCTTATGCTAATTTTCTATGGTGGTGGTTTTTTAAAGTAGTAATAATATATATAAAATGAAATCTGGCTCATCATCTCACGTGCTTTATGGATTTCTGATTCAAGTCATATGAGACAGTGACAAAAACCATTCCCTTTTCTGTTGATTGAAATGATATTATTTTACATGTCTGTTTATAAGACTTAATATCAGTTCCTACAGCTTTCATATGCAGATCCAATAAATATATTTGTGTGGGAATGTAGCCTTTGATGGCTCTGCCACTCAATGGCTGTATGTCTTCAGGCCAATCTCAGAAGGTGTATGTCTATATCTCAGTGTTGTGAGCACTTAACATATGAAACTGTCTAGTAACCAATACAGTAAAACTTCTAAAAATGTTTAAAACATGCCTCAAATTTTACCTTTCAACAGCATCCCAAATAATTTGAATGAACCAACCTGGCCAATAGTTAAGTTTTTAAAGTAATTCTAAAGTGGAATTACTACTATTATTTTGATGAACTTACTAAACAATTAAAAAAAAAAGGTAAGTATAATGTGATTTTTTTTCCCTAAGTGATATCTGTAATTGAATTATAAAAGTACTATTGCATTGTCAGGTACACAATGCAATAGTGTACCTGTTAGACCCTTAATTCCTTATTAAAGTTTTTAGTGCCAGATAGCTTAATGTGAAGACTTAAAAAAAAATTAAATGTATTATCTATTCTTTCTCCAGCAAATTAAATGAAGATCTGCAAATCTGTGTCTACCAAAGAAGAAAAATGTATTTTCATCTTCACAAAGAATTGTGGCACATTTAAAAACACCTGGTTTAATTTTGGTATACTACTTGGTAGTTAAGAAATTGATCATGTATTTTTGAAAAACAAGAGGATGAAATAAGTTAGCTGTATATACAGTCTCTTAGGGAAGACATCAATACAGAAGTTTCATAAAATATACATTAAGGTTGGTGAGGGATATCTAGGGGAGGGAGAAGCTGGCTTTCATTGCTTGGCATCAAGTCTGTTCATGTTTATATGAATAATAAGTATCAGACAAAACCTATACTTGATATTCTCCCTGAGGTATACATCAAAAGCTGTATTAAAATTTTGTAGCTAACAGTGTCAGACTTTATTTTTCTGGGCTCCAAAATCACTGCAGATGGTGACTGCAGCCATAAAATTAAAAGACGCTTACTCCTTGGAAGAAAAGTTATGACCAACCTAGATAGCATATTCAAAAGCAGAGACATTACTTTGCCAACAAAGGTCCGTCTAGTCAAGGCTATGGTTTTCCCAGTAGTCATGTATGGATGTGAGAGTTGGACTGTGAAGACGACTGAGTGCCGAAGAATTGATGCTTTTGAACTGTGGTGTTGGAGAAGACTCTTGAGAGTCCCTTGGACTGCAAGGAGATCCAACCAGTCCATCCTGAAGGAGATCAGCCCTGGGATTTCTTTGGAAGGAATGATGCTAAAGCTGAAACTCCAGTACTTTGGCCACCGCATGTGATGAGTTGACTCATTGGGAAAGACCCTGATGCTGGGAGGGATTGGGGGCAGGAGGAGAAGGGGACGACAGAGGATGAGATGGCTGGATGGCATCACAGACTCGATGGACGTGAGTCTGAGTGAACTCCTGGAGTTGGTGATGGACAGGGAGGCCTGGCGTGCTGCGATTCATGGGGTTGCAAAGAGTCGGACACGACTGAGCGACTGAACTGAAGACATGAGTTTGAGGTGGTATCATTAAGCCTTTCAAAACAAATAGAAGTCATCAAATTCACAATTAGCATACTTAAATTGTGACCTCCATACTTTATAATGAAAATTACTTATTCATAAAAGAATGTGCTTTAATTCATTGCAGTCTTGTGTATATAATAACCAAAGTAGCTGGGAATAAACTTTTTCCCAGACATTCTATTTTGACTCTAATTTCATTACAGCATAGCAAGCTTTTCTACATGATGTAATTATATGCCATTTGGAGAACAATCACTTGCATGCATATCATACCTGTGCACACAGGTATGCTGTGGAAGGAAAACACCCATGTTTTTACATTTAGTCTGTTGTTGCTCTTTGGATTTATGGTAGACTTCTTAAAAGAGGAATCGATACCCAATGACTTGACTGCCCTACTCCTTCCACCTCCGTTTTGCAATGGAAAAAAGAAAAAAGAATTTCTTGCTACAATGATGAAGTGTCCCTGCACTAGCGAACTATGTGTATGCAAATCATTCCTATTTGAACTACAGGCACAAATGGCTTGAAGTCAGGAAACTGACTATAAAGGGCCAGAGAATAAACATTTCAGACTCTGAGCTACATATGGTCTCTGTCAACAGCCCTCGCCAGCCTTTAAAAATGTTAACATTATCAGCTCTCAGGCTGTATAAAAGGAGGCCATAGGCTGAATTTGGCTAACAGGCCATAGTGGTTTTTTTGAAGTAAGTTTGAAGGCTCAAGATGGAGCCACTCCTGCCCAGGTGCCATGTCAGCAAACCAAAACTTAAATAACCTTCATGTCCCTGTAAATGGTCTGCTTGACCAGAAACATGGTACAGCCAGTTGGCCAGACACCAAGCCAAGTGTGGCTCTCTCCTTACCTCCTTATTCCTTAATTTTATCCTCCTGCCTTCAGCTCCCCTTTGCAGTATTTTGGGCCCCTGCAAGGGGAGAGTGCCTGCTTCAAGTGTCAAAGTTTGTTTGGATTGCCTAAATCGTCTTCTTTGATCATCTGTAACGGTCTTTGGAGGGGAGGATGGAATCCCAAGCTGACTTCCAATGGCCTGTGGGGCAAGATGCATAGGCAAAGAGCCCACTGAACCCTTTGTGTTGGTTTTTCTCATCATAACCAAGGGCAAGCCACTTAGGGATTTGAGCTCCGACCCCTTGTACACAGTTCTGATCCAAACAAACTTTATGTAAGGGGAAAAAGAAATGTGTGTGTGTATACTTACTTCTCAGAAAAGTTCCAAGACAGCTATACTGGGAACCTACAATGGGTGGCAGCAGTTAGGGAATGCATAAAGAGAAGTCCACAGCAAAAGTGTGGGGAGACTTGGAAAATAAGAAATTACAACTGTTTGAACTAATGGCACATCATCATCTAAGCAGCACAAGTCATACTATTTAAAAGTCATTAGGGCGACTGCTGCTTTTATAAAGAAATCTCATTTAAAGATTAAATAGATCAACTGTTAAGGGGAATCTTGAATCCAAAGATGTAAAACTGGTAAGCATGGATCAAACACTTAAAAGATTTTATAGTGCTTCCCACCTAAATCTAAGACTCATGTGCTAAGATGGTCATAGACTGGGTTAGATTGACACTGGGCCACCTGACAAACTCAAAAAAAATTCTGTGCAACAAAGTACACTAAAATACCACCAGATCCCCAACCTAGCAGAGTACATCCCTCTTAAGTAGTAATTTGGTTCCCAAAGATCCAAGGCTTACCTAAGACTCCTTGAGATCGATGAGTTTCAAATAACTGAGCAGTCCACCTTCCGGCACACCTGCTTATTCTGTCATAATAATTGTGGTCCTGGAAACTGCAGACAACTACAGAAAAGGCAAAATCTAAGACAACCTAGCATTGCAATGGCCATCATCAGGGACATTCCAGTTAGACACATTGTTTATTTAAGAACAACCTGTGAAAATATTCCCAAATCAACCAGAATGGGATATATTTTAATTGCTATGCAGAAGACTCCAAAATGCTGCAAAATTCCAAAACAGCTTCATTGAAAGATTCAATGCTAAAGGCTATTGAAAAATCAGAGAAAACAAGACAAATGTGGCTCCAACAACTATTTTTCTTTACCTGAATAGTGTCTCCTAATCCTAACTGAACTGCCTTTCCACTTTGAAGAGCCAAGACCAAAAACATTTACCAAGTTGGTTTTAAAACTGCAACAGCTCCAAGGCCAGATAACTAAGGTAATAAAACCCCCTCCCTCCTGAACTTGAATACCCCCTTATCTACTCTTCCAGGGTGAATGGGACTCTGAGGGATTTTCTGATAAACTCTTAACAGTTATTCCCTTAAACAGCCAAGGGGAAACTAAAACAAATGGAAAACCTTGTAAAATCCTAGTAGGTGAGAACTTACATTCTTTACTGTAAATTCTGTTCACTGGAATCTGTAGATCGGGATCTTGGGAAAACCCACAGAAGCTAGCCAAAAGTGAGAATTCTTACCAAAGTCTGCTCTTGCTGGTCCCTGGAGTTTCTGGTCCAGAGAGAAATTTCACATCCTTCCCTTTCCAAATGAAGACTTTTGGGAGTCTGGTTTGGGGAACTCATTGGTTATTGATCCTTTCTCTCCCAGGAATAGCTATTGCCTTCTTGTGTCCTGAGAACTTGGCTGGCCTTTCTGCCTGCTGACACATGGGAGTTGTTTGTTCTTGTGTATGGAGGCAGTTCAACTATCAGGCCACAAAATATGGCTGGACAGAAATGTGGGTTCCATCCCATTTGCAGCTTACCAACTGTTGCCAGCTTCTTTGGAAACTGTCCAAGTACTTCTTTCTTTTGGCTCTCTTTGGGAGTGACTCTGGATCTAGGGAGGGTAGTAGCTCTTGGTGTTAGTTCAGTACAGCCAGGAACAGTCACTGTCCAGTCTGAAATTTGATGTTGCGTGGATGGTCCCCTTCGTATCTTTCAGGTTATAATCCTGTATTCCAATCCTATTTCCTGTTTCACAAATTGAGTCTTTGTAAGAGTAGAAAAAGTTCACCTATCCTTTTTACTAATCAGAACCTCTCCCCTATCTCACAAGGTTTGTGAAAGTGAAAAGTGAAAGTCGCTCAGTCATGTCCGATCCTTAGTCCATGGAATTCTCCAGGCCAGAATACTGGAGTGGGTAGCCCTTCTCTTCTCCAGGGGATCATTCCAACCCAGGATTGAACCCAGGTCTCCCGCATTGCAGATGGATTCTTTACCAGCTGAGCCTCTAGGGAAGCTCCAAGGCTTGTAGGTATTGTAAAAATGCAGGCTTCAGGTAACATCTTTCTTGGAGGAAGCTGCATTCTTTGTTGATGCCTGTGAGATAGATGTTTAAGTGTCTTTGCTAGAACTGAGGTTTGTCTCTTTGGAATGCAAACTTCAGGGAGGAAATTTTTTTACAAAAAAAGGGGTGGGCAGTATTTGGAAACTAGGTAAATGAAAAAAATCTTAAGTCTTCTCCACAGATACTAGTAAAAAAGTTTAAACTATCTGAGCAAGTAACCTTAATTCATTCCATCTGCCAGAAACACAATTTGGATCCAACTGTTTTTATAAACTAGTGAGTTTTGAATTATCATACCCATCTCGTGGCTAAAATTGTAAAACAAGCTGTAAGATCAGTATACAGATCTTATGTCTACACGTATGTCACAGATGTGCAATTTTATTCTTCTGGATGGCGTGGTCAAAATTTGTGAAGAGCTCCATTAAACTGACTTAAAGACAAATAGAAGTTTATATAAATCAAATAAACTCTCAGAAATATAGAAACTAAGCCAAATATTTTTCAAGTTCATGCGATCTAGGATAATCTTTGGTTAAAAAAATTAGTTTAAGTTGTGTCTGTTTAATTAAAATAGACACATCTTTAAAGTTATCAACATTAACGTAATGTGGACATACAACTTTTATTCTATCTAGGCTTACTAAATGGCTTCCTTTGTAGCTCATTTGGTAAAGAATCTGCCTGCAATGCAGAAGACCTGGGTTCGATTTCCTGGGTTGGGGAGATCCCCTGGAGAAGGAAATGGCAACCCACTCCAGTATTCTTGCCTGTAGATTCCCATGGTCAGAGGAGCCTGGCAGGCTATAGTTTGTGGGCATGCAAGAGTCAGACATGACTTAGTGACTAAACTACCAGGATTACTAAAAGTCAAATAAGTTCATGTTATTTCTTTTACAGAATTTGTCAGCAAGAAATTAGATGAAGATAATAGTGGTTTAAAGTCTCATGAAATTTTCATGAGTAATCCAAACATAATTGTTAACAAACATAAATAAATTTATAAAGGAGCTCTTCAACAATAATCATGTTTTATGGTATATCTGCTTAAAAATTGTTTCCAAAATATTTTTGGCACTTGAAACCTTAAAGTCATACTGAGATTAAATGATGGATATTTATTGAATCATTTATAAGAGAAAATTCTGAAATATTAATTACTGAGCATAGACTTACAGAAAAACTGAAAGATATTTGGAACATCTTTTGTGTAATGCTGAAAAATTTCCTGCGAGGAAGAATATACTTCCAGAAATTATTGCAAAAGCATTATCTGATAAGAAGTGATACTTAATTCTGTTAGGTTATTTGTGCGGGCATATGTTATTAATATAAGTTATCAAGAAATTATATTAAATGTCAGATAATCTGACATTCTAGTACAGTGGTATCAGTCATAATTCCAGTTATTATCTTAAAATGTTAGATATCTATTTGTAGCTCATAGAAATAACCAATTTTTATTGTCAATTCCATAACTGAACTCTTGTCAGCTCTCTAACCACTAGTATTTTAAAGTCTTGTCATTTATAGACAGTTATTATTTTACTCTGATCCTTTTACAAAAATGAGATTCATGCAAAGTACCCTATCAAGTACTCTTGACCACCGACACTGCTGTTAACGTGTCAAACCTTTTGTCCTTATTTCATAACTGTGTAAACATGGAAGACCTCAAAAACTGAGGAGGAGAAGTAGCCCACATCAAGACAGACTGCCTTCTCCCAAGAATGCTATTACTCATATACCTCAGGCCATTTCAAATTGAACATAATCCAACTTCCAACTGCTAGATTTGTGGTGATGCTGGTGATCCTGTAGTTAGTTATTTTTGCCCATCATAAACTTCCCCCCTGTTTTCCAATGCCTGTCTTTGGAACAAGCTCACTTGATAAATACTTCTGGAGAAGTATAGACCAATTATATGAAACATATAAATAGACCAACTGGCTTTGAGAAGTATCCCCCACATCCATATTTCTTGACTTATTTGATTCTAGTTAGTTTTGGACATGGAAACCCTGGTTCAGGAATACTTTCCAAACCATGGGTATTATTTTGATGCTAATAATTTTTGCCTCCCTACTAGGCTGTGTACTCACGAAAGCTTTAAATGCATGTGGGGTAGCCACTGACCAGCTAACAACTGTCTGACCAAAACGACCAAAGAGAACAGAACATAACCAGTTCCAAGAATACAAGCCTGACATCTCTTCTGAACATTACACTAAGATTCAAAGTGGAAATAGTAACTGAAAATCATACTAGGACTGATATTTTTAATTGAAACTCTCAACTGGTCAAGAGAATGATCCAAAGGTGGTACCAGGCCTATTCTAGGACCAACATGAAGCCACTTCTGGTGGGGGTGCTATGTACACAAACTAAAACTTACTTTCATTTCCCAATAAATGCTCTACTTGACCAGACATGCCATACATCCAGTCAGCCAATCATCAAATGCCAAGCAATTTCTGGTCTCTGTACTGACTTTCTGGTTCTTTATTCTTTGCCCCATAAAACTTCCTGCCTTCCATACCATTTTGTTGTTCTCTGAACCATTGCCTTCTTCATGAAGTGTTGAATAAAAGTTTGTTTGGATTACCTAAATTGTCATCTTTAATACTTTTAAATAGTTTGTAGACCTTAGTCTAGTTATTAGAAAATTTTAGATCAAAATATTTTTGATGCAAATGTGTCTTGGCTACACATGTAGGGTTAGCCAAATAACCCTTAGTGGTTCAGTGGTTAAGACTCCACTGGCCAATGCAGGGAACGTGGGTTTGATCCCTGGTTGGGGAAGATTCCACAACTAGGGCAGTTAAGCCTGCACGCCACATCATGACTAAGGCCTGAGGCAGCCAAAAAAAAGAACAACCCATGACAAACTGTAACTCAAAACCCTAACGCTGACCTTAGCAGTAAATAATACTTAAAATCAAAGAATAGCAGTGACTGAAAACCACTGACAAAACTGATGCTTAAGCACCTTCCCAAGGATTTCAGGAACTTTCAATGTGGTGGTATCCAAGCTTAAGATACTATACAATGTTGTCTAGAACTGTCTAGCACTCAAGCTTCCTAGAAGACACTAAATTAGTCTACAGCAAACCCTGTCAACATAATTTCAATTCAAATACTGAATTTCAGAAATCTTTTATAAACTCATAAATATTGCTTACCTTAATCGTTTCAGGCACTAGTAGAAATGGAAGTCAACAAACGTCAAGTCATTTAAAACTTTAAAAACTTGTGGATTGGTTTCACAGTCCACTAAAAGATAATACTAGTTGAGGTATTAACAATAGTAACATAACTCTAGTCTCTGTACAAGCATACTTTGCTTTATGCAATGAGACAGAGGTTGAATTTCTGGATCTATAGTTTTATGTATAGAAGAGAATTTGATTTTTTAAAATCTCTTCAAAGCACAGTTTACAGTGGCCAAAAAATCCTCCTGTAATATGAATGTCAATGCCTTTATTTGGGACCTATTATATCTTGAGCTTTCTTAACATACACCCTCATCAGTAAATGCTTTCAACGACTAGATTAGAGAAACAGCATCATTGCCAAAGCATGGCCCTTAATGGCTCACTGACACCCTCTTCTTCTGTCCCATTTGCCAAATTAATTTTTTGCTTATCTTTTAAAGTTGGTGAAATCCCTGTGTTATAGTTTTGTTTTTGTTTGTTTAAAAGTCTTCCTATTGTTTATGGACTAGTAGCTATGGTCCATAGGGTTGCAAAGAGTTGGATATGACTGAAGTGACTTAGCATACACAGCTCATCCCTAAATGGACTGATTTTATAGAGGAATATACAAAGGACACAAAGAAGACCCACACTAGTTAATGTTCTACTGAATGACAAACAGTAATTTTTCCATTAAAAATTCCTTGTTGTGGTAAAATATTCACAGTAAAAATTCATCAAAGCTGATTTTTATTAAAATCAAAGCATTAGTTGACTCTCCCAAATTAAAAACAACAACAAAGACTACTGCCTCAGATATCCTTCACAATAAACAAAACCTTCATGGGGAGAGAAACTGTGATCTGATTGGCTAGCATTATTCTCTTTCAAGAACATGAGCCATCAAATGTGAATTTTAGATAATTCACATCCAAGATGAAGAGATAATATACATAAAAAGACATGAATTCTTAACTTACATGATATTATAAAAACTTTTTAAAAATATGTATGTGCATGGTTATTTTAAAGGAGGGCTTCTAAAGATCCCCTGGAGAAGGGAAAGGCTACCCACTCCAGTATTCTGGCCTGGAGAATTCCATGGACTGTACAATCCATGGGGTTGCAAAAAGAGTTGGACATGATTGAGTGACTTTCACTTTCTATTTCAACAAGCAATTAGATGGTTGAACTCATGGTTATGTCCATAATTTTAATGGCCAATCAGATCACTCAGTTTCTCTCATTCATAACAGATACAGATGAAAAAATAAGAACATATTTTATTTAAATTTAAAAATCTTTTGCTCCCGTGAAGCAACCTACTGCTGGGATTCACGTTCATCTGTAGATCAAAAGGAGTTAGTTCCTCCTTTCACTGTCTAACTAGTCTCTCCATGTAACCTAAATTTAAAAGTTTAAGCAGTATTAACAGCAAGAGAAAACTGAAATGCAAATGCATATACTCACCCTTTGATTGTGGAATGAATCTTTTTGGAAGCAGTCCTAAATTATGTTATGTCTACACTATTGTGTAGTAGTAAAATGTGGAGCCAGTTCTTTAGCTTGGAAAGGAAAGTAAAGCTACCAAAAGAGGACATTTTCCTTCTAGGAACTTCCAATTTCCTACCCTTCAATTCAGAAAAGAAAAGCAGGGCCTGTTAATTCAAAGGGCAAGGTAATTGTATTGCCAGATAGTATTTGGAATTTAATATTGGAGAAGGAAATGGCAGCCCACTCCAGTATTCTTGCCTGGAGAATCCCATGGACCGAGGAGCCTAGTGGGCTACAGTCCACGGGGTTGCAAAGAGGTGGATACAACTTCACTTTCACTATCATGGTATACATTATCCTTGTAAGTCACTGACTGTGTATTGGGTTTTCTTATTGATGGGAAAGATCAGATGCTTGGCACCTGGGAAAACTTTTGATGAGCTGGACTGAGTCAGTTCTAGGTGCCACATGGCCTGTTTATCATGTGATCCCCCTTCAGCATTGGGAGTCCTGCAGATATGACATGAGGCTCTTGGTTCTAAATATAGAGGGCAATCTCCAGGAGTTTTTGATCAGAGGTAAAAACTGGAGTTTTCAAATTTAGGTCAAGGTTGCTTGAGTTGCACTGACCTTTTGAAAGGAATGCTCTCCAAGTGGCCATGAGGTATAGTCAGGCTCTTCTGATAGCTTATTTCTATTATAATTTAAGGACTACTTTGCTGGGATCTTCCTGGACACATAGGCACCTGCTAATAAGGTCAGAGGACTTTAAAAACTGTTAAGAAAATGCTATTTGGAGAGAGAAACTCTTCTAATATATGTGGTTGTCAAGTGCCTTTCATTCAGCAATATATATATGTGTGTGTGTGTGTGTATGTATATATATATAAAGGTGAAAGAAAAATAATGTTTTAAACGATTCATATGGCACTGAATATAACAGTGAAAGTTCTGGGTACATTAGTAGACATTCTGGCTCAGATGCATTTAGGAAATTATAATTTTTCACTCTTAAGTGCTACTTCCCTTTGTGATCATCAAAATTTATCTGCAGTGCCCTCCTTTAACTAAGGAGACAAATGTGGAAGAAGAAAATGTCCTAAGGAACTATTCTAACATAAAAACAATAAACGGATTAGCAACAGCTCCATGGCTGCTGTGCTAAAGACGCTGGAGCAAAAGAAGACAATCAAGTGGTAAATGCACTATTACCGAAATCTGTTTGTTTCTGGAGAATAAACGGCAAATACATACTCAAAACCATACAACAACAACTTCCCTGAAACACGTATTTGGAAAAGTGAATTACGGTTTCTTAACCTTTAATACATAATTGACATATGGACTAAGTCTACACAAAGTGAGATGCTCTTGCCAATAAATAATCAGTATTTTCTCATTTTATCTTCAGCAGTACCTGAAAACCCAATGACTTAGCCACAAGGCATTTTCAAATTATCCATTTGAAGACATAATGCCATGTGGGAAGTCCTCTAGGTTTAATTCATGGGACCTGACACCATCCAAAGGATAAAATTCTGTCAAGTCAGCTATATTTTTATTCTTCTGGCCTAAGAGGAAAATATCCTCAGCCAACTGATGTTTTATAAATAAAGGTTTACTTTGGCAAACTAAAACATTTCATGTATTCTGTCAAACGTTAGATTAGGAAATGGCACAACAATTTTCTTCTATCTTAATCTAGTTACATTCCTTGATACTGAACAACAAGTAAAAGGAATACATGAAAGTCAATTAAACTAGCCAAGGCTGACCCAGGAAGAATATGCTTGCCTTCAGAAGGTAGGTTTTCTATCTCTCTCCATCAAGAGAATGAAAATGAAGCCCAGATTAAGTCAGAAAGAATCAATTTGAGGTTCTAATTCTGAAAAATAGATGCTTTAGAAAAAATTTAAATTTCACTATAATTCCCTCTAACTGCCTGCTTCTCATGTCCACAAAAGACTTTCATTCCAATTTATAAAGACAGATGAAAACCACAAAAACTGGTCCCTTTCAGGGGAATTTGTATTTAATGCTCCAAAGGGTATAAGTTGAAGAATCTTTACATCAAATATGGCACACACTGCTGTATTTCATATTCTGGATGGCTCCACTAAAAGCCATACTGAGACAATGAGTCTTGTTATAAAAGGGTCATCTGCACAGTTAAAATGCAAACACCAGTCCACACACAGACACACAGCAAAACCAAACAAGTACACTTACTTCCTTCCCTGGTGGAAGAAGGAGAGGTTTTAGAAACGTATGAAACATGGCCTTGAAAACCTGCTATATCAAACACCTCTACAGATTAAAAAAAAAAAAAATCAAACATTTGTTTTCCTTTTTCTTTAATACAGTTGCCATCTTACATGATATGCTTATTAGGCACCTTCTTAAACAGCATCTAGTCTACTTTCTTGGTGCACCAGTGGGCATTCTAGGATAGAACTCTTATTACCACTGACATTCATGGAGTACTGTACTTACATGCAGTACACCTAACTCAGGTTGGTCCATAATTGAGTAGTGGTATTTTCTAAAAATGGATTAATGCACACATCCAGACCACATTAAATTTTCAACTTAGAGTTCATACAAAGTCCTTTCTATAGTAGCTGTCACTCGGGACTGCAGTTTGAAATCCAGGAAGTGGGAAGAGTGTCTTTTAATTTTGTTGTTGATGCTTCTTTCTTCCTTTCTCCTTCCTTCCTCCCTCTTTTCCTTTCTTTCTTAATAAGAAGGTTAAAAGAAATGGGTTATTAAGGAAATCGGAGTCTAGTAAACATTGAAAACTTAAGATGGTCACAAACTCTTCTTGGTAATGATGTTAAATTAGTGGCAAAATGTATTTTGAAAACAAAAATCAACACCAGCACAGGCCAGTGTGCTTATTTAAGCAACTGGCGTTCCTCTATGCTCTTGAGGCGTTTCTTCCGGGGCTGTACAAAGTCATCATCTGAGTCATCACTAAATTTATTATCTTCTGAGTCATTCCTGAATTCTAGTTTAGGAAACCTTTTTTCTGGATAAAGATTCTTCAGAAGTTCTTCAAAATAGCTTTCAAGTTTTATACCAGCGTTGGCTACTTCTGAATCAGGCTGTTGAATAAAAATATGAATTAACAAAATGTTTAGTCAATAAAACTAGTAGATTTCTTATATTTTGCTCCCTTTTACCTCAAGATTATGAATATCAGTGGATTGTTTAGAAAGAACTGTTTACCTATAGCTTTGATGTAAAGTAAATGATAGTCTGGGGCAAGACAAAGTCTAGAGCAGAGCAGATAAGAAGTAAATAAAGGCCTGGACTCATCTAGATTACCAAAAAGATATCAAAGAGATGCTGTAATCAGAATCCAGTAACAGGTATTTTTTAGAACAAACATAATATCTACCTCTGGAATGAGTAACCGATACAAAGGACAAACTATCATCAAAAAGCTTTAAGCCTGATAGATGTTTAGATGATAAAGTTTTTGAGAAAACTCTTAATTAAGAATTATTTAAACCACATTCTTAATATTTCAATATCACAAAGACTAAAGTCTGGAAATGCCATATTTCAAGAAATAAAGGTGAGAATGACAAAGAATGCTTCTGGGTTAGATAAAAATATTTTCTAAACTGTTTTTGTCAACAGTAATTTGCATTTCCACTCACCATATAATAAACCTTTGACTATACATGTGGATAAGTGAAATGAAGTTGCTCAGTCGTGTCTGACTCTTTGTGACCCCGTGGACTGTAGCCTACCATGCTCCTCTGTCCATGGGATTTTCCAGGCAAGAGTACTGGAGTGGGTTGCCATTTCCTTCTCCACAGGATCTTCCCGACCCAGGGATCGAACCCAGGTCTCCTGCATTGTAAGCAAGATGCTTTACCGTCTGAGCCACCACATGTGGATAACATTTTCCTAATAACCTCTTTTCATTCCTTGACATAGACTCGAACTTTTGAAAATTTATGCTACCACAGATAGATATCTTCATCTCCTTTGTTGGTAAGGTGTTTGGTTTAACATTACTTTCACATTGCTATTCCCCCCCACCCCCTTCTCACCTCATTGAATTCAGCACAGTTTTGAAAGATCAATCTAAAATCAGCTACAAAATCTTCAGGCTTTGTATACATGCAATAATCTTCTTGTAGTCTTTTCTTGATGGTTGACAAGTCCATTGGATTTTTAATTATTTTGTAATAATCAGGCACCTTTCAAAAGAAATGTGATGTTATAATAAATAAATTCTACCTGGTCCCATATAAATTCTATAAGTAGTATATAATTCAGATCGTCCTTACTGCTTTTCTCAGTTCTATTTTGTCACTGATAAGGACATATATTCAGCAAAATCTGCAAGCACCTACATGTTTCCAGACATCGGGAAATGTTTTGTGTCACTTTTATCAAAAATTTTCATCAGTTATTTTTAATGAAAAAAGCCTACTACATTTACCCTCTTACTATTCTCCTTTTTTCATTATTAAACAAAAAAGGTAATCATTAGAAAAAGTATTACTTCTAGTAAGATTTGACATGTTTTTGCTGCATGTGTTATAGCAAGTGGGCTCTGAATCTGGGTTTGAACCGCAATTCTGCTACTCAATAACACTCTCCTGGGTATGTTACTGGGTTCAGTCATTTCACTGAAGCTGTTTCTTCAAGTTTCAAACAGAAATAATTCTACCATTCTCATAGGATTTTGTAAAGACGAAATGAGATAATATATATTAAGGGGGCCTATTTTGCTGTTGCCGTTATTCATGCCAAATGTAACAGTAGGCCAACATTAGAAAAAGCACCAAATTCTAGGTCACATTTTTAAGTGAATTAACTTTTTATTGGCATATTTTTGCCCTGCTTCTTTTGGGCACAAAGGGCCTTCCACCCCAAAGACTATAGTGGACACTTGAACTGTGCAGGTACACTTATACACAGATTTTTTCCCATGAAATTCATACAGCAATACTATAAAATCTGTGATTGATTGATGCTGCAGATACAGAAGGCTGACTGTAAAGTCACATGAAGACTCCACTGTGCAGAAAGTTGGTGCCCTCAACCTCTGTGTTGTTCTAAGAGTCAACTGCCTTTCTTTTTCCGATCTTAACTTCTCAAAACTTGTTTACAAGGAAAGAAGTTCACTGCTTCTCAGCTCAGTGTTACTTGGCTAGTTTTCTTTTCTAATGTTGCATTCATTTAAAAAATTTTTTTAACAAATCTATTAGCTTTTTAAAGGAAATTCAGACATTAGAGAATAGAACATATTTTGAGTAGCAGGTTCTTTCCAGCACCTTACAATAATGCACCAAGTGAAAGTGAAACTGAAGGTTGCAAAGTCCTGTTTGACTCTTTGCAACCCCGTGGACTATACAGTCCATGGAATTCTCCAGGCCAGAATACTGGAGTGGGTAGTCTTTCCCTTCTCCAGGGGATCTTCCCAAATCAGGGATCGAACCCCATCTCTCACAATGCAGGCGGATTCTTTACCAGCTGAGCCACTAGGGAAGCCCATAATGCACTAAAGTCACATAAACTTGAAATATGAAGCTTTTGAAGTCAATGGTAAGCACACACACACCTCTTCCTCTATTGTTAACGTCTACTTCTTAAGATATACCCATTTGAATGCAGAGTTCCAAAGAATAGCAAGGAGAGATAAGAAAACCTTCCTCAGTGATCAATGCAAAGAAATAGAGGAAAACAACAGAATGAGACCAAGGGAACATTTCATGCAAAGATGGGCTCAATAAAGGACAGAAATGGTATGGATCTAACAGAGGCAGAAGATATTAAGAAAAGGTGGCAAGAATACACAGAACTGTACAAAAAAGATCTTCACGACCCAGATAATCACAATGGTGTGATCACTCACCTAGAGCCAGACATCCTGGAATGTGAAGTCAAGTGGGCCTTAGGAAGCATCACTATGAACAAAGCTAGTGGAGGTGATGGAATTCCAGTTGAGCTATTTCAAATCCTGAAAGATGATGCTGTGAAAGTGCTGCACTCAATATGCCAGCAAATTTGGAAAACTCAGCAGTAGCCACAGGACTAGAAGAGGTCAGTTTTCATTCCGATCCCTAAGAAAGGCAATGCCAAAGAATGCTCAAACTACCGCACATTGTACTCATTTCACACGCTAGTAAAGTAATGCTCAAAATTCTCCAAGCCAGGCTCCAGCAATACGTGAACTGTGAACTTCCAGATGTTCAAGCTGGTTTTAGAAAAGGCAGAGGAACCAGAGATGAAATTGCCAACATCCGCTGGATCATGGAAAAAGCAAGAGAGTTCCAGAAACACATCTATTTCTGCTTTATAGACTATGCCAAAGCCTTTGACTGTGTGGATCACAATAAACTGTGGAAAATTCTGAAAGAGATGGGAATCCCAGACCACCTGACCTGCCTCTTGAGAAATCTGTATGCAGGTCAGGAAGCAACAGTTAGAACTGGACATGGAACAACAAACTGGTTCCAAATAGGAAAAGAAGTACGTCAAGGCTGTATATTGTCACCCTGCTTATTTAACTTCTATGCAGAGTACATCATGAGAAATGCTGAGCTGGAGGAAGCACAAGCTGGAATCAAGATTGCCGAGAGAAATATCAATAACCTCAGATATGCCGATGACACCACCATTATGGCAGAAAGTGAAGAAGAACTAAAAGGCCTCTTGATGAAAGTGAAAGAGGAGAGTGAAAAAGTTGGCTTAAAGCTCAACATTCAGAAAACTAAGATCATGGTATCCGGTCCCATCACTTCATGGCAAATAGATGGAGAAACAGTGGAAACAGTGGCTGCCTTTATTTTTGGGGGCTCCAAAATCACTGCAGATGGTGACTGCAGCCATGAAATTAAAAGAAGCTTACTCCCTGGAAGGAAAGTTATGACCAAACTAGACAGCATAATAAAGCAGAGACATTACTTTGCCAATAATGGTCTCTCTAGTCAAGGCTATGGTTTTTCCAGTAGTCACGTATGGATGTGAGAGTTGGACTATAAGGAAAGCTGAGCGCTGAAAGGAGATCCAACCAGTCCATTCTAAAGGAGATCAGTCCTGGCTGTTCACTGGAGGGACTGACGTTGAAGCTGAAACTCCAATACTTTGGCCACCTGAGGCGAAGAGGTGATTCATTTGAAAAGACCCTGATGCTATGAAAGATTGAGGGCAGGAGGAGAAGGGGACGACAGAGCATGAGATGGCTGGATGGCATCACTGACTCAATGCACATGGGTCTGGGTAGACTCCGGCAGTTGGTGATGGACAGGGAGGCTTGGTGTGCTGTGGTTCATGGGGCCACAAAGTGTTGGACACGACTGAGCGACTGAACTGAACTGAACTTATTACTTGAAGTCTGCACCTATAAATCAAAATGTGTACAGAGATGGGGGGTGGGCATGGGGTGTCTTTACCTGAAATGGGAAGTTTCTTTCTCAATAGCTTTAGGATATATATACCTAAACTCCTGAGAGAAACAATTGATTTAAATCATCCCAGAGAATAGTAAGTAAAATACATGAGGAAAAAAGAATACATGAAAATAGAACAGAAGTTTTTGGGCAGTTAGTGACCATTAAAATGTAGTCAAGATTAAAGCATTCAGTATGTATTAACAGGGCTTCCAAGGTGGCTCAGTGGTAAAGAATCTGCCTGCCAATACAGGAGACGCGTGCTTGATTCCTCGGTTGGGATGATCCCCTGGAGAAGGAAATGGCAACCCACTCCAGTATTCTTGTTGGAGGAATCCCATGGGCAGAAGAGCAAGGGGAGTGACTAAACAACAACAATGCAGTAAGTTTTAAGATTCTGATTAATTTAAGAAATTTACTGTTGAAAAATGGTATAGAAACTAGATTCTCATAAATCAAGTTTCAGAAAAACCATCCCACTGTACAAAAATGCATTTTAATACTTGAATGCACTTTAATTAATACTTACGGTCAGAGGAACTGGGTCTTGAAAAGCCAGGCTCATTTCATGGCAGTAAAGAAATAAAAGTAGGCGTTCACACTTCTAAGCATAAATAAATAAATAAGAAATAATCAAGTCACAACTAATTTTTAGTAGCAATATTAATAGATCTAAAAGTACCAGAATGGAAATTAAAGCCAGATGAATATAAAAAACAGTGATACTTAGAGCTTTGATGTCCTTTCCAATCATCTGCTACAGTGTACTGTTTGACATTTTGGGATCCATGTAACATATGAGAGCAGTCTTTACAGAAATAAAAACAGTATCACTAGAAAACTATCTGAAGTTTTTATTTCCACTTATCTCTGCAATTTTTATACTGAATTACTCATAGTTAATAAAATGACGCATAATCAATAAAAACCATCCAGGTGTTAAGCGATCCAGAGGTGGATCTCTCCATGGGGTGTTGGGTCCTAAGGCCCCTCTCTGCATGCAGGTGTTTCTATCATGCACTCTGCTATTTCTCTGCTTACCAGTCTACCCCAGTAACCACCATGTCTCAGTGGTAGTGCGTGTTTCAGCCCTCTCTTGCACGACAACTTTCATACTGATTGTTAGCAAAGGAGCTTCTTTAGTAATAAATAAGGTTAAATACATTAGCTAGCTTTAAGGTATAAATCCAGTACCACTGGGTGAAAGAATGAGTTATTTCCAGGAAGAGTAAATAGAAAACCCATCTTTTTGCTGCCAATTCCGAACAAATTCCAAGGAAGAAAACATATCTGTAGTAGAAAATATAACTGAAATTTATTAAAGGTAGGTTAAATTTAGAAGTCCAGACCATATAAAGGATATGTAGTCTCCTGTGTTCAATTACTGTATTTTAAGCTTCTAGGAAATATATATATAGCATTGCTATTTTACTTCGTTAAAAAAGTTGTAATTGCCATTATTTAAGATTCTTGTATTCTGTGGAAGAAAAGTTCACTTCTTTGATGACGGCACAGCTGCATTACAATGATGAGGCGTCTAACCAAAACAACTAAGTTTAACAGCCTAGGCTGGAAACTTACCCTTTTATCTATTGGTGTTAGTTTGACAAGGCCTTCAGTTTTCCTTTTTTCTGAGTTGTGAATGGGAGCATCACAATCATATTCAACTTCGGGTTTAGATAAGTCTCGGCAGAAAGTGCAGATCCACTCTCCACTGTTGGGGGAGGAAGTATCTGACTGAGTTCCTGCGGCATCACTCCTCTCCTCACCACCTCCCTTTCCCACCCTGCTCCGTGCCATCTGTAATGCAGAATTATTTATTTGGTGTAACTGTTAATCACTGAGGATTTACCACCTATCTCCTATGTACATGGCACCATGCTGAGAGCTTATCAACAGAAATACAGTTCATGGGCCTAAGGGGTGAGTTAGTCCAGTGAAGGGGGCATGAAATATACACACAAAAGAAAACACACAAAACACACACACATTAATCTATGGCTGATGTGAGGCACGAATGGCATCTTCCCCCAAATGATTCAAGAAAAAGAAACACTTTTGGTACTATTAAGTTTGAAATTATACAGTGGTTGTTCTGTATTATTACCATCTCATAAGGTCTAAGCATTTACTGGAGATATTTATAAATAATAAAACTCAAATGCCTGGCAAATAAGATGCACTAAATTATGACAGTTGTACACAAGAACCATTGTTCTTCATGGTAATTTCCTTGTAATAATTTAAAGGGCCAGATTTTTTTTTTCCTTGACATAGCAGACTAGGTTTTTGAGAGATGAGAGAAGCAAACGAAATGGGAGACAGAGTATGGAAAACCCTATGCTGAACATTTTGGCATATAAATTTATGCCAAGTGGATTTCTATTTAAATTTTTACAAAGGTTTTGTGTTAAAAAAAAAAAAAGGTTTTGTGTTACAGGATCAAATGTCATTGCTATTATTATTTATAGTGAAAAACCGTAAGCAAGGGAAGCAAGTGCCATCTTACCTTGGAAAATTTGCCAGAGTGGGCACGTGACAAGAGAGATGGAATACTTTGGGACATTTCTCACAGCACAGGAGTTCCCCTCCATTCTGACAAACTGCACACCAGTCCTCATTGGGGTCATCCTCTTTCCTCGTCTCCCCAACATGAAGGGGTGACTTCTGGGAGGCATCTAGCCACTCAGACTTTCCATTTGAAGAGCTTTCCTGGTGAAGTCCAGGTTGATCTCCTGTGCTGTCAGGGGCATCAGATCTCAACACAGACTCCTCAGATGCAGAGCTCTGACTGCTATTTAGGAGCAGGGAGGTGAGTATGCTTCTTGGATAGTTGGTCTGCAATGGAAAGAGTTAACTATGTGTATGGATTTCTTAAACTGCCATTCTTTATCAGCACTACTGCAATTCTGGATTGCAATTTGCTTACTCATGAGCACCTGGTTATTTCAAATGAGCACATGAAACTGCAGGAGAGCAGACTGTGTTTACTGCTAACTGGCCCTAGTGGTAAAGAAGACATGGGCCTCTACTGAAAAACATCTTCCAAACAGAAGATCAGCAGCAGTCAGGGGGTGTGGATAATACAGGAAAAATCTTCTCAACGGCTTCAGAAGTGGCAGAATAGGTGGTTAATGTAGAAGTCAACCATGTGAACTGTAAATACATTTTACTGGAGACGTTAATTCAAATTACACCCAAACATAAAACATTCCTACTGTAGATTTTTTTAAATCATTCATAGAAAGGTATACGGCTTTAATTCTTATCGATAATTTCACCTCTCCAAGTGCCACTAATATCATCAAGTTGAACCTAAATTTTATGTTGGAGCCTAGAATGGTGAAAATTTAAAATTAAGAACTAAATCTATTATTTCCTTTAAATGTTAAAATAAACTCTTAAGTAATAAAATGCAGATTCAGTTAAGGGCATGGTTATTCTAATATCACTCTTTGGAGGTAATTATTTTCAAATTATTTAGCTTTTTTCTATGCTAGTTCTATATTTCTAAAGACTATGCTTATACTGTAATTATCCAGATTTAAATTTTAAACATTTTCTATTTTATTACACATGTATATATTTTTCATACTATGCAAGATTAGATTTTCCTTCCTGATTCTCCATATCTTCCTTATACTTAACACACCATTTATGCCATCTTCTTAACATAGTTTTATTAAGCACTGATTTCTTTTTAGTTGGCAGGGGCAAGTACAACTGTTATAAGCAGCATTTATTCTAACTGGTCAGTATCAGTGCTGTACTAAGTATCCTGAAAAATCAATTTTTGGTCAAATGCATGTTCAGGTTATATTTTGATTATATAAAGTTCTTATTTAAATTTGTTATTTCAGTGTTTATTTATATTATAATGACTATATACTGTTCATTGCATAACCACAGTATGTACTATGATCACTTCCTCTTTTGTCTAACTTTTTGTTTTTCACTATGAGTCAGTAATTGTTGTTGGTCAGTTAAGTCATGTCCAACTCTTTGTGACCCCATGAATGACAGCACACCAGGCTTCCCTGTCCTTCACTATCTCCCGGAGCTTACTCAAACTCATTTCCATTGAGTTGGTGATGCCATCCAACCATCTCATCCTCTGTCATCCATTTCTCTTCCTGCCCTCAATCTTTCCCAGCATCAGGGTCTTTTGCAATGAGTCAACCCTTTGCATCAAGTGGCCAAAATACTGGAGCTTCAGCTTTAGCATCAGTCCTTCCAATGAATATTCAGGGTTGATTTCCTTTAGGATTGACTGGTTTGATCTCGTTGTGTCCACGGGACTCTCAAGAATCTTCTCTAACACCACAGTACAAAAGCATCAATTCTTTGGCTCTCAGCCGTCTTTGTGGTCCAACTCTCACATCCATACATGACTACTAGAAAAACCATAGCTTTGACTATACAGACCTTTTGTCAGCAAAGTGATGTCTCTGCTTTTTAATACACTGTCTGGGTTTGTTATAGCTTTAGTTTCAAGGAGCAACTGTCTTTTAATTTTGTGGTTGCAGTCACCGTCTGCAGTCATTTTGGAGCCTAAGAAAATAACATCTGTCACTGTCAATTACCTTACTCTAAAATTTAATCCATTTGCTTCTTTTTCTAGATATCTAAGTTATTCTCACAATCTCCAACAGGGTTATAAAATGCTTCTCGATACTGTCAAAGTTTTTTTCTCCCTCTTCACACATCCTTAATGGAGTCTTCTGTTCCCCTATAGGGTATACAAGAGGAGCTGTTGAACTGGGGACTAACTATCCTTTTCTTTGCCTCTTTTCTGTGTTAGATTCTATTTCTGGAATTCTATGTCTTCCTCTTTCTGGGTTTACTTCATTTTCGATGAAGCATATCTTCCTCAGAATGAGTATATGGAATTAAATTTTTGAGACTCTGCATGCATGTCTAAAAATGTTTATTTCATCTTTATACATAATCATTTGAATGGGTACAGAATTTTCCCTACAAAATATCTTTCTTCACAATTTTGATATTTCTCTATTGGTTTCCAGCTTTGAGAGTCTGTGTGGAGGACTTGGTGACATTAAAATGTCTGATCCATTATGTAAGGTGTTTTTCTCCTCTGGAGGCTTTTAGGATCTGTTTAGAATACTGGCATTCTAAAATTGATGATGGTATATATGACTTGCATTTTTTTTCAATTATTTGTTTTGGTACTTGCTAGGCCCTTACAACTCAGATGCTCATACCCTTCAGTTGGGCTTCCCTGATAGCTCAGTTGGTAAAGAATCCGCCTGCAAGGCAGGAGACCCTGGTTCAATCCCTGGGTTGGGAAGATCCCCTGGAGAAGGGAACGGCTACCCATTCTAGTATTCTGGCCTGGAGAATCTCAGGTAGCAAAGAGTCGGACATGACTGAGCAGCTCTCGCAAAGAGTTGGACACGACTGAGTGACTTTCACTACTCACTAGTACTGCCCTTCAGTTATAGGAAGTTTCCATGTAGTATTGCTTTGACAGTTACCTTCCATGTAGTTTACTCCATTCTCTCTTTAAAATACCCAACCTCATTTAATAAGCCTCTTGTTTTGATCTACTGAGAGATTTCCTCAAAGTTTTCAACCTTTAAGTTGATTATTTTCCTGCCTTTAAATACTATTTAAATAAATTTCCTACAATCTATTTAAAAGTTCCTTTCATCTTATCCCTCAAGTAGGAGTAGTACTGCAATCATAATTACATTTTGAGCCCTGGATTCTTCATCTGATTCTTGTTTCACTATTACAACAGGAAAATCATAATTTTCAGGTGGTCCACTGTTTTCTTGTTTTATTCGAATTGGCTCCAACATGACCACTGGGACTTTGTGTGTAGAATCAGCTCCTGCTGGTTTGCTGGAAGAGCCAGAGCTAGAAATATGAAAAAAAAGGAAAGAAAACAAAATCTAAGAAAGCTATCTCAAGTATCTTAAAAAGAGGTATAACAATAGCTTTATGGGAATAATGCTGTATCTTCATGGCAGTGATAACTATGTTATATCAGCAAAAATGATACAGAACTGAAATGCAACTGTTGTATGCAAAATAGTTTATGTATAAAAAATGTTATATGTGTTAATTTACCTAAATAGTTACATTATATACCTGGAAAGATACTTAAATACATTTAAATAAATTCTGAATAAAACTGACTTCAATATTCTAAGGTTCTAAAATTAGGCAGCCAGATCTTAGAATTAGCAATTTTTTTTTTTTTTAGTCTTTCCCATTTCCTTCTCTAGTCAGTGACAAAGAACTCTAGGCTCATATTAATGATTTACTGTCACAAAGAGTGAAGATAATTAACTAGGGTCATAATTCACTTGTATGAGAGAGTTGAGCCAGACATCCTGGAATGTGAAGTCAAGTGGGCCTTAGAAAGCATCACTACGAACAAAGCTAGTGGAGGTGATGGAATTCCAGTGGAGCTATTTCATATCCTGAAAGATGATGCTGTGAAAGTGCTGCACTCAATATGCCAGCAAATTTGGAAAACTCAGCAGTGGCCACAGGACTGGAAAAGGTCAGTTTTCATTCCAATCCCTAAGAAAGGCAATGCCAAAGAATGCTCAAACTACCACACGATTGCACTCATCTCACATGCTAGTAAAGTAATGCTTAAAATTCTCCAAGCCAGGCTTCAGCAATATGTGAACCATTAACTTCCTGATGTTCAAGCTGGTTTTAGAAAAGGCAAAGGAACCAGAGATCACATTGCCAACATCCGCTGGATCATGGAAAAAGCAAGAGAGTTCCAGAAACACATCTATTTCTGCTTTATAGACTATGCCAAAGCCTTTGACTGTGAGGATCACAATAAACTGTGGAAAATTCTGAAAGAGATGGGAATCCCAGACCACCTGACCTGCCTCTTGAGAAATCTGTATGCAGGTCAGTAAGCAACAGTTAGAATGGACATGGAACAACAGAGTGGTTCCAAATAGGAAAAGGAATACGTCAAGGCTGTATATTGTCACCCTGCTCATTTAACTTATATGCAGAGTACATCATGAGAAACGCTGGACTGGAAGAAACACAAGCTGGAATCAAGATTGCTGGGAGAAATATCAATCACCTCAGATATGCAGATGACACCACCCTTATGGCAGAAAGTGAAGAGGAACTAAAAAGCCTCTTGATGAAAGTGAAAGAGGAGAGTGAAAAAGTTGGCTTAAAGCTCAACATTCAGAAAACAAAGATCATGGCATCCAGTCCCATCACTTCATGGGAAATAGATGGGGAAACAGTGGAAACAGTGTCAGACTTTATTTTTTGGGGCTCCAAAATCACTGCAGATAGTGACTGCAGCCATGAAAGTAAAAGACGCTTACTTCTTGGAAGAAAAGTTATGACCAACCTAGATAGCATATTCAAAAGCAGAGACATTACTTTGCCGACTAAGGTCTGTCTAGTCAAGGCTATGGTTTTCCCAGTGGTCATGTATGGATGTGAGAGTTGGACTGTGAAGAAAGCTGAGCGCCGAAGAATTGATGCGTTTGAACTGTGGTGTTGGAGAAGACTCTTGAGAGTCCCTTGGACTGCAAGGAGATCCAACCAGTCCATTCTGAAGGAGATCAGCCGTGGGATTTCTTTGGAAGGAATGATGCTAAAGCTGAAACTCCAGTACTTTGGCCACCTCATGCAAAGAGTTGACTCATTGGAAAAGACTCTGATGCTGGGAGGGATTGGGGGCAGGAGGAGAAGGGGACGACAGAGGATGAGATGGCTGGATGGCATCACCGACTCGATGGACGTGAGTCTGAGTGAACTCCGAGTGTCGGTGATGGACAGGGAGGCCTGGCGTACTGCGATTCATGGGGTCGCAAAGAGTGGGACACGACTGAGTGACTGAAATGAAATGAAAGAAAATGAATTTTTAGGTAGGTTGATAAGAAGTCTGGGGTCCTGAGGAGGAGAAGGGGGTCTGGGGCTCCTGAAAAGAAAGAAAAAGACAAATTTTTTTTTCTACATTCCTGCATCTTTGTCACAGAAAACTTTTGTGTGTGTGTGTGTGTGGTAGAGTTTTATTAAAGTATAAAAAGGGACAGAGAAAGCTTCTGATACAGACATCAGAAGGGTGAAGGACAGTGCCTCCTCACTAGACTTAGCAAGGGAGCAGTATACTTTTTCAATTGGTTATTACAGTCAAGGTTGTAAAGGTCTTATCAGACCCACTCCCACAATTTACATTTTAAGATGACAGGATTAGAACTAACAGAATACTATACAAAAAAAAATCCTAATAACCCAGATAACCAAGAGGGTGTGATCACTCACCTAGAACTATTTTTTTTCTTTAAGCCCAGAGCTAATGATTATACAACAAAACAACTCATCTTGCTCAAGGTTATGTTTAAAGCATCTGCCTGCAATGTGGGCGACCTGGGTTCCCTGGGTTGGGAAGATCCCCTGGAGAAGGAAATGGCAACCCACTCCAGTATTCTTGCCTGGAGAATCCCATGGACAGAGGAGCCTGGTGGGCTACATTCCACGGGGTCACCAAGAGTCAGACATGACTGAGCGACTTCACTTTCACTGTACCAATAATTATATAACAACAGTGTATCCTACTGGAGGACATGTTTCTCCTTCTTAAGAACCTTCTGACTAATCCTGTCATCTTGAAGTGTATGTTGTGGGAATGGGTCTGGTAAGATCTTTTTACTGTTAGTTCTAATCTCATTATCTTAAAATGTAAATTGTGGGAGTGGGTCTGATAAGACTTTCACAACCTTGAGTCAGTCTTTTGATTGTCTCCCCTTCAGAGTATGTTTCCGCCATTAGATTAGGAAAGTAAGAATTGGGCTCACTATTGATGAGAAATTTGCAAGCAGTGTGAGTGGTGTGTAACGGAAGTTAAAACACAATTTCAACAACTGTAAATTAATTTGTTTTACAGCATATTCAATGCAAGGTATTTAGAAAAGTCAGAACACCAATTGTAGTATAAAATTATTTGTTTTTCCTAAGTTTTTATTTGTGCATGTCCCTATACAGTGCAGTGTGTTATACATACATCATTTCTGCTTTGTCCTTGCTATTATGCTAAACTCAAATGTATTTTCTAATTTTCAACACATGCACAAATCTTTTTCTATCTTTGATTCAAAGATTCAAAATTTTGATTCAAAGATACAAAATTGATTAACCATTCACTGATTTCATTAACATGTAATATATAATTATTATACACTGGACAGTAAGTTGAGTCAGTTTACCTTCCTCGGCTCCCAACGCTGGAGGCACTAGGTGAACGTATTGGCGGATGTACACTTGTCATAGTAACAGGTCCTGAGGAGGAAGAAATCATACACATTCATAAAATGAATATCTGTATTTAATTCCTATTGAATGTTCTCGCTTAGTACTACACTGAAATTGGAAACACATAATGAAATTATATAAAACAAAACGTAGTTGCTGAACTCCCAGCAGAGCTGGAGTGCCATGAAGTAGCAGGGCTGTTCAACCTCAGCACTACTGACATTTTGGGCCAGGTAATTCTTTGATGCGGGGGCTGTATGTGCATTGTAAGGATGCCAAGCAGCCCCCTTGGCCTCGACCAGTTATTAGATGCCAGTAGCATCTCTACATACACAGCATCTAGGGGTGTAAGAATCAGAAATGTCTCCAAACACAGTTCAGTGTTCCATATGAGAGTAACAAGGGTAGGAGCTTAGTGAGGACACTAATGTCAGCGAAAGCTGCAGAGACAATAAAAAGTTGGTCAGGCTGATATAAAAGCAGTCCAAGAAAGAAATTGACACAGACACTAAATAATGGAAGACACTGGAGCAATGTATAGAAGGTACTTTGCCCTGTGCTGGACACAGAGTCAGTACTGAATAAAGTTAGCTTTAGTAATGGTGCTAAAATGGCTTCCAGAAATGTGTTAAGTTATATTCCCACCAGCAATGTATCAGAGCATTCCTCCCATTACATCCTTATCAATGAGTATTTTCACTGTTGAAATCTTGCTTATTCAATAGTTAGAAATCATGTCTTTTGATTTCATAATGACTACTAGTGAGATGGAACCATGCATCTTTCTTCCTCCCGCCCCTTCACTTTAGGGAGTTATCTACTCATGGAGAAGGAAATGGCAATCCACTTCAGTATTCTTGCTGGGAAAATCCCACGGACAGAGGAACCTGGTGGGCTACAGTCCCTGGGGTCACAAAGAGTCAGACAGGACAGAGCATACACGCTGCAGGGTCCTTTGGTAACACTGTGTGCTTTCCTTATTCATTTGTATGAACTTGCTACATAATTCAGAGAAGGCAATGGCAACCCACTCCAGTACTCTTGCCTGGAAAATCCCATGGATGAAGGAGCCTGGTAGGCTGCAGTCCATGGGGTCGCTAACAGTCGGGCACGACTGAGACTTCACTTTCACTTTTCACTTTCCTGCATTGGAGAAGGAAATGGCAACCCACTCCAGTATTCTTGCCTGGAGAATCCCAGGGACGGCAGAGCCTGGTGGGCTGCCGTCTTTGGGGTCGCACAGAGTCGGACACGACTGAAGTGACTTAGCAGCAGCAGTTACATAATTAAACAGTTTTTCTGCCATCTTTTGTCAACAATTTCCTTTCAGTTTGTTTATGTTTTAAATAAGTACCTCTCTTAAAATTCTAAAACTGCTTTATTATGTGGGACTAGTGAATGGCATAAGAGAGTCTCCTCTTTCCTTATTTGGTCTAAGGCATCTAATTTGCTAAGGTCTCTGGGAGTAGCAGCATTAGTCAGAGGGCTTCTCTCTTGGAGGAAATAAGTAGTTCTGTCCAAAATTCTTAAAATACAAACACCAAACCAGGGTAGGAGCAATCAACAAAAACGGTGATTGTTACTGAGACATTTTAACTCTAGGCAAATTCTACACAAAAAGGGATAATACTATAGGCAACTTGTCTAAAAGAGAAAGTAAAATGGCAATTTCCTCCTACGAGTGTGTGCTACGGTGCCTCTAAGTTCTGTTGAAAGTGAAAATGTAGAAAGGCTTAACTTTTGCTTTCCACTTTGAAAGTACACTAATTTCAGAGACTACCTAAAACATAGGTCCATTTTAATCATCCGAGAGAAAAAGGGAAGGTGGAGGGCGATCCTTTTATTATTATTAAGTAAAAAACCGAGAAAAAACTAGTAAAATTTTTACAAGTCCACTTTACCTGCAAGGCCTGGAGATGGCACTGATGAATTCGGTGACTGGACAGTTCTGTTTGAGGGTGGTCGTGGCTGGCCATGATCGGTACTAGTATCTTTCCTCACAATGTTGTCCAGCATAATAGTACTTGAACAGTCAATCTGGTAAGAAAAGAAATTATTTCATGGCATTCTGACTTGGCAAGTTAAAAGCTACTTTAAATTTATAAGAAAACTTTAGTAGATGCAAATATCCTTTTGAGAAGTTCTGATGTGTATTTTCCCCATAAACAATCTTAGAAAAAAGCTCTCATACTTCTTAATATTTCATCATAGTAAATATACCAAGGTCACACTATTTCACAACTCATGAGCCAGGAGAAAGGAATACTGTGTGCTACGTCCTTAAAACTGAAAACAAAAGTATATTTAAAATTTTATTTAAAGATAATAGAAGTACCAACTAAAAAAAACCTTGGTGAGATGAAAAGCACAATTTCACATTTTAAAAATTTCTTTAGTGTCTGGCTTAATAACAGCCAAATGGAATCTGATATATTTTCTCAATCTGCTCAGATGTGTGACTGTGGCTAAAGAATATGAACAAAATCTGGTCTTACACAGGGAGGACCTTGTAGAGCCTCTGAAAGGTTGTGCAGACCCTCATGTTCCTGGCCCATACTTTGAGAACTCATGCTCTGGTATGCACTAGATAGATGAAACAAGTCCACACATCACATATTTCGAGAACATTAACTTCATTTAAATACATTATTAACGTTTGGTAGGAAAAATCTGATCCCCTGTAGATTCTTGCTTTAACATGTTTATAAGTAATTGACTGCTAAGCCAAACTACTGATAAACTTCTACTAAGACTTTAATACTTTAGATTCAAAGTTTTTAAATTTTATTTTTATTGAAGTATAATTGAATTACAATGTTTTGCTAATTTCTGCTGTACAAAAAAGTGATTTAGTTATACATATATACATTATTATTCATATTCTTTTCCTTTATGGTTTATCACAGGATACTGAATATAGTTCCCTGTGCTACAGTTCTTTGTTGCTAATCCTTGTTGCTTGTGTATTCTATATACACCAGTTTGCATGAGCTAATCCCAAACTCCCAATCCAACCCTCTCCTACCTCTCTTTGGATGCAAGTATTTTTAATGCTTAAATATACCATTTGTTTCCTAAGAATGTCTTTGTGATTAAAATCCAGCTTAATGATAGTTCCAGCCTTTCTCAATCAAGATTCTTTGGGAAAATTAAGTCCTTCATTCCAAGGGCATAGACTGTATATAATGAATTTACTTTCTTGCCTCTGCATCTAGAATGGTACTAATTACGAACAAACCTTGGAAGGACTGAGGAAACAGTCACTCAAAGCAGTTTCTTTCTTTTGTGGTTCAGATGAGGAATTTCAGTTGAGAAAGGCTGGTACACAAAGGGTCATCTGTATTTGAGGGCTGTAGAGGAAATTTTACTTTCTGTGGGTCCTCTTTCAGTTGGGCGAGGAGGGAAGTAAATGGGGTTCTTTTCCTTTAATATTCTTTGGGCATTACCTTGGCCAATACAATACTTATGGCCAGAGTGCAATAAGTACTGGATTGACTAGATTTGTTAGATCTTAATGTAATAAAAGTTATTTACACTGCGGAGGAATCCTAAAAGCTAAAATAAAATTACAGGAATGAACAAAAGTTTTCCTATCATCTATGCATGAAAATAAAACACATATACTCTACCCACTAAATTACATACAATTATTTAAAAAATGAAGTAACTCCAGTAAGGTTAATGATTCAACTTTTAGGAAATATGAATTGATCTCAGTAATTTGAAAAATTAAATAATATAACATTTTAGATTTCCTTCACAATCCTACAGGATTTCTTAAAAGTTCTTAACGTTTGCATGAGTGATTACCTAAGCTTGTAGGATGAAAAAAGGTAAAACAAATATCAACTCTTGTGTAACTGATTTGTTTCTTCAATGATATATTTTCTGTCTTGAAAAAAAAAAATTCTTTTTTGGAGCCATGCCACGGGCATGTGGTATCTTAGTTCCCTGACCATGGATCAAACCCACAACTCCTGCATGGGAAGTGCAGAGTCTTAACCACTGGACTAGCAGGGAAGTCCCAAAACTGACTGATTAAAAAGTCACACTGACAACCAGTTTAGAGGTAAATGTATTTAATTTAAATAAAAAAGAAATCAGAGGTAATACTGCACTTGTCAGTAAAATGTTATCATTTCTCTATTAAACCTGCCTCCAGTTCTTCTGATGTCTTAAATGTTATTAGCCTCACTCTCTAACCCTATTCCAATGAACCAAGTTCCAGCAATTCTCCTCCTGTGTTTTCACTTCCTTCCTTCCCTAGCTTACATTCCATAATTAATCACCATAATCATTCATTTACTAACACATTAACTCCAGTGCCCTGAAAGACATTCTGTAGTATGTTTAAGTGTTAATACTAATCTTTTTATGATTCCTGCTGTTACAATATTTCTAAAGGATAAAAACAACTTCCAAACACAAACACACAGCCTATAATCCAACATACCCATGGCCTTTCACCAGATTCAAGTTCACTTAAAATTTCTGAAACAGATTCTTTAGTGGAAGTTTTGTGTTTACTTACATCTGGAAGAGAAGGAAGATTGTAGGGACCTCCCACCGGTGAGCTCAAATCAATCACAGGTGAGCCGAAAGCCTTTGCATCATACCCTGCTGCACTAGTAATGGTGGGGCTGGAGGGAGTGGAGGACGTGCTGTTGGCAGTCGAGGGGGCTGCATGCCCACTGCTGATCTGCCACTGCGGTAGCAAGAAGGAAGAAGAAAGGTTGCCTATCAGCAAGCCTGTTACATCAAATGTCCATCTAAGCCCTGTTCCAGGTACAAGACAAATAAAAGACATCTTCTACTATTTGAATTCAACTGTAATTTTCATGGAACGGGGAGAGGACACTGGTGCATATAATTTTCAGTAATTCTCTACAAACATAAATAATAAAAAGCACTGATTTCTCCCAGAAGACAACAGTATACACCAAAAAACCACTGCACCCAATCTTGGAAAACGTATATATCAAAAAAGAAATCTAAACTTGTACATAGCAACTACAAATAAAGACGGAGGACTGAAAACACACATTTCCTTTTGTCCCTACCTGATATATCTGAAACTAAAATGACAGTCAGTTTTTTTTTTCTTTTTTTTTAAAAAAAAACAACACATTGACCCTAAAGACAAAGAACTAGAAACAGGATGATTGTTGAGTCTGTTTAAGGATCAAATCTTAGTTCCTTTCCTACTCTAGCTACCCCAAAATAATAAGGACTTCCTTCACCTCCACAGAAGAAGACTAGAAATTAAGTTTCCAGAATAGGTAAAACAGTGTCTTTGGACTCATGGGCACCAGGCTCAGTTGAAGGCAGAAGTATTACATTGAAAATGAAAATTAAGAAACTGTACACACTGAATGCTGAGCTTCAACGAGCATTAGGCCCTGCATTTCAGGCATGAAACAAAGAGATCTTTTGGGAACTGAGCCATTACCTAAAGACAGTGACATCAGTAACTCTAACAAACATGCCAAGGAGCCCTCACACAAGAGCAAAATTCAGCATTAAACATTAGCCCCATATCCCAGCTTTCAGTTTTTTTTTAAAAACACCCATTCCTTATATACAAACAGGCAACTAAGCATCAAGAAACATCTGAGAAAATTGTTACAGGCTGAGATAAACAAAATGAAAGTGAAGTCGCTCAGTCATGTCCGATTCTTTGTGACCCCATGGACTGTAGCCTACCACGCTTCTCCATCCATGGGATTCTCCAGACAAGGGTACTGGAGTGGGTTGCCATTTCCTTCTCCAGAGGATCTTCCTGACCCAGGGATCGAACCCAGGTCTCTAGCATGGTAGGCAGACGCTTTACCTGAGCCACCAGGGAAGTCAGGCTGAGATAAACCCATTAAAACTAGGAATGCTATAGAATACAGAGATGAACCACCCTGCTGTCTAAAATTTACTTTGAAATCTATCAAAAGTAAGAAGGTTTGACTGATGGATGAATGGATGAATGGATATACAGATAACAAAGGAGACAGCAAATAAAGTATCTGTCCGCTATACAACTCTCTCAACTAAGTTTGAAAATTTTATGATAAAAAGCAACCAAGAGGTATCTTAAGACTATGCGGAGGAAAAAACTCCCAAACACAGTATCATTTATACGGGGATGACACAATACAGAGTGACAGTGACAGAAATATTCTAACTTTGAAAAACCTAATTTATATTCTCCACTGAAAAAACTAAGTTAAAAACTCTGTGAATATGAATGCCAACTTAACCACCTACCACCCACCCCTCACGCCTATCCTTCCATCCGTCTCTCTCTTCTTCCTTCCCATCCCAGAACAAGCACAGTTACAGTTCATGTGTATCTTTCCAGGTTTCTTCTATGTATATGAAATTAAAAAATACACACACACAAATTCGATGTTTCTTCCCATATATACTTAGAAGATCATATATAGATTACTGCCTTTTCTTAACAGCTAGAAAGCATTTCCACTGTACCAGTATAATTTAAGCGATTCTATTAAAACAAACTCTCCCCTATATTTTCCTCCTAGTTTGTTCATTTATTCATTCATGTTTAGACTTTGACCAGAAAACATTTTTAAAAACATTCTTAGAGTGTGTATCTGTCCATTAGAAATAACAAACCGAGGGTCTCCCTGGTGTCTCAGTGGTAAAGAATCTGCCTGCCAGTGCAGGAGACACAGGTTTGATCCCTGATCTGGGAAGATCTCACATGCTGTGGAGCAACTAAGCCTAAGCACCGCAACTATTAAGCCTGTGCTCTAGAGCCCAGGAGCCACAGCTGCTGAGCCTATGTGCTGCAGCTACTGAGCCCACATGCCCTGGAGCCTGTGCTCCACAGCGGGAGAAGCCACTGAAATGAGAAGCCCACGCCCTGCAGTTAGAGAGCAGCCCTGTCTCCACAATGAGAGAAAAGCCTGAGCAGCAGTGAAGACTCAGCACAGCCGAAAATAAACAAACAAGTACAATTCTACATATACAGAGGCTCAGTAGTTGTGGCTCCTGGGCTCTAGGGCACAGGCTTAATAGTTGTGGTGTGCAGGCTCAGTTGCTCTAGTGCATGTGAGATCGTCCAAATCAGGGATCAAACCCGTTACATAGCTATGAGGTAGATAAATATGAGTACCCAGAATGTGCTAGGTGCTGTTATACACACTACCATCTAAGTCTCAGCACAACTCTGCAAGGTACGAACTCATTTTATAGTAGGGGCAAATGAGATTTAAGAGAGTAAACTTGTACAAGGCCACAAAAGTATTAGGAAAATAATCAGAATGTAAGATCTAACTGTAGCTTGGTCTCTATTTACCTCATCTCTAATGATAAAAGAGAGATAGGTATAAATTTTATTGAAAATAATTAAAATGTCATTTTAGAAAATTTATATCACAGTAATTATAAAAACACAGACACAGCATGTGTACTTTTAGAATATTACTTTAAAATAATTTGATTAAAATGAATGTTACAGAATTATGGGGAATAACATCATATTCTTTATTTTGGTCTTGGCAAAAAAACTAAAATCAATCTGCTAGTTGTAAGCTGGGAAGACACAAGTACTTGGGGAAGACAAAGTGCTGGGGGAACTTTAGCTTTTTAAAACTAATTCCTAAAAAACATATGACCTGAAAACATTAAGAATATAAATATTAAACCTTCTAAAATATAATGTATAACCTTAAATATTAAGCTTTATCAGGTGTATATGTACTGTATCTTGTTTACTACTGAATACAATATAGTTTTATATACAGGTATATATATATATATATATATATATATACTGTTTAATGCTTCATATTAAAACTGTGTGATACTAAGTTTGTTTCCAAGAAGTCTCCTTGAAACACTGAAGATTCATTCATTGGTTTCTTTTGAGGTATGCCATCTGTATTTGTTAGAATACTTCCATACTCACCTAAAAGCTACACACATTAATACTGAAAAATTCATACCCATGACTCACTGATTATTCTGGGCCTTTACTTCTGTATAAGTAGCTTGATTTTTTTTTTTTTTTTGTTAATTACAAAGCATCAAGATCCTGTCTCCTAGCTTTGTCTCTTTAGGTCTGTATGTAATAAACTTTGTAATTCACATTTATTAAAAAAAAGAAAACAGCTTACTCTTGCTCTTCATCACCATTGCTCTATCCATAAATTCAATATGATTTGGAAGCAGAGAGAAGTAAAAGCACCTGTGGAGAAGGAGACACACATACCTGTTTTATGGCTTGTTGAGCCAAGAAAGCCATCTGCAAGGGGTTGGGCTTCATTGTTTGTCGTGGCGTATTCTGGTTTGATGGGTATCTTAGCTGTTGATGATGAGGAGGGAGAACTGGTCCATTGGGCTTGGGGCTATGATTCTGAAAATTTATCAAACGTGGAGGAGGTTGCTGGAAAAAAGACATTGTATCAATTCAGTGGCAGTCAGCTCCTGAAAGATGAATTACAGAGAACTCTATTTTATAACTTTTATAGAAAGAAAACAATTCTGCCACAGATGAATCATTTATTAATATTACAATAAGGGTATGGGGGGAGGGGACAGCTGCCCAGAATGTGAATAAGCATTTAAAGTAAAGAAGTTTTACTAGGAAAAGACCCTTGGGAGAGGATTTTCCAATCAGAGTTAAATCTAGACCAAATTGGGAAATAGGGATTCCCTAAGTCCCTGATGACTATCTTCTGCAAAGAACTGCCCTCTTCAAATCTAAAATGATAGAATAATAATTACTGATAGTTACTGAGTAGTTATCACATGTCCAGTACTAGTTAAAATGCTTTACATGTGTTAACTCATTTAATCTTCACAAAGATCCTCCTCTGAGGCAGGGATTCTCTGTTTTACAGAAAAGGAAACTTGTCCAAGATTACCAAAGATAGGAAGGAATGGAGCTAAGATATGAACTCAAGTTCTCTGGCTCTAAGGTCTGTGCAGACCTCTAAGGTCTGCACTCTATGCAGATATTAATAATGAAAACACATGATATTAACAACATTTAAAAATGAGTGAATTTTAGATCTTATTGAGATCAAACTACATGTCAGGCATTGCGATTGGCATTTTATATGTTATCTCGTTATTACTCTCCTCAGTCAGTTTAGTTGCTCAGTCATGCCCAACTCTTTGTGACCCCATGGACTGCAGCACGCCAGTCCTCCCTGTTCATCAACAACTCCCGGAGTCCACCCAAACCCATGTCTATTGAGTCAGTGATGCCATCCAACCATCTCATCCTCTGTCGTCCCCTTTTCCCGCCTTCAATCTTTCCCAGCATCAGGGTCTTTTTTTCAAATGAGTCAGTTCTTTGCATCAGGTGGCCAAAGTATTGGAATTTCAGCTTCAGCATCAGTCCTTCCAATGAATATTCAAGACTGATTTCCTTTAGGATGGACTGGTTGGATCTCCTTGCAGTCCAAGGGGCTCTTAAGAGTCTTCTCCAACACCACAGTTCAAAAACATCAATTCTTTGGCACTCAGCTTTCTTTATAGTTCAACTCTCACACCCATACAGGACTACTGGAAAAACCATACCTTTGACTAGACGGACATTTGTGAGCAAAGTAATGTCTCTGCTTTTTAATATGTTGTCTAGGTTGGTCATAACTTTCCTTCTAAGGAGTAAGTGTCTTTTAATTTCATGGCTGCAGTCACCATCTGCAGTGATTTTGGAGCCCAGAAAAATAAAGTCTGTCACTGTTTCCACTGTTTCCCCGTCTATTTCCCATGAAGTGATGGGACCAGATGCCATGATCTCAGTTTTCTGAATGTTGTTTTAAGCCAACTGTTTCACTCTCCTCTTTCACTTTCATCAAGAGGCTCTTTATTACTCCCCTACCCCTGCCATTTTACAAATCAGGACACTAAACATTAAAAAGCTGGGATAACCAGAAAAGAAGTCACATGACTCATTAAAGGCAGCACTATGGTTTTAATCCAACACTAGTCTGCCATTGCATTAGTCAAACATGTTCTGGTGTTTAACTGGGGGTTGAGGTACTAATCACAGTTTAGAGGATGAGTTTCTCTAAAAGAAAACAGATTTTTAAAGGAAACCCTTCAAGGACAGCATTGGTTGATTACAGGACAAGGTAAGGACAAGCTTAGTTTGCTCACAAATGCTATCCTTAGAAATTGACACCAGTGTTCCACAAAAAAGGTAACCTTGGTTACCAAAGTTCCACAAAAGGTTGGCAAATTATTGCAAAGTAAATACTTATTTTCAGGTTTTGTTAACTGTATATGACCAGAACTTCTCAGAAAGGGAACTATTAACCCCCATATTCAAAGTGGTGGTGGTGGGGGGGACAAATAAATGAACTTATAAAGCTGAAGTAGCAACGTCTTAAGATGGACAGCTATAAAGTGTAGCCCTGCCCTCTTTTTGTTCTTTTCTTTCTCTCATTTTTGGAATTTATCTCCTTTCCTGGGAAAAGGTCTTCTGTTTCTCCTCTCCTGCAAATTAGCTGGCACTGGGTTCACACTTAGTAACTTACAAGAGTGACCAGCAATTACAGACCTAATGAAAAGTAGACTTAGACACTATTTCAAGATCAAAGGAAATTCTGTGGATGAAGAATAGAAAAATATGAGAAAAAGAGAAAATGCCAAAATTTCACAGAAGCCATAGCAATTCTTTTTGGTTCTTCTATTAAAGTTTTTCACTGGAAGGGTTTTATATCACAGAAACACAAACAAAAAATAATTGGGGAAGTATAGTGGAAAACTTCTAAATTCATCCAAAAGACTATTTTTTAAAAAGTGGAAAAGCACTCAAAATGATCCTTAAGGGAGAACAAAGGCAGTTAAAACTTTCGCCTACTCCTTCCCTGACTGGGATTTATATATTGATTCAGTCAAGAAATGACATTCAGGGAAAAAAGAAAAAAACGAAGTGACATTTGATGCCAGTGTACTATACTCCTGTAAGAAATCAGTGTGGAACTGGATGTTCACTCGCCCATCAAGGAATCCCAGTGTAGAAAGATCTAAGGTGATTGATTTTTATCTCCTCTCCTAAACTGTTATTGTTGACTGAGTTAATTTCTAAGAACCCCATGACAGGAAAAGTAACTTGAAAGAACAGGACTAGAAACTATTTATGAACATAAAAGAAATAGCAAAACCAATGCTATTTTAATTAAATGGAATTAACTTGCAAGAAGGACAAAAGGGAGAGAATAGAGAAATAATTGAGAGCTTAAGTAAAGAGACATATATTCATCATTATCCTCACCCTCACTGTAAATACTTTCATTATTATAGGTGGTAATTTTATTCTAGGTCAGTATAACCATGAAGGATAGCAGATGTCCTTCTAACATACACTCACTGTTTAGGAAAATTAATATATACATATAAATGAGAGTATCTCTTTAGAACAGTAAATCTGGCCCAGGAGTGAGAACCATAAAGTATACAATAACAGACTTAGATTTAACAAACTTCGAGCTGTCCACTGCAGTACGACAGAGTATATTGTATACCACTCAATAAAGAGATGCAGAGTGTTTATTAGTTTGTACCACACAGTCATGTAACTATGTAGTCTATCTGTATATCACCCAGCTCTTTAATCATTCAGATTACATGGCTACTTTCAGAGAAAGAAGAAACAGGGAACTACTGTGTAAGCGATTTTTAGAGCAGGCGTTTAAATTGACCTGTATCTTCAGGCTACAGGTAGAGTATGACAAAGAGGCACACGTATACACCTGTCTACAAACAGATATTTTACCAGATGTACGTGCAAATAAACTGCTAGAGAACTAAGAAAGCAGGTAAGCAGGGCAGTGTAAAAGTTTAAAGAAGAGGGAAAAAACTGTTGAGTGAAAAATGTAGGAGCAGATATTTGGTAGAGAGAAGATAAAAATGAGAGATGAGAGTGCTAGAAGAGGGTTCAGGGGTCACTGAGAGGAGACAGAAAAAGAGCAGTGTGCGAAGTAATGACATAAAGATGAGAAAATTACAGCTGATATTCTAACAACACGGGTTTAGACTGCAGGTCCACTTAGACAAGGATTTTTCTCAATAGTGAATACTTCAGTACTGCACAATCTGTGTTTAGTTGAATCCTCAGATGCAGAGCAGTGGATGTGGAGGAGCCATGGTGGGTGGCGGGGGGTGGCTGACTATAAGTCATATGTGGATTTTCAACTATATGGAGGGTCAGTGCTTCTAACCCCTGAATTAATTGTTCAAGGGTCAAATGTGTTGGTAAGTGGGAAAATTAGGCTGTATAACAGATTGTACATTATATATATCATACAGCAGTACATCACAGAAAGAAATAATAAGATCAAATATAAATTTCTGAGATAAGCAGGCTAAAGGCTCTATCGAGGTTACTTCTGTTTGGTTACTGCTTCTATAAATAGCTGTTTCTGAGAATGTGACTGAGTCACACAGAATCTATTAACTGCCTCAGTTCCTCACTTTTCAATGAAAAGGGAATTAATGCAAATGATGGATTTATCCTGTTTCAGGTTAGTAAAGTAATAAAAATCACTTTACCATCCTTCAGATACTTAAGATAAATATTAATCATGTAAATGCTTAGCACTAGTCACTCAGTAAGTATTTTCTCTCTTTTCCTCATCAAATATATGTCCAAAACAATTTGGGTGCTCTGCAGTCTATCCGCAATATGTTACTCTGCAGTCTGGGTGGGGAGTGACAAAAGAATTCCTCCATATTCTTAACAAAATTTCAACTCTGCCAGTGGCACTCCTGGGATCGAAAGTGTATACATCTTTCCTCACAGAACACTCAACAAAGACCTCCTAAATTGCTTGCTGTTTACTTCCTTTAAAAACCTGGGTTAAAACAAAGTTCGAGAGCAATAATCAACTGGTCATACTAATTAATATTCTCTTGGATTTGACATATCTTCTTAATCAAATTACCAGACAGCCATAAATCACAAATAAAATCACCTCAGGCCTACACAGAAGCAATTTAACAAAATCAGGATTCACACAGGCCCATAAGTCTTACTCAGGGTTGAAGCAAGTCTCCTATGAAGAGTCTTGTATAACCGCTACCAAAACATGCTATCACGCCATTTAATTGCTTTTTCATAAAAGAACTGCATTATGTATGCATTCCTCTTAGTGCTAAAAAAACACTGGTAAAAAATTTCTCTAATGATATGTTTCCTTTCAATCAAGTAATAGATATTATTCCTGATTCTTTGTTTGGTTGATCAAAAACTGAGCTAAGTCCTGTTCTCAAGCATAATGAGAATTCTTAGTCTAGTTCTGCATGCTTTGAACATTACTAATACTTATTAATCCCTGTGCCATTTCATTTAAGTCACTTACTGTAAATCAGTTCAAATTCTGAGAAACAGGGAGTATAAATTAATAAATAAAAGGAACTCAAAATAAAGAGACAATTTTTGTGCATTAAAATAAGAATGGTGCATGGGGGGATAAAAAGAGACTTGCTCTAAATGGAGTGGATAGAAGCTTCTTCTATAACAACAGCAGAAATGTATACTAATATTGCAACTGTTTGTTCTTAACTAATGCAAGGTAATTAATCCACAGGATCATGATTTTGATTCATGCTCTGAACTTGTTACTGTATTGTTAGTACTATTGAGTTTATGACTATATGAACACATGTCTAGACTCCTCCACCCACTCTACATCACAAGTAGAATTTACATGCATATGTTCTTCAAACCCTTTAGAGCGATAAGTAGAAAATAAACACATGCTTTTCCCATTTCTCCACCAGTGACTGAAATCTTTGTTATGAATTAAGAAATAATACAAATAAAAAGATGACAAAAGTGAAAAAAAAAATAAAAAAAGAATGGTGCCTGGAACATTTGCTCAGAAATAAAGTTTGAAAAAGGCAGACTTCTAACAAACCACACCCTTACCCTTTTCTATTTCATTCTGTCCTAGTTTCTAGATGCAGTGGGTTTTCTAAATGCTGCATCTTCATAGAGGACAGATACCTGAAGCATCAGTCATCCTGAAGCACTAATGTAACAATTATGAGTCACAGGTACACAACTTTCCCACCAATCATATGCATGGGTTATTCAGGAATGCAATCATTTATCCTCTGTTACAAGGATGACAAAAAGCAGATGAGAATAGATGTCCCAGCTGAATAAACCATTAATTTCTTTTTCAGAAGGGCTAAGAACTAGAGTTAAATTAGGGCCCCTTGATGAGACAAATTTTTATAAATTCATATATTTAAATCATGGAGGAAGGACACCTTGGTTATTTTAGGAGCTGCTGAATACAACTGTACTATAATTATCTAAGTTAGGACAGGCCTGCTTCCAAATTTACCTGGTGAGAGATGGAAGGTTGCTGGATGGGCCCCTGCATTCTAGGGTTTGGTAAACCCACAGGTGCTGGCCTCCGTTGCACCTGTTGCCTCTGAGCCATTACCTGTTGCTGCATATGCTGGAGTCGTAACTGAGCTAGGCTGATCTGGGTTGGAAACTTGGATAACTGGTTTGAAGATAAACCACCTGGTGGCTGTGAATTCTGTTCCACGACAGGATTCTGCTTAGGCATTTGTGGTTGACTCTCTTTATCTTCAATTACTAAAGAACCTAATCAAAGAGAAAAAGTTAAGTTCTGAAGATTTTCTGATAGTAACATACCATATTTTGTAAAAGGCTATCTTTGCTCATTTTCAGGATTTCCAAGGAACTTCTTTTTGTCTTAGGAACCCTTTACATGCTTAAAGATAGAAACTCCGAAGAGTTTCTGTTTATGTAGGGTCTATCAAACAAAATCTACCTTATTCAAAATTAGAAATGAGAATTAAAAAACATTTTTCCATACTAATTCATTTAAAAGTGACAACCCAGAGTAACATATTTTTATGGAAAAACACACACACACACACACAAAACCTTATTTTTATTTTCAAAAATGTTTAGTGAAGAATGGCACTATTTTACATTTTCAAACAGTTCTTTAAAATGTCTGGCTTAATAGCGGTAACTGTTTCTGCATTATCTAATATATTGTTTAAATAGAAATACATGCAGAAAACCCAGCCACATATGGGTATGTACTTGGAAAAGGGAGACCTTTTATCACCTGAAGGAGCTTCAGACTACACTGTGAGAACTGCTATTGTGTAATCAAAACAAAACACGCAAACCTGATTGTTCTCACTGGATGTGAGAACAATACCACAGAGAATTTCTGACTCAGTTATCTCTCTATGATGTAGCAATTGAATGACAACAACGGCTAGTTCTTTACACCTTCATGGCGCAAATTGTGTTAGTTCTCTGATGGCGAACACCATGCTTTATAACTACACTGTTAAAAAAGAGATTAAAGGTACCTCTCACAGGTCTGGTCCAAGAGTAGGGCAAAGCTTGATTTCTTCAATAGCAGAGACTCAGTTAAAAGTTCCTGATTTACTAAGCATATGCATCCGTAAAGATATGGTTATCATTCATTAAATACTTACTCCACATTAGGTACCATGACAGGGATCTATGTATATTGTTAAAATCCTTCGTACAGATAAGGGATCTAAGGTTCAGAGAGGCCAAACAACTTATCCAAAGTCACAAAGACACTAAACTGAATATGCGTCCAAGACACTACTTTTCCCTTGCACTCTTCTATAACATGTTTCCCAGAAGCCATAAATAAACAAGTTTGGGAAAGTTGTATCCTTCTTAGAAGATTTAAAACATCAATCTCACTTTAAACGACAATTTATAGAGCTATATATGACAGCTCTGAAAAGTCCTACAGTAAAGGATACTGTCTTACAAATTCCTCACAAACAGGAGGTGTTTTTGTTTTTGCTGATTCAGATTTACCTAAACTATATTCACTTATGTGCGTACAGTTACATATTTTCTTAATTTTACCTATGTCTACATTATGTGGACTATGTTTTAAGTGATATGCTTATAAGTACATATAAGTCGACATGACTGTTATTGTGGATATAAAGCTGTGATAGATTCTCTGTATAGCTACATATGTGGTGGAGGGTAGAGTAGGATAAGAGATAGTTATATACATGCTTTGTATTAAGATGCTTCTTTTTAGTTATATAGATGAGAATATGTATGATACCAGCTGCTGGCTATGTTTATCAATCAATAAGTATGTACTTCTAAACTGTGCTGAGGAGTCACCTTATCATTTCTTCAAAGGGTCACCTTATTACCATTCTTATTGTTCTCACATATGGACGAAACTTATGTAAGCCTATTTCTTCCTTTCTTGGAGCGTTCCGAGAGCACTGGCTCTCTTTCCGGCCAGTTCTTTCTTACCCAGAATCTAGCTTAGAGAATGAGAGAGCAACCCTATTTGACGATTTTGAAACAAAGTCAATAAGCCCCAAAACTGCCAAAAGGTGGTTAAGAATGTATATGAAATTCTTATTTTTGTTTCTATAATTTCCCTGTGAGAAATTAAGAAAGGAGGCAAAAATTGAAGATTTTTTTTACTAGTACATAATGTAACAAGGACTGCCTGCAGGGATATGTGATGTTACCAAACGATACTGAAATTCCCCCTTTTTGATAACTCTAGTACTTCAAATTTGGGCAGTTATCTATATACATGATACACTTCAATTAGGAGGTTAAAAATTATTTAATTATTACATAAAAGGAAAAACAAAAACAAAACACAGAGAGAAAATTCCTCCCTACCAAGAAAAAGCGAATAAATGAGCCATTAGTACCTGACAACTGGGTCTCAAGACTGAGTAAGCCAAGAATTGTATGAGAAATACTGTTTTAAGAGAAAACATTCTAAAAAGTACTATATTAATGGCAGACACATGTAAAGAGTTTTAACAACTATTCTGATAAATATGTCACTAACAGCACAAGCAAGATTCTACTTGCTTGAGGAAGAAAAACAACTCCTAAATCCAGGAATCTAGACACTGAGTCAATAAAAGGATGTTTCATATCACCCACATATTTATATGTGTGTTTATATTCATGCATGTGTCACAAATATACACACACTAATGAAATACCAGGAAAAATCCATGTCTTTAAAACAAGATAATAAAAATATTTAGGGGGTAGAAGGGAATACATTTTCAACAATCTCATAATCATTAAGAGTTCCAGAAACAAATGGCACTTTGAGAAAATCTACATAACAGCCTACCTAAATTGATTATATTTTGAGCCCAGAAACTAGGATCACAGTGAAACTGGATGGTATTGTTGGTCACTGGGGAAGCATCACACCTTGCTCGAAGGAGGTGCCGTAACCGGTACGTAATCTAGAATAAAGCAGAGAGACAACTGAGCATCCAAGTCTTTATTAGGCAAATAATTTATCAAGTTCCCAACAAATACATAAAAAATGCTCTCTATGACATATATGCCAACACAAAACAAGTGTTCATAAGTAAGTTATAAAAAGTGGATAAACACAGTTTTTCTTCAAAAATGCGTTAGAGGTTTAAGTACAATTGGTTTTACTGTTGAACACAAAACAAACCTTTCCTAAAGTGACAGGTTAAAGTTAGTTCACTGAATTACAGAAGTTTCACAGATGTACCAACCACATATTTATAAAGTAAAATCACACACTGCTTTTATTTTACTCTTTCAAAGAAGGATTCAAAGTAGAGATTAGGGGGCTAATGGATTACAGAAAATACAAATGAATCTGCTCAGGACAGTAACTGCAGCCTTGACCAGGCCTGCTAGTAGGATGGCCCTTCTTGCTCCTGTGCTGTGAATCTCAGTCATCACACCACCTCCCACCCTCCTCCACACTGCAGTCCTCAGTGAATGCTCAGGCATTCTCTCAGTCTTTGAAGAGTTCAGCTCTTGGCTCATAATCACCATCTCCAATATTATTCCTGCCATAATCTTAGATGGGCCACAGGACTGGAAAAGCTCAGTTTTCGTTCCAATTGCAAAGAAAGGCAATGCCAAAGAATGTTCAAACTACCAGACAACTGTGCTCATTTCACATGCTAGCAAGGTAATGCTCAAAATCCTTCAAGCTAGACTTCAACAGTACATGAACCGAGAACTTCCAGATGTACAAGCTGGATTTAGAAAAGGCAGAGGAAACAGAGGTCAAATTGCCAACATCTGCTGGATCATAAAAAAAGCAAGGGAATTTCAAAAATAACATCTACTGCTGCTTCACTGACTCTGCTAAAGTCTTTGAACTGTGGAAAATTCTTAAGGAGATGGGAATACCAGACCACCTTATGTTTCTCCTGAGAAACCTGTATGCAGGATAAGAAACAATAGTTCCAACCAGTCATGGAACAACTGACTGGTTCAAAATTGGGAAAGGAGTACATCAAGGCTGTATATTGTCATCCTGCTTATTTCACTTCTATGCAGAGTACATCATGAGAAATGCTGGACTGGAGGAATCACAAGTTTGAATCAAGACTGCTAGGAAAAATATCAACAACCTCAGATAAGCAGATAATACCACTCTAATGGCAGAATGTGAAGAGGAACTAAAGAGTCTCTTGATGAAGGTGAGAGAGTGAAAAAGCTGGCTTAAAACTTAACATTCAAAAAACTATGATCATGGCATTTGGTCCCATTACTTCATGGCAAATAGAAGACGAAAAAGTGGAAATGGTGGCAGACTTTATTTTCTTGTCTCCAAAATCACTGTGGACAGTGACTGCAGCCACAAAATTAAAAGACGCTTGCTCCTTGGAAGAAAAGCTATGACAAACCTAGATCACATATTGAAAAACAGAGACATCACTTTGCCGACAAAGGTCCATATAGTCAAAGATATGGTTTTCCAGTAGTCAAGTATGGATGTGAGAATTGGACTATAAAGAGGGCTGAGCACTGAAGAACTGATACTTTTGAACAACGGTGCTGGAGAAGACTCTTGAGAGTCACTTAGACTGCAAGAAGATTAAAGCCAGTGAATCCTAAAGGAAATCAACCCTGAATATTCATTGGAAGGACTGATGCTGAAGCTCCAATACTTTGGCCACCTGAAGTGAAGAGCCAACTCATTGGAACAGACCCTGATGCTGGGAAAGACTGAGGGCAGGAAGAGAAGGGGGCAACAGAGGATGAGATACTTGCATGGTGTCACGATTGATGGACATGAGTTAGAGCAAACTGTGAGAGATAGTGAAGGTCACAGAAACCTGGTGTGCTGCAGTCCATGGGGTCACAAATAGTCAGACATGACTTAGCAACTGAACAACAAATTCTGGATGATTTTAATATACAATTAGAAGACCTTTCTTTCCGGATTGTTTCCTCTAGTGCCCACATCCCAATAATCCTACAAACCCTAAAGGTCCTATAAACTTTTGCTCTTAAAATTTTTCCTGTCCTTTGAGTTTATCTTACCTCCCAATCTTACAATATCCATCTGAAGTGAAGTGTTAGTTGCTCAGTCATGTCCAACACTATCCATCAATTTCTCCTTATCCAGCTTAAATCCCAGAAGTAATTCTCATAATCATTTCCTTGCATATATCCTCAACACCTTTCTCTCACATGTCAAATTAGACACACTCCCTTCTCCTCAACCTTTCTCTGAAACAACAACCAACAAACAACACTGGTTAAATCTTTTCTAATGACTGTAACTGGACTGGTAAAGGGACTGATCGGACTTCAAAAACAGCCTATTTACTAAGGTTGACAGGCTATCATATGACATTCCTCTGGTCCTTCACATCCGTACTCTCCTAAATGACTATTTCAAATGACTCTCTCTTACCAAACCTCCAGCATCTCCTGAAAAAAACACAGGGACGATCAGAGACCTTCTACAAACTTCCACCACCTACCAGTACTAGTGGTCCCTCCTGTCACAGTGGACTGACGGGCCAGGCTTCCAGCTAGAGCAAACCACGCACTCGTGCAAGTGCAAGGGTTAGCTGCTCATTCGTGTCCAACTCTCTGCAACCCCATGGACTAGAGCCCACCAGGCTCCTCTGTCCGCGGGATTTTCCAGGCAAGAAAACTGGAGCGGGTCTCCATTTCCTTCTCTAGGGATCAAACCTGGGTTTCCTACATTGCAGGCAGATTCATTACCCTCTGAGCCACCAGGAAGCCATTACACTAGGGCAACAGGGCCTACCATCCTCGCCGATTCAAAGACGCCACTCAGCAATTTTCTCCCCTCAGGCTTTCAGTAGCTTTTCACACAGGTGATCACTTGGCCCTCATGGAAGCGAAGCATTTTCTTCACTTGGCTTCTAGCAGACAACAGTCTCATGGTTTTCCCCTTATTTCACCGGCTGCTACTTTTTAAGGTCACTGAGTATAGGTGTGAGTTCCAGTGTCACATCTCAGTCTCCGGTGTTGGTTCCTCCCTCTCTCCCACACCAGGGTGTCTTGCAACTGCTCTTTCTTCTCCTACACCCAAGTACTTTTTAGAGATCTCATCCAGTCTCATCATTTATACAACTCAAATTTGCATCTCAGTACTTACTCATCCTACCGTGTGTTCATTCACTGTGCCCCTCTTAGGCCTCCTGGTCCATGTCACAGTAGCGCCCATCTCAGTCTCTCCCTTGCCGCCTGTGCCTGTTCTCTACCTGAATACTCTCTGTGAGTGTGTGCCTGCCTTGCTGTCACCTTCTTCAGGTGTGAGATCAAATATCGCCCTCGTTAGGCAGAATTCCCTATCTGAAACCACAATCCCACCCCAACGCTCCCAGATTCTTCCCTTAATTTACTGTTTTCCCTACAGCACTCAACACCATGCAATGGTCTACATATTTTACTTGTTTTGGTATTGTCTATCTCTCTTTACTAAAATGCAGCTTTTTAAGGGCAGATATTTTGCTTTGTTTTCTGTTCCCTTAGTATTTAGCATACTTCAATAAATGTTGAATAAATAAGTTTGCCTCCTTTAATTGCTAAATTATCTCAAATAGCTATACTAAATTCCGAGTAAAAAACATTTATTCTGGGACAATATAGAGTACATGGCACAGTGTTTGGCAAACAGCACTCAACACGATGCTCTTTTCTCTGTTTTTCTTGCTTCCTTAATTCTTTGCATCTTAGCAATTCTCACTATAAAACATTCTCAATAAGATGCTAATCAAAAGGATGATGACCCCAATTTTTCCTTTATAAAGTCCTTATGCTTTATCATTTTCTAAAATTGAATAATTTATTTTGAAGTAATTTTAAAATTGGAGAAAAATAAAAATAACCCTTCACTCAGATTTCCCAACTATTAATAAGCACATTTATTTCAGGGCTCACTCAGGGATTCCTGTGCACAGACACTACTATTACCAGTCTTTTTACAAACGTTCAGATAGCAAGCTGAAGACATATAGGTTCTGTCTCCCCTAAACACTCCAGTGACTATATTCTAAATCAAAGATCCTCTAGCATAAGCAACAAAGTACAAATTCAGAAAGCAACTCTGTTGCAACATGACCATTCAACCCAGAGAATTCATCCTAATGCCAACTCTTCCCACAGTGACTCTTTCCAAGATGCTCACTAGGAATATAGGTTGTATTCAGTTGCCATGTCTCTTCAGTCTTTCCCTGACATGTATGTCTTTGATGACTTCAGGCTTTACATTCAGTAGGATGACTTTCAACCTGGGCTCGAGTGTATTTCCTCCAGTATAGGTAAACTATTCTTGTCAGGAAAACCACACAAATGATAATGTGCACTTCTCAGGGCATCATATTGAGAAGCTCAGGATATAAACTGTCCAGCCATTGATGATACTAATCATCACCTAGCCATTCTGCTGCCCAGTTTCTCTACTATAAATTCACCACTCTGTTTATAACTGATCAGTATTTCGCAAAGAGGTATTTTAGGGTTACACGAAAACCCTATTCCTCACAATGCTCTATTTACTATGTTAGTACCCAGCGAGAACTCCTTTTGAATTTCCTCTAAGACAGTGGGTGGCTCAGCTAGTAAAGAATCTGCCTGCAATGAGGGAGTCTAAGGTTTAACCCCTAAGTTGGGAAGCTAGCCTGGAGAAGGGAGTGGTAACCCACTCCAATATTCTTGCCTGGGAAATCCCAAGGATAGGCAGAGGAGCCTGGCAGGCTGTAGTCCATGGGGTCAAAGAGCTGGACACGACTGAGTGGCCAATGCTTTCACTAAGACAGTGACCAAATGTGCTTCTTTAATTTCACTATTCTTTCTCTACTTATTTATATTCTCACCATAAATTCTTCCCTTGTCATTTGCCTATTTTTCTCATCATGGGCTCATTTATCCCTACTTAATCCAATGTGTTGTAACTCATTGTTTATTTAGTTTCAGCCTCAAATTTGTGGGTGTGCCCAAGGTGACCCACTTAGGCTGGATCCTAATCTTTTTGACAAGTCTTCATCATTTCATCAGTTCAAGATATTCTGGGTACAACCTGCACTTTCCCTCATTTTGTTTGATATTTAGAAACCCACATCTGGAAGGACAGTGGGTTCACTGCTACTGAGCATAGCAAACATACATACGTACACATACATACTTACACACCTAAAATTACTTCCAGATCTGTGTATATGCATAAAACTCTGTTGTTTAGTCACTCAGTTGTGTCTGACTGTTTGTGACCCCATTGACTGCAGCACACTGGGCTTCCCTGTCCTTCACCATCTGCCAGAGCTTGTTCAAACTCACAGCCATTCAGTCAGTGATGCCATCCAACCATCTCATCCTCTGTCGTCCCCTTCTCCTCCTGCTTTCAGCCTTTTCCAGCATCAGAGTCTTTTCTAACGAGTCAGCTCTTCACATCGGTGGCCAAAGTATTGGAGTTTCAGCTTCAGCCTCAGTCTTTCCAATGAAAATTCAAGGTTGATTTCCTTTAGAATTGACTGGTTTCATCTTCTTGCAGTCCAAGGAGCTCTGAAGACTCTTTTCCAACAACACAGTTCAAAAGCTTCAATCCTTTGGCACTCAGTCTTCTTTATGGTCCAACTCTCACATCCATACATGACCACTGGAAAAACCATAGCTCTGACTATACGGACCTTTATTAAACTCTGAGTTCATAATTATACCTCTATCTTAGGAATCTTTATAGCTTTATTCTTTCTTCTATGTTTCTAAATATCTTTTCTAGGAGGAAAAAAAATCAAACAAACCAAAACTTGGCTGCCATTGCCCTCAATATATTTACTTACTTGCTCAGTCCATTTACTGATACTCTGTTGCTTAATGTAACCAAAATCCAAATGACATTCTGCTTACTACCTCTGTGTTCCCTACTCACCACTTCATGCCTTTGGCTGGGGCTGCCTCTATGTGGTCCCCCAACCCTCTTCGCTACCCTGTGTCCTCATAGTCACCATGCTAAAGGCTCCATGCCAGGAAGTAGAGTTGATCATTCTTATTTTAACAATCCTTTTTGGCAAACTATAGTAACTTAGCACTTCAAATTTATGAGTTTTAGTTTGGAACTTGAAAAATAAAGCTTTCTTGCCCCCCAAAATTAAGTCAGAAACTTAAGCACTTCCTTAGATGGTAATCAGCTTTAATCAGAAGAACTATGAGGCAAATCACTTGGAAACACTATATTTTTCCTTTGAGGTACTATGCTGTAAATTCCTTCTTTTGCTGATGAGAAACTAGAAGACATGGAATTTATTTTTATCTCAGATAACTAGTACCTATTCGCTAATTAAGTCGTGGCATGGTCTAAAAGTAATACTAAATTTGGCCAAACTCTGTTCTTTTATCTTAAATAAGAATTTCTGCTGTATTTTACTGACATTGAATGTAAATATATAAAACCTCTTGTCATATTATATTACCCATCTCAAATATAAACCATTATACTTATTGAAACCCTTGATGCATGTTTGAGATAATTCTGAGGAGTCATAAACCTTGACTAGCGTAAAAGATAAATAACGAGTCATTAAATGTATTTGTTGATGTCTTCAGATGTATCTGAACTTAAGTAAAGTCAGATTTCACACTGAAAACTTAGCTACTGTTCAAAAAGCAAAAGACAAAATTAAAAAAAAATATGAAAGATGTGTAAAAAGCTTTTGAGATGGCAATACTGTATACTGCCTCCTTTCTACTGAAGTTAAAATAAACAAAGAAATTTAGTATTTGAGTTTCCAATCCTGTAAAATATAACAGAAAGTTTTACCTATATTTATTTATAGCTTCTGACAGTTGATATTATCTAATACCTTATTTATTTACTATCAATCTTTCACTGAATTCCTATATATCAAGCACTGGGTAACATAAAATTTCTACCCTTAAAGAAGTAAAAAGTCAGACTTCTCTGGTGGTCCAGTGGATAAAAATCTGCCTGTCAATGCAGCGGACATGGGTTTGATCCCTGGTCCAGGAAGATCCCAAATACCATGGAGCAACTAAGCCTGTGTACCACAACCACTGAAGGCCTGCGTGCCTGGAGCCTGTGCTCCACAAGAGAAGCCACAGCAATGAGAAGCCCACACACTGCAAAAAGAATACCCCTGCTCACTGCAACTAAAGAAAGCCCACAGCGATGGAAACCCAGTGCAATCTAAAAGAAGGGAAAAAAAAAGTGAAGGAAATTCAAAGAAAAATATGCAAATATAATAACAGCAGATAAAAATAAGTAACAGTATGATGGATACATGCATAAGGGCTTTGTAAATACAGGGAAGGTTAATCCAACCCAGTGTTGATCATGGAAGGCTGCCAAAAGGAATGGAAGGCAAATCTAAACTAAACCCCGTAGTCTCTAAAAAGAAACAGCATCCTAAGAAAGGGTAACAGTAATCCAGGCAAAAGAACATGATATATTCTGAGCACTGAGGACTAAAAGGAACTGCAACGAGATATTTAAGAAACATAAAGAAGGTCTTTGAAGGTTAATTATATAGGCAGACAAGGGAAAGGGAGTAAAAAAGCTTGTGGAATCCCCTTTTACTACGTATATATTCTAACCACTTTACTACTTATATATTCTAACAGTTTCTTAGTCACTAGTATTACAAAAATACCTATTGCTAGTACACTCTCTTGGTCTCTTTTGTCAGTATTTCTTACCTTTCTTCTAAATAACGTAAGGATAAACTGAATGTTTAACAGATGAGAGAAGAACCCTAGGGAAATACTGTGAAAATGTTTTCAAATATATTTAAAACTGGACTTCTGAAAGGATTCTTCTATTCCAATACATTTGGTCTTTTACTGAGTATAACTCCTATTGCAAAAAAAAAAAAAAAAAAGAACCAAGAATCTCAAACTAAGCTTGAAATTTCAGGCCAGTAAGACATTTCTTTTTAATTTTCAAGTATATAAAAGCCATTATTAAGCTTTAGCTCTGCATTCATCACAGGTAAATTTTTTTACTAGTTGTATCTGCTGCCAGTGATGCAGCAAGGCCCACCACAATTCAGAGTCAGGAAGCTGGTAATACTGGTTCCTTATGCTTCCTTGTGTCTATTTTCTCCCATGCATAATACAGAGAACAGTCTCCCTCTCTATTTCAAGAGCTCATTGTGCAGATTAAGTAATCCTATCCTCTAACTTTACTGTTTTATTATAATCACAAACAAAATCATAGAATAAAATTACAGAAACATTATTAAACTGATAAGGAGACTATCTGCGCAAATATATTTTCTTATGTACAAATAAAAATATTCATTATGGGTCTAGTAGAGAAGAGGACAATTCTCTCACTTTCTCTGTTAGCCGTGTTTTGTTTGCCTTATAGGAAAATATAGGTAACAGAAAAAGTATGAACTGTATAGAAGCTGTTTTTCATTAGACTAATGAAGCAGTAAAAAAAGAAAAAGAAAAAAAGGCTCAAGAATGAGAGAACATATCATTGATAATTATAAAAGAAATAATCTTAAGAGTTGAATATAATTCAAGGTTAGGAACAGTTTTAGATATAGTTAAAATCAGTTTTCTAGTAAGTCACTCAATATTTGAACCTAGTTTACATAAGTTTATCCTGAAATGCATTTCCTTATTTCAATATAGTCATAGAAAATTTCTTCCACAAAACAGGGTAGGTGAACAGAAAACAGATTTGGATGTCATAATTTGATTTCAAAATATAAATCTCTGTGGAATCTTTAAAATGAGTAGAGCAGGAGTGTTTAAGAATGCTTACATAGCGTGACTCCCATGGCTAAATTTCTTCTACATCCTTGCTACTAAAGATGTGGTCTATAGACCAGCAGCATTAGCATCACCTGGGAGCTTGTTAGAACTACAGATCACATCTACTGAACCAGAATCCTCAGGTAATTAGTATGCAGTAAACACATTTTCCGTAGCAAGGTTCTAGACTATTCTGAAAATAGCTGGGCAAATGACAGCCACTTTTCTGTAGCAATGGGGTTGAAATATCCAGCACCGCACATCACTGATAGGGTAAACAATGCAGTGTTGACAAGAGGAACAAAGCCTCTGGATTCGGATGTCCAAGTTAGAATTTTGGGTGGTCTTATGCGTGTTAATTCGTGCTTTGGTTTCATCACTCATACAATGGGGGTGGATAGGTACACCCATCTCATAAAAATGATATAAATGTTTAAATAAAATATTACATGAAATGCTTAGAATTAAGTGCCTGGTACACTACAGGTAATCAGGAAATATTTACCATTATCGTTATTGTTAGTAAAAGTTCAGTTGTCATTAAGGGAAAATTTGGAAAAGAACAAAATAGAAGTGACAGTGGCAGAATAAACTGAAGATACACCTAAATCATGGGAGTTTAAAGATTTTTTTAAAACCAAAATATTTTGATAAAAATTAGAAAAAGGTAAAAGCATTTAAGTATAGATTACTGAACATTTCTAAATTTTGAGTATTCTAGTAACTCCACTGTATCTCTGTATATTAAACCACACACTTGATCTTACCAGTCGCTTGCTATAAAGTAATGCTGTGCTGCTGCCACTGGAAACTGCCCATTTAGAAAAATGCATGACATGTTCCAACTGTTTAGAAAGTCCAGCCACTTCCTGCTGCTGCTGCATAAGTTTCATTCGATGATCTTTTGCAAGACTCTGAAAAAAATTTCAAAATTAGTTTGTTCTGCATGTAACACATTTTAATGGTCATTTTCAGATTACCAAATTAAAATACCCACCACCTCTAAGAACCAAGTGACAGTAACCTATCACTTATCCCTAGGTACAAAAGATCACTTTAACTGAAGTAAAAATCATGTCTCCAGTGTCACAGTCACCTCTCCCCTTCCCTGCCGATGCTACCTCATCTCTGCTGCCCAAGGCCTTGGGTTGGGTTTCACATATTCTGGGATTTAGGTTTCTGTTCATCCATCTTCCAGTATCCAAAAAGGCACAAAACCATGGATTAGCTATCTTTGTGACCCTATGGCCTACAGCCCACCAGGATCCTCTGTCATGGGATTCTCCAGGCAGGAATACTGGAGTTGGGCTACTATGCCCTCCTCCAGGTGATGATCTTGACTCAGGGATCAAATCCACGTCTCTTATGTCTCCTGCATTGGCAGGGGGGTTCTTTCCCACTAGCGCCACCTGGGAAGCCCTTTAACAAAGCAAGTGCCCATTAAATTCAATACTAAAAAATAAAATAGGTGTACCACCCAGCAATTGAGTAAAGCTACCAGATCACATGATTTACTCAAACACATGATTTCCCCCTTCAGGCACTCTTATCCTGATTGCAGCTACTTAGTGCCAAGTCATGCCACATGGTAGACAACATTTATGCTTTATATGTAGTAAGTAAAAAAAGGGGGAAGCATATAATTCTTATCTATTGAAAACTGCCATGAACCAACAGATACAGTGACTAATGTAATGAATTCACTCTTAGAAAAGCCACAGAAAAGCAGACTACAGAATTTCTCCAAAGGAAGTACACAAGCAAGAACATAGGTCAGTCCAGAGTAGAAGAAAACCCCACTAAATGTGGGCTATTTTAAAGGTCTCTATCCCCAAGGTCTCCTTTACCTGGCAAAGAAAGGAGGAGAAAACAGGACCTTCCACTAGCTCTAAGAAATATTAAGTAAAATTGCTATACTCCAATATGGAATTATATTCTCAATAGAAAAAGTGAACCTACATCTTTGCCCTAGTTGGTTTCAAATTTGGAAAAAACATACATGCTAAACTGAATTAGAGGCTTCCCTGGTAGCTCAGATGGTAAAGCATTTGCCTGCAATGTGGAGGACCCGGGTTCGATCCCTGGGTCGGGAAGATCCCCTGGAGAGGCAAATGGCAACCCACTCCAGCATTCTTGCCTGGAAAATGCCATGGATGGAGGAGCCTGGTGGGCTACACAGTCCATGGGGTTGCAAAGAGTTGGACACGACTGAGAGACTTCAAACTGAATTAAGTCACTGCAGTGACTGATGGCTTTGTTGTGTCTAATCTTAAGTTCAGAGATGATTTGCTAGGCTCTTTCTGACCACGCAAAACCTGTTTCTTTGGAGACATTCTAGAAAGAATAGAAATTCTGTTGACTTTTAGAGATGTTGCAAATTGAGAATCACAAGCCCAAATTTCTTGGTCTTCTATAGTAATAACTATTTGGCTGACTTTTTTTCAAGTTATTAGAAAACACTGATTACATTTATTTGCCTTAAAGGAGGATCCTATGAAGCAGGAGAAAGGGTAGGAGAAAGGGTATGAAGACTGACAAGAATACTTAAAAGTCGTTGTAAAAATTGTAAGTCAATATATAAAGTTGATTTAAAATAATACTGATGACCAGGTTCACTTTTAGAGATTTGACAATGTGGTCATCTTGTGTTCTTTCCTGGATTTTTAAAAAACAAGCAATCCTGATTTACAGCGAAATTTGGAAACAGCTATGGCAATATGTACACTATTCACTGAGAAAGAAAATCGATGTGACATCTGATTTTAAGTAGAGCTCTGACATCTTTTAAAATAGTTTAAATGCTTCTAGCTAAACAAACCAACAACCCCCAAATGCACCCTAGAATCTTGAAAAGACAGTTACTACAAATGGGGTCTGATTCCTCCCAGCCAGAAAACTTTTTCACTATGTATTTGTTTCCAAAAGGAGAGAAAATTATTTTGGTCTCTGCTTCCTGTGTTTGATAAACCAGGGGAATGATCATGCTTTTCCAAGAGGAAGAGATCTTGCTGACAAAGACCTTATAATTTTGTCAACTATAGATAAAGAGGTTGAACTAACTTATTTCTATGAGCTTTCTTCCCCTTAAATCTTCAAACATTAGGATTCTTTCATTCTCTTCTTAATTTGCTTCTCTACTCTTAAATTCCTTTTGTACCAATATATTAAAAGAATACCAAAATATCATGCAATTATTATTGCATTAAGATACCATGTAGAAGTTGTAGCTTCATTTTATTTGAGTCAAACATTAACTCTGGATCTTGACCTTTTATGTGTGTAAAAAAGCTGATTAAGACAGTAATATTTTTCTTACCTGCAGTGAGAAAAATCTATCCTAAGTGCCTTGAGCATCGTTCCCTGAGTATTGCTTTCACAAGACTGTTGAGGGGAGGAAATACATCCTTTTATCTAATTTCTCCTAAGGTTCAATGTATATATTTGAGATTTAAATATAGCTTAGGGTAACTTACTGAAAAACTTTGCTGCACTGCTTTGGGGACCCAAAGCTGTCAGTTCAATGAATCTCTAAAACAGTTCATCTTGTTTTAACATTTACTAAGCTCCTCCTTCAAGCAAAGCATTATGCTTTGTGCTATGAAGTAAACAAGAAGAATTAAGATATTCCTAGTGTATTTTAAAGTCTTAAATTGTCAGTTACAAGGTAGAGCCTAAAATATTACTGAATCATAAATGAAAACAATTATATGAAAAAGGCTGTGATTCCAAATTCAAATACATAAGAAAACACTTAACATAATCACCACATTTCGTCCCATTAACAGTAACTTACCTCGAGCTGATGCAGTAAAGCTTTACCTTTTTTATTTATTTCTACCATCAATGTAAATATGGCAACTTTAATATCCTGTTCCACCTGCTTCTGATTCTGATTTACTTCAATTATCCTGAAAATTAAACAAAAGGGGAAAATCTAAAATCTAAGGCAGATTTGTTTTACAATACGCAATATTGATTTTTTAATGTCTAAATTAGACCAGAAAGTTTTCAGCTCTTAAAAGCTCGCCTATTCCTAAGGGTCCTTCAGTTTAAATTGACTTTCTTAAAGATGAGAGAACAAAAATATAATTCTTTCAAAAGACAGTTACTTCAGTTCAATCTTAAAATAAAAATGTATAAAACTGTAAAAGAATGAACATATTTTAAGGAAATAATATTCAGAAAAATGATGATGACACCTAGAAAAATTCTCAGCCTTTAAGGATGGACCAAAAAAAATGATTTACAAACAAGATAAGGAAAATCATGACTCTGAGTTCTACTGTATTCACTGCAACTAAGAAGTAGAAAAGCTTAAATGTGTCACAATTATCTTAGTCATCTGAACTGCTGCCCACACATTATATCTGAATAAAAACCAAAAGACCATAATAATAGTTAGCAACTTTTAATAACACATTTGTCTTGAAATAAGCAGCCAAATAACTACTTTATGTTTTTACAAACCACAATATATATTTTTTCCTTTGACCAGAGAAAATGTCTTCATGGAGATCAAGATGGATGAGAAAAAAAATACACAGCATCAAGCCAGAATACCTTATAGAAGCAGATAAAAATGAGGCATCAAACATTACGAGGTAAATAAAAGGCTTCGTTTCTTCTGTCTGCTTCTCCCATGGTTATCTTCCAAAACTTAAGATCAAAGGGGCAGGGATTTTATTCTCTGTTGGAAATTCTTTTTTTAAAAAATTATAGTTGATTTACAACATTGTATCAGTTTCATGTGTATGGTAAAGGGATTCAGTTACACATATATATATATTATTATTATTATCCAGATTGTTTTCCCTTATACATTATTACAAAATATCGAGTATAAGTTCCCTGGGCTATTTATTCCCTGCCATGTTGGAAATTCAAGATCATTACTGAACATTAACATTGGCTATCGGATCAAGGAAGTAAACAACCTCAAAAAATAAACAAAAATCTCATGATGGTAGAACAGAATGAAAACAGGGACAAGTCACGCCATGTTTGCACATGAATAAAAATGAATTAATAGCAAAGTCAGTCCAGTAAATTAAACCTTTTTATAATCAGGTAGGCTATAAAGATATTAACAATTAGCAGCTAATTTAAATTCTTACCATTCAAAAAATAAAATCCTTCCATATTATAATGTATTACTTTTAAAAAATAGCATAAACAACTTTTAAAAAAAGTAAAACAAATTCGGAAAATTCACACTATCTGATTTTAAGATTTACTATAAAAAGCTCTAGTCATGAAGCAAGTGTGGTATTAGCAAGAAAGAAAATGGAACGAAATGGAAAGTCCAAAATAATCTCATACATATACGGCCAAATGATCTTTTACAAAGGTGCCAACGCAGCTTAACAGCAACAGGATAGTCTTTTCAACAACTGGAACAAGTGTTGGAATAAATGGATATCTTTTTTTTTTTAAGTAAACTTTGGCTCAGAATTCATACCATATACACAGTGAAAGAAAAAAAGTAAAAAGGGTGAAATTTCATCAAGGGTGAAGAGTTTATATAAAAGTAGTTATTTTGCAATTGCTACTCTCTGTTATTAGATGGGAAAAACTATCCTTATCATTCCATAAATATTCATTGTATATTTTCCATTATTCAAATACAAAAATTTTAAACCCACCAGTTATGTCAATTTTGCCAAATACAGGACTTGATTGGAATATGGCAAAGAAAACAGTATTTGGTCAACTACAGTTTTTACATGAAAGAGAAAGGTAAAATGAAATGAGAGCTGATAACTTTTATTACTACAGTGTATAATAATAAATAGATATAATAACACCACTACCAGGTTATCAAGAAAAGGTTAAATCATACTTAAAGTCTCCTGTAAGAAAACCAGGTGAATCAAGGAATTTCGTGGAAAAAAGTACCAAATGCCCCATCCTAGCCATGTTGCAAAATGATCAGAGTAAGAGATTGTGACAACTGATCTTAAGGAAGATGAACTGTAAGAGGGCGATATATTTTTTCCCTGTGAACAGCACTGAAAACTCCTGCAAGGCCTCTCTTATTCAGGCTCTCTCTTTCTTGATCTATTTAAGCAGTGACATGTTACTTCTGTGTGCACAACAACAAAGGAAAGGAGACCTGGAGTTTCACAGATGCTGTAAAATGTCAGTGTGGGTCCCAAATGGGATAAAAAGGGGTACCAGACAAATTCCCTCTTCCCCACAGAGGTCAGTGGTTTGCTCCCCCAGTCACTGAACTGTAAGACATGGACAGCTGATGATTTGATCCCTTGGAGGACAAAAGTATAACAGATAATATGTAGAAACTGTTTGAAGTATTATACCTGTTAAATAAAAGGTATGTGAAACAGTTTAACAAGCCCTGTCTCCTGATGTTCTATGATATGTTCTTCTTCCTCAAGGTTGCAAGTATTTATCTAATTGTTAAATATTTTATAGCTTCTATATCCTGGCATTTCTTGGGAAATTAGAAAACAGCAAATAATTAAAAATTATTATTAATACTTACTTGATAAATGAGCTGTTAATAACAGTTCTGAAATTTCATGGCTGAGAAGAATACTCTCAAACTTTCCAAAAATTCAAAGTTTCTGGACAAGTCTTATCAAACTCTGTTATTAGACCCATCTGACAACTCACTTGGATGTACTTCACCATGAGTTGAGCAAACTGTCTGTTCTTAAAATTAATATACTTAATACATTGTATATAAAGATGATTTAAATAATACCACAAATATAAATTTACCTGTTTTGGATCTGATTTCCTGTGAATTTTATATATTTTGTTTTTTCCATCAGTTTGGTGATTAGTGTATCTATGATCACTTTCTGATTCTGAAAAGCTTCTTCTATAAATTGGTATCTGAAAAAATAATAAGCAAATTATTTCACACAAATATGTCTGTCTAAAATGAGGGAAAGCCCCAAAGCAAATAAATAATAGAAGACTAAGATAAACGGTACGCTTAGTTGCTCAGTCGTGTCTGACGCTTTGCAACCCATGGACTGCAGCCTGCCAGGCTCCTCTGTCCATGGGATTCTCCAGGTAAGAATAATGGAGTGGGTTTCCATTTCCTTCTCCAGAGGATCTTCCTGACCCAGGGATGGAACCTGAGTCTCCCATATGGCAGGCAGATTCTTTGCCATCTGAGCCACTAGGGAAGCCCACTTGGATGATAATGGGTATAACGGATGTAAGCAATAACTTAAAAAAAAAAATCAAATATATCCTAGAAGGTAGCTTTTCCCTTCATTATCCCTTAAGAAGGAGGGATTCTTTATAGATATTACTAAATTAAAGGACTATTTTAATCCAACTTTTCACTATGACTATTTCATTAATTTCTGCATTGTATCTATCATATCCCTTTTGCTACTTACTTTGGGTTTAATTTACTGTTTTGTCTAACTTGAGATAAAATGTTTAATGTATTTACTTTTATCCCTAACATAGAATATATGCATTTAATGACAATTTCCTCTAATTATGGCTTTAGCAGTATACCTCAAGGATAATATTTTCATTATCATTCAGATAAAAATATTTTCTAATATCTATTGGAACTTCCTCGATGCTTTATTTAAATTGATTTCTAACTACTTGGGCTTCCCTGGTAACTCAGCTGGTAAAGAATCCGCCTGCAATTCAGGAGACCCCAGTTCGATTCCTGGGTCAGGAAGATCTCTTGGAGAAGGGAAAGGCTACCCACTCCAGTATTCTGGCCTGGAGGATTCCAGATTCTCTGCTTCCTTATTAAGCCTGGAATGTTTTAATTTGGAAACTTTTATCCATTCATGTTTATTATAACTACAAATATATTTAGAGATCTACCAACCTATCAAAGTATTATTAAATCCCTCTTGCTCTTTGTTCCTTTTTTCTTCTTTAGTCTGAGTTTAGACTAATTATTAATTTTTCCACTTCCTGTTATCCTGATAATCATATTGACTTTTACTACTCTTTTAATGACTACTTTTTACATTAGAAAATGCATATTTTGACTTATCATCTAAGATTAATTTATATTTACTACCGTCTTCCTAAACAATGCTAAGGACATGAACTCCATATCCTCCCCTAACATGTCTGCTGTATGATATATAACACACACCCGACACACACCAAGACATTACTGTTAAGTCAACAATTATTCTGATTTACTCATACTTATTTTAACTACTACTCTTTCAATCACTCATCACCTACTGTTTTTCTTCTGCATAAAGTGCTTTTGTGAGTGTTTACCAAGGATATATTCTCTCAGTTTATTTTGTCTGAATATGTCTTTCTCATTAACTCTCATTAACTCTCATTTCTGAAGAATATGTTCACTGGGTATAGAATTTTAGTTTTATAGTTATTTTCTTCTTACACTTCAAAAATATTACTTTATTTTTTAATTATCCTGCTGAGGAGTTATGAGGCTTCTTGAATATGAGCTAGATATCTGCACATTACAAAGTGCTAAGCCATTATACTCTGCTCTCAAATGCTGCTTCCTTCCCATTCTCTCTCTCCTTCTTGGAGCCTAATTACACACTGTGTTACATCTTTTTGATCCACTTTACATCTTTCTGTTTATCATGCTAATTTATATGTTTTCTTAACTTTCATCCAGTTCATGAATTCTCATTTACTGGCATGTCAAATCAGCTCTTAAACCCTTTACTGAGTTAATTAGTTACTGTAATGTTAAGTTCTAGACATTGTTCACATTGCCTAACATATTTGGTTATTTCTAATTGTGTGCTGAACCCATTTTACAAAACTCATTATTAAATAGATTTGAGGTCTAGGGTGATGTCTTCTTCCAGGGAGGATTCACATTTTATTCTACCAGGTGTCTTGAGGCACAAGCAGTATGATTTCAATTTAATCCAACTTTAGGTACTGGGAAGATCTGATTCTGCGTTTTAGTTCCGGTGAGGAACTATTTACTAACTAGTTGATCTTTATCATAATAGTGTTCACTTTCAGGATCCCAAAGCAAGCCAAGGAGAAGCCTTTAACCCTTGTGACCCCAGAACTCCAATCCCTGTCTTTCAGCTCTGAGAACTTGTTAAAAGCACCTTTCAACCTCTAGGCAAATGCTTCAAAGGGGGAAAAAAGCCTGTACCATTCTCTGTTCCCACTGCAAACCAATCCTGGTCTAGTAATTGTTGTTGTTGTTTAGTTGCTAAGTTGGGACTGATTCTTTGTGACCCCATGAACAATAGCCTGCCAGGCTTCTCCTGTCCATGGGACTTCCAGGCAAGAATACTGGAGTGCGTTAATAATTCTTTATTACCAACTCTAAAATATCCATGGTTTCTATATTTTGTGCACGTTTTTTAGTTACCTTCACCAATATAGTGAAAGTGAAAGTTGCTTAGTCATGTCCGACTCTTTGCGACCCCATGGACGATACAGTCCATGGAATTCTCCAGGCCAGATACTACAGTGGATAGCCTTTCCCTTCTCCAGGCGATCTTCCCAACCCAGGGATAGAACCCAGGTGTCCCACATTGCAGGTGGATTCTTTACCTTCTGAGCCACTAGGGAAGCCCCTGAGCTACACTGGTATTGAGCTCACTGGTATGGTTGGTCCAAATTACCTAGTCTGCCACTACTGGAAGACTAGACTTTTTTAAACCAATTGTATTTGTATCAGCGTATCATAATCTTACCGTTTAATTCAGTTGTTGCTAGCTCAAATGCCGATGGAGGACAGATGTAAAAGTTAGCTGTAGTAGGAACTGTGACGAATTAGAGAAGTATGACCATTTTAAAGAGAACTAAAGTCACCAACCTAGATTCACTTCAGTTCAGTTCAGTCGCTCAGTCATGTCCAACCTAGATAGCATATTCAAAAGCAGAGACATTACTTGGCCGACTAAGGTCCGTCTAGTCAAGGCTATGGTTTTTCCTGTGGTCATGTATGGACGTGAGAGTTGGACTGTGAAGAAGGCTGAGTGCTGAAGTATTGATGCTTTTGAACTGTGGTGTTGGAGAAGACTCTTGAGAGTCCCTTGGACTGCAAGGAGATCCAACCAGTCCATTCTGAAGGAGATCAACCCTGGGATTTCTTTGGAAGGAATGATGCTAAAGCTGAAACTCCAGTACTTTGGCCATCTCATGTGAAGAGTTGACTCATTGGAAAAGACTTTGATGCTGGGAGGGATTGGGGGCAGGAGGAGAAGGGGACGACAGAGGATGAGATAGCTGGATGGCATCACGGACTTGATGGATGTGAGTCTGAGTGAGCTCTGGGAGTTGGTGATGGACACGGAGGCCTGGTGTGCTACGATTCATGGGGTCGCAAAGAGTCGGACACGACTGAGTGACTGAACTGAACTGAACTGAAAGTCAATTCCAGTCAAATGCTGACATGAAAATATAGGGCACCGAGGGCTACAACAGGTTCAGTTTTCTTTAAAAACAAAACAAAAAACCAAAATGAAAGACCTACAAATTTTTTAAACGTAAAATCTCATCTACAATGCTGGCAACGAATTCTCTATATTTTTAAAGTGTGCAGGCCAGTGGTTTTCAACTGGGGTGATTTTCCTCACCAGGGCATTTGGCAGTGTCTGGAGACATTTTTAATTGTCACAGTTGGGAGAATGCTACTGGAATCTAGTAAACAGAGGTAAAACATCATACCATTAAACACCATACAATGCACCAGATAGGCCCTACAACAAAGAATCACTTGACTCCAAAGTCAATAACATCAAAAGTTGAAAAATCCTTTACTAGGTCAGCATACTACTAGCCGAACAAAACATTTACAGACTGCCATTTTGCTGTGATGCCAGCAGTCATCTAGCCCTCCTAAAGCTATATTATAAATCTATGTATATAACCAAAGATACAAGTACCTATGTTCTTTATGTTCTAGTAACTGGCAATCCCGACACGTCAGTTTGTCACATGTTTCACAGTAAAGCTTCAGCTGCTCCTTCTTATGAAAAGGACAAAATACTGGTCGTTGACTGGTCACACCAACTGCCTCTGTAGAGACAAGGGGGAGGGAGCAAAAAGGAGAAAATTAATATAATTAAACAGTAAATAATTATTAGAGTGTTCATTTAAATTCAAATCCACAGAGACGTAGAGGAGGTACAGCTTCATCCACACCACCATTACTACTAGGTTTTACAGGTAGTAAAATATCAAGTACTTTTTTCATTTCTAGAGGAAAAGATAAATAAACTTTTCACCTTAGAATGTTAACATTAAAATTAATTCATGAGAAAAAGAAAGTGTGTAGCTTAAAAGATGCTTTATGAAAAGTTACGACCAACCTAGACAGTATATTAAAAAGTAGAGACATTATTTTGCTAACAAAGGTCTGTCTATTAAAAGCTATGGTTTTTCCAGTAGTCAAGCATGGATGTGAGAGTTGGACTCTAAAGAAAGCTGAATGCCAAAGAATTGATGCTTTTGAACTGTGATATTGGAGAAGACTCTTGAGAGTCCCTTGGACTGCAAGGAGATTCAACCAGTCCATTGTAAAGGAAATCAGTACTGAATATTTGTTGGAAGGACTGATGCTGAAGCTGAAACGCCAATATTTTGTCCATCTGATGTGAAGAACTGACTCATTTGAACAGATCCTGATGCTGGGAAAGATTGAAGGCAGGAGGAGAAGGGGACGACAGAGGATGAGAGGATGATGGCATCACCAACTCAATGGACATGAGTTTGAGTAAACTCCGGGAGTTGGTGATGGACAGACAGGGAGGCCTGGTGTGCTGTAGTCCATGGGGTAGCAAAGAGTCGGACATGACTGACTGACTGAACTGAACTGATGAAATAAAGGAAAAAAATCTTAGGAAAATAGCCCAGATAAATGAATGAAACCAACTGGAATTCTCCTTATTGCAAATGTAGGGTTTTTTTTTTAATGTGCAATGCAGAAAAATCTAATAAAAATGTATAAAAGAGGTGATAGAAAAATTATTTCCCCACTTTTGCAAAACTCCTAACAGAGGATACCCATTGACACAGAGATAATCATAAAATGCATGTTATTACACTGCAGTCATCCACATAACTTCTTAATTAGTTATCTAGGGTGGAGATAAGACCAGTTAATGCTTATGTTACAATATTAAATGGAAACGCAGAATACAAATAAATAGAATGACTGATTAAACAATACTAAGGTAAGCTGAGTGGAATTAAAAATAAAATTAATGAACTAAAAATATGTGGAGGGCAATTAGATAAATTTAGGGATAAACACAAAAAGGTAAACTACTGTCTAGTTTATCAGAAAAGGGAAAACATAAAATTCTGGGGGGGAAAAAAAAAGGAAATTAAATAACCAGATAGAGAAAGTTAGCAATGTATTAAAAGAATTTTAAAAGCACACACAACAAGACCAAATGGAATGAATCCCAGCAAAGCAAAGATGGCTCAATACTGTCATAGCTTCCCCACTCCCGTCTCCTTGAGGTTCAAGTCATCTGGGCACCACAGTAGATGATGGGTAGTCAGACATCCTTGCTTGGCTTGGGACATCCTGGTTTGTGCCTGCTCTTCAGGAATAATTGTATTATTATAATACCTGATTTAGATAATTAACATGTCACCCATTTATAGACTTCTTTTATTTACGAGGAATTTCAATTCTGACCCACAGTCATCCTCCAAGCCCTAAGTCTCATCATGATCATCCTGGATGATTGAGAAGTCTGCAGAGAGCACCACATAAAGACAAGCCTCTCAGACTTTTTCATCTCTAGAGACCTATACTTCATTTTAGCTGCTTATTCTGTTTCATATACATCATGGTCTCACCCTAGATTTTCTACTGTCTGTTACTATTCCATTTCTGTAATCATAAATTCAAATATCCCACTCTTAATAACTTCTACTTTCTAACTTTCCAATTCTTCAACTACTCTCATTATACCTCACTGATATCTCCAGTTACTAACTGCTTCTTCTATCCTAACAACTTCACTTTATTTCTACAGTTAAAACCCCAAATCCTTCATGTCAACACATGCCATTATCTGTATCATTTACCCCTAAACCCCAACCATAAATAGTTCAGTTCTTCTCTATAAACACCAGACTCTGGAGGACTGACAGAGGAAGTTTTAAGTGCTATATCAAATGCAACCTTGATGTTACCAAGCAATTTTATTTCCAAAGCTAGAGCTCTCTTTGAACTGAAGTTATTTCAAGTATCCTCCATGTCCCTTACCTTTTAAGTCCTTAATGCTTCTAATCTCTTTTTCAATAGACATTGGACTTCACAGAAAAACAAGTCTTTCTAGTACTAATCTATTAAATTTATCTGAGACTATTTTCTCTTTTTTCTTCATTGGTGTTCTTGGAAATTATATCCCTTTTCCCGTGTCTCAGCACTCCTAGCTCCATCTCTTACTACTCTTCTTGCATCTTACTCTCAGGTACAATCAATGTTTTCCCTCTGGAAATTTGTGCATGTGCTATGGTTTTCCCCACCCTTCTCATTTATGTGATGAACTTCTATTTACCCTTGAAGTCCCAGATGTGGCTTTCAATGTAAATCCCCAAGTCTGTGTTTGGTACTCCTTTCATGTGCTCTTACAGAACTTATGAAGTTAAACTATGATTGCTAATCTGTTCATAGGCTTCATCATTCTGACACCTCCTGGAGGGTGGGAAGTACCTGTCTTACTCGTTCATCTCTTTAATCTAGCAAAGTTCCTGGAATATAGAATAGACATTCAAACCCTTGTTGACTCAGTGAATAAAAAGCAGTGAATTAATTTTTAAACAAAAATATATTAATGAGCCATAAAGATGAACGAAGAGCTGATAAATATTGCAACACAGATAAAACCTGAAAACACTGAGGTAAGTGAAATAAGCCAGACATCAAAGGACAAACACCATATAATTTCACTTGTATGAGATATCTAGAGTAAGCAAATTCATAGAGATAAATCATAGATTAGAGGTTAAAAGGGGCTGGAGAGGGGAATGGGCAATTATCATTTATTGGGTACACTTTATTTTGGGGGTGCTAGGAAAGTTTTCGAAATAGTGGTGATGGTTGCATAACACTTTGGATACAATTAACGCCACCAATCTGTACACTTAAAAATGGTTAGAATGTCAATTTTTAAGTTACATACATATTTTACTATAATAAAAATGTATTAGTCAAGTTTACATTACAAGCAACACAACAAAAATGCAGAAACCATCATTACATTTTAAAGAGCAAAGCTTCTTTAGTTACCTACATAATAAATATCATGAAACAGGTTTACTACAAGAATATCAGTGAGAAAAAGAGTTGTAAAACTTCTTTTAACTTACCCTTTATCATCTTAAAAAGAAAGAGATAGAGAAATTTTAAAAGCAATTTTTTTTTTCAGGTGTACATTCATTCCAAATCAAGGCATTTATAGGAGGAGGGTTGTGAGTATAAATAACGCAGAATTCTAAATCTACTCAATAGTTACTTACCAACATTTACAAATATTCAAATTCAACTACAATAGACTTTCTTGTATTAAAAGACAAGAGTATATTTAATGTTTACAACTGTATCAAAACAAGTTAATATGGGAAGGAAAGAATGACCTGGGAAGAACAGAGAAAAAATGAGATTTAGAAACTATTACCTGGAGATACTTCCTCTTTCTGTCTCACAGTGTGGTCTTTTGTGAATTTCACCCTTTGATGAGCTCTGATGCATGTCTTGCAGAGCCATTCAACACACTCTACACAAAACCCATTAGCTTCTGCATTGTCCTCACAGCTTGTACATACCTAATAAAAAGAAACATGTCCCATCGATTTTTAAGAATAAAGAAAAGGTGGTCTCACAATTAACCACACATAAATGAACCCACAGTTACTAGTTGAGTAGTCTTAGGCAGGTTACTTAGAAGGCTCATCTTAAAATAATGGCAATAACATAAATTTTACTAAGTGGTTATGAAGAATAACATGGGGGAAGTCAAACATTATTGGAATAATCATTCTAATATGAAACTAGACATTGAAAAGTGCCATAAAGGAAAGGTATGAGAAGCTACAAAAACATATGATGGGAGAAAGTCATCTTTGAGTAGGGTTGAAGTGTTGGGAAAAGTGAGGAGAGATCACCCAGGCAAGGCTTTCTCTAAAGAGATCATATTTGCACCAAGATAAGAAAGCTGAATCATCAATTACTGGTGACGGTCTTCTAGACAGAGAGAACAGCATGTACCAAAGCCTCCAGCAAGAACACGGCAGGTTCAAAGAACTGACAGAAAGCCAGTACACTAAAGTGGAGAGATCAAGAGGAAGACTGGCAAGAGAAGGAGCTGATGGCAAGGCAGGCAGAGGCCAGACGATCACGTGACACTGTTGGTCTTTGTCTGAAGAAGTCTCCTAAAAGCTTTTGAGTAAGTAAGTGACATGGCCAGAAAGTGCATTTTTAAAATCACAGAAAGTGCATGACTGCCCCTGCAATGTAGAGACCAGATCAGAAAAAGGGCAAGTACTTCTGCACAGAGGGAATGCAGGGCTACAAGTGGAGATGAATGACGGAGATTTGGGAAGTAGAACTGACTGGTTTGGAGGATGCACTGGATATGCCAGATGAAGAGACAGCAAGAGATAGTACCTTTTTCCCCAGCTTGTATAACTGTGTAGATGTTGGCCCTATTTTCTAAGAACAGATATTAAGGTTACACAACACATACAGTCCTCATAACACCATTTATGATTGGGAAAAAATGTTTTCCCCTCAGTCAGTGGTTTACATTAGTCAAATTCCAAATATCTGGATAATACTTCTATAAACCCAAACTTGCTCTTTCTCAGTTCTTGCCTTTCACCTTTCTAACATCATTTGATGCCACTCTTATGTCCTAGAAATAATTTTGATTCCATGACACTTCCACATCCTCTTATCTCCTAGACTGCCTCTCTGGATCCCACCACTACTCTTTCTCCTCTGGATTCTGTAAATTTTTGTTAGGTTTAAGGACTGGTCTCATCCATTTCCTCAGCTTCAACTATCACCTCTATAAGGATGTCACCCAAAACTTAATCTCGACATTCTGCAGCAAAAAGGAGTAAGGGATTTCTATACATACTTTTAGGGAAGGATGTCCACTATAAAAAGTAAAACTAAAAAAGCAAAATGTTAAAGCAGACCATACTACTGCTTATCTAAGAAAGACGCAGATGAACTGGAATGACTTATTTGCTTAAATCTTTAAATAACGTAAAATTACTTATAAAACAATATTAAAAGTGCAAGGATAAACCACAAAAGAAATCAAATGGTTAGCTGTAAGATAAGAGAAAAAATAGGGTAGGTGAAGATGGAGATAGAAGTTTGAGTTCCCTGAAAACATTCTGTTTCATAGACTTTTCTTTGGAACCAGTATATGAATATTTTATATGTAGTTTCACAAATTTCAAATGAAAAAAAAAAAAACTAAGTTCAGTTCAGCTCAATCACTTAGTTGTGTCTGACTCTTTGTGACCCCAAGGACTGCAGCATGCCAGGCTTCCCTGTCCATCACCAACTCCTGGAGCTTATTCAAACTCATGTCCATCAAGTTGGTGATACCATCCAACCATCTCAGCCACAGTCTGCTCCTGGTCTCATTTTTCCTGACTGTACAGAGCTTCTCCATCTTTCACTGCAAAGAATATAATCAATCTGATTTCAGTATTGACCATCTGGTGATGTCCATGTGTAGAGTTGTCTCTTGTGTTGTCGGAAGAGGGTGTTTGCTATGACCAGTGCATTCTCTTGGCAAAATTGTTAGCCTTTGCCCTGCTTCATTCTGTACTCCAAGGCCAAATTTGCCTGTTACTCCAGGTTATCTTTTGACTTCCTACTTTTGCATTCCAATCCCCTATAATGAAAAGGACATCTTTTTTGGGTGTTAGTTCTAGAAAGTCGTGTAGGTTTTCACAGGACTGGTGGGTGATCTTCAGCTGCTTCAGCATTAGTGGTTGGGGCATAGACTTGGGTTACTGTGAAACTGAATGGTTTGCATTGGAAAAGAACAGAGATCATCTGTTGTTTTGAGACTGCATCCAAGTACTGCATTTCGGACTTTTTTGTTGACTATGAGGGCTAGCCATTTCTTCTAAGGGATTCTTGCCCACAGTAGTAGATATAATGGTCATCTGGGTCAAATTTACCCATTCTAGTCCATTTTAGTTCATTGATTCCAAAAATGTCGACGTTCACTCTTGCCATCTCCTGTTTGACCACTTCCAATTTACCCTGTTTCATGGACCTAACATTCCAGGTTCCTATGCAATATTGCTCTTTACAGCATCAGACTTTACTTCCATCACCAGTCACATCCACAACTGGGGGTTGTTTTTGCTTTGGCTCCGTCTCTTCATTCTTCCTGGAGTTATTTCTCTACTGTTGTCTAGTAGCATATTGGGTACCTACCAACGTGAGGAGTTCATCTTTCACTGTCCTATCTTTTTGCCTTTTCATCCTATTCATGGGGTTCTCAAGGCAAGAATACTGAAGTGGTTTGCCATTCCCTTCTCCAGTGGACCATGTTTTGTCAGAATTCTCCACCATGACCTGTCCATCTTGGGTGGCCCTACATGGCGTGGCTCATAGCCCTAAAAAAAAACTAAATTAAAGCCCTAAACAAAACCATAAACAAAAGCAAAATGAAACAAATGAACCTATCAAGTGGGTGACTTAACTATATAGAGAAGAATTACTTAAGTAACCTTAAAACGTGATGATTTGGTTGAATATCTCCAGTACATACATTTAGTAATTGTTACCTTGTCTTCTGTTTTGACAGAGACAATTCTATAATTTCTACTTTCAGTACCAACTCTATTTGTCTTCATTCTTACTCTGCAAGCCTCATTTATGCTTAATGAGCTGGTTCCACATTAGATTCTAGCAATAGGTGGTACTGGAGGAAGACTGCAATGCCAGAGGAAAAGATCATCTTAGTTGGCTTCCTATTTGCTCAACTTTTCATCTACAATTCTAGATTTGACTTAAAAATGTCAATATATCCTTGATATATTTTTCCTTTTTCCTTCCTCTTTTAAAAATAAAAAGCATTTGCTGAATCAATTCTCTTGAAAATCATAGAAAAATGGCCAACAAAGTGCTCAGGAGCATCCATATTGTGTTCTCTACATACCATTTCAGACTAAAGGGAACCAAGGTTCTCAGAAGAACCAACTCCTGCTGGTTGTAGGTATAGAACAGAAAATGAACAAGATCTTGTCAAAATAGAAAGCAAGGGAGATAGCAACGACTACTGGGATTGTGTTGGAAGGACTCAGGAATCCTCATTGCCAAGATGGCACAAATTGAGCACCAATAAGAATAAGTACAACACATTTCATGTTAAAACTCCATGAGTTAGTTCATAATAATAAGCATACATACCACTTGTTAGTCACCTCTGAAGAATGCTAAGAAAATAAATCACTACTCTAAAAATTAGCAACTCAAGGGAAAGAATTGAGCATTTATCTACCTTTCCTGTAAACCTAAGAATAAATGGAGGATGCTTTTCTCTTCCTATTCCAGTTGAGAAATAAAGAAGAATGACAGAATGAAAATGCCATCCTTTTTCAAAGTCCGAGTGAAATATGGAATCCTGGCAGTGATCACTGATGGCCGTTAACATCAGAAAAAAGACAACCAAGCATTACAATCTTTCTGCTTGAAAGACACACAGACATACGGATGGAAGTGTTCTTACATCCTCTCACTCAGTGGGACTCAAATATAAACCAACCTCTACATTTTTATCACCAGTTTACACAAAATACAGCAGAGAGGGAAGCATGTCAAATGACTTAAGAGGTGAACAAAATTCAGAATAAGGCTAATTTTACCGGACTAACAACCCAGTTTACCCAGCAAATACATTAAAAGGGAGGAGAAAGAAAGCCAAGCAGGGAGAAGGGATAATTTGAAATTAATTAAAGATATGCTTGAGACAAACCAACAAAATGCATGATAAGTTCTCCAGTATTCTAGGCTGTTGCATTAAGAGGAAGCAAGAGACTCAAGACTTAATACACTTACCTGATTAGACTTTTCTACTGTACTGCTGGGAACCTCAGTAGTGTCCTTCACAAAAAAGTTATCTATGATGTGTCTCTCTGCACACTCTTGGCTGCAAACGGGACATCGAATGACTCCAACTAGGAATGACAAAATAGTATTTTTAGTTTTATTTTCATTGACACATAATTGACATAACACATTAAGTTTAGGCTGCACAACGAAAGGAATCAATGTCTGTATATATTGCAAAATGAAAACCACAAAAAATTCAGTTGAAATCTGTCATTGTTCACAATTACAAGTTTGGTGGTGTTTTGGGGGGTGAGAACTTAAGATCCACTCTCCTAGCTCCTTTCATATATGTGATACAGTTTTATGAACTATAGTCCCCATACTGTACATTACATCCCTATGACTTACTCATTTTATAACTGAAAATTTGTAACTTTTGACCCTTTTCACCCATTTTGCCCACCCCCAACCCCTATCTCATGCAACCACCAATCCTGTTTATATCCATAAGCTCACATTCTAAGTTTCAAAACAAACATATGGAGTTCCTAACCCAACACATCTCATCCAAACTGTGAATGGGTTCTTTTACAGGTCCACTATCTTCAAATTCATACCTGTTGTTACTTAACATAAAGCAGTTCGCTTTTATGTACACATATGAATTTCATACGCGTGTGCACCATGTGTTTATGCATACAGTGTGTGTGTTTATGTGTATGTCCCACACTAGCATATTAAATGATGAAAAAATGCTCATAACTTTAAATGAGATGCTCTTCTAAATAAATATCCCCTTGGGCTATTCTTTTTATTGTTTAGCAACTTCTCTGAGAGAGATGTGCAGAATCATATGGACTCTCCTAAAGGAATTAGAGTTCTGGTTCTCTCTGGACCTACAAGATCAGGATCGCTAAAAATGGAACACAGACACACTTATTTTGTTTAAAATACCCATGGGAAGTCAGAAAACACTAAATTTGCTTCCTTTAAGTGCAAACAGCGTTCCTTTGGGGGAGGGGAGATCTTTCACAGTGCTTGTCCTGTGTCCCTTTCCCCTTTGTGGGAGTTGTGAAACAATAAATGAATAAATAAAAATCTAAATTTTTAAAATCTTAATTAAAAAAACTAAAACTATTTCACAATAATAACAAAAATATATTAAGTACTTAGGAGTAAAGTTTTGAAAATGTGTAAGGGCATTGTGTAGAAAAATGTTAAGCTATATTTAGAATCATTAACAAAAAATACCTAAGTAATGAAACCACCATGTTCTTGATGGTAAGATGCCAAGTCTCTCCAAATGTATCTGTAGATTTAATGAAGTTATGCACATGACAGATGTGGCACTAGAAATTGGTGGGAAAGGGGAGGAAAACTTTTCATGGTGCTAATAGCTCTTTACAGTGGGAGAGGGATGAAATCAGATCCCTACTTGACTTAATTCAAAATTTTGGATAGGACAGATGAAGAAATTTAAAACTTTCATGAGGAAATACAGGAAAGTATCTGTGTAACCTTAGAGCTGGAGTAAGTTTCTTACTCAAGAAAACAAAAAGCAAGAGCACAAGGGAGAAATGAATGAATTCAACTTCAGTAAAGTTAAGAACTTCAGTAAAGTTAGGCAAAAGATTATCACGAAGAAAATGAGAAAATAAGCCTTCAATTGGGAGAAGGTATAGATAGAACATAGAACTGACAAGAAATCAGTAATCCAAATCTGTAAAAATGTGGTAATGCACTTCATAGAATAGAAAGATTGAATAAACATGCTTTTCCTTATTCCAGATAAGCACAGCTAAAGAGTCTACACATTCTATACAGAACTGAGAAAGGCAGAAAGGAGGCAGACTGTCTAGAGACCTCAGGACCTGAGGAATGACAATGGTGAGTTTGCTGGGTTTTCTTTTAGCCTCATATATGCTACAGTGGGAGCTCATGAAGCTGTAGTCTCAGAAACACCAAAAGGTAGTTAAAAAAAAAAAGTCCACAAAAGGGTGCTCCCTCTATTCAAAGGACCAGGAAAAGGGCAGTTTGGCAAGACAGAAAACTACAGCTAACCACCATAGAAAAAAAGTGTTTCCTCTCCCACCAGCAAAGGTCCAGTGGGAAGCTTCAGCTTCTACCCCGGCCAAGCAGAAACCAGCTGCCCCAACCATTCCCTGCTGCTTGTGTCAGAGAAGCCTGGTGGGGAGCTAGGGCTTTGGTCCTCACTGGGTGGTAACGAGGCCCCCAGCAGTGTCCATGGAGATGATGTGAGGAGCCTGAGCTTTTATGTCCAGAACAGTAATCAGTTACTCCCCTGCCTCCAGGCTGAAGGCCTGGTGTTAAGTCCAGACTTTCATTGGTATTTATCAGTAACCTCCCTCACCCCTATATCCCTTCTCCTTTGATGTGTCAATGAAGAACACATGAGAAACACTAAACAGGCACTCACACCCCTACCATCCAGGGAGGTATTAGCAGTGCCCAGTGAGAGCATCAGCTTCCACACCACTGCCCAGTGAGGAGGAAGATCTCTCATCAGGGCAGCAAAGGATGCAGCGAAAGAAACTTAAGACTTCAACTTCCACCTCACAGGAGGCAAGAAATAATAAATGTAAGAGCAGAAATCAATGAAATTGAAAAACTGAAAGTAAATTCAACAAAAAGTTTATTTGAAAAGGTCAATAAAATTAACAAACCTCCAAGACTGATAAAGACAAAGGAGAAGATACAACTCACCAAACATAAGGAATAAAAATGGGGCTATCATTACAGACCATAAGACAGCAAAAGGATGACAGGGAAATACTAAGAACACTATTCACAACAAAATGACAATATAAGTGAAATGGACCAATTTCTCAAAATGTACAAACTACTATAAAATAATTTGGACAGCCATTTAATTATATGGAAATCAGCTCTAAACAAAATTAAATACTAACAAACATGTATCGTACTAGTATGCTGAAAACTACAAAATTTTAGAAATCAAAAAAGATCTAAATATATGGAGAGACAATGTTCATGGATAGAGATAATCAATGTAGTAAAAAGTAATGTGATCTACCAGTTTAACAGAATTCCTAATACAATCCTAACAACATTTCCTTTTGCAGATACAGACAAGATTGTTTTAAAATTATATTAAAAGGCAAATGCACTATAATAGCTGAATGGATAAGGGAAAGAAGAATAATAAAGAATCACTATCCAATTTCAACACTTACATAGCAAGAGTAATCAGGAATGTCTGTTATTGACCATAGGATAGACACACAGATAAACGAAAAAGCATAGAGACTTGAAACAGATCTACACAAGTAGGGCCAACTGATTTTTGACAGAGGTGTAAAAGCATCTTTATGCTGATTAACTACAAAATGTTGAAAAGATTTCAGATACTGTTCATGGATTGAAAGATTGCTGTTGTTCTTGTTCAGTTGCTCAGTCGTATTTGACTCTTTGCGACCCTGTGGACATCAGGCTTCCCTGTCCTTCACCAACTCCTGGAGCTTGCTCAAACTCATGTCCATTGAGTTGGTGATGCCATCCAACCATCTCGTCCTCTCTTGTCCCCTTCTCTTCTTGCTATCAATCTTTCCCAGCTTCAGGGTCTTTTCTAAGGTGTCAGCTCTTCACATCCAGGTGGCCAAAGTATTGGAGCTTCAGCATCAGTCCTTCCAATGAATATTTAGGACTGAGTTCATTTAGGATGGACTGGATGGATATTCCTGCAGTCCAAGGGACTCTCAAGAGTCTTCTCCAATACCACAGTTCAGAAGCATCAGTTCTTCAGTGCTCAGCTTGCTTTTATAGTCCAGCTCTCACATCCATACATGACCACTGGAAAAACCAGTGAGACAGACCTTTGTTGGCAGAGTAATATCTCTGCTTTTTAGACAGGATGGTATTGGCAGGATACATGCATAGATGAATGGAATAGAATAGAGCAATAAGAAATACACCCACACAAGTAAGTGCAACTCATTGTGAAAAAAGTGTGAGAACAATTCAGTGGAAAAAGGAAAGACTTTTCAACAAAAGGTTGAAACAATTGGGTACTCAGGAAAAACTGGACTTCAACTTAACCTTCACATTTTATATAAAAATTAACTCAAAGTGGATCAGTTTTAAATATAAAACATAAAACTAAAATTTTGGAAGAAAACAGGAGAAATCTTGAGAACACAGGACTTGTTGAAGGTCTTAGATATATCAAAAACCCAATCCATAAAAGAAAAATGTGGATGAATTTGATTTCATCAAAATTTAAGACTTTTGTTCGGCAAAAGACCTATACAGAAGATGAAAAAACAAGCTACACACTGGGATAAAATATCTGCAAACCACTGATCTGACAAAGGATTCACATCTACAATGTATAAAGAACTCTCAAAACACAAACAACCCAATTAGAAAATGGACAAAATACATAGAGGATATGCAATACCAATAAGGATATGCACATGGCAAATACGCACGTGATAAAATGTTCCACATCAATAGCCATCAGGTAATAAATACAAATTAAGATCATGATGGGTTATCAGCACAGAGCTATTAAAAAATGTTGAGATATTAGATCCCTTACACATTCCCATTGAGAGTGTGAAATAACACAGCCATTCTGGAAAACAGTCTGGCAGTTTCTTAAAAAAACACTAAACATAACATTTATCACATGAATCAGCAATCTCACTCCCGAGCAGAAATAAATTTAGGTTCACACAAAAATCGGAACTGCTACTGCTGCTATTTAGTCACTAAGTTGTGTCCGACTCTTTTTTGACCTCATGGACTTCACAATCTTAATTGTTATTCATACGAACCCAAAACCTGAAGGACCCAAATCTCCTTTAATAAGCGAATGGTTAAATAAACTGTGGTACATCCATACCATGGGATAACAGTTGCAATCAAAGGGAACTAATTATTGATAGACACAGCAAACTGGATGGATCCTAAAGGCATTAGTGTGAATTTTTTAAAGAGTCAATTTTGAAAGGTCTTATGAATGATCTTACATAACATTCCCAAAATGACAAGAATATAGAGATGCGAAACAGATGAGTACTTTGCCTGAAATTAGGGATAATGTGGCCTGGGGAAAGAGGGTATGTTTGACTATAAAGAGGTAACAAGAGGGAGAGCTTTGGTGATGGGATTGTTTGGAACTGTTGTGCATCTTGACTGTGAGGTTATATGAATCTAAACATGTGATTACTTTGTAATCATTACTTTGCCAACAAAGGTCCATCTAGTCAAGGCTATGGTTTTTCCAGTAGTCATGTATGGATGTGAGAGTTGGACTGTAAAGAAAGCTGAGCATCGAAGAATTGATGCTTTTGAACTGTGGTGTTGGAGAAGACTCTTGAGAGTCCCTTGGACTGCAAGGAGATCCAACCAGTCCATCCTAAAGATCAGTCCTGAATATTCTTTGCAAAGACTGATGCTGAACCTGAAACTCCAATACTTTGGCCACCTGATGCAAAGAGCTGACTCATTTGAAGAGACCCTGATGCTGGGAAAGATTGAGGGCAGGAGGATAAGGGGACGACACAGGATGAGATGGCTGAATGGCCATCACCAACTCGATGGACATGAGTTTGAGTGAACTCCAGGAGTTGGTGATGGACAGGGAGGTCTGGTGTGCTGCAGTCCACGGGGTCACAAAGAGTCAAACACGACTGAGCGACTGAACTGAATTGAACACGTGATTAAGTTGCATTAGAACTATACTCACTATTGTAACAATGTTCATTTTCTGGATTGATATTGCACTGTAGTTATATAAGAAGTAATCATTGGGGAAAAAACTGGGTGCAAAGGACCTCTCTCTAACTTCCATCAATATATTATTATTTCAAAATAAGAAGTTAAAAAAACAAAACAAAACAAAATAACTAACCTTTATTTAGCGCTCTTCTTGTATGTAGTGTTTTATCCTGATACAGAGGAGGAATGAAGATCAGAGACTCGGATTACTTTGACCTAGGTCACACAGTAGTGGGGTTGTGATCTGAACCCATGGCCAAGTGGCCACAGAATTCAGGCTCTGTACTGCCATACTTTACAAAAAGGCCATAGAAAGCTATGGGGTCACAGACTGCATCACTGTGACAGATAGGACATTAATCCACGAATTAAGAACCCCATTTGTGTATGGTGGTGAATTTAACCTATGTGAATTTAAAACCAAGTAAATGCTACCTCAACAATACTTTGTTACCCATAAAAAGTTAGCGGGTAAACATAATTGCTATTCAAGTCTGAGCACACTTAAAGCTCCTCTGTACAGACACAGATGCAGAGAATGGACTTGTGGACACAGTGGAGGAAGGAGAGGGCGGGACAAACTGAGAGAGCAGCACTGACATATATACACTGACGTGTACAACAGAGCCAGTGGGCAGCTGCTGCCTAACACAGGGAGCTCAGCTTGATGCTTCGTGATAAGCTAGAGGGGTGGGGTGAGCGAGAGGCTCAAGAAGGAGGGGACGTATGTATACTAACAGCTGATTCAAGTTGTTGTACACCAGAAACTAACAACACTGAAAGCAATCATCCTCCAACTAAAAATAAAATAAAGTTACTTTATACAGACTGATAGAGATCAGTATCTGGAATATATCCTTCCAGAAATTAGAGTGATTAAAATCTGATTAAAGAAAAATAATTCTGTGAGAAGCGTGGAGATACTTTGTTTAATCATTCATCACTGTGTGCTTAATGGCCATAGTCGTTTCTTTCTGGTATTTATAAGGTTGAAAAAGTTGTAAATAGTGCACAGATTCCTGTAAGTCTGTTTCAAATATTGCCTTTGATGATGCCTGCACCCCCCCATCCCCTCCCCCCCCCCCCCAACTCCCTGCACCTTCCTGCACAAGAAATTCCCCCAATCCTGCTCTGATTCTTCTCTCTCGGGCAGCTATCCTTCTGTTTCATTTATATTTATTATTTATCTTCTGGCTATTGCAAGTAAAATGTAAACCATCTGCTTAGTTCACTGATATTCCAAGCACCTAAACATGTACTTCACACATAGCAGTACTCGATAATATTTAGTGGATGAGTGAATGAACTCCCTTAGTGATGCACACGCCTTGTGATTCACACTTTCACCATGGAGAAACTCTTCAGCACTGGGAAACATGTTCAAAAATGTTCACAACACTATTTTTCATAAAAGTCCACAATGACAAACAATCTAAATGTCCATCAACAGTAGAACAAAAATACTATAGTATATACAAATAATAGAACACTATACAAGCTGGAATCAAGATTGCTGGGAGAAATATCAATAATCTCAGATATGCAAATGACATCACCCTTATGGAAGAAAGCAAAGAAGGACTAAAGAGCCTCTTGATGAAAGTGAAAAGGAGAGTGAAAAAGTTGGCTTAAAACTCAGCCTTCAGAAATCTAAGATCATGGCATTTGGTCCCATCACTTCATGGCAAATAGACGGGGAAACAATGGAAACAGTGACAGACTTTATTTTCTTAGACTTCAAAATCACTGCAGATGGCGACTATAGCCATGAAATTAAAAAATACTTGCTCCTTGGAAGAAAAGCTATTACCACCCTAGACAGCATATTAAAAAGCAGAGACATTATTTTGCCAACAAAGGTCTGTCTCACTGGTTTTTCCAGTGGTCATGTATGGATGTGAGAGCTGGACTATAAAAGCAAGCTGAGCACTGAAGAACTGATGCTTTTGAACTGTGGTGTTGGAGAAGACTCTTGAGAGTCCCTTGGACTGCAAGGAGATCCAACCAGCCAATCCTAAGGGAACTCAGTCCTGAATATTCATTGGAAGGACTGATGCTGAAGCTGAAACTCCAATTCTTTGGCCACTTGATGTGAAGAATTGACTCACTGGAAAATGCCTTGATGCTGGGAAAGATTGAAGGCAGGAGAAGGGGACGACAGAGGATGAGATGGTTGGATGGCATCACTGACTCAATGGACATGAGTTTGAGTAAGGTCCAGGAGTTGGTGATGGACAGGGAAGCCTGGCGTGCTGCAGTCTATGAGGTCACAAAGATTTGGACATGACTGAGTGAACTGAACTGAACTGATATAACAATGAAGTCAATGTATGTAAACTACAGATGGCTGAATTCCCAAAAGTATGTTAAGTGAAGAAAGTCCCAGAAGAATACATATTATACTGTATGTTGCTGCTAAGTTGCTTCAGTCGTGCCCGACTCTGTGCGACCCCATAGAAGGCAGCCGACCAGGCTCCTCTGCCCCTGGGATTCTCTAGGCAAGAATACTGGAGTGGGTTGCCATTTCTTTCTCTCATGCATGCATGCATGCAAAGTCGCTTCAGTCATGTCCAACTCTCTGCAACCCTATGGACAGCAGCCCACCAGGCTCTTCTGTCCAAGGGATTCTCTAGGCAAGAATACTGGAGTGCCATTTCTTTCTCCAATTATACTCTATATCAAAGTTCAAAAATACTATTTAGGAAAGCAAGTATAGCTGATAAACTATAAACAAAACAAGAGAATGATTAACACAAAATTCTGGATAATGGCTATGCCAAGGAAGGAGGAAAGAATAAGGAGCTCCCCTGCAATACTAATTTTATCCCATCTAATCTTTAATGAACCGAACCACTTTGAAGGCCTAAGAGCACATGGAAATAAACGAGTGCAAGCCAACTAAACTTCATGTCCAGTCTAGGGATGAGAGCCTGAGGACTAGTAACCCTCACAGCTACCCAGCTCTAGTGTACTAAGTATCATCCCCACTGTACAAATCAGGAAACAGAATCATGACTTGCCTGTAGTCATTCGACTACTAAGAGCCAACTGCAGAATTTGAAATCTGCCTGAGGATACATCTTGCGTCCATTCTACACAGAAAATATTTAAATGAAAAGGATATGAGTGCATGCTAAGTCACTTCAGACATGTACGACTCTTTGTGACTCAATGGACTATAGCCCACCATTGCTCCTTTGTCCACGGGATTTTCTAGGCTCCAGATAAGAATATTGGAGTGGTTTGTCATGTCCTCCTCCAGAGGATCTTCCCAATCCAGGGATCGAACCCGTGTCTCTTATGTCTCCTGCATAGGCAGGCAGGTTCCTTTCCACTAGCACCGCCTGGGAAGCCCATGGGATATAGCTCAGACTATAAAGCTATATGCCCTATATATTATTCCTCTTTATTGACTTTTATATCCCTGAAGCAATTTTTATGAGCCTCTATTTCCTCTTCTGTAAAGTAATAGCAGCATGATAATCATAACAATGGTTACCATATTGACAATTTGTGCTTGTTGTTGGGCTAAATATTCCACGCTCAATAGAACAAATCTGAGGCAGAACTGTTATGAACATTATATTAATAAATGTATAAAAAGGGCCTAATGATGTTGGGCTGATACCTGGTGAACCTGTGCATCACACTCTGTGCTCCCAATTAAAATGAGATTAATAGTTGAGTCCTTCTAAAAGGCCCAGCACAATATCACCTACCTCATTCCCTCAGTCACAGAAGTACCTCAACCTAAAACAAGAAACAGTAAGGACAAATGCTGGCGAATCTCAAATTTGCGTCTTTACCCACACTTCATTCTGAAGCTCAAGATGTACCTTGTCAGTATAAGAAAAAAAAAACAAAACAAAACAGGCATTTTGTATTATACAGTAAACACCTGAACACTTATACAAAGAAAGGTTAGGTTCAGTTTGGTTTAGTCACTCAGTTGTGTCCGACTCTTTGTGACCCCATGAATCGCAGCACGCCAGGCCTCCCTGTCCATCACCAACTCCCGGAGTTCACTCAGACTCACGTCCATCGAGTCAGTGATGCCATCCAGCCATCTCATCCTCAGTCGTCCCCTTCTCCTACTGCCCCCAATCCCTCCCAAGCATCAGAGTCTTTTCCAATGAGTCAACTCTTCACATGAGGTGGCCAAAGTACTGGAGTTTCAGCTTTAGCATCATTCCTTCCAAAGAAATCCCAGGGCTGATCTCCTTCAGAATGGACTGGTTGGATCTCCTTGCAGTCCAAGGGACTCTCAAGAGTCTTGTCCAACACCACAGTTCAAACGCATCAATTCTTCGGCGCTCAGCCTTCTTCACAGTCCAACTCTCACATCCATACATGACTACTGGAAAAACCATAGCCTTGACTAGACAGACCTTAGTCGGCAAAGTAATGCTTTTGCTTTTGGATATGCTATCTAGGTTGGTCATAACTTTCCTTCCAGGAGTAAGCGTCTTTTAATTTCATGGATGCAGTCACCATCTGCAGTGATTTTGGAGCCCCCCAAAATAAAGTCTGACACTGTTTCCACTGTTTCCCCATCTATTTCCCATGAAGTGATGGGACCGGATGCCATGATCTTCGTTTTCTGAATGTCCACTCTCCTCTTTCACTTTCATCAAGAGGCTTTTTAGGTCCTCTTCACTTTCTGCTATAAGGGTGGTATCATCTGCATATCTGAGGTTATTGACATTTCTCCCAGCAACCTTGATTCCAGCTTGTGTTTCTTCCAGCCCAGCATTTCTCATGATGTACTCTGCATAGAAGTTAAATAAGCAGGGTGACAATATACAGCCTTGACGTACTCTTTTTCCTATTTGGAACCAGTCTGTTGTTCCATGTCCAGTTCTAACTGTTGCTTACTGACCTGCATACAGATTTCTCAAGAGGCAGGTTAGGTGGTCTGGTATTCCCATCTCTTTCAAAATTTTCCACAGTTTATTGTGATCCACACAGTCAAAGGCTTTGGCATAGTCAATAAAGCAGAAATAGATGTGTTTCTGGAACTCTCTTGCTTTTTCCATGATCCAGCAGATGTTGGCAATTTGATCTCTGGTTCCTCTGCCTTTCCGAAACCAGCTTGAACATCAGGAAGTTCATGGTTCACGTATTGCTGAAGCCTGGCTTGGAGAATTTTGAGCAGTACTTTACCAGCATGTGAGATGAGTGCAATTGTGTGGTAGTTTGAGCATTCTTTGGCATTGCCTTCCTTTGGGATTGGAATGAAAACTGACCTTTTCCAGTCCTGTGGCCACTGCTGAGTTTTCCAAATTTGCTGGCATATTGAGTGCAGCACTTTCACAGCATCATCTTTCAGGATATGAAATAGCTCAACTGGAATTCCATCACCTCCACTAGCTTTGTTTGTAGTGATGCTTTCTAAGGCCCACTTGACTTCACATTCTAGGTTGTCTGGCTCTAGATGAGTGATCACACCATCGTGATTATCCAGGTCGTGAAGATCTTTTTTGTATAGTTCTTCTGTGTATTCTTGCCACCTCTTCTTAATATCTTCTGCTTCTGTTAGGTCCATACCATTTTTGTCCTTTATTGGGCCCATCTTTGCATGAAATATTCCCTTGGTATCTCTAATTTTCTTGAAGAGATCTCTAGTCTTTCCCATTCTGTTCCTCTATTTCTTTGTATTGATTGCTGAAGAAGGCTTTCTTATCTCGTCTTGCTATTCTTTGGAACTCTGCATTCAGATGCTTATATCCTTCCTTTTCTCCTTTGCTTTTCGCTTCTCTTCTTTTCACATCTATTTGTACGGCCTCCCTAGACAGCCATTTTGCTTTTTTGCATTTCTTTTCCATGGGGATGGTCTTGATCTCTGTCTCCTGTACAATGTCATGAACCTCTGTCCATAGTTCATCAGGCACTCTATCTATCAGATCTAGGCCCTTAAATCTATTTCTCACTTCCATTGGATAATCATAAGGGATTTGATCACACTATTCTGGAAAGGATGGGAATACTGCAGAAACATAATACAACTCCCATTTTTGAAAAGGGAAAATTCGAAATCTGAAAGGCAAGCAGGGAGCCAACTTTAATTCAAGAGAAATAGAAAGCAAACAGACCAGTACAAATTGCTTCTCTTTGCTGATACCAGAATATGTGCTAGGTACAAGCTAAATAAAGAAATCACCTATTTATTAATCAAGTTGAAACAAGTAACATTTCTTTATCTGTGTTTTAAAGAAAAAGGACTGTTGAAGATATTATGTAAATTTTTGTGTTTGCTAAAAAAGTCATGAAAGATGTTTAGACTACAAGGAGATCAAACCAGTCAATCCTAAAAGAAATCAATCCTAAATATTCATTGGAAGTACTGATGTTGAAGCTCCAATACTTTAGCCACCTGATGTGAATAGCCAACTCATTAGAAAAGACCCTGATGCTGGGAAAAACTGAAGGCAGGAGAAGGGGACGAGAGAGGATGAGATGGTTGGATGGCATCACCAACTCAATGGACATGAGTTTCAGCAAGCTCCAGGAGATGGTGAAGGACAGGGAAGCCTGGTAGTCTGCAGTCCATGGGGTCACAAAGAGTCGGACATGACTGAGGTATCAAACAACAAAGGTCACAAAAGAACATGGCTGATATAAGAGATTAATGACAGATCATAAAGAACACATTTATAAAAGCAGCTGGATTTAAGCTTTAGTATCTGGTTTTATTCTTTTCTATGGAGTAAATGTTTACAGTTTGAAGACATAAACTCCATGAAAGAGATGAATGTGGATTCAAAGCCTCTTACTGCACACTGGATCACAGACATAAGGAAGCTGAAGGTTAGGACCACATCTCACTGGTGTGAGATGGATCACACCAGTCAGGCATGCATGGGAGAAGAGATCTATGTAATGGAAAATGGTGCTCTGTCCAAGGTCCTGTCAATACTATTGATGGCTTGCTACTTAAGCGTATGAATGTATATATAACAAAAGATCCAATTAAAATGCTACTTACAAGAAACCCAATCTAAATATACATACAGGTTTAAAAAAAAATCAAAGTATGGAAATAGAAACATATTCAAATAAAAAGCACATGAAACCCGGAAGACTGTATAATTTTATGATAGGGTAGACTACAGAACTAGAACTATTATTAGATATGAAGTTAGGACAGTGTATAATGATAAAAAGCTTGGTTCCTCATGAAGACACATAATCTTGAATGCTCAAGTACCTAAATAACAGTGTCAGAACACGTAATGTAAAAACTGATACCGTAAAGTGAAAGAAAACAAGTCCACACGATGGTTGGAGATTTCGACTTATACGGATGGCTAACAAACACATGAAAAGATGCTCAACATCACTCATTATCAGAGAAATGCAAATCAAAACCACAATGAGGTACCATTTCACACCAGTCAGAATGGCAGTGACCCAAAAGTCTACAAGCAATAAATGCTGGAGAGGATGTGGCGAAAAGGGAATCCTCTTACACTGTTGGTGGGAATGCAAACTAGTACAGCCACTATGGAGAACAGTGTGGAGATTCCTTAAAAAATTGCAAATAGAACTGCCTTATGACCCAGCAATCCCACTGCTGGGCATACACACCAAGGAAACCAGAATTGAAAGAGACACGTGTACCCCAATGTTCATCACAGCATTGTTTATAATAGCCAGGACATGGAAACAACCTAGATGTCCATCAGCAGATGAATGGATAAGAAAGCTGTGGTACATATACACAATGGAGTATTACTCAGCCATTAAAAAGAATACATTTGAGTCAGTTCTAATGAGGTGGATGAAACTGGAGCCTATTATACAGAGTGAAGTAAGCCAGAAAGAAAAACACCACTACAGTATACTAACACATATATATGGAATTTAGAAAGATGGTAATGATAACCCTCTATGCGAGACAGCAAAAGAGACACAGATGTATAGGGCGGACTTTTCGACTCTGTGGGAGAGGGAGAGGGTGGGATGATTTGGGAGAATGGCATTGAAACATGTATACTATCAGGTAAGAAACGAATCGCCAGTCTATGTTTGATACAGGATACAGGATGCTTGGGGCTGGTGCATGGGGATGATCCAGAGAGATGATATGGGGTGGGAGGTGGGAGGGGGGTTCAGGATTGGGAATTCATGTACACCCATGGCTGATTCATGTTAATGTATGGCAAAACCAATACAGTATTGTAAAGCAAAATAAAGTTAAAAAAAAAAGAATATAGCATAACAACAAAAAAAAATCAACAGAGCAGTAGACAGAAAATCAATACAGATTTGAACAAAAGAATCAAATAACTTGATCCGATTGATGTTTAAAAAATACCCAATGTTAGTAGAATACATATTCTTAAAGTGATATAATACATGCTGGACAATAAAACAAGTGTAAAAAATAAACACACACAAAATATGTTCCATGTGAGAAAGCTAATTCTTAGGTAGGTTGATAAGTCTGGTGTCCCCAAGAAGGAGAAAGGTGTCTGGGCTCTCTAGGAGGAGAAAAGGACAAACTTTTTTTTTTTCCTACATTCCTGCATCTTAGTCACATAAGACTTTTTTTTGTTTAAGCCCAGAGCTATTGATTGCATAACAAAACAGCTCATCATGCTCAAGGGTATGTTTTTCCTTAAACTCTGTACCAATGATTATATGACAACAATGTATCTTTCTTAAGAAACTTGACTAATCCTGTCATCTTAAAAAATATATATATGTGTGTGTTCATATATATATATATATAACACACATACACACACACACACTTTTTGGGGGGTGGGGGTACTGCTATGGGTCTTAGTTGTGGCATGTGGGATCCAGTTCCCTGACCAGGGAATGAACCTGGGCCCCCTGCATTGGGATTGTGGAGTTTTAATCACTGGACCACCATCATCTTAAAGTGTATGTTATGAGAGTGGGTCTGGTAAGATCTTTCTGTTGTTAGTTCTAATCCCATTATCTTAAAATGTAAATTGTGGGAGTGGGTCTGGTAAGACCTTTACAACCTTGAGTCAGTCTTTTGATTTATTGTTAATAACCAATTAAAAAAGTATATAGCTCCCCTGCTAAGATAAGTGACAGGGCACTCTTCCTTCCCCTTCTGATGTCTATGTCAGAAGCTTTCTCTGGCCTTTTTCACTGTAATAAAATTTCTGCCACATAAAAAAAGCTCTGAGTGCTCAAGCCTGGTCCCTGATCCTGAAGCTAAATCATCATCTTCAGAGATCATGAATCCAACATCATTCATGGTAAGCTATCACATGAATACAATGAAATAAACTTAAAAATCACTAACAGAAAACTGAAAAACTCCCAAATATTTGTAAACTGAACAACTTACTTCCCAACAACCCATGTGTTAATGGAAAAAGGTCTAAAAACCAATGATCTAAGAATTCTCTTCCAGAAGCTAGTGTTCCATACTAACTAGTGGCCAGCCAGTAAACTGACAAAAATTTCCCTAAATGCCTGAATCCAAAAGGAGAGAGGTACCATGTCTAAATCTCAGCAATGCCAGAGTCCAGCCCTCTAGTCCTAAAGGATCCATGAGACTGATCAAGACACACAAACTTCCAAGTTGTGGAGTCCTCTTACCATTCTGCAGCAGGCTCTCCCTTTATCAAGCACTCCCCTGGTTCTTTTGAATGTTTGATCAAGGTCCAGAGTCTGAAACTGCTGATTCTAATAATTTTATTTTTAGCTTTTTTAAAAAAAATTGTTTCAGTGGAGGGACTGACCCCTAGAGAATCCTGAAGTGTGCATAACTCTAAAGGAAATTTCATAAAAGTAATATAAAAAAGAAAAATCACAGGCCACCTATCTCCTAAACTTAGAAGCAAAAATCATAACAGTAGCAAACCAAATCCTGCAATGTGTCAGGAGGATAATTTAACATTATCAAGTAGACTTTGGCCTGGGAATGCAAGCTATTCTACCATTAGAAAATAAAATCTTTGAATTCATCACATAACAGAAAAGAAAAAATTATTCTCACTAGATGCAAAGAAAGTGTTTGATTTAAAACATCTACTCACAATTAAAGAAGAAAACAAAATCCAAAACTGTTTGTACATAATAGCAGTGAGGAGTTTTAAGGCCTAAATGCAAGGCTTAATATATTATGCTGCCTCAATTCTGGTAAAATTGGAAGTGCCTCAGATAGCTTAACTTCCTCAGGAATGGCTCAGATAGTAAAGAGCCTGCATGCAATGCAGGAGACGTGAGTTCAATCCCTGGGTCGGGAAGATACCATGGAGAAGAAAATGACAACCCACAGTATTCTTGCTTGGAAAATCCCATGGATGGAGGAGCCTGGCAGGCTATGGTCCATGGGGTCGCAAAGAGTCGGACACAACTGAGCCACTTCATAGACAGCTTAACTGCAAGTTTCCCTCTGCATTCTACTCCCACTGGTAAGATCCCCTAACAAACCATTCCTTCCTAATCAAAGGGACCAGACAGTTTCTGCTTATCTTTGAACAGTGGGTTTCAGTTCCTTGTCAGCTTATAGAATTATTCAAACATGTCAATCACATCCTCCTGTGGGAACCAGGGGACATCCTACTTTCAAAACAGTACATATAAAGCCTACAGTACCTGGTGGCTGACTCTGTCCTTATGTGGCCTTGCATGGCATGTGGTAGAAATTCATTAACTATTGTATTAATTCTCTACAAGAGATGGGAATACCAGACCACTTGACCTGCCTCTTGAGAAACCTGTATGCAGGTCAGGAAGCAACAGTTAGAATGGGACATGGAACAACAGACTGGTTCCAAATAGGAAAAGGAGTACGTCAAGGCTGTCTATTGTCACCCTGCTTATTTAACTTATATGCAGAGTACATCATGAGAAACGCTGGGCTGGAAGAAGCACAAGCTGGAATCAAGATTGCCAGGAGAAATATCAATAACCTCAGATATGCCGATGACACCACCCTTATGGCAGAAAGTGAAGAGGAACTAAAAAGCCTCTTGATGAAAGTGAAAGAGGAGAGTGAAAAAGTTAGCTTAAAGCTCAACTAGAAAACGAAGATCATAGCATCCGGTCCCATCACTTCCTGGCAGATAGATGGGGAAACAGTGGAAACAGTGTCAGACTTTATTTTTCTGGGCTCCAAAATCACTGCAGATGGTGACTGCCGCCATGAAATTAAAAGACGCTTACTCCTGGAAGGAAAGTTATGACCAACCTAGATAGCATATTGAAAAGCAGAGACATTACTTTGCCAACAAAGGTCCACCTAGTCAAGGCTATGGTTTTTCCAGTGGTCATGTATGGATGTGAGGGTTGGACTGTGAAGAAAGCTGAGCGCTGAAGAATTGATGCGTTTAAACTGTGGTGTTGGAGAAGACTCTTGAGAGTCCCTTGGACTGCAAGGAGATCCAACCAGTCCATTCTGAAGGAGATCAGCCCTGGGATTTCTTTGGAAGGACTGATGCTAAAGCTGAAGCTCCAGTACTTTGGCCACCTCATGCAAAGAGTTGACTCATTGGAAAAGACCCTGATGCTGGGAGGGATTGTGGGCAGGAGGAGAAGGGGACGACCGAGGATGAGATGGCTGGATGGCATCACGGACTCGATGGACTTGAGTTTGAGTGAACTCTGGGAGTTGGTGATGGACAGGGAGGCGTGGCGTGCTGCAATTCATAGGGTTGCAAACAGTTGGACACAACTGAGTGACTGAACTGAACTGAGGAAAGTGACTATCTATGGGATGGGAAGGGATAATGGGAAAGGGAGACACAGGCAACTTCTGGGGTACTGGCAATGTTCATTTCTTGATCTAGGTGGTAGTTAAATGAGTGTTCACTTGAACAGTTAATTGCATGTGTGGTTTCTTCACAATTTTAAAAAGTTTAAATGTCCTAATTTTGGGGGAGAGGGGGAACCTATTCAACAAAAATGAGAAGTAAGAACAGTTAGGAAGTAGCTGAAATAACCCTAAGAAATAGAGAAGGCCTGATCTAAGAGGATTAATAAAAAAGGGAAGAGATTTCTGATAGATATGAAAAGAAAGTTGACATAAAGTCAAGGAAGAAGCTTTAACTTTTAGCTTAGTACTTTTTAAGTGCATACTGAATATATAGGAAAAGAGAACACAAAAATAGTGGATTGTTTCACAATCAACTTAAATATTTAAACAAGTTGACTTTTACTAACTAAATAGTGCCACAGGTATGATTTTTAAGAGACTTTTTCTACTTTTAAAATAATTTAATTTGCCATGACTAATTAATCATCATGTTTTCTAGTTTTTTCCTTTAATTCTGCTAATACATGACACCAAGTATTTTTAAGTTGTATAGGGTTAAAAAACAGGAGGCCCCTGCCCAACTGCACAATGGAAGATGATAGATAAACCCCCCAAATTCTTTCCCTCTATCACCCTAACATTTCTATTAGTTTTCCATTAAATCAAAATATGAGCAGTTAGTAATATTCACAACTGAGTCACAGAACATATTACATTTATATTTCTCAGTTTTGCTGGATGTAATCAACAGTTTCTACATTTTATAATTTGCTTAGTTTTTAGGTATTCATCACTAAATCAGCCCCAAACTTTCCAACAAATCCCTTTCAATATGTTCAAGTATATCAAGTAGTCTATGAATTTCACTTTTTTACTCAGATGTATCCTGCTCTGAAGTCTTTCTCCAGTTGTTCCCTGGTAGCTCAGTGGAAAAGAATCCATCTGCAATGCAGGGAACTCGATCCCTGGGTTGGGAAGATCCCCTGGAGGAGGAAACAACAACCCATTTCAGTGTTCTTGCCTGGAGAATCCCATGGACAGAAGGGCCTGGTAGGCTACGGTCCATGGGGTTTACAAAGAGTTGGACACGACTGAGCAACTGAACACACATACATATGTAAACAGACACAATCTTCCCTCAAGTCTGCTGCAAGCTACCATCCTGGACTTTCCTTCACTATACCCTGGAAATTCCTTGGTCTGATTCTATTAACATAATTATCTATTTGCTTTATGCCAATGAAACAGGGAGTTTCAAAGTATCTATGCCAGAATAATAACTAATAGTAAGCCACAGAATGAAATACAAATTTTATTTTCCTGTTTATATAACAATACAGTTAATGTTGTGATTTAAAATCAGCTGAAAAAATCGATTAAGACACCTGGTTGATTATATTCATTTGTTCAGGGCTGGGATTTTTTTTTGGGGGGTAGCTAATACTTCAGTTTTTATTATATAACACATTTATATTGTTTCAAAAATCAATACTGCAATATAAGTTACATTGACATGGATCTGGTTTCATCCCTATCCCTTCCCTATATCCTCTTGCCTCCATCATCAGTAGCCATTTTTAGTTTTTTATTATTTCTTTTAAAAATATAAGCATATATTTTCTCTTTTTTCTTCTCACTTATCTTCCCCCCTCCCCCACTTATTTCTTTTTTAAAACATTATTTATTAAAAAAAAAAAAGTGTGCCTTGCTTACAGCACACAACTTGCAGCATGTGGGATCTAATTCCCTGATCAGGGATAGAACCTGGGCCCCGGCATCAGGAGTGTGGAGTCTTAGCCACTGGACTACGAGAGAAGTCCCTCTCTTGCTTATTTCTTATTGTTACTGAGATACTGCTTTTAGGCCACCACAGTGGACAGAAGTAAGAAACACACACTAACACATCTCACTCTATTTCTTGGATGTCAGTATGACACATACTTTAGCATCTTGCCACTTTCCACTCGACAATACACCCTGGAATTCGCTCCACAGGAAACTTCCTCACTCCTTTTCTACATCTGCACAATGATAGGGTATTCCACTAGTTATCTACTGCTGGTCACACCAATTTTTCACTATTGCAAACACTACTGCAACAACTCTGCACATACCTAATTTCATACTTTTGCAATTCTACCTTTGGGATATATTCCTAAAAGTGAATATTGCTAGGTCAATGAGAAAATGCATTTCCCATTTTGCTAGATGTTGTCAAAGTCCACACCACAGGAGCTCTACCATTTTCACATTCCCATCAGCAATGCTGCTGAGTGTCTTGCTTTCTCCAGTTTCATCCAAATAGTATAACGTTTTTTTTTGGCCATTTTATTCAGCAAAAACATGGTGTTTCACTATAGTTTTAATTTGTATTGCTACTATTATGAGCATATTGTCATGCTTACATGTATTACTTCTACTTTCCTGTTAGCTAAAACCCACTCTTTATTAAATCTTTCCTTCTGCATTCTTTTCCTTTGGTGTCTTTCTACCTTTTGAGTATTCACTGTTTGTCATTTTCACTGATGTAAACATTTTATGCTAAGAATTTTCTATTGATAATAGCAGCTTTGGCTATAACCCAGATGTTCATGAGCCATATTCAGTCTGTCACCTGTTTGTATAAATAAAGTTTTGTTGGAACAGCCAGATAAACTTATTTATATATCATCTTATGACTACTTTCACACTACAATGGAAAAGTCTGAAAGTTGCAAAAGACACCATATTACCGGGGACCAGTCCCAGTTGGATCCAGAGTATCTGAAGTGTGGAGAGCATAGGTGATGAGAGATTTATTTATTTAGAGATACAGAAGGAGATAAGGATTTATTTAAAGATATAGAGAGAGATAAAGAAAGAATGTTGCAGTTAAGAAAGTGGAGGAGAGAAAGAGACTGATATTCCTTGGTTTACGCAGAAAGCCAATAAAGTCTCAAACAAGACACTTGCTCTGTTCACGTAGGCCACAGGCGCCCTCTTGAATAGTGGAAGATGCCCTGCCTTGGGCTCCCTCTTGCTTGGGTCTTAGAAGCCCGGGCAGGAAAGTGAACTCAGAGGGCCTCTACGCCCCAGGGAGTCAGCCTGAAAAGAAGATAAAGAAAGAAACAAAGAAAGACATAGGGAGACCAAGCTTCAGTAAGTGAGGCCCCAAAACTTTATTTTTCCAGGGATACCTTAAGCTGTACATAGAGAATAATGGAAAATACAAAGTCATGCAGGGTCAGCAGCCCTGGCCCTTATTGAGACCAGGCTTTCTCTCTGCATACCTATCTGTATACACAGGTCTTAGGTGATTTATATCATCTTCTGGCCAGGAGGCCTATTAGCATTTTATGGCCCTTTTCTGATAAGGGTCCCTCAACCAGAAAACTTATTTGCCCTAAAAGTGTTGTTCTTTCCAAAGTCTGGTGCCACTCTCAGAAAGCACTAAATAAAGTTACATTCTTACATAGCAAGGATACAATGATTTATAACAAAGAAAGAGGAGTACAGTGATTTATAACAAAGAGAAAATTCATTAACTCAAAAGTCTAGTATTGCTAACATCAAAACTACTATACTCCTATTTCTGCATCCCAATTACATTGATTAATATCCTCCCAGGTGCCTAAAAGATAAAGGATATGGAGGCCTGGCAGCAATCATTAACTCAACAATGAAACCCTTCACTAATATAATTCTTAGCTCTTTAAAAAGACTCTATATCTTTAAGATGTTTTAAGCTTCCCATGCCTCTTGCAGTTGGGAGGCTGTAAACAATCACATGCGTAGTTGTAAAAGTCCGGGGAAACCTGTCAGGCAAATTAGACAGACATCAGAGAGGTTTGAGCTGAGATACTCCTTTTATATGTGGGAGACTAACTGGAGCTCTAAGTTAACTTTTTCCAGAGAAAGGCAGTTGGGGATAGCCCCTGTTAATGTCAGAGGAGTTGGTGAAAGTCATGAAATAATAAAACAGATAACTTCTGGTTTTGGGGTAGTCCCTCGAGACCCGACTCGCCCTGCCCGCCAGGTCTCTCCACATGACCTTGTCATGGGTGGAATCTCCCGTGCTGGCTCCCAGCACCATATGATCCCAAACTATTGTTGTTGTTGTTGTTTTTTCTTTAAGTTTATCGGCCCCCACTATAATGCCTTAATTCTGACATATTATGTCAGGAAACTCAACAATTTTATTGAATTTTCATTTTAAGCCAAGAGTTGTTTGGCAATATGTTTGTTAGTTTCCAGGTAGAAGGGTCTTTTCCAATGTTCTATACTGATTTTTAGTCCAAAACCGTGGTATCTATTTTGGGGATGTTTTTGGATTGTTTTGTTTATACATCAACGAAAAATCATTTTTTTCATCAATGCTCCACATGCATTTCCAAGATGATGCATTCTCCCATATGTAATTTACAGACACGAGGTCCGCCTTTTGGTTGTGTTATTTAGGTCTTCAGTTCAGTTTAGTTCAGTCGCTTAGTCGTATCCGACTCTTTGGAATCCCATGAATCGCAGCACACCAGGCCTCCCTGTCCACACCAACTCCTGCAGTTTACCCAAACTCATGTCCATCGAGTTGGTGATGCCATCCAATGATCTCATCCTCTGTCATCCCCTTCTCCTCCTGACCCTAATCCCTCCCAGCATCAGGGTCTTTTCCAATGAGTCAACTCTTTGCATGAGGTGGCCAAAGTACTGGAGTTTCAGCTTTAGCATCAGTCCTTCCAATGAACACCCAGGACTGATCTCCTTTAGGATGGACTGGTTGGATCTCCTTGCAGTCCAAGGGACTCTCAAGAGTTTTCTCCAACACCACAGTTCAAAAGCATCAATTCTTCGGCACTCAGCTTTCTTCACAGTCCAACCCTCATATCCATCCATGACCACTGGAAAAACCATAGACTTGACTGGATGGACTTTCGTTGGCAAAGTAATGTCTCTGCTTTTCAATATGCTATCTAGGTTGGTCATAACTTTCCTTTCAAGAAGTAAGCATCTTTTAATTTCATGGCTGCAATCACCATCTGCAGTGATTTTGGAGCCCCCCAAAATAAAGTCTGACACTGTTTCCACTGTTTCCCCATCTATTTCTCATGAAGTGATGGGACCAGATGCCATGATCTTCGTTTTCTGAATGTTGAGCTTTAAGCCAACTTTTTCACTCTCCTCTTTCACTTTCATCAAGAGGCTTTTTAGTTCCTAGTAACCTAATAACATTTCTGGTCACTTGACCGATTTTCAACTGAGATTTTTAAGTCTTCTTTTATTAATATGCTCTGATTCTTACTTGTCGGGAGCCATATTAGGCATTGCTGACAAAATGGAGGCACGGCCCCAACTTCCTCTCCTCATCCCGCAGGCATGGTCCTGGGACGAAAAGGTAGCTCTTGTGATTCTGACTTGTTTCTTCCTTTCTTCAGTTGAATTGGCTAAGAAAGAATGTTAAGGTGCTTGTTGTTCTTGAGAGGAGCATGAGAAAGCACAAAGCCTTCTGCAGTTGTGCCCAGAAAATAATCCATAAAGTTAACCACTGACATTTGTTCAAGGATCTTTACAAAGAACGTTCCAGGATGAGCAGCTGCAGCTTGAGGCCACGGGAAGGATTATTATCTGAGACCTATTTGTGAGGGGAATGTTTATGGCAAAAGAAGTTTGCTGAGCTTAGGGTTAATTAAGAATAGCTAGAAGCCTTTTTAGGAGATAGTGAGCTTAGGATGCTACGGAAAACAGGATTTAGAAAGATAAGAAATATCGTTTAAGAAATAAACTGAGGAATGTGCCATGAGTTACAATGTAATCACAAATTAAGTATAGGACACATAAGAGGAAGTAGATAATAGATAGTAAAGCTGATTCTAAGAGAATCGCTGAAGCAGGAACTCTGTTTGTAGGGCAACAATGATTTCTGGAGACAATAAATCTGTGTGGGGAAACTAAAAATGTCAAACCTCTGACCTAATGCTTTTGTCAAAGTATAAAAGAAAACCTGAAGCTAACATGTAGTCCCATACTTTGAGTCAGAGGCTACATCAATCCCTTCCGACACTGCTCACCCCTTCAGGCTGATTCCCTGGCTGCTGGAGCTGGACTCTGGCATTTACTGATTCCTGAAACTTAAAAAAAAATCATCAAAATTGTCATTAATATCAATCTGTCCAATAATATATTTTCATTAAGACTTGCAGCTTGTAACTTATGTTACTTCTTCAGTGACTTTCTAGTCTGAGTTCTACTTTGCACAACATCAAAGTAGTGACCTCTGTCTTCTTTGATTTGTCTGGCGTATCTTTGTCTAACCTCTCATTCTTAACTTTTAGTTTTGTCATTATATTTTTTGCATACGTTACAGGGGTAGATTTTGTTATGTAAATTAACTTCAAAATATGTTTCTCTTAAGAAGCCAGTTAAGCTCATTTAATGATTTGCCTGATATGGTCTCAATTCTGTCATAGAGTCAGACTAAATTATTTCACTGTGTTTATTTCCTTTGTTCTTTTTTTCCCCTTCCATACTTCTTACTGTCTATTGATTCCCTAGCATAAGTAATATAGAAATTAGCTCTTTTCCCCTCTCATATAATCTCTGCACTGAATCCCCCAGTATCTATTTAAAGTAATATTCTTTGATGCCCTGGTGAATTTCTATAAGGCAATCAATAAGCCTATAAAATCATTTCTTGGTTGCCTGAAATTTATTCTCTAATTCTGCAGGAGATCAGCCCTGGGATTTCTTTGGAGGGAATGATGCTGAAGCTGAAACTCCAGTACTTTGGCCACCTCATGTGGAGAGTTGACTCACTGGAAAAGATTCTGATGCTGGGAGGGATTGGGGGCAGGAGGAGAAGGGGACGACCGAGGACGAGATGGCTGGATGGCATCACTGACGCGATGGACGTGAGTCTGAGTGAACTCCGGGTGTTGGTGATGGACAGGGAGGCCTGGTGTGCTGCGATTCATGGGGTGGCAAAGAGTCAGACATGACTGAGTGACTGAACTGAATTGAATAGCTTCCTCAAGACAGATTTACATGAACTATATTATATTCTTTATGTTCTTGAATAATTGTATTATTTCTACCTTGTTAGAGAATGTAACAAACAAGTACATACTACTTTGTCACCCCTTCTCCCTGTTATTAATATTAAATTCAGTTCTGCAGTTAGACGTAAGAATTTCCTGCAGAACATCTTCCCTGTTGTTTTTTGGCATAAGATCTTTTGACAATAATATACAGTCTCAACAGCATAGTACTGGCATAAAAACAGACAAATAGATCAATGGAATAGAACAGAGAGGCCAGAAATAAATCCAGACATACACGGACCACTGGCACTTGACAAGGGCAGTGCAGAACAAAAGAACAGCCTTTTCAACAGCAATGGTGGAAAAATTAAAATATCCATATGTAAGATGAACTTGGATCTGTGCTTTATACCACATATCAACATTAACTGAAAATAGATCATTGACCTGAATGTAAAACATAAAAGAAACTTCAAGGAGAAAACACTGGTGGTAAGTAAAGATTTCTTAGATACAGCACAAAAGAAAATAAGATAAATTGTACTTCATCAAAATAAGGAATCAAGGATCCTTGGGGAAATAACTAAGGCTGATATAGAAAAATTATGAGACAAATCTAGAAACTCTTTGTTTTGTCATAAAGTTCAAAAATCAACAAGGCTGTGTCAAATAACAAGAAGTTGACTTGAAGAGGTCTGTATTACCCAAATAGGAACGATATGATTATTAAAATAAAAAAAGAAATGGATTATAACATATTAAATAAAAAATTAGAGAAGCCCCTAATCATGATAAATAAATGAAAAAGGAAAATGTCATTGAAGCAGTAAAATGTCACTGAGCAGTAAATTATCAACCAATAAGCATGGAATGACATTAAAAAAACCCACCATTTTGCAACATCACATCAACAACTGATAAAAGCATGAGTTAGCAATGCATGTCCATCTAAGGATTTGGGGAACTGAATATTCACAGATCCCCAAACTCATGGGAAGTATTAACTACAAAAGGGAGAAAAAACAAAATCTTTTGGGTGAAGAAAAGCATTCACTACCTTAAACAAGTGAGTAAACTTGTTTGACCAGAACTAATAATAATCAGAAGAGAAACTAAAGGCAAAGGAAAAAAGGAAAGATATAACCATTTGAGTGCAGAGTTCCAAAGAATAGCATGGAAAGTCTTCCTCGGTGATCACTGCAAAGAAACAGAGGAAAACAATAGAATGGGAAGACTAGAGATCTCTTCAAGAAAATTAGAGATACCAAGGGAATATTTCATGCAAAGATGGGCCCGATAAAGGACAGAAATGGTATGGACCTAACAGAAGCAGAAGATATTAAGAAGAGGTGACAAGAATACACAGAAGAACTGTACAAAAAAGATCTTCATAACCCAGATAACCACGATGGTGTGATCACGATCACCTAGAGCCAGACATCCTGGAATGTAAAGTCAAGTGGGCCTTAGGAAGCATCACTACAAACAAAGCTACTGGAGGTGATGGAATTCCATTTGAGCTATTTCAGATCCTAAAAGACGATGCTGTGAGAGTGCTGAACTCAATATGCCAGCAAATTTGGAAAACTCAGCAGTGGCCACAGGACTGGAAAAGGTCAGGTTTCATTCCAATCCCAAAGAAGGCAATGCCAAAGAATGCTCAAACTACCACACCATTGCACTCATCTCACACGCTAGTAAAGTAATGCTCAAAATTCTCCAAGCCAGGCTTCAAGAATACGTGAACCATGAACTTCCAGATGTTCAAATTGGATTTACAAAGGGCAGAGGAGCCAGAGATCAAATTGCCAACATCTGTTGGATCACAGAAAAAGCAAGAGAATTCCATAAAAACATCTACTTCTGGTTTATTGACTACGCCAAAGCCTTAGACTATGTGGATCACAACAAACTGTGGAAAATTCTTTAAGAGATGGGAATACCAGACCACCTGACCTGCCTCCTGAGAAATCTGGATACAGTTAGAACCAGACATGGTGAGAGACTTTATTTTGGGGGGCTCCAAAATCACTGCAGACGGTGACTGCAACCATGAAATTAAAAGACGTTTGCTACTTGGAAGAAAAGCTATGACCAACCTAGACAGCATATTTAAAAGCAGAGACATTACTTTGCTGACAAAGGTCCATCTAGTCAAAGCTATGGTTTTTCCAGTAGTCACGTATGGATGTGAGAGTTGGACTATAGAGAAAGCTGAGCACCAAAGAATTGATGCTTTTGAACGGTGGTGTTGGAGAAGACTCTTGAGAGTCCCTCAGACTGCAAGGAGATCCAACCAGTCCATCCTAAAGGAGATCAGTCCTGGGTATTCATTGGAAGGACTGATGCTGAAGCTCAAACTCCAATGCTTTGGAGTCAGAAGAACTGACTCCTTTGAAAAGACCCTGGCGCCGGGAAAGATTGAAGGCAGGAGAGGGGGATGACAGAGGATGAGATGGTTGGATGGCATCACCGACTCAATGGGCATGAGTTTGAGCAAGCTCTAGGAGTTGGTGATGGAGAGGGATGCCTGGCGTGCTGCAGTCCACGGGGTTGCAAAGAGTTGGACATGACTGACCAACTGGACTGAACTGATACTAACGTGAGAAATAAAGAAAACACAGCAAAATCTGGTATCCTTACTAAAGGGATGTAAGGACAATACTCGCTAAGTTCTTACATGTAGCCTTTATGCTTGAAAATCAGTTGGCTGGATATAGTCTCTACATTGGCAGGCAGATTTCTTTAATGCTGAGTCACCTTGGATATCATTTTTCTCACCTTTTCTTCCTGTGAAAATCTCAAAATCTTTACAGTCTTCTGGACTCTAATGTTGATGCTGGAGTCCAGTGATAATCTGACACTCTTTGCATTATAAGTGATGTAGTCTTTTTGTATAGATGTCCAAAATGTTTTCTTTAAAACCCTGGAACATGTTTCAGTAGTGGCTGTAGGTACATGGAAAGCTCTTTCAATGTAGATGTTTATCATACTTTCAGCGACATTTTCTTGGGAAGTAATTTTTTTTTTCCTGTTCCTTTATTTTAGTACGCTTCAGGTACAGGGAAACCTGGTGTGCTGTGGTCCATGGGGTTGCAAAGAGCTGGATATGACTCAGTGACTGAACAACAATTATAAATGTTCATATATTTATGGGTATGAGAATAGAAGATCTTCTTGTCTTTTTCTCTATGAATTTCTTTGATCTCATTCTCTACTTGTTTGATTTGTTTTCATCTTTTTCTACCCTTTACTTCTTTTATGGTAGTTTCTAGAGTGTCTTGGCTTCCCAGGTGGCTCAGTGGTAAAGAATTCACCTGCCCATGAAGGAGATGCAGGAGACGTGGGTTTGATCCCTGGGTAGGGAAGATCCCCTGGGGAGGAAATGGAAACCCACTCCAGTATTCTTGCCTGGAGAATTCCACTGAAAGAGAAGCCTGGTGCACTACAGTCCATGGGGTCACAAAGAGTCAGACTCAAAACTGTGGGACTGAGCATGACGACACGAGTGTCTATTCAAGAACTTTCTGTTTTAATTTCTGAAATACTTCTAATTTTAGTCCTCAACTCTCAGTTTTTCTTTTCATGACTTCTGTATCACAGTCATCTCATTTCTAAATTTTGTAATTCTGTTTTTTTTACATAACATTCTGTTTTATTTGTAGAAATAGTTTTCATTATATCTCTACTTTAAGACTAAGGTGCAATGCTATCTCCATTTCTTTAGATCTGTTATTCAGAGAGATGTTGTCTTTTTTTTCTTATATCTTTGAAAGGTGTAAAACCACAGTAGATTCCATAATTCATATTATGTTGTTTTCCTAAATTTATAAGAGAAGTTTCCTATGTATGAGTTGTAAACAGGCTAATCTTTTGTACTGAAGTTATCTCAGGATGTATGCCTTGGGAAAGGGTCTGGTGGAACTTTTACAACCCTGAGGTGTTCTTTTTATCTATTTTTAGCAGCCAACTAAAAAGTATATAATGTTCTGCTCAAATTAACAAAGTGCGTACTCTCCCTACCCCCTTCTGATATCTATGTCAAAGGTCTCTGCTCCTTTTCAAAAAACTTTCTTGCTGCAAGCCTCAAGTGGTCTCTATTATCTGCTCAACTGAGTAAAGGAATTTTTTTTCCTTACAAGAACTGTGAGCTCAGGTACAGACTACACTCCGTGGCTACATCACATCAGAACCGGTTTCAGTATCACTATAATTTTGATCTTTAGCAGCAAACATGATCTATAATCATAATACATTTTACTGGGAAACACCATCCACTTTGAGGACACACAGAGAAACCTTCTATATTTATGCCTTTTCTTGCCTTCTCTCCTGTTCACAATAAAGAAAAAGTTTCTTCTCCTATCTAGTCACCAATGTCTCCACCTATGCCTTGGATCAAGCCTACTCTGCCCTCTCAGAGGCCTCAACAGTCACACATCTCTTTTGTATGTTCAGTAGCTCACTTGAGTGGATCCCAAAATAGATCTACAATACGACCCAGCAAACCCACTCCTAGTATGTATCTGAAAAGAACAAAAATGCTAATTCAAAAAAGATATATGCACTCCAATGTTCACAGCAGCATTATTTATAATTGCCAAGATACAGAAGCAACCTAAGTGTCCATCAACAGATAACTGGATAAAGACGATGTATGTGTGTACACACACACACAGGAAAAGTACTCAGCCATAAAAAAACAAAATTCTGTCATTTGCACCACCATGGATGGACTTGGAAGGTGTTAGGCTAAGTGAAATAAGTCAGAGAAAGACAAATACTGCATGATATCACTTACCTATGTGGAATCTAAAAAAAAAAATACGATAAAGTAGTGCAGAAAACAAAAAAAAAGCAGGTTCACAGATACAAAGAACAAACTAGGGTTAACAGTATATGTGTGTGGGGGGGGGCGGGGGGGAGGTGTCAATACAAGGATAACGGGGCGGAGGTACAGACTGCTGGGTGTAAGATAGTATTGCACAACACAGGAACCACAGCCAGTATTTTGTAAAAATTGTAAAATGAAGAGTAACCTTTAAATATTGTATAAACAATAAACAAACATGCTTAAGTCTTTCCGACTTACAAAAAGAACAAATATTCCTCAATTCCTTTTTTCTTCCCAGGTATTGCCTTATCCCTTTCCTCTCTGACCCAGAAGTAAACTTTTTTCTTTTTACAAACTTGGTAATTTTCCATCTATGTCTGTTTGCCTCCTACTCACTCTAACATGGTTTTCCCTTTTACCTCTCTACCAAAACATACTTTTGCAAGACCTCCATGTTTCTAACCCTAAAATCTTCTTGGCATCTCTTACTAGCCCTTGCAGGAGCTTGCCACTATGAACCACTGCTGCCTTTGTTAATGCTTTCTCTCTTTCACTTTGATGATACTATATTTTTTTGGTTTTCTCCTACTTCTGTCTGTCTCCTTTGCAGGTTCATCCTTATCTAGTAGACATTCAGTTCAGTCGCTCAGTCATTACCAATTCTTTACGACCCCATGGACCGTAGCATGCCAGACCTCCCTGTCCATCATCAACTATTGGAGTTTACCCAAACTCATGTCCATTGAGTCAGTGATGCCATCCAACCATCTCATCCTGTGTCATCCCCTTCTCCTCCTGCCTTCAGTCTTTCCCAGCATCAGAGTCTTTTCAAATGAGTCAGGTGACCAAAGTATTGACCCCCTGCTGGCCAAAGTATTGGAGCTTCAGCTTCAACATCAGTCCTTCCAATGAACATTGTGGACTGATCTCCTTTAGGATGAAATGGTTAGATCTCCTTGCAGTCCAAGGGACTCTCAAGAGTTTTCTCCAACACCACAATTCAAAAGCATCAGCTCTTTAGTGCTCAGCTTTCTTTACTGTCCAACTCTCACATCCATAAATGACTACTAGAAAAACCATTGTTTTGACTAGACGGACCTTTTTTGGCAAAGAATGTCTCTGCTTTTTAATATGCTGTCTAGATTGGTCATTGGAGAAGGCACTGGCGACCCACTCCAGCACCCTTGCCTGGAAAATCCCATCGATGGAGGAGCCTGGTAGGCTGCAGTCCATGGAGTTGCAAAGAGTTGGACACGACTGAGCGACTTCACTTTCACTTTTCACTTTCATGCATTGGAGAAGGAAATGGCAACCCACTCCAGTGTTCTTGCCTGGAGAATCCCAGGGATGAGGGAGCCTGGTGGGCTGCCATCTGTGGGGTTGCACAGAGTCGGACAAAACTGAAGTGACTTAGCAGATTGGTCATAACTTTTCTTCCAAGCAGCAGCGTCTTTTAATTTCATGGCTGCAGTCACCATCTGCAGTGATTTTGGAGCCCCCCAAAATAAAGTCTGACACTGTTTCCACTGTTTCCCCATCTATCTGTCATGAAGTGATGGGACCTGATGCCATGATCTTAGTTTTCTGAATGTTGAGCTTTAAGCCAACTTTTTCACTCTCCACTTTCACTTTCATCAAGAGGCTTTTTAGTTCTTCACTTTCTGCCATAAGGGTGGTATCATCTGCATATCTGAGGTTATTGATATTTCTCCCAGCCCCATCTTGATTCCAGCTTGTGCTTCTTCCAGCCCAGCATTTCTCATGATGTACTCTGCATAGAAGTTAAATAAACAGGGTGACAATATACAGCCTTGATGTATTCCTTTTCCTATTCAGAACCAGTCTGTCGTTCCATGTCCAGTTCTAACTGTTGCTTACTGACCTGCATACAGATTTCTCAAGAGGCAGGTCAGGTGGTCTGGGATTCCCATCTCTTAAAGAATTTTCCACAGTTTATTGTGATCCACACAGTCAAAGGCTTTGGCATAGTCAATAAAGCAGAAATAGATGTGTTTCTGGAACTCTCTTGCTTTTTCCATGATCCAGCAGATGTTGGCAATGTGATCTCTGGTTCCTCTGCCTTTTCTAAAACCAGCTTGAACATCTGGAAGTTCATGGTTCACATATTGCTGAAGCCTGGCTTGGAGAATTTTGGGCATTACTTTACTAGTGTGTGAGATGAGTACAACTGTGCGGTAGTTTGAGCATTCTTTGGCATTGCCTTTCTTTGGGAAAGAAACCTGACCTTTTCCAGTCCTGTGGCCACTGCTGCGTTTTCCAAATTTGCTGGCATATTGAGTGCAGCACTTTCACAGAGTCATCTTTCAGGATTTGAAATAGCTCAACTGGAATTCCATCACCTCCAGCAGCTTTGTTCGTAGCGATGCTTTCGTAAGGCCCACTTGAGTTCACATTTCAGGGTGTCTGGCTCTAGGTGAGAGATCACACCATCATGATTATCTGGGTCATGAAGATCGTTTTTGTACAGTTCTTCTGTGTATTCTTGCCACCTCTTCTTAATATCTTCTGCTTCTGTTGGGTCCATACCATTTCTGTCCTTTATCGGGCCCATCTTTGCATGAAATATTCCCTTGGTATCTCTAATTTTCTTGAAGAGATCTCTAGTCTTTCCCATTCTACTGTTTTCCTCTATTTCTTTGCAGTGATCCTAGAGGAAGGCTTTCTTCTTCTTGCTATTCTTTGGAACTCTGCATTCAAATGGGTGTATCTTTCCTTTTTCCTTCTCGTCTTTTCACAGCTATTTTTAAGACCTCCTCAGACAGCCATTTTGATTTCTTGCATTTCTTTTTCTTGGGGATGGTCTTGATCCCTGTGTCCTGTACAATGTCATGAACCTCTGTCCATAGTTCTTCAGGCACTCTATCAGATCTAGTCCCTTAAATCTATTTCTCATTTCAACTGTATAATTATAAGGGATTTGATTTAGGTCATACCTGAATGGTCCAGTGGTTGTCCCTACTTTCTTCAATTTAAATCTGAATTTGGCAATAAGGAGTTCATCATCTGAGCCAGATATTGGAGTGGATAGCCTTTCCCTTCACCAGGGGATCTTCCCAACCCAGGGATGGAACCCAGGTCTCCTGCATTACAGGCAGATTGTTTACCACTTGAGCCACAAGGTAAGCCCAGTAGTCGTTAGACATAAGAATTCCTAAAGGCTTGTCCTAGGTGTATTCCACACTCTATTTGCTAAGAGCAGAAGAAGAAACAGAAAACAGCAAGAAGATCAAATAGGAAGGGTCAGGGAAGTGGGAGGAGAACTTGAACAACAGGACCAGTCTAGAAGTTTGGTGAGGAGAGGAAGAAATATTAATCAATATACATCAGTATAGAGACAGACACTAAAAATATCAAGTGCTTTAGGCTCTCTTCCTGGCTAAGCTTAGTGTTGAGGATATATAGTTAAGAGATCCCAGGGAGCCTATCCATCCAATATCAAAATAAATATTCTGGTAATTATGACTCCTATTTAAGAATTTCTATTAAGAACTCCTATTAAGAATTAAGTATTAAATAATACTATTTAAGAACTTCTTTTAAATTTTGTTGTACCATAATATGAAGACCTATGAACTATTTTTATTAAAGGAAATCAAAACAAAGTTCTTTGAGGAATAGGATTGTTTTGTAACTTTAAAGAGAATGTGAAAAATGTTTTTAAAGACTAGATAAACATGCAAAAACATTGAGATAATTCAGCTGATAGTCATGTTCATGCATTGTTTTAAACACAAATGTTTGAATAAGCACCCTACATATTTATTATGTATATATGCTAAAAACGACTATACCTTGTACATAATAAATCACAAAAATATAAGATATTTTTAAAGAATGAAATACTCTTAAATGTATTGCTAATCATGGAAGCTTCATACTGTTATGAAGCTTGGCTAATGGTCCAAGATGTAATATACACTTAAGGCATAGCTCATCATTAAAACAGTAAATGTCAATTTCAAAGAATCTTTTTATTAATTTTCAAACTTTCAGGTCCCCTTCTTGTTAGACCTAGATAGTCACTGCTGTTAACTTCCTAATAAGACTGATGAAGAACCTAAAAATGTGTCAGTTCGGCTATTCTAATGTTATACTTGCAAAATTAGTATTATCTTTAAGATAGCTGAAAATGATCTTTCAAACAATTTAAGCATGGTGGGAAAACTCACAACACCATCAACTCCATACACCTGATAAAATTAAACACAAAATAAGGCAGCAACCAGGCAGTAACAGTTATAGCTTTCTACACAACATGGATCTCCTCACCAGCTAACTCACCACTGATTGCATATTCAGGTGTCAAGAACAACAAGTATCTATCCCTCTATAAAACACTGAAGACATCATCAAATATGAGCAGTCCTGATTTCTCAGAGCTCAGCTTTCTGTCACCGGGGAAGAAGCAAGTCAACAGTACCCAATCTCGATTATAGATTTAACTGGAACTATCTCTACAATTTTAATTGGAATTGGGGATCACTTTATTTTAAAAAGAATTTATCATTTTTTAATTGAATGAAGTATAGTTGATTTACAACGTTGTGTTAGTTTCAGGAATACACCAAAGTTGATTCAGTGCTTTTTTATATACATATATGTATGTATATGGGAGAAGGCAATGGCAACTCACTCCAGTACTCTTGCCTGGAAAATCCCATGGACAGAGGAGCCTGGTAGGCTGCAGTCCATGGGGTTGCTAAGAGTCAGACACGACTCAGAGACTTCACTTTGACTTTTCACTTTCATGCATTGGAGAAGGAAATGGCAACCCACTCCAGTGTTCTTGCCTGGAGAATCCCAGGGACGGGGGAGCCTGGTGGGCTGCCGTCTATGGGGTCACACAGGGTCGGACACGACTGAAGCGACTTAGCAGCCGCAGCAGCATATATATATATATATATATGAAAGTGTTAGTTGTTCAGTCATGTCCGACTCTTTGTGACCCCATGGACTGGAGCCTGCTAGATTCCTCTGTCCATGGGATTTCCCAGACAAGAATACTGGAGTGTATATATATAAAATGTATATTCTTTTCAGATTCCTTTCCATTATCATCATTATAAGAAATTGAGAATAGTTCCTTGCTCTATACTGTAAAACCTTGTTGTTTATCTATTTTAGAAATAGTAGTGTGTATCTGTTAAATCCCAAACCTACCCTGCTGCCCCCTCACCATTCTCCCTCTTTGGTAATGGCAAGTTTGTCCTATATCTGTGAACCTATTTCTGTTTTATAAATAAGTTCATCTATCATTTTTTTTAAGATTACACATAAAAATTATATATGGCATTTGTCTTTCTCTGACTGACTTACTTTGTATGACAACCTTAAGGTCCATCCATGTTGCTACAAACGACATTATTTCATTCTTTTTTTGTGGCTGAGTAATAAGCTGGGAAAGATTGAAGGCGGGAGGAGAAGGGGATGACAGAGAATGAAATGGTTGGATGCCATCACTGACTTGATGGACATGAGTTTGAGTAAGCTCCGGGAGTTGGTGATGGACAGGGAAGTCTGGCATGCTGCAGTCCATGGGGTCACAAAGAGTTGGACATGACTGAGTGACTGAACTGAACTGAGTAATATTCCATTCCATTCACATCTTCTTTATCCAGTCCTCTGTCAATGGACACTTAGGTTGCTCCCATGTCTTGGCTAATGTAAATAGTGCTGCTATGAACACTGGAGTGCATGTATCTTTTCAAATTACAGAGTTTTCACCTTTTCCAAATATAGGCCCAGGAGCGAAATTGTAGGATTACATGGTATTTCTATTTTTAGTTTAAGGAACCTCCATACTCTTCTCCACAGTGGCTACACCAATTTATGTTCTCCCCACCAGAGTAAGAGGGTTCCCTTTTCACTATATCCTCTCCAGCATTTACTATTTGTAGACTCTTTGATGATGGCCATTCAGCATGAAGTGATACGTCATTGTGATTGTTATTTGCATTTCTCTGATATTTAGCCATGTTGAGCATCTTTCCATGTACCTGTTGGCCATCTGGATGTCTTTGGAGAAATGTCTTTAGGTCTTCTGCCCATTTTTGAGTTTAATTTTTTTTATTGAGCTATATGAGCTGCTTATGTATTCTAGAAATTAATCCCTTGTCAGTCACATTGTTTGCAAATATTTTACCCCATTCCTTGGGTTACTAGTTTCCTTGTTTATGGTTTCCTTTACTATGCAAAGTATTTTAAGTTTAATTAGGTCCCATTTGCTTATTTTTGTTTTATTCCCATTACTCTAGAAGACAGATGCAAAAAATACTGCTATGACGTGTCAAAGAGTATTCTTCCTAATGTTTTCCTCTAGGAGTTTTATAGTATCCAGCCTTATATATAGGTCTTCAATCCATTTTGTGTTTATTTTGGTATACGGAGTTAGAGAATGTTCTAATTTGATTCATTTACATGTAGCTGTCCAGTTTTTCCAGCATTACCTATTGAGGAGGCTTCTTCTCCAATGTATATTCTTGCCTCATTTGTCAAAGATGAATTGATCATAGAATCACTTTTTATGGCTATGGCGCATGGACTCTGGAGACCATGGGACTTTGAGTGGCATCCATATGGAACTTCCCTAGGAATGGAGATTAGAGGGTTGTACACCAGGATCCTGGTAATGGCCTACCATGACCTTCAATCTCTGACAGTTAAAGTCCATAAACTTATCCGAGCACATGTAAATTGTGTTACAATTTGCAGGAGAAAAAAAAAACACAATAGGGTCTGCAGTAGAGAAATCTCATCACCTCTAAGGCAGCTGTGTAGTTTTGTTTTTGTCTTTTGCTTTTATGAAAGATTCCCAGGTCTCAATCTAAGTCTCAATCTTCCAGGGCTCTGCTGCTGCTGCTAAGTCACTTCAGTCGTGTCCGACTCTGTGCGACCCCATAGACGGAAGCCCACTATGCTCTAAGCACAACTAAATTTGGTTGGTAGGCAAGGGAAGATTCAGATACAGCACCAGGGATTGCCTAATTTAAAAGGGCAAATGACGATTATAGACATACCACTTGCTAAGCCATGTATCCCCCAGGTGCTACATATGCCAAGAAAAGCCTTATTGCTAACTCACGCAAAGGTACCTTTTGGGCTTGCAGCAACCCTGACTTCTCTTCAGGATACGATATGTGCAACGCAGCCAAGTGGCATGCTTATTCATGAGACCACAGTAATCTATACAACCAAGTACTTCCAAATTTAATTTATGCAAATAAGTTCTAATGTTTTCCCTCTCCTCAGTAGGTATTTTATTTCATAATATGGCACACATTCCATTTTAGAGACTACTGGTCTAGTATATACTTGAAAATATACAAGTAAAATTTGAGAAAGGGATTAGATTATAGGAAGATACAAGAGACGTGTGCATCTACGTGACAGTTTAAACTGGTGCAATTTCCGAATTAAAGGGGAAAGTCTGGAGAGCTAAGGACCAAAGTTTGCTGATTACCACATTTGAGTAGAGGGGGAAAAAAGCAATGTGATTAAAAAATGGTCTTCTGACATCCATTTTCAATCAGGACAGAGTAACTAATGGCAGGACAAGCTTGTCTGACATGAACAACTATATGTAACTGGGAAGAATACATATGAAGTTAACTGTTTTCTGGCACTGAACAACAGAAATGGATGCCAGTGATCCCTGAAAAAGGGAAAACTCAAGAAGTGAGCCCCTATAATATCTTGATTCTCTACCTGGGAACTATATTCTGGCTGTGGTGCAGGGAACTAGAGCCTAAGCAGGACACAGATTAGAATCCAGAGGAAAATTTGGGTGGTGAAATAGGTAAGCACTCGAGAGAAGGGAACTGCACAGAGGAAGGGTACCGGCAGCCTGTGAAGAGTTTCTCTGAATCCTCGGCTGAAGGCTGCCATGCACGAGCAGGGTGAGACTTACAGAAGCTTGCCAAAGAGCAGCTGCTAAGGGATTGAGAGAGGAGAAGATCCACTAGAGGCCCACAGGGAAGAAAAGGAAAATGAATAAAAAGATGGCATTCTTAAACTGGATCATAATAACTTAAAATGTAAATACATTAAACAATTAAAAGTAAAATTTTACAACTTGGATTAAAAGCAAGACACAATCATACACTACCTATAAGAGAATATAAAGGTTAAAAGTAAAAGGATGAAAAAAATACACAATTTAAACAAAGAAAACGGATAGCTATAATAAAATAACAGGAGTACATTAAGGCTGGATATTGTCACCTTGCTTATTTAACTTCTATGCAGAGTACATCATGTGAAATGCTGGACTGGATGAAGCACAAGATGGAATCAAGATTGCTGGGAGAAATACCAATAACCTCAGATATGCAGATGACAGCACCCTTATGGCAGAAAGTGAAGAAGAACTAAAGAGCCTCTTGATGAAGTTGAAAGAGGAGAGTAAAAAGTTGGCTTAAAGCTCAACATTCAGAAAACTAAGATCATGGCATCCGGTCCCATCACTTCATGGCAAATAGATGGGGAAACAGCGGAAACAGTGACAGACTATTTTCTTGGACTCCAAAATCACTGCAGATGGTGACTACAGTCATGAAATTAAAAGAATGCTTGCTCCTTGGAAGAAAAGCTATGACAAACCTAGACAGCATATTAAAAAGCAGAGACATCACTTTGCTGACAAAGGTCCATTTAGTCAAAGCTATCGTTTTTCCAGTATTCATGTATGGATGTGAGAATTGTCAAGTAAAGAAAGCTGAGCACCGAATTGATGCTTTTGAACTGTGGTGTTGGAGAAGACTCTTGAGAATCCCGTGGACTGCAAAGAGGTCTAACTAGTCAATCCTAAGGGAAATCAACCCTGAATTTTAACTGGAAGGACGACTGATGCTGAAGCTCCAATACTTTGGCCACCTGAAATGAAGAGCCGACTCATTAGAAAAGGCCCTGATGCTAGGAAAGATTGAAGGCAAGAGGAGAAAGGCATGAAAGAAGATGAGATGGCTGGACGGCATCACAAACTTGATGGACATGACTTTGAGAAAGCTCTGGGAGATGAGGAAGAACAAGGAAGCCTCGTATGTGCAGTCCGTGCAGTCGCAAAGAATAAGACATGACTGAGCAACTGAATGACAACAGGCATCGTGAAATAGTATGAAAGATAAAGAAGAACATTTGATATTGTTAGGGCAGGCAATCCATCAGTAAGACAAAGCTTCAAAATACCTGTAACAGAAACTAACTAGAAAAAAGGAATTAAGTGATAAATCAGCAATCATGATTGAAGATTTTAACACTTTTTTCCATAACTGATAGAACAAGCAGAAAAACAAAAACACAAACCTGACAAAAAACAATACAAATATAACATATTTTTATACTAACAACCAACTTGACCTAATAAACATTTACAGAACACTACGCCCAGCAAACAGAGAATTTAAATTCTTTAAGTACACATTCATCAAAACAGATGATACGCTAGGACATAAAATAACTCAGTTCAGTTGCTCAGTCATACCCGACTCTTTGCAACCCCATAAATCACAGCACACCAGGCCTCCCTGTCCATCACCAACTCTGGGAGTTCACCCAAACCCATGTCCAACAAGTTGGTGATGCCATCCAGCCATCTCATCCTCTGCTGTCCCCTTCTCCTCCTGCCCCCAATCCCTCCAAAGAGTCAACTCTTCACATGAGATGGCCAAAGTACTGGAGTGTCAGCTTTAGCATCATTCCTTCCAATGAACACCCAGGACTGATCTTTATATGGACTGGTTGGATCTCCTTGCAGTCCATGGGACTCTCAAGAGTCTTCTCCAACACCACAGTTCAAAAGCATCAATTCTTCAGCGCTCAGCTTTCTTCACAGTCCAACTCTCACATCCATACATGACCACTGGAAAAACCATAGCCTTGACTAGACGGACCTTTGTTGGCAAAGTAATGTCTCCGGCTTTTGAATATGCTATCTAGGTTGGTCATAACTTTCCTTCCAAGGAGTAAGTGTCTTTTAATTTCATGGCTGCAGTCACCATCTACAGTGATTTTGGAGCCCCCAAAAATAAAAGCAGTCACTGTTTCCCTATCTATTTCCCATGAAGTGATGGGACTGGATGCCATGATCTTAGTTTTCTGAATGTTGAGCTTTAAGCCAACTTTTTCACTCTTCTCTTTCACTTTCATCAAGAGGCTTTTTAGTTCCTCTTCACTTTCTGCCATAAGGGTGGTGTTATCTGCATATCTGAGGTGATTGATATTTCTCCTGGCAATCTTGATTCAGCTTCTGCTTCTTCCATTCCAGCTTTTCTCGTGATGTACTCTGCATAGAAGTTAAATAAGCAGCGTGACAATATCCAGCCTTGATGGACTCCTTTTCCTATTTGGAACCAGTCTGTTGTTCCATGTCCAGTTCTAACTGTTGCTTCCTGACCTGCATATAGGTTTCTCAAAAGGCAGGTCAGGTGGTCTGATATTTCCATCTCTTTCAGAATTTTCCAGTTTATTGTGATCCATACAGTCAAAGGCTTTGGCGTAGTTAATAAAGCAGAAGTAGATGTTTTTCTGGAACTCTCTTGCCTTGTCCATGATCCAGCTGATGTTGGCAATTTGATCTCTGGTTCCTCTGCCTTTTCTAAAACCAGCTGGAACATCTGGAAGTTCATGGTTCACATATTGCTGAAGCCTGGCTTGCAGAAATTTGAGCATTACTTTACTAGCATGTGAGATGAGTGCAATTGTGCAGTAGTTTGAGCATTCTTTGGCATGCCTTTCTTTGGGATTGGAATGAAAGCTGACCTTTTCCAGTCCTGTGGCCACTGCTGTGTTTTCCAAATTTGCTGGCATATTGAGTGCAGCACTTTCACAGCATCCTCTTTCAGGATTTGAAATAGCTCAACTGGAATTCCATCACCTCCAGTAGCTTTGTTCGTAGTGATGCTTTCAAAGGCCCACTTGACTTCACATTCCAGGATGTCTGGCTCTAGGTGAGTGATCACACCATTGTGATTATCTGGGTCATGAAGATCTTTTTTGTACAGTTCTTCTGTGTATTCTTGCCACCTCTTCTTAATATCTTCTGCTTCTGTTAGGTCCATACCATTTCTGTCCTTTATTGAGCCCATCTTTGCATGAAATGTTCCCTTGGTATCTCTAATTTTCTTGACGAGATCTCTAGTCTTTCCCATTCTGTTGTTTTCCTCTATTTCTTTGCAATGATCGCCGAGGAAGGCTTTCTTATCTCTCCTTGCTATTCTTTCGCACTCTGTATTCAGATACTTATATCTTTCCTTTTCTCCTTTGCTTTTTGCTTCTCTTCTTTTCACAGCTATTTGTAAGGCCTCCTCAGACAGCCATTTTGCTTTTTTGCATTTCTTTTCCATGGGGATGGTCTTGATCCCTGTCTCCTGTACAATGTCATGAACCTCCATCCATAGTTCATCAGGCACTCTATCAGATCTAGTTCCTTAAATCTATTTCTCACTTCCACTGTATAATCATAAGGGATTTGATTTAGGTCATACCTGAATGGTCTAGTGGTTTTCCCCACTTTCTTCAATTTAAGTCTGAATTTGGCAATAAGGAGTTCATGATCTGAGCCACAGTCAGCTCCCGGTCTTGTTTTTGCTGACTGTAAACTTTAAAAGATTTAAATCCTACAGAGCATTTTTTTTTCACTCTAATGAAATAAGCTATCTAGAAAGTCCCCCATACATCTACAAATTTAACACACTTCTAGGCAACCCATTGGTCAAAAGCTGAAACATCACTTAGCTCCTGAAGAATGTTATGAACAAACTCATGCCAATAAATGTACCAATTAGCAGAATCATATACTTTTATTCACACAATTTACTGAAATGGATTCAAGAAGAAATATAAAAAATCTGATAGCCATATTTCTATTAAAGACACTGAATTCCTAATCAAAATCCTCCCCATAAAGAAAACTCCAAGCCCATGTGGATTCACTAGTGAATTCTGTCAAATATTTAAGGAGACATTAACAGTAATAGAAACACTCTTTCAGAAAACAGAGATGGAGGGAACACCTTATATCATATTTTGAGGTATTACCTTGATGCCAAAATTAGGTAAGAAGAGAAGATAACCATATCACCAATGTTCCTCATGAATATAAGAAAAAAAAATCCTTAAAGTATTAGCAAATCAAATCTAGAAATGCACAGAAAGGACAACACACTGTGACCAAGAATTCAAGACTGGTTTAACATATGAAAATCAATGTAAGTCACCACAGTCATAGGAAAAAAAAAAGTCCACCACCTAACCATTTTAATAAATATAGAAAATGCATTTGACCAAATTCATCATTCATTCATGGTAAAAACCCTCAAGACATTTCAAATAGAAGGAAACCTGTTAATTTTTTTAATAATGGGCAATTATAAAAAACAAAGAAGCTAACATTAATGGTGAGCAACTTTATTTTTTAAATTGGAGGATAATTGTTTCACAATGTTGTGTTAGTTTCTGCCATATCATAATGTGATTCAGCCATAAGTATATATATGCACACTCCCTCTTGAACCTCCATTCCACTTTGCTAGATTGTCAAAGAGCATGGGGTTGAGCTCCCTATGTTATACAGCAACTTCCCACTAGCTGTTTTATGCATGGTATGGCAACCCATTCCAGTACTCTTGCCTGGAAAATCCCATGGCTGGAGGAGCCTGGTAGGCTGCAGTCCATGGGGTCGCTAAGAGTCGGACACGACTGAGGGACTTCACTTTCACTTTTCACTTTTATGCATTGGAGATGGAAATGGCAGCCCACTCCAGTGTTCTTGCCTTGAGAATTCTGGTGGTGGTGGAGCCTGGTGGGCTGCCGTCTATGGGGCCGCACAGGGTCGGACAGGACTGAAGCAGCTTAGCAGTATGTATGTTTCAATGCTACTGTGTATGTTTCAATTCATCCCACCCTCTCCATCCCTTGCTGTGACAGTGTCCCATTTAATGTTTTATCCCTAAGATCAGGAATAAGAAAAAGAATGTCATCTCTCATTTAATATTGAAATTAACTAAACTTCTCTTCAATAATGTACTGGAAGTCCTAGCTAGTGTAAGAGAAGAAGATGTCATGAATTATAAAAAAATGAAAAGAAATAATTAAAACTACCTGCAACCAACATGATAGTCTATGTTGAAATTCCTAAGGAATCTACAAAAAACTACTAGATTTAATTGAATTTAGCAGGAGAATGGGATACAATCAATACACAAAAGTCAATTGTATTTCAAAGTGTAAGCAACAATTGGAAATGAAAAATTTTAAATACCACTTTCAATATTGTTAAAGAACATTATCATAAAATATTTCAGAGCAAACTTCACAAAAGAAATCAGCTCCCAGAATTGATGATTAAGTGTTACAGACTGCCAGTTAATAAAAAAAACTGATGGACTCATAGTTTACTCTCTCTTTGACAACTAAAGTGACCCCTTTCAAAAGTGTGCTCAGTCTTCTTTAAAAATAGCTCTTAGAGCTTGCTACTCTTTGGCTGAACAGTACATACACACTATAAAATATTGTATAACATTGTAACATTTCACAACATTATAACATTTAAGATCAGTTTGTCTCCTGACTTCATGTACCATAATGTATCTAAAGAAAATATTTTCCAAGCTCTTCCCCCTTTCCTGGACATTACTGCATACTAAGAAAATAAAAGTCTTGTGGTCACTCATTTTCTAACTGGTAGCTATACAAAATTTAAACAATGTTCTCAATATGGGCTTGGTGACAAAACATGAAATGTGTCTTAGCATTTACAAAAACTGTATCTTTGTTGTTACAAATTAGCTTTGTTTCTTCTTTACAACAATCAAACCATTATCTCCATTTTTGTAAAAAAAAAAAAAAAAAAGTTAGAAAACACTTTCTATAAAGTTCATTTAGGATAACAAATGGAGCACCAAAACACTTAACAGAAAGGGAAATTAGGTTCGATGGTGTTGAGAACATTATACTTTTGAATTTGGTCTTCATTTTCTAATGAATCCTCTTTGAGCAACTGTACTTTGGAATAATACAGCTTGGACTAAAAAAAAAAAAAAAAAAAAAAAACAAACACCACACACAAAAACAAAATAAAACCAAACCACTAGGGTTTATGATTATCTAGAACTCTGAACTAAAGCTATGACATACTGAGCTCTCTTGAGTGAGAGGTCTAGAAAACTATTTGCAACAAGCATACCAGGTGATTCTAGTAAAGTGAAAATTTGAAAATACCTATCTAAATTTTTCCGCTTTCTTTATAGTCCAACTCTCATATCCATACATGACTACTGGAAAAACCATATCTTTGACTAGATCTAAATCTGAGTATGAACTGCAACACATGTGGCCTCAACAAAACTAGTTTTGTTTGGCCTACAGAAAGGGTCCACACTGAGTACGTGTTAATTACTTGCCAATATCTAATGCTAGAGAAATGTTACATTCCTCCAGACCTCAGACTTCTCATTAAAAATTAAGGATCCTCCAACCCTGGCCCTGCTCTATCACAAGACAGACCTGCTGGAGCTAAGTAGAGTTTGCTCCCCTCCTTTCTCTCCCACCATTCCCTATTATTGTACCCAAGCCTTCTAGTTCCCCATCTGTTACTTGCTTAGCTCCTGACAGAACTGTAGTTTGACCTTTGATGCCTGTCTCCACAAGTTCATTAGGAGAAGAACAACAGAGATAATGAACCTTATTTGCAGTTGATCCTTGAACAAGCTGGGGGTTAGGGGTGTTGACACTTGCGCAGTTGAAAATTCGAATATAACTTACTGTTGACCTTCCCCATCCCAGTTCTGCATCCTTGGATTCAACCCATGACAAATCATGTACTACTCTAGTATTTACTGTTGAAAAACATCTGTGTATTAGTGCACCCTTGCCGTTCAAACTGTGCTTGTTGCGAGCGAAATGACACAAAGACAAAACACACGAGACACACAAGAGACAGACAATACACCACTCCGGCCGGAGGAAAAAACTGCGCAAAACTAATTGTGGTTTATTTTTATAAAGCCCCCTAGGCAGAATTCCAGACTGCATGAATAAGCCTTTTCAGTACAGCGCAGGTGCATACATGTTATCATACAGCAAGGGGAGTGAAATCCCTGTCTACCGCAGTCTGTCCAGAGTCCCTTTTCTTTCTCCTTATCACAAGAAGGGAAAGTTCCCTCGTTTGCAAGGGACCATTAAACTCAAGGCTGTGTCCAGACTCCTCCGCAGAACGCCTCATTTGCAAGCGCGTTCAGCCCAGAGACCCGTTTGCAGGCACATCTCCGCTACCCTATTGTGGCTGCATTAACCCTTCAGTGCTGCTTAAGGGTTAACTGTGGTTCTGAAATAAACTGTCTAGTAACTTTTGTTATAGCTAGTATTAGAATAAGTCTGTAAGGAGAGAGGAAGGGAGAAAATATTCAAGATATTAAGACTCAACGTAGTATTTTTAATTTATTGAAGATAATCCTAACTTTTAGAGATATATGTGGAAGTATTGTTGGTAAAAGACACCTTCCTCAGTATACAAAAAACGAAAACATTACCTTCCAATTTAAAAGCTTTCCTGAACTCTGGCTTACAATACAAACAAAGATTAAAAAATATCTATAGACTGCAACAGTTTGAGAACTTTATAATTGCAAACTTGCCTCAGAATTGAGGATCAGAGCTTTTATTACTCATGTTCTCATTCATTCAGATCTAAATGTCATGCCCTGGAACACAATACATCTTTAATTCTAGAATTATGCAGAATTCAGATCCTAATTGGCTTCTGGCTGTTTTAAACATTTAAAATATAAATAAAAGAAACCCTTAAATGTGTCTAAAAATTAAGAACGAAAATTTAAGTTTCACCTGTACTAACTTTCCAACAGGTGGGCCATGTCAAGAGCAAATTAGGGTGAAGGATCTGAGATTTCTACCCTACTTGCAAACTAACAAAGTATTAGCTTACCATGGAAGCTGGGAGAAGGCATGAGACTGGTGAATCGGAGACAAAGGGCAATTTATTATTACTTCCAGTAATAACATAAGCCAAAGCATCAACACTTTAGCGCACTGGTTCCCAGAGCCCCAGGTTCTCACCTGGCAAGGTGAAGAGGGTCAGTTGACACATGCTTAAGCAACGCAAGCAATGGGCTGTGTTGCAGGAGAGGAAGTCCAAGTTTAGGGAACCCTAATCTTTTATGATGGGCAATAAGCATGCCTGCCTTCTACCCCAGGAGACACTGATCTGTTACCATTGTACCATATGCATGGTTCCTCTTTGCTCTGATGGTAGACACTGTCTCTACCATCCAAGGCTTTTCCTTATAAAAACGTCCTTTAAAAACAGAAACAAAGGGCAGGCAGTCAGTACCTCCCCTGGCAAGCTCTGCAGAAACAGCCAGATCCATGGAAAACTGTCTCTCAACTATACACTGTTTCTAACATATAAATAAATCAAGAGTCTAACACGGCAACCTATTTAAAAGCATCTATTTCATGTGTTCTTTGACCTCGCTCAATTATTTAATTACCAATTTTTCTCTACCTGCATCCACTAGTCCCTTTTAAAAAGGCAGTATATGTAAAACCGAATTATTTCCGGTTACTTTGTCTTTTTTTTTAAAGAGAGTTGCTCAAATATTCGCCACGTAAACGTTTAAAACCTCAATTATTCTACCACAAACAATTTACTGTGCTTACTTCAACTTTGTGTTTCAAAACCTGTTAACATTAGCAATGGGACCTACCTGTCAAAAGTCTCATTATACGGTAACAAACACCACAAAGACAACAGTAACTTCAACATTTCCAGCTGCTGTCCACAAAATCCAAGAAAATGCTGCACTCCAAATCACTTTTTCCTATTTGTCTTTACCATTCACCGTCTCAAAACAAAATCTCCCGAAGAGAAGCACCACGAAACACCGTCTCTTAGTTCCTTTGTCCCCATTGGAGAGAACTGATGGCTCATTAAGGTAAATAACCCAAAACATGCAAGACAAAACAAAAAACAGAATCCGATATGTAACCAAAGAAAAGTCCCCACCACCTCATCTTCATCCCTCCCTTCCCCTCGCCAGCTCAAATAACGTGGGTACAGGCGAGATGATTAGTATCACCTGGACAAAGCTGCGGGGAGGCAGGGGGTAGCGGTTAACTAGATGCAGCCGGCGAAGGGCCGGAGATAGACAACAGCGCACTCCAACAGAGGTTTTCAGAAGTACGGGTTGCACGGGCCACGCAGCCCGGAGGAGGAGGCGGGGGGGCGGGGGGGTGGGAGCGGCAGCTCGGCCAAGTCCACAGCGCCGGGGGAAGTTGCTCGCGGGGCGCGCGGACGCCGCAGAGCGCGCGAGCCCTGCATGTCACCGCAGCCCGCACAGACCCTCCTCGCCCCTCCCCCGCCGAGCACCCCGGGCGGCGGCGACGTGACAGCGGGTCGCCGCGCCGCCCCGGGGCGCCGGCCTCCTCACCCCACCCCACCCCACCCTCCCGCCACTCACCTTGGGTAGCGAACGGCGAGGAGCCGCTGACCGGCGAGCCGGGGGCGGGGACGGGCGGCGGGGTTTCGGCGGAGCCCAGCATGGGCGCGGGCAGCATGAGGTAGCGCTGGGGCGCGGGCAGGCAGCGCTGGCAGAAGGAGTGCAGGCAAGGCAGCAGCTTGGGCGCACGGCTCTGGATGTTCTGGTGGCACACGGCGCAAGTGTCCAACAGGTTGAGCCGGGCCGCCTCGCCTCCGCGCTCCGAGTCAGGGCCCTGGCGACTCTCGGCCTCGTTCTCCCCGCTCGGCGCCGCCGAGGGCCCCCCGGCGGCCGCCGCCGAAGCGGCCGCGGCCGCCGTCGCCGCCTTCTCCACAGCCACCTCCATTGTCCTGCCCCCGCCGCCGCCGCCGCCGGGGAAGGGGGAGCGCGTTCTCTGCCCGCCGCCGCCCGCGACAGACCTCCTTCTCCTCCTCCTCCTAGGCCGCTCCGGTGACCCGCAGGAGAGGGAGGGACGGAGGCTCGGGCCGAGGAAGCCTCCTCAGGCCCCGGGGATCCGCCTCCCGGGTGGCGCGGCCGGAAGAAGAGGATCTGTCAGCGGGGACTGCTCTTCGCATCGGGGAGGCTGCGCCCGGTTCGCTTCGCCAACCGCCGCGGCGCTCGTCAAACCCGCCGAGCCCGCCCTCGCCTCCCTGCCTTTCTCTGGGGCCCGCGAGCCCCACCTCAGGCCACGCCCCCGCCGCCGCCCTCCCTCTCCCAGCAACCGAAGCGAAGGCAGGGAGAGAGCCCTCCTATCCAGTCGCGTCTGATCGGCGGGCGGGGCCTGCCGAAGCCCGCGAGGCTCAGACAGCCGCGGCTGGAGGCTGGGAGGTGGGAGGGCGCTTGCTCAGCCCCGCCCCTCGAGCTCCGGGAACCACGGCCTCTGATTGGTCCTTTGTGTGTGTTTAGCTCCCGTAAAAAGATTAAGCGTTTATTTGTTAACGATCGACCACATAATTCGGTCCAACTGTGCTAGCTCCTCCTATGGGGCGGGGCTTCACAGTGTCTACGCAAAGCTGTTAATTAACTGCTTCGAAAAACTCTCTATTTACTACTGTGGACCGAGGTCCTGTAGGAGGAGTAAATATGGTGGGGAGGGTCTAAGAATAACGAAGTCGAGTGAGGGAGCAAAGGGAAGAATTTTTCAAAAAGGGAAAATGTTGTGGAAGTAGCATGGATTTTGCCACCTGGATTTACTAATCTCTGTGATAAGAGGGGAGGTTCTTTTGAAAGTCCGAAAATTTTAAAGGTTTTCCTCGTGAAAAAGGTGAAATTAATTTTTAAATAAAAGTGATTTGCTTTTTAGGTGAATAAAACTGATTTGTTCTTCAAGGGATTAACGAAGACTGAGTGTTTTATTGCATAAATATGGCATCATTACAAGAAATCGAAATAAATGTCAATATTGATATCCAAATAATTCTAAAATATTCTTTTTCATTTCTCCAAACCCTCACCACCCCTCCGCAAACAAACTTTGATCAGAAGTTACAATATTTTCACTTTAAAAATGGCCAAGCTTTACAAAAGTATAGAAATAGGGTAGGGGAAACAAGCCTCTGTACACATATGATTGTGGAAGTGCCATTTTAAAGAATACATGAAGTGATGCTGCATCTTTGCAGAGAATAGGATGGGGTCAGAATAGGCTTTGTTAAAATGGAAATGATCCTGTTGTGTTAGAGAAATAGTAAGTAGCCAAGATGGTGGTAGTCAGGCTCTCTTGCCCTACTTTGTGTGAAAAACAACTTTGCATGGTTATGTAACAACTGAGATCATCTATAACAATGCACACGTGCATTGTGATGCAATAGCTTGTCAAATTGCCACCTTTATTTCTGTATACCAATATTAAGCCCACCTGAAACATCCCTTGCTGCTGCGTCAGCCACTGCAAATAAAGCATGTCTGCAGTTCCTATGGCTTCTCGCATTTTCTTCCAGCTTTGTTGCTCGCACCTTGCCTACCCTGGATTCAGTGATCAGCGAAACAGTTGGCATAGTGGGCAGGATACCTAGCAGGAAGGGAAGCCTGAGGCTCCAATAGATGGAGGAAGACAGTGGCCACGGCATAGCATGTTGTACTTGGTCAGCGTGGTCCTCTTGGTGTGAGCCCTGGTGGAAGACTGGGAGGTGGCAGACAGGTCACTGGATAGCCTTGAAAAGGTGTTACAGACGGTGAGTTCCCATTTGCCAGACAAAGTGGCATGTACTGCTGCTGGCACTATGTGGTAGATTTTCCTGACTGCTCAGAAGTCTAATATGGATAGTGCCTGCAGGCAAGCTGTCCAAGTGTCCAAATTACAGAGACGAGACAGGAGGAAGAACTAGAGCAGAGTATATGTACACTGGAGTAAGAGATGTGTGGCCTTGATGAACCCAGTGCCTAGGACAGCGAAGAGTTAAGGGACAGTGATGATGAACGTTATGAGACCTTGGGTCCCTGCTTGTTAGCTAGGCCCGTTGTACAGCAGAAGGTGAAACATGAACAGCCTGTGGCCCCCGGTGGGGCGGGGGAAGGGGGGCGGACATCCTCAAGGGGTCCCCAGTGTGACTGAGTTCACGACTTGTCCACCATATACCCAGGCGGAGTTTGTTAACTTGGGTAAGCAATTTCGGCAAAGCAAGGGGAACCCTTGGCCATGCGGCTTTTGTGACTCTGGGACACAGGGGTGGATGGTATTATTTGTTCTGGGGGATGACATAGAATGATTGGCATCTATAACCACTCACCCCTTGTTAAGACAAAGATTATAGAATGCTAGGAAACTCATGCAGGGGCCACCTAGCCAAACACCCTGGTGGAATGGATTAATGCTGCCATCCGCACCGTGTAGACGAAAGCAGCAGAACTCCTAGACCCCGTAAGTAGCTGAGTTAACCCAAGTTAACCCAAGTTGTGAGACAGCTAGGCATGAAACAGTCTATGTTTAACCTAAATACTCGAGGTCTAGCTGATGAGCATTTTACAGGCAGCATGCAAGATGGCATTTTGGAAAATGTGCCCCAGTGGGGACATAGTGAACAACACCCTATCTACCTCTTTTGAATCCCTGAATGCTATTCTTGAGACCTACGTGGGACACCCCACCTACGAGGAAGGACTTGAGAAGGGGAGGGGCAACACCAGGCAAACGGCCTCAGGAATGTGAAGACCCCAAAGAAGGGCCAAGCTGGTAAAGTCCCCATCCAGGCCACACAGTTACAGATGTAGGCCAATTTTCTGGCAGTGGGAATTGACAGAAATAAAATTGGTAAATAGCCCAGTGCTACACTCCTAGAGTTATGGAGGCAACTGAGACTGGAGCAGCAGCTTACCAAGTGTGGGAAACACCCACAGCAAGAGATACATTTCAGTTAAAGATTATATGGTGCCCAAGGATGTTCCTTCAGATGTCCTTTTCGACTTTGAATAGGGCTCAGGCCAAGGCGCCCTCTTGAAGTGGAGGGCAGAGGCCCCAAGAAGAACTTGCAATTCACGATTCATTAGTACAGAGAGTAATGGCTCTGGTTGACAACAGTGCTGAAGGCAGCCTTCTTTATGGCAAGCTGGAGCAGTTCCTTGGTCCTAGTGCACAAATTGATGGCTATGGCAGCCAAACAGTTAAAGTAAAGGCTGTGTCCTTACCTTTGGAAATTGGACAGCTCCTTGTGTGGATGTATACTGTGTGTATCCCCGATTAAGGAAAATATTTTTGAGATACATGTTCTACAAGGCCTAATGTTGCAAACCTCTGTGTGGGAATTTTGTTCCTGAGTGTGTATGGTGAAGACCATTGTGAGGGGATATGTGAAGCATCCCTTACAGTTATTGCCAGTGCCTCGGAAAGGAACAACTGTGAGACAGTATTGTCTACCAGGTGGCCTGAAGAAATAGGCATTACCATCACCGAGCTGGTGAAAGTGGGCATTGTACAGCCCACTCATAGTCCCTTTAACTCCCCGCTGTGGTCTTTTCAGAAGCCTGATGGCTCATGGCGGATGATGGTGGACTACAGAGAACTCAATAAAATCATGCCGCCCTTGCATGCCTCCATACCACTGACCTGTGACTTCATGGACACATTGACCACAGTGTTGGGCACTTATCACTATGTGGTGGACTTAGCTAATGCTTTTTTCTCTATAGCTATAGCTGATGAGAGTCAAGGTCAACTTGCATTTACTTGGGAGGGAAGACAGAGGATGTTTCAGGTCCTTCCCCAAGGATACCTGCATAGCCTAACTATATGTCACTGGCTGGTTGTGGAAGACTTAGTGAAATGGAAGCACCCAACATCAGTGAACCTATTCCATTATATTGATGATATGTTATTAACCCCCGATTCTCTTGAAGATTTAGAACAGTGTGCACCAGAGCACATTTGGAATCATGTGGGTTGGCTGAGAATGCCACAAAAATCCAAGGGCCTGGACTGTTTGTCAAGTTCTTGGGAAGACAAAAGTGATATCGGAAGGTGCTGCTGCTGCTAAGTCCCTTCAGTCATGTCCAACTCTGTGCAACCCCATAGACGGCAGCCCACCAGGCTCTGCCGTCCCTGGGATTCTCCAGGCAAGAATACTGGAGTGGGTTTCCATTTCCTTCTCCAGTGCATGAAAGTGAAAAGTGAAAGTGAAGGTGCTCAGTCATGTCTGACTCTTTGCGACCCTATGGACTGCAGCACAGGCTCCTCTGTCCATGGGATTTTCCAGGCAAGAGTACTGGAGTGAGTTGCCATTGCTTTCTCCAGATATTGGAAGCGGTAATTGATAATACACAAATGTTCCTGCAACCTACTACTGTGGCTCAATTGCAGACCTATGAGGGACTTTTAGGATACTGGAAGGCATTATACCTCACCTTGCCCAACTGGCATGCCCCTTATATACTCACTTACAAGAAAGTGGGTGGCCCGGAATGGTTGGATACCATAGAACAAGCATTCTGAGCTACTAAGTGGACACTGTGGCAGGCCAAGGCATTTCAGGTTATAGATCCCATTAAGCCCTCTGAGTTAGATATACACATCACCCTTGAAGGGTTTGGATGGGTCAGTGGGAACAGCAAGAGTAGCTATGTGCCCCTATGGAGTTTTGGTCTCAGTTACGGAAAGGGGCAGAAATGAGGTGCTCCTTGATGGAGAAGCAGCTAACAGCTGTGTATGCCACTTTATTATCCACAGAAGTGATCACAGGGAAGGCTCTGGTACATATTAAAACAACCTACCCAATAGAGGGCTAGCTGGGTGTGATGATCTTGGGTGTCATCTCCCAAGACCAGAGAGTGGCAAGACCCCAACCTTGGCTAAATAGGGAGCATATCTGGAACAAAGGAGCCCCCCGTCTGCCAGTCCTTTGTCACAGAAGCTGCAGCATATTCTAGAGCCTGTTACATTTACAGTAGAAACGTTGGGAGACACCCCGACAATGATGGAACCAGGACACTTACCATTTAAAGAAGGTAAACCACCAATACATGTTCAAGCCGGATACATTGATGGGTTCAGCAGAGGCCAGGCCTCCTCCTGGGCTGCCACTGATATCCAGCTGGCCAGGGATACCATATGGTTTGATTCCAGAGTTGGTCAAAGTAGGCAGTGGGCTGAATTACATGCTGTCTGGATAGTGGCCAAGAATGAAGCAGTGCCCCTCACTATCTGTACAGATAGTTGCATGGCTTATAAAGGTCTAATGTTATGGATCACCACATGGAAGGCACAGCACTGGCTGGTAGGCCATAGACCCCTGAGGGAGCAAGCCATGTGACAAGATCAGAGGGACTTAGGGCATGAGAAGGACATAACAATAATACATGTGACTGGGCATTTGCCTATGGCGAGCCAGAGGAATGATAAGCAGACACATTTGTGCATGTCTGGTGGGTGGAACAGGCTCCGCCCAATGAGGTAGCAGCTTGGGTACACCAGTGCCTGCACCATGCAGGGACAAAAACCGTGTGGGCAGTCCTTAAAAGATGGGATCTTCTCATTTCATGGAAAGAGATAGCAGATGCCTGCCATGATTGCCCCACATGTGACCGGGAGGAGACCTCTATCCCCATAGACTGGCAGCCGCCAATGGACAAGTGGTAAGGAGAAGGGTCCCCTTGACTCAGTGGCAAGTGGACTTGATAGGGCCTCTGCCAGCATCAGACAATGCCAGCTTTGCACTAACAGCTGTAGACCCAGCCACAAGTTTGCTTTTTGCCTGACCATGGAAGGCCACAGATCAACTCTGTAGATTCGAGGAGCTTAAAGCCATCCTCTAATCATAGAGAGTGATCAAGGTACCTATTTCACCAGAAAGAAGGTTCGGGAATGGGCACATGGACTGGGAATACAATGGATATTTCAAGTCCCATACTGTTGCAAAGGAGAAGCCAGTTCTGACTTCATGTTGGAACTGTTTCATTGACCTGCTTTTCGTTGCTTTTGTTTTTACAGTCGGACATAATGACCTGCCTCAGAGGACTCTGTCCCTCTGCCTGACTGCAAACTGAAGTGCATTTGTTCAGCACGTAGATAATCTGACCCTGCCCATCTGTGAATGTTGTTCTTCAGTCACTCAGTCGTATCCAACTCTGCGGCCCCATGGATTGCAGCATGCCAGGCTTCCCAGTCCTACCATCTCCTGGAGCTTGTTAAAACTCATGTCTATTGAGTCACTGATGCCATCCAACAACCTCGTCTGTATCGTTCCCAGCACCTGTGAATAGCTACAACAAAAAGAACACATCCTTTCCAAAGGCTGGCCATCCCCTTGGAGATGTTTTGCGAGACTGAAGACCATTTCATCATTCAGTGTCCTATCTTTTTGCCTTTTCATACTGTTCATGTGGTTCTCAAGGCAAGAATACTTCAGTGGTTTGCCATTCCCTTCTCCAGTAGACCACATTTTGTCGGTTTGTCAACAAACTGTGGAAAAAGCTTAAAGAATTTTCCCCCTCTCCCGCATCCCTCTGTGCTGTTAGCCTTGATCAGGATTATCAAGAAGCCTATAGTGTAATTCCTGTCCCTCATGGAACCTTGGGTATGTGGGCCATATGGATGGCATACTTGCCCAGGACTGTAGACATGCTTTATTCGCAGTGGACATATTCTTGGGGCTGACCGTTCCTACTCACCTCAGTGTATGTTACGCTTGAACATCTGATAATGGGCTGTGCATGGTACCATGTGAAAAGGACGCCCTGGTGGTACTATCTGCAGGCCATGTTTTTGCCCCAAGGGGGAGCAATAGTTACTGAAGCACAAGTGACTGCCCTTGCCTTGCATGCTACCCGTGCTCTGAATTACACGCACCAGGACTTAACTCTGTTAGATGAAGAAGTATACCACATGAGGAAAACAGTCTTACTGAGCCCTAGACTTATTAACTGCTACACAGGACAGGGTGTGTGCATTACTATGTATGGGATGTTGTGTGTATATTCCAGATAGTCATAAAAATGTTACAACAGCATTATAGCACATGACACAGGAAATTCATGAGGTATAACAACTTACTGGAGATGCACTGCAGGAATGGTGGGCCAACCTGTCCAGTACCTGGCATTCGGTTTTGCTATGTACTGGCGGGGGGTCGAGGGGGTGTAGTTTGAGGCCTGGTAGGTGGTTGTTGTAGCCTCTACTGCTGTTGTGGGATGTGAGTTCCTGTGGCTGCATTATGTGCTAAGAGGATGCCACAGAAGATGGAAATTGTATAGTTAGTGCAGCAAGAAACCCTGAAGGGCTGGAATGTAGACAAATAGCAGTTAGCCAAGATGGCAATGGTCAGGCTCTCTCATCCACTTCCTATAAACAATGACTTTGCATGGCTATGTAACTAAGGGCTGCAATCATTCATAGCAATGTGCACTTGCATCATGATGTGATAACTTGGCAAAGTGCCTCCTTTGTTCATATATACCTGTATTAAGTCAACCAGAAATATCCCTTTTTGCTGCATCAGCCACTGTGAATAAAGCATGTCTGCAGTTCCTGCAGTTCCTCTCATTTTCTTCCTGCTTCCTCACTCATGCCTTGCCTATCCTGAGTTCAGTGATCAACAAGACAACTGTGAAAAAAGAATTGTATGGAAGTGCCATTTTTACAAATAAGTAAAGTGATGCTGGTTTTGTGCGTGTGTAGAGTTTTCTTTTGTGTTGTTGGAAGACCAGGAGCTGACTGTGGTTCAGATCATGAACTCCTTATTGTCAAATTCAGACTTAAATTGATGAAAGTAGGGAAAACCACTAGACCATTCAGGTATGACCTAAATCAAATGCTTTATTATTATACAGTGGAAATGACAAATAGATTGAAGGGATTAGATCTGATAGAGTGCCTGATGAACAATGGATGCAGGTTCGTGACTTTGTTCAGGAGGCAGTGATCAAGATCATCCTCAAGAAAAAGAAATACAAAAAGGCAAAATGGTTCTCTGAGGAGGCCTTAAAAATAGCTGTGAAAAGAAGAGAAGCAAAAGGCAAAGAAGAAAAGGAAAGATACCTATTTGAATGCAGAATTCCAAAAAATAGCAAGAAGAGATAAGAAAGCCTTTCTCAGAGATCAATGCAAAGAAATAGCGGAAAAGAGCAGAATGGGAAAGACTAGAGATCTCTTCAAGAAAATTAGAGATACCAAGGGAACATTTCATGCAAAGATGGGCTCGATAAAGGACAGAAATGGTATGGACCTAACAGAAGCAGAAGATATTAAGAAGAGGTGGCAAGAATACACAGAAGAACTATACAAAAAAGATTTTCACGACCCAGATAATCATGATGGTGTGCTCACTCACCTAGAGCCAGACATCCTGGAATGCGAAGTCAAGTGGGCCTTAGGAAGCTTCACTACGAACAAAGCTAGTTGAAGTGATGGAATTCCGGCTGTTCAGTTCAGTTTTCTGTTGCTCAGTTGTGTCCAATCTTCACGACCCCATGGACCACAGCATGTGAGGCCTCCCTGTCCATCACCGACTCCTGGAGTCTGCTCAAACTCATCTCCATTGAGTTGGTGATGCCATCCAACCATCTCATCCTCTGGCATCCCCTTCTCCTCCTGCCTTCAATCTTTCCCAGCATCAGGGGCTTTTCCAATGAGTCAGTTCTTCACATCAGGTGGCTAAAGTATTGGAGTTTTGGCTTCAGCATCAGTCCCTTGAATGAACACTCAGGACTGATCTCCTTTAGGATGGACTGGTTGGATCTCCTTGCAGTCCAAGGGACTCTTAAGAGTGTTCTCCAACACCACAGTTCAAAAGCATCAATTCTTCAGCGCTCAGATTTCCTTATAGTCCGACTCTCACATCCATACATGAACACTGGAAAAACCATAGCCTTGACAAGACGGTCCTTTGTTGGCAAAGTAATGTCTCTGCTTTTCAATATACTGTCTAGGTTGGTCATAACTTTCCTCCCAAGGAGCAAGTGTCTTTTAATTTCATGGCTGCAGTCACCATCTGCAGTGATTTTGGAGCCCCCCAAAATAAAGTTAGCCACTGTTTCCACTGTTTCTCTATCTATTTGCCATGAAGTGATGGGACTGGATGCCATGATCTTAGTTTCCTGAATTTTGAGCTTTAAGCCAACGTTTTCACTCTCCTCTTTTACTTACATCAAGAGGCTCTTTAGTTCTTCTTCACACTCTGCCGTAAGGGTGGTGTCATCTGCATATCTGAGGTTATTGATATTTCTCCCTGCAATCTTCATTCCAGCTTGTACTCCCTTAAGCCCAGCATTTCTCATAATGTACTCTGTTAAATGTACTAAGTTAAATAAGCAGGGTGACAACATGCAGCCTTGATGTACTCCTTTTCCTATTTGGAAGCAGTCTATTGTTCCATGTCCTATAAAGAAATCTGAGCACTAAAGAATTGATGCTTTTGAACTGTGGTGTTGGAGAAGACTCTTGAGAGTCCCTTGGACTGCAAGGAGATCCAACCAGTCCATCCTAAAGGAGATCAGTCTTGAGTGTTCGTTCGAGGGACTGATGCTGAAGCTGAAACTCCAATATTTTGGCCACCTGATGTGAAGAATTGACCTATTGGAAAAGCCCCTGATGCTGGGAAAGATTGAAGGCAGGAGGAGAAGGGGATGCCAGAGGATGAGATGCTTGGATGGCATCACCGACTCAATGGAGATGAGTTTGAGCAGACTCCGGGAGTTGGTGATGGATAGGAAGGCCTTGAGTGCTGTGGTCCATGGGGTAGTGAAGAGTTGGACACGACTGAGAGACTGAACAGAGATGAACTGAAGTAATGCTGGAACTTTGAAGAGATAGGGATGGGGTCAGAAAATCCTTTTTAAAATAAAAATGATCTTGGAAGAAGAGATGACATTTGGGGAGGGCAAACTAGTAAAGTAATGCTCAAAATTCTCCAAGCCAGGCTTCAGCAGTATGTGAACCGTGAACTCCCTGATGTTCAAGCTAGTTTTAGAAAAGGCAGAGGAACCAGAGATCAAATTGCCAACATCCGCTGGATCATGGAAAAAGCAAGAGAGTTCCAGAAAATCATATATTTCTGCTTTATTGACTATGCCAAAGCCTTTGACTGTGTGGATCACAATAAACTGTGGAAAATTCTGAAAGAGATGGGAATCCCAGACCACCTGACCTGCCTCTTGAGAAACCTATATGCAGGTCAGGAAGCAGCAGTTAGAACTGGACATGGAACAACAGACTGGCTCCAAATAGGAAAAGGAGTACGTCAAGGCTGTATATTGTCACCCTGCTTATTTAACTTCTATGCAGAGTACATCATGAGAAACGCTGGGCTGGAAGAAACACAAGCTGGAATCAAGATTGCCGGGAGAAATATCAATCACCTCAGATATGCAGATGACACCACCCTTATGGCAGAAAGTGAAGAGGAACTCAAAAGCCTCTTGATGAAAGTAAAAGAGGAGAGTGAAAAAGTTGGCTTAAAGGTCAGCATTCAGAAAACGAAGATCATGGCATCTGGTCCCGTCACTTCATGGGAAATAGATGGGGAAACAGTAGAAACACTGTCAGACTTCATTTTTTTGGGCTCCAAAATCACTGCAGATGGTGACTGCATCCATGAAATTAAAAGATGCTTACTCCTTGGAAGAAAAGTTATGACCAACCTAGATAGTATATTCAAAAGCAGAGACATTACTTTGCTGACTAAGGTCCGTCTAGTCAAGGCTATGGTTTTTCCAGTGGTCATGTATGGATATGAGATTTGGACTGTGAAGAAGGCTGAGCGCTGAAGAATTGATGCTTTTGAACTGTGGTGTTGGAGAAGACTCTTGAGGGTCCCTTGGACTTCAAGGAGATCCAACCAGTCCATTCTGAAGGAGATCAACCCTGGGATTTCTTTGGAAGGAATGATGCTAAAGCTGAAGCTCCATTACTTTGGACACCTCATGTGAAGAGTTGACTCATTGGAAAAGACTGATGCTGGGAGGGATTGGGGGCAGGAGGAGAAGGGGATGACAGAGGATGAGATGGCTGGATGGCATCACGGACTCGATGGACATGAGTCTGAGTGAACTCCAGGAGATGGTGATGGACAGGGAAGCCTGGCATGCTGCTATTCATGGGGTGGCAAAGAGTCGGACACGACTGAGCGACTGAACTGAACTGACTGATCCTAGCTTTCCCTCAAGATGTTTCCTTTCCCAAATTATTCCTCTCTGAGCAGCCTCTTTTCCAAACAGGTCCTTAAATCCAATCTCCGTAAGCCTCCCTGGTGGTTCAGTGGTAAAGAATCTGCCTGCAATGCAGGAGACATGGGTTCAATCCCTGGGTCAGGATGATCCCCTGAGGAAGGAAATGGCAACCCATTCCAGTATTCTTGTTTGGAAAATTCCATGAACAGAGGAGCCCGGCAGGCTACAGTTCCTGGTGTCCAAAAGAATCGGATATGACTTAGGGACTAAATAACACCAATAGGCCTCCAGAATGAAGTTTCCTTTTTAATGACTCTCAAAGGCTATTTATTTTGTATAGTAGTAGTTTCTTAGATATTAATTTGCATAAGAATCATCTGGCAAATTTACTTATAAGATGGTCCTTAGACCCCTCCACAAATTCAATTTTAGTAGCATCTCCTGATTGTGACGTGGATGTCCCAGGAATACCTTTACCTTCTGGTTTTGTTTGGTTTTGTTGGTTTATTTTGAACATGCAGAGATCTAGTACAAACTGCTCAAGTTAAAACAGGAATTGCTCCCTCTAAGTTTCCACACCCCAACTGGGAACCCCTTGGAAAAAAATTTTTTTTAATGGTCAATCTATAGCTATGATCTAATGACAAGAAAAATGGCCTAAAAATATTAGATCCTTATTGACATAGGATAGAAAAATGGACTGAATTTCCTTATGTTCAGGCTTCCTTGGTGTCTCAGACAGTAAAGAATCTGCCTGCAATGTGGGAGACCTGGTTTCAATCCTTGGGTTGGGAAGATCCCCTGGAGAAGGGAATGGGTGCCTACTCTACTATTCTTGCCTGGAGAATTCCATGGAAAGAGGAGCCTGGCAGGCTACAGTCCATGGGTTCACAAACAATCGAACATGACTGTGCAACTTTCACTTTCACCTTTAGATAAACAAAATTCTTAACCCATCTGTCACCCCTCCGTGGTTTCATCTCCACAGACTACTCAGGCTGAAGCTCCCACTACTTTATGCTCAGCAATTTTAACTCTTCCCTGCTTTGCACATGCTTTTTCCTTTGAGATGCCCTTCCCTTTTTACACTATGTTTTTGAAACTGTACCTTGAAAAATTTCATATAGTAGGAATGCAAACTCTGTATTATAAACTAATGCTTTTATATGCTAATAATTCATTATAGAGGTGGTATAGAAGGTTCACTGGAGGCAGGCATGGTAACTCACTCCAGTATTCTTGCCTGGAAAATCCCATGGACAGAAAGGCTCCTGGGGAGTCTACAGTCCATAGGGTCACAGAGTCAGACACAACTGACTGCCTGGCACACACACACACACACACACACATACAAGATTTAAGCAGACTGAAAGACAGGTGCCTTTTATTCCCTCAGATGATGGTGGTTTAGAAGAAAAAGGAGGTAAATAGGGAAGTCTTGTTTATAGAGTGTGTGTGTGTGCTCACTTGCTCAGTCACGTCTGACTTATTGTGCCCTCATGGATTGTAGCCCACCAGGCTCCTCTGTCCATGGGATTTTCCAGGCAAGAATACTGGATGGGTTGCCATTTCATACTCCAGGGGATCTTCTTGACCCAGGGATGAAACCCATGTCTCCTGAGTCTCCTGTATTGAGAGGTGGATACTTTACCACTGAGCCACCTGGGGAGCCCTTTGTTTGGAGAGAATAATAAATAATGAGAGTTCAGTTTAGTTCAGTTCCTTTCAGTCGCTCGGTCATGTCCGACTCTTTGCGACCCCATGAATTGCAGCACGCTAGGCCACCCTGTCCGTCACCAACTCCTGGAGTTCACTGAGACTCACGTCCATCGAGTCAGTGATACCATCCAGCCATCTCATCCTCTGTTGTCCCCTTCTCCTCCTGCCCCAATCCCTCCCAGCATCAGAGTCTTTTCCAATGAGTCAACTCTTCGAATGAGGCAGTCAAAATACTGGAGTTTCAGCTTTAGCATTATTCCTTCCAAAGAAATCCAGGGCTGATCTTCAGAATGGACTGGTTGGATCTCCTTGCAGTCCAAGAGACTCTCAAGAGTCTTCTCCAACACCACAGTTCAAAAGCATAAATTCTTTGGCACTCAGATTTCTTCACAGTCCAACTCTCACATCCATATATGACCACTGGAAAAACCATAGCCTTGACTAGATGGACTTTTGTTGGCAAAGTAATGTCTCTGCTTTTCAATATGCTATCTAGGTTGGTCATAAATTTTCTTCCAAGGAGTAAGCATCTTTTAATTTCATGGCTGCAATCACCATCTGCAGTGATTTTGGAGCCCCCCAAAATAAAGTCTGACACTGTTTCCACTGTTTCCCCCTCTATTTCCAATGAAGTGATGGGGCCAGATGTCATGATCTTCGTTTTCTGAATGTTGAGCTTTAAGCCAACTTTTTCACTCTTCTCTTTCCCTTTCATCAAGAGGCTTTGAGTTCCTCTTCACTTTCTGCCATAAGGGTGGTGTCATCTGCATATCTGAGGTTATTGATATTTCTCCCAGCACTTGATTCCAGTTTGTGCTTCTTCCAGCCCAGCGTTTCTCATGATGTACTCTGCATAGAAGTTAAATAAACAGGGTGACAATATACAGCCTTGATGTACTCCTTTTCCTATTTGGAACCAGTCTGTTGTTCCATGTCCAGTTCTAACTGTTGCTTCCTGACCTGCATATAGGTTTCTCAAGAGGCAGGTCAGGTGGTCTGGGATTCCCATCTCTTTCAGAATTTTCCACAGTTTATTGTGATCCACACAGTCAAAGTCTTTGGCATAGTCTATAAAGCAGAAATAGATGGTTTTCTGGAACTCTCTTGCTGTTTCCATGATCCAACAGATGTTGGCAATTTGATCTCTGGTTCCTCTGCCTTTTCTAAAACCAGCTTGAACATCTGGAAGTTCATGGTTCACATATTGCTGAAGCCTGGCTTGGAGAAATTTGAGCATTACTTTACTAGCATGTGAGATGAGTGCAACTGTGCGGTAGTTTGAGCATTCTTTGGCATTGCCTTTCTTTGGGATTGGAATGAAAACTGCCCTTTTCCAGTCCTGTGGCCACTGCTGAGTTTTCCAAATTTGCTGGCATATTGAGTGCAGCACTTTCACAGCATCATCATTCAGGATTTGAAACAGCTCAACTGGAATTCCATCATGTCCACTAGTTTTGTTCGTAGTGATGCTTTCCAAGGTCCACTTGACTTCACATTCCTGAATGTCTGGCTCTAGGTGAGTGATCACACCGTGATTATCTAGGTCGAGGAGATCTTTTTTGTACAGTTCTTCTGTATATTCCTGCCACCTCTTCTTAATATCTTCTGCTTCTGTTAGGTCCATACCATTTCTGTCCTTTATCAAGCCCATCTTTGCATGAAATGTTCCCTTGGTATCGCTAATAATTTTCTTGAAGAGATCTCTAGTCTTTCCCATTCTGTTGTTTTCCTCTATTTCTTTGCATTAATCACTGAAGAAGGCTTTCTTGTCTCTTCTTGCTATTCTTTGGAACTCTGCATTCAGATGCTTATATCTTTCCTTTTCTCCTTGGCTTTTCGCTTCTCTTCTTTTCATAACTATTTGTAAGGCCGCCTCAGACAGCCATTTTGCTTTTTTGAATTTATTTTCTATGAGGATGGACTTGATCCCTGTCTCCTCTACAATGTCACAAACCTCCATCCATACATCAGGCACTCTGTCTATCAGATCTAGTCCCTTAAATCATTTTCTCACTTCCACTGTATAATCATAAGGGATTTGATTTAGGTCATACCTGAATGGTCTAGTGGTTTTCCCCACTTTCTTCAATTTAAGTCCGAATTTGGCAATAAGGAGTTCATGATCTGAGCCACAGTCAGCTCCCGGTCTTGTTTTTGTTGACTGTATAGAGCTTCTTCATCTTTGCCTGCAAAGAATATAATCAATCTGATTTCGGTGTAGACCATCTGGTGATGTCCATGTGTCGAGTCTTCTCTTGTGTTGTTGAAAGAGGATGTTTGCTATGAGCAGTGCATTTTCTTGGCAAAACTCTATTAGTCTTTGCCCTGTTTCATTCCACATTCCAAGGCCAAATTTGCCTGTTACTCCAGGTGTTTCTTGACTTCCTACTTTTGCATTCCAGTCCCCTATAATGAAAAGGACACCTTTTTTGGGTGTAGGTTCTAAAATGTCTTGTAGGTCTTGATAGAACCGTTCAACTTCAGCTTCTTCAGTGTTACTGGTTGCAGCATAGACTTGGATTACTGTGAAGTTGAATTGTTTGCCTTGGAAATGAACAGAGATCATTCTGTCATTTTTGAGATTGCATCCAAGTACTGCATTTCAGACTCTTTTGTTGACCATGATTGCTGCTCCATTTCTTCTAAGTGATTCCTGCCTGCAGTAGTAGATATAATGGTTATCTTAGTTAAATTCACCCATTCCAGTCCATTTTAGTTCACTGATTTCTAGAATGTCGACGTTCACTCTTGCCATCTCCTGTTTGACCACTTCCAATTTGCCTTGATTCATGGACCTGACATTCCAGGTTCCTGTGCAATATTGCTCTTTACAGCATTGGACCTTGCTTCTACCACCAATCACATCCACAGCTGGGTATAGTTTTTGCTTCGGCTCCATCCCTTCATTTTTTATGGAGTTATTTCTCCACTAATCTCCAGGAGCATATTGGGCACCGGGGAGTTCCTCTTTCAGTATCCTATCATTTTGCCCTTTCATACTGTTCATGAGGTTCTCATGGCTAGAATACTGAAGTGATTTGCCATTCCCTTCTCCAGTGGACCACACTCTGTCAGACCTCTCCACCATGACCCGCCTGTCTTGGGTGGCCCCATGGGCATTGCTTAGTTTCATTGAGTTAGACAAGGATGTGATCCTAGTATGATTAGATTGACTTGTTTTCTGTGATTATGGTTTCAGTGTGTCTCTGCTCTCTGATGCCCTCTTGCAACACCTACCGTCTTATGTACATCATGCCTAAAATAAATAGCATGTACATATTGATCCCAAACAATAAATATTAAAAAACAATGGGGGTATTAAAATATGTATATTTACTGCAATTCACACTCTTATTCTTCATTAATTACAGCTGTCTCTATTGCCCTCTGTTTTTCTATAATTTCTGTGGCTCACCACTGCATCCAAGGCTCTCCATAATTTTATTTCTTTCTGATATCCTTATCTAATCTTCCTGATTGATCCTTACTGCTTTCTCATACTCATTCTAAGGTTCAGCCTAACTGAATGGCTTGTCATTTTCTACGCAGCACCGGGACCACCTCTACCACCACTTCTGAGAGAGGAGATATGGGTTGCCTGTGCTGGAAGAAAAGGGAGTCTCCAAGGAGAGCAAGAGCATTAGATCCTGGTGAGGATTTCTCATGACCACATCTTAAAAGATAGCAATGGACAGAAATTCTTGAACTTACAAGCAATTTAACAAAATTATTTTGAATAGAACTCTCAGAGTTTGTGACACAAATTTGGAGAAGGAGAGGTTTAGATAACCCCCTTACTCAATCCCCTATAACTTTAAAGGAATAAAGAAAAGATTACTGTATCTTCATTAATAGCCCAAAGGCTTGGATAACTTGAGCTTTCATTGTTAGGACAAAAAGGATGCAGTGTGCAGGGATTATTTCAGTGACTTCCAGAGAGTTGCCAGCAGTTGAGAGCCAAAGGAGGCAAGGCACATTCTGAGTATGCCAATATAAACCAAGGATGCCCAAGGATCAGTGTCTCTCCCACTTATACCATGACCTTATTATACCTGTGGTTCTTCCAACTGGCCCTGGATAGAAGGAAGAATGAATATTGTACTGATCGACTTAAATCTGAAATGATGACCAAAACAAAAATAGAAACAAAAACCTAAAGTAACTGAGAATTTGACTAGATTAGTTTTCTGCTCAGAACAATTTTTATTTTTTTAAATTAATTAATTAATTTTAATTGAAGGATAATTACTTTACAATATTGTGGTAGTTTTTGCCATACATCGACATGAGTCAGTCATGGATGCACATGTTTCCCCCAGTCCTGAACCCCACTCCCAACTCCCTCCCCACCTCATCCCTCTGGATTGGTCCAGAGCAGTGGCTTTGAGTGCTGTGCTTCATGCTTCAAGCTTGCACTGGTCATCTATTTTACATATGGTAACATACATGTTTCAATGCTATTCTCTCAAATCATCCCACCCTCACTTTCTCCTACAGACTCCAAAAGTCTGTTCTTTATATCTGTGTCTCTTTTGCTGCCTCGCATATAGGATCATCGTTACCATGTTTCTAAATTATATATATATATATATATATATACATTAATCTATTGTATTGGTGTTTCTCTGACTTACATCACTCTGTATAATAGGCTCCAGTTTCATCCACCTCATTAAAACTGACTCAAGTGCATTCATTTTTTATAGCTAAGTAATATTCCATTGTGTATATGTACTACAACTTCCTTATCTATTCTCCTGATGGACATCTAGATTTCTTCCATGTCCTAGCTATTGCAAACAGTGCTACAATGAACACTGGGGTACATGCGTATCTTTCAGTTCTGGTTTCCTTGGTGTGTATGCCCAGCAGCGGGGTTGCTGGGTCATATGGCAGTTCTATTTCCAGTTTTTAAAGCAATCTCCACACTCTTCTCCATAGTGGCTGTACCAGTTTGCATTTCCACCAGCTGTTTAAGAGGGTTCCTTTTTCTCCACACCCTTTCCAGCATTTATTGCCTACAGACTTTTTGATGGCAGCCATTGTGACCAGCATAAGATGATACCTCATATTGGTTTGCATTTCTCTAATAATGAGTGATGTTGAGCATCTTTTCATGTGTTTATTAGCCATATGTGTGTCTTCTTTGAAGAAATGTCTGTTTAGTCCTTTGCCAACTTTTTGATTGGGTTTTTCCTTTTTCTGGCATTGAGCTGCATGGCCTGCATGTATATTTTGGAGATTAATCCTTTGTCAGTTTTTCATTTGATATTATTTTCTCACATTCTGAAGGCTGCATTTTCACCTTGCTTATAGTTTCCTCTGCTGTGCAAGAGTTTTAAGTTTAATTAGATCCCATTGTTTATTTTTGTTTTTATTTCCATTACTCTGGGAGGTGGGTCATAGAGTGTTCTGCCTATGTTTTCCTCTAAGAGTTTTATAGTTTCTGGTCTTACATTTAGATATTTAATCTATTTTGAGTTTATTTTTGTTTATGGTGTTAGAAGTGTTCTAGTTTCATTCTTTTACACGTGGTTGACCAGTTTTCCCAGCACCACTTGTTAAAGAGATTATCTTTTCTCCATTGTAAATTTTTGCCTCCATTGTCTAAGATAAGGTGTCCATAGGTTTGTGGACTTATCTCTGGGTTATTTGTTTCACTGACCTATATTTCTGTCTTGGTGCCAGTACGTACTGTCCTGATGAATGTAGCTTTGTAGTATAGTCTGAAGTCAGGAAGGTTGATTCTTCCAGTTCCACTCTTCTTTCTGAAGATTGCTTTAGCTATTCAAGGTTTTTTGTGTTTCCATACAAATTGTGAAATATTTCTTCTAGTTTGTGAAAAATATTGTTGGTAGCTTGATAGGGATTGCATTGAATCTATAGAATGCTCTGGATGGTATACCCATTTTCACTATATTGATTCTTCCAATCCATGAACATGGTATATTTCTCCATCTATTTGTGTCATCTTTGATTTCTCTCACCAGTGTTTTATAGTTTTCTTTATATAGGTCTTTTGTTACTTTAGCTTAATTTTATTCATAAATATTTTATTCTTTTCATTGCAATGGCAAATGGGATTGTTTCCTTAATTTCTTTCTGTTTTTCCATTGTTAGTGTATAGGAATGCAAGGGATTTTTGTGTATTAATTTTATATCCTGCAACTTTACTATATTAATTGATTAGCTTTAGTAATTTTCTGGTGGTATCTTTAGGGTTTTCTATGTAGAGGATCATGTCACCTGCAAACAGTGAGAGTTTTACTTCTTCTTTTCCAATCTGGATTCCTTTCATTTCTTTTTCTTCTCTGATTGCTGTGACTAGGATTCTAAAACTATGTTGAATACTAGTGGTGAGAGTAGGCACACTTATCTTGTTCCTAATTTTAGAGGAAATGCTTTAAATTTTTCACCATTGAGGATAATGTTTGCTGTGGATTTATCATATATGGCTTTTATTACGTTGAGGTATGTTCCTTCTATGTCTGCTTTCTGGAGAGTTTTGATCATAAGTGGGTGTTAAATTTTGTCAAAGGCTTTCTCTGCATCTGTTGAGATAATAATATGGGTTTTATTTTTCAATTTATTAATATGGTGTATCACATTGATTGATTTGCAAATATTGAAGAATCCTATGTATCCCTGGCTGTCTGGCGGAGGCCTTACAAACAGGTGTGAAAAGAAGAGAAGCAAAAAGCAAAGGAGAAAAGGAAAGATATAAGCATTTGAATGCAGAGTTCCAAAGAATAGCAAGAAGAGATAAGAAAGCCTTCTTCAGTGATCAATGCAAAGAAATAGAGGAAAACAACAGAATGGGAAAGACTAGAGATCTTTTCAAGAAAATTAGAGATACCAAGGGAATATTTCATGCAAAGATGGGCTCGATAAAGGACAGAAATGGTATGGACCTAACAGAAGCAGAAGATATTAAGAAGAGGTGACAGGAATATACAGAAGAACTGTACAAAAAAGATCTTCATGACTGAGGAATCATGATGGTGTGATCACTCATCTAGAGCCAGACATCCTGGAAAGTGAAGTCAAGTGGGCCTTGGAAAGCATCACTATGAACAAAGCTAGTGGATGTGATGGAATTTCAGTTGAGCTGTTTCAAATCCTGAATGATGATGCTGTGAAAGTGTTGCACTCAATATGCCCGCAAATTTGGAAAATTCAGCAGTGGCCACAGGACTGGAAAAGGTCAGTTTTCATTCCAATCCCAAAGAAAAGCAATGCCAAAGAATGCTCAAACTACCGCATAATTGCACTCATCTCACATACTAGTAAAGTAATGCTCAAAATTCTCCAAGCCAGGCTTCAGCAATACATGAACCATGAACTTCCTGATGTTCAAGCTGGTTTTAGAAGAGACAGAGGAACCAGAGATCAAATTGCCAACATCTGCTGGATCATGGAAAAAGCAAGAGAGTTCCAGAAAAACATCTATTTCTGCTTTATTGACTATGCCAAAGCCTTTGACTGTGTGGGTCATAATAAACTGTGGAAAATTCTGAAAGAGATTGGAATACCAGACCACCTGACCTGCCTCTTGAGAAATCTGTATGCAGGTCAGGAAGCAACAGTTAGAACTGGACATGGAACAACAGACTGGCTCCAAATAGGAAAAGGAATACATCAAGGCTGCATATTGTCACCCTGTTTATTTAACTTCTATGCAGAGTACATCATGAGAAACGCTGGGCTGGAAGAAACACAAGCTGGAATCAAGATTGCCAGGAGAAATATCAATAACCTCAGATATGCAGGTGACACCACCCTTATGGCAGAAAGTGAAGAGGAACTAAAAAGCCTCTTGATGAAAGTGAAAGAGGAGAGTGAAAAAGTTGGCTTAAAGCTCAACATTCAGAAAACGAAGATCATGGCATCTGGTCCCATCACTTCATGGCAAATAGATGGGGAAACAGTGGAAACAGTGTCAGACTTTATTTTGGGGGGCTCCAAAATCACTGCAGATGGTGACTGCAGCCATGAAATTAAAAGACGCTTACTCCTTGGAAGAAAAGTTATGACCAACCTAGATAGCATATTCAAAAGCAGAGACATAACTTTGCCGACTAAGATCCTTCTAGTCAAGGCTATGGTTTTTCCTGTGGTCATGTATGGATGTGAGAGTTGGACTGTGAAGAAGGCTGAGCGCCAAAGAATTGATGCGTTTGAACTGTGGTGTTGGAGAAGACTCTTGAGAGTCCCTTGGACTGCAAGGAGATCCAACCAGTCCATTCTGAAGGAGATCAGCCCTGGGATTGCTTTGGAAGGAATGATGCTAAAGCTGAAGCTCCAGTACTTTGGCCACCTCATGTGAAGAGTTGACTCATTGGAAAAGACTCTGATGCTGTGAGGGATTGGGGGCAGGAGGAGAAGGGGACGACAGAGGATGAGATGGCTGGATGGTATCACTGACTCGGTGGACGTGAGTCTGAGTGAACTCCGGGAGTTGGTGATGGACAGGGAGGCCTGGCATGCTTCGATTCATGGGGTGGCAAAGAGTCAGACACGACTGAGCGACTGAACTGACTGACTGATGTATCCCTGGAATAAAGCCTACTTGATCATGATGTGTAATATTTTTAATATATTGTTAAATTCTGTTTGCTAGAATTTTGTTAAGGATTTTTGCATCTATGTTCATCAGTGATATTGAGACCTAGTTTTCTTTTTTTGTGGCATCTTTGGTTTTGGTATCAGGGTGATGGTGGCTTCATAGAATGAGTGTGGGAGTTTGCATTCCTCTGCAATTTTCTGGAAGAATTTGAGTAGGATAGGTGTTATCTCTTCTCTAAATTTTTGGTAGGCTCAACTGTGAAGCCATCTAGTCCTGGCCTTTTTTTTGTTGGAAGATTTTTGGTTACAGTTTTGATTTCTGTGCTTGTGATGGGTCTGTTCAGTCCAGGTTCATTTTTGGAAGGCTAAACTTTTCTAAGAATTTGTCCACTTCTTCCAAGTTGTCTATTTTATTGGAGTATAGCTACTCACAGTAGTCTCTTAAGATCTTTTGTATTTCTGTGTTGTCTGTTGTGATTTCTCCATTTTCATTTCTAATTTTATTGATTTTATTCTTCTCCCTTTTTTTCTTGATGAGGCTAGCTAATGGTTTGCCTATTTATCTTCTCAAAGAATCAGCTTTTAGTTTCGTTGATCTTTCTATAGGCTCCTTTGTTTCTGCTTCTTTTATTTCTGCTCTGATTTTCTTGATTTTCTTCCTTTTATTAACTTTGGGGTTTTTCTGTTCTTCTTTTTCTAGTTGCTTTAATGGTAAAGTTAGGTTGTTTGTTTGACATATCTCTTATTTCTTGAGATAGGCTTGTATTGCTATGAACTTCCCTCTTAGCACTTCTTTTACTGAGTCACATAGGTTTTGGGTTGTCATGTTTTCATTTTCAGTTGTTTCTATGCATACTTTAATTTCCTTTTTATTTCTTCCATGATCTGTTGGTTATTCAGAAGTGTGTTTTTGGCCTGCATATGTTTGTGTTTTTTATAGAGGTTTTTTTTTTTTTTTTTTTTTTTGCCTGTAGTTGATATCTAATCTTACCTGCATTGTGATCAGAAAAGATGCTTGAAAAGATTTCAATTTTTTTTAAATTGGCCAAAGTTAGATTTGTGGCCCAGGATGTGCTCTATCTTAGAGAAAGTTCCTTGTGCACTTGAAGAAAAGTTTAAATCTATTGTTTTTAGCTGAAATGCTCTGTAGATATCAATTAGGTCTAACTGGTCCATTGAATTATTTAAAGCTTGTGTTTCCTTGCTAATTTTCTGTTTGGTTGATCTCTCCATAGGTATGAGTGGAGTATTAATGTCCCCCACTATTATTGTGTTACTGTTAATTTCTCCTTTCTTACTTGTTAGCATTTGTCTTACATATTGAGGTGCTCCTATGTTGGGTGCATATAAAGTTGCTATATCTCCTTCTTGGATTGATCCCTTGATCATTATGTAGTGTCTGTCCTTTGTCTCTTATCATGGTCTATATTTCAAAGTCTATTTTATCTGATATGAGTATTGCTACTCCTGTTTTCTTTTGGTCTCCATTCGGATGAAATATCTTTTTCCAGCCCCTCACTTTCAGTTTGTATGTGTCCCTAGGTTTGAGGTGGGTCTCTTGTAGAGAGCATATACAGGGGTTTTGTTTTTGTATCCATTCAGCCAGTCTTTGTCTTTTGGTTGGAGAATTTAACCCATTTAAATTTAGGGTAGTTATTGATAGGTATGATCCCATTTCCATTTACTTTGTTGTTTTGGGTTCATTTTTATAAACCTTTTCTGTGTTTCCTGTCTAGAGAAGATCCTTTAGCATTTGTTGAAGAGCTGGTTTGGTGGTACTGAATTCTCTCAGCTTAGCTTGTCTGTAAAGCTTTTGATTTCTCTTTCATATCTGAATGAGATACTTGCTGGGTAGAGTAATCTTGGCTGTAGGTTTTTCTCTTTCATCACTGAAGAGTTTCTATTGAAAGATAAGCTCTTATCCTTATGGGGATCCCCTTGTGTGTTATTTGTTGCTTTTCCCTTGCTGTTTTTAATATTTGCTCTTTGTGCTTAATTTTTCTTAGTTTGATTGATATGTGTCTTGGGGTGTTTCAGCTTGGGTTTATCCTGTTTGGGACTCTGCATTTTTTGGACTTGGGTGGCTATTTCCTTCCCCATTTTAGAAAAGTTTTAAACTATTATCGCAAGCATTTTCTCATGCCTTTTCTTTTTGTCTTCTTCTCCTGGGACACCTATGATTTGAATGTTGGGGCACTTAACATTGTCCCAGAGGTCTCTGAGGATATCCTCACTTCTTTTTATTCTCTTCTCTTTTTTCCTCTCTGCATTATTTATTTCCACCATTCTATCTTTCATCTCACTAATCCTCCTGTCAGCCTCAGTTATTCTACTATTGGTTCCCTCCAGAGTGTTTTAAATCCCAGTTATTGCATTGTTCATTATTGATTGACTATTCTTTATTTCTTCTAGGTCCTTGTTAAACATTTCTTGCTTCTTCTTAATCCTTGTCTCTATTTATCTGTAACTCCATTTTGTTTTCAAGAGTTTGGATCATCTTTACGATCATTATTTTGAATTCTTTTTCAGGTAGACTCCCTATCTCCTCCTGTTTTGCTTGATTTGGTGGGTTTTTATCACGTTCCTTTACCAGCTGAATATTTCTCTGCCTTTTCATTTTGTTTAGATTGCTGTGTTTGGGGTGCCCTTTCTGCAGGCTGGAACGTTGTGGTTCCTTTTAATTGTGAAGTCTGCTCTCTGTGGGTAGGGTTGGACCAGTGGCTTCTCAAGGTTTCCTGGCTGTGAGAACTTGTGTCTGTGTTCTGGTAGGTATAGCTGGGTCTATTCTCTCTGGAGTAGAATGAAGTGTCTGGTAGTGATTTTAGGGGTGTCTATGGGTTTAGTAGGAGAAGGGAATGGCAACCCACTCCAGTATTCTTGCCTGGAGGATTCCAAGGACAGGGGAGCCTGGTGGGCTATGGTCCATGTGATCACAGAGTCAGACATGGCTGAGTACACAGCACATGGGTTTCGTATGGCTTTGTGTAGGCTGTTTTTTTTTTTAATGTTTTGAGTTGTATTCCTGTTTTACTGGAGAATTAGCATGGTGTGTCTTGCACTGGAACTTGTTGGCTCTTGGGTGGAGCTTGGTTCAGGGTAGGTATGGAGAATTTTGGGTGCACTCTTGCCTATTAATGTTCCCTGGAGTCAGGAATACTCTGATTTTCTAAAGTTCTGGAGTTGAGCCTCCTGCCTCTGGGTTTCAGTCCTCTTACAGTAGCCTTAAGACTTCTCCATCCATACAGCACAGAAGATAAAACCCCTAGGTTAATGGTGAAACAATTCTCCACAGCCAGGAACACCCAGAGAGATTCACAGAGTTATATAGAGAAGAGAGGAGGGAAGAGGGAGATAGAGGTGACCAGGAAGAGAAAAGGTAGAGTCAAAAGGAGAGAGAGTAATCAAGACAGTAATCAAATCCCTAAGTGAAAATGGATACTGAAGATTAGCTTCTTAAGGTACAAAATTGATAACAAATATTAAAAAGCAAAGATTAAAAACATAGAATTGAGGTTAGACTCTCAAAGATACAATATACAAAGTATTAAAAAAAATATAAAAATACAAAAAAGCAATCACAAAAATTTAAAAAATATATGGAATTTGTTTTTTTTTAAATAGGGGTTTTAAGAAATGTAATAAAATAGTAAGCTATAAAAATGAAAGTTAAAGGAGCAATAAAGAACTAAAATTTTTTAAAAATTAAAAAGTGATAATAGTAAAAATATATCTAGGAATTTCTCTGGAGCTGTTGTGGGCAGTGTGGGGTCAGTTCAGTGTCAGATAGTCCCTTGTTCTGGCTTGTACTTGTTCTCAAGGTCTATAATTGCCCCTCAAATGCACAGTCTCAGCATTAACTGCAGGGTTTTAGTCTGTTTCACCTGTCACTTCCAGGGCGGTTTCCCCTTCTTTGTTTATTTTGGCTTTTTCTCTTTGCAAGTCTCTTCAGTGTCTAATTTCCACTGACACAAGGGAGTGAAGGTGGCCACTTATTTAGGCTCACTTGTTGAGTTGTGCTGTGGAGAGGGGGTGAAACTGGAAGTACTGCTGGCATGCGTAGGGAGTGTGTGCAGTGGATGGACCACACTGTGTTTGCAACAGCCAAGGCAGCATGTATTTCCCGAGTCCACACTGCTCAGGGTCAGGGTGATTACAAGGACATTGTCCCAAGTGGGCCCTGCATATCATGCTCTTCCCAGGGCTAAGCCACTCAGGTTCTCAGCTGCTCTGCAACAGCACAGTCCCTGATGGGCTGGGCATTTGGTGCTCTTCCCAGGTCCAAGCCACTCAGGCAACCAGGTGCTTGGTGAATGCACTGTCCCAGGTGGCCTGTTTTATGGACCTCCCTGGTCCCAGCTGCTCGGTTTCCCAGGTGCACTGTGAGGGCACAGTCCCAGGTGTACCATGTGTCTCCTCTGGGGAGTGATCTCAGGCTGTGACACTCCTGGTGGCTGTGAACCATCTAGGATCCCAGGAAGACATGGTGAGCAACAGGCAGCCTGCTCATAGTTTGGTGGAAGATGTGGTCTCTGGGTCTGATCGCAGTGGCCCCTTGCCTTCTGACTCTGGCTGTTGCACACCTGCCTCTCTGCTGCTGGGGAGGGAGGGCCCTAAATGGCAGCTGGCTTACTCTCCTTTGGTACTTGCTAGGGCACAATCCTTAGTTCTGTGATTGCACCAGGGGTCACCATGTGGTGTCAGAGCCTTTTGTGAGAAAGGTCTTTTTATTTTTTTAAATCTCTCTGGCGATTGCAGTGTTTGGGTTGCTATCTCATATTAGCTTCCTCAGATTGTCCTCAGGGCATTCAGGCCCAGTCCTTACCCTACGGACCTATGATGCAACCTGCACCTCCCTGCCCAGCCCCCACTTGCTGCTGGTAGATGCGAGTGTCTGAGCTACTTCTCCACTGGTAGTTGGAGTTAGGTACTCTGTGTGTGTGTGTGTGTGTGTGTGTGTGTGCTTGTGCGTGTGCATGTGCGTGTGCATGTGTGTGTGTTTCTGGTTAGGTTGCCCTCTAAAATTCAAAAGCTCCCCACTGATATGCCTGTGAGAGGGTTTCCTATTGTGTGGAAACATCTCAAGCTTCACTACTCCATCCCCAGGACAGCTCTCTGTCCCTAAATCCTTTGTCTCTATTTTCATCTTTTATATTTTGTCCTACCTCCTTTTGAAGAGATTGGGCTGCCTTTCTGGGTGCCTGGTGTCCTCCACCAGCATTCAAAAGTTGTTTTGTGGAAGTTGCTCAACATTCAAATGATCTTCTGATGAATTTGTGGGGGAGAAAGTGGTCTCCCTGTCTTATTCCTCTGCCATCTTGGGAGCGCCTCCCAGAAAAACTTTAAATTCAGTGCAGTTCATTGCTTAGGACTCCTTGCTCTCACTGTCAAGGGACTATGTTTGATACTGTTACTGAGTCCAGGCTCATTCTGCTCACCATGCAACAGTCCACTTAACCAAGAGATGAGGTGTTGAGTCAAAGAATACTACTTTATTTGGAAAAGCTGGCTGACTGAGGAGATGGTTTATTAATGTCTCAAAATAACCATCTTGTTGGGGTTTGGATGCCAGGTTCTTTTAGAGAACACAGAGGCTGAGGAGCTGAGGAAATAATGACCATTATCTTGCAAATATCTCCTGGAATGATCAACTTCATTCCAGAAACCCATCTACTTCTTCTTCATTGACTACACTGAAGCCTTTGATTGTGTGGATCACAACAAACTATGGAAAATTCTTAAAGAGATGGGAATACTGATCACCTTGAGAAACTTGTATGCAGGTCAAGAAGCAACAGTTAGAATGATACATGGAACAATTGACTGGTTCAAAATCGGGAAAGGAGTACATCAAGGCTCTATATTGTCACCCTGATTATTTAACTTACATGCCGAGTACATTACGTGAAATGAATGAATCATAAGCTAGAATAAAGATTGCCAGTAGAAATAACAACATCAGATATGCAGATGATACCATTCTTGCCAGGAGCCAACACAGGAGATCCCACCCATGATAAGGTCATGCAGAGGAGACCTGACAAGCAAGGTGGATCAGGACTCGAGGGACTCCCTGGACCTGCTAGAGCATCTACCCCAAGCCAAGATCTGTCTGTCTACTGTTTACTATATTATGCCTTTCACCAACTCTTCTGACATAAACAGGGGGCTATCCCCGACCACCTTTCTTTGGAGAAAATCAACTTAGGGCTCTAGTTGATAAGTCTCCTGGGCATGAAAGGAGCATTTCAATTCAACCCCCTCGTTAGCATTCTAGCTTGCTTGGCAGGTTTATCCAGACTCTTGTACCTACGCATATGCTTGTTCACAACATCCCAACCTTGACACAGGAAGCCTAAGCATTCTAAAAATATAGAGCCCTTTGAGGGGTAAAAAAGTTTTATTAAAATAATACTGGTGAAGGGCTTCATTGTTGAGCCAATGCTTGCTGCCAAGTTCCCATATCCCTTATCCATTGTGTGCCTGGGAGTGCATTAATTAATATAGTTGGAATATAAGAAAAACAAGTAGTAGCCTTGGTATTAACCACATCAGACCTTTGAGCTAATAAGTTCTTTTTTTTGTTGTTGTAACCCACTGCACCTTTGCTCCATGAGAATGTAACTTTGTTTAGTACTTTCTGAGACTGACACAGATTAGAGGTATAAAGAAAAAACACTTCAAGGGAAAACAAGTTTTCTGGTTGATCAACCTTTATCAAAAAAGGGTCATAAAATGTCAACAGGCTTCCAAGGCCAGAAGATAATGTACACAACATAGGACCCTTGTTTATGGGAAAGGTATGCAGAAAAAAAAATCCTGGTTTCGATAGGGGCAAAACTGCTGGAGTGTTTGAGCTGACTCTGCATGACCTTGCATCTTTCATTTTCCTCTATGTACAAGTCAGGGTATAAAGGCCCTTTTGAAAATCAAGTTATGGGCCTCACTCACCGAAGCTTGTTCACCCCGTGTCATTCATTTGTTCACCAACGCCATTCATCCTGAGGGTATCCCTGGACTCTGCTGAGGCTGGACCCCAGCACATTCTAGTGACAGAAAGGGAAGAGGAACTAAAGAGCCTCTTGATGAAGGTGAAAGAGGAGAGTGAAAAACACTGGTTTAAAATTCAAGTTTTCTATTACTGAAGGTGAGGCCCTGAGAGGTCCTGGAGCACCAGGAGCCCAAGTTCTGCTGCACTTTCTCTCCACTTACTTTTCGTTGCCCAGGTTTCCTGGCCTTGAGGTTCCAGGCCTGAGGTGCCATGGACAGAGACTCGGCTTATTCTGTTTTCTGCTGGTATCCATGAAACAGTAACAGGCTCCAGTCTCTTCACGTATCCTGAAACTACTTACCTAACTAAGAACTTCAGCATTATTGGCATAATCTCCACCTCTCTATTCCTTTCCTCCCATGGAAGGAAGCTGAAAGAAGGGATGAGTCAACTAACATAATAAACTTCTGAGAAGAGATCAAGCCCTGAGCATTTGGAGTGGGATCACTGACTCTAAGACCCTAGACCAGAGAACTAACCCTGCTGCTGCTACTGCTGCTAAGTCACTTCAGTTGTGTCTGACTCTGTGCCACACCATAGATGGCCTCCTACTAGGCTCCCCTATCCCTGGGACTCTCCAGGCAAGAACACTGGAGTGGATTGCCATTTCCTTCTCCAATGCATGAAAGTGAAAAGTGATAGTGAAGTTGCTCAGTCGTGTCTGACTCTTAGCAACCCGATGGACTGCAGCCTACCAGGCTCCTCCGTCCATGGAACTAATCTTAGGGAGCATCAAACAGTGAGAACTCACACAAAGGAAACCACTTGAATACAACACCCAGGATTGCCCAACCGCCAGTAGCACCCTGTGCAGGATGCCTCAACCAAACAACAAACAAAACAAAAATACAAACCCAATCATTAGTAGACAGGATTACCACCTCACTCAAACTTGCCCATCAAGGGAAACAAACAAACAAACAAAAAACTCAGCACAAATCTCACCCTATAAGAAGCTTACACAAACCACTGGATCAACCTTAGGAGGGCAGAAGCCAAAAGGAAGAAAGAATTCAACCCTGAAACCTGGGAAAAGGAGACCTCAAACACAATAAGTTAAAAAAAAAATGAAAATGCAGAGAGATACTGCACAAATGAAGGAACAAACTAGAAACACAGAAGTCCAAATAAATGAAGAGGAAATAGGCAAACTGCCTAAAAGAATTCAGAGTAATGATAGCAACAGAATGGAGAAAATGCAAGAATCAATTAGCAAAGACTTAAGAGAATTAAAGAATATACACACAGAGACAAACAACACAATTACTGAAATTAAAAATACTACAGAAGGAATCAATAGCAGAATATCTGAAGCAGAAGAATGAATCAATGAACTGGCAGATAAAATGGTGGAAATAACTTCTGAAGAGCAGAAGTAAAAAGAACTGAGGATAGTCTCAGAGACCTCTGAGACAAAATCAAATGCACCAACATTTAAACTATAGGGGTCCCAGATGAAGGAGAGAAAAAATGTGATGAGGAAAATTTTTAAGAGATTATAGTTGAAAAATTTCCCCAAAGGAAAAGGAAATAGTCAATTTTGCCAAGAGGTACAGAGTCCCATACAGGATAAACCCAAAGAGAAACACACCAAAACATGTACTAATCAAACTAACAAAGATTAAACACAAAGAATACTAAAGGCAGCAAGGGAAAAGCAAGAAGTAACAAACTTGCACTCATCTCACATGCTAGTAAACTAATGCTCAAAATTCTCCAAGTCAGGCTTCAGCAATATGTGAACCGTGAACCGTGAACCTCTAGATGTTCAAGCTGGTTTTAGAAAAGGCAGAGGAACCAGAGATCAAATTGCCAACAACCGCTGGATCATCAAAAAAGCAAAAGAGTTCCAGAAAAACATCTATTTCTGCTTTATTGACTATGCCAAAGCCTTTGACTGTGTGGATCACAATAAAATTCTGAAAGAGATGGGAATCCCAGACCACCTGACCTGCCTCTTGACAAACCTATATACAGGTCAGGAAGCAACAGTTAGAACTGGACACGGAACAATAGATAGTTCCAAATAGGAAAAGGAGTACATCAAGGCTGTATACTATCACCCTGCTTATTTAACTTATATGCAGAGTACATCATGAGAAACGCTGGGCTGGAAGAAGCACAAGCTGGAATCAAGATTGCCAGGGGAAATATCATTAACCTCAGATATGCAGATGACACCACCATTATGGCAGAAAGTGAAGAGGAACTAAAAAGCCTCTTGATGAAAGTGAAAGAGGAGAGTGAAAAGATTGGGGAAACGGTAGAAACAGTGACAGACTTTACTTTTGGGGGCTCCAAAATCACTGCAGATGGTGACTGCAGCCATGAAATTAAAAGACGTTTACTCCTTGGAAGAAAAGTTATGACCAACCTAGATAGCATATTGAAAAGCAGAGACATTACTTTGTCAACAAAGGTCCATCTAGTCAAGGCTATGGTTTTTCCAGTGGTCCTGTATGGATGTGAGAGTTGGACTGTGAAGAAGGCTGAGTGCCGAAGAAATGACGCTTTTGAACTGTGGTGTTGGAGGAGACTCTTGAGAGTCCCTTGGACTGCAAGGAGATCCAACCAGTCCATTCTAAAGGAGATCAGCCCTGAAATCAGTCCTGAATATTCATTGGAAGGACTGATGCTGAAGCTGAAACTCCAATACTTTGGCCACCTGATGCAAAGAACTGACTCACTGGAAAAGACTCTGATGCTGGGAGGGATTGGGGGCAGGAGGAAAAGGGGACGACAGAGAATGAGATGGCTGGATGGCATCACCGACTCGATTGTTGTGAGTCTGAGTGAACTCCGGGAGTTGGTGATGGACAGGAGGCCTGGCATGTTGCTATTCATGGTGTGGCAAAGAGTCGGACATGACTGAGTGACTGAACTGAACACACAAGGGAATCCTCATATACTTAATGGCTGATCTTTCAGCAGAAACTCTGCAGGCCAGAAGGGAATGGCAGGATATATTTAAAATACTGAAAGGGAAAAATCTACAACCAATATTACTCTACCCAGCAAGGATCTCACTCAAAATTGATGGAGAAATCAAAAGCTTTGCAGACAAGCAAAAGTTAAGAGAATTCAGTCCCACCAAACTAGCTTTACAACAAATGTTAACAGGACTTATATAGTTCAGAAATATGAGAAGAAAAAGATCTACAAAATCAAGCCCCAAACAATTAAGAAAAAGGCAATAGGAACATCAGTTCAGTCACTCAGTCGTGTTTGACTCTTTGCAACCCCATGCACTGCAGCTCGCCAGCCTTACCTGTCCATCACCAACTCCTGAAACTTACCCAAACTCATGTCCATTGAGTCGGTGATGCCATCCAAGCATCTCATCCTCTGTAGTCCCCTTCTCCTCCCACCTTCAATCTTTCCCAGCATCACAGTCTTTTCCAGTGAGTCAGTTCTTTGCATCAGGTGGCCAAAGTATTGGATTTTCAGCTTCAGCATCAGTCCTTCCAATGAATATTCAGGACTGACTTCCTTTAGGATGTACTGGTTGGTTGGAAATAGGAACATATGTATTAATAATTACTTTAAATATAAGCAAATTAAATGCTCTAACCAAAGACACAGACTGAATGGATACAGAAACAAGACCCATATATATGCTGTCTACAAGAAACCCACTTCTGACCTAAAGACACATATAGATTGAAAGTGAGAGGATGGAAAAATATATTCCATGCAAATGGAAAGCAAAAGAAAGCTGGAGTAGCAATCCTCATATCAGACAAAATAGACCTTAAAATAAAAAATATAAGAAATAAGGAAGGACACTATATAATGATCAAGGGATCAATCCAAAGGGAAGATATAACAATTGTAAATATCTATGCACCCAACATAGGAGTACCTTAACACATAAGACAAACTCTAACAGACATAAAGGGAGAAATTGACAGTAACATAATAATAGTAGGAGACTTTAACACCCCATTCACACCAATGGACATATCATCAAAAGAAAATTAACAAGGAAACACAAGTCTTAAATGATACATTAGATGAGATAGATCTGAATCTTCAGGACATTCCATCCAAATGCAGAAGAATACAGATTCTTCTCAAGTGCACATGGAGCGTTCTCCGGGATAGACCACATGTTGGGTCACAAATCAAACGTCAGGAAATTTAAGAAAATTGAAACCATATCAAGCATCTCTTCTGACCACAACTCTATGAGACTAGATATCAATTACAAGAAAAAACTGAAAAACACGAAAACATGGAGATTAAACTATGTTTCTAAATAACCAACAGGTTACTGAAGAAATCAAAAGAGAAATAAAAAAATTTCTAGAAAGAAATGACAATGAAAACACGGCAACTCAAAACCTATGGGATGCAGCAAAAGCAGTTCTAAGAGGGAAGTTTATAGTAATACAAGCCTAACTCAAGAAGCAAGAAAAACATTGAATAGACAACATTTACACTTAGAACAACTGGAAAAAGAAGAACAAAACCTCCCCAAAATTAGCAGAAGGAAAGAAATCATAAAGATCTGAGCAGAAATAAATGAAAAATAAATGAAAGAAACAATGCTAAGAAACAATAGTAAAGATTAATAAAACTAAAAGCTGGTTCTTTGAGGAGATAAACAAAATTGACGAACCCTTAGCCAGACTCATCAAGAGAAAAAGAGAGAAGAATCAAATCAACAAAATTAGAAATGAAAAAGGAGAGGTTACAACAGACAACGCAGAAATACAAAGGATTATAAAAGACTATTATGAACAACTATATGGCGATAAAATGGTTAACCTGGAAGAAATGGACAGGTTCTCAGAAAATTTCAATCTTCCAAGACTGAACCAGGAAGAAATAGGAATTATGAACAACCCAATTTATAAGAACTGAAATTGAAGCTGTGATCAAAAATTTCCCAAAAAACAAAAGCCCAGGACCAGCTGGCTTCACAGGAGAATTCTACCAAACATTTAGAGAAGAGCTAATGCCTATCCTTCTAAAACTCTTCAAAAAGTTGCAGAGAAAGGAAAACTTCCAAACTCTTTCTACGAGGCCACCATCACCCTGATACCAAAACCAGACAAAGACAACACACAAAAAGAAAACTACAGGCCAATATTACTGATAACATAGATGCAAAAATCCTCAACAAAATTTTAGCAAACAGAATTCAACAACACATTAAAAAGCTCATACATTATGATCAAGTTGTGTTTATTCCAGGGATGCAAGGATTCTTCAATATATGCAAATTAAACAGTGTGATACACCATATTAACAAATTGAAAGATAAAAACCATATGATCATCTCAGTAGATGCAGAAATAGCCTTTGACAAAATTCAGTACCTATTTATGATTAAAACTCTTCAATAAATGGGCATAGAAGGAACCTTCCTTAATATAGTAAAGGCCCTATATGATAAGCCTATAGCAAACATTATTCTCAAAACTGAAAGCATGCCCCCTACTATCAGGAACAAGACAAGAGTGTCCACTTTCATCATATTATTCAGCATAGTTTTGGAAGTCCTAGTTATAGCAATCAGAGAAGAAAAAGAAATCAAAGGGATCCAGATCAGAAAAGAAGTAAAGCTCTCACTGTTTACAGATGACATGATACTATTCAAAGAAAACCCTAAAGATACTACCAGAAAATTACTAGAGCTAATCAGTGAATTTAGCAAAGTTGCAGGATACAAAATCAATACCCAGAAATCACTTGCATTTCTAAATACTAACAATGAAAAATCAGAAAGAGAAATTAAGGAAACAATTCCATTTACCATTGCAACAAAAAGAATAAAATATCTAGGAATAAACTTACCTAAGGAGACAAAAGAACTGTACACAGAAAATTATAAGACACTGATGAAAGAAATCAAAGATGACATAAACAGATGGAGAGATATTTCATGTTTCTGGGTAGGAAGAATCAATATTGTGAAAATGACAATATTACCAAATGCAATCTACAGATTCAATGCGATCCCTATCAAATTACCAATGGCAGTTTTCACAGAACAAAAAATGTCACAATTCATATGGAAACAGAAAAGACCTTGAATAGCCAAAGCAGTCCTGAGAAAGAAGAATGGAGCTGGAGGAATCAATCTTCCTGATTTCAGACTATCTACAAAGCTACAGTCATCAAGACAGTATGGTACTGACACAAAAACAGAAATACAGACCAATGGAACAAGATAGAAAGCTCAGAAATAAACCCATGCACCTATAGGTACCTTATTTTTGACAAAGGAGGCAAGAATATACAATGGGGCAAAGACAGCCTCTTCAGTAAATGGTGCTGGGAAAACTGGAGAGCTACAAGTAAAATAATGAAATTAGAACACTTCCTAACACCATAAACAAAGATTAACTCAAAATGGTTTAGAGACCTAAATGTTAGACCAGAAACTATTAAACTCTTAGAGGAAATATAGGCAGAACACTCAGTGACATAAATCAAAGCAAGATCCTCTACGACCTACCTCCTAGAGTAATGGAAATAAAAGCAAAAGTAAACAAGTGGAACATGATTAAACGTAAAAGCTTTTGCACAGGAAAGGAAACTACAAGCAAGGTGAAAATAAAACCCTTCACTCAGTTCAGTTCAGGCGCTCAGTAATATCCGACTCTTTGCTACCCCATGAATCGCAGCACACCCAGGCCTCCCTGTCCATCACCAACTCCTGGAGTTCACTCAAACTCACATCCATCGAGTCGGTGATGCCATCCAGCCATCTCATCCTCTGTTGTCCCCTTCTCCTCCTGCCCCCAATCCCTTAGAATGGGAGAAAATAATAGCAAATGAAACAACTGACAAAGGATTAATTTCCAAAATATACAAGCAGCTCATACAACTCAATGCCAGAAAAACAAACAACCCAAAAAGTGGGAAAAAAGACTAAACATACATTTCTCCAAAGAAGACATACAGATAGCTAGCAAACACATGAAAAGATACCCAAACATTGCTCATTATTAGAGAAATGCAAATCAAAACAAAATGAGATATCACCTCACACCAGTCAGAATGGCAATCATCAAAAAGTCTACAAACAACAAATGCAGGTGAGGGTGTGGAGAAAAGGGAACACTCTTGCACTGTTGGTGGGAATGTAAATTGATATAGACACTATGGAAGACAGTATGGAGATTCCTTTAAAAACTAGGAATAAAACCACCATATGACCCAGCAATCCCCCACCTAGGCAAATACCCTGAATAAACCAAAATTGAAGAAGACCCATGTATCCCATTGTTCATTGAAGCACTATTTACAATAGCTAGAACATGGAAGAAACCTAGGTTTCCATCGACAGATGAATGGATAAAGAAGTTGTGGTACACATACACAATGGAATATTACTCAGCCATAAAAAGGGATGCATTTGAGTCAGTTCTGATGAGGTGGATTAACCTCAAGCCTATTATACAGAGTGAAGTAAGTCAGAAAGAGAAAGACAAATATCATATATTAAGTATATATACAGAATCTAGAAAAATGGTACTGAAGAATTTATTTGCAGGGCAGCAATGGAGAAACAGACATAGGGAATAGACTTATGGACATGGGAAGAGGGGAGGAGAGGATGAGATGTATGGAGAGAGTAACATGGAAACTTGCATTACCATATGTAAAATAGATAGCTAAAGGGGATTTGCTGTATGTCTCAGGAAACTCAAACAGGGGCTATGTATCAACCTAGAGGGGTGGGATGGCAAGGGAGATGGGAGGGACGTTCAAAAGGGAGGGGATATATGTATACCTATGGCTGATTCATGTTGAGGTTTGACAGAAAACAACAAAATTCTGTTAAGTAGTTATCCTTCAATTAAAAAATACATAAATTTTAAAAATTAAACTTAAAAAACCTAAGATCATGGCATATGATCCCATCACTTCAGGACAGACAGAAAGGGAAAAAGTGGAAGCAGTGACAGATTTTATCTTGTTGTGCTCCAAAATCACCGAGGATAGCAACTGCGGCCATGAAATTAAAAGATTCTTGCTCCTTGAAAGGAAAGCTATGACAAATCTAGACCTAAAAAGAAGGGACATCACTTTGCTGACAAAGGTCCATAGAATCAAAGCTATGGTTTTTCCAGTAGTCAGGTACAGATGTGAGAGCTGGCCCACAGAAGAGGCTGAATGCCAAAAAAAAAAAAAAAAAAAAAAAAATGATGCTTTCAAATTGGGGTGTTGGAGAAGACTCTTGAGAGTCTCTTGGATTGCAAGAACATAATACCAGTCAATCCTAAGGGAAATCAGCCCTGAATATTCATTGGAAGGACTGATGCTGAAGCTGAAGCTCTAATATTTTGGTCACCTGATACAAAAAGCTGACTCACTGGAAAAAACCCTGATGCTGGAAGAGAATAGGGCAGGTGAAGAAGGGGATGAAAACTGACTTTTTCCAGTCCTGTGGCCACTGCTGAGTTTTCCAAATTTGCTGGCATATTGAGTACAGCACTTTCACAGCATCATCTTTCAGGATTTGAAACAGCTCAACTGGAATTCCATCACCTCCACTAGCTTTGTTCATAGTGATGCTTTCTAAGGCCCACTTGACTTCACATTCCAGGATGTCTGGCTCTAGATGAGTGATCACATCATCATGATTATCTGGGTCGTGAAGATTTTTTTGTACAGTTCTTCTGTGTATTCTTGCCACCTCTTCTTAATATCTTCTGCTTCTGTTAGGTCCATACCATTTCTGTCCTTTATTGAGCCCATCTTTGCATGAAATGTTCCCTTGGTGTCTCTAATTTTCTTGGAGAGATCTCTAGTCCTTCTCATTCTGTTGATTTCCTCTATTTCTTTGCGTTGATCCCTGAAGAAGGCTTTCTTATCTCTTCTTGCTATTCTTTGGAACTCTGTATTCAGATGCTTATATCTTTCCTTTTCTCCTTTGCTTTTCACCTTTCTTCTTTTCACAGCTATTTGTAAGGCCTCCCCAGACAGCCATTTTGCTTTTTTGCATTTCTTTTCCATGGGGATGGTCTTGATCCCTGTCTCCTGTACAATGTCATGAACCTCTGTCCATAGTTCATCAGGCACCCTATCTATCAGATCTAGACCCTTAAATCTGTTCCTCACTTCCAGTGTATAATCATAAGGGATTTGATTTAGGTCATACCTGAATGGTCTAACGATTTTCCCTGCTTTCTTCAATTTAAGTCTGAATTTGGCAAAAAGGAGTTCATGATCTGAGCCACAGTCAGCTCCCGGTCTTGTTTTTGTTGACTGTGTAGTGCTTCTCCATCTTTGGCTGCAAAGAATATAATCAATCTGATTTTGGTGTTGACCATCTGGTGATGTCCATGTGTCGAGGCTTCTCTTGTGTTGTTGGAAGAGATTGTTTGCTATGACCAGTGCATTTTCTTGGCAAAACTCTTTGCCCTGTTCAATCTGCATTCCAAGGCCAAATTTGCCTGTTACTCCAGGTGTTTCTTGATTTCCTACTTTTGCATTCCAGTCCCCTATAATGAAAAGAACACATTTTTTGGGTGTTAGTTCTAAAATGTCTTGTAGGTCTTCATAAAACCGTTCAAGTTCAGTTTCTTCAGCATTGCTGGTTGGGGCATAGACTTGGATAACTGTGATATTGAATGGTTTGCCATGGAGACGAACAGAGATCATTCTGTCATTGAGATTGCATCCAAGTACTACATTTCAGACTCTTGTTGACCATGATAGCTACTCCATTTCATTCCAATTCCAAAGAAAGGCAATGCAAAAGAATGCTCAAACTACTGTACAATTGCACTCATCTCACATGATAGTAAAGTAATGCTCAAAATTCTCCAAGCCAGGCTTCAGCAATACGTGAACCGTGAACTCCCTGATGTTCAAGCTGGTTTTAGAAAAGGCAGAGGAACCAGAGATCAAATTGCCAACATCTGCTGGATCATGGAAAAAGCAAGAGAGTTCCAGAAACACATCTATTTCTGCTTTATTGACTATGCCAAAGCCTTTGACTGTGTGGATCACAATACACTGTGGACAATTCTGAAAGAGATGGGAATACCAGACCACCTAACATGCCTCTTGAGAAATCTGTATGCAGGTCAGGAAGCAACCGTTAGAACTGGACATGGAACAACAGACTGGTTCCAAATCAGAAAAGGAGTACGTCAAGGCTGTATATTGTCACCCTGCTTATTTAACTTATATGCAGAGTACATCATGAGAAACGCTGGACTAGAAGAAACACAAGCTGGAATCAAGATTGCCAGGAGAAATCTCAATAACCTCAGATATGCAGATGATACCACCCTTATGGCAGAGGGTGAAGAGGAGCTAAAAAGCCTCTTGATGAAAGTAAAAGAGGAGAGTGAAAAAGCTGGCTTAAAGCTCAACATTCAGAAAACAAAGATCATGGCATCTGGTCCCATCACTTCATGGGAAATAGATGGGGAAACAGTAGAAATAGTGTCAGACTTTATTGTTTTGGGCTCCAAAATCACTGCAGATGGTGACTGCAGCCATGAAATTAAAAGACGCTTACTCCTTGGAAGAAAAGTTATGACCAACCTAGATAGTATATTCAAAAGCAGAGACATTACTTTGCCAACTAAGGTCCGCCTACTCAAGGCTATGGTTTTTCCAGTGGTCATGTATGGATGTGAGAATGGGACTGTGAAGAAGGGTGAGTGCCGAAGAATTGATGCTTTTGATCTGTGGTGTTGGACAAGACTCTTGAGGGTCCCTTGGACTGCAAGGAGATCCAACCAGTCCATTCGGAAGAAGATCAACCCTGGGATTTCTTTGGAAGGAATGATTCTAAAACTGAAGCTCCAGTACGTTGGCCACCTCATGCGAAGAGTTTACTCACTGGAAAAGACTCTGACGCTTGGGAGGATTGGGGGCAGGAGGAGAAGGGGATGACCAAGGATGAGATGGCTGGATGGCATCATGGACTCGATGGACGTGAGTCTGAGTGAACTCTGGGAGATGGTGATGGACAGTGAGGCCTGGCATGCTGCGATTCATGGGGTCGCAAGAGTCGGACAGGACTGAGCGACTGAACTGAACTGAGAAGGGGACGACGGAAGACGAGATGGTTGGATGGCCTCACCAACTCAATGGATATGAGTTTGAGCAAACTCCCAGAGATAGTGAAGGACAAGGGAGCCTGTTGGGCTGCAGTTCATGGGGTCCCAAATAGTCAGAGTAGACTTGGCAACTGAACAGCAACAACATAACAAAATCAGTGACAATCAAAGGTTAAAGTCAAGGAAACGGATCCATTATGGAGTCAGAATTGGCTCTTCTCTGGTACAATCCCTGCTTGAAGAACTAAGATCCTGCACTCTGAGAGGAAAGACCAAAATAAAAATAAATAAACAAATATTATTTTAATTTGAAAAGTTAAAAAATATATTTATGGTCTACATACTACTTGGGGATGCAGTAAAGGGTTAAGTCAGTGTTGATGGGTTACATAATCCTGCACATTCCAGAAAAAGCACTGGCCCGTGAGTAACTTCTGTGCGATGATCTCTGAACTGTGTTCTTACCCAATAAGAGTAGGTTTGTACACTTGAAGTTTTGGGTCACACTCTGCGAGTTTGATCAGATAGTTTTTGCTAACAATGGGAACACCAGTTTTTGCATACACAAGGCCCTGGGCCATGCTGTGTCAGTTTGACCTCTAAAGGGCTGGATACTAAGTATCTAAAGTCAGTCACATTGGGGCTGCATGTCTTTACAACTAACCCCCAATTAAAATTCTGGCTATCAGGGCTTGAGTGAATTTTGCTGTATTAGCTTTCCTGTAGCTCAGATGGTAAAGAATCTGCCTGCAACGCAGGAAACCTGGGTTCGATTTCTGGGTCAGGAAGATCCTGTAGAGAAGCGAATGGCAATCCACTCTAGTGTTCTTGCTCGGAGAATCCCATGGACAGAGGAGCCTGGCAGGCTATAGTCCATGGGGTCGCAGAGAGTCGGACATGACTGAGCGACTACCACTGTTAACTACTGGCAACATTTTGCAGGTGTTATTTCATAGTTGGATAGGAGAACTAAGGCTGTTTGTGGGATGCCAGTGTGAGAGGACAGCTGGAATCTTGCGGCTGGTTTCTCCTGGACTTTGCACCTTTCCCTGTTGCAGATTCTATGCTGTATCCTTTTGCATAATCAACTATAACTGGTAGGACAAAAACTTTCTGAATCTTGGGAGTGTTTCCAGCAAATCACTGAAACTGAGGGTGGTCTGGGGATACCCAATGCAAAGGGCATCCTATTTCTCCTACTAGATTACAATTCCTTGAGGTTAAGAACCACTTCTTCTCTTCTGTATTCCTTTAATATCTCACATATTTCATGGAGGCCAAAAATCTAGACTTTGCTGTTTACCTATTTTATATATAGTGCTATACATAGTTAATCCCTAAATCCTAATGAATCCCTCCCCTCCCACTTACCCCATTGGGAACCATAAGTTTTTTTTCTATGTTGGTGAGTCTATTTATGTTTTGTAAATAAGATCATCTGTATCATTCTTTTAGATTTCACATGTAAATGATATCACATGATATTTGTCTTTGACTTACTTCACTTAGTATGATCATCTCTTGGTCCATCCATGTACTGCAAATGGGATTATTCATTCTTTTTGATACTTGCGTAATATTTCATTGTATATACATCCAAATCTTCTTTATCCAGTCATCTGTCAGTGGACACTTAGGTTGCTTCTAAGTCTTGGCTATTGTAAATAATGCTGCTATGAACACTAGGGTACATATTTTTTTTTCAAATTAGAGTTTGTGTCTTTTCAGGATATATGCCCAGGAGTGGGATTTCTGGATGATATGATAATTCTATTTTTAGTCTTCTTAAGAAAACTCCACACTGTTTGCAATTTACATTCCCACCAGCAGTGCAAGAGCATTCCCTTTTTACCACATCCTCTCCAGAATTTATTATTTCTAGACTCTTTTATGATGGTCATTCTGACCAGTGTGAAGTGATACCTCATTGTGGTTTTGATTTGTAATTCTCTAATAATTAGCAATGTTGAGTATCTTTTCATGTGCCTGCTGGCCATCTGGATGTCCTCTCTGAAGAAATGTCTATTTAGGTCTTCTGCCCATTTTTTGATTGGGTTGTTTGTTATTTTTTGATATTGAACTATATGAGCTGTTTGTATATTTTGGAAATTAATCTCTTGTCAGTTGCACCATTTGCAAATATTTTCTCCCACTAGGTAGGTTGTCTTTTCATTTTGTTTATGGCTTCCTTTGCTGTGCAAAAGCTTTTAAGTTTAATTAGGTCCCATTTGTTTATTTTTGCTTTCATTTCCATTACTTTAGAAGATGGACCCCAAAAATATTGCTACAATGTATGTCAAAAGCTGTTCTGCCTTTGTTTTCCTTTAGGAGTTTTATAGTATCAGGCCTTATATTTAAGTCTTTAATCCATTTTGCATTTGTTTTTGTATATGAAGTTAGAGAATGTTATAATTTCATTCTTATACTTGTAACAGTTTTTCCAGCACCACTTATTGAGGATGCTTTCTTTTCTCCATTGTATATTATTGCTTCCTTTATTGCAGATTAATTGACTGTAAGTGCATAGGTTTATTTCTATCCTATTGATCTTTGTGTCTATTTTTCTGTACTGAGTTTTATTATTAGGTTAGGGATTGCAAAGGGGAAAAAAAAAAGAAAAAAGCAATTAACAATTTCGTAGATCAGGAGTAAGTTAATAAGAGGACCAAGAAAAAGAAAAGACAGTGAGAATAAAGAAGACAATAAGGGAACACATGAAGGAAGACAAACAGAATAAAAAGGCTCAAATCCCTCAATTCCTTCAATCCAGATCCCTGGAGAAGGGAATGGCTACCCACTCCAGTATAATTTTGCCTTGAGACTTCCATGGGCAGAGGAGCCTGGCAGGCTACAGTCCACAGGGTTGCAAAGAGCTGGGCATAGCTGAGTGACTAATGCACACATTTGATGTTGGACTTTTTAGTCTCTTGAACAGCAAGAAATAAATTTTTGTTATATAAACCATTCAGTCTAAAGGCTTTTGTTATAGCAACTCAAGCAGACTAAGAAACTCAACAATTACATGTAGACATCTACAGATTTATAAAGCCACTTTAAGGATTGCCCATGATTCCATTATTAAAAAATAATGGGAAAAGAACCATGTTGATAGACATTTAAACTTGTATTAGTTGTGGGTTAAGTTGTATTAAAAGTTTTGTGGCTCAAACAAGTTATCTTTCTTTCATATAACAAATCCTACAACTCTGCTGCTCAGTCATACAAGAGCAGATTCTTTCTAGCTTGTTATTCTGCCTTCTCTCAAAATGTTGTTCTTGTCTACATGGCTAGAACTGACCCAAGCATCATGTTTCCACTTGGGAGAAGAGCACGCTTAGTCACTCAGTCGTGTCCAATTCTTTGAGACCCCATGGATTGTAGTGCACCAGGCTCCTCTGTTAATGGGATTTTTCAGGCAAGAAATACTGGAGTGGGTTGCCATTTCCTTCTCCATGGGAGAAGAGAGGAACTGGCAATTGCCATCAGGTGATACAGAAGTTTGGAGAAGGAAATGGCAACCCACTCCAGTGTTCTTGCCTGGAGAATCCCAGGGACAGCGGAGCCTAGTGGGCTGCCATCTATGGGGTTGCACAGAGTCAGACATCACTGAAGTGACTTAGCAGCAGCAGCAGATACAGAAGTTAAGCACTTACTTCCACTGATATTATGTTACAGGGCCACATGAAGCTTTAAGGTCAGCTGGGAAATGTCTTCGGCAGTGGAGTAGTCATATATCTCCTCAGGGGAGTGGAGATCCTATTAGTAAAAGGATAAAGGAAGGTTGGGTGGGGCAGAAATTAGTAATCTGACATACAGTTGTTTGTTGCATTTCATTTATCTCTGTGACCTTAGGTTACATTTCTAGAAGTGAAATATTCAGATCAAGGGTTGCACAATTAGTTTCTTTATATATGTATTGATTGTCACACTGCCCTTCAGAAATAATTTATATTACATTCCCACTGACATTATGTGAATAAAGAATTTCTGACATCTTTGCCAATTTTCGAGTTAATCTTTCCAGTCTGAATGTCTAAAAAAGGTAAGTCATTATTAATTTTATGTTCATTTCTTTTATTAGTGCTGAGACAGAACTTACCTTCATATATTTAAGGGTCATTTGTATCTTTTTCATTTCAGATTGCCTGATCATGGCCTTGGCCTCTTTTTTCCTATGGCATGCTCATCTTTTTTCCTATTGTTTTGAAAGGAATCATTGTTTATCACACACCATATGTTGCAAATTTTTTTCCAAGATGCCATTTGGGTTTTAATCTTGTGGATTTTTTTCCTTCTAGACAAAACTGTAAACTTTTTACGGTCAACTTTATCATTTTTTTATGATTTGATTTTGTCATATTCAGAAATGCCTTCCATCTCAAGATTATACAAGTATTCATCTGTATTACCTTCTTCCATCCTAAAGGAGATCAGTCCTGGGTATTCATTGGAAGGACTGATGTTGAAGCGGAAACTCCAATACTTTGGCCACCTGATGTGAAGAGCTGACTCACTGGAAAAGACCCTGATACTGGGAAAGATTGAGGGCAGGAGGAGAAGGAGACGACAGAGGATGAGATGGTTGGATGGCATCACCGACTCAATTGAGACAGATTTGGGTGAACTTCGGGAGTTGGTGATGGACAGGGAGGCCTGGTGTGCTGCGCTTCATGGGATCACAAAGAGTCAGACACGACTGAGTGACTGAACTGAACTGAAGGTATAATTTTAATAGATACATATTCATATGGCTAAAAAAATAAAATAAATCCTCATAGTACAAAAATTACTCCTAATCTCTTCTGTCTCATCAACTTCATGACCCTCTTCCTCTTTCACTGTAAACTTACGATAGAATGAGAACAACAAAGGCAAGTAACATATTAGCTTTCTTTTTTTTTTTTTTTTTCATTTATTTATTTGTTTCTGGCTGTGCTGGGTCTTCATTGTTGCTCGGGCTTTTCTCTAGTTGGAGCAAGCAGGGGCTACTCCCTAGCGTGACTGGACTTCTCATTGCGGTGGCTTCTCTTACAGTGTTTCAGAGCACAGGCTCTAGGGCATGCGGGCTTCAGCAGTTGTGACCATGAGCTCAGAAGCTGTGGCTCCCAGGCTCTGGAGCATAGGCTCAATAGTTGTGCGCAGGCTTAGTTGCTCCGAAGCAAGTGGGATCTTCCTGGACCAGACATCAAACCTGTGTCTCCTGCAATGGCAGTCAGATTCTTCATCACTGAACCACCAGGGAAACCCTAACATATTAGTGTATTTTAAAAATTGTTTTGACCTTATGGCTCCATTGAAAGGGCATCAGAGACCTTTCAGAGTCATACTACGTTTTCAGAACCACTGTGCCAGCCTGATGTGTGTATGCTAAGTTGCTTCAGTTGTGTCTGTCTCTTTGCAACACCATGTAGCCCACCAGGCTGCTCTGTCCATGGTATTCTCCAGGCAAGAATACTGGAGTGGGTAACAGATTAATTTACTAAATAATTACGCACCTTTTTTAGTGATTTAGAATTTTTACAACCTTTCTAAATAGCTGTTTTGTAGTATTATTTATTTTTAACTTAAGCAATTATGGAAGTTTGGAATAAAGAGTAATGGCTCCCACATATATACTACTTCTCCTTATGGTAACAGTGGTAGCAATTTGTTGTATATACTTCTAGATCCCTTTTCTATAAATGAGTATTCATATATATGTGTGTATTGGGGCTTCAGGTTTCAGGGGTGAGGCCCCTTCCCAAACACACATAAATAGGATTGTGTTGTATAGATATTTTTTTCTGTAACTTGTCCTTTTTACTTTACAGTCTGGAGATCTTTTCATATTGTTACACATAAATGTTCTTCATTAAAAAAAATAAACACGATATAGTAATAACTCTGTGACAGGGACATTTTATTAGTTGTGGGGAGGAGAGGAGGGAAAACCAAATTCATTCTTGTTTCCATATGGATGACCAATGTTACCAACCATAATCATTTAGATTAAATGAATAACTTAATCTAAATGATTCATCCATTTCCTCATTTAAAATGCTACCTGCAGCTTATATCAGATTTCCACATATGCATGGATCTGCTTCAGATGCCATTTTATTGTCTGTTCCTGAATACTAATTTAATTTCTATATCTTTATAATACACATTGCTATCTAAGAGGGTAAGTCCACTTTCCCTTTTCAACTTGTTTATTCTTTTTTCTTTTACATGACTATAATTTATTGAGCAGATATAGCCATGAAAGTGAAAGTCGCTGAGTCATGTCTGACTCTTTGTGACTCCATGGCCTATACAGTCCATGAAATTCTCCAGGCCAGAATACTGGAGTGGGTAGCCTTTCTCTTCTCCAAGGGATCTTCCCAACCCAGGGATGGAACCCAGGTCTCCCACATTGCAGGTGGATTCTTTACCAGCTGAGCCACCAGGGAAGCCCAAGAATACTGGAGTGGGTAGCCTGTCCCTTCTCCAAAGGATCTTCTTGATCAAGGAATTGAACCAGGGTCTTCTGCATTGCAGGCAGATTCATATAGTCATAGTTTCTTCTAATTTAAAAAATTTTTAAATTTGAAATATAGCTAGTGTACAATATTATGATAGTTTCAGGGGTATTACATAGTTATTTGATATTTGTATATATTCAGAAATGATCACTTCAGTAAATCTAGCAACCATCTGTCCCTATATGAAATTATTGTAATGTTATTGATCATATTCCTTAGGCCATATATTATATGGCTGTGACCTATTTATTTTATAACTGGAGGGTTGTATCTCTTAATTCCCCTCACCTTTTCTGTCCCCACTCCCACCCACCTTGTTTATACTATTCTATGTTCACTATCCCATATACATTTTTTTCACAAGGAAATGAAGTACCTTTATTATCTTCCATAATGTATTTAAGGAGTTTTGCTCTCAAAAGAATTTGAATAAGAATACACATACATTTATATTCTAGTTAAGACCTATTGGACTTCCCTAGTAGTTCAGTTGGTAAAGAATCTGCCTGCAATGTAGGAGACCCCAGTTTGATTCCTGGGTTGGGAAGACCCACTGGAGAAAGGATAGGCTATCCACTGCTGTATTCTTGGGCTTCCCTTGTGGCTCAACTGGTAAAGAATCCACCTGCCATGTGGGAGACCTGGGTTCGATCCCTGGGTTGGGAAGATCCCCTGGATAAGAGAACCCACTCAAGGGGGTAGAAAACTACCCATTCCAGTATTCTGGCCTAGAGAATTCCATGGTCTGTATAGTTCAGTTCCGTTCAGTCGCTCAGTCATGTCCGACTCTTTGCAACCCCATGGACCGCAGCACTCCCGGCCTCCCTGTCCATCACCAACTCCCGGAGTCCACCCAAACCCGTGTCCATTGAGTTGGTGGTGCCATCCAACCGTCTCATCCTCTGTTGTCCCCTTCTCCTCCTGCCTTCAATATTTCTCACTATCAGCACCTTATCTTTCTTTCTTTTTTTAAGGGCCTTTTCTAATACATTGGCTCTTGGCATCAGGTGGCCAAAGTATTGGAGCTTCAACTTCAGCACAGTCCTTCCAATGAATAATCAGGACTGATCTCCTTTAAGATGGACTGGTTGACCTCCCTGCAGTCCAATGGACTCTCAAGAGTCTTCTCCAACACAACAGTTCCAAAGCATCAATTCTTTGGCACTCAGCTTTCTTTACAGTCCAACTCTCACATCCATACATGACTACTGGAAAAACCATAGCCTTGACAAGATGGACCTTTGTTGGCAAAGTAATGTCTCTGCTTTGGGTCACAAACAGTCAGACGCAACTGACTTTCACTCTCACTTTTCAAGACCTATTGTGTAAACTTTAAGCAAACAGGAAGCAGTTTTTAAGGATATCAATTCTGATTATTCATTGAAAGGATTGATGCTGAAGTTGAAGCTCCAATACTTTGGCCACCAGATGCCAAAAGCCGACTCATTAGAAAAGGCCCTTAAAAAAAAATAAAGAAAGAAAAGTCCCTGATGCTGGGAAACATTGAGGGCAGGAGGAGAAGGGGACGCCAGAGAATGAGATGGTTAGATGGCATCACTGACTCAATGGACATGAGTCTGAGCATGCTCCAGAAGGTGGTGAAGGACAGGGAAGCCTGGTGTGCTGTGGTCTGTGGGGTCACAAAGAAATGGTTATGGCTGAGTGACTGAAAAACAGCAACAATCATATGAAAAAGAAAAAAGGGTATCATATTACTGCATTCCACATACATTTTATACATGGCTTATCAAGTTGTATAACAAATCTAATTGAGACTTTAAAAAATTATCTTTTAAAAAATTTTTGCTTTATTTTACTTTACAGAAAATGCATGGGCCTGATTCAAAGTGTATTTGCACATATTGGAAAGCAGTCATAGCAGATAGTATGTGGATGCTAATGGCTAGTAGAAAATTAATTTATGATTGTCATACCCTTAGTCTGTGACATGACAATTCTGGCTTTGGTTTGCACCTGTAGTTTTCTCAGTCGTATTTGTATTGCAGTTAATTATATATATAATTGTATCTCTTCCCAAAAGAAGTATGGGCTTCCCATGGGCAGCATTTGTGTTGACTTCTCTTTGTAGTCTAGGGCCAAGAGTATAGCCCAGATCCTTGTGATGGCATTAAAGAGAGAGAAAAAGATTGGTTTTCATGTGTAGGAAGGTGAGCTTTATTAATACTGGGCACAGCAAGAGTAGACACTGAAAACTGAAAACTATTGTCATTTGAAATACATAAACAATCATCTGCCTCCTAGAGGGACAGACTTGATTTACATCAAGGTCAATCATCCCTGAGTTCCAGGAAAACCTTTCTAATGTTGCTTTACTTGTGCAAATGCAAAGTGTTTGGAATGGAGCTGTGGTCTAGGACCTAAAATACTCCTTGTAATTTTATAACACTTGTCTCATTGCCAGGCAGAATTGGTATTATGTTTCCTTTAGACTCTTATTTAGAGAAATGTTTGTTTCCTAGATTCCAGTTGTCCCACGTAATCACTTCTGTGTATTCTTGTGCCATGCCTGTAGTTTTATCATTTATGCTCTTATTTGCCTCCAGGAAATCACAGAGACCCCGAAGACTGTTGAAACAATATTCAGGCTTGGTCATCCTTTCATGCTAGAGGAGAAACTGTCCAAGGAACTGCTCTGATTTTGATGCTATTTGACATAAACTAGACTATCTATTTCTGCTTTATTGACTATGCCAAAGCCTTTGACTGTGTGGATCACAATACACTGTGGAAAATTCTGAAAGAGATTGGAATACCAGACCACCTGACCTGCCTCTTGAGAAACCTATATGCAGGTCAGGAAGCAACCGTTAGAACTAGACATGGAACAAAGACTGGTTCCAAATAGGAAAAGGAGTATGTCAAGGCTGTATATTGTCACCCTGCTTATTTAACATCTATGCAGAGAAGTTCATGAGAAACACTGGACTGGAAGAAGCACAAGCTGGAATCAAGATTGCCAGGGGGAAATATCAATAACCTCAGATATGCAGAAGACACCACCCTTATGGGAGAAAATGAAGAGGAACTAAAAAGCCTCTTGATGAAAGTGAAAGAGGAGAGTGGAAAAGTTGGCTTAAAGCTCAACATTCAGAAAACGAAGATCATGGCATCTGGTCCCATCACTTCATGGCAGATAGATGGGAAAACAGTGGAAACAGTGTCAGACTTTTTTGGGGGGGAGGGGCCTCCAAAATCACTGCAGATGGTGACTGCAGCCATGAAATTAAAAGATGCTTACTCCTGGAAGGAAAGTTATGACCAACCTAGATAGCATATTAAAAAGCAGAGGCATTACTTTGTCAACAAAAGTCCGCCTAGTCAAGGCTATGGTTTTTCCCAGTAGTCATGTATGGATGTGAGAGTCGGACTGTGAAGAAAGCTGAGCACCGAAGAATTGATGCTTTTGAACTGCAGTGTTGGAGAAGACTCTTGAGAGTCCCATGGACTGCAAGGAGATCCAACCAGTCCATCCTAAAGGAGATCAGTCCTGAGTATTCATTGGAAGGACTGATGCTGAAGCTAAAACTCCAATACTTTGGCCACCTCATGCAAAGAGTTGACTCATTGGAAAAGACCCTGATGCTGGGAGGGATTTTGGGCATGAGGATAAGGGGATGACAGAGGATGAGATCATTGGATGGCATCACCGACTCGATGGACATGAGTTTGGGTAAATTCCGGGAGTTGGTGATGGACAGGGAGGCCTGGCGTGCTGCGATTCATGGGGTCGCATAGTGTCAGACACGACTGAGTGACTGGACTGAACTGAACTGAGACTGTTGATAGCACATGTTTTTATTCAAGACTGAATATTCTGGACTTTGATAACTTTGCTAATATTGAATTATTGTATTCTTATGTACTATAATATCAAACATTCAGAAAACATATTAAATATTTCTCAACTAATTAAATAAATAAACTATGTTTAGAGAAATGAAGAAGCAAGACCACATCTATATCTTAGAATAGAGATGGTGGTCACAGATTCTGTAGTCTCTTGGAACGACATCTATCCTGGGAAAGAAAACAGGAATATAGGATATGGGTGAAGGGAAACTGAATTCTACTCTGAGGGGACTTTCTTGGAGGCCTGATGGTTAAGACTTCATTCTTCCAACACAAGGGATGTGGGTTCTATCCCTGGCTGGAGGTCTAAGATCCCACATGCCACACAATGTGGCTAAAGGGGAAAAAATAAAGATTGAATTCTACGCTGAGCTTCAAAGAATTTGATGTCTGGACTGCAGGCATTAGTGTGTTAGAGCTTTCTGGCTAGTAAGAACCCATTGCTAGGGGACTTACCTGGTGGGCCAGTGGCTAAGACTCTTCATTTCCACTGCAAGGGGCCTGGGTTAGATCCCTGGTCAGGGAACTAGACCCCACATGTCATAACTAAGAGTTCGCAGTGGCCATTAAAGATCCCTCATGCCACGACTAAGACTCAGTGCAGCCAAATAAATAAATATAAATATACATAAAAAATATTTTTTAAAAACAAGCAAATGCTAAATTTTCAGAAATCTTGTGAGTTGATTGTTAAATTGTCAGTAGCTAAAAACTGGACGTGGTCAGAGTATTTACACCATGGAAATCAGCAGACACATAAATGGACACACTCCTGATTCCCCCAACCCCCAAGCCAGTTAGACCTGTATGAGCACGTCTCTTACTCCAGGTAAAGGAGACAGACTGACAGTATGGTGACATTCTAGACATTCCTCATCTGCTTGGGGCAGTCTCCCCAGTGGACACCGATTTCCCTGGTGTCATTATTAATAGTTCCCCTTCCACTGTTGAAAGTATCTAGTTTGGACAGTAAATATTTGTTTATTCTAGCTCAAGGGCTGTCCCTTCAGGAGCAGTAGGATGGCCCTGCAGTCCGGCAGATGGCCAAGTTCAGGGACTCCTAGTTCAAGGCCCAAATTGGGACTTGGAAGTGCAGAGTTTGAGAAACACTATCTACCACTATCCTTTTGTTTAACATCTTTTAATTCATTCCTTCAAACACTGGTGCTAATCAACAATGCATTTTCAAAAAACCTTGTTTCATTCATTTTAAAGGGAAAAATTGTAACGCCTGAAATTTTAACCCAAGATCCCATATAATTTTTGCAGAAAACTATAATAACCAGGATTCCATTGCTGGGTCAGGAAGACTCCCTGGAGAAGGAAATGACAGCCCACTCCAGTATTCTTGCCTGGGAAATCCCATGGACAGAGAAGCCAGGTGCGCTACAGTCCACAGGATCACAAAGAATTAGATACGACTGAACAACTAACACTAACTATAATAACTAAGTAATATAAATAAATGAAAAAAAAGTAATACAAATAAATATAGATAAGTAATAGACAACAATTTGAAAATATAGACACATGAATTGTAAATAAAGTTGAAATGTAATGAAAGGTTATTGCACTTGCCCAAAGATGAATTAAGGATCTGGTGGTGGATGGCAGAGGAGGAAGCAGGGAAGCATTTCTGGGAAGGGAGTGAAGAGGGGCTAATGAACTTTAAGATATTCAAGATCATGTTGCAGGGAGGAGGCCAATTCTGACTCCATGTTGGAACTGTTTCTTTGACTTTCTTTTCATTGCGTTTGTTATTATAATCATACTTAATAGCTTCCCTCAGAGAACTCTGCCCTTCTGTTTCACTGTAAACTAAAGTGCCTCTGTTCAGCTCATACAGAGATACTTTGTCTCTACTTAACTGTGAGTAGAAGAGAGTTACAAAAGCTGGCCAGGGGGGCGGTCCTAAGATGGCAGAGGAATAGGATGCGGAGACCACTTTCTCCCTCAAAAATTCATCAAAAGAACATTTCAACGCTGAGTAAATTCCACAAAACAACTTCTGAATGCTGGCAGAGGACATCAGGCACCCAGCAAAGCAGATCATTGGCTTCAAAAACAGGTAGGAAAAAATATAATAAGACAAAAAAAGAGACAAAGGAGGTAGGGAGGGAGCTCCGTCCCAGGAAGGGAATCCCGTCCCGGGAAGAGACTCTTAAAAAGAGAGGTTTCCAAACACCAGGAAACATTCTCACAACCGAATCTGTGGCGAGCTTTGGAAGCACAAAGGGCAACATAACAGGAAGGAAAAATAAATAAATAATTTAAACCAACAGATTACGAGCCCAACAGTAACTCCCCCAGCGGAAAAGCAGCGCAGACGCCTGCATCCGCCAGTAGCAAGTGGGGGCTGGGCAGGGAGGAGCGGGAGGCACAGCCGGCAGTGCTTTTTAAGAATCGGGCTGCTGGAGGCGCGGGCTGCAGCGCTTTTTTGAGAATCGGGCCGCAACGCCCCGCGTGTGGACAGAGCGAACTAACTTGGGCTAGCAAACCAGACTGTGGGATAGCTACCACGCGAAACGCTCAAACATAAGACACCGCCAGGACCGTGCACAGAACAAAGGACGGATGGGAAATAGCCAGCTGCAGACCATCCCCCTCCAGTGACAGGCAACCAGAGCCTTAAGGGCTGGAAGGGGGCAATCGCAGCCCAAGAGAGACATTACCTACCAAAATGAAAGCAGGCTTCTTTGTTAACTAAGACTTCTGGGGGTTCTGGACAGTCATCATCCACCTGAGAAGGAACGCCAGCGGTACACCCAGAAAGCTGAGCAGCACGGAAAGGCCATAGTCGCAGTGATCGCGCTCGCCAAACTCCTGAGCTACTCGGACCTGGGAAGGGCACAAAACGCAGGCCCAACCAAATCTGCACCTCTGAGGGCTTCCTGAGCGCCGAGCCTGAGCGGCTTAGACGGGGAGGTGCATGAAGCCAAGGGCCGGCCTCAGATAGTTCCCCGGTGGAGCTACATAGAGCCTGAGCGGTGTGCACCGCGAGCAAGGGCAAGCCCAGAGTGGATGAGACACTGCAAGCACACACCAGTAATATTTGTTTGCAGCATCCCTCCCTCCCTACAGCGCGACTGAATAGTGAACCTAGTGTGTCCACCACCGCCCTCCCTGTGTCAAGATGGAAATCAGACAAGGAGGAGACCAGCAAACAGAGGAAGTTAAACAGAGGAAACCGCCTTGGAAATGACCCCATACAACCCACAACACCAGAGAAAGGGCCAGATATACCTTTACTACTTTTACAATCTTTTTTTTTTTTTTTTTTGAGTTGATGGGGTTGCGTGATTGTTTTTTCTTCCTTTTTTTTTTGTTTTTTTTTTTTTTTCTTTTTTTAAACTTTCTTAAATTTTTAAGTACTCTATTTCTCTAATTATTATTTTTAATAATTCCTGTGGCTTTGTTTTATTTTTTTGTTTGTTTTTTCTTTCTTATTTTCCTCTTCTTGTTCTTTTCTTTAATATTGTATTTTTGAAAATCCAACCTCTACTCTAGATTTTTAATCTTTGCTTTTTGGTTTTTGTTGTCAATTTTGTACATTTAAAAACCCAAACTTCCCTACCCAATTTTACCTGAGAGCAAGATTACTGGCTTGACCACTCTCCCCTCCTTTGGACTCTCCTTTTTCTCCACCAGGTGTCCTCTGTCTCCTCCCTCCCCCTTCTCTTCTCTACCCAACCCTGTGAATCTCTGTGTGTTCCAGGCCGGGGGAGAACACTCAGGAAACTGGTTACTGGCCAGATCTCTCTCTCTCCCTTTCATTTCCCTCTTTTATCCTCCTGGCCACCTCTGTCTACTTCCTCCCTCTCCTCTTCCCTGTATAACTCCGTGAACACCTCTGAGTGGTCCAGACTGTGGAGCATAATAAGGACATGATTACTGGCTAGCGTGCTCTCTCCTCTTTTGATCCCACCTCATCTCATTCCAGTCACCTCTAACTATCCCCTCCCTCTTCTCTTCTCCGTGTAACTCAGTGAACCTCTATGGGTGACCCTCAATGTGGAGAAACCTTTCATCTTTAACCTAGATGCCTTATCATCAGTGCTGTATAGATGGAGAAGTCCTGAGGTTAGGGTAAAAATAAACTGAAGACCAGAAACAGGAGGCTTAAGTCCAAATCCTAAGAACATCAGAGAACTCCTGAATCCAGGGAACATTAATCAATAGGAGCTCATCAAATGCCTATATACCTACACTGAAACCAAGCACCACCCAAGGGCCAACAAGTTCCAGAGCAAGACATATGACGCAAATTCTCCAGCAACACAGGAACACACCCCTGAGCTTCAATATACAGGCAGCTCAAAACTACTCCAAAACCATTGACGTCTCACAACCCATTACTGGAAAATTCATAGCACTCCAGAGAGAAGAAATCCAGCTCCACCTACCAGAACTCCAACACAAGCCTCCCCAACCAAGAAACCTTGACAAGCCACTGATACAACCCCATCCACAGTGAGGAAACTCCATAATAAAGAGAACTCCACAAATCCCCAGAATATAGAAAGGCCACCCCAAACGCAGCAATATAACCAAGATGAATAGACAGAGGAATACCCAGCAGGTAACGGAACAGGAGAAATGCCTACCAAACCAAACCAAAGAGGAGGAGATAGGGAATCTACCTGAGAAAGAATTCTGAATATTGATAGTGAAAATGATCCAAAATCTTGAAATCAAAATGGAATCACAGATAAATAGCCTAGAGACAAGGATTGAGAAGATGCAAGAAAGGTTTAACAAGGACCTAGAAGAAATATAATGAATAATGCAATAAATGAGATCAGAAACACTCTGGAGGGAACAAATAGTAGAATAATGGAGGCAGAAGATAGGATTAGTGAAATAGAAGAATGGTAGAAATAAATGAATCAGAGAGGAAAAAAGAAAAATGAATTAAAAGAAATGAGGACAACCTCAGAGACTTCTAGGACAATATGAAATGCTCCAACATTCGAATTATAGGAGTCCCAGAAGAAGAAGACAAAAAGAAAGACCATGAGAAAATTCTTGAGGAGATAATAGTTGAAAACTTCCCTAAAATGGGGAAGGAAATAATCACCCAAGTCCAAGAAACCCAGAGAGCTCCAAACAGGATAAACCCAAGGTGAAACACCCCAAGACATATATTAATCAAATTAACAAAGACCAAACATAAAGAACAAATATTAAAAGCAGCAAGGGAAAAACAACAAATAACACACAAGGGGATTCCCATAAGGATAACTGCAGATCTCTCAATAGAAACTCTTCAAGCCAGGAGGGAATGGCAAAACATACTTAAAGTGATGAAAGAAAATAACCTACAGCCAAGATTACTGTACCCAGCAAGGATCTCATTCAAATATGAAGGAGAAATAAAAAGCTTTACAGACAAGCAAAAGCTGAGAGAATTCAGCACCAGCAAACCAGCTCTCCAACAAATACTAAAGGATATTCTCTAGACAGGAAACACAAAAAGGGTGTATAAACCCAAACCTAAAACAATAAAGTAAATGGCAACGGGATCACACTTATCAATAATTACCTTAAACATAAATGGGTTGAATGCCCCAACCAAAAGGCAAAGACTGGCTGAATGGATACAAAAACAAGATCCCTATATATGCTGCCTACAAGAGACCCACCTCAAAACAATGGACACATACAGACTGAAAGTGAAGGGCTAGAAAAAGATATTCCATGCAAATAGAGACCAAAAGAAAGCAGGAGTAGCAATACTCATCTCCGATAAAATAGACTTTAAAACAAAGGCTGTGAAAAGAGACAAAGAAGGACACTACATAATGATCAAAGGATCAATCCAAGAAGAAGATATAACAATTATAAATATATATGTACCCAACATAGGAGCACCGCAATATGTAAGACAAATGCTAACAAGCATGAAAGGGGAAATTAACAATAACACAATAATAGTGGGAGACTTTAATACCCCACTCACACCTAGGGACAGATCAACTAAACAGAAAATTAACAAAGAAACGCAAACTTTAAATGATGCAATAGACCAGTTAGACCTAATTGATATCTATAGGACATTTCACCCCAAAGCAATGATTTCACCTTTTTCTCAAGGCTCACGGAAACTTCCACAGGATAGATCACATCCTGGGCCACAAATCTAACCTTGATGAATTCAAAAAAATCGAAATCATTCCAAGCATCTTTTCTGACCATAATGCACTAAGATTAGATCTCAATTACAGGAGAAAAACTATTAAAAATCCCAACATATGGAGGCTGAACAACATGCTTCTGAATAACCAACAAATCACAGAAGAAATCAAAAAAGAAATCAAATTATGCATAGAAACGAATGAAAATGAAAACACAACAACCCAAAACTTGTGGGACACTATAAAAGCAGTGCTTAGAGGAAAGTTCAAAGCAATACAGGCATACCTCAAGAAACAAGGAAAAAGTCAAATAAATAACCTAACTCTACACCTAAAGCAACTAGAAAAGGAAGAAATGGAGAACCTCAGAGTTAGTAGAAGGAAAGAAATCTTTAAAATTAGGGCAGAAATAAATGCAAAAGAAACAAAAGAGACCATAGCAAAAATCAACAAAGCAAAAAGCTGGCTCTTTGAAAGGATAAATAAAATTGACAAACCATTAGCTAGACTCATCAAGAAACAAAGAGAGAAAAATCAAATCAATAAAATTAGAAATGAAAATGGAGAGATCACAACAGACAACACAGAAATACAAAGGATCATAAGAGACTACTATCAGCAATTATATGCCAATAAAATAGACAACGTGGAAGAAATGGACAAATTCTTAGAAAAGTACAACTTTCCAAAACTGAACCAGGAAGAAATAGAAAATCTTAACAGACCCATCACAAGCACGGAAATTGAAACTGTAATTAGAAATCTTCCAGCAAACAAAAGCCCAGGTCCAGATGGCTTCACAGCTGAATTCTACCAAAAATTTTGAGAACTAACACCTATCCTACTGAAACTCTTCCAGAAAATTTCAGAGGAAGGTAAACTTCAAAACTCATTCTATGAGGCCACCATCACCCTAATACCAAAACCTGACAAAGACGCCACAAAAAAAGAAAACTACAGGCCAATATCAATGATGAACATAGATGCAAAAATCCTCAACAAAATTCTAGCAATCAGAATCCAAGAACACATTAAAAAGATCATACACCATGACCAAGTGGGCTTTATCCCAGGGATGCAAGGATTCTTCAATATCCGCAAATCAATCAATGTAATTCACCACATTAACAAATTGAAAAATAAAAGCCATATGATTATCTCAATAGATGCAGAGAAGGCCTTTGACAAAATTCAACATCCATTTATGATAAAAACTCTTCAGAAAGCAGGAATAGAAGGAACATATCTCAACATAGTAAAAGCTATATATGACAAACCCACAGCAAACATTATCCTCAATGGTGAAAAATTGAAAGCATTTCCCCTAAAGTCAGGAACAAGACAAGGGTGCCCACTTTCACCACTACTATTCAACATAGTTCTGGAAGTTTTGGCGACAGCAATCAGAGCAGAAAAAGAAATAAAAGGAATCCAAATTGGAAAAGAAGAAGTAAAACTCTCACTGTTTGCAGATGACATGATCCTCTACATAGAAAACCCTAAAGACTCCACCAGAAAATTACTAGAGCTAATCAATGAATATAGTAAAGTTTCAGGATATAAAATCAACACTCAGAAATCCCTTGCATTCCTATACACTAATAATGAGAAAGTAGAAAAAGAAATTAAGGAAACAATTCCATTCACCATTGCAACGAAAAGAATAAAATACTTAGGAATATATCTACCTAAAGAAACTAAAGACCTATATATGGAAAAATATAAAACACTGATGAAAGAAATCAAAAAGGACACTAATAGATGGAGAAATATACCATGTTCATGGATCAGAAGAATCAATATAGTGAAAATGAGTATACTACCCAAAGCAATCTACAGATTCAAGGCAATCCCTATCAAGCTACCAGCAGTATTTTTCACAGAACTAGAACAAATAATTTCAAGATTTGTATGGAAATACAAAAAACCTCAAATAGCCAAAGCAATCTTGAGAAAGAAGAATGGAACTGGAGGAATCAACTTGCCTGACTTCAGGCTCTACTACAAAGCCACAGTCATTAAGACAGTATGGTACTCGCACAAAGACAGAAATATAGATCAATGGAACAAAATAGAAAGCCCAGAGATAAATCCACACACCTATGGACACCTTATCTTCGACAAAGGAGGCAAGAATATACAATGGAGTAAAAACAATTTATTTAACAAGTGGTGCTGGGAAAACTGGTCAACCACTTGTAAAAGAATGAAACTAGATCACTTTCTAACACCATACACAAAAATAAACTCAAAATGGATTAAAGATCTAAACATAAGACCAGAAACTATAAAACTCCTAGAGGAGAACATAGGCAAAACACTCTCCAACATAAATCACAGCAGGATCCTCTATGATCCACCTCCCAGAATACTGGAAATAAAAGCAAAAATAAACAAATGGGACCTAATTAAAATTAAAAGCTTCTGCACAAAAAAGGAAACTATAAGTAAGGTGAAAAGACAGCCTTCTGTATGGGAGAAAACAATAGCAAATGAAGCAACTGACAAACAACTAATCTCAAAAATATACAAGCATCTTATGCAGCTCAACTCCAGAAAAATAAACGACCCAATCAAAAAATGGGCCAAAGGACTAAATAGACATTTCTCCAAAGAAGACATGCGGATGGCTAACAAACACATGAAAAGATGCTCAACATCACTCATTATCAGAGAAATGCAAATCAAAACCACAATGAGGTACCATTTCACACCAGTCAGAATGGCTGCGATCCAAAAGTCTACAAGCAATAAATGCTGGAGAGGATGTGGTGAAAAGGGAACTCTCTTACCCTGTTGGTGGGAATGCAAACTAGTACAGCCACTATGGAAAACAGTGTGGAGATTCCTTAAAAAATTGCAAATAGAACTGCCTTATGACCCAGCAATCCCACTGCTGGGCATACACACCGAGGAAACCAGAATTGAAAGAGACACATGTAACCCAATGTTCATTGCGGCACTGTTTATAATAGCCAGGACATGGAAACAACCTAGATGTCCATCAGCAGATGAATGGATAAGAAAGCTGTGGTACATATACACAATGGAGTATTACTCAGCCATTAAAAAGAATACATTTGAATCAGTTCTAATGAGATGGATGAAACTGGAGCTGATTATACAGCGTGAAGTAAGCCAGAAAGAAAAACACCAATACAGTATACTGACACATATATATGGAATTTAGAAAGATGGTAATGATGACCCTGGATGCGAGACAGCAAAAGAGACACAGATGTATAGAAGGACTTTTGGACTCTGAGGGAGAGGGTGGGATGATTTGGGAGAATGGCATTGAAACATGTATACTATCACGTAAGAAACGAAGTGCCAGTCTATGTTCGATACAGGATAGAGGATGCTTGGGGCTGGTGCATGGGGATGATCCAGAGAGATGATATGGGGTGGGAGGTGGGAAGGGGATTCAGGATTGGGAGCTTGTATACACCCGTGGTGGATTCATGTCAATGTATGGCAAAACCAATACAGTATTGTAAAGTAAAATAAAGTAAAAAAAAAAAAAAAAAAAAGCTGGCCAAAGGCTGGCCGTTACCCTCTGACTCTTGGTGACCCTATGGACTGTAACCCACCAGGGTCCTCTGTTCATGTGATTCTCCAGGCAAGAATACTGGAGTGGGTTCCCATGAACTTCTCCAGGGGATCTTCCTAAGCCAGGTATTGAACCTTTGTCTCTTACATCTCCTGCATTAGCAGGCAGGTTCTTTACCAATAGCACCACCTGGGAAGCCCATCTAGCTCTCCCTAAAAACATTGTTAGCTTTTTTTTTTTTTTATTTTTACTTTTTCATTCTGTTTACTGCACAGCTCTTTGTTCAATGGCTAGTGTTCTTTCCCCCTTCTTTCTGCACCATTACCCCCCCCCCCCCCCCCCCCACCAGTATTTGAACCATTTGGAGGTTCATACTACTTTGGACTCAATATGTTCTTGAAAATAAAGTTATGACACAAAAAACCCCTAGGACAAAATAAAAGCTAAAGGTAAGTGCCCTTCAAAACAGACTGAAGAATCCCTCTCCCTGAAAGCACATGAAATCATATGCAATACAAAAGTCAAACATAGCATACAATTCAGATTTGTTCCATATGATATTCTTTAACTAGAAACTGTTGTGTCACGTGTATTAGTGAGTTGGTCTTTGTCTGAAATCATAATGTCAAAATATTGCTGCTTACAGAATATTTCATTAGGATTTTTCTTTTAACATTGACACACTGCTGTATTTGTTTAATATTTATTTATTTGTGGCTTCACTGGGTCTTTGTTGCTGCATGTGGGCTTTCTCTTTTTGCAGAGAATGGGGGCTACTCTCCAGCTGTTGTGCTCAGTCTTCTCCTTGCAGTGTCTACTCTTCTTGCAGAGCAGGGGATCCAGGCACAGAGGCTTCAGTAGTTGCAGCATGTGGGCTTGGTAGTTGTGACTTGCTGGCCCTAGAGGGTGCAGGCTTCAGTAGTTCTGGCTCATGCGCTTAGTTGCTCCAGGACATGAGGAATCTTCCTGATCAGAGATTGAGTCTGTATCCCCTGCATTGACAGGCCAATTCTTATCCATTGCACCACCAGAGAAGTACCTCTTTAGGATCTTTTTGAGTGAAAAAACATTATACTGGAGAATGAGTTGTCAGGCATTATGGTTGCTGTGGTGAAATGTTATAAACTGAATAGCCTCTACAGGTTAAGAATGATAAATACAAAAAATTTTGCCTGTATAAAATAATGGCACTGATATGTTGCCATTCCATTTTGAAATCTTTCAGTATTTAGTAAAGACTTGTTAAAGGTGCCAGGCAGGTCTTAGCTTTCACCGCTGGAAACAGAAGGAAGGGATGCATGCCCATTCATGGGATAGGTGGGGATGGGGACTCTACAGAACACGAGGGTGATGAGACATGCTTTAAACTTCTAAAGAGGAAAAAAATCACACTTTTCAATAACCACGTGAGAAGTTCTAAGGCAATGGGGGACAGCCATTAGAAATATGATGAAAAATTATTCAGTTTTTCATCAGTTTTTCATCAACTATTCATTCACTCAGTTGTGTACGACTCTCTGTGACCCCATGAATCACAGCATGCCAGGCCTCCCTGTCCATCACCAGCTCCCAGGGTTCACTCAAACTCATGTCCATTGAGTCAGTGATGCCACCCAGCCATCTCATCCTCTGTCATCCCCTTCTTCTCCTGCCCCCAATCCCTCCCAGCATCAGGGTCTTTTCCAATGAGTCAACTCTTTGCATGAGGTGGCCAAAGTATTGGAGTTTCAGATTCAGCATCAGTCCTTCCAGTGAACACCCAGGACTGATCTCCTTTAGGATGGATTGGTTGGATCTCTCTGTAGTCCAAGGGACTCTCAAGAGTCTTCTCCAACACCACAGTTCAAAAGCATCAATTCTTCGGTACTCAGCTTTCTTCACAGTCCAACTCTCACATCCATACATGACCACTGGAAAAACCATAGCCTTGACTAGACAGACCTTTGTTGGCAAAGTAATATCTCTGCTTTTTAATATGCTATCTAGGTTGGTCATAACTTTTCTTCCAAGGAGTAAGCTTCTTTTAATTTCATGGCTGCAGTCACCATCTGCAGTGATTTTGGAGCCCAAAATAATAAAGTCTGACACTGTTTTCACTGTTTCCCCATCTATTTCCCATGAAGTATTGGGACCAGATGCCGCGATCTTCGTTTTCTGAATGTTGAGCTTTAAGCCAACTTTTTCACTCTCCTCTTTCACTTTCATCAAGAGGCTTTTTAGTTCCTCTTTGCTGTCTGCCATAAGGGTGGTGTCATCTGCAGATCTGAGGTTATTGAGATTTCTCCTGGCAATCTTGATTCCAGCTTGTGTTTCTTCCAGTCCAGCATTTCTCATGATGTGCTCTGCATAGAAGTTAAATAAGCAGGGTGACAATATACAGCCTTGACGTACTCCTTTTCTGATCTGGAACCAGTCTGTTGTTCCATGTCCAGTTCTAACAGTTGCTTGCTGACCTGCATATAGGTTTCTCAAGAGGCAGGTCAGGTGGTCTGGTATTTCTATCTGTTTCAGAATTTTCCATAGTGTATTGTGATCCACACAGTCAAAGGCTTTGGCATAGTCAATAAAGCAGAAATAGATGTGTTTCTGGAACTCTCTTGCTTTTTCCATGATCCAGCCGTTGTTGGCAATTTGATCTCTGGTTCCTCTGCCTTTTCTAAAACCAGCTTGAACATCTGGAAGTTCATGTTCACGTATTGCTGAAGCCTGGCTTGGAGAATTTTGAGCATTACTTTACTAGCATGTGAGATGAGTGCAAGTGTGCGGTAGTTTGATCATTCCTTAGCATTGCCTTCTTTGGGATTGGAATGAAAACTGACCTTTTCCAGTCCTGTGGCCACTACTGAGTTTTCCATATTTGCTCATATTTCCATATTGAGTGCAGCACTTTCACAGAGTCATCTTTCAGGATTTGAAATAGCTCAACTGGAATTCCATCACCTCCACTAGCTTTGTTCATAGCAATGCTTTCTAAGGCCCACTTGACTTCACATTCCTGGATGTCTGGCTCTAGGTGAGTGATCACACCATCGTGATTATCTTGGTCGTGTAGATCTTTTTTGTATAGTTCTTCTGTGTATTCTTGCTACCTCTTCTTAATATCTTCTGCTTCTGTTAGGTCCATACCATTTCTGTCCTTTATCGAGCCCATCTTTGCATGAAACGTTCCCTTGGTGTCTCTAATTTTCTTGAAGAGATCTCTAGTCTTTCACATTCTGTTGTTTTCCTCTATTTCTTGCCATGATTACCAATTCTTTAACATTTTTTATATTATTTACTAATAATAGTAAATTTTAAAAAGATAGCATCAGTTCATAATTTTATGATTATGTGTATTCCTAATCACTCTCCACGCTGAAAAGTATTCTCATGGTAGCAAGGTCTCTGTCCTGTTTCTAAGATAATAATCATAATGTTTCCTGTTAGGGCTTGAATGACTAGATGCCCTACAAAGTTATGAGGTCTTTCTTGAGCAGCCCCACCCTTTCTCATACCTGTCTCCCAAGAAGAGTTTATTCTCCTTTCCAGAACTCCAGTGTTACTTATTTTGTATTATGTCTCCTCATTGTATTATGAGGGTCAGAAACTCAGTTTAATTGCCTTGCTACACTCACTTGCCAGCACAGGACCTTGAACCCGGTAAGTGTTGAATAGCTTTGTGTTAAAAGTTTCTGCACCTTGAGTAAGCTTATATCTTTGGAAATCTTTCTTAAAACTTTTCCATTATTTCAGACTCCCTCTCCAACAACATTTCTACTTCAAAGTAAAAAGAGAAAAATTCTTGCAAAACCTCAGTTTCCTATAATTAGTTGCATAGAAAAAAAAATCATGTTGAAATCATGAGGTCCAATCATACATCATCCCCTGAGAATATTTCCCTTCTTTCACATAAGTATCAATCATTATCAAGAGAAATAACTATTTATTACACTCAATTCATTATTCATTACTCATAAATATTTGAGTTGAATCACTCCAGATGAGATTTGGTAATAAAAAATGCAATTTGAAGTCTCACTTTCTGTTGGAATCCTTGATTTCAGAACTTCTTAGAGCTTCAAGTATACATTTTTTTCTAAATTGTACAATGAATGAACCCAGTTTGTCCCTTACACTGGTGACCATCCATTCACTGGAAATGGAAAACAGTATCTATTTAGCTCCTCTAGAAGCTATCAGCTGCAAGATTGGTAGTTGCTATTTCCTATTCCGTTTTATAAAATCTTAATATTATTTTTAAAAGTATTAATTTACTGGTGGAAGTATAAATCAGTCCTATTTGAAATATGTACATTTATACATTTGACCTAAAAATTCTACTGTTAGGACTTTATGCTACATCTTAATGATGTGTCTATGTAGGTTCATTGGGGGATGTTAGTAACGGGGGTTATTAACATGCATCTGGAGAGAGTTTGGTACATATGGAAGCTCTCCATGCCTTATGCTCAATTTTGCTGTGAAAGTAAAACTGCTCTAAAAATGAAAGTATGTTAAAATAAATAGAAATGAATAAATAGGAAAGACTACAAGGGGAAGTTAAAGCATTAGTAATAGATGGCAAGGTAATGGATTCAGCAACTCATCTCCAGATTTTGTGAATCACCTCTATCCTTTTTCTTTCTTCTTAATTACATCTTCTTTAAAATATTGGAAATAGGCATAATTATAACACATTTGTGTTCTATAAAACTAATATAAGGCTATCCTGCCTTTCAGGAAATTTATGTGGGAAAAATCTTCTTTATAGAAGAATTCTAGGTTATAATACAGAAGAATTGATAAAATTAGTATTACCACACATTCCTTAATGAGTGAATCTAGGAAATGATTGTCAATAGCTGCTAAAGCCATTAGGTGGAAAGTTGATGGGAAACTATAATGAATGGATTAGGTCAATAGCACCAGAAACCAAAATCAATCTTAACATCACAAAAAGAGAGATTATTACATGCCTTTTGATGTAATGCAATAGAGAATGTATAGTGCCACCAGTAAACTGTTTGGGGGAGGAAAAGTCAGACTTGAATCTGATCAAGCCCCTGGATCTACCTACCAGTCCAGGAAATTCAGAGAATTGAAGAACATGTTAGGGGGAAAACATGGAGATTCTGTTGGCCAAATCCAGAGTATGGGAACTTCTATACAAATATAAACAACCTGGGTTCTTCAACATTAACAAAAATGAAGAGACAGAGAGAGAAGAGGAGAGAGAGACAGAGACAAAGAAAGAGAAAAAGAAGGAGAAAGAAAAAGAGAGAGACTATCTTAGGACATCAAACACATTTCTATTGGGGAGGAAGCTTTTCCTCTATCCTCACAGCTTCTCTAGCAGGCTTTACAAAATTTTCCTGTTAATCTAACAACAGATTAACAGGAGAAAGGGCATACACATTTATTTGATGTTAGAAGTTTTATGTGGCTTGAAGAGACTTCATAAAGAGAAGAGAAAACCCCTACAAGCAGCAGCTAGGCTTGTGAACATTTATACAATTCTCCAAAAGAGATTACATTAAAAGAGAAATGACAAGACAAAGGAAAGGGACTTTGAGCTTCAAGAGGTGGCAAGTTGTAGGTAGGCAAATATACAAGGCCGCTAGTGGTGGATAAAGGCTAGTTAATAAGATGTATTTATTGTAGACATTTTTTTTTTCAGCTCCATCTCATCTTGGGTGATAAGGTTGTTGGTTTCATCCTTGTATGGGAAGTCTTTCTTTGTCTCTGTCCCTTCATTTCTTGTTAATGTTGAAGAACTCAGGTTGTTTGTATTTGTATAGAATTTCCCATACTCTGGATTGGGCCAACAGAATCTCCATGTTTTTCCCCTAACATGTTCTCTAATTCTCTGAATTTCCTGTAGACTGGTAGTTAGATCCAGGGGCTTGATCAGATTCAAGTCTGACTTTTCCTCCCCCAAAGAGTTTATTGGTAGTACTATACGTTTTCTATTGCATTTATTTCAGAAAGAGAGGAGGATGCTTGAGAGCTCATCCTGTGTTTGCCTTTATCTCAAAATAATCCTCATGTCAGAGGGACATATTATGGGGTGATATATTCTGATCTTCTATACATCTGTAGACAAAATCTGGAATTCACATTAAAATTATCCAGTTTGGGAGGGAGTAGACAGGAATGTACGTGAATAAGATTGTGTATTGATACCCACTAAAGTAAGATGGACAGGGAGGCCTGACGTGCTCCAATTCATAGGGTCACAAAGAGTCCGAGATGACTGAGTGACTGAACTGAACTGAGCTGAAAGTAAGATGATTTGTCTATTAGCTTCAATTTTGTATGTTATTGGCTTGAACAACGCAAGCTTGAACTGCATGGTTTTTTTTTTTCAATAAATATGTTCTGTACTGCAAAAATTGGGCTTCCCAGGTGGCGCCAGTGGTAAAGAACCCGCTTGCCAATGCAGGAGACATAGGAAAGGTAGATTCAATCTCTTGGTTGGGAAGATTCCCTGGAGGAGGGCATGGCAACACACTCCAGTATTTTTGCCTGGAGAATCCGCATGGACAGAGGAGCCTGGGGAGCTATAGCCCATAGGGTTGTACAGAGTAGGACATAACTGAAGTGACTTAGTACATGCATACTGTGAGATTTGAAGTTGGTTAAATCTGAAGCTGTAGAATTGCAAATATAAATTTACACTTAAATTTTCAACTGCATGGAGGGTCAGTGCCCCTAAACCTGCACAGTTCAAGAATCAACTGCATATTTGGACCACAATAAGATATTTTAAAACAAAGAGTCTAGGTAATATTAGATTTCCCCACCCAGTTTTGTGAGAAGTAACTTGCACACAAGGAACCTGAAAAGCTGTACCCAAATGTTTTTCCTTGTATTTAGTCTAAAAATGTCTAGCTATGTATTCTTGTTAGAAAAAATTTCTATGAAAGAAATCTATGAACTGGCTTTCTTCAAGTTCCCTTGAGTAAGACTGAAAGAAACTTTGACTATACTTGCAATAAATTGTTGCCTTGACAATTATTTGAACAACCCTGAGAGACAGGTAGTGTAAATATTAGCATGCCCATTTTTTAGATAAGGAATTCTGAAATTCAGAAAAGTGGACTTTCCCAAGGTCAGAGAGTTCTACCTGAATAATTGGAAGAATAATTAGTCATGTGATACTTAGTTGGGTGGTATATCTTCTGCTCAAACTGCTTCTCCACTGCCCTCCACTTCCTTGAAAAATGGAGGGAGATGTCAATTATGTTAACCCCACAGAAGCCAAGCTGTCTGTGCTGCTGAGTATTAGACATCCTCTTTTTTATCTTGACACTATTGATTTGAGTTTAGATGTGCACAATGAAAGAACCATCCTCCTTTCTTTGTGGATCATTCTGACATATGATCACTATAATATCATACTACTAGAGCTTTACTAGGGGCTTTTCTGATAGCTCAGCTGGTAAAGAGTCCACTTGCAATGCAGGAGACCCTGGTTCAGTTCCTGGGTCAGGAAGTTCCCCTGGAGAAGGGATAAGCTACCTACTTCAGTATTCTTGGGCTTCCCAGTGGTTCAGGTAGTAAAGAATCCACCTGCAATGTGGGAGACCTCAGTTCAATCCCTGGGTTGGGAAGATTCCCTGGAGGAGGGCATGGCAACCCACTCCAGTATTCTTGCCTGGAGAATCCCCTTGGACAGAGGAGCCTGGCAGGCTACAGCCCATGGGGTTGCAAAGAGTTGGACACAACTGAGTGACGAAGCACAAGAACCTTACTATAAGAAGATTGCTTCATGTATGAGAGGTTATTTTAAGGCCACTTAATGTTATTCATTTAGAGGAAAATACAGTACATTTCTCAGACTGGATGTGAAAGGAATATAAGACATTGGCTTGCAAACTATGATGTCTCTTCTTTGTCAGTCAGACCACTGGTATTCCTCGTATTCTATGCTCATTTTCCTTTTGTAAGTCATCTAAAATATTTTAGTCTGTTTCAACTCTATCTCAAAGAAATAAAAAAAGGCTTTTGTCCATTCTTGTTCCAGAAAATTAATGTTAAAGCAGAGTAGCCTTCTGGGTGAGGATGATGATAGTTGTAACTAAAGTCATGTCAACTTGAAAAAACACAAAACACCACACAGCACAAGGGTTGTGTATTTCAGTTTTATTCAGGGACCTAACTGAGGACTATAACCCAGGAGACAGCCACTCAGTAGCTCTGAGGAAGCTGTTCCAAAGAGGTGGACAGAGCAGCCAGTTTCTATGTGAGTTTTGGCTGGGGAATGTGTGCAGTCAGGGATACCTCTTGGCAAAAGATGCTGCTGGTCACAAAGAACAAATATCTCAAGTTAATGATTTTAGTGCTTTTCTATGTATGGAAAGATACAAGCAACTGGATTCATTAAAATTGATCCTGAGATATACATCTAACCCTCTAAGGGGCCTGCTTGTCCCAAGCACAGAGAACTCTGTTCTCATCTTCATTTTCTCTGCCTGGAGCATAGAGTGTAATGTTGGTCGGAGACTGAAGGGGTTAATCTTTATGTAACTGGGTGGTAAACAACACCTTTTGTTTTTTGTTTGCAGTTTTTTAGACATAAGTAAAAGTATAACCCAAAAGGAAGCTCACACACCATTTAATTTGGCAACAGCAAATTCTTTAAGTAGCACATAGGAGAATGAAATTGAAATGGAGCAGAACTCTATGGTCCTTGTCCGCCATGTCCTCTGCCTGCCTTTTGTCTGTGGAAAAGCTTTAGCCAAAGAATAAGTTTAATCAGAGAAGTGAGAACATGTAGAAACAAAGGAAAACAGTCAAAGGAGACCAAATAATAATGTTTAACTGCTTAAATTATCCAGCTCTTTTGCAACCCCATGGACTGTAGCCTGCCAGGCTCCTCTGTCCATAGGATTTCCCAGGGAAGAATACTGGAGTGGATTGCCATTTCATTCCCCTAACCTTGCCTATTTATTGGCTTTTGAGAAGCATGCAGCCAGACCCCGCTTTCGGTTACAAAATGACATGTATGGGCTGTGAGTAGGCTTTCTCAGGGAACGCTTTTTCATGTGGAAAGACTAAAACATGCCCTAAGTATAAAGATAATAACAGAGCTTTCAGTCTATTAGCAAATATTGATTTTTGACAGTACCACGTAGGTCAGCACTCTGGCATTAGATCTCTATAAGCTGGAGAGAAACAGAATAGAAGCACAGTAATAACTTACTTCAGTTTACGAAAGAAAAGGCCAAGAAAGGGTGAACTTCAGCAAGAAATGAAAAACCAGTTCTCCACAATCAAGGCAACCAGATTCTCTTCCAAATTTTACTATTTTATATATATATATAATTTTTTTTTTTTCCGCCACATGGCTTGCAGAATCTTAGTTCCCTGACCAGCGATTGAACCAAGGTCCTCAGCAGTGAGTATGGAGTAATGATCACTGTACCACCAGGAATTCCTTCCTGCAATGATTCTGATAGCAATCTATTAGATACTGGTAAGTTTGAAGCAGAAGCAATGGAAGGATTATAACAACTTGGAACTCTAATCTGAGTTAATCAGTACTTAAAAAGATTAAGCAATTGAGAGGATGAGAGGGGGGAGAGGTAATATAAATGCTTTAAATTCTCATTTAACACTGCTGAAGTCAGCACATCTAAAACTAATTAATGATAAAAATAATAGTATAATGAAAATACTAGCAGCCAACCTTTTTAAAGTACTAATGGGGTAAGGGTGGCAAAATGAGTGAAAGGAGTCAAAAAGTATAAACTTTACTTATAAAATGAATAAGTCCTGGGAATGTAATGTACAGCATGGCTACTGAAGTTAATACTGCATGGCATGTGTGAATGTTGTTTAGAGAGTAGGTCTTAAAAGTGGAATGGTATTACTATTGCTACTGTTCTTTTTAAGTTAATCAATGATGATTGTACAACATGTGATTATATTTATTGTCACTGAATCGCATACTTAAAAATGAATAAAATGATTATCCTTACATATATTTTATTATAATTTTCTGGGCAACTGATCAAGATTATTTCAAAATTTTATCAAAGACTTTATGAATTTAGGTTGGACTTCAAAAAAGAAAGCCATGGACTTGCCTGGTGATCCAGTCGTTAAGACTCTACAGTTTCAATATAGGGGGCACCGGTGCAAACCCTGGTTAGGGGACTAAGGTCCCATATGCCATATGATGTGGCAAATAAATACATAAGTAAACCATGATTTAGAAAGAAAAAAATCTGCAGAGTTTGGAAGACTATGATAAGAAATATTTGGAAGATAAAAGTAGGAATGTTGTATAAACATTTAATATGATCTGATTGATACAAACTGTTAACTAGTATAAAAAGTCTTATAGGCAATAAATGGATTTGGAGGAAAAGATAGTTTACAAATAATATAAAATATAATTATAAAATACCATAGCTTCAGGGCTATTATAACAAGAGTATTTTGTCTATGGACCACAAACAAAATACTAATAGAAGATAAATGAATCCTTACATCATACACAAAAATTGACTCAAAATGGATCAAAGACTTAAACATAAGACCTGAAATTATAGAGCTCCTAGAAGAAAACAAGCAAACCACTTCTTGATATTGGCTTTTGTAGTGATTTCTTGATATGACACCAAAAGCACAGATGACATTAGGTAATTGAGACAATATTAAATAAAAAAGATTATGCACAGCAAGGGAAACAATCAACCAGATGAAAAAGAAAGCTATAGAAAGGGCAAAAATATCTGGATATCATATATCTGATAAAAATTAATGTGCAAAGTATGTAAGGAACTCTTACAATTCAATAGCAAAACAAAAAAACCCCACAGAAAACCAAAACCACAACAAAAAACACACTAAAGTAAAATAACCTGATTCTAAAATGGACAAAGGAACTGAACAGATGTTTTTCCAAAAAGAAGACATACAAATGGCCAACAGATTTATGAAAGGTACCCAACATCACTAATCATCAGAGAAATGCAAATCAAAACTGCAGTGAGATACCACCTCACACCTGTTGGGATAGCTATTATCATAAAAGACAAAAAATAACAAGTGCTGTGGAGTTGTAAATAAAGGAATCCTTACATACTGTCAGTAGGAATATAAATTTATATAGCTCTTACCAAACCAGATTCACCTGTTGGATGTGCAGCAAGCTAAATGCAGAATCTTCCAAGATTTGCAGCAGAGGAAAGGTTTATCCGCAAGGTAATTGAGCCAGAAGACAACAGAACACATCTCAAACTCACCTTTCTCAAGGCTGGGGGCTCAGAGTATGTATGAGAGAAAGCTAAGGTGTGGAGGCTATGGGGAAAGGTGATTGAAGATAAGAAAAAGGTGAGATAATCAGCAGTCTTCACCCTTTCCTGGTGGCTCAGAGGTTAAAGCGTCTGTCTGCAATGTGGGAGACCTGGATTCGATCCCCGTGTCAGGAAGATACCCTGGAGAAGGAAATGGCTAACCAATGCCAGTATTCTTGCTTGGAGAATCCCATGGATGGAGGAGCCTGGTGGGCTACAGTCCACGGGGTCGCAAAGAGTCGGACACGACTGAGCGACTTCACTTTCACTTTTCTTTTCACAGGGCAACAGATGCACCTAAGCTACAAGCTTCTTCATAGGATGAAAATGTGGTGTTAGCATGTTCTGAGGGTGGAGTTTTTGGCTCTTTGACATCAGAAGGTCACCAATCAGACACTCATGCACGCCCAGTTGAAAGAGTGATGGTCTCAACAAGTCTTAACTAGCTCAAGCCCAAACTAGACACAGCTGACTCCAAGTTCCTGAAAAACAACTTGGGCAAATACCTTATTGTTTAGGCTTGGAGAACATGCAAGTTTTTGTTAAAATAATTAAAGAGAGCTTGATCAGCAAAAGCAGATTATAGTTCATTCTTTCTTCAGCAAGTTATAGTTTAATGGATCCAACTACTGATGACTACCCTTAGTAGTCACTATGGAAATCAGGATAAAGCTTCCACAAAAAAAAGGAAAAAAAAAATGCTAATAGAAGACAGACACATTTGAACCTTATAATGGTAATGTGAGCACCTGGCACTTATAGCAGAATTTTTAGGGAAAAGCCTACATATGGAAGGTGGCAAAAAGCCTGGTAATTTTTTACCCACACTAGTGAGCAAAGACTTTCCACCATGAGTTCCCTCTACATAAAGGAGAAGTTTCATTTGCAAAAGATTCCAAAGAAGAATTGTGGTTCTAAAAATGATTAAAGTATCTAAGGCACTCAGTTTAACAAGAATAATGGAAACAGGGAGCTCCCTGATGGCCTGCTGGCTCAGATTCAGGGCTTTCACTGCTGTGGCCTGGGTTCAGTCCCTGATTAGGGAACTGAGATCCCATAAGCCAAACAAAAAAAAAAAAAAAAAAGAAGAATGAAAAGAGAAAAATATAATAAAATGTAGGCAGATAGACATTTCTAAGTATTTCAGGATCATAACCATTCCACAAATGCCCTGAGACACTATCACCCTAAGTAATAAAATTGATTCACTATTGGTCTTTTTCACCAACCTCTATAAAGACTTTGAAAAACCTTCAGGTTTATTGGGCTCCTAATATGATAAAATTTAAGTTTTATTCAGTTCAGAGCTTCAATTTTCTGTAGTTTGACTTGAAAAATAGACTTGACCCCCCAAAAAAGTCTACCTTTTATTATAAGAATGACTGAAGGATTTAAACTATTCATCTGGAAACTAATATAGAGTAAAAGCATATAGTAACTAATTGTGTATATATACATATATAGTAGATATTAGGACTTCCCTGGTGGCTCAGACAGTATAGCATCTGCCTACAATGTGGGCAACCTGGGTTCGATCTCTGGGTTGGGAAGATCTTCTGGAGAAGGAAATGACAATCCACTCCAATACTCTTGCCTGGAAAATCCCATGGATGGAAAAGCGTGGTAGGCTACAGTCCACGGGGTCACAAAGAGTTGGACACGACTGAGTGATTTCACTTTCATAGTAGATATTATTCAGACATGAAAAAAGCAGGAAATCTTGCTATTTGTGACTACATGGATGGAAACTGGGGGCATTGTCAGAAGTGAAATCAGTCAGGCAGAGAAAGACAAACATCATGTGATATCACCTATACATGGAATATAAGAGAACAGGCAAACAAACAAACAAAAACAAAACAAACATAAAAAACAAAAGTCACAGATACAGAGAACAGGTTGGTGATTGCCAGAGGTAGAGGGTGAAGAGTTGGCAAAATGGATGAAGGGGATCAAAAGGTACAAACTTCTAGTTAAAAAATAAATAAGTCATGGGGATGTAATATACCACATGCTGGCCATAGTTAATAATACTGTATTGTATATCTGAAAGATGCTAAGACAATAGATCTTAAAAGTTCTCATCACAAGAAAAAAATTGTAACTATCTATGGTGACAGATGTTAACTAGACTTGTGGTGGTCATTTGGTAATATATATAAATGATGAATTAAAAATTTTTTTCAAATTAATTTATTTTTTATTGAAGGGTAAAAAAGAATTAAAAGAAAAGAAATGCCCACTGGTCAGATAACAAATGATATACAAAAATCTGCCCAGGCACTACTTAACTGAATAAATTCAGATTCAACTCCCTATAGGAATGACAACCAGAAACGTCTACATGTTAAAGAAAGAACATGGACCCTTATATGACTGAAACAGTAGTTTTAATGCACTTTTAGCTGGGTAGATCTTTTGGCAATATAGTTTGTGGGCAATCATTGAGTTGCAATTTTCTTTATCTTGAGAAAATTAAACAGCTTCCCACTCTAAATTTCAATAATTCTAGTCATTTAAAAAATAATGTATTTGATGTTCAACTTAGTTATAAAATAAAGAGGTGCTCTATTTTTGTTAAAGCAACTAGATGAATAAACTACTAAAATTAGAGTTAGTTTATGCACACAAATGCCTCAAAATATTGAACAGTTATAAAGTTTTTATAGCTGATGAATAATTAGTGAGTGTTTTACTTTAATAAGAAATTTAAAAATGGTTAAATCTTTTCATTTGTAGCTCTCATGAAATACAGACTAGAGAGTATATAATTTAATATACATAATAATCTCATGGACAGCTGGGAAACCCAAAACTCATCTAAGAGATTGCATTTTTATTCATGTACGTGCAATTTACTCTAGAGTAGATTATTTTTTAATTGTATGTGTTTGAAGGAATTTAGTTATATCAAAAGAGATGAAACAATAACATATGCTTCACTCTGCAAGCTTTTACAAAAATACAGCAGACAATGAGATACTGCATTGTAGGCTTAACAGTTCTCTTTTTTAATGCTCCACAACCATCTGTCACATATTTCCTAGGACAGATCTGTTGTAATATCCTTTCTGATCATCTCCATAAACTTGTACAGTTCTCTAGGAATGCAAATATTTTAAATATTTTGGCAAGTGGGAAATGAATAAATTAAGTTAGTATCCATTAAAATGAAAACATACATCTATCAAAAAAGAAAACCCACAGGAAGTCCCAAGAGACATGGAATAACAGGTTTAGGAAACATCTTGATTGTTTACAGGAGTGCATGCCTGCCGGTTAAGTATTTACATATAGCTAAGGGGAACAGGCCCTAATTCTGCTCAGCCCCTCAAATCTCCAGACACACTTTCTCAAATAAACATGGTTCCACCTCTGTTCGTTGCTCCATTTCCGTCCATCTGTTTTGGTAATTGCTTTTCCTTCCTCATTATAGTTTCCAGTGTCTGGACAGGCTTATCCTGTTTCCTCCGGATGGTGTTTTTGTTTGTAGTCAGTTCCCGATTCCTCTTCCTGTTCCCCTTTTATCCAGTTTTGTTTGACCTTTCATTTGCACTGTGGGCTCCTTACACAGAACATTCTAAGCATGATTCCAACAACCATCCAACTTTAGGCAAAATAGCTGGAATACTCTGGGATTTGACCTTAATATCATAATCATTACATACACAATCATTACATACATTACATTACAATGCATCATTACATACATACACACAATCTTGGAAAATTGAGAACAGGGTAGATGGGGGAGTGGCTAAATGCTTTAAAAGTATTATGGCATCTAAGTTGTGTAGCTACATATAGACATAGTTGATAAAATTCTACTTGAAAAGTCACAAAACAAGAGAGAGTATTTAACTCTGTTTTAGTGTTGGGACAATAGGGTGGAAAGGATATACATCACTCTGAAGTCCAGCTAATAAGCTGTGAAATAAAGGGAAGGTATCAAAAGCTGAAAGAAGTCACTAGCAAAAAGTCCAACTTGCTGCCAGGAAAAGGGGAACTCGGTTATAGCTATGGAGATAGGAGGAAGAGTCACTGTAAAAGACTGAGGGACTTGTTGAGACAGGCTATTCTCCAAGGGTTTCTTGCATTTCTGCACAACTAGCAAACAGGGCACTGATTGCCCTTTGTTCTAAACTACGTTTCCAAGGATATTTGTTTAACAGACTGCCTTGGAAGATAGAGATAGTGTTTCTCTTCAGAGCAAAGGATAAGTTGGCTTATTTTCCAGTGTAGTAAAAATAATGTTTTCTTCTAGAAGGTCATGTGTGCTTATAGTTTTATAGTGCATTTTAAAAGAAATTCCTGTTCCCTAAGCCCAAGGTTCCTTTCCTATTAAGGAACCCATTGTATGCATGGGTATAAACTGGCCCTCATGTCATTCTGTGAACACTGGGATTTGGGCAAATGGTGCAAAAATGCCTTACTCTGGCTACTGCTTTTGCTGCGAGTAATAAACTACCTGCAGTCCCTACACAGGAGTCTCCTGTCTTCTATAAGCATCCGTGAAATTGCAAAAGCCTAACTAGATAACTAGCACATACAGTAAAATCTCAGATCCTCTCAAGTTCTTGATAGGGGCCCAAGCTCACATTTTAGGATTATATGAGCCCCTGATCCAGGGGAATCAAAGTAGGAGATGAGACATGGAGTCAGAGGATTCAGCTTCCAAGTCAGTCAAAGAGGAACAGTTCTTGAGCCCTATTTCCTCATGAAATGGACACACAAGACTCCAAACAAGTGCCAGTTCTGTTACTTGGCGTTGGCAGTGGTTTGGTGGTAGTCATGGTTAGAAACCCCAGGTATCCAAGAAGTCTGAATAGAAGAGTTCAGATAGCTCTGTAGACGTCTCCATGGAGAATTCATGGGTGTTGCTGTCCTATCAGTTCAGTTCAGTTCAGCCCCTCAGTCGTGTCCGACTCTTTGTGACCCCATGAACCACAGCATGCCAGGCCTCCCTGTCCATCACCAGCTCCCGGAGTCTACCCAAACCCATGTCCATCCAGTCAATGATGCCATCCAACCATCTCATCCTCTGTCATCCCCTTCTCCTCCTGCCCTCAATCTTTCCCAGCGTCACAGTCTTTTCCAGTGAGTCAGTTCTTTGCATCAGGTGGCCAAATTATTGGAGTTTCAGCCTCAATATCAGTCCTTCCAATGAACACCCAGGACTGATCTCCTTTAGGATGGACTGGTTGGATTTCCTTGCAGTCCAAGGGACTCTCAAGAGTCTTCTCCAACACCACGGTTCAAAAGCATCAGTTCTTCAGTGCTCAGCTTTCTTTATAGTCCCACTCTCACATCCATACATGAGCACTGGAAAAACCATAGCCTTGACTAGACGGACCTTTGTTCGCAAAGTAATGTCTCTGCTTTTCAATATGCTGTCTAGGTTGGTCATAACTTTCCTTCCAAGGAGTAAGCATCTTTTAATTTCATTGGTGCAATATAGTGCCATAGAAATTCTTGACACCTCAGTCTGTGGACATTAGTGGGTTGATAATTTCCAAGTTCTTCTCATCTATAGCTGTAGGTTCTACATGTGCCCCACAAGATTTCTTAAAGGAAGAGAGGATCAAGATGAGCCTGCTGAGTGCCCATTTTGAATAGCAATTATGGGACAAAGACTGATATCAGACACTAGAGCAGGAGTCAGGAAACATTTTAAGGGCCAGATAGTAAGCAGTTTAGTCTGTGTGGGCCATTCCATCTCTGTGGCACTTATAGAGCTCTGCTATTATAGGGCAAAAGTAGCCATGAGCTACATTCCAACATAACTTACAAAAATAGGAAGCAGCTGAATTTGGACTGTGGGTGGTAGTTTGCTGACTATTGCACTAGAAGATTGCTCTCTGTAGGCTGACTTCCACAGTGTACGACCTCCGTAATCCTTCCGGTTTGATGCTCTGCTTTCACTATCTTAAAATTCCCAGTACTTTTCAAATGAGGATCTCTATATTTGCCTATATCCTATGTAGCTGGTCACTGGTTATATACAATCTTTTTGCTATCATATCTCTCTAGGTCTGAAGAAAACCGAATTGATCTGAAATACAGAGAGTATAATCATGAGATAAGGTCAGATGTATGATATTAGTTATGTGCCAGAGGAGCCTTAGAGATAAAATATTTCCTGATCTAGCAGCAAGAAAATTAAGAACCTGCCTTTTATCATAATAATACTGGAATATATAAAGAAGAAATGTGTCTGTCTGAAGAATGACTACCTAGGGGTCCAGTAGGCAATATTCCAGACTGCTGTGATGAAGGATTCTATGTGCATGGATTCAGAACACTTCCTAACACCATACACAAAAATAAACTCAAAATGGATTAAAGACTTAAATGTAAGGCCAGATACTATAAAACTCTTACAGGAAAATATACGCGGAACACTCTTTGACATAAATCACAGCAGGATCCTCTTTGACCTACCTCCTAGAGTCACGGAAATAAAAAAAAAATAAACAATCGGGATTTAATTAAACTTAAAAGCTTTTCCACAGTCAAGGAAACTATAAACAAGATGAAAAGACAACTCTGAGAATGAGAGAAAATAATTGCAAATGAAGCAAGCGACAAAGGATTAAGTTCCAAAATATACAAGCAGCTCGTGCAGCTCAATATTAGAAAAACAAACAACCCAATCAAAAAGTGGGTGGAAGACCTAAACAGACATTTCTCCAAAGAAGACATACAGATGGCCAAAAACACATGAAATGATGTTCAACATCCCTCATTATTAGAGAAATGCACGTCAAAACTACAATGAAATATGACCTCACACCTGTCAGAATGGCCATCATCAAAAAAATCTACAAACAATAAATGCTGGTGAGGATGTGGAGAAAAGAGAATGATCTTGCAGTGTTGGTGGGAGTGTAAATTGATAGAGCCACTATGGAGAACAGTGTGGAGATTCCTTAAAAAAACAGAATGAAACTACCATATGACCCAGCAATCCCACTACTGGGTATATACCCTGAGAAAATAAAAATCCAAGAAGACACACATACCCCAATGTTCGTTGCAGCTATTTACAATAGCTAGGACATGGATATCTATTAATGAATAAGTGAATAAAGGAGATGTGGTACATATATACAATGGAATATTATTCAGCCATAAAAAGGAATGAGTTGCAGTCACTTGTAGTGAGGTGGATGAACCTAGAGCATGTTATGCAGAGTGAGTAAGTCAGAAAGAGAAAAACAAATATAGTATATTAACACATATATATGGAATCTAGAAAAATGGTACTGATGAACCCATTTGTAGGGCAGGAATAAAGACACAGATATAAAGAATAGACTTTTGGATGGAGAGTGGGACAAGAGGGTGGGACAAAGTGAGAGAGTAGTAATTATGTACATATACACTACTATGTGCAAAATAGATAGCTATTGGGAAGCTGCTATATAACACAATGATCTCAGTTTGGTGCTCTGTAATAACCTAGAGGGCTGGGTGAGAGGGAGGCTTAAGAGGGAGAGGATATATGTGTGTGTGTATATGTATATATATATATAGCTGATTCACATTGTTGCACAGAAGAAACCAACACAACATTGTAAAGCAATTATCCTCCAACTAAAAATAAATTTTTAAAACTATATTTAAACAATAAAAAGTACTCTAGTACTCTAGAGGGGCTATAACGTACTTCATATGGATATACTCAATGATATTGCAGCAACTTTGTATGGAGACAGACGGTTACTAGACTTATTATGGTGACCAATCCATAATGTATCTAAATGTCAAATCACTAAGTTATATACCTGAAACTAAAATAACATTGAATGTCAACTATACTTCAATAAAAAAATTAAAAAAAAAAAGGATTCAATGTATAGTAAGAATCTGTTGCTAAAAGGTCAAGGCTAAAGTCAATAGGAACCTATTGATTCCTAAAACAGATCACTTCTTGCCTTGTGTCCAAGTATTATAATTTCAATTATAATATGGTTTCTCATATAAGTCTCTCCAAGAATTTAATATTGAGTTGGTCAGAATAGCCAATCCTCTTGCCAGTTAAATTTCTCATTGTAGTTAAATACATTGGTACTGCCATTTATATATCAATCTGATACTTCAGTGAGCCTGGGCTCTTGGCAAATTGACAAAATTAATCGAAATGAAGACCCTACACAGAAGTGATGACTTCAGCAAGGCAGATGCTATCTTGAGAAGCCATCTTCTTCACCATATGCCTTCTTTTAGTTTTTTTTTGTTTGTTTGTTTTATTTTTTATTTATTTATTTTTTTTAAATTTTAAAATCTTTAATTCTTTGCTAATCCATTAGAAACCTTTATGCAGGGAAGTTATAGGATTGACTCCAAATCTGGTGATAGTTTGAAAGAAGGAATGGATAGAGATAGATTGGTGGGATAGAGTGAGAAAGGAAAGTAAGGAGGGAAGTGAGAAGGGGGTGGGGATCAGAAACATTCCAACATGTTTGGGTCTGATAGTTTGCATGAATTCTCTAAGAGTTAGCCTTTCTACTCAGCCTAGTAATAGAGAGTGTAGAATTACCTCACATGTACCCTTCATCTCACCAAATGATCAGTGTGAAGACAGGATGAAAGGTAATCTTTTTCATATGTGGTGAGTTTGCCCAAGGACAGCTAAGATTTAGAACAGCATGCTTTAATTATGAGGAATGTTTCCTTAAAGATATTTGATTACTATTAAATACAGTCCATGAGATCAATGTTTAATTTTAAAAAGGAAGTTTGCTTTTGATTCTAATAGCTGTAAAATTCTGTTAAAGAAAGAAATCAGAAGAATTTTCTCAAATCCAAGCTTGCATAAATGAGATATGGAAAAGTAAGATACAAGAAAGACATCGTAAATGAAAACACATTTTCAACTTAAGTATGTCATTTTTTAAAAAAACATAGGATGACTTTCATAAAAATAAAAAGTTAAAAGGTTATTTAAAAGTAAGTTACAAAAACTAAAGGGTAATTTACAAACACTGGTGACATGGCAAAGAATAAAATGAGCTGTAAATATCTGGATTAGTATCTAAGAACCAAACAGTTGTTGAAGACTTTATATAAAGCAACCTACAATGCATGCTTTTTTGTTACTAAAAAGAAGCTTTAGAAAGGTTCCAAAACTGCTAATTGATTACCTACATTTTTTAAAGGAACTATTGTAGGGAAATTAGAATATCCATATTATATTATGATGGAGTCTTTCCCTCAACCTTGGAATCTAGTTGAGGGAGAAAGGGCACTCATAAAAACCAAATGAATTTTATGCAATACTGGACAAGTAAAATCATAAAAAGCAATGCTGAAAAAAATTTAGCCCTTAAGCATTTTTATGCAAATAGAACAATTATTTTTTAAATTGAAAAAATCACACGAGACTATTGGAGAGGAAAAACTCTCGTTTGACTTTTCACCTTTGCGGTCATGAGAGTTAAAAAAACAAAAAGAATAACAGGAGAAAGGGCACATAATTTTTATTTATATTTACATGCATGGGAGTTACAGGAAAGAAGTAAAACTCCAGAAGTTAGACTCAGGGCTTATAAATCAAGTTAACAATAAAAAAGCAGGGAGGGTTTCGGCTTCAAGGGATGATAAATTGTGAGAAAATGACTAGGAAAATATATGAGGGAACTGATAGAAGATAAGGGCTGTTTTAGTGAGGTCTATTTATGTTTCAAAAGCAGAGACATTACTTTGCTGACTAAGGTCCATCTAGTCAAGGCTATGGTTTTTCCTGTGGTCATGTATGGATGTGAGAGTTGGACTGTGAAGAAGACTGAACACTGAAGAATTGATGCTTTTGAACTGTGGTGTTGGAGAAGACTCTTGAGAGTCCCTTGGACTGCAAGCAGATCCAACCAGTCCATTCTGAAGGAGATCAGCCCTGGGATTTCTTTGGAAGGAATGATGCTAAAGCTGAAACTCCAGTACTTTAGCCACCTCATGCGAAGAGTTGTCTCATTGGAAAAGATTCTGATGCTGGGAGGGCTTGGGGGCAGGAGCGGAAGGGGCTGACAGAGGATGAGATGGCTGGATGGCATCACTGACTGGATGGACGTGAGTCTGAGTGAACTCTGGAAGTTGGTGATGGACAGGGAGGCCTGGCGGGCTGTGATTCATGGTGTCACAAAGAATAGGACACGACTGAGCGACTGAACTGGACTGATTTATGCACAGGGGAACTAAGCACGGGCTGCTGTGACCGGTGCACTAAGCGAAGCCAAGAAGAGCTATCCCACGTCCAAGGTCAGGGGCAGCGGCCGAGAGTCGTTACCCTGCGTTCAAGGTCAGGGGTGGCTGGGAGGAGCCATCCTGCTTCTGAGGTCAGGGGCGGCGGCTGGGAGGAGCAACCCCATGTCCAAGGAGTGGTGGCTGCATGGGCGCAGGAGGGCCTAGAGGAGCTATCCCACGTTGAAGGTCAGGAAGGGCGGTGGTGAGGAGATACCCTTGGTCCAAGGTAAGGAGCAGCGGCTGTGCTTTGCTGGAGGAGCCATGAAGAGATACCCTATGCTGAAGGTAAGAGAAACTCAAGTAAGATGGTAGGTGTTGCAAGAGGGCATCAGAGGGCAGACACACTGAAACCATACTCACAGAAAACTAGTCAATCTAATCACACTAGGACCACAGCCTTGTCTAACTCAGTGAAACTAAGCCATGCCTGTGGGGCAACCCAAGATGGGCAGGTCATGGTGGAGAGGTCTGACAGAATGTGGTCCACTGGAGAAGGGAATGGCAAGCCACTTCAGTATTCTTGCCTTGAGAACCCCATGAACAGTATGAAAAGACAAAATGATAGGAAACTGAAAGAGGAATTCCCCAGGTCAGTAGGTGCCCAATATGCTACTGGAGATCAGTGGAGAAACAACTCCAGAAGGAATGAAGGGATGGAGCCAAAGCAAAAACAATACCCAGCTGTGGATGTGACTGGTGGTAGAAGCAAGGTCTGATGCTGTAAAGAGCAATATTGCATAGGAACCTGGAATGTCATGTCCATGAATCAAGGCAAATTGGAAGTGGTCAAACAGGAGATGGCAAGAGTGAACATTGACATTCTAGGAATCAGCGAACTAACATGGACTGGAATGGGTGAATTTAACTCAGATGACCATTATATCTACTACTGCAGGCAGGAATCCCTCAGAAGAAATGGAGTAGCCATCATGGTCAACAAAGGAGTCTGAAATGCAGTACTTGGATGCAATCTCAAAAATGATAGAATGAAAAAAAAAATATGATAGAATGATCTCTGTTCATTTCCAAGGCAAACCATTCAGTATCACAGTAATCCAAGTCTATGCCCTAACAAGTAACACTGAAGAAACTGAAGTTGAACGCTTCTATGAAGACCTACAAGACCTTTTAGAACTAACACCCAAAAACGATGTCCTTTCATTATAGGGAACTGGAATGCAAAAGTAGGAAGTCAAGAGACACCTGGAGTAACAGGCAAATTTGGCTTTGGAATGGGGAATGAAGCAGGGCAAAGACTAATAGAGTTTTGCCAAGTAAATGCACTGGTCACAGCAAACACCCTCTTCTAACAACACAAGAGAAGACTCTGCACATGGACATCACCAGATGGTCAACACCGAAATCAGATTGATTATATTCTTTGCAGCCAAAGATGGAGAAGCACTACACAGTCAACAAAACAAGACCAGGAGCAGACTGTGGCTCAGATCATGAACTCCTTATTACCAAATTCAGACGTAAATTGAAGAAAGTAGGGAAAACCGCTAGACCATTCAGGTGTGACCTTAATCAAATCCCTTATGATTATACAGTGGAAGTGAGAAATAGATTTAAGGGCCTAGATCTGATAGATAGGGTGCCTGATGAACTATGAAATGAGGTTCGTGACATTGTACAAGAGACAGGGATCCAGACCATCCCCATGGAAAAGAAATGCAAAAAAGCAACATGGCTGCCTGTGGAAGCCTTACAAATAGCTGTGAAAAGAAGAGAGGCGAAAAGCAAAGGAGAAAAGGAAAGATATAAGCATCTGAATGCAGAGTTCCAAAGAATAGCAAGAAGAGATAAGAAAGCCTTCTTCAGCGATCAATGCAAAGAAATAGAGGAAAACAACAGAATGGGAAAGACTAGAGATCTCTTCAAGAAAATTAGAGATACCAAGAGAACATTTCATGCAAAGCTGGGCTCAGTAAAGGACAGAAATGGTATGGACCTAACAGAAGCAGAAGATATTAAGAAGAGGTGGCAAGAATACACAGAAGAACTGTACAAAAAAAATCTTCATGACCCAGATAATCACGATGGTGTGATCACTCACCTGGAACCAGACATCTTGGAATGTGAAGTCAAGTGGTCCTTAGAAAGCATCACTACGAACAAAGCTAGTGGAGGTGATGGAATTCCAGTTGAGCTGTTTCAAATCCTGAAAGATGATGCTGTGAAAGTGCTGTACTCAATATGCCAGCAAATTTGGAAAACTGAGCAGTGGCCACAGGACTGGAAAAGGTCAGCTTTCGTTCCAATCCCAAAGAAAGGCAATGCCAAAGAATGCTCAAACTACTGCACAATTGCACTCATCTCACATGAAACGTAACGCTCAAATTCTCCACGCCAGGCTTCAGCAAATCATGAACCATGAACTTCCTGATGTTCAAGCTGGTTTTAGAAAAGGCAGAGGAACCAGAAATCAAATTGCCAACATCTGCTGGATCATGCAAGAGAGTTCCAGAAAAACATCTATTTCTGCTTTATTGACTATGTCAAAGCCTTTGACTGTGTGGATCACAATACACTGTGGAAAATTCTGAGACAGATGGGAATACCAGACCACTAGTCCTGCCTCTTGAGAAATCTGTATGCAACTCAGGAAGCAACAGTTAGAACTGAACATGGAACAACAGACTGGTTCCAAATAGGAAAAGGAGTACGTCAAGGCTGTATATTGTCACCCTGTTTATTTAACTTCTTTGCAGAGTACATCATGAGAAACGCTGGACTGGAAGAAAGACAAGCTCGAATCAAGATTGCTGGGAGAAATCTCAGTAACCTCAGATATGCAGATGACACCATCCTTTTGGCAGAAAGTGAAGAGGAACTAAAAAGCCTCTTGATGAAAGTGAAAGAGGAGAGTGAAAAAGTTGGCTTAAAGCTCAACATTCAGAAAACGAAGATCATGGCATCCGGTCCCATCACTTCATGGGAAATAGATGCGGAAACAGTGGAAACAGTGTCAGACTTCATTTTTTGGGGCTCCAAAATCACTGCAGATGGTGACTGCAGCCATGAAATTAAAAGACGCTTACTCCTTTAAAGAAAAGTTATGACCAACTTAGATAGCATATTCAAAGGCAGAGACATTACTTTGCCAACAAAGGTCTGTCTAGCCAAGGCTATGGTTTTTCTAGTGGTCATGTATGGATGTGAGAGTTGGACTGTGAAGAAGGCTGAGTGCTGAAGAATTGATGCTTTTGAACTGTGGTGTTGGAGGAGACTCTTGAGAGTCTCTTGGACTGCAAGGAGATCCAACCAGTCCATTCTGAAGGAGATCAACCCTGGGATTTCTTTGGAAGGAATGATGCTAAAGCTGAAACTCCAATACTTTGGCCACCTCATGAGAAGAGTTGACTCATTGGAAAAGACTCTGATGCTGGGAGGGATTGGAGGCAGGAAGAGAAGGGGATGACAGATGATGAGATGGCTGGATGGCATCACTGACTCGATGGACATGAGTCTGAGTGAACTCTGGGAGTTGGTGATGGACAGGGAGGCCTGGCGTGCTGCAATTCATGGAGTCACAAAGAATAGGAGTCGACTGAGCGACTGAACTGGAGTGATTCATGCAAACTCATCTTGGTGTTGATTCCTTGTCTCCAGTGATAAGAATTGTACTTCTCTCTCTCTCTGATGATGCTGGGGGGCTACCTTCCTTAAAGGAAATTTTATGCCTTGCTTTTAGGCAAATAAAGAGAAGGCAGAAAACTCTTCCCTAATCTGTTTTTTTTTAATTATTATTACTGTTATTTTGGCCACATGCATGGCTTGTGGGATCTTAGTACCCTGACCAGGGATTGAACATGGGCCCCAGCAGTGAAAGCACCAAGGCCTAACTACTGGACTTCCAGGGAGTTCCCCTAAACCTGTTGATTCTTAATTGGCTTCAGCTCTAATTAATCCTCATGCCAAAGTGGTTTATAATGAGGTTACTCTTGCAGATTAAGGCAGTTCACCCAGATGGCCAGGCTAAATATTTGTGATAGGAATATTGACAAGAAAGATTACTCTTTGGGCTTCATGGACACAGGAAGTGTTTCCTCAGGAAGCAATAACAAAATTGCTATTTCCTATTATGAAATATTGAAACAAGTTTATAACAGTTTTTTACTGATTATAAAGTGTTACATGTTGCTGAAAATGGAAAATTAAGAAAGTTCAGAAAAAATAACTCCATCATCCAGAGATACCATCATTGTGACATTTTTTTCCACATTAATTTTAAACCAGTTTTAATTGTTATATTTTATATATGTAAGAACATATAGCTGGGATGGCAGAAAAATCCCTCTTGAATGCCAAGTCTAATTAGTATGTACTGAAGTATGGAATGGAGAAAGCAATTAAAGCTCAGTCCAGTTCAGTTCAGTTCAGTCACTCAGTCGTGTCCGACTCTTTGCAACCCCATGAACCTCAGCATTCCAGGCCTCCCTGTCCATCACCAACTCCTGGAGTTAACCCAAACTCATGTCCATCTAGTTGGTCTTGCCATCCAATGATCTCATCCTCTGTTGTCCCCTTCTCCTCCTGCCCTCAATCCCTCCCAGCATCAGGGTCTTTTCAAATGAGGCAGCTCTTCAAATCAGGTGGCCAAAGTCCTGGAGTTTCAGCTTCAACATCAGTCTTACCAATGAACACCCAGGACTGATCTTTAGGATGGACTGGTTGGGTCTCCTTGCAGTCCAAGGGACTCTCAAGAGTCTTCTCCAACACCACAGTTCAAAAGCATCAATTCTTCAGTGCTCAGCTTTCTTTATAGTCCAACTCTCACATCCATACATGACCACTGGAAAAACCATAGTCTTGAGTAGACGGACCTTTGTTGGCTAAGTAATGTCTTTGCTTTGTTATATGCTATCTAGGTTGGTCATAGCTTTCCTACCAAGGAGTAAGCGTCTTTTAATTTCATTGTTTCAGTCCCCTTCTGCAGTGATTTTGGAGCCCAGAAAAAAAAAGTCAGCCTCTGTTTCCACTGTTTCCCCATATATTTCCCATGAAGTGATGGGACCAGATGCCATGATCTTTGTTTTCTGAATGTTGAGCGTTAAGTCAGGTTTTTCATTCTCCTCTTTCATTTTCATCAAGAAGCTCTTTAGTTCCTCTTTACTTTCTGCCATAAGGGTGGTGTTATCTGCATATGTGAGGTTATTGATATTTCTCCCGGCAATCTTGATTCCAGCTTGTGCTTCCCCCAGCCCAGCGTTTCTCATGATGTACTCTGTATATAAGTTAAATAAGCAGGGTGACAATATATAGTCTTGACATACTCCTTTGCAGCCGCCACCAAGAAAGCTCAGTCCAGTCTATGCTTTTTCATGTCGAAAAATGCATCTTGTTGTTGTTCAGTCACTAAGTTGTGTTTGACTTTTTGCAACCCCATAGACTGCTTATCAAATCCTTGTTTTAAATGCTTGCCAAGGGGAGAGGTCAACTGATTCTCATTCCTTGTTAGAAACTTCTTGATTATATTGTAAACAGCTTTATTCAAATATAATTCACATACTATACAACTGACCCTCTAAAAATATGCAGTTCAATGGTTTTTAGTGTATTTGAGCTGTGCAACCATCACCACAACTAAACATAGAACATTTTACCTCAGCCCCAAAAGAAACGCAGTACCCGAGTAAGAGTCATTCTCTCTATTTGCCCCAATCCTACCAGCCTATTCTGTACATTTCAGAGGAATGGTATTGTGCATTACATAGTCTTTTGTGACAGGCCTCTTACACTTGGCATGGTGTGTAAGATTCACTCACATTGTAGCATATATCTGTACTTCATTTCTTCTCATTGACAAATAATTTTCCATTGTATGGATATACCACATTTTATTTATCCATTCATCAATTGATACACATTTGGTTGGTTTCCACTTTTTTGCCAGTAGGAGTAATGCTGCCAGGATTTCCTTGATGGTCCAGTTCTAAGACTCTGAACATCCAAAGCAGGGCCCCAGGTTCAATCTCTGGTCAGGGAACTATATCTCACATGTCTTAATTAAGAGTTACTGTGCTGCAACTTAAGGATCTTGCATGCTGCAATGAAGAATGAAGAGCTCAAGTGCTGCAACTGAGACCTGACACAGCCAAATAAATATTTTTTAAAAATAGTAATCCTGGCATCAATATTTGTGCATATGTTTTGTATAGACATATGTTTTCATTTATCTTGATAGATACCTAAGATTGAAATTACTAGGTATTTGGTAACTCAATATTTAACATTTTGAGGGACTGCCAGACTATTTTATGAGGGAATTGGGCCATTTTACATTCCCATACAATGTGTAAGGGATCCAATTTCTTCACAACCTTGCCAAAATTTTTATTACCTGTTTGATTATAGCCATCCTAGTGGGGATATGTGGTTTTGATTCTGCACTTCCCAGATAGACAATGATGTTGTGTGTCTTTTCATGCACTTCTTGGCCATTTGCACACATCCTCTGAAAAAATGTCTTTTAGATCACACCTGTCAAACAGTTTCATCAAAAGGACCACAAATAACGAATGTCAGTAAGTGTATGGAGAAAAGAGAACGCTTGCACACTGTTTGCTGGTTGGAATGTAAATTGATGCAGCCATTATGGAAAACAGTATGGCGATTCCACAAAAAACAAAAATAGAACTACCATATGATCTAGCAATTCTATTCCTGGATATATACCTAAAAGACACAAAAACACTAATTCAAAAAGATACCTGCATCCTGATGTTCATAGCAGCATTATTTAGCAGCTAAGATATGGAAGCAACCCAAGTGTCTGTCAACATACGAATGGATAAAGAAAATGTGGTATATATACGCAATGGAATATTAGTCATAAAAATGAATGCTTCCATTTGCAGCAACATGGTTGGACCTGGAGGGAATTTGCACGTGTGTGTGCTGTCGTCTCAGTCATGTCTGACTCTTTGTGACCCTATGGATTGTAGCCTGTCAGGCTCCTCTGTCCATGGGATTCTCCAGGTAAGAATACTGGAGTGGATTACCATTCCCACCTCCAAGGGATCTTCCCTAACCAAGGATGGAAGTTCTCCTGCATTGGCAGGTGGCTTCTTAACCACTAGTGCCATCTGGGAAGCCCCTAGAGGGTATTATGCTTTAGCGAAATAAGTCAAACAGAGAAAGACAAAACGTACATGTTATTACTTATATGTAGAATCTAAAAAATAAAAGAAATGAATAAATATAACAAAACAGAAGCAGACACATAGACATTGTTGCTACCAGTGGGGAGAGAAAGGGGGAGGGGCAAGATAGAGGTAGGGGATTAAGAGGTTCAAACTGCTATGTATAAAATAAATAAGCTACAAGGATATACTGTAAAACACAGGAAATATAGCCAATATTTTATAATAACTTAAAATTTTTTTATTTTCAACAAATGAAAATTTGTTTTATTTCTGCTTCTTACTTTTGATCATTTCTAGGTTTGCTTTTGTTAACTTTTTAGGATTTTTTATGAATACTTATGAAGAACTAAAGAGCCTCTTGATGAAAGTGAAAGAGGAGAGTGAAAAAATTGGCTTAAAATTCATCATTAAGAAAATCAAGATCATGGCATCTGGTCCCATCACTTCATGCAAATAGATGGGGAAACAATGGAAACAGCGAACCTTTATTTTTGGGGGCTCCAAAATCACTGCAGATGGTGACTGCAGCCATGAAATTAAAAGAAGCTTGCTCCTTGGAAGAAAAGTTATGACCAACCTAGATAGCATATTAAAAAGCAGAGACATTACTTTGCCAACAAAGGTCCGTCTCGTCAAAGGTATGGTTTTCCAATAGTCATGTATGGATGTGAAAGTTGGACACTAAAGAAAGCTGAACCCACAAGAATTGATGCTTTTGAACTAAGATACTGGAGAAGACTCTTGCAAGTCCCTTGGACTGTAAGGAGATCCAACCAGTAAATCCTAAAGGAAATCAACCCTGAATATTCATTGAAAGGACTGATGCTGAAACTGAAACTCCAATACTTTGGCCACCTGATGTGAAGAACTGGCTCACTGGAAAAGACCCTGATGCTGGGAAAGATTGACGGCGGGAGGAGAAGGGGATAACAGAGGATTAGATAGTTGGATGCTGTCACCGACTTGATGGACATGAGTTTGAGTAAGCTCTGGGAGTTGGTGATGGATGGTGAGGCCTGGTGTGCTGCCGTCCATGGGGTGGCAAAGAGTTGGACACAACTGAGTGACTGAGCTGAACTGAAAGATGATTAGATAATTGTTTAATCTTTCTCTTTTCTTCTAGAATCTCATTACAACCCACCATATATTTAGCTCATTTTCTTTGTGACAAATGTAAGCAAAAGTTTTATTGGTTCAGTTCATTTGCTCAGTCGTGTCTGACTCTTTGAGACCCCATGGACTGTAGAAAGCCAGGTTTCCTTGTCCATCACCAACTCTTGGAGTTTACTCAAACTCATGTCCATCGAGTTGATGATGCCATCCAACCATCTCATCCTCTGTCATCCCTTTCTTCTCCTCCCATCAGTCTTTCCCAACATCAGGGTCTTTTTCTAATGAGACAGTTCTTTGCATCAGGTGGCCAAAGTATTGGAGTTTCAGTTTCAGCATCAGTCCTTCCAATGAATAATCAGGACTGATCTTTAGGATGGACTGGTTGGATCTCCTTGCAGTCCAAGGGATTTGCAAGAGTCTTCCCCAGCACCATAGTTCAAAAGCATCAATTCTTCAGTGTTCAGCTTTCTTTATAGTCCAACTTTCACATCCATACATGACTACGTAAAAAACCATAGCCTTGACTAGATAGACCTTTGTTGGCAAAGTAATGTCTCTGCTTTTAAATATGCTGTCTATGTTGTTCATAACTTTTCTTCCAAGAAGTAAGTGTCTTTTAATTTCATGAGTGCAGTCATCATCTGCAGTGATTTTGGAGCCCCCCCAAATAAAGTCTGTCACTGTTTCCACTGTTTCCCCATCTATCTGCCCTAAAGTGATGGGACCAGATGCCATGATCTTAGTTTTCTGAATCATCTTTAGAAAAGAGAAAAAAGAATGTCTAGATAACGATCATTAGAATATTCATTGATTGGATGAATACATACTTTCTCAGAGGTCTTTAATTCCATTAAGGTTTATTGGAATTACCCAATCCTTTTATCAGGACTGCTAATTTCTTCCTAGGAGAAGACTATGAAGGAGTAGAAATTTTGCCCTAGACTTGGTTTGGGATTAAAAAAAAAATCTATTGTTGTTATTCCTATCTCCTCAAACTTATTCAAAGCAAACAATTCTACATACAGCCAGACAGAAGTCATCTGATAGGGAAATCCATCAGCCTGGACTAAATTTCTCAAAGAATATTTGAACACATAACAAATTCCAAAAAGGGATTCTCCTGCTCAGTAGTTAAAAGCAAGAGAAAGATGTTCTTTTATGGGCAAATCCTCTAAAAATGCCCTCAGGACCTTTCCTTTAGAAACAACAAAAACCGAACCACACTGTAGGGAAATACTTTTAAATAATTTACATAATAAATTATTTAAAATAATTTTCCCTCTGCTATTCTGAGTTCTTGGCTAGAATCTTTGTAATAAAAGACATTAACAAATGAAAAAGAAATACAAGTTTATTAATATGTACACCTACTGCACACATGGTTCATAGCCAGGAAAACTGAATAACTTCCTGAGATGGCCCAAGTCACCATCTTAAATACCACCCTCAGCAAAAGACAAAAGAAAATATTGGGGGGGTAGGGTGTGTGTAGGGAAATAGTTTCGGGAAGTTATGAGGAAAAGTTCGGTAGAGAAGGGTAAGGTTTGTTCTGCAGATTTAAGTAGGTGTCCTCTCTATTGACCAAATTCTCTTGTGGTTTAGAGTCAACCTTCTGTTCCTAGTGAGACAGGAATTGGAGTTCTTGTCTGTGGAGCCAAAGAATGGAATCCACAAACACCCAGACACTCATGGTAGCAAGCGAATAGGATTTACTACAAGAAGGAATTACAAAGCTCTCAGCAGAGACACTGAGGGGGTAAAGGGTCCCCCAAGGTGGGACTTAATGCAGTTTTTACATCCTTTCTTAAATCATATTATTATTTCTAACCTATCAATTTAAAGGTCAAGATACTTAACATCTTTATGGCTTCTCTTGATCCTTGGATTAAATCACCAGCCTTTTTCATGCCCTCTGGCCATTTTACCAGGGACCAGATGTATGATCTTAAGATTAAGGATCACCAGTTGTTTTTCCCTCAAGTATGTGGAATAGAATTTAATTACTGCCCTTCCCTAGATCTGAGGGCTGATAATTTATCAGACTAAAGAGCATTACAAGAATTCAGGACAATGGAGTAGGATGTTTACTGAAAATAAAACTGAGGGTGGGAGCTTTACACTGACTGTCTAGTAATTTCTACCTCACTGGGAGAGAGGGAGACACTTACCAATGGAGATTTCCTTTATAAATGCACATTTCCCTCACAAAAGGGTAACTTCAGTTCTTTTTTCAGAGCTTGTCCTGTGTCTGCAGTTTCTCAAAATAATCCTTATGCCAAAGAGGTACATTTTGGAGGTAGCACATTCTGCCACTCTTCAGCACAACCAACTAAATGACATAGTCCAACAAGGAGAAGATGCACACATAGAAAAGACAAGAATGGGAGAAAATTATGAGAAAAAAGGGGCTGTGTGTAATTGACGTACTTATCCATTGAACTTAATCTAAATAGATATTTAGACTAAAAGGAAGTATATATGTTATGATTTTTGAAAGAAATGAAAGATGAATGAGAGCAGGGGTTATTACAGATTTTGTTTACTGCTGTGTCTTCAAAACATGTTAAATGCCCTCCCTCCCAACAATCAGTGGGCAAATTCCTTTAAAAGGGAGTTTCAGAGGTGTCTAGGCAGAGGGAGGGGCTACATGCAGAAACAGCACAGTCAGCTCTGACAGTCATCTTGAATTGATGGTGCACTGATCAGAGTCATCTTGATTGTTTTAAGTACAGTTGGTCTTTAGTTCCGAAGTTGGTTTGTTCCCATTTCTTTAAGGCCAGCTCTCAGAACTGTGGCAGCTTATGTCACAGCTACAGTCTGATAATTATGCAGTTAATTTCTTCCTCTTGGTAGGGGTTTAAGTATGCATAAGACAGCTCAAGGGACATGGGTCAAAATATTATAGCCCTTGTGGAGGAAATAAAGGTCCTTGACTTTGTTTAATGAATAAACTATTATTATTTCATCTTGTTTGACTGCTTTATTTTGCTTCAACATTTTCTCACTTCTCTGATTAAGCTTGTTCTTTGGCTTAAATTTTTCTATAGACAAAAAGCAGGTGGAAGACATGAGAGGGGAGGACCATAGGGTCCTTCTCTATTTCAATATCTCAGGATACTTTCCCTTCCCCATCAATGCCCTTGCTTTAATGGAAATGTCCAGCACTGCAACTCTGCAATCCTTACAGTCTGGTCATGGCATTAGTTCTTGACAGTGACCAGTGAAGGATGTGAGGGACTCCTCACCGCAGTCTTGGAAGCTTTCTAGTTCTCTTTGTGTTCTTAGTTGCATATGCATGGCTTTCAATATATCTTTGTCCTCTGGCATCAAAAGATGCCAAGTGACTTCACTCTTTAACATCATTATTATTGTCATAATGACTGACTACCCAGTGCCTTCCCCTTCACTTGAATTCAAACCTCTAAAAGTTAAAGTAAGATACACTAAGTTTTTAAGAGTTTAAAATCAGTTGAAATCAGGCAGCACCAAACCAGAGGGGGTTACAAGTGCTCTGCCCACAGGAACCAGGAAGAGAGACTTATATAGAGAAAATGGGGAGGCACAGAAAGGAAGTTCACTGAAAGAGGAAATGGCAAACCACTCAGTATTCTTGCCCGAAGAACCTCAGGAACAGTATAAAAAGGCAAAAAGATATGACACCAGAAGAGCTCCCTGGGGTGGAAGTTGTCCAACATGATACTGGGAAAGAGCGGAGGGCAATTACTAATAGCCCCAGAAAGAAAGAATCTGCTGGGCCAAAACAGAAACAACACTCAGCTGTGGATGTATCTGGTGGTGAAAGTAAAATCAGATGCTGTAAAGAATAATACCAAGTAGGAACCTGGAATGTTAGGTCCATGAATCAAGGTAAGCTGGATGTGGTCAAGCAGGAAATGGCAAGAATGAACATAGACATCTTAGGAATCACGAACTGAAATGAACAGGAATAGGAAAATTTAATTCAGATGACCATTGTATCTACTATGTGGGTAAAAATCCCACAGGAGAAATGGAGTAGCCCTCATAATCAACAAAAGAATCCAAAATGGAGTATGTGGTACACTCTTAAAAATGACAGAATGATCTCAGTTTGCTTCCAAGGCAAACCATTCAACATCACAGTAATCCAAATATATGCCCCAACCACTGGTGCCAAAGAAGCTGAATTTGACTAGTTCTATGAAGACTATGGCATCCAGTCCCATTACTTCATGGGAAATAAATGGGGAAACAGTGTCAGACTTTATTTTTGGGATCTGCAAAATCACTGCAGATGGTGACTGCAGCCATGAAATTAAAAGACACTTACTCCTTGGAAGAAAAGTTATGATCAACCTAGATAGCATATTCAAAAGCAGAGACATTACTTTGCTGACTAAGGTCCGTCTAGTCAAGGCTATGGTTTTCCCTGTGGTCATGTATGGATGTGAGAGTTGGACTGTGAAGAAGGCTGAGCGCCGAAGAATTGATGCTTTTGAACTGTGGTGTTGGAGAAGACTCTTGAGAGTCCCTTGGACTGCAAGGAGATCCAACCAGCCCATTCTGAAGGAGATCAGCTCTGGGATTTCCTTGGAAGGAAAGATGCTAAAGCTGAAACTCCAGTACTTTGGCCACCTCATGCGAAGAGTTGACTCATTGGAAAAGACTCTGATGCTGGGAGGGATTGGGGACTGGAGGAAAAGGGGATGACAGAGGATGAGATGGCTGGATGGCATCACTGACTCGATGAAAGTGAGTCTGAGTGAACTCCGGGAGTTGGTGATGGACAGGGAGGCCTGGCGTGCTGTGATTTATGGGGTCACAAAGCGTCAGACACGACTGAACTGAACTGAACTGAACTGATGTAGACTTACCTCCTAGCTCAGTCAGTAAAAAATCTGCCTGCAGTTCAGGAGACACAGGTTCTATTCCTGGGTTGGAAAGATCCCCTGGAGAAGGAAATGGCAACCCACTCCAGTATAATTGCCTAGAGAATCCCATGAATAGAGGAATCTGGGGGGCTACAGTCCATGGGGTCGCAAGAGTCAGACATGACTTAGCAACTAAACCACCACCACCACCATGAAGACTTACAAGACCTAGAAATAATATATATATATATATATATATAAAGTCCTTTTTTCATCGTAGGGGATTGGGATGCAAAAGTAGGGTATCAATAGATACCTGGAGTAACAGGCAAGTTTGGCCTTGGAGTACAAAATGAAGCAGCAAAAAGGCTAACAGAATTTTGCCAAGAGGACGCACTGGTCATAACAAACACCCTTTTCCAGCAACACAAGAGATGACTATTGTGATGACATGGACCTCACGAGATGGTCAAAATCAGACTGATTACATTCTTTGCAGCAGAAGATGGAGAAGCTCTATACAGTCAGCAAAAACAAGACCTGGAGCTGACTATGGCTCAGATCATCAGCTGCTTGTAGCAAAATTCAGGCTTAAACTAAATGGGGGAAACCACTAGGCCACTTGTATACATCTTAATCAAATTTCTTATGATTATACAATGGAGATGATGAATAGATTCAAGGGATTAGATCTGGTAGACATAGTGCCTGAAGAACTATGACTGGAGAGGCAGTGATGAAAATAACCTCAAAGAAAAAGAAAGGCAGGAAAACAAAGTGGCTGTCTGAGGAGGCATTACAAATAGCTGAGGAAAGAAGAAAAGCAAAAAGGAAGGGAGCAAGGGAAAAATGTATCCAGCTGAATGCAGAGCTCTAGAGAATAGCAAGGAGAGATAAGAAGGGCTTCTTCAATGAAAAATGCAAAGAAATAGAGGGAAAAAATAGAATGGGAAAGACTAGAGATCTCTTCAAGAAAATTGAAGACATCAAGGGAACAGTTCATGCAAGGATGGGGATGTTAAAGGACAGAAATAGTAAAGACTTATGAGAGGCAAAAGAGATTAAGAAGAGGTGGCAAGAATACACAGAAGAACTATACCAAAAAGGATTTAATGACTGGATAACCACCATGGTGTCATCACTCACCTAGAGCCTGATATCCTGGAGTGTGAAGCCAAGTGGGTTAAAAAAAAAAAAAAAAGCATTATCACCAATAAAGCTAGTGTAGGTAATCATTTAAATTCCAGCTGAGGTATTTAAAATACTAAAAGATGATGGTGTTAAAGTGCTGCACTCCATATGTCAGCATATTTGGAAAATCCAGTGGCCATAGGACTGGAAAAGATCAGTTTTCTTCCCAATTTCAAAGAAGGGCAGTGATAAAGAGTGTTCAGACTACCAGACGATTGTGCTCACTTCCCATGCTAGTAAAGTGAAAGTGAAATTCACTCAGTCCTGTGTGACTCTTTGTGACCCCATGGACTGTAGTCGGCCAGGCTCTTCTGTCAGTGAAATTCTAAGGTTATGCTCAAAATCCTTCATGCTAGGCTTCAGCAGTATTTGAATTGAGAAAGGCCAGATGTACAAGATGGATTTAGAAAAGACAGAGGAACCAGACATCAAATTGCCAACATTTTTTGGATCATGGAGAAAGCAACGGAATTCCAGAAAAAATATCTGCCTCTGATTCACTGACTAAGCAAAAACCTTTGACAATGTTGTTGCTGCTTGTGCTAAGCCTCTTCAGTCGTGTCTGACTCTGTGGGATCCCATAGACTGCAGCTCACCAGGCTCCCCCTTCCCTGGGATTCTCCAGGCAAGAACACTGGAGTGGGTTGCCATTTCCTTCTCCAATGCATGAAAGTGGAAAGTGAAAGTGAAGTCGCTCAGTAGTGTCCAACTCTTCATGACCCCATGGACTGCAGCCTACCAGGCTCCTCCGTCCATGGGATTCTACAGGGAAGAATACTGGAGTGGGTTGCCATTGCCTTCTCCGTTTGACACTGTGGATCACAACAAACTGTGGAAAATTCTTACAGAGATGGGAATACCAGACCATCTCACCTCTTTCTTCAGACACCTGTTTGTCGTCAAGAAGCAGTGATTAGAACCTTACATAGAACAACTAACTGGTTCAAAGTTGGGAAAATAGTAAGACATGGAACAATGGATTTTTCAAAATTGGGAAAGGAGTACATCAAGGTCGTATATTGTTACCCTGCTTATTTAACTTATAGGAAGAGTACATCACGCAACATACCAGGCTGGATGAATTACAAACTGGAATTAAGATTTCTGGGAGAAATATCAACAACCTCAGGTATGCAGATGATACCACTCTACATGGCAAATAGAAAGGGAAAAAGTGGGAGCAGTAACAGACTTTATTTTCTTGGGCTCCAAAATCTCTGCAGATGGTGATTGCAGCCATGAAATCAGAAGATACTTGCTTCTTGGAAAGAAAGCCTAGGCTGTATATTAAAAAGCAGAGACATCACTTTGCCAGCAAAGATCTATACAGTCAAAGCTATGGTTTTTCTAGTAGTCATGTAAGGATGTGAGAAAGCGAAAGTGAAGTCACTCAGTTGTGTCCAACTCTTTGTGACCCTGTGGACTGTAGCCTACCAGGCTTCTCCGTCCACAGGATTTTCCAGGCAAGAATACTGGAGTAGGTTACCATTTCCTTCTCCAGGGGATCTTCCCAACCCAGGGATCAAACCCAGGTCTTCTGCATTGGAGGCAGATGCTTTAACCCCTGAGCCACAGGGAGTCCCAAGAACTGGACCATAAAGAGGACTGAGTGCTCAAGAATTGATGCTTTTGAATTGTGGTGCTGGAGAAGACTGTTGAGATTTCCTTGGACAAAAAGGAGATCAAACCAGTCAATCCTAAGGGAAATCAATCCTGAATATTCAATGCAAGGACTGATGCTGAAGCCGAAGCTCCAATACTTTGGCTACCTGATGTGAAGAACTGACTCACAAAGAAAAGACCGATGCTGGGAAAGATTGAGGGCAGGAGGAAAAGGAGATGACAGAGGATGAGATGGTTGGATGGCATCATTGATTCAATTAACATGAACTTTGGAAAACTCCTGGAGATGGTGAGGGACCAGGAGGCCTGCCGTGCTGCAGTCCATGAAGTTGCAAAGAGTCAGACACGAGTTAGCAATTGAACAACAACAAAAAGAAGGAAATGGGGCAATTAGCTGTGTAGTTGGCTGTTTGTGACTGGTTGAACTTAGTGCTTTGATTTAGAAAACTTGAGGCATTTTCAGGCCTAGATTTTGGTTTGGTTATGTAGGCTGTGTCAGTCAGTTCAGTTCAGTTGTTCTGTCCTGTCTGATTCTCTGAGACCCCATGGACTGCAGCACGCCAGGCTTCCCTGTCCATCACCATCTCTTGGAGCTTGCTCAAACTCATGTCCATCGAGTCAGTGATGCCATCCAACCATCTCATCCTCTGTCATCCCCTTCTCCTCCTGGCTTCAATCGTTCTCAGCATCAGGGTCTTTTCCAATGAGACAGTTCTTTGCATCAGGTGGCCAAAATATTGGAACTTTAGCTTCAGCATCAGTTTTTCCATTGAATAGTCCGGGTTGATTTCATTTAGGATTGACTGGCTTCATCTTCTTGCAGTCCAAGGGACTCTCAGGAGTCTTCTCCAACACCGCAGTTCTAAAGCATCAATTCTTTGGCACTCAGCTTTCTTTATGGTCCATATCTCACATCCATACATGACTCCTGGAAAAATCATAGCTTGGAGTATATGGACTTTTTTTTGACAAAGTAATGTCTCTGCTTTTTCATATGCTGTCTAGGATTGTCATAGCTTTTCTTCCAAGGAGCAAGCATCTTTTAATTTCATGGCTACAGCCACCATCTGCAGTGATTTTTGGATCCCAAGGAAATAAAGTCTCTCACCGTTTCCATTGTTTCCCCATATATTTTCTATGAAGTGATGGGACTGGATGCTATGATCTCTGTTTTTTGAATGTTGAGTTTTAAGTTGGCTCCTCATTCTCCTCTTTCACTTTCATCAAGAGACTCTTTAGTTCCTCTTTGCTTTCTGCCATAAGGGTGGTGTCATCAGCATATCTGAAGTTATTGATATTTCTCCTGGCAGTGTTGATTCCAGCTTGTGTTTCATCCAGCCTGGCATTTCACATGATGCATTCTCATATAAGTTAAATAAGTAGGGTGACAATATGCAGCCTTGGCATACTCCTTTCCCAAATTGGAGCCCCCTGTTCTTCTATGTCTGGTTCTAACTGTTTCTTCTTGATCTGCATACCAATTTCGCAGGAGGAAAGTGGTCTGGTATTCCTATATCTTGAAGAATTTTCCACAATTTGTTGTGATCCACATAGTCAAAGGCTCTGGCATAGTCAATAAAGCAGAAGTACATATTTTTCTGGAACTCTCTTGCTTTTTCAATGATCCCACAGATATTGGCAATTTGATCTCTGGTTCCTCTGCCTCTTCTAAATCTAGCTTGAACATTTAGACACTCTCGGTTCATGTACTATTGAAGTCTAGCTTGCAGAATTTTGAGCATTACTTTGCTAGCGTGTGAGATGGGTGCAACTGTGCAGTAGGTTCAACATTCTTTGGCATTGCCTTTCTTTGTGATTGGAATGAAACCTGACCTTTTCCAGTCCTGTGGCCACTGCTGAGCTTACCAAATTTGTTGAGCACATTGAGTGCAGCACTTTCATAGCATCATCTTTTAGGTTTTGTAATAGCTCAGTTGGAATTCTATCACCTCCACCAGCTTTGTTCATAGTGATGCTTCCTAACACCCACTTGACTTCACATTCCAGGATGTCTGGCTCTAGGTGAGTGATTACACCATCGTGATTATCTAGGTCATGAAGATCATTTTTGTATACTTCTATTTATTCTTGCCACCTCTTCTTAATATCTTCTGCTTCTGTTAGGTTCATACCATTTTTGTCCTTTATTGTGCCTGCTTTTGCATGAAATATTCCCTTAGATCTCTAGGCTATATAGATGAGTAGAATTTGCCACCCCAAAATATGTCTCTGGCATGAGGATTATTTTAAAGCGGTTATTTTTTAAGAAACTACAGATACAGGAATAACTGCAAGCTGAGTAATAGAAGTTCCTCTTTTGTTAGATACATTTACACCTGTAAGGGTGATCTCCATTTCTAAAATTGTGTCTCTTGCTTTAAGAGAAAGAAGATGACATTATTTCTAGAAACTCTTATCAATGCGGAAGACAAAGAATTAAGTTTACATAACAATCTTATCCTTTACTGCACTTTTTCTGGTAGCCTCCCATAACTGATTCCACCCACCTTTAACATTCTTTCTTTCTTTTTTTTTTTTTTAGCAAAACAGTGTTTTTAAAGTGATTGTGGAACAGGAAGGAAGGGAGATGGGCGCAACCTTTGAAAGACTGACACAGCCTGAGGACACAAAATATACTGAGTAGAATCAAATGGAACCAAGATGGCAGCCAAATCTACTTGACTAGACCTTGATAATTAGTAACACTCATAGGAACATATCAGCACCAAGAGATGCCATGACAATTTCTAAGTGGTTTAGTCACTAAATTGCATCCAACTTTTGTGACCTCATGGACTGTAGCCTGTCAGGCTTCTCTGTCCATGGGATTCTCCAGGCAAGAATACTGGAGTGAGTTGCCATTACCTTCTCCAGTGGATCTTTCCAACCCAGGAATCAAACCCAGGTCTCCCGCATTGCAGACAAATGCCGAGGCCTAACATCAAAGACCAAAAAGTGGGTGGTGGCCAATTCCTGGAAATCTCTGCTCTTTTCCCCGAAACAGAATAATCCTATCACTCATTAACCTATGAAATTATCCAGTCTATAGAAGCTAACCATACCAGTTTTCAAGGCCACACTCAGCCCTCTGTGATGGCCCACACCCTGTCTATGGAGTGTTTCTCTCTAAATAAATCCACTTCTTACCTATCATTTTGTCTTTCACTGAATACTTTCAGTGATGAGACATTAAGAATCTGAGCTTCATTAGGTCCTAAAACCAGGTGTGTGATCCAATTGGAAGACCATGGGTTTTGGCAGAGTTTGAGTCTTGATCACGTGGGTTAGAGTCCCACACTGGATTTTGTCCAGGTTTGGAGTCCCAATCTGAGGTGAATGGTTTCTGTGGTTTTCCCCATTTGGGGGAGTTAGTTTTCCTGAATCTCTCCCATGTACACAGGAGGTATATATGTTATTAAACTTTGTTGTTTTTCTCCTGTTAATCTGTCTCATAGAAATTTGATTTTTTATTAGGCCAACCAAATAACCTAGAAGAGTAGTAAGTGTGAAATAAAATTCAGATTTCATGGCAAGATGAGACACACTTAAACATAAAAATTTTCTCTGCCCTTTGGCCCCCTTTTTCTCTTCTACTGTGCAATGTGTATCTGTATCACCCATTGATCAAACCTCCCCATGGGCAGAAACACCTGCTCAACCATATAGAGAAACATTCTTTTAGCATCAACAAGACAACACCTTAAAAGATAACATTCCTTTTTTTGTCTTGTAAGCAGTCACGATGACACACCACTCTGTACTTGCAGATCTGGATTGTACAAGGTGTCAATAATAATGTTGAAAGCTTGGCTTCTCTGCACTGGTGCTGAATTGAATCTTTGAGACAGAACTTGGGTGAAGTAGAAAAGGATAGCTTTATTGCTTGCCAGGTAAAGGGGGCCACAGTAGACTCCTGCCTCAGAAAAACTATGTATCTCAACTCAGAAGGATTTAATGAGGAGTTTCATAACAATATATCAAGGGTGGGGTTGCTGAAAAGATTAGGGTGTGTGCAGTGTCTCAGGTGATTTCAGTTCAGGTCAGTTGCTCAGTCCTGTCTCACTCTTTGAGAACCCCTGGACTGCAGCACACCAGGCTTCCCTGTCCAGCACTATCTCCTGGAGCTTACTCAAAATCATGCCCATTGGGTCGGTGGTGCCATCCAACCATCTCATCTTCTGTCATCCCCTTCTTCACCTGCCTTCAATCTTTCCCAGTCAGGGTCTTTTCTAATGAGCCAGCTCTTAGCACAGGGTGGCAAAAGTATTGAAGCTTCAGCTTTAGCATCAGTCCTTCCAAAGCATATCCATGGTTGATTTCCTTTAGGTTTGATCTCCTTTCACTTAAATGGACTCTCAAGAGTCTTCTCCAACACCACAGTGCAAAAACATTAGTTCTTTGGCACTCAGCTCTCTTTATGGTCTAACTTTCACATCCATACATGACTACTGGAAAAACCTTAGCTTGGACTATATGGACCTTTGTTAGCAAAGTAATGTCTCTGCTGTCTAGCAATGTCTATGCTGTCTAGGTTTGTTAATAGCTTTTCTTCCAAGGAACAAGCACTTTTTAATTTCATGGCTACAGCCACCATCTGCAGTGATTTTGAAGCCCAAGAAAATAGTCTCTCACTATTTCCATTGTTTGCTCATCTATTTGCCATGAAGTGATGGGACAGGATACCAAGATCTTTGTTTTCTGAATGTTGAGTTTTAAGCCAGGTTTTTCACTCTCCTCACTCACTTTCATGAAGAGGCTCTTTAGTTCCTCTTCGCTTTCTGCCATAAGGGTGGTGTCATCAACATATCTGAGGTTATTGATATTTCTCCTGGCAATCTTGATTCCAGCTTGTGCTTCAACCAGCCCAGCAGTTTGCATGATGTACTCTGCTTATAAGTTAGATAAGCAAGGTGACAATATGCAGCCTTGATGTACTCCTTTCTGAATTTGGAACGAGTCCATTGTTCCATGTCTGGTTCTAAATTTTGCTTCTTGACCTGTATATAGATTTCTTAGGAGGCAAGTAAGGTGGTTTGGTATTCCCATCTCTTGAAGAATTTTCCACAGTTTAGTGTGGTCCACACAGTTAAAGGCCTTAGCCTAGTCAATGAAGCAGAAGTAGATTTTTTTTTTTGAGTTCTCTTGCTTTTTCTATGATTCAATGGATGTTGGCAATTTGATTTTTGGTACTGCTGCCTTTTCTAAACCCATCTTGAACATCTGGACATTCTCAGTTCATATATTATTGAAGCCTAGCTTGCAGAATTTTGAGCATTACTTTGCTACCATGTGAAATGAGTGCAACTGTGCAGTAATTTGAGTATTCTTTGGTATTGCCTTTCCTTGGGATTGGAATGAAAACTGACCTTTTCCAGTCCTGTGGCCACTGCTGAGTCTTCCAAATTTATTGAACATGTTGAATATAGCACTTTCACAGTATCATCTTTTAGGATTTGAAATAACTCAGCTGGAAATCCATCATCTCCACCAGCTTTGTTCATCAGCGATGCTTTCTAATTCCTAAGGGCCACTTGACCTCATATTCCAGGATGTCTGGCTCTAGGTGAGTGATCACACCATCGTGGTTATCTGGGTCATTAAGATCTTTTCTGTGTATTCTTGCCACCTCTTCTTAATATCTTCTGCTTCTGTTAGGTCCATACTGTTTCTGTCTTTTATTGTGCCCATCTTTGCATGAAATGTTCCCTTGGTATCTCTAATTTCCTTGAAGGAATCGCTAGTGTTTTCCATTCTATTTTTTCCCTCTATTTCTTTGTTTTGATCACTTAGGAAGGCTTTCCTATCCCTCCTTGCTGTTCTTTGGAACTCTGCATTCAGATGGATCTATTTTGCCTTTTCTCCTTTGCCTTTTGCTTGTCTTCTTTTCTCAGCTATTTGTAAGGCCTCCTCAGACAACCATTTTGCCTTCTTGCATTTCTTTTTCTTGGGGATGGTTAGTTTCCAAATTTTGATGAGTTTCCCTAGTTCCTTTAATCTTGCCTCAGGTGGTTTCTTGGTTGCTCCTCCCTTGATAAGTCAAGCTTTGGAATCTGCCCTTTGGGACTCAGGGATTGTCATGGAGGTTGAAGACTTGCCTACAAGGAACAAGGTGTCAAAAAAGGCTTCTGTCCCCAGGAGCTCTCAGTCCACTAGTTTCAATAATATGTTATTTAATATAGAGCCCTTTGTCTCAAAAAACTTACATAACCATGATTTGACTTCTAACAGGCAGTTCTTAGAGCTTTCTGAGATGCTCTTTCCAAATTATAATACTCAGTTTGGCTTGAATAAAATTTTCCATTTCTTTCTTAGATTGACTGATTAATTTTTCATGAACAAAGGAAAAATTTTTTCCAATAGCTATAGTGGCATTAAAACCACCTCAATCTAATTGCTTCCTTGTTTAGTTAATTTCACAACCCTAAGCTAATGCTGATGATAACTTGAATCACTTTGATACAGTATCATGCAACGAATTACTAAAGTTCCATGCCTTCATCTGCCACTCTTCTCCACACCAGGGATCAGACTGGGTGCATTTACTGTTGGCCTGACCCTGAGAGCGAAGAAAGTTATTCTGACGTTCCTCAGATATATGAGCAACCTAATATAGATGTCTATTTTGAGGGTATATTTTCTGAGGTCACTCCTGGCACCAATTAATTCCACTGAAACAGGAGGAAGTGGGCAAGGCACAACCTTTCAAAGAATGACATAGTCCAAGGGCATGACATAAACTGATTAGAAAAAAAAAAAAAAAACAGGTCCAAGATGGTTCATGAGTTGGCTTCTACTAGAATTTGAGCCTCAGTATACATGCCAAAACTTCCCTAGTGGCTCAGAGGGTAAAGCGTCTGCCTGCACTGCAGGTAGACCTGGGTTTGATCCCTGGGTCAGGAAGATCCTCTGGAGAAGGAAATGGCAACCCACTCCAGTACCTTTGCCTGGAAAATCTCATGGATGGAGGAGCCCAGTAGACTGCAGTCCATGGGGTCACAAAGAGTCAGACACGACTGAGCGACTTCACTTTCCTTTACTTTCCTAAACATGCCAAAGAATGCTCAAACTACCGCACAATTGCACTCATCTCACACGCTAGTAAAGTCATGCTCAAAATCCTCCAAGCCAGGCTTCAGCAATACGTGAACCATGAACCTCCAGATGTTCAAGCTGATTTTAGAAAAGGCAGAGGAAACAGAGATCAAATTGCCAACATCTGCTGGATCATCAAAAAAGCAAGCGAGTTCCAGAAAAACATCAACTTCTGCTTTATTGACTATGCCAAAGCCTTAGACTGTGTGGATCACAATACACTGTGGAAAATTCTGAAAGAGATGGGAATACCAGACCACCTGACCTGCCTCTTGAGAAATCTGTATGCAGGTCAGGAAGCAACAGTTAGAACTGGACATGGAACAACAGACTGGTTCCAAATAGGAAAAGGAGTATGTCAAGGCTGTATATTGTCACCTTGCTTATTTAACTTATATGCAGAGTACATCATGAGAAATGCTGGGCTGGAAGAAGCACAAGCTGGAACCAAGATTGCTGGGAGAAATATCAATAACCTCAGATATGCAGATGACACCACCCTTATGGCAGAAAGTGAAGAGGAACTAAAAAGCCTCTTGATGAAAGTGAAAGAGGAGAGTAAAAAAGTTGGCTTAAAGCTCAACGTTTAGAATACTAAGATCATGGCATCTGGTCTCATCACTTCATGGGAAATAGATGGGGAAACAAGTGTCAGACTTCATTTTTTTGGCCCCAATCAGATGGTGATTGCAGCCATGAAATTAAAAGATGCTTACTCTTTGGAAGGAAAGTTATGACCAACCTAGATAGTATATTGAAAAGCAGAGACATTATTTGCCAACAAAGGTCCATCTAGCCAAGGCTATGGTTTTTCCAGTGGTCATGTAGATGTGAGAGTTGGACTGTGAAGAAAGTTGAGTGCTGAAGACTTGATGTTTTTGAACTGTGGTGTTGGAGAAGTCTCTTGAGAGTCCCTTGGACTGCAAGGAGATCCAACTAGTTCATCCTAAAGGAGATCAGTCCAGGGTGTTCATTGGAAGGACTGATGCTAAAGCTGAAACTCCAGTACTTTGACCACCTCATGCAACGAGTTGACTCATTGGAAAAGACTCTGATGCTGGGAGGGATTGGGGGCAGGAGGAGGAGACAACAGAGGATGAGATGGCTGGATGGCATCACTGACTCTGGACGTGAGTCTGGGTCAACTCCGGGAGTTGGTGATGGACAGGGAGGCCTAGTGTGCTGCAATTCACGGGGTCGCAAAGTCGGACCCGACTGAGCGACTGAACTGAACTGATACATACATTGTAACATATCATCAAGTTAAATGACACACCCACAGGCACTATGGAAGTGGTAAGGCTGACCATAAAGATAAAAAACTGGATGGTGGCCCGTTTTCTGGAAATTCCCACTCCTTCCCCAAAATAGTTGGAATACTCTTCCCACTCATTAGCCTATGAAATGAACCACTGTTTAAATAAATTCACTTCTAATCTATCATTTTGTCTCTCACTGAATTCTTTCTGTGATGAGACATCAGGAACCTGAACTTCAATAAGTCCTGAGACCAGGTGTGTGATCTCAATTAAAAGTCTCAATCTGGGTTGCACGATTTCACTATCAGCCAGAGTCCCAGGAGGGAACAGATGTTAAACTAAAATTAGAATGACTTGAAAAGGACTATTTGCAAATGCGAGGGCAAAGTTTAGAGAAACCACTACCTTCAGAACAATGACTGCATGGACCTATTAGCATGGAGATCTAAATGGGTAAAGGGAGGGACAGAGAGGTTACCAGAGACAGGGAACTAGAGCTGAGAGGGTACCTGACAAGTTCTTAAGCTCTGATCAACTTCTTAGTGACCTTGCAGGGAGGGAGCCAGGGGAGTGAGTGCTCAGACCACTCCCTCTATGTGAAAATGAAAGTCAAGTTGCTCAGTCATGTTGGACTCTTTGGGACCCCAGGGACTGTAGCCTGCCAGGCTCCTTTATCTGTGGGATTTCCCAGGCAAGAATACTGGAGTGGGTTGCCATTTCCTTCTCCAGGGGATCTTCCTGACCCAGGGATTGAGCCTGCCTCTCCTGCATTGCAGGGAGACTCTTTTACTGTCTGAGCCATCAGGGAATCCCTCTATGTACTGATGTGTTATTGGTTTTCCCCACTGGCCAGCAAATATTGATCAGCTTCCTGGAGTGGGTGTAGAAATGGGGAGAGTAAAATGAGAGGAGTGAGCAAAGTATCTCCATCACAAGTGGCTAAAGTGAAAGTGAAGCCGCTCAGTCGTGCCCAACTCTGCGATCCCATGGACAGCTCCGCCATCCATGGGATTTTCCAGGCGAGAGTACTGGAGTGGGTTGCCATTTCCTTCTCCAGGGAATCTTCCCGACCCAGGGATCGAACCTAGGTCTCCCACATTGTAGACAGACGCTTTACCATCTGAGCCACCAGGGAAGTAAGTGGCTAACTATATGCCAAGTAAAAGAGTATCAAAGTAACACAAGGAAGAGAGGGGTCATTATATTCATATCAAAGTTGAATACAAGGGAAAAAGTGACAAATAAAATAAAGTAACTCAACAAAAAGCCCCTCACCACCTTCATGGACACTTTTTTTTTTCACCTAATAGCATAGCTACAAAAATATGAAAAAACAACTGCAAGAAATCTAAGGAGAAATCAACAGATGGAATATAGTGATGTTCAGACACACTTTTTGCAAGACAAGGAAACTTTAAACAAATTTTTTTCTCTGCCCATTGGGCCTTTTCCTCCCCTCTAGTGTGTATTATGCATCTGCATTAATCAGACTTCCTTAGAAGATAACTTCTTTCTCAAGCTTGTGTGGGGTCACAATGACCCACTACTGACTTTACAACTGTGCTTTTCCTGGTAACCTCCTATAACTTTTTTTTGTGTGTATAAGCCGTCAACATGTCCTTTGGCATATAATCCTTTGTTTCAAAAAGGTGTTTAACTGTGCTTTAACCTCTGATGGGTGGAAGAGTCCTCAGAGCTTTTTGGAAGACTATCTCTTGGGTTATAATCCTAATGTTAGCTTGAATAAAATTTTCTATTTCTTCCCTAAATTGATCAGTGGCTAATTTTTTTTTCAACAGTGAGAGGCATTATACAATATTAATAGGAAAACCCAAGATACTTTTCTAGCTATGATTAGGCTGCAAAACTGGAAGACATACCATAGAACAGGAGCTGGAGATCTCCATAGAAAAGATGTAACATAGACGTGGCCAGAGTTACAAGCTAAGATCCAAGCACTGGTCTAGACAATTTGTAGTATTACAGCTTTAAAAAGAGATGTTTATCAATTAGGATTCAATTCAGCTGCGATTAGCAGAAAGTCCCAAATCACATAGACTTAAACAGGATATAGTTCAATGACCAGAGGAAGGCAGTCTAAGGTTGGTATGGTGGCTCTACACAAAATCCTCAGGAACCCAAGCTAGTTTCACATTTATGCCTCACTGTGTATAAAAGGTGGCTTTTAGCTCATGGTTAAAGATGGAGTCATGGACTTGTTCATACTGTGGTCAGCAAGGAGGAGGAAGAGGGGAAGAACGGATAAAGCAGAAGGGAAGGGAAGCTCTTGGGAGTTGCCCTACAATACTTTTGCTTATATTCCTGGGGCTAGAACTTTCATACTTCCATGTCTACATCACATAAAATACAGAATTCTTTTTCATGTTCTGGCTGGCTGAAAATCTATGACTAAGAAAAACGGTGAGAGAAGATGCTGAGAAGCAACCAGCTGTTAGTCTCAGCCACAGCCAGCCCTTCACACACTTCCTGAAACACAGTCAACATTTCTTCTTTGTGGGAGAAATGTCAATGGTTTTTATTAGGTGAATATATGAGAAAAGAAAAACGAGAAAGTTGGAGTTAGGTTGGAGTTATATCCTCAAGTTCTGTTTTCTGTTTGACCCATAAAGTTGGAAAACCAGGTGGCAAGATAGTGCAAGACCAAGCCTGAATTTTCTTCTCGTGTTAAAGTACCTGTCTCTGGTGTAGTAATACCAGATAATGGACATGAGAGTGATTGTGCAGTGGACTGCCCAGTTAAAGACCAAGTGTGTTGGTTTTTTGCTATTCTTTATTGAGATGGTGCCAGAAATGACTTTGGACTCATTGATGGGACCTCTCTTAATGGTTCACCCTTTTTCATCATCTGTCTTAAAAAATGTAAATAATTTTACTTGGACTAGGAATAACTCTTGGCTCCTAGTTTAGTGGTCAAGAGACCAATGAGTCTTATATTTACAGGTATATAATAATTACCCAGTACATTTGTTGAAAATTCTTAGTAATGGACCCCATTACCCAGATATTCTGATGCAATATCAAATATGGGGTAGGACTTGCAATCTATATTTAAACAAGTTTTTCAGATAATTTCAACACATATACTTGAGTAGCACTATCATATTGTGAGCCACACATCATTTTAAATTTCCTAGTAATCACTTTAAAAAAAACAAGAAGAAATTGGTAAAATTAATTTGAATAATATATCTTATGTGGTGGTTTAGTTGCTAAATTGTGTTGACTCTCGCGACCCCATGGACTGTGGCCTGCCAGGCTCCTTTGTCCATGGGGTTTCTCCAGGCAAGAATACTGAAGTGGGTTGCCATTTCCTTCTCCAATATCTTATGTAACACAATATATCTAAAACATTATCATGTAGACATGTAATCCACCTAAAAAGTGATTAATGAAATATTTTACATTTTTTTCTACTAAGTCCTCAATACCTGGCCTGTGTATTTTATACTTAGGGTACACCTCATTGGGACCTGTCACCTTTCAAATGCTCCACCACCATGTGAGGCAATGGCTTTTACACTGGACAGGGCAGTTTTTGAGGATTAGAGAGCACTAGATTGAAACTATGGAGGTCAGAAACTGCATTTCATTCTTATATTTTTAGAGCCTATCAAAGTGCCTAGAATACAGGAAGTGTTCAAAAAATGTTGGTCAGCCGGTTAGTTAGTCACAGTAACGGTCTGAGCCATAATCACACGAAGCTATGTGCCAATGGCTGTTACTGTGGCAGGGAAAGAGCCCCAAGGTTTTTTTGGGGGGGTGGGGAGGTGCAGAAATTTCTAGGGTGTTCAGAAATCTGCTAGGACAGTTAATAGGTGGTATTTAGAATTCTATTAAGAATAACTTCAAAGGCATGAGGGAGGAGGAACTCACTTCAAAGGCTTTAAGAGGAGAAATAAGAGCAAGTTAGCAAAGACTGTTGCTAGGACAACCTTCTTAGGATTGAAAGAGGAGATTCGGACACTGTAGACTGGGATTGGAATGGCTGTGATCTCTCCTTTTGTAATATACTCTCCTTTTGCCTGGCTCGAAGGAAGAACAGTTTTAAAATGGCTATTTAAAGTGCAATTTGGAGCCACAGGGCTGTGTGGCACTAAAAGGGTTTAAGTGCAAAGAGAAGGAAAAAGGACTGAAAGTTGATTGGTAAAGGGCCACCCGAAGTGAAGCACAATCACAAGGGTTCCTGTTAAATTACTGGAATATGCAGTTCAAGAAGAACTTTTATCTCCCAGTTGCTGGGAGACTCCATTTATGGGAATCAAAGATAGGGAACAAAGTAAGTTTTTCCTGGGGCTTCGCTGGTGGCACAGAAGGTAAAGAATCTGCTTGCAATGCAAAAGATCTGGGTTTGATCCCTGGTTAGGGAAGATGCCCTGGAGAAGTGAATGGCTACTCACTCCAGTATTCTTGCCTGGAGAATCCCATTGACAGAGGAGCCTGGTGGGCTACCATCCATGGGGTTTCAAAGAGTCTGACCGACTGAAGAACTAACATTTTCACTTTAGAATATCATTAGATCAAGCAGTTTAAAATTGTTAAGAAAGTAATTATTGGGAACTAAAGTGATTTTATTTTCTTAAGTCTTATTCTCAATTCATCATTGAAATGTTTATAAAGGTACTAGCTAATAATTAATATTTAAGTTTTTAAATAAATTCTAAATAGTGAACTTTTGTTGGGCAATTATTATATGCCTGGTATTCAGCTGAAGGCTTTCCATTTATTTAATTTCCAGAAAAAATGTTTTCTTTTTTATCTACAATTTTCTGATTTTTTTTTAAAAAATTGAAATTAAGAGAGATTAAGTGATTTGTCTAAGAACTGTTTTTATAGGAACAATAGAACCAGGGATAATTTTTATAGTGTGCTCACTTTAGGAAATACTTGTATTATTGCTCATAATAACTTTAAGCTGTAAAATTCAAATTTGTACCATGACGGTAAATTCGTAGGGCCTTAGAGGTTCTGATATTAACAACAGGCTACAAACATATATTTATATAGTGAAAGTGACATTTGAGAAATCAGTTCGGTTCAGTCACTCATCGTGTTCAACTCTCTGCGACCCCATGAACCACAGCACGCCAGGCCTCCCTGTCCATCATCAACTCCTGGAGTCCACCCAAACCCATGTCCATTGAGTTGGTGATGCCATCCAACCATCTCATCCTCTGTCATCCCCTTCTCCTCTTGCCCTCAATCTTTCCCAGCATCAGGGTCTTTTCAAATAAGTCAGCTCTTGCATCAGGCGGCCAAAGATTTGGAGCTTCAGCTTCAAATTCAATCCTTCTAATGAACACAAAGGACTGATCTCCTTTAGGATGGACTGGTTGGATCTCCTTGCAGTCCAAGGGTCTCTCAAGAGTCTCCTCCAACACCACAGTTCAAAAGCATCAATTCTTCGGCGCTCAGCTTTCTTTATACTCCAACTCTCACATCCATACATGACCACTGGAAAAACCATAGCCTTGACTAGATGGACTTTTGTTGACAAAGTAATGTCTCGGTTTTTTAATATGCTATCTAGGTTGGTCATAACTTTCTTTCCAAGGAGTAAGTGTCTTTTATTTTTTATTTTTTAAATCTGTAATATATTTTATTTTATTGTTTTTTTAAATCTTTAATTCTTACATGCGTTCCCAAACATGAACCCCCTTCCCACCTTCCTCCCCATAACATCTCTCTGGGTCATCCCCATGGACCAGCCCCAAGCATGCTGTATCCTGCATCAGACATAGACTAGCGATTCGATTCTTACATGATAGTATACATGTTTGAATGCCATTCTCCCAAATCATCCCACCCTCTCCCTCTCCCTCTGAGTCCAAAAGTCCGTTATACACATCTGTGTCTTTTTTGCTGCCTTGCATACAGGGTCGTCATTGCCATCTTCCTAAATTCCACATATATGTGTTAGTATACTGTATTGGTGTTTTTCTTTCTGGCTTACTTCTCTCTGTATAATCGGCTCCAGTTTCATCCATCTCATCAGAACTGATTCAAATGAATTCTTTGTAGTGTCTTTTAATTTCACGGCTGCAATTACCATCTGCAGTGATTTTGGAGCCCCCGAAAATAAAGTCGCCCGCTGTTTCCACTGTTTCCCCATCTATTTCCCATGAAGTGATGGGACCGGATGCCATGATCTTCGTTTTCTGAATGTTGAGCTTTAAGCCAACTTTTTCACTCTCCTCTTTCACTTTCATCAAGAGGCTTTTTACGTCTTCTTCGCTTTCTGCCATAAAGGTGGTGTCATCTGCATATCTGAGGTTATTGATATTTCTCCTGGCAATCTTGATTCCAGCTTGTGCTTCTTCCAGCCCAGCATGTCTCATGATGTACTCTGAGTATAAGTTAAATAAGCAGGGTGACAATATACAGCCTTGATGGACTCCTTTTCCTATTTGGAACCAGTCTGTTGTTCCATGTCCAGCTCTAACGGTTGCTTCCTGACCTGCATATAGGTTTCTCAAGAGGCAAGTCAGGTGGTCTGGTATTCTGATCTCTTTCAGAATTTTCCGCAGTGTATTGTGATCCACACAGTCAAAGGCTTTGGCATAGTCAATAAAGCAGAAATAGATGTTTTTCTGGAACTCTCTTGCTTTTTCCATGATCCAGCAAATGTTGGCAATTTGATCTTTGGTTTCTCTGCCTTTTCTAAAACCACCTTAAACATCTGGAAGTTCATGGTTCACGTATTGCTGAAGCCTGGCTTGGAAAATTTTGAGCATTACTTACTAGCATGTGAGATGAGTGCAATTGTGTGGTAGTTTAAGCATTCTTTGGCATTACCTTTCTTTGGGATTGGAATGAAAGCTGACCTTTTCTAGTCCTGTGGCCACTGCTGAGTTTTCCAAATTTGCTGGCATATTGAGTGCAGCACTTTCACAGCATCATCTTTCTGGATTTGAAATACCTCCACTGGAATTGTATCACCTCCACTAGCTTTGTTCGTAGTGATGCTTCCTAAGGCCCACTTGACTTCACATTCCAGGATGTCTGGCTCTAGATGAGTGATCACACCATCTTTATTATCTGGATCATGAAGATCTTTTTTGTACAGTTCTTCTGTGTATTCTTGCCACCTCTTCTTAATATCATCTGCTTTTGTTAGGTCCATACCATTTCTGTCCTTTATTGAGCCCATTTTTGCATGAAATATTCCCTTGGTATCTCTAATTTCCTTGAAGAGATCTCTAGTCTTTCCCAATCTGTTGTTTTCCTCTCTTTGTTTGCATTGATCACTGAGGAAGGCTTTCTTACCTCTCCTTGCTATTCTTTGGAACTCTGCATTCAGATGGGTGTATCTTTCCTTTTCTCCTTTGCTTTTCACTTCTCTTCTTTTCATAGCTATTTGTAAGGCCTGCTCTGACAGCGATTTTGCTTTTTTGTATTTCTTTTTCTTGGGGATGGTCGTGATTCCTGTCTCCTGCACAATGCCATGAACCTTCATCCATAGTTCATCAGGCAGTCTGTTTATCAGATCTAGTCCCTTAAATCTATTTCTCACTCCCACTGTATAGTCATAAAGGATTTGATTTAGATCATACATGAATGGTCTAGTGGTTTTCCCTACTTTCTTCAATTTGAGTCTGAATTTGGCAGTAAGAAGTTCATGATCTGAGCCACAGTCAGATCCTGGTCTTGTTTTTGCTGACTGTATAGAACTTCTCCATCTTTGGCTGCAAAGAATATAATCAATCTGGTTTTGGTGTTGACCATCTGGTGATGTCCATGTGTAGAGTCTTCTCTTGTGTTATTGGAAGAAGGTGTTTGCTATGACTAATGTATTTTCTTGGGAAAACTCTATGCACATTTGCCCTGCTTCATTTTGTACTCCAAGGCCAAATTTGCCTGTTACTCCAGCTGTTTATTGACTTTCTACTTTTGCATTCCAGTCCCCTATAATGAAAAAGGACATCTTTTTTGGGTGTTAGTTCTAAAAGGTCTTGTAGGTCTTCATAGAACCGTTCAACTTCAGCTTCGTCAGTGTTACTGGTCAGGGCCTATGCTTGGATTACCATGATATTGAATGGTTTGCTTTGGAAATGAACAGAGATCATTCTCTTGTTTTTGAGATTGCATCCAAGTACTGCATTTCAGACTCTTTTGGTGACTCTGATGGCTACTCCATTTCCTCTAAAGGATTCCTGCCCACAGTAGTAGACATAATGGTCATATGAGTTAAATTCACCCATTCCAGTCCATTTTAGTTCACTGATTCCTAGAATGTCCATGTTCACTCTTGCCATCTCCTGTTGACCGCTTCCAATTTGCCTTGATTCATGGACCTGACATTCCAGGTTCCTATGCAATATTGCTCTTTACAGCGTCAGACCTTGTTTCTATCACCAGTCACATCCACAACTGGGTATTGTTTTTGCTTTGGCTCCATCCCTTCATTCTTTCTGGAGTTATTTCTCCACTGATCTCCAGTAGCATATTGGGCACCTGCTGACCTGGGGGTTCATCTTTCAGTATCCTCTCTTTTGGCCTTTTCATACTGTTCATGGGGTTCTCAAGGCAAGAATACTGAAGTGGTTTGCCATTCCCTTCTCCAGTGGACCACATTGTGTCAGACCTCTCCACCATGACCCATCCATCTCGGGTGGCCCCACACAGCATGGCTTAGTTTCACTGAGTTAGACAAGCCTGTGGTCTGTGTGATCAGATTGGCTAGTTTTCTGCAATGTGGTTTCAGTGTGTCTGCCCTCTGATGCCCTCTCTTAGTGCCTATTGTCTTACTTGAGTTTCTCTTTCCTTGGATGTGGGGTAAGATGTATTTGAGAAATATGTTGCCCTAATGATATTAGGAGAAATTGAAATAAGCAGAGACTGGAGGCAAATGCAGTACTACAAGTTATTTATTGTAATCCCAGCAGGAGGTGGACAGAGCCTGGAGTATAAAAAGGCATTTAGGGGACTTGCCTTGAAGTCCAGTGGTTAAGACTCTGGCCTTTCTCTACAAGGCATGCAGATCCAATACCTGCTCAGGGAACTAAGATCTCACATGTGTGGCACAGCCAAGAAAAATTTTTTTAAAGGCATTGTACACAGAGAAGGGAAGGTGCTGGTGATGATCTTTAGTGACTGGTCTCAACTACTCTTTTCTCTTTTATTTTCTATAGGGTTCTCTAATCAGATCAGTGTGATTATTTTTTCTATTCCATTTATTGCCACTTTGGTATTGAATACTGATTTCTCCAGCCTCATGTACCTTCCTTGTTTTCTGTAGAGGAATAATTGGGTGAAGAATAGATTAATTGCACTCCCTTTGTCGAATGTGAAATCAATTTGCCCATTTTGTAAGATGATGCAGAAAAGATTCAAAATTCAAGGAGGTAGACATGAGTCAGAGGATTTTTCAAAGGAATATTTTCTAACCTAATAGTAAGCCATCATCAGAAGTTATCTGTACTTCTCCTCAACCCTTCTTGGTGAGGGTGGCTTTTTTAATTGGAAAGTTCTAATAGTGAGGACAACCCTCTTCACCTCTCCTCCACCCCAAGTTCTCCTTCTCCCATCTAAGGAGAAGGAGCTCGAGAGTCCTCCAGAGTCAAATTATACAACCAAGGGATTGAATACTCTAACTTTCTTTTCTGATCTAAATGTTTTTCTCCTATTTAAACTTTTGTTTTGTTTTTAACTGTGCCACACAGCATGCAGGGATCTTAGTTCCTCAACCAGGTATCAAACCCATGCCCCCTACAGAGGAAGCATGGACCACCAGGGATTTCCCAGGCCTAAATTTTTGACACTGATACCCATTTGTGATATTCAAATGTTTCTGCCAAAATGAAAAGGACTAGAAAATCTAGAAATTTGGGGATTTATAGGCTTGGAGAACAGATTGCTTTTCAGCCTGATGACATAAAATTTATATATAAAGGCTGATAACAATCCTCTTTTCAAGGATTAAATCAGAGATGTGACCATCACACCATTAACAAAACTCTTTACCTTATTAAGGTGAAGTCAAGCAAATCTTTTTAGTTAGACCAAATGGCCTAGGGATGGTAGTGGGTGAAGCAGGGATATTAAAGGTATGGTTCTGTCACTGGAGCTTGATAGTTAAGCCAGACAGAAATATGTGGTGAGAAAGCCAAAAAATATAGAATGCCCCCTCCCCTAAAAAAAGTATAGCTAGAAGTAAACTGTGTTTGGCATTATTGGTGCTTTCAGTTAACTGTAATCAGAAAAGAAGCTGACTGGAGTAGGTGCCAGAAGAACTGCCATCATGGAATAAAAAGATACAATTGTTGAAGATATAAAATCATACTTAGCCCCCAACCTTCTATCAGCAGGAAACAGGTTAAAAAAGTTACTCAGTCCCTAAGGAAGACATATTCTCCAACTCTCTTTTCAATTATAGCTGAGGAGCAAAATAGAAAAGGAAGGAAATTCCAGTGGGTGGAACTGCAGAAAGTCATGGACGGTGGAACCTTACCAAGGAGTAAACAGGAACTAATATGGACTTGTCTCTGCAGTGTATCTCCTATTCATTCCCTTTTCAAATGAGAGTATTTTGTATGTATACTGCATCTGTTCCCCCATGGTCCCTTGGTTGTATAAGGGATAAATATTTTGTATTTTTAATTCATAGGCATGATGTCTCAGATTTTTGTTCATCGAGTATTCACTCCTCTCCACTCTTCTTTGTGGGGCAGTGTATTTCCATTCTTAACACTTTAAACATGACCTTCCTTTGTGACTTGTAAACCTCTAACTTGCTTTGGCTAACATAATGCAAATATATGTAAAGTCTTCAAATATTGAGCGTTTATTTGGTTTGTGCTCTCTTGTGCTTAAAAACTGCCACTAATTGAGCATATTTCTGCAACCAAGAATACACGAAGACACCTGGAGAAGAAATGAACCAAATCCAAGAAAACCAGAAATGTTTGTTTTAAACTACTGAATTTAGGAGTGGTATATTACACATCACTATTGTATTAAAAGCTGACTAATACATTCATTCTTTGAAGGAAGAGAAGCTATATCTGGATATGAAGTAAAGAAATAGCGACAATCTCAGATATGCAGATGATACCACTCTAATGGCAGACAGCAAAGAGGAACTAAAGAGCCTCTTGATAAGGGTGAAAGAGGACAGTTCAAAAGCTGGCTTAAAACTCAACATTAAAAAAAACTGAGATCATGGCATCCAGTCCCATCACTTCCTGGCAAATAAATGGGGGAAAAGTGGAAGCAGTTACAGATTTTCTTTTCTTGGACTCCAAAATCACTGTGGATGGTGAGTGCAGTCATGAAATTAAAAGACGCTTGCTCCTTGGAAGAACAGCTATGACAAATCTAGACAGTGTATTAAAAAGCAGAGACATTACTTATAAAACAAAGGTCTGTCTAGTCAAAGCTATGGTTTTTCCAGTAGTTATGTATGGATGTGAGAGTTAGACGTAAAGAAAGCTGAGCACAAAGAACTGATGCTTTTGCACTCTGGTGCTGGAGAAGACTCTTGAGAATCCCTTGGACTGCAAGGAGATCAAACCAGTCAATCCTAAAGGAAATCAACCCTGAATATTTATTGGAAAAACTGATGTTGAAGTTGAAGCGCCAATACTCTGGCACCTGGTGTGAAGAGCTGACTCATTGGAAAAGATCTTGATTCTGGGAAAGATTGAGGAGAGGAGAAGGAGGTGGCAGGGGATGAGATGGTTGGATGGTATCACCGATTCAGTGAACATGATCTTGGGGGAATTCTGGAAGATGGTGAGGGACAAGAAGGCCTGATGTGCTACAGTACATGGGGTTGCCAAAAGTTGGACACAACTTAGTGACTGAACAACAACAATGATGTTGAGAGACCACGTATCACGCCATATGTAGAGTCTATCCTGACTTGAGGTTGATACTCTAACTAGTGCAGACTTTCAGACTGTTAACTTGGGGAGGCTGTGAATGCACTTGGGGTTTAGGAAGAAGAGTGAATTAAATAGTTAACGAGCATAAGGTGTACAGCAGTTGTCTGTACCGCCTCCCCCAACTTGCAGGCACATAGTAGCATTGTATTTCCTGACCCCTTGTGATTTTGAAGGGTCAAATAACTAGTTCTGATAAATGAGTTGTGACCAGAGTGACAAGCATTTGCTAATATGAAAACCTCCAGGGCTTTCAGGCTTTCTTTTCATTTTTTCACAGCGATTGGTATTCTAGATTATGGATGCTCTGTCAGCCTGGGGCCTGACTAAGAACATAGATGATGTAGACCAGAGCCCCAGAAACACTCAACAGAAGTGTAGTGTTAGTAAGAAATATTAGTCTTTTCTGTGTTAAGCCCACAAGGGTGCTGTAGTGGGAGGTAAGATCTTTCCCATCTATTTTTGGATTTGGATTTGCTGTCTGGATGTGGAATAGCTGGACTGATATTTTCCTAGCATTCATACTGAGTTTTTGTACTGCCCATTCATATTCTACTTGTTCAATGCCCTTGTTCTGCTAGTTATTAAACAATTTGAGAGAATTCCCTAATGGTTCAGATGTTAAGACTCAGTGCTTTCACTGAAGTAGCCTGGGGTTCAATCCCTGCTTGGAAATTAAGATCCTGCAAGCTGCACTGCGTGGCCAAAAAAAAAAAAAAAAAAAATTGAATACCATCCCCTTGGCTGGCCAAAAATAATGGGAAATGCACAGGATAATGTTGCAATAAACATTTTGATTATGGAGAATATTAATTTATTCATAAAAATTTTAATTCTTAGATTACATCACTGGTACAGACTCCCCAAAGAAAGCATATGATCTTACAGTATCATTGTACTGTGCGAGCATGCCAAGTTGCTTCAGTTGTGTCTCACTCTTTGCGACACTATGGACTATAGCCCACCAGGCTCCTCTGTCCACGGGATTTCCCAGGCAAGAATACTAGAATGGGTTGCCATTTCCTTCTCCAGGGGATCTTCCCCACCCAGGGATCGTACCAGCGCCTCCTGCAGCTCCTGCATTGCAGGCATGTTCTTTACCACTGAGCTACCGGGGAAGCTCCTGTTATTGTACTAAGTAAGGTAAATATTTGCCTGAACCAGGAAATGCCTTATGAGTCAACTCATGTTTATTTATTTAGACTAAAATATACAAGTCAAGACTCACTTGCCTCACTGTGCCCACCAATCCACAGTTACTTTGTGATGAATGATGCCCAGTCCTCAACAATTCCTCACCTTGTAAGATCTGCTTTAAAAGTCTCCAAGACTAAAACTCTAAAAATCAGTTCAGTTCAGTCAATCAGTCATGTCCAACTCTTTGCCACCCCATAGACTGCAGCATACTAGGCGTCAGTGTCCACCACCAACTACCTGAGCTGCTCAAACTCATGTCCATCCAGTCAGTGATGCCATCTAACCATCTCATCCTGTGTTGTCCCCTTCTCCACCTGCCTTCAATCTTTTCCAGCATCAGTGCTGGGAAATGAGTCAGCTCTTCACTTCAGGTAGCCAAAGTATTGGAGCTTCAGCTTCAGCATCAGTCCTTCTAATGAATATTCAGGATTGATTTCCTTTAGGATTGACTGGTTTGGTCTTGCATTCCAGGGGACTCTCAAGAGTCTTCTCCAACACCACCATTCAAAAGCATCAATTCTTTGGTGCTGGGTTTTCTTTATGGTCCAAATCTAACATTCATACATGACTACTGGAAAAACCATAGCTTTGACTAGACAGACCTTTGTTGGCAAAGTAATGTCTCTGCTTTTTAATATGCTGTCTAGGTTGACCATAGCTTTTCTTCCAAGGAGCAAGCATCTTTTAATTTCATGGCTGCAAGTGATTTTGCAGCCATCTGTAGTGACTTTTTAGCCCCCTAAAATAGAGGCAATCACTGTTTCCATGGTTTTCCCATTTATTTGCTATGAAGTGATGGGACTGGATGCCATGATCTTGGTTTTTTGAATGCTGAGTTTTAAGCCAACTTATGCATTCTTCTCTTTCACTTTCATCAAGAGGCTCTTTAGTTTCTCTTTGCTTTCTGCCATAAGGGTGGTGTCATCTTCATATCTGAGGCTATGGATATTTCTCCTGGCAATCTTGATTCTAGCTTGTGCTTCATCCAGCGTGGCATTTTGCATCATGTACTCTGCATGTGAGTTAAATAAATAATGTGAAAATATACAGTCTTGACATCCTCCTTTCCCAATTTGGAACCAGTCCGTTGTTTCATGTCCAGTTCTAACTGTTGCTTCCTGACCTGCATACAGATTTCTCAGGAAGCAGGTAAGGTGGTCTGGTATTCCCATCTCTTTCAGAATTTTCCACAGTTTGTTGTGATCCACAGAGTCAAAGGCTTTGGCATAGTCAGTAAAGCAGAAATAGATGTGTTTCTGGAACTCTCTTGCTTTATTGATGATCCAACACATATTGGCAATTTGATCTCTGGTTCCTCTGCCTTTTCTAAAACCAGCTTGAACATCTGGAAGTTCTTGGTTCACGTACTGTTGAAACCTAGCTTGGAGAATTTTGAGCATTACTTTGCTAGCGTGTGAGATGAGTGCTATTGTGTGGTAACCTGAACATTCTTTGGCATTGGCTTTCTTTGAGATTGGAATGAAAACTGCCCTTTTCCAGTCCTGTGGCCACTGCTGAGTTTTCCAAATTTACTGGCATATTGAGTGCAGCACTTTCACAGCATCGTCTTTTAGGATTTGAAATAGCTCAAATGGAATTCCATTACCTCCAGTAGCTTTGTTTGTAGTGATGCTTCCTAAGACCCACTTGACTTTACCTTCCAGGATGTCTGGCTCTAGGTGAGTGATCGCACCAACCTGGTTTTCTGCGTCATTAAAATGTTTGTTTAGTTTTTCTGTGTATTATTGCCACCTCTTATTAATACCTTCTGCTTCTGTTAGGTCCATACCATTTCTGTCTTTTATTGTGCTCATCTTTGCATGAAATATTCCCTTGGTATCTCTAACCTTCTTGAAGAGATCTCTAGTCTTTTCCATTCTATTGTTTTCCTCTATTTCTTTGCATTGGTCACTGAAGAAGGCTTTCTTATCTCTCCTTGATATTCTTTGGAACTCTGCATTCAGATGGATATATCTTTCCTTTTCTCCTTTGCCTTTCATGTCTCTTCTTTTCTCAGTTATTTGTAAGGTCTCCTCAGACAACCATTTTGCCTTTTTGCGTTTCTTTTTCTTGGAGATAGTTTTGATCACTGCCTCCTGTACAACATTACAAACCTCCATCCATAGTTCTTCAGGCACTCTGTCTATCAGATCTAATCCCTTGAATCTATTTGTCACTTCCACTGTATAATCATCAGGGATTTGATTTAGGTCATATCTGAATGGTCTAGTGATTTTCCCTACTTTCTTTAATTTAAGTCTGAATTTTGCAATAAGGAGTTCATGATCTGAGCCACGGTCAGCTCCTAGTCTTATTTTTGCTGACTGTATAGAGTTTCTCTACCTTCAGCTGCAAATAATATAATTAATCTGAAATCAGTGCTGATCATCTGGTGATGTCCATGTGTAGAGTCATCTCTTGTGTTGTTGGAAGAGGGTGTTTGCTTGTTAACCTGTTAGGCTTTGCCCTGCTTCATTTTGTACTCCAAGTTCAAACTTGCTTGTTATTCCTGGAATCTCTTGACTACTTACTTATGCATTCCAGTCTCCTATGATGAAAAGAACATCTTTTTTGGGTGTTAGTTCTAGAAGGTCTTGTAAGTCATCATAGACTCTTTTAACTTCAGCTTTTTTGGCATTAGTGGTTGTGGCAGAGATTTGGATTACTGTGATATTGAATGGTTTGCCTTGGAAATAAACAGATATCATTCTGTCACTTTTGAGATTGCACACAAGTACTGAATTTTGGACTCTTTTGTTGACTATGAGGGCTACTACATTTCTTCTAGGGGATTCTTTCCCTTAGTAGTAGATATAATAGTCATTTGCATTTAATTTGCCCATTCTGGTCCATTTTAGTTCACTGATTCCTAAAATGTCGATGTTCACTCTTGTGATATCCTGTTTGACCACTTCCAATTTACCAGTTTCCCAAATAGATGGGGAAACAATGGAAACAGTTACAAAGTTTATTTTCTTGGGCTCCAAAATCACTGCAGATGGTGACTACAGCCATGAAATTAGAAGATGCTTGCTCCTTGGAAGAAAAGCTATGACAAACCTAGACAGTATGTTAAAAAGCAGAGATAGCACTTTGCTGACAAAGGTCCATCTGGCCAAACCTATGATTTTTCCAGTAGTCATGTATGGATGTGAAAGTTGGACCATAAAGAAAGCTGAGCGCTGAAGAACTGCTGCTTTTGACTTGTGGTGTTGGAGAAGACTCTTGAGAGTCCCCTGGACTGCAAGAAGATTCAACCAGTCAATCCTAAAGGAAATCAGTCCTGAATATTCATTGGAAGGACTGATGCTGAAGCTGAAGCTCCAATACTTTGGCCATCTGATGCAAAGAACTGACTCACTGGAAAAGACCCTGATGCCAGGAAAGATTGAAGACAGAAGGAGAAGGGGATGACAGAGAATGAGATGGTTGGATGGCATAACCATCTTTATGGACATGAGTTTGAACATGCTCCTGGACATAGTGATGGACAGGGAAGCCTGGCGTGCTACAGTCCATGGGGTCACAAAGAGTTGGACACGACTGAGTGACTGAACTGACTGAATTTACGTTGATTCATGGACCTAACATTCCAGATTCCTATGCAATATTGTCCTTTACAGCATCAGACTTTGCTTCTATCACCAGTTACATCCACAACTGGGTGCTGTTTTTGCTTTGGCTCAGCCTCTTTGTTCTTTCCTGAGCTGCTGCTCTGCTGTTCTCCAGTACAATACTGGGCACCAACTGACCTGGAAGGTTCATCTTTCAGTGTTGTATCTTTCTGCCTTTTCACACTGTTCATGAGGTTCTCAAGGCTAGAATATTGAAGTGGTTTGCCATTCCCTTCTCCAGAGGACCACATTTTGTCAGGAGGTTTTTTAAAAGAGTCAACTCTGAACATTGCTTTATTAAATGTGATGCTTTTTGTACATGCACAAGGCTGATAGTAGCCCTTTATTGCAATAATTAATATCGAGTTAGGAAATCTTTGCTTATTTGAGGTGGGGTGAAGGGAGTAGTATTGTTTTAATTTTGAACTTAGATTACTCCTAAGTTTGAACGTATTTCAAGTTTTAAGTATTCCTTCTATTAAGTAATGCATGTGGTTGTACTTGTTGTTTTAGCCACTAAGTTGTGTCCGACTCTTTGAGACCCCACAAACGGTAGCCTGCCAGTCTCCTCCATCCATGGGATTTTCCAGGCAAGTATGCTGGAGTGGATTGCCATCTCCTTCTCCAGGAGATATTCCTGACCCAGGGACTGAACCCCTGTCTCCTGCATTGGCAGGCAGATTCTTTACCGCTGAGCCACCAGGGAAGCCCAACACATGTCGAGTAAGTCCTAAAATTAAGGTGCAGTATAATGTACTGCTTTGAAATCTAGTGAAATTGAGAGGGCTTTCAATGGCCTATCTGCAAGTTCCCCACCTGGCTCTGTTCTCAGAACTAGGTGTCTTTGCCAAACAACTTTCCTTTTCAAAAACACTGGGGACAGTTGCTGCTTATCCCTGAGTAGTGGGACTTTAGTTCCCTGCATATAATTGGAATTATTCAAACAAACCAGTTGCATCCTTCCACAGGAACTGTGGGCACTCCACCCTCATGATTCTACAAGCCTGCTTTGCAGAGCACTGGTTGTTCACCCTGTTCCCAGGTACCAGCCTTGTGTGGCCTTGCCTGGTATGTCCTCCTTCCCAGGCTGTGATTATACACACTAGTAAACTGCTGTTGATCTCATCTGTCCGGTGTCGAGTGTTGTGTCTTCAGCCAACCTGTTAATCCTAAGGCAGGAATCCCTTCTTCACCAACCAGAAGAGGAAGTCGGTGATTAAAGAAATTAGACAAATATGTGCCTGCAAAGTGTGAAGCAGTATGTCAGTTGGTGAGGCCACCAGAGTGAACAAAACAGATTTACTCTGCCCTCAGCAAGCTTACCGGAGAAGGCAATGGCAACACACTCTAGTACTCTTGCCTGGAAAATCCCATGGGTGGAGGAGCCTGGTAGGCTGCAGTCCATGGAGTCGCGAAGAGTCGGACACGACTGAACGACTTCACTTTCACTTTTCACTTTTCACTTTCATGCATTGAAGAAGGAAATGGCAACCCACTCCAGTGTTCTTGCCTGGAGAATCCCAGGGACAGCGGAGCCTAGTGGGCTGCCGTCTATGGGGTCGCACAGAGTCGGACACGACTGAAGCAACGTAGCAGCAGCAGTAGCAGCAGCAAGCTTACAGTTTTGTGAGGGAGACAGACATTAAACAAATAGCCACATGATAATATTATAATTATTGTTGTTGTTCAGTCACTCAGTCATGTCTGACTCTTTTTGACCCCAAGGACTACAGCATGCCAGGCCTCTCTGTTCTTCACTATCTCTTGGAGTTTGCTCAAACTCATGTCCATTGAGTTGGTGATGCCATTCAACCATCTCATCTCACTCTTTTTCATTCTGATTTTTTTGTTGTTAGTTTTACTTTTAGAATTCTTCCCTGTCAGAAATTTGGTAACTATTCATTTTTGCACATAATTTTTTTTTAAAGAAATACATGCACCTGTGTTACATGCCCATGCAAAAAATGTCAATAGTGCAAAAGAATATAGAATGAAAAGTAGATCTCCTCTCCAAAACAAACCTCCACAATCCATGGATCTATGTTCTTTTAAAATTTTTCTATGCACATACCCACGTATAGCCTTTACAAACTGTCTTCTGTCCCTTGTTTCTTTTACTTAAAGATATATACAGAACTTTCAGATTAGTGTGTGTATTATAGCCCATTAAAAAAAAATAGCTACAGAATTTTCCACTGAGCATCTTAAGATAAAAACTCCACCTCCTGTTTACTGTGTTATATATAATGTTGCAATGAACAATATGTTTCTGTGCACATATGCAAAAGTTTCAATGGTTAAGTTTTCAGAATTTGAATTGTTGGGTCAAGGTAATTGTTTATTAAGAACGTTCTATATATTAAGAAAATTAGTATTTTGTCAAATATTTTATAACTCTTTTTTCTCAGTTTGTGATTTAAGTTTTTGTTTAGACCATACAGAAAATTTAAATGCTTATGTTGCCCAATTTGTCAATCTTTCCCTTTATGGTTTCTGTATTTTGTTTAGAGATATACCAAGATTAATTGTGTTTCTTTTCTACTACTTTTAAGGTTTAATTTTTACATAAAAATTTTAATTTATATGAAGTTCAATTTGGCACAAAGAATGAGCTAGGGAGCCAAGTCAGTTTTTTTCCAGATGGCTTCTCAGTGGCCCAATACCATTTATTACAAATCAGTTTTTTTCTTTACTATTTTGGTATGCTGTCTTTATCTTGTATTAAATTCCCATTTACCTTTAAATTTAGCTCTATAGTTTATACTTTGTTCTAGTGATCTGTTTGTTTATTCATGCATCAGGGCCAAATCTCTTAAATTACTATACTTTATATGATATTCTATACATTCATTTTTATTCCATCTGCAATTGATTTTGGTATACGATGTTATATGAGACTGTAAATGTCAAAGTTGCTCTATAGACAGAAAAAAAATAGAAGTTGAAGAAAATGGAGATGGTAGGTATAAGACCTCTCATAGCTTTATGGATAATTATTTCATGAAAGGTGGAAAAAGAAAAAGGATAGTTTACAACTATGGTACTTTTGTCATTTTATTCCTAAAAATATGTTATGATATTTAATATTATTAACAGTATAATAGATAAATATTTTTGTTAATATATGACCCTTTTGATCATTATTTTCTGTCCTTGTAGTTCTTTGAAACCATTAAATTTTGCCATCTGAATAAATTATAGAAGGTCCTATTCTGTTATTACACTTCCCTACCCTTTTCCCTTTATGCTTTTTTCTTTCCTGTTTTTACAATTCTTTTTTAAAGATTTAAATACAAAATAATATGTTTGAATTTTGCCACAAGACTCCAGAGAGGAGCAGTACCATGAAGTGACAAATATCTGGAGCAGAGCCCAGCATTTTCCTGCCACAGATTAGACTTGACTATAATTACAAGCGTTAGCTTCCTTTTGGTGAAATACAAAGTGAACCACATCTCTAAATAATACAGAAGTTTTAAACACTGACGGGGTTTAAAAGTAAAACTACAAAAGAAAATGACACTTAGGTCACCTCCTCCTGTATCTCCCAGAAATAGAGCTTAATTTCACAAGGAACACAACAATTTGGGTAGATTTCAGCTACAATTTTGTGGCAGACACAGTTCATGACAGCTCCTACCGCAGAGACTTGAAAAACCAAATACTGCCTTCCTTAATCTCACTTGTAGCCAGCTGTGGTTGGTGTGACACATTGACTGTTGGTGAATACTGGAATTTTTTTTTTTTTTCTATGAAGGAGACAGCTACAGATTTAAAGTTTGTGCCTACCAACTTCCATATTGTTGCTGTTCAGTTGCTCTGTTGTGTCCGACTCTTTGTGACCCATGGACTGCAGCACACCAGGCTTTCCTTTCCTTCACTATCTCCCAGAGCTTGTTCAAACTCATGTCCATTGAGTTGGTGATGCCATCTAACCATCTCATCCTCTGTCGTCCCTCCTCCTGCTTTCAATCTTCCCTAGCATCAGGGTCTTTTCCAATAAGTCATCTCTTCACATCAGGTGCCAAAGTATTGGAGCTTCAGCTTCAGCATCAGTCCTTCCAGTGAATATTCAGAACTGATTTTCCTTAGGATGGACTGGTTGGATCTCCTTGCTGTCCAAGTGACTCTCAAGAGTCTTCTCCAACACCACAGTTCAAAAGCATCAGTTCTTTCTCACTTGGACTTCTTTATGGTCCAACTCTCACATCAATGCATGACTACTAGAAAAGCCATAGCTTTAACTAGATGGATGTTTGTTGGCAAAGTAATGTCTCTACTTTTTAATACACTGTCTAGGTTGGTCATAGCTTTTCATCCAAGAAGCAATCTTTCCCAGTATTCATAGGCTTAAATCTAATCCCCAGTGTGGTGATATGAGAAGATGAGGCTTTTGTGAGGTGATTAGGTCAGGAGGATGGAGCCCTCATGAATGGCATTAGTGCCCCTATAAAAAAGGACCCAGAAAGCACCCTTGTCCCTTCTATCTTGTGAGGATACAGTGAACAGTCATATATGAACCAGAAAGTGGGTACTCAGACACAGAATCTGCCAGTGCCATAACCTTGGACTTCCCAGTCTCTAGAACAGTGAGAAATAAATATCTGTGGTTAAAGTCACTCAATGTATGGTATTTTTATTACATCAGGCTGAGCAGACTAAGACAGAACAGATGTGGTTGACACCATCTTTTCTTCCCTCTTTTTCTGTTGAAAGCCGTCTTGATGTCCAGAGTTCTGAAAACTATTTTTAAACCATGAGTTATATTACAAGAAAGTCTCAGAGCCTTACCCTGAACTTAGATGCCAGTACTTCTTATCTCCAAGTTTCTTGCTGTGATGAAACAAAAACCCTTTTGTGAGTCCATGCTGTTGTTAAGTCGATAACTCGTACCTGACTCTTTTGCAACTGCGTGGACTGTAGCCTGCCAGGATCCCCTGTCCATGGGATTTTCCAGGCAAGAATACTGAAATGGGTTGCCATTTCCATCTCCAGGAGTTCTTTCTGACCCCCTGGGATTGAACCCCTGTCTCCTGCATTGGCAGCTGGATTCCTTACCGCTGAGCCACTTGAGAAGCCCAGTTAACTGTTCTATAACATGCTGCCAACAGACTGCAAGGAGATCAAACCAGCTAATCCTAAAGGAAATCAACCTTGAATATTCATTGGAAGGACCGATGCTGAAGCTGAAGCTCCAATACTTTGGCCACCTGTTGCAAAAAGGCAGCTTATTGGAAAAGATCCTGATGCTTGGAAGGACTGAAGGCAAAAAGAGAAGGGGGCAGCAGAGGATGAGATGGTTAGATAGCATCACTGATTCAAGGACATGAATTTGAGCAAATTCCAGAAGATAGTGGAGGACAGAGGAGCCTGATGGGCTGCAGGACACATCATTGCAAAGAGTCTGACACAACTTGGCCACTGAACAACAATAAGAACAACAAGTGTGCAACCAAGAACAGTAGATGATAAAGTCTAATAACATATGAAATGAAGCAATAATTTAAAGAACACAGTCCAGTAATAAACTTGTTGTAGGGAGAAGCCAATTCTGACTCCCTGTTGGAAAAGATTTCTTTGAGTTGCTTTTCATGGCTTTTTAAAAAATTACAATCATACATAATGGCCTACTTCAGAGGACCCTGCCCCTCTGCCTGACTGTTAAACTAAAGAGCCTTTGTTCAGCTCATAAAGAGATAATCTGACCCTGCCTGCATGCTAAGTTACTTCAGTCATGTCTGACTGTGCAACCCTATGAACTGTAGCCAGCCAGGCTCTTCTGTCCATTGGATTCTCTAGGCAAGAAAACTAAGAATACTGGAGTGAGTTCTCATTTCTTTTTCAATGGGATCTTCCTGACCTAAGGATCAAGCCCATGTCTCTATGTCCCTTGCTTTGGTTCCTTACCACTCACATCACCTGGGAAGCTCACTGCCCACAGATGAATGGCTTTAGGGGAAAAAAGGAGATTAGTATAACCTTCCCAAATGCTGGCTATTCCTAGAGATGTTTTGTGAGACTGAAGACCCTTTTACTTCCTCACTGGCTCTCCCTTTCTATTCTCCCTTTTGACTTTAGTTCCTCATTGCCTCTCTTTCTCTGACTCTATAAAAAACCTGGCATCCAGACCCTGACAAGATGGTTATTTTAAGACATTAGTCTACCATCTTTTTAATCAGCCAGCTTCCAAATAAAGTTGTATCCCTCGCCTCACCACTTCATCTCTCAGGTTCATTGGCCTGTCATGCAGAAAGCAGAGCAAGCTTGGACTTGGTAACAAATTGGCTTCTTGTCTACATAATTCGATGACTTTTTTCAACAAAGATTTTTTTCAACTGATATTCACAGGAGATGAGGTCCTATGAGAATAAAAACAAAATGTCACTACATTTTATTTGAAGATTTAAATATGAAAACCCTACTCATAGGCTGTAGGTGATAATATTCTCTTTGAATTATTGAAGGTAAACATTAATAGAATTCGCAGTGCTGGTGCTGAGTAGGATGCCTTGGGGCTCCTGGGCACAAAGCCTTTCTGTGCACCTCATTTCTTTGATTATAGTAAGTCTTCACTCAACCTCCATGACCTTCCCTGAGTTCCAGTGGGTACGTTCAAGCAGCTATTAATTTGGGATGAGAGAGGATGCAAGACCAAGGAGAAACAAACAGTCAAGAGCAGCCTTGGGGCATGATCCTATTTCCCCATCAAAGGATACACACAGCAGTATCTTTCAGCTATTTTGCAGATACTGAAACCCCTTCCAGGTGGGAGAAGTTAATGAGGGTATTCTGCCCACATGCATGTAGACCCCAGACCAGTTGGACCAGAGGGCTGATGATGCTGACTCCTACTTACCTCACCATCAACCCATCAGAAGAATGTCCACAAGCTGATTATGCCCTCTTTGAACAATTACTTTAAAACTTTCCACTATCTTCTCCAAGTTGGCACACCTGGTTTTGAGGGCATTAGCCCGCTGTGGCCCCCATCACCTGGCAAAGTAAAAAAGTTATCCTTTTTTACCTCACCTATAACTCAGTCTCTGAAACTTGATTCAGTACTGGTGTACAGAGAAGCTGAGCTTTCAGCATCAGAGCTAAAAAACATTTCAAGAAACACTCTGTTCTTGCCACTCATTTTCTGTCTGATGGAGAATGAAATAAAATTTCTTTCTTTTTTTTTAAACTAAAGCTTAAAAAGTTCTTCATCCCCAAATTGTAACAGACATTTGTCTCTTTTATTACTACTATTATGAATTTATTTATTTTTTGGCAGTGCTGGGTCTTTGCTGCTTTGTGAGGGCTTTCTCTAGCTGCAGAAAGCGGGGCTTTCTCTTCATTGAGGTGCATGGGCTTCTCATTGTGGCTGTTTCTCTTGTGGAGCACTGGCTCTGGGCACTCAGGTTCAGTAGTTGTGGCACATGGGCTTTGTTGCTCCACAGCGTGTGGAATCCTCCCAGACCAGGGCTTGAACCCATGTCCCCTGCTTTGGCGTGCAGATTCCTATACTCTCTTATGTGTGCAATAGTCAACAGCATTATGTCTAATCAATGTACATATCTTAATTTAAAAATAATACTATTGGGAGAATGGTGCCCATAGACTTGCTCCAAGGCAGAGTTGCCATAAACCTTCAATTCATAAAAAACACAGTATCTTAGAAATACAATAAAACATATACATGTGTATATATATAAAGTATATTTATAGTCTATGATCATTTTTACCCTCAATTATATACATGAGTACATGTACATACTGACTTATATGTATACACACATAAGTTACATATGCATGTATATGTATATATTCATTTATACACTCTGTATATACACTCATATGTATGAGTCTGCAATTACATTGCCACAATATAATTATATATTTGCAGGCTTCTATAATGTCATCTTGGGCTTCCCAGGTGGCTCAGTGATAAAGAATCTGTCTGTTAATGCAGGGGATGTGGATTTGATCCTTGGGTCAGGAAGACCCCCTGGAGAAGGAAATGGCAACCCACTCCAGTATTCTTGCCTGGGAAATCCCAGGGACAGAAGCACCTGGCAAGCTTCAGTCCATGGGTTTGCAAAAGTGTTGGACATGATTTAGTGACTAAACAACAATTAAACCATCTTAGCCACTGTACCTTTGTCTTTAGCTTTCAGAAGTTAACATATATCTTGGTGTGGATTTCCTTTTTTGGGAATTCTCTTGGTTTCTTTCATCTGTAGATGTATATCTTTTCTCAATTTGTGAAGTTTTCAGCCACTATTATTTCTTTGAATTTTTCAACCATTCCCCCCAACCCACTCCACCCCCATTCTTTCTCTTCTTTCGAGAATCCAGTGATTAGATCTTTTGTTACTTTTCCACAAGTCCTCTAAATTTTATTTGTCCCAGAAAACTTTGTAATTGCACATAAAAGCAATTTTTGGTGATAGTTGCTCTAAAATCTTTGTCAGATAATTCCAGTATCTGTTTCATCTCAGAATTGGCCGTTGAATTTCTCTTCTCATCCAATTTGTGATTTTTCCTGATTCTTGGCATGATGGATGATTTTCTATTGTATCCTAGGCATTTTGGATAATGTTAGGAGACTCTGAACCCTATTTAATCATATTTTAGTAGGCAATTAAGATGTAGCTCTTGGCTTACTTTCATGGGCTGTGGTTCCAAGGACAATTTAATTTTTCTAGCTCTTGAAGTGCTGCTATGTTCTCCTGAGTTCACTTGGGGCCGCCTTGCCCTTCTCTGGTCCTGGTATTACCAGGTGGGTGGGGGAGGCATGAGCAGAACCTCAGGAAGGAGAGCAGTCCCTGGGCTGCCCAATGATGGCAGGATACTGGATTCCTGTTTGACTTAGTATGGATAGAATGCTAGATTTCTAATTAAAAAAATAGATATGCAACAAGCAACAAAATTTTACTGTATAGCACAGGGAACTGTAGTCAATATCTTATAATAACCCATAATGAAAAATAATCTAAGAAATAATATATGTGTGTATGTGCAACTGAATCACCTTGCTATACACCCAAAACACTGTAAGTTGACTATACTTCAATAAAATATATACATCAAGAAAGAAAGGTAACTGAAAATGGAGGTTTAGAATTTCAGTTTATACAGGATCTTCAACAAAGAACAACAACAATACAAAGTCATAACAGGGCTTCCCTGGTGGTCCAGTGGGTAAAGAATTCAGCTTTCAATGCAAAGGGTACCGGGTAGATCCTGGTCCGGGAAGATACCACATGCTATGAGGCAAGTGAGCCCATGTGCCACAACTAGTGAACCCACGTTCTGGAGCCTGCGAGCCACAATTGTTGAAGCCCAAGTGCCTAGAGGCTGTGATCTGCAGCAAGAGAAGCCACTGCAATGAGAAGCCCTTGCACCATGAACAGAGAGTAACCTCCACTCACAGCAACTAGACAGAGAAAGCTGCCTCACAGCAGCGAAGACCCAGTACTGTCAAACATAAATAAATGAATAGTACTTAAATAATAACGAATTTAAAGGGAAATGACAGCACAAAGGAAAGCAGTTCAGGCTTCCAAGGGCCACAGACTGGGAAAGTAAATATATGGGAGGGAACTAATGGACCAGATTGTTTGGGGATTCCTCTATTGCCATCTCTGGGCTGATTAGAGTCTGTCTTCAAGAAGAGGAAAATTTAAATTTTGCATTTATTCAGACAAGGGGAAACACTTTCTGTCTTTCTTGATTCTTAGTTGCCTTCATCTTAAAAAAACAAAATTCAGCTGAGTAAATTTGAAGCTCCAGTTGGTTGTATTAAGCAATTCATGAACTGGGCAGCATGCTGTGTGGCAACTAGAAAGGTACAAAATTGAAGGTGTTGGTAGGCAGAAGGGTGGGGGTGGGGAGCTATTAGCAAGGAAGAGATTATTTTTGGCCGGGATGTCTTCTTCTGGGGGGATGCAGACTGCCTCTTCTTCTCCCTCTAAGATGGAGAGGGCCATGTGACAGTTGACCTTGCTGGTGCTGACAAGAAAATTTCATAGTGGTTGATTAAGATGCCATTTCTTTCTTTCTTTTTTTTTTTTTTTCTATTCTGTGTTTTTTTTTTTAATTTTTTTTATTTTTTAAATTTTAAAATCTTTAATTCTTACATGCGTTCCCAAACATGAACCCCCCTCCCACCTCCCTCCCCATAACATCTCTCTGGGTCATCCCCATGCACCAGCTCCAAGCATGCTGTATCCTGCATCAGACATAGACTGGCGATTCAATTCTTACATGATAGTATACATGTTAGAATGTCATTCTCCCAAATCATCCCACCCTCTCCCTCCCTCTAAGTCCAAAAGTCCATTATACACATCTGTGTCTCTTTCCCTGTCTTGCATACAGGGTCGTCATTGCCATCTTCCTAAATTCCACATATATGTGTTAGTATACTGTATTGGTGTTTTTCTTTCTGGCTTACTTCACTCTGTATAATCGGCTCCAGTTTCATCCATCTCATCAGAACTGATTCAGATGAATTCTTTTTTACGGCTGAGTAATACTCCATTGTGTATATGTACCACAGCTTTCTTATCCATTCATCTGCTGATGGACATCTAGGTTGTTTCCATGTCCTAGCTATTATAAACAGTGCTGCGATGAACATTGGGGTACATGTGTCTCTTTCAATTCTGGTTTCCTCGGTGTGTATGCCCAGAAGTGGGATTGCTGGGTCATAAGGTAGTTCTATTTGCAATTTTTTAAGGAATCTCCACACTGTTCTCCATAGTGGCTGTACTAGTTTGCATTCCCACCAACAGTGTAAGAGGGTTCCCTTTTCTCCACACCCTCTCCAGCATTTATTGCTTGCAGATTTTTGGATCGCAGCCATTCTGACTGGTGTGAAGTGGTACCTCATTGTGGTTTTGATTTGCATTTCTCTAATAATGAGTGATGTTGAGCATCTTTTCATGTGTTTGTTAGCCATCCATATGTCTTCTTTGGAGAAATGTCTATTTAGTTCTTTGGCCCATTTTTTGATTGGGTAAGATGCCATTTCTAATGAAGGTCGAAACCACAAATTAGGTCAGCTCCTAAATATAGATTTGCTATCATTGGCTTTAGCACAAGTGATGCCATTTTGGACCTGTGGTTTTCCTTTCACAACTTCAAAACAATTTTTATGTCAATGAGGCATATTTTGGGGTGACGTTCTGGTTTCCTTCAGGTGGAAAAAGTTGGGAAACACCAGGACTGGATCGCCTTATGCCAGAAGTGGGGGCTGGAAAAGTGGGAGCTGGGAAATGCCAGGCCTCCTCTGTCCTGTCTCCCCTGACAGCCCACCTGCTGCCAGTGAGTTTGGAGTCATGGGCGGGGATCTCTGTTAGGTGTCTGCTGGGCTTCCCTTTCCTGGTTCTTGGGCCAGAGGCGGCTTTTCTCAGGATTTCATTTTGGTCTGTCCTGTTTTCCCACATCCAGTTTAAGACACTTGGGAGAAAAAAAGTCGAACCCAGGGAACTCACGGCTTGTTGTTCCTCAATTCCTGAGGTCCTTAGCCAGTTAGCCTTCTCTTTTCCATTTTTCAGAGTCCTACTATGGTTGTTTATTTTTATGATTGTATTTAGAGGAGACGAGAAGAGCTTCCCTTTTAGCTCAGCAGTCAAGAACCCACCTGCAAAGCAGGAGGTGCGGGAGACTCGGGTTTGATTCCTAGGCTGGGAAGATCCCCTGGAGGAGGGCATGGCAACTCACTCCAGTATTCTTGCCAGAAGAATCTTGGACAGAGGAGCCTGGTGGGCTAGGATTCATGGGGTCACAAAGAGTCAGAAACAACCGAAGTGACTGAGAACACACACACACATAGAGGACAGGAGCAGAGAAACGTATGTAGAGGAAAAAGTCTGCCATCCAGGTTAATTTAGACTGGTTATTTTTAAGGTCCCAGGGACTTAGGAAGAAACTTTGACCTTCCCCTTAACTGTCTAACAGAACATAGACAGGACATGTTGCAGGAAGTGCGGAGACAGGAAGGAACTTAGCAAAGTCCCTCTGTCTCTGGAAGGCCCAGGAAACATTTGTTGATCCAACCTTTGCTTTTCCATCTCTCTATGAACTGCCTTCCTCCCCTTGGGAAGTCTCAAACCACTACCTCCAACAACCTCTTTTGTCTTCAGCTACAGGTGGTATTTATGTGAGGGTTTCAACAATTTTGGTAGTTACTCAGTTTTCCTGGGTATCTCCCATGTATATACGTTGTCTTGTTTTTCTCCTATTAATCTGTCTCACAGCAATTTAACTTTTAGACCAGTCCAGAGACCCTAGAAGGGTTAAGGGAGAAATTTCCTTCCTGACAAATGGAGTCAGAAAGGAGTCTCTGGGAATTACTCCAAATAGTCAACATAAAATTAGGTGCATGACAAAGCCAGTGGACATGATGGAATTCCAGTGGAGCTATTTCAAATCCTGAAAGATGAGGCTGTGAAAGTGCTGCACTCAATACACCAGCAAATTTGGAAAACTCAGCAGTGGCCACAGGACTGGAAAAGGGCAGTTTTCATTCCAATCGCAAAGAAATGCAATGCCAAAGAATGCTCAAACTACTGCACAATTTCACTCATCTCACATGCTAGTAAAGTAATGCTCAAAGTTCTCCAAGCCAGGCTTCAACAGTATGTGATCCGTGAAATTGCAGATGTTCAAGCTGGTTTTAGAAAAGGCAGAGGAACCAGAGATCAAATTGCCAACATCTGCTGGATCATCAGAAAAGCAAGAGAGTTACAGAAAAATGTCTACTTCTGCTTTATTGACTACGCCAAAGCCTTTGACTCTGTGACCCACAACAAACTCTGGAAAATTCTTAAGAGATGGGAATATCAGACCACCTAACTTGCCTCTTGAGAAATCTGTATGCAGGTCAGGAAGCAACAGTTAGAACTGAACATGGAACAACAGACTGGTTCCAAATAGGGAAAGGAGTCTGTCCAGGCTGTGTATTATCACCCTGCCTATTTAATTTATATGCAGAGTACATCATGAGAAATGCTGGGCTGGATGAAGCACAAGCTGGAATCAAGATTGCCGGGAGAAATATCAGTAATGTCAGATATGCAGATGATGCCACCTTTACAGCAAAAAGTGAAGAAGGACTAAAAAGCCTCTTGCTGAAAGTGAAAGAAGAGAGTGGAAAAGTTGGCTTAAAACTCAGCAATCAGAAAACTAAGATCATTGCTTCTGGTCCCATCACTTCATGGCAAATAGATGCAGAAACAGTGGAAATAGTGTCAGACTTTATTTTGGGGGGGCTCCAAAATCACTGCAGATGGTGACTGCAGCCATGAAATTAAAAGATGCTTACTCCTTGGAAGAAAAGCTATGACCAACCTAGACAGCATATTAAAAAGCAGAGACAGTACTTTGCCAACAAACGTTCGTCTAGTCAAAGCTATGGTTTTTCCAGTAGTGATATATGGATGTGAGAGTTGGAATATAAAGAAAGCTTCAGTTCAGTTCAGTTCAGTCCTCAGTCATGTCCGACTCTTTGCAACCCCATGAATCGCAGCACACCAGGCCTCCCTGTCCATCACCAGCTCCTGGAGTTCACCCAAACTCGTGTCCATCGAATAGGTGATGCCATCCAGCCATCTCACCCTCTGTTGTCCCCTTCTCCTCCTGCCCCCAATCCCTCCCAGCATCAGGGTCTTTTTCAATGAGTCAACTCTTCGCATGAGGGGGCCAAAGTACTGGAGTTTCAGCTTTAGCATCAGTCCTTCCAATGAACACCCAGGACTGATCTCCTTATCTCCTTGCAGTCCATGGGACTCTCAAGAGTCTTCTCCAACACCACAGTTCAAAAGCATCTATTGTTTGGTGCTCAGCTTTCTTCACAGTCCAACTCTCACATCCATACATGACCAATGGAAAAACCATAGCCTTGACTAGATGGACCTTTGTTGGCAAAGTAATGTCTTTGCTTTTTAAATATGCTATCTAGGTTGGTCATAACTTTCCTTCCGAGGAGGAAGCGTCTTTTAATTTCATGGCTGCAATCAACATCTCCAGTGATTTTGGAGCCCCCCTGCAAAAAAAGTCTGACATTGTTTCCACTGTTTCCCCATCTATTTCCCATGAAGTGATGGGACCAGATGCCATGATCTTTGTTTTCTGAATGTTGAGCTTGAAGCCAACTTTTTCACTCTCTTCTTTCACTTTTATCAAGATGCTTTTTAGTTCCTCTTCTTTTTCTGCTGTAAGGGTGGTATAATCTGCATATCTGAGGTTATTGCTATTTCTCTCAGCAATCTTGATTCCAGCTTGTGCTTCTTCCAGCCCAGCGTTTCTCATGATGTACTCTGCATAGAAGTTAAATAAGCAGAGTGTCAATATACAGCCTTGACAGACTCCTTTTCCTATTTGGAACCAGTCTGTTGTTCCATGTCCAGTTCTAACTGTTGCTTCCTGACCTGCATATAGGTTTCTCAAGAGGCAGGTCAGGTGGTCTGGTATTCCCATCTCTTTCAGAATTTTCCACAGTTTATTGTGATCCACAGAGTCAAAGACTTTGATATAGTCAATAAAGCAGAAGCAGATGTTTTCTGGAACTCTCTTGCTTTTTTGATGATCCAGCAGATGCTGGCTTAACACTGAAGAATTGATGCTTTCAAAATAGGGTGTTGGAAAGAATCTTGAGAGTCCCTTGGACTGCAAGGAGATCCAACTAGTCCATCCTAAAGGAGATCAGTCCTGAGTATTCATTGGAAAGACTGATGCTGAAGCTGAAACTCCAATACTTTGGCCACCTGATATGAAGAGCTGACTCATTGGAATAGACCCTGATGCTGGGAAAGACTGAAGGCAGGAGGAGAAGGGGATGACAGAGTATGAGATGGTTGGATGACATCAGTGACTCAATGGGGATGAGTTTGAGTAAATTCCAGGAGTTGAAGATGGACAGGGAGGCCTGGCGTGCCACAGTCCTTGGGGTTGCAAAGAGTCAGACATGACTGAGTGACTGAACTGAACTGAGATAGTTCTCATTAATACCTAGTCCAAGCTATGAATAATTCAAAAAACAATTTTTGATCAATTATGCAGAAAAGATCAAATTGTTTTCCTCTTTACAAACATATTATAAAATATGAAGAGGCATTCAAAACATATATAACCATGTATTTTGAAGATACGCTGTTGTCTGGAAAATCTGGGACTGAGAAATCATTTTATTTTTCAATCTAGCAAGTCCTGAATGTTTTATATTTCCTCTCAGTTTTCTTAAAAAAACTGGAGAGTTCCCTTTTAAGCTGCCCTCTTTCTACCTGTTATAGGCAGGCACTGACAGCTTCCTCCAGGCTCTCAGCTCTCACATAATAGTCTACTCAATGTCCTTCAAGGAGATCAAACCAGTCAATCGTAAAGGCAATCAACCCTGAATATTCATTGGAAGGACTGATGCTAAAACTTAAGCTCCAATACTTTGGCTACCTAATTCAAAGAGCTGACTCTGAAAAAGACCCTGTTGCTGGTTGGATGGTTGGATGGCATCAGTGGCTCAATGGACATGAGTTTGGGCAAACTCAGGGAAATGGTGAAGGATGAGGAAGCCTAGCATGCTGTAGTCCACGGGGTTGCAAAGAGTTGGGCATGACTTAGCAACTGAACAACAATAACAAGGTCCTTCTACCTTCCTCCTGCTGCCCAGTCTTTAAGTCAATGCGGTGTGTTTTTGGCTTTTGTTACAGGAGCACTTCACTTTTAGGTAAAAAGTTTGCTCTGTTTATCCAATGCTGTGTAACAACTGAGAACTGCAAACTTCAAAGAAACACCATGCCTACTCCCTCCCCACTCCACTCTCTGCTCCAGACTCAGAGATCTGACCAAACTCAACCTGGCTTCCAGCAGCCTAAAGCCATGTCTTTGGGACAACGCCACATGCCTTAAGTTCCAGCCTGGAAAAGCTCAAGGCTGCCAGAAGAATAGGTTGTTTCTTCCAGTCAAAACCTTCTTCATTTTTCTTAAATCGTTTGTTTTAGAAAATTTGCCCTTTGCAATTTTAAGTCCTTTCTCTGTTCCTTTGAGATGTATATATTTCTTCTATAATCCAGGACTGTCTTTCTAGAGGACTCCCTTTGCAGTGTAATAGTCCAGAAGGTTAGGGTCTTAGCAGACAGGGATGGTCTAATCACATTCCTTAAAATCTTTAGCATGCCTCCTTTATCACACCACATGTTTTGGGGGCTGCGGCATGGGGCTGAAGAATCCTGAAGGGCTTGCTGGTTGGGTCTGGCTTGGAGTCTCTCATGAAATGCTGGCAGACAGTGGCTAAAACTGGAACAGCTGGGGGCTAGAGCAGCTGGATGAGATGATTGAGTCCATCATCGACTCAATGGACATGAGTTTGAGCAAATTCCAGGAGATAGTGAAGGACAGGGAAGCCTGGCGTGCTGCAGTCCATGGGGTCGCATAGAAGCAGACGTAAATGAGCAACTGAACAACAAAGAGCAGCTGGGGGCTGGGCTAGATGGGCAACTCACTTACTTACTTTCTGTGGTCACTGGGTCTGGCTGAATGAGCTCTCTGCATGGCTTGATCTGGGCCTCAGGACAGCTGGTTGACTTACATGCCAGCTGCAGACGTTCAAGGGCTAGTATTCCAGTGAGTGGAAGCAGAAGCTACCATGCTTTTTCTGATCTAGTCTTGAAATTCAGCATCTGTTCCAGGCATTCTAATGTTAATAGAATGTTACAAATGTTCCATGTGAATCAAATCGCCTGGGGTAAGGGGGAGGAACAGTAAAAAAGCAGACCCCATTTCATGATAAGAGGGTCAAAGTCACATTGCAGATAAACCCAAGGAATGGGGCCATTTTGGGGAAACACAGTTTGCCACAATTATCTACATTTAAAGGATTCAGATTGAATATGCTATAGTCTTCTATGTCCATAAATAGAAAAATAATTTTGTCCCTTCATTTTCTATTGGAACTTTAGATTTTCTTCCTGATTGATGAGAGTTTGCAAAATTGTAGACATTCCTACACGGCCTCTCAAGCTGGGAGAAATAAGCTTTATAAACAGTTAGGAATCTGTGCTTTCGAGACTTTTCTTACCCAATTCATGCTCTGGGCAACTATGACTGCCAAACCACCTTCATTGTTAATGCTGGCATTCAAACCCAGGGATTTCAATCTCTTATGATTTTTTTTTTTGGTTGCCATTTAAAAACAAAGAAATAAAAATTGGTAGTGAGATATAAAAAATAATAACACTGATCTTTCTATCCTTGAAAGTAATTACATGCTCACTGAAGAAACTTGAAAGAATAAAGATAAGTAAGAATGGAGAAAATAAAATCAGCCACATGCAGTTTGAACTTCAAAAAACTCTAATCTCAACAATTGCTGATAAGAGGCAGGGTTTTGGGGTTTTGTTTGGTTTTCTCCTATTAAGCTATCTAGGGAAATGCAATAATAACCAAAAAGTGCTTTTTTTTTTGCCCCCTGATGATTTTTATTATTATTATTATTATTATTATTATTGGTTACACTGCTGCATGTGGGAGTTCCCTAATCAGGGATCTGTCTCATGCACCTTGTAGTAGAGGCATGGATTCTTAACCCCTGGACCACCAGGGAAGTCCCCCACTGATTTTAAAAAATCATACTCACTCCTGTCTTTAATTATTCAGAAAGTGTCAACAAAAGCAGATAAAGATAGTCACCTCCACACAGATAAAACCCCAAGTCCAAGTCTGAGCAACTTTGGGAAACTTCTAAGCAGATGAGCATACCTGGAAGGGTGTTCTCATGGATCTTGAGGGAAAAGTAGCTGTGAAGCCAGTTCACTTTACAGGGATCAGGATGTTGAGATGCTTAAACAGCTTCCTGCTTAGCTGGATGCGATCTATATATGATGGAGCTTCCCAGGTGGTGCTAGTGATAAAGCATCCGCCTGCCAATGTAGGAGGACACAAGAGATGTGGGTTGGATCCCAGCGTTAGGAAGATCCCATGTAGTGGGAAATGACACCCCACTCCAATATGCTTGCCTGGAAAATTCCATGGACAGAGGAGCCTGGCTGGCTACAGTCCATAGGACCACAAAGACTTGGATATGACTGAGCACGCTACATATGATATGATGGACAGAAGCCTAGACTCTGAGGTGCAGCAGTTGGATCCACACGTGGGATGGAGGTCTGAGCCTTCCCTATCTCCATCTGTCTGTGTCATACTCTGTGCTCCCTATATCAGACTGTTATTTGGCACTACAGTTAGTTTCCTTTCACTACTTTCTTCATTCTAGAGTCAGTTCAGTTCAATTCAGTCACTCAGTCATGTCTTACTCTTTGCCACCCCATGAACTGCAGTAGGCCAGGCCTCCCTGTCCATCACCAACCCCCAGAGTCCACCGAAACCCATGTCCATTGAGTCGGTGATGCCATCCAACCATCTCATCTGCTGTCATCCCCTTCTCCTCCTGCCCTCAATCTTTCCCAGGATCAGGGTCTTTTCAAATGAGTTAGCTCTTCACTTCAGGTGGCCAAAGTATTGCAGTTTCAGCCTCAGCATCAGTCCTTCCAGTGAACACCCATGACCGATCTCCTTTAGGAAGGACTGGTTGGATCTCCTTGCAGTCCAAGTGTCTTCTCCAGCACCACAATTCAACACATCAATTCTTTGGCGCTCAGCTTTCTTCACAGTCCAACTCTCACATCCAAACATGACTATTTGAAAAACCATAGCCTTGACTAGATGGACTTTTGTTGATAAAGTATTGTCTCTGTTTTTTAATATGCTATCTAGATTGGTCATAACTTTCCTTCCAAGGAAGAAGCATCTTTAATTTCATGGCTGCAAAAAACATCTGCAGTGATTTTGGAGCCCAGGAAAATAAAGTCAGCCACTGTTTCCACTGTTTCCTCATCTATTTCCCATGAAGTGATGGGACCAGATGCCATGATCTTCATTATCTGAATGTTGAGCTTTAAGCCCACTTTTTCACTCTCCTCTTTCACTTTCATCAAGAGGCTCTTTAGTTCTTCTTCACTTTCTGCTATAAGGGTGGTGTCCTCTGCATATCTGAGGTTATTGATATTTCTCCTGGCAATCTTGATTCCAGCTTGTGCTCCCTCCAGCCCAGCATTTCTCATGATGTGCTCTGCATAGAAGTTAAATAAGCAGGGTGACAATATACAGCCTTGCCGTACTCCTTTTCCTATTTGGAACCAGTCTGTTGTTCCATGTCCAGTTCTAACTGTTGCTTCCTGACCTGCATACAGGTTTCTCAAGAGGCAAGTCAGGTGGTCTGGTATTCCCATCTCTTTCAGAATTTTCCAGAGTTTGTTGTAGTCCACACAGTCAAAGGCTTTGGCATAGCCAATAAAGCAGAAGCAGATATTTTTCTGGAACTCTCTTGCTTTTTCAATGATCCAGCAGATGTTGGCAATTTGATCTCTGGTTTCTCTGCCTTTTCTAAAACCAGCTTGAACATCTGGAGGTTCATGGTTCGAGTATTGTTGAAACCTGGCTTGGAGAATTTTAAGAATTATTTTACTAGCATGTGAGATGAGTGCTATTGCGCGGTAGTTTGAACATTCTTTGGCATTGCCTTTCTTAGGGATTGGAATGAAAACTGCCCTTTTCCAGTCCTGTGGCCACTGCTGAGTTTTCCATATTTGCTGGCATATTGAGTGCAGCACTTTGACAGCATCATCTTTGAGAATTTGAAATAGCTCAACTGGAATTCCATCACCTCCACTAGCTTTGTTCTTAGTGATGCTTCTAAGGCCCACTTGACTTCACATTCCAGGATGTCTGACTCTAGATGAGTGATCACACCATCGTGATTATCTGGGTCATGAAGATCTTTTTTTGTACAGCTCTTCTGTGTATTCTTGCCACCTCTTCTTAATATCTTCTGCTTCTGTTAGGTCCACACCATTTCTGTCCTTTATTGAGCCCATCTTTGCATGAAATGTTCCCTTGGTATCTCTAATTTTCTTGAAGAGATCTCTAGTCTTTCCCATTCTACTGTTTTCCTCCATTTCTTTGCACTGATCACTGAAGAAGGCTTTCTTATCTCTCCTTGTTATTCTTCGGAACTCTGCTTTCAAATGGGTATATCTTTCCTTTTCTCCTCTGCTTTTTGCTTCTCGTCTTTTCACAGCTATTTGTAAGGCTTCCTCAGACAGCCATTTTGCTTTTTTTGCATTTCTTTTTCTTGGGGATGGTCTTGATCCCTGTCTCCTGTACAATGTCATGAACCTCCATCCATAGTTCATCAGGCACTCTGTCTATCAGATCTAGTCCCTTAAATCTATTTCTCACTCCCACTGTATAATCATGAGGGATTTGATTTAGGTCATACCTGAATGATCCAGTGGTTTCCCTCAGTTTCTTCAATTTAAGTCTGAATTTGGCATAAGGAGTTCATGATCTGAGCCACAGTCAGCTCCTGGTCTTGTTTTTGCTGACTATATAGAGCTTCTCCATCTTTGGCTACAAGGAATATAATCAATCTAATTTCGGTGTCGACCATCTGGTGATGTTCATGTGTAGAATCTTTTCTTGTGTTGTTGGAAGAGGGTGTTTGCTATGACCAGTGCATTCTCTTGGCAAAACTCTATTAACCTTTGCCCTGCTTCATTCTGTATTCCAAGGCCAAACTTGCCTGTTACTCCAGGTGTTTCTTGACTTCCTACTTTTTTTCTAAGGGATTCCTGCCCACAGTAGTAGATAAAATGGTCATCTGAGTTAAATTCATCCATTCCAGTCCATCTTAGTTCGCTAATTCCTAGAATGTCGATGTTCACTCTTGCCATCTCCTGTTTGACCGCTTCCAATTTGTCTTGATTCATGGACCTGACATTCCAGGTTCCTATGCAATATTGCTCTTACAGCATCGGAACTTGCTTCTATCTGCAGTCCCATCCACAACTGGGTGTTGTTTTTGCTTTGGCTCCATCCCTTCATTCTTTCTCGAGTTATTTCTCCACTAATCTCCAGGAGCATATTGGGCACCTACCGACCTGGGGAGTTCATTTTTCAGTGTCTTATCTTTTTGCCTTTTCATACTGTTCATGGAGTTCCCAAGGCAAGAATACTGAAGTGGTTTGCCATTCCTTTCTCCAGTGGACCACATTCTGTCAGACCTCTCCACCATGACCTGTCCGTCTCACTTGTTCTAGAGTCAGTTCAGTTCAGTTGCTTAGTCATGTCCAACTCTTTGTGACCACATGGACTGCAGCATGGCAGGCTTCCCTGTTCATCGCTATCCCCTAGAGCTTACTCAAAATCTTGTCCATTGAGTCAGTGATGCCATCCAACCATCTCATCCTCTGTCATCCCCTTCTCCTCCTGCTTTCAATCTTTCCCAGCATCAAGATCTTTTCCAAGGAGTCAGATCTTTGCATCAGTTGGCCAAAGTATTGGAGTTTCAGCTTCAGCATCAGTCCTTCCAATGAACATTCAGAACTGATTTCCGTTAGTATTGTAAAGCGAAGTGAAAGTGAAGTCACTCAGTCGTGTCCAACTCTTTGTGACGTCATGGACTGTAGCCTACCAGGCTCCTCTGTCCATGGGATTTTCCAGGCAATAGTCCTGGAGTGGATTGCCATTTCCTTCTCCAGTATTGTAAACTCAGACTTAAATTATTTGGCAAGCATAATTTTCTCTCATCATTTTAGTAGTCTGTTACAGAGCTAAATTTGTATTACATATAATCTCTATATTTTGACTGTCACAATAAATCAGTAACATTTTTACATATAACAACCTATATAAACAGTCTTTGTACGCTGGTATTTCTGACCCAGAGATGCAGTCATTGAAAAATATTGGAAGTAGGAAATTTGGTGCCTTCAGGGTTTTCCCTAAATATTTTTCTACTACAATACTCCTAACTCCAGCTACAAATAGAAACATTGTTAACATTTGGTTCTATATTTTTCCACTCATTTTTTTCTCTGCAATTTTCTTTTTAACATAATTGAGATTATATTGAGTATACTATTTTGTAGCCTGCCCTTTTCTATGTCTTATATATACATATACACTTTGACAATAATTTCAATGGCTTAATAATAATCTGTTATGATATATTGCAATTTATTTCACTAATAAACTATTATCAGACATTTTTGATTACCTCCAGTTTTCACTATTATCAAAAATAATGAGATGAACTTATTTGAAAAGGAACATTTTTGCACAGTCATGATAATTTCTTAGAATAATGTTGAATCTGTTGATCAAAGAGAAAATTGAAGGCCTTTAATTTGTATAGCTAAATGGCCATCCAACTTGGTTTCATCATTTGCCCTTGCCTGTTGATACCTCCACGTGTCAATGGTGCCACATATTACAGTTAAAAAACCTTTCTTTTAGTTTGATGCAAAAAAATAATCACTGAAAATAAAATCCAGTTCTTGTAAAGTTATATAGTCTTGCATGTTCTATATCATGCATGGTCCAAGTTCTGCCTGTCTCTGTTTATCTCTTCTATTTCATCTTATACTCTTCACTACCCTACTCATTGTTGTTCCAGCTACACTGACTTATTTTATGTTTTTGTTTCTGTTTTTTAGTTTATTTGGATTTTGGCTGCACCACAAGGCATGTAGGATTGGAGTTCCCCACAAAGTATCAAACCGGTACCTTTGCAGTGGAAGTTTGAAGTCTAAACGTTTGGACCACCAGGGAAGTTCCTCCACTGACATCTTTTAATTTTCCAAGGGCCCACCTCTTTCCTGCATCATGGTGCTCCTACATCTCTGCTCCCTCGATGTTGAATACTCACATCCCTTCCTTGAAATCTCAGTTTCACATTCCTCTGGTGTTTTCAAGTTCGATGAGGAGGATGACTAGGATGAGGGTGGTATGACTAAGCTAATCATCTATTATTGCAGGAAATAAATGTTACAATTAAAAATAAAGTTAGAAATTTGGCTCTTCTCTGCTCCCCATGGGCTTCATCTTCCAAAAGTCTAGTCCACATGGGCTTCTTCACATGATGTCCCTGGGATTCCAAAGAGTTGCAGGAAGGGGCAAGCCCCAATGCAGTGTTTGCTTGCATCTCATTCACAATGGCCTATTGCACAAAACAAATGGCAAGGTCAAGCCTAGGTTCAAAGGATGTAGAAATAGACTCTACTTTTTGATGGGAGGAAGCTCAAAGTCATTACAAAGAGAGTGAAAACAGAGATCTGAGAACCTGTGGCTGTTTTGTAAAGCATTGTGCAAATATTGCCATTTTGTAAACAATCTGCCTAGCTGTTTTTCTCCTTTTCCTTTTCCTTCTTTTTTCGTCTCCCTTGCCCTCCTTCTTTCTTTTGCTTCTGGGTATTTGTTTTTAAAACTAAGAGCTAGAAGGTTACCTTATTTGGTGTAACATAAAATAGAAATGGCGGGTCAATACTCTGCTGGCAAGAGTCATGGGGAAAGTTTCTTCTAAGTTCCTTAAAACAAAGCATCAGAAGTTCTTTAGGAGATTGAAAAGGTTATTCATAAATTTAGAGAGTCCCTTCTGTCAACTCAGTCTGTTTAGTGGCTTAAATTAAACTTAGAGTAACAATGAAGTTTTAAGCGGTCATTCTCTGTGACGATCTCAGATACCCACTTCAATTATGAGAATGAGAAAAGAATAGCCATTAAGCAATGCTGATCTTTAGCTAGAAAATACAAGGCTTTCAGTAAATTTGTTCTGAAGTCATTGTTCAACAATATTTCCAGTAAGTTATGTTTGGATAAGTGGATTTTTAAAAAGTTTCCATTTTGACTTATTTAGCTATTTCTTTTTTTCCTTTCTTTTTTAAATTAAAAAAAATTTTTTTTTATTTTGGCACATGGGATCCCAGTTTCTTTCTTGACGAGGTATCAAACCTCGTCCCCTGCATTGGAAGCTTGGCATCCTAACCCCTGGACCTTCAGGGAAGTCCTAGCTATTTCTAAAGTAGCATTTCTCAAAATGTATTCAGATAATGCTAAATATAAAGCATTTATGCCGCTTGCAATAAAAATCAGTAAATTATGGAAAGGCTATATAGGACACTCCTCATTTTAAGATTCACAAATCTTTTCTAATCTTCCATATTAAAGTTTTAAGAAGTCCTGATGTACCTTTTAACTGCTTCAGTTAGTGTTTCCTAAACTTATTTGACCATGGATATCTTTATTTTTCAAGTCACACTAAACAATATTCTTCTGAATACAATTTAAGAATTAATTCTGTAGAAGAATGGGCCTTGGACAAGCAGTATACCTTCTAAAATTATTAAGAATAGAGACTAAGTAATGTCATTACTTATCTAAGGGTTGAGATCTCCAGAAATATTAGTCATCAGAGTTTAGAACACCTATAAATAAAGAAAAAGATCATAATAAATAGCTGACTGCTTGGCAGGAAGTGTTTATTCAATAAGATATACCAAATTCTTTCCCAAGGAACCAAATAAGGATGAAAAGAAACCAGGTCTTACAGATGAATCATGGAAAATTTTTAAACGAGTCCCCTGAATTAAGAAAGATAAACATGTCTGATTCTTGCTTTCTTCAAACAATAGTTTATCTCCATGCTGTTGGAAAATAAAAGGATGAGAGATTTAGAATGAGTGAATTGATATTCTAAAAATATAGATCCATAAAGGCATAAAGGCAGATATTCTTATGGCTCATGAGGGTGAGGTCTTTTTGTTTAGAAACCCATCCTGTCATGTTTCCAGAAGGGGAATTTCAAACTGGAAAAATGTTACTCTACTGATCAAGTGATCATATGCTACTTGGGTAATATTGACATAATTAAATGGTTCCGGTTCATCAGAGTTAAGCAGTCTGCAGGATATCAGCAGTTTCTACAATCTTCTTTGGGAATGAAATTGTGAGGGGAAGATGGGATGGCTACGGAACAACTTAATTCCTCCAAAGTGGTTTTGTCTGAAAGAGATGGTGAGAACAGGCCTGGATAGCAGACTGTAGATAGGATGTTGATTTAAAAAAAGAAAAAAGGAATAATTTATATAGAATTAGGAGAAATGTAAATATTTATTTTTTAACACTATATCAATGTTCCTTTGCTTTAGACATATGAGTCAAATCTATCTGTCAGTCTTCTCCAGCATATTTTCCTATACATTGTAAACCTGGAGGAACTGACTAGCTGTTATGGGGATTATTTTCTTGACATATCGCACATCCCTTAACAATTTGAACTACAGGTTTTATTCATCCCTTTCTTTTAAAGAGACTTTTAGCAGGTTGGTTCAGTTCAGTTCAGTTCAGTCGCTCAGTCGTGTCTGACTCTTTGAGACCCCGTGAATCTCAGCATGCCAGGCCTCCCTGTCCATCACCATCTCCCAGAGTTCACTCAGACTCGCATCCATCGAGTCAGTGATGCCATCCAGCCATCTCATCCTCTGTTGTCCCTTTCTCCTCCTGGCCCCAATCCCTCCCAGCATCAGAGTCTTTTCCAATGAGTCAACTCTTCGCATGAGGTGGCCAAAGTAATGGAGCTTCAGCTTTAGCATCATTCCTTCCAAAGAAATCCCAGGATTGATCTCCTTCAGAATGGACTGGTTGGATCTCCTTGCAGTCCAAGAGACTCTCAAGAGTCTCCTCCAACACCACAGTTCAAAAGCATCAATTCTTTGGCGCTCAGCCTTCTTCACAGTCCAACTCTCACATCCATACATGACCACAGGAAAAACCATAGCCTTGAAAGTATTTTCAATTCCCAGACAGAATGTTTGATGTAATGTTTTAAGAACCTTCCATTAGCCATTGGAGAGTAATATAAGCTTTTGATGTTCTGTTTGAAGCCAACCTGATGGGAGTAAAATATCTCCTTGAGAAAGGGAATATTGAAGTTCCTCAGGAGAACAGTGGGGTTTTATGTCAGTGGGAATTCTGTCCCAGAGGTGGGGAGCCTGAGTATTAAAAGCCTGTGTTTCCATTTATGCTTGTTGATCTGTCGTCCTATTTCCCTCTGCTGTTTTCCAGAATCATCCATCTGATGACCTCGACAATGTATTATTGCCACCTCCTTGGGTAACCTTGCATCTAGGAGGCACATAATTTCTTGATAATATTTGATGGGACAGCCATCTGAAGTTTTAAAGGTCCTCTTTTTCCAAATGGCAGCATGTGCATGAAGAAATAGGTAAGCACATTTGGAGTCAGTATATATGTTTACTCTTTTATTAGTCCCCAGTTCTAAAGCTGTGGTTAAAGCAATTAATTCAGCCAATTGAGCACTAGTCCCAGGAGGTAGGGAGCAACTTTCTAAGGTTCCAAATAAAGTTACCACTTCATAGACTACGTTCTCCTTTCTCTATAAAGGAACTGCCATCAGTAAACATACTTACATCTGGATTTTCTAATGGCGTGTCTTTGAAGTCCTCCCTTGCTGAGTAACTTAAAGCTAGGACTTGATGACAGTCATGCTCTGATTTTTTATCTAATGACTCAGGAAGGAATGTAGCTGGGTTTAAAGTTGAGCAAGTTTTTAGCTGAGTTATGGGTCCTTCTAAGAGCAGGGATTTTTATCTGAGAAGCTGATTGTCTGATAACCACAATCCTCCCTTAGAGTTTAAAATTCCAGAGATATCATGTGAAGTAAAGACCACCAGATCTCAGTCTATAATTAATTTAGTCATTTCAGGAATGAATAGAGCTACTGAGGACACTGTTTGCAGACCGTGAGGCCATCCTTGAGCTACAGAATTGAGTTCTTTCCTCAAATAAACAATAGGCTGTTGTGAGTTTCCTTTGGGTTGTGTTAGGACTCCCAGTGCTATTCCTGATCTAACTGTTATAAAAAATGTTAAATTGGTTTCCTGTAGGCAGGTTGAGAGCAGGCCTGAAAAGAGCCTGTTGTAAAGGCTTAAATGCATGTATTTCTCCAGGTTCCCATTGTAATACCTTTTGTCCTAATTGTTTAGTCTCTTTTCATAACTTATGTAGAGGCTGAGCTAGCTCTCCATATCCAGGAATGCAAATTCAGCAGTAGTCAGTTATACCAAGGAAACCATGGTGTTGTCTAATAGTACTAGGGAGAGGATGTTATAAAATGGGCTTTATTCTTTCCTTCCCTAAAGCTTGAGTTCCATGTGAAAGTTTGAGTCCTTAATATTTAACTTCCTGCTACATATCTGAGCTTTAGATTTTGATAGTTTGTAACCACACTGGGCGACATGATAAGAAAATCACAGGTAGCTTGGTCACATGGTTCCTTTGAGTCACCACAAAGGAGAATGCCATCTACATTTTGGATAATTTTTATAAGCTATGGTGCGTAAAAGGCAGTTAGGTCTTTAGCCAAAGCCTGCCCAAAGAAGTGAGGAGTATCTCTAAATCCTTGAGGCAACACTGTCCGAGTTAATTGGGTAGAGGAATCAGATGGATCCTCAAAAGCAAACAAAAATTGTGAACTTTGGGCTAGAGGAATATAAAAGAAGACATCCTTTAAGTCTAGCACAGTAAACCAGGCTGCCATTTCTGGGATCTGGGAAAGTAAACTGTAGGGCTTAGGCACCACAGGATGTAATGGAATCACAGCCTCATTAATGGGACAAAGGTCTTGTACTAGGCTCCATTCTCCATTTTGTTTTTGTACTCCTAGAACAGATGTGTTTCAAGGGCTGTTGAATTCAATTAAGAAAAAGCCCTGTTCTTTGAGATTTTTAATTAGGGGAATGAATCCTTGTCATGCCTCCAGTTTTAGGGGATATTGTTTTTGATGAGGAAATTGATTAGAATCTTTAAGAGTTATCTGTGTTTGCTGAGCAGAGACTGCTCTTCCTATCTTTCCTCCAATTGCCCAAAGCTCAGGGTTAATATCTATTTCTGTTAGGGGTAAACATAAGTTTTCTGTGGGTTTCATTTCATATGGCTTGAAGCTTGCATATTAGATAGTATATCTCTTCCCAGGTTGGGAGGTGGGCTTTCTGGTATTATCAGGAAGGCATGGGAAAAGAGAATGGACTCTCAGTTACAACTCAATGGTTGTATAAAGAGTTTTGTAATCAACTTCCCGAAATGCCACATATAGTGGTTGATTTAGTTGAGGGAGGTCCTGGATTAGAAAGGGGGGCTGAAAAAGTGGCTCTTAGATCAAGAGGAAAGTTAACAGGGCCATCTCCTACAGTCAGAATTGCCTGAAGCTCCTGTGCTGTGATGAGGACATGAGCCAAAATGGGAAGCCCTGGACCCCATCAGTCTTGATTTTGGGTCTCAGGAACTGATTTCTGAGATCCTACGTCTCTGAGGGCAATTCCTCTTCCAATTATCACCTCAACAAAGGGGGCATGGCTTAGGTGGCTGTTTCTTAGCCTGGGGGCATTTTCCCTCCTTGCCACAGAGGAAACAGGCTCCAGGCTTTAGCTTTTGTCCTCCTATTTTGGAGCTCTAAAGTTAACTCCCTGTAGAGACATAATGAGCAGAGAAGGCCATGGCACCCCACTCCAGCACTCTTGCCTGGAAAATCCCATGGATGGAGGAGCCACAGTCCATGGGGTCGCTAAGAGTTGGACATGACTGAGCGACTTCACTTTCACTTTTGACTTTCATGCATTGGAGAAGGAAACGGCAACCCACTCCAGCGTTCTTGCCTGGAGAATCCCAGGGATGGGGGAGCCTCATCGGCTGCTGTCTGTGAGGTTGCACAGAGTCGGACACGACTGAAGCGACTTAGCAGCAGCAGCAGCAGAGACATAATAAGAGTTTCAGCCTTTTTCTTATCTCTCCTCTCTTTCTCCTTACATTTCTCCTGATCTCTCTTATAGAACACAGGCATGGCAGTCTTTAGGAGGCTCTCTAGATTTTGTTCAGAAATTTTTGGAACTTCATCTTAATGAATGGGGCTGATTGAGTAATAAATTTATCCTTGAGAATAATTTGGCCCTACATAGATTTCAGGTCCATTGGAGTATGTTCCTTCATTGTCTCTCTGAGCCTTTTCCAGAAAAGTTGAAGGACTTTCCTTTTCTTCCTGATTTACTTTGGGAAACTAAGTAGTTTAAAGGCTTAGTTTGTGCCTTCAAAATTTCCATTGTTGTTCAGTGGCTCAGTCGTGTCCGACTCTTTGCAAACCCATGGACTGCAGCACACCAGACCTCCTTGTCCTTCACTGTCTCCCAGAATTTGTTCAAACTCATGTCCACTGAGTCCTTGATGCCATCCAACCATCTTGTCCTCTGTCGTCCCCTTCTTTTCCTGCCTTCCATCTTTCCCAGAATCAGGGCCTTTTCCAATGAGTCAGTTCTTTGCTTCAGGTGGCCAAAGTATTGGAGTTTCAGCTTTAGCATCAGTCCTTCCAATGAATATTCAGGACTTATTTCCTTTAGGATTGACTGGTTTGATCTCCTTGCATTCCAAGGGACTCTCAAGAGTCTTCTCCAATGCCACAGTTTAAAAGCATCAATTATTTGGCACTCAGCCTTCTTTATGGTCCAACTCTCCCATCCATACATGACTACTGAAAAACCACAGTTTTGGCTATACAGACCATTGTCAGCAAAGTAATGCCTCTACTTTTCAACATGCTGTTTAGCTTTGTCCTAGGTTTTCTTCCAAGGAGCAAGTGCAAACACAATGTTTAACTTGACATTTGTATGTTTTCTTTTGATCCTCATATTCTCAGTTTTCTTAGGCATTAAGTCACCATCCCCTGACCATTTCTCATGACCCTGGGCCATTTTACAATGGACCAGATATATAGGCTAAAAATTAATGATCACCAGTTGCGTTTCCTTCAGGCATATGGAGCAAAAGTTAATTACTACCCTTTCCTGGCTCTGAATGCTGATAATTTATGACACCAAGGACACATTCCTCTGAGAGCCAGGAAATCAGGACAAAGGGTATAATTTCAGGTTAGTGGAGTGGGATGTTTATTGAAACAGAACAAAGTCTCAGAGTTCCTACACTAATTGCCTAACAATTTCTAACTCACTACCCCATAATTGCACTCATTTCATATGCTACCAAGGTAATGGGCAAAATCCTTAAAGCTAGGCTTCAACAGTGTGTGAACAGAGAACTTCCAGATGAACAAGCTAGACTTAGAAAACATAGAGGAACCAGAGACCAAGTTGCCAACATCTGCTGGATCACAGAAAAAGCAAGAGAGTTCCAGAAAACATCAACTTCTGCTTCATTAACTATGCTAAATACTTTGACTATGTGGATCACAGCAAACTCTGGAAAATTCTTCAAGAGATGGGAATACCAGACCACCTTACCTGCCTCCTGAGAAATCTGCATGAAAGTCAAGAAGCAACAGTTAGAACTGGACTTGGAACAATGGACTGGTTCCAAATTGAGAAAGGAGTATGTCAAGGTTGTATATTGTCACTCTGCTTATTTAGCTTATATGCAGAGTACATCATGTGAAATGCTGGGCTGGAAGAAGCACAAGCTGGAATCAAGATTGCTGGGAGAAATATCAATAACCTCAGATATGCAGATGATACCACCCTTACGGCAGAAAATGAAGAGGAACTAAAAAGCCTCTTGATGAAAGCGAAAGAGGAGAGTGAAAAAGCTGGGTTAAAACTCAACATTCAAAAAACAAAGATCATGGCATCTGGTCCCATCACTTCATGGCAAATAGATGGGGGAAAATGGAAACAGTGACAGGCTTTATTTTCTTGGGCTCCAAAATCACTGCAGATGGTGACTGTAGCCATGAAATTAAAAGACATTTTCTCCTTGGAAGGAAACCTGTGACAAATCTAGACAGAGTATTAAACAGTAAAGACATTACTTTGCTGACAAAGGTCCTCATAGTCAAAGCTATTGTTTTTCCCGTAGTCATGTGTGAATGTGAGAGTTGGACCATAAGGAAGGCTGAACTGAAAAATTGATGCTCTCTAACTGTGGTGTTGGTGAAGAGTCTTGAGAGTCCCTTGGACTACAGGGAGATCAAACCAATCAATCCTAATGGAAATCAACCTTGAGTATTCATTGGAAGGACTGATGTTGAAGCTGAAGAGTGATCCAATACTTTGGCCACCTGATGTGAAGAGCTAACTTCTTGGAGAAGACCCTGATGCTGGGAAAGATTGAAGGCAGGGAAAGAAGGGGATGACAGAGGACAAGATAGTTGGCTGGCATCGCTGACTCAATGGATATGAGTTTGCGCAAACTCTGGGAGATGATGAAGGATAGGGAGGCCTGGTGTGCTGCCGTCCATGGGTTTGCAGAGTCAAATATGACTGAGTGACTGAACAACAACAAATTCCTTCCTGATGACGTCAGATCCTCCTGACTAGCAGAAAACTTTTGTAAAATGGGTGCTTAATTGTATTGAACTCCCCCTTCACCAAAACCTTATATACTGACCTTCCCCCACTGCCTCTTTGGAACAGTCTCTCAGAGCTATCTGAAGTGTTACCTCCTGGGCTGCAGTCCTCATTTTGCTCCAAATAAAACTTAACTTGCAACTCTCAACTTGTGTATCTTTTTTAGTCAAAAAAGCCTCTTCATTGAGGTATACTGAAGCAAAGATGGATGACATCTAGTCACCTCACTGGAAAAGACCCTGATGCTGGTGAAGAATGAGGGCAAGAGGAGAAGGGAGCAACAGAGAATGAGATGTTAGGATGGCATCATCAACTCAAAGGACATGAGTTTGGCACGCTGCAGTCCATGGGGTCACAAAGAGGATGAGCGACCGAACAACAGAGAGGGAGAGGCAGTGAGAAAGTAAAGAAAAAGGGTCTTACCCTGCATGCAAGACAGCAAAAAAGACACAGATGTGTATAATGGACTTTTGGACTCAGAGGGAGAGGGAGAGGGTGGGATAATTTGGGAGAATGGCATTGAAACAGGTATACTATCATGTAAGAATCAAATCATCAGTCTATGTCCAATGCAGGATACAGCATGCTTGGGGCTGGTGCACGGGGATGACCCAGAGGGATGTTGTGGGGAGGAAGGTGGGAGGGGGGTTCATATTTGGGATCACATGTACACCCATGGTGGATTCATGTCAATGCATGGCAAAACCAATACAGTATTGTAAAGTAAAATTAAAAAAAAATAAATTAAAAAAAAAAAAAAGAAAAAGGGTCTTAAGTCTTGCAAACCATCGAAGGGTCAGCATTTGGAAGGGGTGTGTGAATCTCTTCTACTCAGATGTGGGCATGGTCAGATTTTCTATGAGCTGAACAAAAGTACTTCTTCAGTTTATAGTCAGGCAGAGGAGCAGGATCCTCTGAGGCAGGCTATTATGTGTGAGTATAATAACAAAAGCCACAAAAACAAGTCAAAGAAAGTTTCCAGCATGGAGTCAGAATTGGCTTCTTCTCTGCAACAGCTGGCCATTCCAGGATATATCTGCATGATAATGGCCTTTTTACTTTATTTCCTCAACTTCTGTCCCTCTCTATTCTGTAAAAGAACCTGGCATCCAGACCTAGAGGGAGATGATTATTTCGAGGCATTAGCCTGCCATCTACTCAGTGAGCTGGCTTTCTGAATAAAGTTGTATCCTCGCCTCAACAGCTCATCTCTCAGTTAATTGGCCTGTCATGCGGGGAGCAGAATGTGCCTGGACCCAGCAACAGGGCTTCTGAGACTGGATCATAAGAAGCCTTGCATCTTCCAAGTGGACATCTTGGAGTGGTTGCTCTGAGGTAAGCCAGCTACCACAAAAGTCTATCCTACATATAACCACTGTGCTGTGTGATCACCCAAGCCAGTCATGTGGCGATGCTGTGTGAAGAGAGGTATCTCTATACCTCTACTGTTTCCAACCCAGCCCAGTTACCAGACAGGCATAAAGACGCCATCCTGGCCATTCAACTCTATCAGGCTCAACATGGAGGAAAACTGAGGAGCCACTTGACAATCAAAACTGGAGGCCAGAAATATGACCCCACCCCAATTCTCCCTGGCATTTTAGCCACCTAAAGTCCCAATCATTATGCAGCAGAAGTGAGATATTCCCACTTGCTCTGGTCAAATTCCAGATCTAAAAAATCATGAGCATAAAGATTAAAAAAGAAAAAAAGAAAAGATTGTTAATTTACACCTCTAAGTTTTGGAGTAGTTTACTTGTGCATTCAGACTGTTCTCACAAAATGCCAAAGGATGAGTGGATGGGTGGATCATGAAATGTAGAAATTTCTTTCTCACAATTTTGAAAGCTTGGAAGTCCAAGATCGTGGCACTAACACCTTTGGTGTTTGGTAAGAGCCAGCTGCCTGGCATTTTCCCCTGTAACCTTATATACTAGAAAGGGGCAAGAGACCTTTATTAGGCCTTTTTTACAAAGGAACTAATTTTGAGGTAGGAGACAGATTAGCCATCCCAGGGTAAGCAGTTGGAGTTCATTCCCTGTGGACAGAAACTCCAAAATATGGATAGCAAGACAATCAGGGGAGGAGGCTGGGCCCTGCCCAGATAAAAGAGAAGAGACCACATATTTCTCATTCTTGTAGTTAAGGATGACAAGAAAACTCCTTCTTGACTAGAAATGTCATTGGAGGTCAAAAGAGGAGTGATGTCAAAGCTTTTTGCTGGAATCCATGTTGGCTGACAGATGCACACCCACATGGGGGGATCCTGAGATATAACAAATACAGACTCAGAATCAGGCCAATCAAAATGATTGGCTAAAGGAAACCCAGAGGAGATGCCCCAATATAAGTGATTTAAACTACCATGAGGGCGTGAATTTTTCTCTCTGAGTCCACTTTTGTGTCTATCCATAAATACTGTACTCTTTTTCCTCCTAATAAACCCTTGTTTAATTATTTTCTGTCTTTGTGGGCATTCTTTTCTGCAAAACAGAGTGCCAGGGACTTGTCACTGACCTCTGATCTAGTGGCTAGGATTCAGCTCTCTCACTTCCATGACCTGACCTCAATCTCTGGTTGGGAACCAAAAGCCGGCTTAAAGCCTATGCAGGCCTAGGCTACCTGAGATCAATCCCACTCATGAGGGCACTAAGTGCTCATGATTTAAGCACTCCCTTAAAGCTCCCACTACCTAATACCATCATCTTGGGGGTAGGACTTCAACACGTGAATTTTAGGGGGACACAAATGTTCATTGTACAGCAGCTACACAGCAAAAGATGACTGGATCAGGGAGAATGTTCTCTTACCTCCACTCATGCTGTCTGATGTTAACCAGGCTAAGAGCTGGTTCCCTGTGCTCTCATTGCTCTTCAGAGATTTTAAAGGAAACAGCTGTCCTGTGACCTCTGGCATGAGTCCCTGGGCTGGGGGCCGAGAAAAACTGGTTACAGAAGATATCAGTGACACACATCCGGTTTTATTCAAAATTGTTCAACTAGAAAATTACCCTCCAAAACAAGGAGAACCAGAAACACAAATTCTAGAGAGTAAAAAACAAGTCATGAAGAAATAGGAATTAGAATGTCACCAGACTTTTCAACAATATTGGGGTAAGCTTGAAGGCAATAGAAGAATGTCCATAAAATGCTGAGTGAAAATAGTTCTCAACTTAGAATTTCCTTCACTTGGGTGGGGGCCTTAGTTCCTGCAGAAGAAATCAAAGATATTGTTCTGTATATCCCTTGAGGAGGAACCAGGATCCTACTTTAATCCCTGTACTATAGTTCCCTGACTGGACATGGAACAACAGAGTGGTTCTAAATAGGAAAAGGAGTACGTCAAGGCGTATATTGGCACCCTGCTTATTTAACTTATATGCAGAGTACATCATGAGAAATGCTGGGCTGGAAGAAGCACAAGCTGGAATCAAGATTGCCAAGAGAAATATCAATAACCTCAGATATGCAGAGGACACCACCCTTATGGCAGAAAAAGAAGAGGAACTCAAAAGCCTCTTGATGAAAGTGAAAGAGGAGAGTGAAAAAGTTGGCTTAAAGCTCAACATTCAGAAAACGAAGATCATGGCATCTGGTCCCATCACTTCATGGGAAATAGATGGGGAAACAGTGGAAACAGTGTCAGACTTTATTTTGGGAGGCTCCAAAATCACTGCAGATGGTGACTGCAGCCATGAAATTAAGACGCTTGCTCCTTGGAAGAAAAGTTATGACCAACCTAGATAGCATTTTGAAAAGCAGAGACATTACTTTGCCAACAAAGGTCCATCTAGTCAAGGCTATGGTTTTTCCAGTGATCATGTATGGATGTGAGAGTTGGACTGTGAAGAAAGCTGAGCACCGAAGAATTGATGCTTTTGAACTGTGGTGTTGGAGAAGGCTCTAGAGAGTCCCTTGGGCTGCAAGGAGATCCAACCAGTCCATCCTAAAGGAGATCAGTCCTGGGTGTTCATTGGAAGGACTGATGCTGAAGCTGAACCTCCAGTACTTTGACCACCTCACGCGAAGAGTTGACTCATTGGAAAAGACTCTGATGCTGGGAGGGATTGGGGGCAGGGGGAGAAGGGCATGACCGAGGATGAGATGGCTGGATGGCATCACTGACTCGATGGACGCGAGTCTGCGTGAACTCCGGGAGTTGGTGATGGACAAGGGAGGCTTGGCGTGCTGCGATTCATGGGGTCACAAAGAGTTGGACATGACTGAGTGACTGAACTGAACTGAACTGATGGTTTCCTAATTGTTCCTCCTTTGTTTATGCATTCCCTTACTTCCCCAATTAGCAACTGTTTGAACCTGTTCCTTGCAACCAAGGGAGGTCTAAGAGGCTTAGGACTCAAGTGGGTCTTAGGAAGCACCACAACAAACAAAGCTAGTAGAGGGTGAAAGCATTCCAGCTGAGCTATTTCTGTTAAAGTGTTGCATTCAACATGCCAGCACATTTGGAAAACTCAGCAGTGGCCACAGTTTTCATTCCAGTTCCAAAGAAAGGCAATACCAATGAATGTTTAAACTACCACACAATTGCACTCATCTCACAAACTAGCAAAGTAATGCTCAAAATTCTCCAAGCCAAGCTTCAACAGTACATGAACTGAGAATGTACAGAAGTTCAAGCTGGATTTAGAAAAGGCAGAGGAACCAGAGATCAAATTGTCAATATCCATTAAGTCATAGAAAAAAAGCAAGAAAATTCCAGGACATCTACTTCTGCTTCACTGACTACACTAAAGCCTTTGACTGTATGGATCACAGCAAACTGTGGAAAATTCTTCAAGAGATAGGGATACCAGACCATTTTACCTGCCTTCTGAGAAATCTGTATGCAGGTCAAGAAGAAACAGTTAGAACAGGACTTGGAACAATAGACTGGTTCCAAATAGGGAAAGGAGTACATCAAGGCTGTATATTGTCACCTTGCTTATTTAACTTATATGCAGAGTACATCATATGAAATGCTGGGCTGGATGAAGCACAAGCTGGAACAAAGATTGCTGGGAGAAATATCAATAACCTCAGATATGCAGATGACACCACCCTTATGGCAGAAAGTGAAGAGGAACTAAAGAGCCTTTTGATGAAAGTGAAAGAGGAGAGTGAAAAAGCTGGCTTAAAACTCAACATTCAAGAAACAAAGATCATGGCATCCTGTCCCATCACTTCATAGCAAATAGATGGGGAAAAAATGGAAACAGTGAGAGACTTTTTTTCTTGGGCTCCAAAATCACTGCAGATGGTGATTGCAGCCATGAAATTAAAAGATGCCTGCTCTTTGGAAGAAAAGTTATGACCAACCTAGATAGCATATTAAAAAGCAGAGACATTACTTTGCCAACAAATGTCCATCTAGTGAAGGCTATGGTTTTTCCAGTAGTCATGTATGAATGTGAGAGTTGGACTATAAAGCTGAGCTCCAAAGAATGGATGCTTTAGAACTGTGATGTTCGAGAAGACTCTTGAGAGTCCCTTGGACTACAAGGAGATCCAACCAGTCAATCCTAAAGGAAGTCAATCCTGGACATTCATTTGAAGGACTAATGCTGAAGCTGAAGCTTCAATACTTTGGGCACCTGATGAGAAGAACTGACTCATTGGAAAAGACTCTGATGCTGGGAAAGATTGAAGGCAGGAAGAGAAGGGCATGACAGAGGATGAGATGGTTGGATGGCATCACTGACTCACATGAGCTTGCGCAAGCTCCAAGAGTTGGTGATATACAAGGAAGCCTGGAGTGCTGCATTCCATGGGTTTGCAAGGAGTGAACATGACTGCGTGAAGGAACCGAACTGAACTGAAGAGGCTCAAGTCTTTATCCTGCAAATAAGTGACAGGGACAGGGAAAGGCCTTTGGACTCTGGAGGGCCCTGGAGGGTCCTGCTCAGTTTCACTATCGGTCAAGTATAAAAGCAGAATAAAAAGTTTCAAAATAGAAAAATCAGAAAAAAATTGTGATGCAAATTTTTTCAAGAAAATATTGAAAAATACTCTATAAAAACAAAGAAAAAGATAGGGTGCAAGAAATAAGAGATTCGAAGGAGAAGAGGTAAAGTCTTAAGATGTTATCTGTGCATCTTCTAAGAGAAACAGTCTAGATCTAAGTTCCAGGTCAGTTCAGTTGTCACTCAGTTGTGACCAGCTCTTTGCCACCCCATGGACTGCAGCATTCCAGGCTTCCCTGTCCATTGTCAACTCCCAGAGTTGACTCAAACTCATGTCCATTGAGTTGGTGATGCCATCCGACCATCTCATCCTCTGACGTCCCCTTCTCCTCCTCCAGTTCAGGTTAAAAAAAAGCATGTCTGTATTGGGGAGGGAGGTGGTTTAACCACATTAAAAAATGTACTGAAGGTATTTTATAGAACTACTGGAAACTATACGAAGAATTAGTCAGTCAAAGAGAATTAGCGAATTCACTCCAGATACATGAAAAAAATTATATAAGAAAAAAGCATAGTCTTAATATACCCTCTGACTCACCAGGGAACAATATTTACATTGTCACAGTCATAAGAGGAAAAAAAGTAAAAATGGGGAAAAAACCCATAAAGAGTGGAGGTGGGGAAAGAAAGCAAAAATTGGAAATCAGTTAAATCTTTGCTATTATAATATACAGAGTTGTGGATATTGTTCAAAATAGTTGACTCAGGATTTCCTTGGTAGCTCAGTGTTAGAGAATCCATTTGCCAATGCAGGAGACACAGGCTTGATCCCTGATCCAGGAAGAAGCCACATGCCTTGGAGCAACTAAGCCTGTGCACAACTATCGAGCCTGTGCTCTAGTTTCCGGAGCCGCAACCACTGAGCCAGTGCTCCGCAACGAGAGAAGCCATCACAATGAGAAGCCCATGTACTGAAACTAAAGCTTAGCCCCCCGCCTCATCCAACTAGAGAAAAGCCCACACAGCAATGAAGACCCAGTACAGCCAAAAAATAAAAAAATAACATTTAGAAAAAAATACATGACTCAAAAGGCTATATGTATTTTATTTAGAAATAGGGACATTATTACCAGAAGAAACAGTTAAGTTGAAAGTAGTTTGTTCTATAGAGGGGAATGAGGGGAGAAAGGCAGAGGAGAAAAAAGAAATGCTGAGTCTTGTAAGCTTTCTGGTACTATATGAATTTTAAAATCATTCGTGTGAAACTTTTATAAATGTAAAAAGTCTTTAGCCTGGGCCCTTGTTCAGTTCAGTCACTCAGTCATGTCCGACCCTTTGCGACACCGTGAATTGCAGCACGCCAGGCCTCCCTGTCCATCACCAACTCCCAGAGTTCACTCAAACTCACGTCCATCCATTCGGTGATGCCATCCAGCCATCTCATCCTCTGTTATTGCCTTTTCCTCCTGCCCCCAATCCTTCCCAGCATCAGAGTCTTTTCCAATGAATCAACTCTTCACATGAGGTGGCCAAAGTACTGGAGTTTCAGCGTTAGCATCAGTCCTTCTAAAGAACACCCAGGACTGATCTCCTTTAGAATGGACTGGTTGGATCTCCTTGCAGTCCAAGGGACTCTCAAGAGTCTTCTCCAACATCCAATTCACAAGCATCAATTCTTCAGCACTCAGCTTTATTCACAGTCCAACTCTCACATCCATACATGACTACTGGAAAAACCATAGCCTTGACTAGATGGGCCTTTGTTGGCAAAGTAATGTCTCTGCTTTTGAATATGCTATCTAGGTTGGTCATAACTTTCCTTCCAAGGAGTACTGTACCCTTTTCCTCCTAATAAACACTTTTCTTGTTTTACTACTCTCCATCTTTGTGGCAATTCTTTCCTGCAAAGCTGAAGGGCCTGGGCCCATGTCACCCATCACTTTGGTGCTCTCATCATCATGACCTGGCCTCAATCACTGGCTGGGGAACCGACGCCCCACTTCAAGTTGTTGGAGGCTGAGGACACCCAAGATCACTGTAACTAAAAAAAGATTCCCCATGTTGCAACAATGGTGAAGATCCCACATGCCACAACTGAGACCAGCTAAATAAATGAATAATACATAAATACATAAATAGACAAATAAAGTAGTATGTTTGTTGCTTATCAAAATGAAAACTATGAAACTGCCCACTGCAGAAAATAATCATTACCATACAGAGTATTTTTACAGAATATTTCCTAGTTTTCTTTTACTTTTTAAAAATTATCTGGCTGTGCTGGATCTCCGTCACTAGGCTCAGGCTTTCACTAGTTGTGATGAGTGGGAGTTACTCTGTAGTTGTGGTGCTTGTGCTTCTCATCCTGGCGGTTTCTTTTGTTGTGGCTCAAGGGCCCTAGGGCTCAGGTTTTCGTAGTTGTGGCGCACCGGCTTAGTCGCCCCGTGGCACATGGAATCCTCCCGGACCAGGAATGAACTGTGTCCTTCTGCAATGGCAGGCAGATTCTCAACCTCTGGAGCACCAATGAAGTCCTGTATTCTTCTATTTTTATTGTGTACATAAATATTTTTATCTTATTACTAGTTATTGAACAGTGTGAACCTGGGGGAGTCAAATCCTGCCCATGCTATTTTGAGTTATTTTTTCCCATCCCTGACTTAATAAGACCTTGAAAGATGCTGCAGTTTTCAACTTCAGTTATTACATCAACTTCCATTTCATTTTTCTTCTAAGGCAATATCTTTTTCTGTCTGCCTGTGACTTGAGAATTTGTAGAGTACAGGAAGAGGGATCGTCTCTTTCACTCTTTCTCCTCTCCTGTTTCAGTTCTTTCTTCTCCATTACTGGGGTCAGGAAAGAGATTTAGAGAAAAGGAGGAAGGGCACTGTATCTAACTGGATGTATGATGCTCTCTCTTCTCTCTTGCTTTCCTTGTATTGTGGTCAGCAGTTGATTCATGGCAGAAACTAGAGCTCTTCTGTGCTGGCTTTCCTGTGACAAAGATACAATTCCAACACGTTGTATATGTTGGTATTTTGAGAGGGAATACTTATATTACCTTAAAAAATTGTATATCCAGTGATATCTAACAACTGATATACAATATCAATCACTTTCGAAATATGGGACCAAACGATTCTTTAGCAGATCTTTTAAACCATTCCTTTTTTCTCCATTGACTCATTGTCATTCTATGTTAGAATAAAAAGAATATACACAGAATTTATACTATCGTAATATATTTTATGTTTAAAGGCCTTTTATAATTGTAATACATATGTATATCTGTATGTGTATGCACAGCCATCCCTTGGTATTGGAAGGGGATTGGTACCAGGACCCACCCCCAACAGACCACCCCCCAACACCTCCATAGCTACCAAAATCTGAGGATGCTCAAGTCCCTTATATAAAATGGTATAGTATTTGTATATAACCTACACACATCTTTCCATACACTTTAACTCATTTCTAGATTACTTATAATACATAATACAATGTAAATCTATGTAAATAGTTTTGGAGTGATAAATTCAAGTTTTGCTTTTGGAAACTTTCTGGAATTTTTTTTCTCAATGTTTTTAATTTGTGGTTGGCTGAATCCATGGATGCAGAACCTGCGAGAACAAAGGATTGACTGTATATACATATATATATAAATAATTTTTAAAGATTCTGATGATTTAGCTCTTAATGTGAAAAAACTCTTCTTGATTGGGTTATCATCTAAAATTCACAATTAATCAGAGCAACATAAATATTTTACATTTTGATGAATAATTATCAAATATAAAAAGTAAAAAATTAATGGGAAGGAATCTCTTAATAAGATGGATGGTGCTCCTTCCCCAATTACTTCATTTATCTGTGTCTAAATTGCTGCTTATTGCTAAAATGAGTGAGGGCTCAGCATCAATCCTATGTCTATTTTTTATCTTTATAGAAATAAGCATTGAGAAAATGTGATTACATGAATATGTAGATGAAAATGGAAGGTTTTCTTTTTTTTTACAGTGATGCCAATCAATTCCTTGGATGCTTTCTGAGTTATTTTTGAAAAAGTCATACAGGTCTCTTTGTTCAAAATTGTTTTTGATGAGTTACCAGTTGGCAACTCAATTAAGCGTTCTAATTTTGTTAGGCAAATAATTGGAAATCATCTGACTTGCTAAAAGATTTATCTATTTGTATTTGTTGAGTGCATCTAAACTACTGTCCTGTAGACTATTCTATCTATTTGATTTATCTGACTGCTTCCTCATGTCATTTAAACTGTTGTACCCTGACCTCCATTTAGATCTGAAAGTTGTGAAGACTTGACTGTTTTTAGGTGAAATATAGTTGGGGAGAATAATTCATGAGAGATGCCATGCCTTTCACATTGCATCATGTCGAGAGGCCCATAATGTTAGGTGGTCACACTCTAATATGCCAATGTTAATCATGGATTAAGGTGATGACTTTGCAGTCCTTCATTGTGAGCTGTCGTTTCCTTGAAACTAGCTAGTAAATGGAGGAATGATGCTTTGGAATTATGGAATTATCCTTTCGGTCTATTGAACATCATTGATGATTCCTTCTTGAGTCAATTGCTTCCTTTTCTGGGCCTCTTTGCTTATTCTTAAAAATAAAATCCTAATAAAAACAGAAGAAAAATGCTTGCCACATTTCCTTTCATTAGGATAAGGAGATGATACAACAGTTCTCTCCAATGGTGATAAGGTTTTAATGTGCCTTTAGCTTTGTTTTGTTTTTAAATTTGCATTTTGGTTTTTTCCTTTTGAGTATTTTGATCAATTCAGTAGATTTTCACATATTCAAAAACAGTTAAATCAAGTACATATGTGTGCTAAATTGCTTCAGCTGTGTCTGACTCTGTGTGACCCTATGGACTAGAGTCTGCCAGGCACCTCTGTCCATGGGATTCTCCAGGCAAGAATACTAGAGAGGGTTGCCATGCCCTCCTCCAGGGGATCTTCCTGACCCAGGGATGAAACCTGCTTCTCTTAGGTCGTCTGCATTGACACGCAGGTGTTTACAACTAGCGCCACCTGGAAAGCCCTTAAAAGAATCAAGAAAAATTGTCCCAATCTTAACCAGAGGTAGCTATTAATCAGGTTTTCATAAACTTTTGATATCACCTCGGTCCTGAAGAGAAAGTGTTAGTCTCTCAATCGTTTCTGACTTTTTATGACCCCATGGACTGTAGCTTGCCAGGCTCCTCTGTCCGTGGAATTCTCCATACAAGGGTACTGGAGTGGGTAGTTCCCTTCTCCAGGGGATCTTTCTGACCAAGGGATAGAACCTGAGTCTTCCACATTGTAAGCAAATTCTTTACTGTCTGAGCCACCAGGGAAGCCCAGTCCTTGAACTCTTCTTTGTTTTTTATATCAACAAAATGTCTTTGGCATCAGTTAGTAATATTCCCTAGAATTAGTCATTTCCCTAAGGAATACTGGTTCCCTTTAATGTAAACCTGTATTTAGACAACAAACTCTGGATCCTGGAAATGCCCAGTGCTATGAGAGTATTATTGCTTCTTGGACTTTTAATTGGACAAATCAGGAAAAATATATATAAAAATCATAAATGTATAGTAGTGCAATGAAAATGAACAAATGAATATATCTTTTACCTCTTACACTGAAAATAAAATTTGGTTTTATTATACTTGCTTCCAAATAAAATTAACATTTGCTTTTTCTTATAATATGCATAAAACTATTTTATGCATATCTATATTATTATACATGATAATAATATGAATAATAATAATAGTAATAGTAGTAGTAGTACAACTACTGGAAATCAAACTGTCAAGTAAAATTTAAAGTTTCTTTGCAATCCTTTTTCTCTTCCTACTCTGAATATACATTCAAAGCACTGAGTATTAAGATATTTTAAAATAATCATTTTCTCGTCAGAGTTATATTAGCAATTTGATTGGGAGTTAGGACAATTTATTTTAATTTGTTTTCAGCTTTAAGAAATGCCTTTTGTCTTCCTGGTTTAATTTAGTTTTGGATTTTTTGTGTTTTTTTGTGTGTTTTTTTTTTTTTTTTGCCACACTTTGTAGCTTGTGGGATTTTAGTTCCTCAACCAGGGACTGAACCCAGGCCCTTGGCAGTGAAAGCCCAGAGTCCTAACCACTGGAACACCAGGGAATTCCCTGTTTTTGGATTTTTAAAGCATTTAAGCATTCCAAGGGAGAAGGCAATGGCGCCCCACTCCAGTACTCTTGCCTGGAAAATCCCATGGACGGAGGAGCCTGGAAGGCTGCAGTCCATGGGGTCTCAAGGAGTCGGAAACGACTGAGCGACTTCACTTTCACTTTTCACTTTCATGCATTGGAGAAGGAAATGGCAACCCACTCCAGTGTTCTTGTCTGGAGAATCCCAGGGACGGGGGAGCCTGGTGGGCTGTTGTCTATGGGGTCACACAGAGTTGGACACGACTGAAGTGACTTAGCAAGCATTCCAAAGGTTGAGATAATATAAAAAAGATTTAGTCAAAGAAAACTTATTTTCATATGTGAAAGTGAAAGTGAAGTTGCTCAGTTGTGTTCGACTCTTAGTGATCCCATGGACTGCATCCTACCAGACTCCTCTGTCCATAGGATTTTCCAGGCAAGTGTACTGGAGTGGGGTGCCATTGCCTTCTCCATATTTTGTATTAACTATCTTTTGCTGCATAATTAAGTACCTGAGGTTTAAGACAGCAATTATATGGCTTCTTGCCATTTTGTGAGTTTCTTTGACAGTTCTATTGTACTTGGTTTGGGATTGGGTCACTCATATGATAGCACTAAGCTAGCACTGTGCTGGGCTGGAATCTATAAGAAGTTCTCTCTTACATGTCTCAGGTCAGTCGCTCAGTCATGTCTGACTCTTTGCAACCATATGCACTGCAAAATGCCAGGCTTCCCTGTCCTTCACCACACTTCAGAACTTGCTCAAACCCATGTCCATCCAGTTGGTGATGCTGTCCAACCATCTCATCCTCTGTCATCCCCTTCTCCTCCTGCCTTCAATCTTTCCCAGCATCAGGGTCTTTTCCAATGAGTTGGCTCTTCACATCAGGTGGCCAAAGTATTGGAGTTTCAGCTTCAGCTGAAACTGAAATCAGTCCTTCCAATGAATATTCGAGATTCATTTCCTTTAGGATGAGAGGCTCTCCTTGCAATCCAAGGGACTCTCAAGAGTCTTCTCCAACACCACAGTTCAAAAGCATCAGTTCTTTGGTACTCAGCTTTCTTCACAGTCCAACTCTCACATCCATACATGACTACAGGAAAAATCATAACTTTGACTAGACAGACCTTTGTTGGCAAAGTAATGTTTCTGCTTTTTAATATGCTGTCTAGGTTGGTCATAGCTTTTCTTCTAAGGAGCAAGTGTCTTTTAATTTCATGGCTGCAGTTACCATTTGCAGTGATTTTGGAGTCCAGCAAAATAAAGTCTGTCACTGTTTCCATCGTTTCCCCATCTATTTGTCATGAAGTGATGGTACCGGAAGCCATGATCTTTGTCTTTTGAATGTTGAGTTTTAAGCCAGCTTTCTCACTTTCCTTTTTCGCTTTCACCAAGAGGCTCTTTAGTTCCTCTTCACTTTCTGCCATAAGGGTGGTGCCATCTGCATATCTGAGGTTACTGATATTTCTCCTGGCAATCTTGATTCCAGCTTGTGCTTCATCCAGCCGGGCATTTTGCATGATGTACTCTGCATACAAGTTAAATAAGCAGGGTGACAATATGCAGCCTTGATGTACTCCTTTCACAATTTGAACCTAGTCCATTGTTCCATGTCTGGTTCTAACTGTTGCTTCTCGACCTGCATACAGATTTCTCAGGAGGCAGGTAAGGTGGTCTGGTATTCCCATCAGTTTAAGAATTTTCCACATTCTGGGGCCTTGGAAATAAATGGAGGCTTAAGTACTTCAAATTTTTCTCCAAGTAGCTACTTTCTCCCTAAGATGATGTCTCCTCTCACAAGTTTTCCCACACGGCTTTCTTCAGTGTAGTCTGGACTTCTTTATAACATGGCAAAAGAATTCCAGGAAAGCAGAATCTTGTCAAGTCTCTTAAGTTCTGGACCTGGAACTGACACAGTGTCACTTCTGTCACATTCCATTTGTCAAAGTAGGTCAAAGGCCATCCCACCTCTTGCTGGGAGTAACAACCTCAGTGTCCAGAGAAAAGAGGAATTGTAGGTGATCATGTTCAGAGACCACTGACCACATCATTCAGAGAAGGCGATGGCACCCCACTCCAGTACTCTCACCTGGAAAATCCCATAGATGGCGGAGCCTGGTGGGCTGCAGTCCATGGGGTTGTGAAGAGTTGGACACGACTGAGCGACTTCTTTCACTTTTCACTTTCATGCCTTGGAGAGGGAAATGGCAACCCATTCCAGCGTTCTTGTCTGGAGAATCCCAGGGATGGGGGAGCCTGGTGGGCTGCTGTCTATGGGGTCACACAGAGTCGGACGCGACTGAAGTGACTTAGCAGCAGCAGCAGACCACATCATTGTTGTCTTCTTCACCTTATCCCTCCACCACAAACATTTTTAAGATCAGTTTCTGATTTATCCTTATTATGATTCTTTTCACAAATACTAGCAAATGTATTTGCATGTCTTGGCTTCCTGTCCTTTTAAAATAAAAAAGTCAAATGATACAGCAAGTTTGCAGTCTTTGCTTTTTTCATTCACTATATCCTAGGGCTTTTATTCTCCATTGTACATAGTGATCCTCTTCATAAATGTAGTTTACAGAAAGTCAGAACAGAGCCTCCTAGATTGTACTTGGGGAACATTATAGCCTATCCCCATACTTAAGTATGCTTTTAAGAGAAAACTTTAAATTACTTCATGGCACTTAACAGCAAAAAGAAAATTATTGGACCATTAGTAATTAGTGGAAAAGTGTGAGTAGTAGAAAAGTGTGTTAATTATTGCTGACATAGGGGAAGAGAAAGTTTTTTCCTTGATCCTCTTAGTTACCCTGCATGGGTCTAAAAGTTAAACTGATGATAAAATAAATTAACAGAGAGTAGCATAAAAATTCTATGAAATTTTTGTGCATATATGGGAGTCTTCCCAAGAGAATGATGACCCAAAGGAATGACCAGAGTATGAGCTTTTATACATTCTAGACGTATGTAACTAGCAACTCATTTGTGATGCTTTGACAAGACAAAAAGGTTCAGGCTAGAGGCGGTCCATGGTGAAGAAGTAACTAGGAAGATAATACTATAACACGATTTGTTCCTTGGCCTTGAATTCCCTGTCTTATGATAAGAATGTCTTTCTGCTTCCTGGTAGAGGGAAGGTGCCTATCACATGGGAGATTAATGACTTGTTTCAGGAAAGAAGGGCTAGCTAGGTAGCAGAGGTCAGTGTGACCTTCCTGCTTCTGCTATTTTCTCAAAATTCCTCAGCTATTTATATTCAATATGCCAGGGTACTATATTTGGAGATAGTGTGTTTTGAATACCATCACTGTAAAGTGCATTATTTACCACAAAATAGACAGCCTATTCCCCTTAAGATCCCTTAAATCCAATAAGAACATGTCAGAATATCTCTTCAGGAAAATCGGAGATATCAAGGGAACATTTCATGCAAGGGTGGGCACGAAAAGAATAGAAATGGTAAGGACCTAACAGAACCTGAAGAGATTATGAGGTGGCAAGAATGCACAGAAGGACTGTACAAGAAAGGTCTTAATGACCTGGATAACAATGGTGGTGTGGTCACTCACATAGAGCCAGACATCCTGGAGTGTGAAGTCAAGTGGGGATTAGGAAACATTACTGGGGCTTCCCTGGTGGCTCAGACAGTAACGAATCTGTCTATAATGCAGGAGACCTGGTTTCAACGCCTGGGTCAGGAAGATTTCCTGGAGAAGGAAATGGCAACCCACTGCAATATTCTTGCCTGGAGAATTCCATGGAGGATCCTGGCAGGCTCCAGTCCATGGAGTCACAAAGAGTCGGACATGACCGAGTAACTAACACGAACACTGCAAACAAAGCTAGTGGAAGTGATGGAATTCCAGCTGAGCTATTTCAAATCCTAAAAGATGATGCTGTTCAAGTGCTACACTCAATATGTTAACAAATTTGGAAAACTCACCAGTGGCCACAGGACTAGAAATGATCAGTTTTTATTTCAATCCTAAAGAAGAACAATGCCAAAGAATGTTCAAACTACCATACAATTGTACTCATTTCTCATGTTAGCAAAGTAGTGCTCAAAATCCTTCAAGCTAGGCTTTAGCAGTAAGTGAACCAAAAAATTCCAGATGTACAAGCTGGATTTCAAAGAAAGATAGGAATCAGAGATCAAATTGGCAACATCCATTGGAAAACAGAGAAAGCAAGGGAATTCCAGAAATGCATCCATTTCTGCTTCATTGACTATGCTAAAGCCTTTCATTGTGTGGATCACAACAAACTGTGGAAAATTCTTCAAGAGATGGGAATACCCAACCACCTTACCTGTATCCTGAGACATGTGTATTCGAGTCAAGCAACAGTTAGAATCAGCCATGGAACAACTGACTGGTTCAAAATTGAGAAAAGGATACAACAAGGCTGTGTATTGTCACTCTGCTTATTTAAATTCTATGCAGAATACATTATGAGAAATGCTGAGGTTGGATGAATCATAGCTGGAATTGAGATTGTCAGGAGAAACATCAACAACCTCAGATATGCTGATGATATCACTCTAATGGGGCTTCCCAGGTGGCTCAGTGGTAAAGAATCTGCTTGCCAAGCTGGAGACTAGAGTTTGATCTCTGGGTCAGGAGGATATCCTGGAGAAGGAAATGGCAACCCACTCCAGTATTCTTGCCTGGAAAATCCCATGGACAGAGGAGCCTGGCGGGTTACAGTCTTTGGGGTCATGAAAGAGTCGGACATGACTGAGCAACTTAACAACAACATCCGTTCTAATGGCAGAAAGTGAAAAGGAACTAAAGAGCCTCTTGATGAAGGTGAAAAAGGAGAGTAAAAAATCTGGCTTGAAACACAACATTCAAAAAACCAAGATCATGCCATTTGATATGATCAGTTCAGTTCAGTTACTCAGTCATGTCCAACTCTGCGACCCCATGGACTGCAGCATACCAGCTTCCCTGTTCATCATTAACTCCCAGAGCTTGCTCAAACTCATGTCCATCGAGTCCATGATGGTATCCAACCATCTCATCCTGTCATCCCCTTCTCCTCCTGCCTTCAATCTTTCTCAGCATCAGAGTCTTTTCCAGTGAGTCAGCTCTTCACGTCAGGTGGCCAAAGTATTGGAGCTTCAGCTTCAGCATCAGTCCTTCAAATGAATATTCAGGACTGATTTCCTTCAGGTTTGACTGGCTTGATCTCCTTGCTGCCCAAGGGGCTTTCAAGAGTCTTCTCCAACACCACAGTTCAAAAGGAGCAATTCTTCAGTGCTCAGCTTTCTTTATGGTCCACCTCTCACATCGATACATGACTACTGGAAAAACCATAGCTTTGACTAGATGGACCTTTGTCAGCACAGTAATATCTCTGCTTTTTAATACACTGTCTAGGTTTGTCATAGCTTTTCTTCCAAGGAGCAATCGTCTTTTAATTTCATGGCTACAGTCACCATCTGCAGTGATTTTGGAGCCCAAGAAAATAAAATCTGCACTGTTTCCATTTTTTCCCCATCTATTTGCCATGAAGTGATGGGACCAGATGCCATGATTTTTGTTTTTTGAATGCTGAGTTTTAAGCCAGCTTTTCCACTCTCCTCTTTCACTTTCATGAAGAGGCTCTTTAGTTCCTCTTTGCTTTCTGCCATAAGGGTGGTGTAATCTGCATATCTGAGGTTATAGATATTTCTCCCAGCAATCTGATTCCAGCTTGTGCTTCATCCAGTCTGGTATTTCACATGATGTACTCTGAATATAAGTTAAAAAGCAGGATAACAATATATAACCTTGAGGTACTCCTTTCCCAATTTGGAACCAGTCCATTTTTCCATATCTGGTTCAAACTGTTGTTTCTTGACCTGCATACAGATTTCTCAGGAGGCAGGTAAGGTGGTCTGGTATTCCCATCTCTTTAAGAATTTTCCAGTTTGTTGTGACACACACAGTCAAAGGCTTTGGCATAGTCAGTGAAGCAGAAGTAGATGTTTTTTCTGGAATTCTCTTGATTTTTCTATCACTTCGTGGCAAATAGAAGGGGAAAAAATGGAAACAGTGACAGATTTTATTTTCTAGGGCTCCAAAATCACTGCAGACAGTGACTTCAGCCATGAAACTAAAAGACGCTTGCTCCCTGGAAATTAAAAGACGCTTGCTCCCTGGAATATTTATTGGAAGGACTGATGCTAAAGCTAAAGTTGCAGTACCTTGGCCACCTCACATGAAGACCTGACTCACTGGAAAAGACTCTGATGCTGGGAAAGATTGATGGCAAAAGGAGACGGGGGTGGAAGAGGATGAGATGGTTAGATGGCATCCTCGACTCAATGGACTTGAATTTGAGCAAACTCTGGGAGATACGGAATGACAGAGGGGCCTGGCATACTGCAGTCCATGGGGTCTCAGAGTCAGATGACTTACCTACTGAACAACAACAAGCAGAGTAGAGGGATTGCTGAATCATATGGTAGTTGTATTCTGCTCTCCTTAGTGGCTATATCAATTTGTATTCCCACCAGTAGCTCAAGAGAGTTCCTTTTTCTCCATATCCTCACCAGAATTTGTAATCTGTAGATGTTTTGATGATGGCCTTTCTGACTGGAGTGCAGTGATACCTCGTGGTAGTTTTAATTTGTGTTTCTCTAACAATGAGGGATGTTGAGCATCTTTGTTTGTTGGTCATCTGTAAGTCTCTGGAGAAATGTTTGTTTAGGTCTTACACCAACTTTTTGATTGGGTGTTTGTTTTTCTGATATTGTGCTGCATGAATTGCTTGTATATTTTGGAGCTTAATCCTTTGTCAGTTGCTCCATTTGCAATTATTTTCTCTCATTTTGAGGGTTGTCTTTTCATTTTATTTATAGCTTCCTTGCCTGCGCAAAAGCTTTTAAGTTTAATTAGGTCCCATTTGTTTATTTTTGTTTTTATTTCTATGACTTTAAGAGGTGGGTAAAAGAGGATCTTGCTGCGATTTATGTCAAAGAGTGTTCTGCCTATGTTTTCCTCTAGGAATTTTATGGATTCTGGACTTGCATTTAGGTTTTTAATCCATTTTGAGTTTATTTTTGTGTATGGTGTTAAAGAATATTCTGATTCATGCTCTTTTTAAAATTTTTTATTTATTTTTAATTGAAGGATAATTGCTTTATAGAATTTTGTTGTTTTCTGTCAAACCTCAACATGAGTCAGCCATAGGTACACATATATCCCCTCCCTTTTGAACCTCTCACCCATCTTCCTCCCCAGCCCACCCCTCTAGGTTGATACAGAACCCCTGTTTGAGTTTCCTGAGCCAAGCAGCAAATTCCTGCTGGCTATCTATTTTATATATGGTAATGTAAGCTTCCATGTTACTCTTTTCATACATCTCACCCTCTCCTCCCCTGTCCCCATTTCCATAAGTCTATTCTCCATGCCTGTTTCTCTGTTGCTGCCCTGTAAATAAATTCTTTAGTACTATTTTTCTAGATTCTGTATATGTGCATTAGAATATGATATTTATCTTTTTCTTTCTGACTTACTTCACTCTGCATAATAGGTTCTAGGTTCTTTCACCTCATTAGAACTGACTCAAATGCATCCCTTTTTATGGCTGAGTAATACTCCATTGTGTATGTGTACCACAACTTCTTCATCCATTCATCTGTCGATGGACATCTAGGTTGCTTCCATGTTCTAGCTATTGTAAATAGTGCTGCAGTGAACAGTGGGGTACGTGTGTCTTTTTCAATTTTAGTTTCCTTAGGGTATATGCCTAGGAGTGAGATTGCTGGGTCATATGGTGGTTTTATTCCTAGTTTTAAAAGGAATCGTTATATTGTCTTCCATAGTGGCTGTATCAATTTACATTCCAAAGTGCAAGAGCCCTTTTCTCCACCCCCTCTCCAGCATTTATTGTTTGTAGATTTTTTGACTAGCCATTCTGACTAGTGTGAGGTGATCTCATTGTAGTTTTGATTTGCATTTCTCTAATAATGAGGGATGTTGAGCATCTTTTCATGTGTTTGTTAGCCATCTGTATGTCTTCTTTGGAGAAATGTCTGTTTAGGTCTTTTTCCCACTTTTTGATTCAGTTGTTTGTTTTTCTGGTATTGAGTTGTATGAGCTGTTTGTATATTTTGGAAATTAATCCTTTGTCAGTTGTTTCATTTCCTATTATTTTCTCCCATTCTGAGGATTGTCTTTTCACCTTGCTTATAGTTTCCTTTGCTGTGCGAAAGCTTTTAAGTTTACTCAGGTCCCATTTGCTCACTTTTGTTTTTATTTCCGTTACTCTAGGAGGTGGGTCATAGAAGATCTTGTTTTGATATATGTCATTGAGTGTTCTGCTTGTTTTCCTCTAAGAGTTTCATGGTTTCTGGTATTACATTAGGTCTTTAATCCATTTTGAGGATGTTCTTTTACATGTAGCTTTCCCCTTATTAAAGAAGTTGTCTGTATCATGCAAAACAGCAGAAACATGTACGAGGATATTCACCAAGCTCTTTCTTGTCATTGAAAATATGAGGATGTGCCTTGTAACATATTATTATTTCCCTTTATATTTTAAAATTCATAAATGTTAACTATTGTAATTCTAAGATAAAAAGATAGATGGACAGATAGTGTATGGAGTCAGGCCAGCCTTTGATGCCTAAATAATGCATTGCCTTCACTATCTCTTACTGCATTGTCTTTGTTCTCAAAAGTTTTTTCCCTGGGAAGTGACACATTCTTTGAGAAAAGGAAATGGCATGGTCACTATACAAAGATCAGAGCTATTTCTAGCATCTTCTTTTAAAATATACCTAATTTCAGGGCTTCCATGGTCACTCGGTGGTGAAGAGACCACCTGCCAATGCAGGACTTGATCCCTGACCCAGGAAGATCCCATATGCCATATGCCGCAAAGCCGCCAAGCCACAGCTGCTGAGACTGCGCTCTAGAACCTGGGAGCCGTGACTGAGCCTACGTGCCGCAGCTCCTGGAGCCTGTATGCCCTAGAGCCTGTACTCTGCAGTGAGAGTAGCCCCGATTGCAGCAGCAGAGGAAAGCCCGCAGAGCAGCGAAGACCCAGCACAGCCAAAACCAGGTAAACAAATAGTAAAAGTACCTGATTTCAGAGCAGAGATGAGAAAAAGATCTCTTCCTCTCTCCATCCAGTGCTAGGGCCCTATACATTGAACTGACACGTGACAGATGAACGAGAGAAAAACAAACAAGTTTATAAACATGTGTCATACATGTAACACATGGGAGTTTTCAGAGATCAGTAACTCAAAAGGTTTGAAGTTGAACCTATACAGCTTCTTAGCAAAGGGAAAAGAAATTCTTAGAGAAGTGACAAGACAAAAGAAAAGGACCTTGAGTCTCTAAGGGAAGATTATGAAGGCAAATATGTGGGAGACTAAGGGTAGATCAAGGCTAGTTAGTAGTTTGTTAAGTAAACTCCTCTGGTGCCATCTCCAGCTGAAAAGGGTCTAAGTTGTATCTGGTGACAACTTTTATCCTTCCTGGTAGAAATGGAGGAGGGACACCTTTATAAATTTATGTCTTCCTCTAACACAAATAAGAGGAAGGTGGAGAATTTTTCCTGTATTTGCTGCTTCTTAAATGACATTAGCTAAAATAATTCTTACATCAAAGAGGAATATTAGACTTCCCTGGTCATCCAGTGGTTAAGAATCCACCTTTCAATGCAAGGGACGTGGGTTCAATTCCTGGTCCAAGAAGACCCCACATGCCACAGAGCAAGAAAGCCAATGTGCCACAACTACTGAGTCCGTGCCCCTAGAGCGGGTACTCTGCAGCAAGAGAAGCCACCGCAGTGAGAAGCCTGCGCACCACAACTAGAGGAAGACTGCTTGAGCGATGAGGACCCAGCACAGCCAAAAACAAATTGAAAGAAAAAAAAAAGAGGACTATTTCAGGGTGTGTAAAGCAAGATTAAAAAAGAACGTTTTTGCTCTTTGCCCAATACTACAAGGATTAACCTGTTACAGTCTCTGACCAACAGTAGTAGTCTGTGCCTCAGACAGAGGAATTGGTGAGAACAGAGTGCTTTGTGCTTTGGACAAGCAAGCCCCTAGATAGTTAGATGTGTATTTCAGGAAAAGGTGTTTTTTTTAAAAATACTGATTTATTTATTTGGCTGCATTGTGTCTTGGTTGAGTCATTGGGATCCTTCGTCATAGCACATGGACTCTAGTTGTAGCACCTGGGTTTCAGAGCACTCAGGCTCAGTAGCTGCGGTGTGCGGGCCTATTTGCTCTATGGCATGTGTGAATCTCAGTTCCCCGACCAGGGATTGAACCCTTGTCCCTTGCATTGCAAGGCAGACTCTCAACCAATGGGCCACTAGGGAAGTTCCTCAGGAATAATTTTTAATGAACCAAGATACCTGCATTATCCCACGCAGAGAAAAACACTGAAATCATCAACTAGAGAAATCTGTGCTTTGTAAATATCAGTAATCTGTACCAAGATATATACTTTATTATTCAGTTCAGTTCAGTCGCTCAGTCATGTCTGACTCTTTGGGACCCCCATGAATCACGGTGCTCCAGGCCTCCGTGTCCATCACCAACTCCCGGAGTTCACTCAAACTCATGTCCATCGAGTCAGTGATGCCATCCAGCCATCTCATTCTCTTCATCCCCTTCCCATCCAGCCCCTAGTCCTTCCCAGCATCAGGATCTTTTCCAAGGAGTCAACTCTTCACATGAGGTGGCCAAAGTATTGGAGTTTCAGCTTCAGCATCAGTCCTTCCAAAGAACACCCAGGATTGATCTCCTTTACAATGAATTTGTTGGATCTCCTTGCCACCCAAGGATGTCTGGCTCTAAGTGACTGATCACACCATCGTGATTATCTGGGTCATGAAGATCTTTTTTGTACAGTTCTTCTGTGTATTCTTGCCACCTTTTCTTAATATCTCTGCTTCTGTTAAGTCCATACCATTTCTGTCCCTTATCGAGCCCATCTTTGCATGAAATATTCCCTTGGTATCTCTAATTTTCTTGAAGAGATCTCTAGTCTTTCCCATTCTGTTGTTTTCCTCTATTTCTTTGCATTGATCACTGAGGAAGGCTTTCTTATCTCTCCTTGCTATTCTTTGGAACTCTGCTTTCAAATGGGTATATCTTTCCTTTTCTCCTTTGCTTTTTGCTTCTCTTCTTTTCTCAGCCATTTGTAAGGCCTCCTCAGACAGTCATTTTGCTTTTTTGCATTTCTTTTCCTGGGGATGGTCTTGATCCTTGTCTCCTATACAATGTCACGAACCTCCGTCCATAGTTCATCAGGAACTCTGTCTATCAGATCTAGGCCCTTAAATCTATTTCTCACTTCCACTGTATAGTCATAAGGGATTTGATTTAGGTCATACCTGAATGGTCTAGCGGTTTTCCCTACTTTCTTCAATTTAAGTCTGAATTTGCCAATAAGGAGTTCATGATCTGAGCCACAGTCCACTCCCGGTCTTGTTTTTGCTGATTGTATAGAGCTTCTCCATCTTTGGCTGCAAAGAATATAATCAATCTGATTTCGGTGTTGACCATCTGGTGATGTCCATGTGTAGAGTCTTCTCTTGTGTTGTTGGAAGAGGGCGTTTGCTATGACCAGTGCATTTTCTTGGCAAAACTCTATTAGTCTTTGCCTGCTTCATTCCACATTCCAAGGCCAAATTTGCCTGTTACTCCAGGTGTTTCTTGACTTCCTCCTTTTGCATTCCAGTCCCCTATAATGAAAAGGACATCTTTTTTGGGTGTTAGTTCTAAAAGGTCTTGTAAATCTTCATAGAACCGTTCAACTTCAGCTTCTTCAGTGTTACTGTTTGGGGCATAGGCTTGGATTACCATGATATTGAATGATTTGCCTTGGAAATGAATAGAGATCATTCTGTCGTTTTGGAGATTGCATCCAAGTTCTGCATTTTGGACTCTTTTGTTAACCATGATGGCTACTCCATTTCTTCTTGGGGATTCTGCCCACACTAGTAGATATAATGGTCATGTGAGTTCAGTTCATCCATTCCAGTGCATGTTAGTTCGCTGATTCCTAGAATGTTGATGTTCACTCTTGCCATATCCTGTTTGACCACTTCCAATTTGCCTTGATTTATGGACCTGAAATTCCAGGTTCCTATGCAATATTGCTCTTTACAGCCTCAGACCTTGCTTCTACCACCAGTCACATCCACAGCTGGGTATTGTTTTTGCTTTGGCTCCATCCCTTCATTCTTTCTGGAGTTATTTCTCCACTGATTTCCAGCAGCATATTGGGCATCTACCAACCTGGGGAGTTCCCCTCTCAGTATCCTATCATTTTGCCTTTTCATACTGTTCATGGGGTTCTCAAGGCAAGAGTACTGAAGTGGTTTGCCATTCCCTTCTCCACTGGATCACGTTCTGTCAGACCTCTACACCATGACCCTCCCATCTTGTGTGGCGCCACATGGCATGGCTTAGTTTCATTGAGTTAGACAAGGCTGTGGTCCATATGACAAGATTGGCTAGTTTTCTGTGATTATTGTTTTAATGTTGTCTGCCCTCTGATGCCCTCTTGCAACACCTACCATCTTACTTGGGTTTCTCTTACCTTGGTCATGGGGTATCTCTTCATGGGTGCTCCAGCAAAGTGCAGCTGCTGTTCCTTACCTTGGACGAGCGGTATCTCCTCACGGCCAGCCCTCCTGACCTTGAACGTGGAGTAGCTCCTCTTGGCCCTCCCGCACCTGTGCCACTGCTGCTCCTTGGACGTGGGGTTGCTCCTCTCAGCCGCCTCCCCTGACCTCAGGCGTGTGGTAGCTCCTCTCGGCTATTAATATACTTTATTAAAGTAATAATATACTTTATTATTATTATTATTTTGGTCATGCCACCTGATATGCGGGATCTTGATTTCCTGATCAGGGATCAAACATCAAACCTCCTACAGTGGAAGTGCAGAGTCTTAATCACTGGGCTGCCAGGGAATTCCTATACAAAGATGCATACCTGACTACATGATTCCCTAGCCAGAAATCATGTATAAACTGGGCTCTGTCCTACCTCTTTCTGAACAGCTTCCTCAGACCTCCTAAACAACCCATCTCCCAGGCTACAGTTCTCAGTAAGACCCTAGGAAAGACTTAAACTCACTGTTCTTATGTTGTGCATTCTTCTTTCAGTTGACAGGTGACATTCTTGTTTCCTTTAAGAGCATCCCAGAGTGGGCCAAAATACCCTGTGTGGCTGAACCACTCTGGGACCATTTTGTCAGCTTTGTTTCAGGCCCATAGTCCTACTCTCTCTCCTTTCTGCATGACTGAGCTTTAGCCTACTCACAAGGAATGCACCCAAGCCTGATTAGCCCCTTATCAACCTCTACCCTTGCCTTCACCTGATGTGAAAACTAGGAGAATGCCCACTGCTGATGCTGATGGCTAATGGAGGCATGATGGTCGTGAGATCCCTGAGGGGGAAGAAGAAAGCTCAGTTCCCATGGGTGTGAACATGCTTTCCCCAGTAGTCAGATTCTATCTTTAGCTTTGGCCCCTTTGAATTCCCCTGTACCCACTTTGTGTGGCTTTTAGGGGTGCAGAATGCAGCTGTGAATGCCTCTGGATTATCCTTCTCCTGATCCTTCCTATATGTAAATTACCCCAGATAAAGTACACTTCATGGAGTTGCCTGTTTTGTTTTTCAGTCTTAAAGTTCCTTCTCAGTCTGGAGCATAAATTCAATGCCCATGCTGTCCAGCATACTCCATTTCTCGCACCATTTTTCTTTCTTTCCTAATATAAGTCAAGAAAAGACATGATGCCCTACTATGGGTTCATCATACTTTTGTTTAAGGAGGTTTCACCAAGACCAGTGTTATAACTCGTGCCTTTCTTAGATGTCCCATGGGTTTTCACACGGCAGGGTAAGATTCAGGTATGCCTGTCCTTTCTAAAGCGGGAGAAGGAAGATTGTGAAAAGGAAAGCAGAATCACCTTGTCTGTGGGTACTTTCTCAGTATGAATCAGTTTAGGAAGTGGAAACTGAAGATTCAGAAGAGCTTCGGAGAAGCTTATTGTATCTTTAATAGCATATGTCCTCCTCTAAAGACTAGCTCTGGAGTGAGGCAGCTTCATATATTTAGTGGGACTACAACAGGTCTGCCTAGTTATTAGGTTGACGTTTCTTCTAAAAGGGAGGCATATGAGTTGCCATTCTTAAGACAGATAGCCTCACATGAAGTTTTTCTATGAACTATCACCTCCTTTCATTGTATACTTTTGTACAACATTCACTGATAGAAAAAAATATCCGCAGCTTCACCTAGGTAGTTTCTTCATGGACCAATAACCCATCAATTTGCTGAATGTGTTTCCTATTAATAGTGTTTCTTTCCTAAAATCCAATTGTTTCATTCACTTTAACACACATACATTTTTCATAATAAAATTAATTATAGCAACATTTCAGAGAAGCTGAACTCTTTCCACTTAAAAAATATTTGATTAATATTATACCTTATACTCTAATTGCTTATGTCATTTTTAAGATGGGAAATTATTCATCTGCCTCCAAATTACTGGTCTCATTAAACTGTTGAAATATCTTGAAATAGCATGTTAATCCTGAAATTATAAAATTTGGCTTCTAAATTAAACATTTAGGATGAAACCAAGAAAGCAGTCTGTAATAGTGGGTAAGAGCAAGTGCTCTGAGAGACTGATATATGTCATTCAAATACCACTTCCACCGCTAACTATTATAGTTATGCGAATGTGGGCAAGTGATGTCAGCCCTCTGAATCTCAGTTTCATCAATCGTAAATATGTAGCTAATCATACATATATAACGAGTTAGTTTTGAGGGTTAAATGAATATTTAACATATAAAGTACCTGATATATTGGAAGCATTTATTAGATATCTGGTAGACAGTAGTAATGTATCAGTGGAAATTCTTGCTACACTCTATCTCACTGAAAAAGTGATTGACATATTTGTCTCATAATATTCTTAGATCTCTCTCTCTTTTTTTTCTTCTTAGATCTCTTTATACTCTTTCATGTTAGTAACGGGAACTTTCTGTTGAATGAAGTTGTACAGCATAAGTGAAATTGAATCCGTTACTACCTAAATACTTTTTCCAAAATAAAAGTGTACTGGGGACTTCTCTGGTGGTCCAGTGGTTAAGACTTCAGGTTCCCAGTGCAGGGGGCCCAGGTTCAATCCTTAGTCGGGGAACTAATCCCACATGCCACAACTAAAGATTACCCAGCAAGAGAGTGAGCACATTTACGCTCTCCCAGACTCACAGGCTGGCAAGGGGCAGTGGTAACGGGCCACCACCTCTGCAAACTCTTTACCACCTCTTTCCACCTCACACAGTTGTCTGCCTTGGATCCTGTCTCCCCGAAACCCATTGAGGAGTTTGGGCTTTTTGAGTATGGGCTGACCTAGACTCCTTGTGTGGCGCCTTAAATAAACGTTCTACTTTCCTTCACCAGTGTCAGCAGCAGACAGGCTTCATTGTGTGCTGGCAATTGGGACCAAGTTCAGTTTGGTAACACTATTATAGCACATACCACCTGGTTTTAGCTGCTCAGTTCTGTTCTCAACCAGTGACTAAACAGGAGCTTCTTGAGGGCAAGGATGATGTCTTTTTTATCTCTATTTTTCTGAGAGGTGCTTTGCAGTGCAGCCCAGGAGGTGACAGTGGAGGTTAGGCGGAGGTTATTTATGGAGTCTGTGGAAGAAAACTGCACATGTAGCTCATGTTACACAGCCTATTACTTAGCAAGGATATATCAGGAAAGCATTTACACAAGGCTGCATTGTGCATGTGCCAAGGCTGTTCATTAGCTGAACTGCTGAAGCATGAAAGGCAGGTTTATCCAGACATGAGCTATAATCTATGCTACAAAATCAGCCATGGAACAGTCTTCAGGTTGTCTGCAGCAGCTGAGGCAGCCTGGCCTACAGGTACATCTAAGAGCTGACTAATCCCCAGAGTGAAGCTCAGGGTCCAGGCAGATGACTCTGTGAGGTGGAAAGAGGCAGTAAAGAGTTTGCAGAGGTGGTGGCCCATTTCCCTTGCTCCTTGCCAACCTGTGCATCTGGAGATTGTGTGTGTGGTCATGCTCTTGCTCGGGGAGCTGGAATAGTTTGCTGTGCTTGGCAGAGTAACTGCAGTTAATTCCCAGTCACTGGCTACCATTGGACACACCTGTTTATAAATCTGTTGCTACCACATTGCTCGATCTTTTCAAGTCTTTCTATGCAGTTGGCACCACAAAATAATTCTTCTAAAATTTGAAGACTAAAAGGAAACTGGTAACTGTTGTATGTTAGTCAGCATTTTCCAGAGAAACAGAATCAATAGGATGTGTGTACACAGTGAAAGAAGGAATTGCTCATGTGATTACAGAGGCTGACACGTCCAAGTCTGAAGTGCAGGCCTGCAGTCTGATCACCCGGGAGAGCTGATGCTGCTGTTCCAGTCTGGAGGCAGTCTACCGAAGAATTTCCTGTTCCTTGGAGAGGCTGGTCTTTTTACTCTATGTAGGCCTTCATCTGATTGGATGAGGCCCATTTATATTAGGGAAGGCAAGCTGCTTACTCAAAAAGCTGCATGCTGATTTAACCTCATTCCAATCACTCTTCGAGTTGACACATAAAATTGACCAACACATGTTAAATAACTTTTATGTGTCAGACTCTTCTAGATGCTTTGTAATCCTGTTTAATTTTCACAGAAACCCTATGAAATGTGTATCTTGTTTCATCTGTGAGAAAACTGAGGCTTACATGGCTTAATTCCCTTATTTAAGGATATAATGGGTAGGAATTAGAAGAGTATTCTAGGCTTCATTTATTTGCTTAAAAGCCTGTATTCCTCCCACTAAAACAAAACAAAACAAAACAAAATGATATATTGAGAGGTCTTGTCTGTTCTGACACTTTGTCTTCGGGAAAAATACTCCAGTTTCAACTACTTTTTCAGAGGACTCTCCCTACTTGGGCTTCATTGGTGGTTCAAATGGTAAAGAAACTGCCTGCAATCAAGTGACCTGGGTTCAATCCCTGGGTCAGGAAGATTCCCTAGAGAAGGAAATGGCTACCCACTCCAGTATTCTTGCCTGGAGAATTCCATGGACATAGGAGCCTGGTGGGCTACAGTCCATGGGGTTGCAAAGAATCAGACAAGATTGAACAACTAACACTTTCACTTTCTTTCTCCTTTAAAAAATCTTTTATTTATTTATCATTTATTTGGCTGCACCCAGTCTTGGTTGTGGCATGTGGGATCTAAGTCCCTGACTAGGGATCCAACTCCCTGCATTGGGAGTGCAAAGTCTTCGCCACTGGACCACCAGGGAAGTCCCCTCACCTCCTTATTTCTCTGCCCAGCCCCACCCCACCTATATACCAGGTTTTTGGAGGCAGTCAGTTCAATTCAGTTCAGCCGCTCAGTCATGTCCGACTTTTTGTGACCCCATGGACTGCAGCACTCCAGGCTACCCTGTCCTCACCAACTCATGGAGGTTACTCAAACTCATGTCCATTGAGTCGGTGATGCCATCCAACCATCTCATCCACTGTCGTCCCCTTCTTCACCTTCAATCTTTCCCAGCATCAGGGTCTTTTCCAAGGAGTCAGTTCTTCACATCAGGTGGCCAAAGTATTGGAGCTTCAGCTTCAGCATCAGTCCTTCCAGTGAATATTCAGGACTGATTTTCTTTAGGAAATTTTCAAATCTTCACCCTCACCATCGTATACTATAGATATGTATTTCTAGATGAAGTATCAGGGTTATTGTATTCAGTTCAGTTCAGTCACTCAGTCGTGTCTGACTCTTTGCAACCCCATGAATCGCAGCACGCCAGCCTCCCTGTCCATCACCATCTCCCGGAGTTCACTCAGACTCACGTTCTTCAAGTCAGTGATGCCATCCAGCCATCTCATCCTCTGTCATCACCTTCTTCTCCTGTCCCCAATCCCTCCCAGCATCAAAGTCTTTTCCAATGAGTCAACTCTTCTCATGAGGTGGCCAAAGTACTGGAGCTTCACCTTTAGCATCATTCCTTCCAAAGAAATCCCAGGATTGATCTCCTTCAGAATGGACTGGTTGGATCTCCTTGCAGTCCAAGGGGACTCCCAAGAGTCTTCTCCAACACCACAGTTCAAAAGCATCTATTCTTCGGCGCTCAGCCTGCTTCACAATCCAACTCTCACATCCATACATGACTACTGGAAAAACCATAGGCTTGACTAGACAGACCTTAGTCGGACCTAATGTCTCTGCTTTTGAATATGCTATCTAGGTTGGTCTTTTTGTTCCAAGGAGTAAGTGTCTTTTAATTTCATGGCTGCAATCACCATCTGCAGTGATTTTGGAGCCCCCCAAAATAATGTCTGACACTGTTTCCACTGTTTCTCCATCTATTTCCCATGGAGTGATGGGACCAGATGCCATGATCTTTGTTTTCTGAATGTTGAGCTTTAAACCAACTTTTTCACTCTCCTCTTTTACTTTCACCAACAGGCTTTTTAGTTCCTCTTCACTCTCTGCCATAAGGGTGGTGTCATCTGCATATCTGAGGTTATTGATATTTCTCCTAGCAATCTTGATTCCAGCTTGTGTTTCTTCCAGTCCAGTGTTTCTCATGATGTACTCTGCATAGAAGTTAAGTAAGCAGGGTGACAATATACAGCCTTGACGTACTCCTTTTCCTATTTGGAACCAGTCTGTTGTTCCATGTCCAGTTCTAACTGTTGTTTCCTGGCCTGAATATAGATTTCTCAAGAGGCATGTTAGGTGGCCTGGTATTCCCATCTCTTTCAGAATTTCCCACAGTTATTGTATTATACAGCTGATATCCTGAAATGGCTTATAAGATAGACTGTATCTTATAACATTCTCCTCCCCTGCCTGGGTAGAATTTCCTCTGCAATTATCCAAGGAAGTCAGGTCCATGGACTGGAGGTGAGGCAGGGTCCTGCAACTTCCAGCAACTAAATATAATCAGGTATATGTGACTCCTTCTGAAATTCCATTTGGTTATACCTTAGCCTTTAGTGTTGCATAAAGTCTTCCATCTCCTTTTAATAGTGTCGTGGGCTATTAAGGGCAGTTCCAAATGGACCAGAGTGTTAGAGCTGCAGCTGCATGAGGTTGGTAGCTCTAAGTAATAAGCGATTGCCAGGGAGAGGGCTAATCTTGGAGACAGAGTAGAAGTTCAGATCCTAACTGCAGCAAACCACGCTGAGGATCCATTTCCACTGCCTTATTTGGAAGATCCTCGTTTTTTGTCAGTAAGACAATAGCTTTCTTATATTTCTCCTATTATTAGGTACATAGGTCATCATATCCTGGGAAATAAAACTCCCAACTTTCTGTTCTCATATCATATTATTGGTCTCAGAAATGGCCAATGATAACTTGTCTTCTCTCTTGAAATTTCCTAGAAGGACCTCTTAGGAATCATAGCACGGACAGCAAGAGCTTATGCTACAGATTTGTTCTTTAACTTGAGTATTTTCAAGTTAATAATAATAAAGAAAAATGAAATTTGCCCTTTAACTTCAACTATTTTTCTCTCCTTCATACAATTATAATTGATGACCAACCATGGCCTTTTTCTTTTTTAAGGGAATTTTATTTATTTATTTTTGACTGTCCTGGGTCTTCACTGCTGTGCGGGTTTTTCTCTAGTTGTGGCAAAAGGGAGCTACTCTCTAGTTGCAGTGCATGGGCTTCTCATTGCAGTGGCTTCTCTTGTTGCAGAGGACAGGCTCGAGGGCATGCAGGCTTCAGTAGCTTCAGCACGTGGGCTCAGGAGTTGTGGCTCCCAGGCTCTAGAGCACAGGCTCAGTAGGTGTGACACACAGTCTCAGTTGCTCCATGGCATGTGGGACCTTCTGGGACCAGGGATTGAACCTGTATCTCCTGCATTGTCAGGCACATTCTTTATCACTGAGCCACCAGGGAAGCCCCTAAGAACAGTCTTATCGTTGCTTTTAATTCATGTCATTAGAATTTGTGAAATCATTAGGTTTGTGAAAACAAAGTCAGGCACAGACATAAGAAATTCACATCATTCATTTCAATGTACTATGAATCTAAAAATGTTATCTTACCAGATGGAAAGGACATGGAAATCATTTAGAGTAGAATAAAAGAGTAAACTAGGGTTACCTGAATCCAAACAAGCTTAAATTATCAATTTTGGTGGAAACTATAGACAAATCTGACCTGGTAATTAGGTAATGTAAGTGAGACTGGGAGCCAGGGCTGTAAGTTTACACATCCAAATGGCATACTTTTAAGGGTCCCTATTGACTTAGAGACAACAGAGAAAGACAAAATGGCAGTGCAAAAAGTGGGAGAACTTTCTCCCAGGTATTTGAAGCTCTGCATCTCATGCATCTTATGGCAGAAAACAAAGTAGAACTAAAGAGCCTCTTGATGAAAGTGAAAGAGGAGAGTGAAAAAGTTGGCTTAAAGCTCAATATTCAGAAAACTAAGATCATAGCATCTGGTCCCATCACTTCATGGCAAATGGATGGGAAAACAGTGGAAACAGTGACAGACTTTATTATTTTGGGCTCCAAAATCACTGCAGATGGTGACTGTGGCCATGAAATAAAAAAATACTTGCTCCTTGGAAGAAAAGTTATGACCAACCTAGACAGCTTATTAAAAAGCAGAGACATTACTTTGCCAACAAATGTCTGTCTTGTCAAAGCTATGGTTTTTCCAGTAGTCATGTGTGGATGTGAGAGTTGGACTATAAATAAGACTGAGTGCCAAAGAAATGGTCCTTTTGAACTGTGGTGTTGGAGAAGACTCTTGAGAGTCCCTTGGACTGCAAGGAGATCCACAGTCTTGAATATTCATTGGAAGGGCTGATGCTGAAACTGAAACTCCAATACTTTGGCCACCTGATATGAAGAGTCATTGAAAAGACCCTGATGCTGGGAAAGATTGAGGGCAGGAGGAGATGGGGATGACAGAGGATGAGATGGTTGGATGACATCATCAACTCAATGGATGTGAGTTTGAGTAAGCTCTGGGAGTTGGTGATGGACAGGAAGGCCTGGCATGATGCAGTCCACAAGGCCGCAGAGTAAGACACGACTGAGTGACTGAGCTGAACTGATCTCATGTTACAGTTAAACATCTTGTTGATATAAAATCTCAGCCAGCCTTGAAGATAACACCAAATGTGTCTCCTCGGTGTGTACTGACTTACCCCATGAAGACACAGAGTTAAATATAGAGAGGATGAAGTAGACCAAATCCAATACAGTGAACATTTTTGTCTTAAGTTTGGAAATTATATATGCATATGCAGTGTTTTAATAACTTATTTGGCATTTTAGAGAGTAATTTGGCATATCAGCTTTGGGATTACAGTTTAAAATATGTGATTGTGTACTTTCTTAGTATACTTGATAGGATTTAAGAGTACATTCTAAACATGTAAAAATTTACAATATTAGATTTATAAATTATAGGGGTGCTTAGAAAGTTTGTTTTTATCAGACAGTTGAAATCCTTTTTTTAAAAGTGAAATATACTGATTGTAAAAGGGCAGTTAAAATGATTACAATATTAAGTGTTTTTAAAAAATCCTTAAGTAATTGCTTAAATTTGTGGATTTATAAATAGCATGATAAGATTTACAAATTTAGGTCTAAGAAGCAACTCAATTTTTGAATTTGTAGCTTTAAAAAATAAATATTGAATTTGAAACAGAAGTGACCTCTGAAGTAATGTTTTCACAAAAGCTACCCTCAAGGGCACCAAAAAACTCACATTGACTTTATTGGAGATATTAATCTCATCTTTTCATAGAATACATTGTCAGCCTAACATATTGTCAGAAAGATAAAACTTAAAATTTCCTTTTTCCTCACTCCTTTATTTTGAAACTTGACCTTCAGTTTCCTTCAAAATCTCTATTTCTGGACTTTCAATATAAGCATGGCTATGTAAGTCACATACTTGCCCTTTTATTTCTGAGAATAATAAGAAACACAACAGGAGAATAAAACAAGCCCTATAAATTACATTTTCAGTGAAACTATGGCTCAGACTGTAAACAACTCACCTGCCAATGCAGGAGACTTAAGAGACGTGTGTTCTATCCCTGGGTGGGGAAGATCCCCTGGAGGAGGGAATGGCAGCCCACTCCAGTATTCTTGCCTGGAGAATCCCACGGACAGAGAAGCCTGGTGGGCTACAGTCCATGGGGTTGCAAAGAGTCGGACACGGATGAACTACTAACACTTTCATTTCATGAGACATATATAATTGGCATACCCTAAAATACTCTAAAATTCTGAAAATAATATAACTTCCTAAACTTAGGAGGGGAAGTGAAAAATGAAAGTCGCTCAGTTGTGCCTGACTCTTTGCGACCCCATGGATTGTGCACAGAATTCTTCAGGCCAGAGTACTGGAGCGGATAGCCTTTCCCTTCTCCAGGGGATCTTCCCAACCCAAGGATCGAACTCAGGTCTCCTGCATGGCGATTCTTTACCAGCTGAGCCACAAGGGAACCCCAAGAATACTGGAGGGGAAGAGGGGACAGAAATTCTGAGGTAGTGTAAGCTTAGTGACCACCTTATCCATGTTCACTAGGAGTCATGCACACAATTTAAAGATGACAAATCAAGAAAATTGTAAGCATTAAAATAGCAGATATGCTAGGAAAGGTAAAATTGACTAATATCAGCAGTAGAAATGGAATGGGAGAAAAGAAGGAAAACACAACAACAAATTTATTATCCCACATTTTATGTATATGAATCAAGTAAGAAAAAGGAACTTTTTCTATGTACTTTTAAATGTATATTTAAAACCAAAGAAATGAGATAAGAATTTGAAATGAGGTCATTTAAGTAGGTGGTCAACTTCACTAGTTATGAGACAAATGCAAATTTAAATCATGATGCAATGCTACTACATACACATAAAAATGGTTAAAATGAAAAAGGGAGGCAATACCAAGTATTGGTGAGGATGTGGAGCAATTGGAACTTTCATCACTGCTGATGGAAATGTAAATTGGTATAGCCACTTTAGTAAAACCAGCAGAATATGCTAAATTGCACATAAGCATATCTGTGATTTCAGCAGCTGCACTCCTAGATATACAGTCTCAAGAGAAATGCACAGTATGGTCACCAAAATAAATGTACAAGAATGTTTATAGCAGCACTATTCAAGCCCAAACCTGGAAACTACTCAAATATTCATGACCCAGAGGATGAATAATTGATGTATTCACACAATTCTATACTATATAGCAGCTAGACTGAACAAACTACAAATAGACACAATGCTAAATCTTACAGGTATATTTCTGGGCCAGGAAGTCAGACACAAGAAAAGTACATAATGTAATCTTCAATTTATATAAAATAAAAAGATGGGTGAAGTTAATTTATGGCCTTAGAAGGATAACCTTAGCAGAACTGTGACTGCAAAAGGACCAGTGAGGGTTTTCTGTGATGTTGATCGTGTTTGCGATTCTTGGTCTGGATGATGATTACATGGAGGTGTTTTCACTTGGTGAAAATTCATCAAGCCTAGGATTTTGTACTTTTCTGTAGGTATGTTACACTTTATAAACAAGTATAACAACAAAATAAGAGGAATGTAATGCAGGAATTTGATTACACACGTGATGGAAGAGTTGAGAAACCAAAGGCTGGTGAGGTAACTCAGAGACTAGCAACAGCATGAAGCAACAATGCCTCCACAGCTGGAGGAACAAAGGCAGTATCATTAGCGGCTAGTTATGATTTCCTTTGAACTTATTTTTGACTAGTTCGCCACTTGGTCTTCTAAGTCTTTGGCCTGCTAAGCCCAGTTTTAACAAGAATCCTGTTAAATTAGTCTTTTGATAATCCTTCACAGCTGATCAAATTCTCCAGCCCTCATTTGATAGCTAAGTCCTTGGTCTGCCTTTAACAAAAATTCTATTAGGCCAGTTAAGCAACAATTTCCCCTACCAGTTGAGTAAGAATTCCCCCATCCTTTTCCTTTTAGTACTTTTCCATTCTCTATTCTTTTGGTTATTCTTCCATTCTGCTTTTTGGTTATAAATCCTCAGTTGTCTTTGCTGTACTTAGAGTTGAACTCAGTTCTATGTCAAGGTCTCTCTATTTCTACTGCAGTAGTTTGAATAAAATCTGCCTTACCATTTTTAACAAGCATCTGGTGAACATCTTTTCTAATTTTCCTATGTACTAGGGTCAGGCTGCAGAAGCTGAAACTATAGCAGCTAGATTTGGAGACCCAGAGGAAATGAAGCCAAAGCCAGAGCTACTGCAGGTAGGAGAGAGGAAAGAAGTATTTTTCTTCCCACTCTCTTAGATTTTCTAGCTGTGGCCCTGTAAATTAGACTGGCCAAAAACAGATCAATAAAGAAAAACAAACATAAGTTTATGACAATATGCATGGTTCTTACGTTAGGGGAACCACTGACCGAAACTACCCACCCTGGGCAGACAAGATAGTAACCACTTGCATGAGTTATCTTACAACAGGAGGTCTTGGTAAGAAACAGGGAACTAACAAGCTACCACCAAATGGAAGAATTTGGGAAAGGTCGAAACGAGAGAAGAGATGCCACTCTACATGTCCTCCTGAAATGGGAGGGAAGGGAGCATGGCACAACCTTTAAAAGACATAGCCACCGGACATGACAAAGATTGGTTAGCACCAACTAGCTCCAAGATGGCGGAAGATTTGACTTTCAGTGGACTTTGTGCCTTATTATACACTCATTGTAACACATTAGCATAAGCTAAGTGACATACCCATCCGTGCCCGGACAGTTCAGAGATTGACCAACAAAGATCAAAAAGTGAGCAGTGGCTCAATTTCTGGAAATCTCCACCCCTTTCCCAAAATACTCCCACTAATTAGCCTATGAAATTACCCACCACATAAAAGGTAACCACCCCGTATTCCAGGGACTCTTGCCTTTGACATGGCCCCCACTCTGTGGAGTGTATGTCTTTCTAAATAAATCCACTTCTCACATAGCACTGTTTCTCACTGAATTCATTCTGCTCTGAGATGTCAAAAACCTGAATTTCATTAAGTCTTGAGACCAGGTGTGTGATCTCAATTTAAAGGTCATGGGCTCGAGTCCCAGTCTGGGTTTTGGTCACATTTGAGTCCTGGCACATGGTTCAAGTCCTATTTTGAGTTGCACAGTTTCACTGCCAAGCCCCGCCCCCCCCAGAATCCTTCTCACTGCACTCTATCCTGGTTGAGCCATGTGCGTGCCACCAGGAAGGACCCTGAATCAGCACAATTAGCCAGATACAGCCTGGAAACTATCCCTATGATCATAAAGCCTGACTGACAACCGTGGCAGAGTAGCTCTTCTGGGCTCCCCTATACTGCTGCTCTCTGTCTGGGTGCCCCTTTCCAGTACAGTCTCTTGCTTTGTCAGTACATGTGTCTCCATGGACAATTCATTTCTGAATGTGAGAATGTTGGATAACACCCTGGAAAGGTTTCCCTTACATAGGGAAGTGCCTAGTTCAGTCACTCAGTCGTGTCCGACTCTTTGCGACCCCATGAATCGCAGGACGCCAGGCCTCCCTGTCCATCACCAACTCCCGGAGTTCACTCAGACTCACGTCCATCGAGTCAGTGATGACATCCAGCCATCTCATCCTCTGTCAGCCCCTTCCGCTCCTGCCCCCAATCCCTCCCAGCATCAGAGTCTTTTCCAATGAGTCAACTCTTCACATGAGGTGGCCAAAGTACTGGAGTTTCAGCTTTAGCATCATTCCTTCCAAAGAAATCCCAGGGCTGATCTCCTTCAGAATGGACTGGTTGGATTTCCTTGCAGTCCAAGGGACTCTCGAGAGTCTTCTCCAACACCACAGTTCAAAAGCATCAGTTCTTCGGTGCTCAGCCTTCTTCACAGTCCAACTCTCATATCCATACATGACCACTGGAAAAGCCATAGCTTTGACTAGACAGACCTTTGTTGGCAACGTAATGTCTCTGCTTTTCAATATGCTATCTAGGTTGGTCATAACTTTTCTTCCAAGGAGTAAGCGTCTTTTAATTTCATGGCTGCAGTCACCATCTGCAGTGATTTTGGAGCCCCCAAAAATTAAAGTCTGACACTGTTTCCACTGTTTCCCCATCGATTTCCAATGAAGTGATGGGACCAGATGTCATGATCTTCGTTTTCTGAATGTTGAGCTTTAAGCCAACTTTTTCACTCTCTACTTTCACTTTCAACAAAAGCCTTTTCAGTTCCTCTTCACTTTCTGCCATAAGGGTTGTGTCATCTGCATATCTGAGGTTATTGATATTTCTCCTGGCAGTCTTGATTCCAGCTTGTCTTCTTCCAGCCCAGTGTTTCTCATGATGTACTCTGCATAGAACTTAAATAAGCAGGGTGACAATATACAGCCTTGATGGACTCCTTTTCCTGTTTGGAGCCAGTCTGTTGTTCCATGTCCAGTTCTAACTGTTGCTTCCTGACCTGCATATAGGTTTCTCAAGAGGCAAGTCAGGTGCTCTGGTATTCCCAACTCTTTCAGAATTTTCCACAGTTTCTTGTGATCCACACAGTCAAAGGCTTTGGCATAGTCAATAAAGCAGAAATAGATGTTTCTCTGGAACTCTCTTGCTTTTTCCATGATCCAGCAGATGTTGGCAATTTGATCTCTGGTTCCTCTGCCTTTTCTAAAACCAGCCTGAACATCTGGAAGTTCATGGTTCACGTATTGCTGAAGTGCGGCTTGGAGAATTTTGAGCAGTGCTTAACTCGAGTATGAGATGAGTGCAATTGTGTGGTAGTTTGAGCATTCTTTGGCATTGCCTTTCTTTGGGATTGGAATGAAAACTGACCTTTTCCAGTCCTGTGGCCACTGCTGAGTTTTCCAAATTTGCTGGCATATTGACTGCAACACTTTCACAGCATCATCTTTTAGGATTTGAAACAGCTCAACTGGAATTCCATTATCACCACTAGCTTTGTTCCTAAGGTCTGCTTGACTTCACATTTCAAGATGTCTGGCTTCTAGGTGAGTGATCATACCATCGCAGTTATCTGGGTCATGAAGATCTTTTTTGTACAGTTCTTCTGTGTATTGTTGTCAACTCTTCTTAATATCTTCTGCTTCTGTTAGGTCCATAATATTTCTGTCCTTTATTGTGCCCATTTTTGCAGGAAATATTCCCTTGGTATCTCTAATTTTTTTGAGATCTCTAGTCTTTCCCATTCTATTATTTTCCTCTATTTCTTTGCATTGATTGCTGAAGAAAGCTTTCTTATCTCTCCTTGCTATTCTTTGGAACTCTGCATTCAAATGGGTATATCTTTCCTTTTCTCCTTTGCCTTTAGCTTCTCTTCTTTTCTCGGGTATTTGTAAGGGCTCATCAGACAGCCATTTTGCCTTTTTGCATTTCTTTTTCTTCTGTCTTTAGGTATCATTATTTATTTTAAAACTATGGTTATTATAATAGTGTGGTGTTAATGCTATGTAGAGAATGGGAACAATGATATAGAATAGAAAATTTAGGCATAGACTCATATATATATGGGCACTTGATTTGTGAGATAGTTGGCACTGCAGAATTGGTCCACTTAATAAATAGCACTGGGTCAATTGCATAGCCATAAAAAAATGAAATAAAATTGAACCCCTACATGGCATCATACCAAAATTCAATTTTAGGTGGATTATTGACCCAACCATGATGAGCAAAACTAGAAAGCTTTTAGAAGGTGATATAAAAGTAAATCTTTTTGACCTCAGCTTTGGGGAAGTTTTCTTTAAAAAAAAAAAAAAGAAATCAACAGAAAACACTCACTATAAATGTTAAATTTGATTTAAAAGGACACAAAATTTGATAAAATATTTAAAGACTTAAAACTGACAGTTGTATCTAAAATGGCCTTCTGTAAATTAATTAAAAAAAAAACTAGTTAAAAAAGAATGAGCTAGGGCTTCTGGTGGTCCAATGGTTAAGAATCCACTTTGCAATATAGGGAATACCAGTTCAATCCCTGGTCCAGGAAGATCCCAGATGCCATGGGGCAACTAAGCCTGTACACCAGAACTACTGAAACCTGCATGCCCTAGAGCCTGTGCTCCTCAACAAGAGAAGCCACCACAATGCACAAGGAGATGCCCACACACTGCAGTGAAAAGTAGCCCCACTCATTGCAACTAAAGAAATCCCTTGCACAGGAATAAAGACCCAATGCAGCCAAGGAAAAAAAAAAAAAAAAAAAAGCTCCAGAAGAGAGGTTCTTAACTGAAAAAAAAAAAAAAAAAAAAAAGGTGGGGGGGGGGGTCGGGAGGAGGGGACTAAATGTGCAGACAGTTTCTTCCTGAAGAAGAAATTCAAATGACCAAAGAACATATGAAAATATGCTCTCTCTTTATTAATCACAAAAATGTAAATGAAAACCACAAGGATATACTACTGTGTACACCCACTCAATTGATGAAAATTGAAAATCTGACAATAACATGTTGAGTGAGGAGATTTGAATAACTGTTAGGGGACGTTCAACTTTAAGGGATCCAATATGTTTTTTTCTTTCTTTATGTGCCATTTCTCAAGGACTCTCTGTTTCTTATCAGTTCCTGGATAACAGGAACGAGCAGAGCTGCATGCAGTTCTCAGGACTGACATCATGGGAAAGGACACCTGCTTGGACTCCCTTCAGTGACTCCCTCCAGTGACCTTTTAGGACTATCCATTTTGCTGCAACTGGTGGAATTTCATTCTTTTTAATGGTTGAGTAATCATTTTATTGAAGATATATAAGCATGCATTTCTGCAAATAATGTACCCTTGTTTCACTTGAGACTTGGGTCCCCTGCGTCCTTCTTCTTGTCGACTCCAGTCTGCAAGTCCCAGTCTACAAAGACCATGACAAATAACTACTTTGGAAAACCATTTTTCATTACCTTTTCAAGTTGAATATGCTTGTTGTATCTTTTATAATGGCTTTCAGACTAGAATAACACAGATGCTTATTAATTGTATATTCATACAATGAAAATGAACTACAGATACAGGGAATGTGGATGAATCTTACAAATGTAATGTTGAGAAAAGATATCTAGATATGATTGAATACAAAGAGACTGTTTCCATTTTTTTGTAGAGTACAAAACAGGTAACACTAAACCATGGATTTTGGGATGGCTTCTGTGGTAGGCATAATAATTCTTCCCCAGTCCCCAAGATGTCCATCTGTTTTCCTAGAATTAGTAAATATGTTACTTTATGTGTCAAAAGCAACCTTCCAGTCATTCTCAAAGGTAGCTGTCTTGAGATGGGCAGATTATCCTGGATTATCTAGGTAGACTGGATGTAATCAAAAGGGTCTTTTGAAGTGAGAATTGATAGCCAGAGAAAGAGATGTATGGACACTCTTTGGAAGGAGAACAGAGGGATGGTACACTGCTCATTTGAAGAAGGAGGAAGGGAGCTGCAGTCAAAGAATTTGGACAGCTGCTAGAAGCTGGGGAGTCAAGGAGATTTTCCCTGAGAGCTTCCGGAAAGGAACACAGCCCAGCTGATACCTTGACTTTACTCAGCAAATTGCACTGGACTTGTAACTTACAGAACTCTCAAATGATAAATTTGTACTGTTTTAAACCCCCAAGTATGTGGTCATTTGCTACAGCAGCAATAGGAAACTAATACAGGTACACAAATGATAAAATTTTAAATAAAAGTAAGTAAGTGATTGCTGTAAGTCACAATGGAGATTGCCATTGAGAAGGGGTTGAAAAGGCGGTGTGAACAGGAAAGGGTCCTTGTAAGGGTGTTGGGTGTTGGCAGGGTCTTGTCTTTCCTGATCTGGGTTGTAGTTACCTGGAACTTTGTTTTCTAATTACATCGTGTACTTTATACACTTCTATTGTGTGCCCTTTTGTGCTCATGGGTTATATATAACAATTAAAGGGGAGAAAAGTTTTCTGCTTTCACAGGTTAGAAATAAAGTTCTTTTTTAAAAAAAAAAAAGAAAAGAAAAGATGACCTTAGATGCTGAAAATCTTGAGAATGCTTCCTAGCAGAACCTTGGAAAGCCCCAGGCATTATTACTCTTGTGCTCCTAGAAGTGCTAAAGAAGAGTAAAGGCCATCAGTTTATCCAAGTAGGCTATTCATCTATCCACTGACTGCTCAGTGGTTCTTATGCTGTAAATCCTCTAGCCAACATTTTAGCACATATAGGGTTGATGCCACCATCCTGCTGAATGTAGCTTGGAATGGTCCTACTCCTGCTTCTTTGAATAGTGTTTTCACTGGCCCTTATGATTGCAGCCTTTTTCTATTTAAACAGACTCTATTTTGCTAACTGCTTAGTTTGCAGAATGGTTGGCTTCAGTAGTTAAGGTTCATTCATTCTTCCCTGTAGTATCCTCTCTGTTCCAGGGACCCTGTCCGGCTCTTGGATACAACAGACGAATAGACCATAGTCCTTTCCTCATGGGAACTCTTGAGTCATAGAAGGAGATTTAAGAGTGGATAAATGGTCATGTGAGAATTTCCCTTTGAGTAAGACTCTACAGGAACACAGAGGAAAGAGAATCTAATGGTACCTGAGAGATTAAGACAGGCTTCCTATAGGTGACAAATGAAATTAAAGAGTCAGTGTGGGCCCACTAGGGCTTCCCAGGTGGCTCAGTGGTAAAGAATCCACCTGCCAACGCAGAGGACACAAGAGACTCAATTTTGATCCCTGGGTCGGGAAGATCCCCTGAAATAGGAGATGGCAACCTGCTCTAGTATTCTTGCCTGGAAAATTCCATGGACAGAGGAGCCTGGTAGGCAATAGTTCATGGAGTTCCAAAGAACAGGACATGACTGAGCGACTGAGCATTCACATGCATGTGGGTTAACTAAGAAGACTAAGTAGGAAAGAAGGTATTTCAGGCAAAGGAAGAGCTTGTGACAAGTCAGTGAGGTAAGAAGAGAGCGGTCCATTCGGGGATCTGTTTAATTCTGCTGGCTAGCTGGCACTGAGAAGCTGGAGGAGAATGCAGGGAAGAAATCTAGGCATCAGGATCATAATCAAGGTTTCAGTGCCAAAGCACTAGGCACAAGAGAATACTGGTTAGAAGGAGAAGCTAGAGGCATTTAACATGAATCTGAAGTCAATATCAGACATGTAGCCAGAAGAATTTTTATAAATATCAGGGGTCATATAACAACAGACACAGAGCCTTTTCTTCAGAGATGGTTTTCTAGCTATTTACATAGCTCCCTTTAGTTTTCCCTGGCTTACTCATCCAACAAATATTTGTTGAATGTGTTCTGTATACTAGGCATTGAAGTCGCCAAGTCATGTCCGACTCTTTGTGACCCCATGGACTGTATAGTCCATGGAATTCTCCAGGCCAGAATACTGGAGTGGGTAGCCTCTCCCTTCTCCAGGGGATCTTCCCAACCGAGGGATCAAACCCAGGTCTCCTGCATTGCAGGTGGATTCTTTACCAGCTGAGCCACAAGGGAAGCCCAAGAATACTGGAATAGGTAGCCTATTCCTTCTCCAGTGGATCTTCCCAACCCAAGAATCGAATCAGGGTCTCCTGCATTGCAGGCGGATTCTTTACCAACTGAGCTATGAGGGAAGCCCATGTTAGGCACTAGGCACTGGATGTACAGTTCATGGGGTCACAAAGAGCTGGACATGACTAAGGGACTGAAAAACAACGGGATATACTGTAGTGACTGAAGCATTGAGCATCTATTCCTGGGCCTTGCTTTTCATTTTGTGCAACTGTGGGCCATGCTGGATTTGAACCCTATGAAGATGGAATAGAGGCTTCCCTTGTGGCTCAGATGGTAAAGGGTCCGCCTGCAATGCCGGAGACCCAGATTCAATCCCTGGGTTGGGAAGATCCCCTGGAGGAGGGTATGGCAATCCACTCCAGTATGCTTGTCTGGAGAACCCCAGGGACAGAGAAGCCTGGGAAAAACAGAGCAGACTGATGGGATACAGTCCATGGGGTCACATAGTCGAACATGACTGAGCAACTAACACACACAGGATGGAACAGGTGTGCCAAATCTAAAAATGTTGATGAATCAGCTTCCACCAGTGAATGTGGTTATTTTGAAAGCAGTGATGTTAGCATTAAAAAAAAATAAACCTGTTGTGTATGCATTTGGTCAATAATTTAACAGTGGGTAGAACCTAATCATAGTAACTATGATTCTAATACCTGAGCTCTCTGGAACTTCCTTTCTTCTTCAGAAGTGTCAGCTTAATTGGGAGATCCTATAAGATAGGATCTTGTTTTGTAGGGCTAGCAGAGGGGATCTTGGGCACCTCAGCGAGTACTGAAGATAACTCTTGAGAATTAAGAAAGTAGTTTTTACTCTGAATGCAATTTAGCTAAGCTAGCTACAAAAAGGGGATACAAGGAAACAGAGAAAAAGGTTTGGGTACTTTTTTTCCCACACCACGCACCTTATGAAATCTTAGTTACCCAACCAAGGATTGAATCTATGCCCCCTGCATTGGAAGTACAGAATCTTAACCACTGGACCACCAGGAAAGTCTGGTTTCAGTACTTTATACATATCTCCTTTTTTCCCTCTTTTTCTCTTCCAGTGCATAAGGAGAGTATAAACCATTGACTAAACTTCAAACTTAAGCGTTGTAGGTTAAGCAATAGGAAAGACTTTTTTTTTCAGTACCATTTAAAATGTCCTGTCATAGGGAAGCTATCCGTTTTAGATAAGATGCTTACCATTGGCCCAACTGGCAGGCAGAGTAGACAGTGGAGTGGGCAGGACTAGGATGATTTATATTGAACCAAATGACTGCCAGGAATCCACTGCTCTCAGTGGAGCTTGGAGAGGGTGGGGGTGGGGAGGAGAGTGGAAAAAGAGGGTAATAGTATCTCAAGCTCAGTCCACAGATCTGTTTTATAGTAACTCTCTTGGTGATGCTCATGCTTCTAAATGATATTAAATATCATCAGTGGACTGACAATTTCCGTGTTTATAACTAAGGCTCTGATCTCTCTTTCAAACTCCAGACTCATATTCAACTTCAACATCTCATGTGGATGTAATAGACATCCTAATCCAACAAGTCCAAAGCTCAACTACTGCTCTCCTCCACCTCCCTGCAAAAAGTCCCCCACTTCGCTTTAGCCTTCTTCATATTCTCCATTTCCTATGTCATTGTTCCCGTTACTCAAACCAAACACTTGGAGTTATTCTCCTGTTCTTACTTTCCATCAGACTTCACATATAACTCATTCATAAATCCTGCTTATTTTTCCTTTGCAGTGTATCTAAATTCTGATCACTTTTCATGACCCACTACTACTATTCTGGTCCAAATCCTATCGTTTCTTGCTTTATTACTATTTCCTCTCTTTCTCCTGTTGTCACTCCACCCACTTCTCCCTCCATCCTCCACACTCAGCCCAGCTAGAGTAATTTTTTTCACCCACTGAATTAAGTCTTGTTATTTCTCAGCCCCAAACCATCCTTATAATGGGTCCCCTGATATTGGATAAATTTGCAACTCCCTTACCTTTCTGTTGTATCTTCTGGACTCTCCCTTTTGACTCCTTTGTTTCCGTCATAGCAACTTCCTGGCTGATCTCAGATCCCGTCATTTCCTCACATGCAGCTTTCAGTGGTGACTTGTATGACATGCTCTATTAATCAGCTTGGGCTGCCATAACAATATACCATAGACTGGCTAGTATACACAGTAGGAGTTAATTTGTTCACAGTTCTGGAGGCTAGAATTCCCAAATCAAAGTGCTGACTAACCTGAATCCTGATGAGAGCTCTCTTCCTGGCTTGCAGCATCTGCCTTTTTTGCCAAGTGAGTCATCACATGGGTTTTCCTGTGTAGTTCACATACACAGAGATGCACACACACACACAGTGAGGTCTCTTCCTCTTCTTATAAGACCCCAGCCCTAGAGAATTAGGGTGGGGCTAGTGGTGGAACCCGCATGCCACTGCAGTAGATGCTGGAGACTTGGGTTCAATTCCCGGGTCAGCAAGAGCCCCTGGAGGAGAAAATGACAATCCACTCCATTATTCCTGTCAGGAAAATCCCAAGGACAGAGAAGACTGGTAGGCTACAGCCCATAGGGTGGCCAAAGAGTTGGACACAAATGAAGTGATATAGCACACGTGCCTTATGACAAAATTTAGCTTTTCTTACCTCCTAGTGACCCAATCTCCAAATACAGGCACATGAGAGGGTTTTAACACATGAGTGGTGGTGGGTATGGAGAGGTTGGTGGGCAGAAACCAGTCCACAGCATTAGCACGAAAAACACCAAGCCCAGAAACCTGGAAGCCTTATATGATCTAGTTCTTTTTTACATCTCCAGGTCTCTCTCTTAAACTCCCTCAATGTTACTTCACAGAGGCTTGTTGTTGTTCAATCGCTCAGTCATGTCCAACTCTTTGTGATCCTATGGATTGCAGCACAACAGGCCTCCCTGTCCGTCACCAACTCCCAGAGTTTACTCAAACTCACGTCCATTGAGTCCGCGATGTCATCCAACCATCCCATCCTCTGTCAGCTCCTTTTCCTCTTGCCTTCAATCTTTCCCAGCATCAGAATCTTTTCAAATGAGTCAGCTCTTCACATCGGGTGACCGAAGTATTGGAGTTTCAGCTTCAACATCAGTCCTTACAATGAATATTCCTGACTGATTTCCTTTAGGATGGACTGGTTGGATTTCCTTGCAGTCCAAGGGACTCTCAAGAGTCTTCTCCAGCACCATAGTTTGAAAGCATCAGTTCTTTGGCGCTCAGTTTTCTTTATATTCCAACTCTCACATCCATACATGACCACTGGAAAAACCAAAGCTCTGACTAGACCGATCTTTGTCAGCAATTAATGTCTCTGCTTTTAATATGCTGTTTAGGTTTGTCATAACGTTTCTTCCAAGGTATAAGTGTCTTTTAATTTCATGGCTGCAGTCACCATCTGCAATGATTTTGGAGTTCCCAAAATAAAGTCAGCCACTGTTTCCACTGTTTCCCCATCTACTTCCCATGAAGCGATGGGACCAGATGCCATGATTTTTGTTTTCTGAATGTTGAGCTTTAAGCCAACTTTCTCACTCTCCACTTTCACTTCCATCAAGAGGCTCTTTGGTTCTTCACTCTCTGCTATAAGGGTTGTGTCATCTGCATATCTGAGGTTATTGATATTTCTCCCGGCAATCTTGATTCCAGCTTGTGCTTCTTCCAGCCCAGCGTTTCTTATGATGTACTCTGCATAGAAGTTAAATAAGCAGCGTGACAATATACAGCCTTGACGTACTCCTTTTTCTAGTTGGAACTATCTGTTGTTCCATGTCCAGTTCTAACTGTTGCTTCCTGACCTGCATACAGATTACTCAAGAGGCAAGTTAGGTGGTCTGGTATTCCCATCTCTCAGAATTTTCCACAGTTTATTATGATCCACACAGTCAAAGTCTTTGGCATAGTCAATAAAGCAGAAATAGATGTTTTTGTGGAACTCTCTTGCCTTTTCAATGATAGAGCAGATGTTGGCAATTTGAGTTCTGGTTCCTCTGCCTTTTCTAAAACCAGCTTGAACATCTGGAAGTTCACCATTCATGTATTGTTGAAGCCTGGCTTGGAGAATTTTGAGCATTACTTTACTAGCGTGTGAGATGAGTGCAATTGTGTGGTAGTTTGAGCATTCTTTGGCTTTGCCTTTCTTATGGCAGCCCACTTCAGTACTCTTGCTTGGAAAATCCCATGGACGGAGGAGCCTGGTAGAGTACAGTCCATGGGGTGGCAAAGAGTTGGACAGGAATGAGCAACTTCGCTTTCACTATTGCTTTTCTTAGGGACTGGAATGAAAACTGACCTTTTCCAGTCCTGTGGCCACTGCTCAGTTTTCCAAATTTGTTGGCATATTGAGTGCAGCACTTTCACAGCATCATCTTTCAGGATTTGAAATAGCTCCACTGGAATTCCATCACCTCCACTAGTTTTGTTCATAGTGATGCTTTCTAAGGCCCACTTGACTTCACCTTCCAGGATGTCTGGCTCTAGGTGAGTGATCACACCATCACGATTATCTGGGTCGCAGCTAGTGAAGTCCTTTATCAGCAACTCCCTCAAGGATCTGGTTATGAAACAGTCACTAATGGTTTTCCATCAGTCACATCAATACTTCAACATCTTGTTTTCAAGATGTCTTTCCAAGATGTACATTTTACTGCTCCCAGCCCTTTGCCTGGTGGTGATGAGAAAGTCATTCTTATTTTTCAAAGAAGCTCTTTTAATTATAGTACAGGCCTTTGTATAGCATATTCCCTTCAAGTGTTAGTTGCTCAGTTGTGTCTGACTCTTTGCAACCCCATGAACTGTATGTAGCCTGCCAGGCTCCTCTGTCCCTGGAATTCTCCAGGAAAGAATACTGGAGTAGGAAGCCACCCCTTTCTCCAGGGGACATTTCTGACTCAGGAATTTAACCTGGGTCTCCTGAATTGTAGGCAGATTCTTTACTGTTTGAGTCACTAGAGAAGACATTGCTTATAAATTATAAAGTACCAATATGTTGGAATACTTTAGTCACTGAAATAAAAAGTAAGATTATTGTATGATACATGAAAATATTTTTGAAACAAATCTAGATGAAAAATAAAATTAGAACTCAAAGCATAGCTTACATTATATTTCAACTAAGTAAAAACTCTATATACTTTCATAGTGATAATTGGTACTAGCTGCGCTGTGGCAGCAGCCGAGAGGAGCAACCCCATGTCCAAGGAGTGGCGGCTGCACGGGCCCAGGAGGGCCAAAGGAGCTACTTCACATTCAGGGTCAGGAGGGGCAGCCATGAGGAGTACCCTCATCCAAGGTAAGGAGCTATAGCTGCGCTTTGCTGGAGCAGCCGTGAAGAGATACCCCACGCCCAAGGTAAGAGAAACCCAAGTAAGATGGTAAGTGCTGTGAAAGGGCATCAGAGGGCAGACACACCAAAACTGTACTCACAGAAAACTAGCCAGTCTGATCATACGGACCACAGCCTTATCTAACTCAATGAAACTAAGCCATGCCGTGTGGGGCCACCCAAGACAGGAGGGTCAAGGTGGAGTGGTCTGACAGAACGTGGTCCACTGGAGAAGGGAATGGCAAACCACTTCGCTATTCTTGCCTTGAGAACTCCATGAACAGTATGAAAAGGCAAAATGATAGGATACAAAGGGGAACTCCCAGGGTCGGTAGATGCCAAATTCAGACTTAAATTGAAGAAAGTAGGGAAAACCACTAGATCATTCAGGTATGACCTACATCAAATCCCTTTTGATTATACAGTGGAAGTGAGAAATAGATTTATTTAAGGGACTAGATCTGATAGAGTGCCTGATGAACTATGAACAGAGGTTCGTGACATTGTACAGGAGACAGGAATTGAGACCATCCCCATGAAAAAGAAATGCAAAAAGGCAAAATGGCTGTCTGAGGAGGCCTTAAAATAGCTGTAAAAGGAAGAGAAGCAAAAAGCAAAGGAGAAAAGGACAGATATAAGCATCTGAATGCAGAGTTCCAAAGAATAGCAAGGAGAGATAAGAAAGCCTTCCTCGGCAATCAATGCAAAGAAATAGAGGAAAACAACAGAACGGGAAAGACTAGAGATCTCTTCAAGAAAATTAGAGATACCAAGGGAACATTTCATGCAAAGATGGGCTCGATAAGGGACAGAAATGGTATGGACCTAACAGAAGCAGAAGATAGTAAGAAGGGGTGGCAAGAATATACAGAGGAACTGTACAAAAAAGACCTTCACGACCCAGATAATCACGATGGTGTGATCACTCACCTAGAGCCAGACATCCAGGAATGTGAAGTCAAGTGGGCCTTAGAAAGCATCACTATGAACAAAACTAGTGGAGGTGATGGAATTCCAGTGGAGCTATTTCAAATCCTGAAAGATGATGCTGTGAAAGTGCTGCACTCAATATGCCAGCTAATTTTGAAAACTCAGCAATGGCCATAGGACTGGAAAAGGTCAGTTTTCATTTCAATCCCAAAGAAAGGCAATGCCAAAGAATGCTCAAACTACCTCACAATTGCACTAATTTCACACGCTAGTAAAGTAATGCTCAAAATTCTCCATGCCAGGCTTCAGCAGTTCATGAACTGTGAACTTTCAGATGTTCAATCTGGTTTTAAAAAAGGCAGAGGAACCAGAGATCAAATTGCCCACATCTGCTGGGTCATCAAAAAAGAAGAGAGTTCCAGAAAAACATCTATTTCTGTTTTGTTGAGTATGCCAAAGCCTTTGACTGTGTGGATCATAATAAATTGTGGAAAATTCTGAAAGAGATGGGAATCCCAGACCACCTGACTTCCCTCTTGAGAAACCTGTATGCAGGTCAGGAAGCAACAGTTAGAACTGGACATGCTTCAGTTCAGTTCAGTCCTTAGTCATGTCCGACTGTTTGCGACCCCATGAATTGCAGCAAGCCAGGCCTCCCTGTCCATCACCATCTCCCAGAGTTCACTCAGACTCGCGTCCATCGAGTCCGTGATGCCATCCAGCCATCTCATCCTTGGTCGTCTCCTTCTCCTCCTGCCCCCAATCCCTCCCAGCAACACAGTCTTTTCCAATGAGTCAACTCTTCTCATGAGGTGGCCAAACTACTGGAGTTTCAGCTTCAGCATCATTCCTTCCAAAGAGCACCCAGGACTTATCTCCTTCAGAATGGACTGGTTGAATCTCCCAGCAGTCCAAGGGACTCTCAAGAGTCTTCTCCAACACCACAGTTCAAAAGAATCAATTCTTCAGCACTGAGTTTTCTTCACAGTCCAACTCTCACATCCATACATGACCACTGGAAAAACCATAGCCTTGACTAGATGGACCTTTGTTGGCAAAGTAATGTCTCTGCTTTTCAATATGCTATCTAGGTTGGTCATAACTTTCTTTCCAAGGAGTAAGTGTCTTTTAATTTAATGGCCACAATCACCATCTGCAGTGATTTTGGAGCCCCTCAAAATAAAGTCTGATACTGTTTCCACTGTTTCCCCATCTATTCCCCATGAATTGATGGGACTAGATGCCATGCTGCTAAAAGCTCATGGACTCATTCCAGTGAAGTCATTGGTATATAGAATGGTGAGAAGTTTCCCTGGAGAGGTGATATGTGTGCCCTGAAATCTGGGAGCACCCATGAGTCTAGAAACTTGTGCCTCCTCCACTGGAGAACAGACAGAAGGTAACAGGATGGTGAACTACATATCCACCGTCTTGCACTGCAAGTTTGCATGTGTTTCCCTTAGGTTAAATTGACCTCAAAGAATGGTGGCAGAATTTTGGGTGACCATCTAATTATTCTGTCCCAGCAGGAAGCCTGCCAGAGTGAAGGGACCATAGCAATAAGAGATTTGATTTCCACCACCACAGGCATTTGCTTAGGGGGAGGACCTTTACAAGACCACAGGTAGACAGTACATGGCTGGTGTTAGGATCCAAGCAGTCTTTTACCTTTAAGATGCAGTTCATAGTCTGCATCCTAGCAAGAAAGCCAGTGTTTGGGCTGCACCAGACTACACAGCACCAATTAGCTAAGTTATTAGTCCCCTATTTTCTAATTCTCCTTCCTTGGAGAAGGAAGAAGAAGCCAGAGGCTGCAAAGGGAATAAACAGATGTATTAGTTATCTATCCCTGCCTAACAAATTATTCTAAAACTTGCAGCCTAAACCAAAAATGTGTGTGTGTCTGTTATTCACTCAGTCGTGTCTGACTCTTTGTGACCCTGTGGACTGTAGCTCACCAGGCTCCTCTGGCCATGGAATTTTCCAGGCAAGAATACTGGATTGGGTTGCCATTCTCTTCCCCAGGGGAATCTACCTAACCCAAGGATCAAACCTGGGCCTCCCGCATTTTAGGCAGATTCTTTACCATCTGAGCCACCAGGGATGCCCAAACAAAAACTAAATATGTCTTATCTCACAAGTTTCTGTGGATCAGGAATCTGAGAGCAGCTTTGTTGTTGTTGCTCAGTTGCTAAGCTGATTCTTTGCAACCCCATGTATTGCAGCACACCAGACTTCCCTTGCTCACACTCATGTCTATTGAGTCAGTAATGCCATTCAACCATCTCATCACCTGTCATCCCCTTCTCCTCTTGCCCTCAATCTTTCCCAGCATCAGGGTATTTTCTAATGAGTCAGCTCTTTGTATCAAGTGGCCAAAGTATTGGAGCTTTAGCTTCAGCATGTCTTTCCAATGAATATTCAGGGTTGATTTCCCTTAGGATTGACTGGTTTGATCTCCTTGCTGTCTAAAGGACTCTCAAGAGTCTTTTCTAGCACCACAGTTTGAAAGCATCAAATTTTCAGTGCTCAATATTTTTTATGGTCCAATTCTCAGAGAGTGGCTTATTTGTGTGTTACTGGCTCAGGGTTTCTCAAGATATTATAGTCTAGATGTTGGCAGGGGCTGCAGTTATCTGAAGGCTTGATTGGGTTTAGAGAATCTACTTCCAAGGTGTTTCACTCATGTGTCTGGTGAGCTGAGGCTGGTTGATAGCAGGAGGCCTTGGTTCTTTGCCACATGGAACTCTTCATAAGGGTGCTTGAGTGTATTCAAGACAGGGTTGCTTGTATTCCCAGAGCTAGTAGCAGTAGTAGTTTAGTTGCTAAGTCATGTCTGACTCTTGCAACCCCACAGACTGTAGCCTACCAGGCTTCTCTGCCTATGGGATTCTCCAGGCAAGAATACTGGAGTGGGTTGCCATTTCAAAAGGAACCAGTCAGTAGCCAAAATATCATCCTTGAAATTTATGTGGGAGGGGGTTGCACAAGTTTATTGAATACCAGGAGGTGAGAATTACTGAAGGGAGGTATAGTTACTACAAAGCTAAACGTGGAAGAGGAGAAAGGCTTTGAATAGGACATGTGACTAAATGTGTAATTTATTTTTTAATATTTATTTATTCTGTGCTTGGTCTTAGTTTTGGCATGTGGGAATCTTAGTTCCCAGACCAGGGATGGAACCCAGGCCCCCTGCATTGGGAGCTCAGAGTCTTAGCCACTGGACAACCAGGGAAGTCCCTAAATATGTACTTTAGACTGCACTGGATTTTTTTTAAGATCTGAAAGTGAAGATAATTATTGAAATGGACTTATAGCTGGAAGCAACTGAAAAAACATGGCTGGAATGGCAGCTAGTATTGAGGTCAGTCTGTAGGAATAGAAGTCCTGGCACTTTGACTGAGATCCGCTCTTGAACATGTATAGAATCTCCTCCAACTATTACAGTAACATTATCTAACATTTGCGTGACATGGTAATGTTGTATAATATTTGCTACCAAGTCACACAGTTTAAGTTGCTTGTATGTAACATTTTAGATGATTTAGGCTCCTGGCAATGTGATATGGCTACTGTCTTCCAATGTCCAGCACCAGTAAATAGAAAGAGATATGGAATCCTGGGGTATGGATTGGGAGCTTATGGAGACCCAACTGTTGTATGATTACCGCCTGGATGGGAAGTTGGTCAGGAAAGTAGGGCCTATGACAACTGAGAACCAGTCAATAAAAGGAAGGAGCATCCAGAAGCTAAGAATTAGCAGCGGAGTAGGAAGTTAAGGTTCAGTTGGTCACGTCTATTGGAGGTTGTCACCTAGAGGCTGGATGATCCCTTGGACTGCGAATTGTGCTGGACCTTCCTCCATTGGAATCTTGAGAGACATGAGTACTTCAAGGAAACAGCATTTAATATCTCCAACCAAAGAACAAAGGAGGGATATTTGCCTAATACTTGTGTAAGTACAGAAAGTACGTCAGCAAAATCTATTTGTTTCCACCTCAGAAATAAATCAAGCCCCACAAAGTCAGACTGGTTCTTTGAAAACACATCCAGATCCTGTCATTGCCCTACGAAAAACGCTTTCATGGCATTCCTTCACACTTAATAAAATCTAATTAAAAAAAATTTTTTTGGCTGTGTGCATTCTGTAGGATCTTAATTCCCTGACCCAGGATTGAACCTGGAGCCTTCACTGTAAAAGTGTGAAGTCCTAACCACTGGACCACTAGGGAATTTGCCATAAAATCTAATTTTTAAAATACCACTCCTCAGGGGATATCCCTGGTGATCCAGTGACTAAGACTCCATGTTCCCCATGCAGAGGGCCTGGGTTTAATCCATAGTCAGGGAACTAGACCTCACAGCTAGGAGTTCACATGCCATAACTGAAAGATCTCACTGTTGCAAACAAGAACCCGTACAGCCAAATTAATAAATTAATTCAAATAAATACTTAAGACATACCATTCTTCTGATTCAGAAAGGGCTAGCCAGGTGGCTCAATGGTAAAGAATCTGCCTGCCAATTCAGGAGGCACCAAAGATATGGGCTCAACTGATCCCTGAATCAGGAAGATCCCTTGGAGAAGGGAACTGTATCCTGTTCCAGTATTCTTGCCTGGAAAGTCCCAGGGACAGAGGAGCCTGGCAGGCTGCAGTCCATGGTGTTACAAAGAACTGGACATGACTAAGCATTCACTGACTCAGAAATTCCACTTTTGGGTGTATATGCCAAAGAATTGAAAGCAGAGATCCAAACAAATATCTGTACACCCATGATCATAGTAGGATTATTCACAAAAGTCAAGAGGTAGAAGTAATCAAGTATTCACAACAGATGTGTGGATAAACAAAATATGTGATACATATGTAATAGAACAGTATTCAACCTTAAAAAGGAAGGAAATTCTAACATGTGCTGCATCATGAATGAACTCTGAAGACATTATGCTAAGGGAAATAAGCTAGTCAAAAGAGGGAAAAAAAAATGTTACTCTCTAGCCAGAGGAAAAAAATTTCTTACCAAGTACCCTATTACACAACCCTTTGTCAAAATCTTTCAAGAAGAAAACTGGACAATATATTTCTGTTGCAATGCCTCATCAATGATCAGAAAAACTTTAAAACTTAGAAATCAGGTAGAAAGCCACTTGCATGATTTTTTCCAATGTCCAAAAAGCCCACTGAAGGATCCTTAAGCTCTGGGATTACAATGCATGTTGATTTAGAACCAGTCTTTTTACAATTCTGTCAACTTGCGAATTAATTTATAGAAAACGCCAGATAAGGTGAGGTTCTTCAAAGGTTTGGGTTAATTTCTTTGCAGCTCATTAATCAGTTTTGTATCTTATATAACAATATTATTTTTAGCATTCCTTCTTTCACTTAATCCATTTCCTCCTGTTCCCTGAGAACTGGCATTGCCACCCAGCTGGTTCTGTCGTTAATGAATTGATTAAAAGTTTTATGTGGGCTATTTGTATGAGAAGTGTGTTTATAACATTTTTTCTAATCACCTAATTTTTATTTTCTCTTAGATTTCTGTTAGAAGTCAAAGACTTTTCTTAGATTTATTTAGACATAGTTTTTTATTTTATATCCCTCTGGATCAGACACAAAAGGGAAATATAAGTGAAAGCATTTGGTTAAGGAATTTATGAATCCTCTTTATAGTCAAACGCTAGATCTACTAAACTTTCCAATGCAGTGTAAATGTCTGTGTTTTTCCACAGGCAGTGGTGATGTAACATTCATTAGAACTGTGCTCCTGAATTCAGTTGTCTCCTGAATATTCCAATTCAGCAAGTTTGGATGCTTGTATTTTCTTGCTTCACATGAAAGGTTTAACTCTTATTCAAATTTATCAGTAATAAGGTATAATACAGCTTCATCTGGTGGCTCAGATGGTAAAGAATCTGCCTGCAATGCAGGAGACCCAGGTTTGACCCCTAGTTTGTGATAATCCCCTGGAGAAGGGAAAGGCAACCCACTCCAGTACTCTTGTTTGGAAAATCTCATGGACAGAGGAGCCTGGTGAGCTACAGTCCACAGGGTCACAAAGAGTCAGACACGACTGAGCAACTAAGAAGCAAACACAGCCTCAGCTATAAAATCTTTTCTTAGGTTCTATAAAGCATTTTATTATTGCTTTGCAGAAAAATATGAAATTGTCTGTTTTTTCGTTGTTTCTCGAAAAATTTTTTTGCTTCATTATCATTGTTAACTGAAAACAAAATTCACAGTGCGAGACTTGTGATTTAAGTTTTATTTGAGGCCAAATGAGGACTATAGCCCAGGAAACAGCCTCTCAGATAGTTCTGAGAGATTGCACAAAAGAGGCAGTGGGGTCAGTATATGCACGATTTTAGTGAAGGAGGGGATACATGTAATTAAACACACTAGTGGCAGAAAGTTGCCACTAGTCATAAGAAGGTTGCTGCTAGTCACATGGAGCAAATGTTTTCATTAATGATTTTAGTGTTTTTCTAGATAGGAGAAGAGAAATTGGGTTTATAAAACCCAGAAGGTTTATAAAACCTTCTCCTGAAAATAATAACTACAGTATCTAAAGGCCTGTTTTGCCAGTGCTTCCTGGAGGACAGAGTGACTCATACCTGGTTTCTGCCCTGAACTCCTTTCAAGCTGTGTTGGAGATCAGCCACTGCAGTGGCTAGTGACTACATTCTTATAGAAACAGATGGAGAGTGACAATTTTTAGTTGGCATGGGCCAGGAATCCCTTGGGCTTATGGGAACCATAGAGTCCCCAAGAATGCAGAGGGAAGTGGGGCAAAGCCTCTGTGTCTAGGTGGAGCAGTTTCTGTTGGTGACTAGTTCTCAGGTATAGACGTTGAGGGTAAGACATTTCTTCCCCAAGGAAGACTCCATTCTGGCCTTGGATGTGAGGAAGGAGATAGATGAGCTCCAGACTGGACACTTAAAACTAACCTCCTGTTTGCATTTCCTGATACAGGAGTTAGGCGGGCTCCAGGTTAGATATTTACAACCAGTCTAACCCTAAGTGAAGAGGAACTAAAGAGTCCTCTTGATGAATGTGAAAGAGGAGAACTAAAAGCTGGGTTAAAACTCAACATTCAAAAAACTAAGATCATGGCATCTGGTCCCATCACTTCATAGTAAATCAGTTTCAGTTCAATCACTCAATCGTGTCCAACTCTTTGTGACTCTATGGACTGCAGCACACCAGGCCACCCTGTCCATCACCAACTCCTGGAGTTTACCCAAACTCCTGTCCATTGAGTCAGTGATGCCATTGAACCATCTCATCCTCTGTCGTCCCCTTCTCCTCCCTCCTTCAATCTATCCCAACATCAGGGTCTTTTCAAATGAGTCAGTTCTTCACATCAGGTGGCCAAAGTCTTGGAGTTTCAATTCAACATTAGTCCTTCCAATGAATATTCAGGACTTATTTCCTTTAGGATGGACTGGTTGGATCTCCTTGCTGTCCAAGGGATTCTCAAGAGTCTTCTCCAACACCACAGCTCAAAAGAATCAATTCTTCCACACTCAGCTTTCTTTAGAGTCCAACTCTCACATCCATACATGACCACAGGAAAAACCATAGCCTTGACTAGATGGAACTTTGTTGACAAAATAATGTCTCTGCTTTTAATATGCTGTCTAGGTTGGTCATAACTTTTCTCCCAAGGAGTAAGCATCTTTTAATTTCATGGGTGCAATCATCATCTGCAGTGATTTTGGAGCCCCCAAAATAAAGTCAGCCACTGTTTCCACTGTTTCCCCATCTATTTGCCATGAAGTGATGGGACCAGATGCCATGATCTTTGTTTTCTGAATGTTGAGCTTTAAGCCAACGTTTTCACTCTCCACTTTCACTGTCATCAACAGGCTCTTTAGTTCTTCTTCATTTTCTGCCATAAGGGTGATGTCATCTGTATATTTGAGGTTATTGATATTTCTCCCAGCAATCTTGGTTCCAGCTTGTGCTTCCTCCAGCCCAGCGTTTCTCATGATGTACTCTGTATAGAAGTTAAATAAGCAGGGTGACAATATACAGCCTTGATGGACTCCCTTTCATATTTGGAACCAGTTTGTTGTTCCATGTCCAGTTCTAACTGTTGCTTCCTGACTTGCATACAGATTTCTCAAGAGGCAGGTCAGGTGATCTGGTATTCCCATCTCTTTCAGAATTCTGCACAATTTATTGTGATCCACACAGTCAAAGGCTTTGGCAAAGTCAATAAAGCAGAAATATATGTTTTTTTGGGAACTCCCTTGCTTTTTCGATGATCCAGCAGATGTTGGCAATTTGATCTCTGGTTCCTCTGCCTTTTCTAAAACCAGCATGAACATCTGGAAGTTCACCATTCATGTATTGTTGAAGCCTTGATTGGAGAATTTTGAGCATTACTTGACTAGTGTGTGAGATGAGAGCAATTGTGTGGTAGTTTGAGCATTCTTTGGCATTGCCTTTCTTTGGGATTGGAATGAAAACTGCCCTTTTCCAGTCCTGTGACCACTGCTGAGTCTTCCAAATTTGCTGGCATATTGAGTGCGATGCTTTCACAGCATCATCTTTTAGGATATGAAATAGTTCAGCTGGAATTCCATCACCTCCACTAGCTTTGTTCATAGTGATGCTTCCTAAGAACCACTTGACTTTGTATTCCAGGATGTCTGGCTCTAGGTGAGTGATCACACCATCATGATTATCTAGGTCATAAAGATCTTTTTTATATAGTTCTTCTTTGTATTCTTGCGACCTCTTCTTAGTATCTTCTGCTTCAGTCATTTCCATAACATTTCTGTCCTTTATTGTGCCCATTTTTGCATAAAAAGTTCCCTTGGTATCTCCCTTGGTATTCTCTTGAAGAGATCTCTAGTCTTTCCCATTCTGTTGCTTTCCTCTATTTCTTTGTATTGATTGCTGAGGAAGGCTTTCTTATCTCTTCTTGCTATTCTTCGGAACTCTGCATTCAAATGTGTATATCTTTCCTTTTCTCCGTTGCTTTTCGCTTCTCTTCTTTTCACAGCTATTTGTAAGGCCTCTTCAGATAGCCATTTTGCTTTTTTGCATTTCTTTTCTTGGAGATTGTCTTGATCCCTGTCTCCTGTACAATGTCACGAACCTCCGTCCATAGTTCATCAGGCACTCTGTCTATCAGATCTAGTCCCTTAAAACTATTTCTCACTTCCACTGTATAATGGAGGGGGGGGGAGGTTGAGGGAGGAGGGCGGAATTGAAACAGTGACAGACTTTATTTTCTTGGGCTCCAGAATCACTGTGGATGGTGACTTAGCCATGAAATTAAAAGATGCTTGCTCCTTGAAAGAAAGATATGACAAACCTAGACAACGTATTAAAAAGCACTTTGCTGACACAGGTTTGTTTCCTCAGCACAAAACAGGCCAATGAATCCAGGAGATGCTGTGTTGAGGCAAGGAAAACAACTTATTCAGAAAACTGGCTGACCAAGAAGATAGCAGACTAATGTCTCAAAGTAATCATCTTGTCGGTGTGTGAATACCAGATTCTTTTACAGAGCCAGAGAGAGATAAGCAATTAAGAACTAAAGTCAAAAGGCAGAAAAGAGAGGAAGAGGCTGTGAGGAAGTAAAGGGCCATCTGTCTTGCAAAGCATTTCTGGGAAGTGCTAAGCCTTTAGCGGGTTTGTTAATCTCTTTCTCTCACTCTTTTTTTTTTTTTTTTTAATTTTTAATGTTTGTAGCCTTTCACATGTGGGCTGAGAAAAGAAGAGAAGCAACGGACAAAGGAAAAGGGAAAGATATACTCATCTGAATGCAGAGTTCCAGAGAATAGTAAGGAGAAATAAGAAAGCCTTTTCAAGTGAACAATGCAAAGAAACATAGGAAAACAATAGAATAGGAAAGACTAGAGATCTCTTTTCAGCAGTGGCCACAGTACTGGAAAAGGTCAGTTTTCATTCCAATGCCAAAGAATGGCAATACCAAAGAATGTTCAAACTACCATGCAAATGTGCTCATTTCACATGGTAGCAAGGTAATGCTCAAAATCCTTTTTAAGTAGACTTCAACAGAACATAAACCAAGAATTTCCAGATGTACAAGCTGGATTTAGAAAAGGCAGAGGAACCAGAGATCAAATTGCCAACATCTGTTGGATCATAGAAAAAGCAAGGGAATTCCAGAAAAGCATCTACTTCTGCTTCATTGATTATGCTAAAGCCTTTGACTTTGTGGATCACAACAAACTGTGGAAAATTCTTCAAGAGACGGGAATATCAGACCACCTTTCCTGCCTCCTGAGAAATCTGTATGCAAGTCAAGAAGCAAAACTTAGAACCGGACATGGAACTGTGGACTGGTTCAAAATTGGGAAAGGAGTCCTTCAAGGCTGTATATTATCATCCTGCTTATTTAACTTATACACAGAGTACATCATGTGAAATGCCTGGTTGGATGAAGCACAAGCTGGAATCAAAAGATATTGAAGGTAGGAAAGCCTGGAATGCTGCAGTCTGTGGGGTTGCAAAGAGTCAGACACAACTGTGTCTGAACAAGAACAACAGGTGGGCAGGGTCAAATTATCTCTCTATGTACTAAACAGAGGCACTTTAGTTTAACAGTCAGGCAGAGGGGCAGAGTCCTTTGAGGCAGGCTAGTATGTATGATTATAGTAATAATAGCAACAAAAAGCAAGTCAAAGAAAGAGTTCCAACATGGAGTCAGAATTGGTTCTTTCCTGCAACATGATGATTTCCCCTTCCATTAAAAAAATTGTGGTAAAATATATATATACAAGATAAAATTAACCATTTAGCCATTTTAAGTGTACAATTCAGTGGGATTAATTACATTTACCATGTTGTACAATCACCATCACTATCAATTTCCAGAACTTTTTCATCACCCCAAATAGAAACTCTGTACCCATTAAGCAGTAGCACCCCCCCAAACCCCTCTTTTTAGCCCCTGGTAAAATCTGAGCTTCCCAGGTGGCTCAGTGGTAAAGAATCCACTTGTCAATGCAGGAGACACAAGAGACATGGGTTAGATCCCTAGGTCAGGAAGATCCCTGGAGGAGGAAGCGGCAGCCCATGCCAGTATCCTTGCCTGGAGAATCTATGGGCAGAGGAGCCTGGTGGGCTACAGTCTATATGGTCACAAAGAATTGAACATGACTGAGCACACCCAAATGCAACTTCTGATCTACTTTCCATCTCTATGAATTTGCCTATTGTACCTATTTCACTTGTGGAATCAGACAGTATTTATCCTTGGATATCTGGTTTATTTCAGTTGACATAATGTTTTCAAGGTTACAATGAGTCTTTTTCTTTTCATTTTTACTTGTTTTTTGCTTTTTTTTTTTCTTAATATGAGGGGAAATGTTTGGTCTACTACCCACTTAGAAATAAATCAGTGCAATGATGTCTTCTATTTTTGTTTTTGCTTGGAGCATCTTTTATAACATGGAGTAAATGCTTAAAAATCCTAGTTGTGTTTTCTCCTTCCTTTGGATTTGGCTCATGCACTTTCTACAGGCACCTTATTCTATCTTCCATACCCCACAGTTTCCCCTGCTCCTGAGATGTTTGCATATACTTACCAGAGTAACAAGAGCTCTTGACCTTGCATCTGGTGAAGCAGATGACATTATTCCTTGGATATCCTGTTCTTTCTCCCCAGATCTGGAACGGGAATATCTTGAAGCTGGGGTGTCAGGAAGCATTTAACAGGTGGCTTTCTGTGTGCTGTTTTGGATCTGTCAGGAACTCTCTGTTCCTTACTAATTCCTGAATATTCAGAAATTAAGAGGAGAGGCAAGCCTCTCCTGGGGGCTGAGGAATCCAGGCATTTCCTTCATTAGTTTTTCTATATGGTGATAAGTAACCTCTTCCTTTTTATGAACCATATGGTAAAAGTGATTATTTACAACTCTCTCTCTTTCATATAGATGACCTCATGTTTCCTTGTAAGTTTTGATTTTATCTCTGCTGAAAATAGCTATTTTGTAAGACAGTGTAAATACCTATACAATGTTGAATAAAACACCTTTGCTCTATCAGAGCTCTGGTCCCCATGTCTTTCTTTCTTTCTCTCTCTCTCCCTCTCTTGCTTTTTCAGGCTGATCCCCTGGAGTGCAGGGGCTCTCTGAGTTCACTTTCCTGCCCAGGCTTCTAAGACCCTCTCAAAAAGGTGCTATGCACCTTCACCCCATCGAGAGGGCGCCTGAGGCCTTCATGAGCAGAGCAAGCCCTGTACAGGGGCTTTATTGGCTTTCTGTGTAAACCAAGGACTATCAGCCTCTTTCTCTCTCCTTTTCTTTCTTATTGGTCAACTCCAGACCACCAGGTTCCAGTTCAGGACCTCAACACTGGGGTAAGAAAATATTTTGGATTGCCTGTTGTTCACTGCCTTTTAGTTTTATTTCACATTCAGTCATTATTTTTCTCTCAGTGGTCATAGGCAAGATTGTGACTATTCCTTCAAGTTCCCTGATAGCTCAGTTGGTAAAGAATCTACCTGCAATGCGGGACACTTCAGTTTGATTCCTGGATTGGGAAGATCTGCTGGAGAGGAATAGGTTACCCACTCCAGTATTCTGTCCTCGAGAATTCCCGTGGGGTCGCAAAGAGTTGGGCAGGACCGGGCGACTTTCATTGCAAGTTCCTCAGTTCCTTTTAAATGTTTTATATCACTTTTCATAAGCATGGCCCAGCAATGGCTAAGGTTCCTTCACGGCTCCTTCTTAGTTGGCTTACCCTGGCCTCTGCTTTCTTTATCTCTTTTGGCAACATCAACAAAATAATAGTATTGTTGAGGAGAAAGAAAATGTTACTCTTCTAGGTTCTTTTGGCTGGTCTAAGAATTAAAATGCCAGGAAAAAAATCAAATCTAATTTCATACAGACTGAAGCTCCACATACATGAGCAGGTCAGAGAACAATATACTTGACAGGTTTAAAGGCAGAAAGATAAAATGAGGCATATATGTGATTCTGAAAACTAAGCAATAGGACAGGAGCCTGAGGCTTACAAGGACATTCCAAGATCACTCACAGGATGATAAAGAAGATCACCAGATATTTGGTGATTAGCTATGTGCCCTGCCATACTGATGGGGCCACTTAGATAATAGTTATCTCTGGTAATAATTCTTCCCTGGAGGGGGGGGAAATCCCCAATTTAAATTCTTTTGGGTAGTTAAGGGAGGGGTAGCTGTTTCTCTTGAATCCTCAGGGTCTTGATTCAGTTCAGTTCAGTTCAGTACCCTTAGCTAAAAAATAATCCTCATACAAAAGTGGCACATTTGGTGAAGATTGGTTCTGAATCCTGACAGTTTTATAGTTGTATAGGGGAAGCTACTGGGGAAGGCAATGGCACCCTGCTCCAGTACTCTTGCCTGGAACATCCCATGGACGGAGGAGCCTGGGAGGCTGCAGTCCATGGGGTCACTAAGAGTCTGACACGACTGAGAGACTTCACTTTCACTTTTCACTTTCATGCATTGGAGAAGGAAATGGCAACCCACTCCAGTGTTCTTGCCTGGAGACTACCGGGGACGGTGGAGCCTGGTGGGCTGCCGTCTATGGGGTTGCACAGAGTCAAACACGACTGAAGTGACTTAACAGCAGCAGCAGCAGGGGAAGCTACACAAACTCTTGGCTCAAACACCACCCCAGATTATAAAGGACAGATTAATGAGAGAAAAACAAAAGTTTAACAAACATGTACACTTCATGTATACATGTGAGATATCTAGGAAAACTGAGTAAGACTCCCTGAAATGGTCCAAGACACAAACTTGAACAATATTTTCAGCTAAAGACAAAAGAAAGATGTAGGGGAGGGTGGCAGTCTAGATGTAGGAGGTTAGCAGGAAAGAAAGGTAAGATTTGTTATGCAGATTTAACTGGGTGCCTTCTCCATTGACAAGGTTCTCCTGCTATTTAGAGCCAATCTTTCCCCCCAGTACAGAGAAAGAAAAGAAAGAAAGAAAGTGAAGTTGCTCAGTCATGTCCGAATCTTTGCGACCTCATGGACTGTAGCCTACCAGGCTCCTCTGTCCATGGGATTTTCCAGGCAAGAGTGCTTGAATGGGTTGCCATTTCCTTCTCTAGTACAGAGAAGGAGACACAAATAGAGACTTCCTTTATAAGCATAAATTTCCATATAAAGAAAATGCTTTTAGGAAGTTTCCTGGTGGTCTAGTGTTTAGGATTTAGAGCATTCTCTGCTGTGGCCTGGATTCAGCCCCTGGTAGGGGAGAACTTAGATCCTGCAAGCCTCATGGCATGGCCAAAATTAAAAACAAAACAAAACAAAACAAAACAGTTTTTATAGTTTCTCCTGTTTCTGCTTTCCCTCAAAAATAATCAGCTGAAAATAATCCATATGCCCAAAGGCATATTTTGGGATTGCATACTCTGTTACCCTTCAATACCCATTTATTTTATCCTCAAGACAATCTTGCAAAAGAGATAGGGGTGGGGTTTATTTTTCTCACTTTACAAATGAGGAAACTTAAGGTATAGAGAATTTAGATGATGGCACAAATTCATGGCACTAATAAGTGGCAGAGCAGGCACTGCAACCATGATTAGTGATTGGTTGCTAGGCCCCGTCTCAGCCTGACAAAGAAAGCACTCAATAAATATTTGTTAAATGAATGAATGATTTTCTTGTATTTGTTCTTGTCTGATTGGCCATTCTGTTGACAGGCTTGACAAAAAGCCAGCTATTTCTTAGAGTAAGCAGAGTTTTCCCACACCTACTTACTTCCAGGTGTCTCAGCAAGGCTATTGTTATTTGGACAAATTTTCAATGGATAATTTACTTTATCCAAGTGTAGGAGATCTTTAATTTATAAACATTCTCAAAATAATGTTAGAGGAAAATAACACGTGAGAAAGTGGAGGACTTGGTTCACTGTTCATTCACAAAATGCATATTTAGTTACATTTATCTAGCATATTAAAACAGGAAGGAAGAGGGATGATGAAAATTGAGTTTGGGCCTACAGGATGAAATATTTCTATAATTAAATAGAAGAAAGCCACTCATGGATTTATGGTGATAGTGAACCATGAATTGAAGAATATGATAAATTCTTTTGCACCTGAGATTCAAAAAGAAAAAAATATTCTACAGTATATGTTTCTTTCCATGCAGTAATAGAGGAGACAAACAAAAGATCTAAGCCCTTCTAAAGAAATGTAGTTTTTGAATTTCACTTTTATTTTGTAAGTCGCATTCTTTTGGAGAAGTGCAATCTCCAAAGAAAGAAAATTCTTTTCAGAGTTGCAGTCCTCAAATGCAAGCCATTTCTGCCAGTTGCTTGCAGATCTTTTCTGCCACCTGGGGAGTTGCTCTCAATTGTATTGATTTTCTGTGACCTTCCTTTATCATGTAAACCATGGCAGTCAAATTGGCTGAGCTGGGTCCTCCTCAGTCCCCAGCAGATGGTCATTACTCATAGCAAGTGAATGGTAGGATTATTGCTGGGCTCTGGTTCTGCCCATCACTCTATAAACCAGTACACAGGTTCAACGTCCCAAGATTAGACTGATATTTGCCACGGCTGATGTTCTGTCATTGCCTCTGAAATGAATTCCTAGTTTGAAAACTTTAAATGTTTCCACATCACAAGTGAGGGCTGATCCAAAATATTATGCATTATGTAGCAGTTGGTTTAAGTTCTTAAATCACTTACATGTAACAGGAAAAACGCTATTTCAGTGCTAGTCATGAGAGAAATAGAAAAAAGAAAACTTGTTAATAAAAATATCTTGAAAGTTTTTTGTTATGAAAAGCCATTTTTTACGTAAAGACAATATTTTCTGATTCTAAAATATTCTTTAGGAAAACTGGAAAAGAAATTACAATAGAAAAAATCTGTTTAAGAATCACATCTCCCAGAGATGAGACAAATAACTCTTGGTTGAATTGTATTTACTTCCAATCTCTTATCTGTACACTTGCATTTTCACTAAATTAGAACTTGCTAAATATACGTTTTTAATTTTTGCATTATTTCACTGAATAATGTTTCACAAATCATTGGTAAATTTCATTACTAATAATTCCATCGAAGTGTTTTTGAGTACCGATATAATTTATCATATAGATGTCTCATTTTTAAAAAAATCAAGTTATAAGGTGTGAAAAGAAAAATTTCTATAGACAATTTACTGATCTGCTGGCTTTTACTCAGTGATTCATAGTCGGGCAGCATCCATTCTGGCAGATAGGAAGGGGCTGCAAAAAGCTGTAAAACACAAGAGAATTTAATAGCCTAATGTGAGCAGGAACAAGCACTGTATCCTGGGCATGTGCTGATTGGTTAGAGCAGGGTTACTTCCTTATTTGTAGCCAAGGGAAGTTTCAGAGTAGGTTGGATAAACTGTGCTGAGGAGGCAAGCACTGATTCATCAGTCTGGACCTTCCTTCTCTGGGAGCAGAGCATAGAAAGTTAAATTTTACTTTATCGTGAGTGACTCCATCCTGGGCCTACTTTAGATATTTTAACATAAGGGGAATTTCTGTGCAACTGTTGAGGGCTTTAGAGTTTGATAATGGTACACATTTATTACATCTAACTTCAGTTAAACATTTATGACTTTAATTTTCACCCTTTTATTAATTTTTTAAAAAATAGAATAGTATAGAGAATAACAGAACCAATATCTTTGTATTCATAACTCAGAATTAACTAATTCCAATATTTCATCATTTGTCTCTGAAAATTTTAATAAATAATTGGGACATTACTGAGGCAGCTGAATTCTGCTTTATATCTCCCTGCATTTCCATATTACAAACCTTATGAGTAGAGTCATTTATTATTATTATTTTTTTACTTTCTGTATCTATTGTCAGCATTGTCTTTTGAGATCTTTTGATCCATACAGATTGATTCTTTCCATAGAAATGGTAATCCATATTCTATTCTGTTGTTGTTTAGATGCTAAGTCATGTTGGACTCTTTTGCAACCTCACAGTCTGTAGCCCGACCAGGCTCCTCTGTCCATGAGATTTCCCAGGCAAGAATACTGGAGTGGGTTGCTGTTTCCTTCTCCAGGAGATCTTCCCAACCCAAGAATCAAAATCCGAGTTTCCTGTTTGGCAGGTAAATTCTTTACCACTGAGCCACCAGGGAAGCTCATTCTACCTTGTGAACATGCCAACGTTTGTTTATCCATCTCCCAAGTGACTGATGAGCTGTTTTAAAAAGAAATTTTCTTGTTGCAATTTAGCATATTTAAGTCTCCTTGTATACATATGTTAGAGATAATAAAGAGTGAAAAAATTTCTGTGTTGTAAGGTATGCTAATTTCAAGTTAATAGCTATTACTCCAACAATTTTTCAGACAAGTTCTAGCAACTTATACGTTTCTGTTTCCTCACATCCTTGTGAATACTTGATACTATATGACTTTTAAATTTTTGTCAGTCTGATAATTATAAAATATCTAATTACATTTTATTGTGTACTTTCCTGGATATTGAAAAGATTGAAAACTTTACTACATGTTCTTTGGTTATTCTTCATTTGTGAATTGCAAACTCAATTCTTTATCTTTAGAAGAAACACAAACCAGGACTTTCCTGGTGGTCCAGTGGCTTGGACTCTGCACTCCCAATGCAGAAGGCCTAGGTTCCATCCTTGGTCAGGGAAATAGATTCCACATGCCACAGATGAAAATTCTACATGCCAGAACAAAGATCAAAGATCCTGCAGGCCACAGCTAAGACCCAGCACAGCCAAAATAAAACAAATGTTATTTTTAAAAAAATGTTATTTCAATGTTCTCTTTGCCTCTTTTCATTGATTTGTTCTCTTTATATTCTGAATACTAACTGTGAAAGAAAATTCATGTTTTATGGCAAGACAAAGATTTAAACATAAAAATTTTTCTCTGCCCTTTTGCCTTCTCTTTCCTCTCTGCTGTGCATTGTGTATCTGCATTATATATTGACCAGACCTCTCCCATCAGCAGAAATACCTGCTCAAACATAAACAGCAACATTCTTCTGGCATTAACAAGACAACTCCTTAAAAGATAACATTCCTCCTTAATCTTGTAAACGGCCAGATCTGGATTGCATAAATTGTAAATAATACATCATTTATTACATAGCCCTTTGTCTCAAAAACTTATACAATAAGTGTGCCTTGACTTCTAATGGGCAGAACAGTTCTCAGAACTTTCTGAGATTATAATTCTCTATTTGGCACAAATAAAATTTTCCATTTTTTCAGATCAGCTAATTTCTTTGTTGACATAATTTTTTTGTGGTTTGTCTTTGAATAAAAGCTTATGACAATGATTTTGTTTGAAAGTTTTAATATTGAAGTACTAAATTTTACATTTTTTTCTTTATGATTTCTGTTTAAAAATTTTTTTATTTTGTTTTTAAGAAATCCATCATTGATCCAAAGTTATAAAAATATTCTACATTTTCTACTGAATTTTAATTTATATTATTTTTATGAAAATGTAGTTGATTTATAGTGTTGTATTGGTTTTAGGTATACAGAGAAGTGATTCAGATATATATATATACACACACACATTATATATATATATATACACACATACATACATATATATACACATACATATATATATATATATACATACATATATATTTTCAGATTATTTTCCCTTACAAGTTATTATAAAATATTGACCAGAGTTCCCTATTTTACACAGTAGGTCCTATTGGTTATCTATTTTATATATAGTAATGTATATGTATATATTAATCTCAAACTTCTAATTTATCCCTCCTTGAAATTTTTAAATAATTATTTTTACAATTAAGTTTGGTATTCTTTTGGACTTTTCTCATGAAATGAAATCTAACTTTACTTTTCCCATATGGTAATCCAGTTGATTCAGGGTCATTTACTGAGTTATCTATTATTTTCCTAGCAATTTGTTTTAACATCTAACACATTAGAGCCTCATATGATTGATTGTGTTTCTGGGGCCTTTTATATATTTGTTGGGCTTCCCTGGTGGCCCAGTGGTAAAGAATCTGTCTGCAATGTAGGAGACCTGGGTTTGATTCCTAAGCTGGGAAGATCCCCGGGAGAAGAAAATGGCAACCCACTCCAGTATTCTTGCCTGGAGAATTCCATGGACAGAGGAGCTTGGTGGGCTTCAGCCCATGGGATTACAAAGAGTTGAACACATCTGAGTGATTCAGTCCCTATATAATATTGTCTTCATTTATATGGCTTTATAGTAAATTTAAGTATCCCCTCTTTTACTTTTCAGTATTATTTTAGACTTTTATTCTTTTACATGAGTTTACCAAACTGTTGACCTGAAACAAATAGACAAACAAATATTTCTCCAGTAAATATTTGTTTATCCTGGATAGCAGAGAATTGCAATTCAGGGTCTGTAATTATGGTGAGTCACATGCAAGTTCTTGAAGGACAAAGACAAGAACATGCTTTTTATAAGGAGGAAAAGGAAGATGGGAGGGCTATAGTAACCAAAGAACCCATGGATTTTGATTGGCTGAATGCCTTCCAGGAAAGGAGTCCTTCTTTTTCCCGTTGGCCTCTGTTACCATCATAGGGCATCTGGTCTTCTAATTCTATTTAATTCAGGTTTCTGTTGATTAATGTTTTAGAAAACCATTGCGGAGTTTAAAGATGTTGTCTTCTATTCTTACTTTGCTAAGAGCTTTTATCATAAATGAATATTGAATTTTATGATGAGTTTTCATCTAAATCTATTGAAAAGATTTAACAAAGACTTTCTCTTTGTTAAATCTAACATGGTAAATTATACTGATGGTTTTTAAATATATATATATTGATAGTTTGGTGTTAATCATCCTTGAACTGACAAGAGAAAGTTTGCTTGATCATGATATATTGTTTTGTGGCCACACACACCATATTTATACTACACATCCTTCTGAGTTATATTGACTAGCTCGCCTTTGTTGTTATCTATTTCGTTAGTTTTCTTGAATGTTTTTATTCTGTCATTTTCCACGTTTTATTTCAGTTTGCTTCCTTATTGTTATTATCTTGAGAGGAAATCTTAATTTATGTCTTCAAATTAGGGCATTCAAGACTACAGATATTCCTCAGAGCATTCAGTTCAGTTCAGTTCAGTCGCTCAGTCGTGTCCGACTCTTTGCGACCCCATGAATCGCAGCACAGCAGCCCTCCCTGTCCATCACCAACTCCCGGAGTTCACTCAGACTCATGTTCATCGAGTCCGTGATAATCATGGCATATTTCACAAATTTGAAATGTAGGTTTTTCAGGTTTTTTTTTTTTTAAATTTCAGTGTTAAATACTGTCACTTTGGTTTTCTTTTCAAATCATGTCTTTTTCCAAAAAAATATATGCAATTATCTCTTTTTTAATTGGCATTCTCCCTAACACATACACAAAAATTAACTCAAAATAGATTAAAACCTAAATGTGAGACCAGACACCATAAAACTTTTGTAAAAAACATAGGCAGAACACTCTTTGACATAAATCACAGCAATATCTTGTTTGACCCATTCAAAACAAAAATAAACAAATGGGATCTAATTAAACTTAAAAGCTTTGGCACAGCAAAGGAAACCACAAACAAGATGAAAAGACAACCATCAGAATGGGAGAAAATATTTGCAAATGAAGCAACTGACAAGGGATTAACCTCTAAAATATACAAACAGCTCATGCAGCTCAATATTTTTAAAAAACGAAAACCACAGAGAGCCAAATCAAAAAATGGGCAGAAGATCTAAATAGGCATTTCTCCAAAGAAGACATATAGATGGTCAACAAACATATGCAAAGATGCTCAACACCACTAATTCAGTTCAGTTCAGTTCAGTTGCTCAGTCGTGTCCGACTCTTTGCGACCCCATGAATTGCTTCACGTCAGGCTTCCTTGTCCATCACCAACTCCCGGAGTTCACTCAAACTCATGTCCATTGAGTTGGTGATGTCATCCAGCCATCTCATCCTCGGTCGTCCCCTCTCCTCCTGCCCCCAATCCCTCCCAGCATCAGAGTCTTTTCCAATGAGTTAACTCTTCGCATGAGGTGGCCAAAGTACTGGAGTTTCAGCTTTAGCATCATTCCTTCCAAAGAAATCCCAGGGCTGATCTCCTTTAGAATGGACTGGTTGGATCTCCTTGCAGTCCAAGGGACTCTCAAGAGTCTTCTCCAACACCACAGTTCAAAAGCATCAATACTTAGGTGCTCAGCTTTCTTCACAGTCGAACTCTCACATCCATACATGACTATTGGAAAAACATAGCCTTGACTAGACGGATATTTGTTGGCAAAGTAATGTCTCTGCTTTTTAATATGCTATCTAGGTTGGTCATAACTTTCCTTCCAAGGAGTAAGTGTCTTTTAATTTCATGGCTGCAATCGCCATCTGCAGTGATTTAATTAGAGAGATGCAAATCAAAACTACCATGAGGTATTACCCCATACCAGTCAGAATGGTCATTATCAAAAAGTCTACAAACAATAAGTGCTGGAGAGAGTGTGGAGAAAAGGGAACCCTCTTATATGATTGGTAGGAATGTAAATTGGTGCAGCCACTATGGAGAACAGTATAGAGGTTCCTTAAAAAACTAAACCTAGAACCACCATATGATCCAGTGATCCTACTCCTATTCCCAGTGTATACTCCAATATATACTGGGTATATACTTGGAGAAAACCATAATTCAAAAAGATACACGCACCCCAGTGTTCATTGTAGGACATGGAAGCAAACTCAATATCCATAGATGGAGGAATGTATAAAGAAGATGTGGTATATATATACAATGGAAAGTTATTCATCCATAAAAAAAGAAATAATTCCATTTGCTGTGACATGGATGGACCTGGAGATTATCATACTGAGTGAAATAAGTTAGAGAAAAATATATGATATCCCTTATATGTGAAATCTAAAAAAATGATAAAAGTGAACTTATTTACAAAATAGAAATAGACTCATAGATATAAAAATCAAACTTATGGTTACCAGAAGGGAAAGATGGGGGTTGTAAATTGGGAGATAGGGATTGACATATGCATACTATTATATATAAAATGGTTAACTAATAAGGATCTAATGAATAGCACAGGGAACTCTTCTCAATGCTCTGTAATGTTCTATATGGGGAAATAATCCAAAAAAGAATCTAAAAAAGTATATACATATGTATATGTATCATGTACAGGGCATTATCACAACATTGTAAAGCAACTATAACTTCAATAAAAAAATTTAAAAAGAAATGGGGGGGGGGCGGTGGGATAGGGAAAGGTGTTCTTTACACCAGAATGCCAGCTAATAAGTGCAGAACAACTAATTCAATTAGAAAATTGCCATTTGACAATGAGCATAGAATAATTACCTTAGAGGAGAGTCATCAAAGGAGACTAAAATGAATGGGTGAAATGTGATGACAAACAGGATTCTTACATAGTGTCAAAATATCTCTCTGGGAGTGCTAAGTCACTTCAGTCGTGTCTGACTCTTTGCAACCCCATGAACTGTAGTCCTAGTCCACCAGGCTCCTCTGTCCATGGGATTTCTCAGTCAAGGGTACTGGAGTGGGTTGCCATGTTCTCCTCCAGGGGATCTTCCCGACCCAGGGATCAAACCCACATCTCTTATATCTCCTGCATTGGCAGACAGGTTCTTTACCACTAGCGCCACCTGGGAAGTCCAAAATCTCTCTCTAAAAGGTATACATTATGTCAACTGAAAGAAAAACACACAACATAAAAGCTGTAAGTTTAAGTTTTTTCAGGGTTTTACTGAGAAATATAGCCTGGGAGATAGCTGTTCAGTACCTCTGGGAAAGCTGCTTTGAAGAGGTAGAGAAAGAAGCCAATTTAACTGTGATTTTTGGCTGGGGAATACAAGCAGTCAAGGATATATATAGTGAAGTTGTTCAGTCTTGTCTGACTCTTTGTAACCCCATGGACTGTAGCCTACCAGGTTCCTCTGTCCATGGAATTTTCCAGGCAAGAGTACTGGAGTGGGTTGCCATTTCCTTCTCCAGCAGTCAAGGATACATTTTGGTAAAAGATTTCTATTAGTCACAAAGAACAAATATCTCAACTTAATCATTTTAGTGCTTTTCTATGAATGAAAATATGCAAGAATCTAGGCTCAATAAAATTCCTTCTGAGATTATATGTCTAACTATCTAGGGGAACTGCTTGTCCAAAGCACATAACATCCTGTACTTACCATCTTCTGGAACCAAAATCTTCATCTTGTTTCACCTTAATTTTCTGTCAGAAGCCCAATGTACACTATTCGTTAGAGACTGCAGTGGGTGGATCTATGTAGAATTAGTGAGCAAAAATGCTCTTTTGTTCTTTGTTTACAGCTAAAAAAGGGAAAACAATAACAAGCAGAGAAATTTGGCAGATAATTGTCTTAACCATGGAAGAGCCCCTGGAGGAAGCGATGGGAACCCACTCCAATATTCTTGCCTGGGAAATCCCATGGACAGAGGAGCCCCATGGGCTACAGTCTATGAGGTCGCAGAGTCAGACACGACTGAGCACACACATGCACTATCTTAACCATGTGATCAAGTTGAGTTCATTAGAAATGGTATGGGGCAGGTGAGGGGTGGGGAGGGAGGAACTTCCCTGGTGGTTCAGTGGTTAAGATTCAATCCTTTCTGTGGAGGGGCATGGGTTCAGTGCCTAGTCAGGGAACTAAGGTTCCATGTGTGGCAGAGTGAGACCAAAAAAAAAAAAAAAAAAGAAAGAAAGAAAGAAAAATGGGATAAATCAATATTTTGTCAACTAGGTCATGAACATCTGCAATTTATAATCAGATGGTTTTATCCATTACATAACATTTTCCCTTGTCCCATGGATTCCTGGCTTGTTTATCAGAAGCAATCTGAACCAACCAGCTTCTTCCTGTTAGAAGCATTCCATAGATAAGGACTCTTTTGATAGCAAACCCCTTTAGCTCTTTTGTTAGGAGGTAATCATTAGCATGTTTACAAGGATATGTGGTCTAGTCACCTGCCTGACTTCTGCCCTCACCCTCTTTCCCCCCAATCAGAAAAGAGGAGAGACTACAGGCTTATCACTTAACCCTTTCTTTCCCATTTGTGCTAAGTAGGTTCAGTCGTGTCTGACTCTATGTAACTCCATGGACAGTAGCCTGCTAGGCTCCTCTGTCCATGGGATTCTCTAGTCAAGAATACCAGAGTGGGCTGCCATTCCCTTCTCCAGGGGATTTTTCCAACCCCGGGATAGAACCCACATCTCTTACATCTCATGCAATGGCAGGCAGGTTCTTTACCACTAGTGCCACCTGGGAAGACTTTCCTTCATAGACATCACAAATATATTCATGTATTCTCTTCTATTCAGTTTTCACCCTGGCTTGCTTCATTAAATAGAAATTCTTGGTCTGGATATAAGAGCGTTTATCAATAGTTTGCTTTAAAGTTTCTACTTTTGAAAATTATGTTTATGAAATTGCTTCCGACCTCCAGTCACAAAGATATTCTGCTTTATCTCCTTCTAGGAACTATATTGGATTCAGTTCAGTTCAGTTAAGGCCCTCAGTTGTGTCTGACTCTTTGTGACTCCATGAACTGCAGCAATGCCAGGCTTCCCTGTCCATTGCCAACTCCCAGAGTTTACTCAAACTCATGTCCATTGAGCCGGTGATGCCATCCAACCATCTCACCCTCTGTCGTCCCCTTCTCCTGCCATCAATCTTTCCCAGCATCAGGGTCGTTTCAAATGAGTCAGCTCTTCAAATCAGGTAGCCAAAGTATTGGAGTTTCAGCTTCAACATCAATCTTTCCAATGAACACCCAGGACTGATCTCCTTTAGGATGGATTGGTTGGATCTCCTTGCAGTCCAAGGTGCCAGAGTCCAGCTCCAGCAGCCAGGGAATCAGCCTGTAGGGATGGGCGGTGTCGGTGAGTAACAATGTAGCCTCTCATTTAGTTTTCTTGGACTGCATATTTATTTCAAGCTTTAGGTTCTCTTTTATACTTTGACAAAAGCATTAGGTCAGAGGTTTGACATTTTCAATTTCCTCTCACCCAGATTTATTGTCTCCATAAATCATTGTTGTCCTTCAAGCAGAGTTTCTGCTTCATCGAATTGTGTTTACTTTAACTTGCAATTACATTGTAACATAGTTATATCTGGGCTGCATACCACAAATCTCAGTTTATGTCTTATTTTTATAAATCCTGTTTGCCCCTAGTATCCGGACCTCACTATCTCTTAAAAAGGCTTCTAGCTATTAATATCTCTAAAATTCCTAATCTCTATAAGCTATAGTAAAATATTCTAACATTACAACATTCCTTTAATCATTAGCTTCTAACTATTTCTAATTATTCCTGTCTTAAATTCAGCAAACTCCTTTTCTATAAACATTTCCTTCACAAATAAGTTTCAAATAACAATCCTTCCCATGGCCTCCAGCTGCGGCCTACGTGCTAATCCTGGAACACTATTTTGTAAAGATCCTTGAACAAATGTCGATGATTAACTTTATGAATTATTCTCTGAGCACAACTGCAGAAGGCTTTGTGCCTTCTCACACTCCTCTTAAGAACAATAATCACCTTAATATTCTTTTCAGTCAACTCAGCTGAGGAAAGGAAAAAAACAAGTCAGAATCACAAAACCTAGCTCCTTCATCCCGGGTCCATGCCTGTGGGACAAGGAGAGGGAGTTGGGGCTGTGCCTCCATTTTGTCAGTAATGCCTAACGCGGCTACCGACACCAAGGGACTCTCAAGAATCTTCTCCAACACCACAGTTCAAAAGCATCAATTTTTCAGCACTCAGCCTTCTTTATAGTCCAACTCTCACATCCATCCATGACTACTGGAAAAACCATAGCCTTGACGAGATGGACCTTTGCTGACAAAGTAATGTCTCTGCTTTTTATTATGCTGTCTAAGTTGGTCATAACTTTCCTTCCAAGGAGTAAGTGTCTTTTAATTTCATGGCTGCAGTCACAATCTGCAGTGATTTGGGGGCCTCAAAAAATAAAGTCAGCCACTGTTTCCCCATTATTTCACATGAAGTGATGATCTTAGTTTTCTGAATGTTGAACTTTAAACCAACATTTTCACTCTCCTCTTTCAATTTCATCAAGAGGTTCTTTAGTTCTTCTTCACTTTCTGCCATAAGAGTGGTGTCATCTGCATATCTGAGGTTATTGATATTTCTCCCAGCAATCTTGATTCCAGCTTGAGCTTCATCCAGCCTAGCATTTTGCATGATGTACTCTGCATATAAATTAAATAAGCAGGGTGAAAATATACAGCCCTGATGGATTCCTTTTCCTATTTGGAACCAGCCTGTTGTTCCATGTCCAGTTCTAACATTGCTTCCTGACCTGCATACAGGTTTCTCAAGAGGCAGGTCAGGTGGTCTGGGATTCCCATCTCTTTCAGAATTTTCCACACTTTATTGTGATCTACACAGTCAATGGCTTTGGCATAGTCAATAAAGCAGAAATAGATGTTTTTCTGGAACTCTCTTGCTTTTTCGATGATCCAGCAGATGTTGGCAATTTGATCTCTGGTTCCTCTGCTTTTTCTAAAACCAGCTTGAACATCTGGAAGTTCATGGTTCAAGTACTGTTGAAGCCTTGATTGGAGAATTTTGAGCATTACTTTACTAGCATGTGAGATGAGTGCAATTGTGCAGTAGTTTGAGCATTCTTTGATATTGCCTTTCTTTGGGATTGGAATGAAAACTGCCCTTTTCCAGTCCTGTGACCACTGCTGAGTCTTCCAAATTTGCTGGCATATTGAGTGCTACACTTTCACAGCATCATCTTTTAGGATTTGGAATAGCTCCACTGGAATTCCATCACCTCCACTAGCTTTGTTCGTTGGGTAATGTTTTCTAAATAATCTCAGAGGTGGAACAACCCTCCAAAACTCTTAGGTTTATGCACAGGTCCCTGGTCCAATTATCTGTGCATAGAGCATGGGCTGAAGGATCTTTCCTGAGATTTTGTCCTCACTTAAAACTCAACATTCAGAAAACGAAGATCATGGCATCTGATCCCATTAGTTTACGGCAAATAAATGGGGAAACAATGGAAACAATGACAGACTATTTTGGGGGGCTCCAAATTCACTATATATGGTGCCTGCAGCCATGAAATTAAAAGATGCTTACTCCTTGGAAGAAAAGTTATGACCAACCTAGCCAGCTTATTAAAAAGCAGAGACATTAATTTTCCAACAAAGGACCATCTCGTCAAAGCTATGATTTTTCCAGTAGTCATGTATAGACATGAGAGTTGGACTATAAAGAAAGCTGAGTGCAGAGAAATTGATGCTTTTGAACTATGGAGTTGGAGAAGACTCTTGCGAGTCCCTTGGACAGCAAAGAGATCCAACCAGTCCACCCTAAAGGAAGTCGGTCCTGAATATTCATTGGAAGGACTGATATTGAAGCGGAAACTCCAAAACTCTGGCCACCTGATGTGAAGAGCTGACTCATTTGAAAAGACCCTGATGCTGGGAAAGATTGAAGGTGGGAGGAGAAGAGGACGACAGAGGATGAGATGGTTGGATGGCATCACCAATTCAATGGACATGAGCAAGCTCCGGGAGTTGGTGATTGATGGGGAAGCCTGGCGTGCTGTTGTCCATGGAGTCACAGAGTCGGACAGGACTGAGTGACTGAACTGAACTGGACTAGCCCACAGCGTTTAGGGAGCCATCCAACTCCAAGAACTCTGTGAGCCATTTTGGCTTCAGCTTCCTCATGCTCTTTAGACTTTCAGTTCACTCTCTTTTTGGCATCTGGGTTTTGTTTATAGCTTGACTATGTACCCCATCCCCACCCCTCATTTTTAAAGTAAAGCATTTGCAGCACTTCTAGCATGCAGCCTTGGCGATAGGCCATCTTTTTACTAACCTTGTCTTCTGTGTTAACCAAGCAGTTATAATTCCTTTCCCTTGTGATGACATGTTTAAGATAATTTAATAATAGCAATGGAAGAACTATGGTTCAGGCATCCAAAATGCAGCTGAGTGGCCATTGTGGGTGTGGTTTCTGATACTTTCTTGCATCAATTCCTGAATTTTCTGAACTGTATCAAACTCAAGGATACCACAAGCCATTTTTCAAAACAATATCTTCTAGCCAATTACAGTCTTATGGACTCAAGTTGTCCCTTTGTAACTATGCAACAATTTCAGACCCTGTTGGAGTCCAGCTCAAGTAGTCAGGGAATCAGCCTGAAGGGGTGAGTGGTGTCGGCGGACAATGATGTAGCCTCTGACTCATAGTACAGAACTACATGTTTATTTCAAGCTTCAGGTTCTCTTTTATACTTTGACAAAAGCATTAGGTCAGAGGTTTGACATTTTCAGTTTCCCCTACTCAGATTTACTGTCTGCAGAAGTCATTGTTTTCTTACAAAGAGAGTTTCTGCTTCAGTGATTCTCTCAGAATCTGCTTTACTATCTTTTATCTATTTCTTATGTGTCCTATACTTAACTTGTGATTACATTGTAACTCATGTTACATTCCTCAGTTTATTTCTTATCTTTCTAAAACCTGTTTGCCCCTAGAATCTTAAGATCAGTTCAGTTCAGTTCAGTCGCTCAGTCGTGTCTGACTCTTTGTGACCCCATGAATTGCAGCACGCCAAGCCTTCCTGTCCATCACCAACTCCTGGAGTTCACTCAGACTCATGTCCATCGAATCAGTGATGCCATCCAGCCATCTCATCCTCTGTTGTCCCCTCTCCTCCTGCCCCCAATCCCTCCCAGCATCAGAGTCTTTTCCAATGAGTCAACTCGTCTCATGAGGTGGCCAAAGTACTGGAGTTTCAGCTTCAGCATCATTCCTTCCAAAAAAATCCCAGGGCTGATCTCCTTTAGGATGGACTGGTTGGATCTGCTTGCAGTCCAAGGGACTATCAAGTGTCTTCTCCAACACCACAGTTCAAAAGCATCAATTCTTCAGCGCTCAGCTTTCTTCACAGTCCAACTCTCACATCCATACAAGACCACTGGAAAAACCATAGCCTTGACTAGACAGACCTTTGTTGGCAAAATAATGATCACTATCTCCTAAAAAGGCTTTCAGCTATTCTTAATTATTTCTAAACCCTAAACTCAATAAACTTCTTTTGCCATAAATATTTCCCTCACAAACAGGTCTCAGATAACAATCCTTCCCATGGCCTTAAGCTGTGGCCTATGTGCTCATCCTGGGACATTCTTTGTAAAGATCCTTGAACAAATGTCAATGGTTATTTTATAGATTTTTTCTGGACACAACTGCAGAAGGCTTTGTGCTTTCTCATTTTTCTCTCAAGCACCTTAACATTCTTTCCAGCCCACTCAACCGAAGAAAGGGAAGAACAAGTCAGAATCACAAGGCCTAACTCCTTCATCCCAGGACCGTGCCTGCGAGATGAGGAGAGGGGGTTGGGGCCATGCCTCCATTTTGTCAGTAATGCCTAATGCGGCTCCCAACAAGACCCTAAGGAATCCTTGCTAAACAAGCACCCTTACTTCTTATCAACTATATTCCTATTTTTTTTCCCCCTGCACTGCATGGCATACAGGATTTTAATTGCCCAACCAGGGACTGAACCTGTGCCTCTTGTTGTGGGAGCTCCGAGTCCTAACCACTGGCCCTCTAGGGGATTGCTTCCAATTCTAATTCTTGATGAACAACATACTAACTTGGCAGTTTTTGCCTATTAAGCCTCCTTCATTTTGTAAACAATCAGAACACAACTCAAGTGTTTCATGAACCTGTCTCTTCCAGGCTATAGCCCTCAGCTTGCATAAAATTCTGTTCTCTCCTTTATTATGGAGTGCACATTGATTATTTGCATTGCTACTTGTAACATCATAGAATAGAAATCTCTGAGGATAAGAAACTTTTGCAGGGATAACAAATACCTAAAGCAGAATTTTACTAAGGTTTTGCCTAATGTTATATGTGATATGAATTTTCCTCAATGTATACTTTAAATTGTCAGTAAAATATTATGTTTTGTTTTGCTCTTTTTGGTTGCCTGGCATATGAGATCTTAGTACCTGACCAAGGATTGAACCTGCACCCTCTGCATTAGAAGCAAGAACTCCTAACTGCTGGACTGCCAGAGAAGGTCCGAAACATTCTCTTCTTATCAATGCCTTTCATCAGTAGTCTGAACTTGGATATGGCTAAGGATTGAGGCTGCTCATGGAATCCACTTAGGTTACAATTTGAGATTCAAATTCCTCTTCTTATAGTATCTGTGTGACCTTGGACAAATTATGTAACTCCTCAGAGTCTCAGAAGACTCTGCTTTCTCTTTTTCATTAGCATAATATGTATCTCACAAGACTGCTGTGTTGAATGAAGAAGGTTATGCATGTGACTTTCTTTCCTCTCCCACCTTGGAGAAGAATAGTAAGATGGCGAGATTTCAGGGAGCATTTGGATTCCTTAAATAACTCATGCTCCAAAACTGGGTAAATAACTCAGCCTCAATGTACCTTAGTCTCACTGTGTATGAAATAGTCTTTAAGAGTTATTTCAAATAAAAAAGTTTATAATTTAAGATTCTGCAACTATATTTAGGATAAAAGCCTGATAAGGCTTCTGGGCAGTTGTTTTTCTTTGCAAATGTTTAATTAGATTTATAAATTTACAAAATGAAAGAAGTGATTTATGAATTAAATATTTCACAAGTTAGCATAGGGTATTTCTTAAATTATCTGCCTTATCTTTGAACACAGTTATGTCATAACCAATTACAAGAGATGTATCAAATAATTTAGTCCTAAAATGACTAATTTGAGTGGTAAATACAATGGAAGGAAAGAGGAAATCCAGAAGAGGAAGATCAGAATTGTTGGAAAAATGTTGAGGGTGCATTGATACAATCTGTTTTTACTTTGGAAGTTTATTTATACATTTATTTCTTAAAAAGCAACAGTAGACTAACTTAAATCTTCTTTTGTTAATCTGCCTAATTTGATGATCATGGGAAATTTATAGTTACTAGTAGAGACCAGTTTTATTCCTCTAGCTCAAAATGAAGGAAAGCAGAATGGATAAAGGCTCTCTCTGAGTATATTTTTACTTTTTTACAAGTCATTAATCTTCAATAAGTTTCTTTCTGTTACAGGCAATCTAAATTGATCCATGGTGAATGGAAAATAATAGTCTATTCTTAAATAACTGTGAACAGGAGGTTCAAAACTAGCTCTTGTTGGAAGCAGTTGCAAAATGTTGAAGAAATCTGTACAGGCACACACATAAAGAGACCTCTCTCAGCAATGGAGGAGTAGCTGAGCTACGTTGCTACAGAAGGCCATCGATCACATTTATTATACTGCAGACAGCAGCAATTTTAAGTGAGGCTGGGCTTCCTGAATGAATTCTAATAATTCAAGTTATGATTCCTAAACTGTGTGTCAGACTAATTCAATATTACTTTTAGGCTAAATAAATAAAGGTTAAATTTATTAGCCCCATAATATGGGTAAAAGAACATGATTTTATTACCCTAATCATTAATAACAGCATTACAAACCAAGTGATGATTTTTTTAAAAAATGAAATAATGAGAGAAATTGTGCAAATCCAAATTACTGCATTACAGTTTCACAAATGGTAAGTTTTTTGGTTTGTTTTTACATTAGAAATAAATTTATTTTGGAGTATTATTTGAAACTTGAAAAATAACTATTTTTTTTCCAAAATGGAAATGCTTTTCTTTTGTTTTTGTTGATTTTAAGTCATTCATGGTCATGAAAAAGAAAGAGAATTTCCCTCACATAACACCTTTTGGGGATATGTGTTTTAAAAAAGTTATATATTTTTCTGACTTTTAATACAGAGCTTTCTTTCCTTCCTTCTTTCTGTCCATCCATCCATCCATCCATCCATGCCATCTTTTCATATTTAGAGGTAGAGAGGTGGAGTTGAGGCAGGACAGAGGAGTTTCCTGTTCCCAGGAAGTAGAAGACTCACAAAACGTATCACCAGGGCACTGTTCAGGCTCCCCTGAGGACAAAGGCAGGCAGACCTGCTATAGGGTAGGGAGAGCTAAGTGCTGGGAGTTTGGGTCTCCATGCCCTCATTTCAGGTCAGTTTCTGACTAATGTGAGACTATGGGCAAATCATCCCATCCTCATTTATAAAATATATGTTCTTTGCATGTTAGTATACTTTGAATTAGATTCTGCTTTATAACTTTGTTTTGAAAAAGGGATCATTAACCTTTGATAAAAGGTAATTTTTAAATTTATGGAACCATTTCATTGGTGGATGCTCTGAAATACTCTAGCCAATATGTGACACTGTATTTATGTTTTTAAGCCCTGTAATGACCATTTAGCTAGCTTCCTTTAGGCCTTTAAAACACTTAAATTTTGTTTTTGAGGAATAGAAATGAAACAGATGTTTCTGTTGGCTCTGAGAAAATGCTTTAAACAACTGATCATGCCTTGTCATTGATAAAATGATACTAGCACTGGGATCAGTAACACAGACAAGGGCTTGGGAGTGGTTGTCTATGCATGCAGAATTTCAAAGATGTGAGCTTCAGGAATACAGGGGGTTTTGTATGGAGCTGAATGAACCTTCCACAGTCTGAAAGACCATCTTTGGGAAACAAATATCTGGTTGCCATGGAGACACTCAAGGTGGATGGAGGATGGATTAATCAAAATACAGTAAATCCTTTTTACGAGCTTCCTAAGAAATCTAGTGTGACGTGCACCCTCTGGTCTGTCTCCTCTTATTCTTCCCTCCATTGCACAGGAAATCCACCATGGACTACAATGACATACATTGATTGTTCTGAGTTCTATGTACACACTAACAATACTCTCTCTTGCCTGAAACGCATGATCAAACAAGCACAAGTGCTCTTCAAACATTTATTTTTAAAAATAGTTTCTGAAATTTAAGGAAAAAATCATCCTATCTTCTCTGCTGTAAAAAGAAAAGAGTGGTTAGAAATAGCCTCTGAAAATTGATTATTTATTAACTGAACTACATTCTCTGGGAAAAAAGGACATGAAATAATTTGTGCCGAGATAGATGCTGCATCCAGATTGAGTCTAAATGCACAACTGATCTGATAAATTTAGCTTTTCAATTCAGTAAAAAAAATTTTTTTAAGCCTCATCAGTCCCAGTATCAGTTAAATAAAGGAATGAATCTAAATAAATTATTAAGTTGAATAAATTAAGTGAATAAATAAATTAAATGTCTAGTCCCCTTCCTTCCCAACAAACTGACAGGCCAAATTAATCAAAATAGTTAATCCAGTTGTGGGGGACATTTCCAGAAGCCTCCAGTAAATCATCTGGGGGCAGCCAATTCAATTTGAAGCCTGGTCTTGAATAGTCTCTGCATCAAGTAGATTGGATAAGCTTGTACAGAATCAAGACAATGTAAGTAGGTTTTGGATGCTCTCCAAGAAAAGATAGAAGTTCACAGTGAGGATGTCAGTTACTGCAGGTGAGGTACCCTGTACCTCTGTACCAGTACAGGGTACAGGCAGAGAGATTTTCCACATCAGCATACCATATTTGAGACTCCAAGTGTTCTCACAGACTGAAGGGAACCAAAGATGCAAATTCCAAAGGAACTCAGCACAAAGTAGAAAAGTGATTCTCCATTCAGGTTGATTTTGCATGATTAGGGTTAGGGAAGGCTGGGAGTGGGTGCTACTGAACTCTGGTGGGTAGAAGCCAGGGATGCTGCTAAATATCCTACAGTGCACAGGACAGCCTCTTGAGGAAAAGAAAAATGTTGACAGTGCTGAGGTTGAGAAATCCTGCAGAAGAAGAAATTGTTAATAGATTCTAAGCAGTACCTTAGAGTAAGCACAAAATCATGGATGTACATAAATTCTGAGCTAAGCAATAGGAATCAAGCTCTGAGCTTGGAATCTGAAGACCTGAATCTCAACTGAAGCCTTGCTATTTATTTTTACCTATGACTTGTCAAGCCTCTTTGAACCCAGTTGTTTAATTTGTTAAATGTTGATAGTAATATCAGTAATTATAGCAAGGATTGAGAGAGATAACAGATATGAAAAGATGGAACACAGGGTTAGTACCCAGGAAATAATGATTGGAAACAGACCAGCCAGCTTATCTTTTATGTGTGTGTGTGTGTGTTTTTTTTTTTTTTTTTTTTAGGCAAGGCTGGTCAGTTTTGGCCAACAGTGACAATAAAAAGAAAAAAAAGTTGGAAATTTATTATTCATTTTGGCTCTTGATGTACTACAGAGGAGGAAAGTTTTCTTCAACACACTTAGGGTCCCTGGCTAGGTCTGAAAATTAAAATCAGGTACTTTGACCACCTCATGCGAAGAGTTGACTCATTGGAAAAGCCTCTGATGATGGGAGGGATTGGGGGCAGGAGGGAAAGGGGACGACAGAGGATGAGATGGCTGGATGGCATCACTGACTCGATGGATGTGAGTCTGAGTGAACTCCACGAGTTGGTGATGGACAGGGAGGCCTGGCGTGCTGCGATTCATGGGGTCGCAAAGAGTCAGACACGACTGAGCGACTGAACTGAACTGAAGACAGATTAACAGGAAAAACATACACATTCTACTGAATTGTTACAAATACATGGGCTCCTCTCCTAGAGAATGAAGACCCAAAGAAAAGGACCAGAGTAGGAGCTTCTATACTTTGTAGACAATGAAACAATAAATATGTGATGAATTGAGAAGACAGAGATATTTGCACTATGAGTAGTCAATGATAAAGGAGAAATTAGGAAGATAAGAGTTAGTTTTCAAGGCTTATTTATACATATTTCTCAGCCTCCATTTCCCTATCTATGATAATAAGGGTGCTTTTCTTCCTCCTGGTACAGGGAGGGTACATTCATGCGGGGGATTGCTGACCTGTTTCAGAGAAGAGTAAGACAGGGGAGATCAGAATGACCTTCCTCTTTCTGCTGTTTTTTTCCCCTCATACTCCTGTTTAAGATATTCAATACACCAAAGTGCCATATTTCGGGGTCACATGTCTTTTCTTTTTTTCTGGCTATGTAGGTGATATGTGGGATCTCAATTCCCTGACTAGGGATCAAAGCCACTCTCACTGCAGTGGGAGCATGGAGTCTTACCCACTGGACCCCCAGGGAAGTCCCATGGGGTCCCATATCTTGAATCCCACTAGTATGACAGAGAATGAGATGGTTGGATGGCATCACTGACTCAATGGACATGAGTTTGAGCCATCTCAGGGAGATAGTGAAGGACAGGGAAGCCTGGTGTGCTGCAGTCCAGGGGGTTGTGAAGCACACCCAAGCAGACACAAGCAACTGAACATTAGTAAGAAATGGTTTTTTTTTTTGCTTAAAGCCTGCTGGATGTGAGGCTACAACACAGTAGAAGGCTTGTGTATGGCTGAACCACACTGACTCCATTTTGTCAGCTCAATCTCAGGCCCACAGTCCAGCCCCTCCCCTTTCTGCATGACTGAGCTCTAGCCTACTCACTAGGAATGCGATAAGGAGCCAGATTAGTTCTCTATCAACATTCAGCTTTGACTTCATCTGATATGAAAAGAGCAGGAATAGCTTCTGCTGATGTAGATAGTTAATGCCCTGCAGGACATGGTGGTCATGAGACCCTCCCTAGGGGGAAGGGGAGAAAAAAACCCCAGATCCTATGGACGTGTTCCCCCTCAGTAGTCAGATTAAATTTTTAGGTTAGGCCCCTTAAATCCTTCATACCTCTTTCAGCAGCACAGAGTGCAGCTTCAAATGCCTCTGGATCTTTGTCAGCCTGATTCTGCCTGCATATGAGTTACCCACAATAAACTTTGTAATTGCACTTCATGGAGTTGCCTGCTTTGTTTTTCTGCCCCAGAGTTTCTTCTCAATTTGGAGGATGTTACTCAATATTCCCTCCATCTAACACTTTGCTTTTAAAAAAAAGAAGAGCTAAGAAAGGTGTTAGGGGAGAGGCAATGTGGAGGAGTGTACCTTCGGAAAGATAGATAGGAAGTACGGCATGCAGGTATCTGATGGAATTTCAAAAATGAGGTTTTGCTGTGAGACAGGCAATGTAGAGAGGAGCCTGGAGGGCTACGGTCCATTGGGTCACAAGAGTCAGACACGACTGAAGCGACTTAGCATGCAAGCATCCATGCAGGCAAGGTAACCCTCTCTTTTATATCACTGAACAACCTTTAGTAAAGTGTTACTCACTCCTCTGTGAATTGTGGGTTTGAATTCTTTTTGTTTTGTTTTTGATACAACAAAGTGCAGCATCCTGCTCCAGAGTGAATATAAAGGACTGACACTGCTGCTGCTGCTGCTGCTAAGTCGCTTCAGTCATGTCAACACTGAACTAACGTTAATGTGGACACTAGTCCATGTTAAAAAAAAAAAAATTATCCCAAACTTGGATATCAGTCAAACAGTAATTAATGTCATGGGCTACCCTGGTGGCTCAGTGGTAAAGAATCTTACACTGAGAACTTAAGCTTGTGGGTACAATTAATTAGAGCCCAGAGATTTAATAATTTATAATTTTTAAAGCTAATCTCTGGCAATTATTTTCTTTTTTGCTTGATAGGAAAGACAAACCTGAAGGTGATGGCTTTATTACCCTACAGGATTTTAACCACTGTATATTTTTATCTAGCTTTGTTGTTGTTGTTGTTCAGTTCCTCAGTGGTGTTCGACTCTTTACAACCCCATGGGCTGGAGTATGCCAGGCTTCCCTGTCCTTCACTATCTCCTGGAGTTTGTTCAAACTCATGTCCATTGAGTCAATGATGCCATCCAATCATCCCATCCTCTGTTGCCCCCTTCTCCTGCCCTCAATTTTTCCCAGCATCAGTGTCCTTTCCAGTGAGTCTGTTCTTCCCATCAGGTGGCCAAATGATTGGAGCTTCCACTTCAGCATCACTCCTTCAAATGAATATTCAGGATTGAGTTCCTTTAGGATCGACTGCTTTGATCTCCTTGCAGTCCGAGGGACTCTCAAGAGTCTTCTCCAGCTGCACAGTTTGAAAGCATCAATTCTTTAGTGCTCAGCGTTTCTTACTGTCCAAATCTCACATCCATACATGACTACTAGAAAACCCATAGCTTTGACTATACAAATCTTTGTCAGCAAAGTGATGTCTTTGCTTCTTAATACTCTGCCTAGGTTTGTTATAGCTTTACTTCCAAGGAGCAAGCGTCTTTTAATTTCATGGCTATAGTCACCATCCGCAGTGATTTTGGACCCCAGGAAAATAAAGCCTGTCACTATTTCCATGTTTTCCCATCTATTTGCCATGAAATGATGGGACTAGATGCCATGGTCTTACTTTTGTGAATGTTGAGTTTTAAGCCAGTTTTTTTTCACTCTCCTCTTTAACCTTCCTCAAGAGGCTCTATAGTTTCTCTTCACTTTCTGCCATTAGGATGGTGTCATCTGCATATCTGAGGTTATTGATATTTCTCCCTGAAATCTTGATTCCAGCTTGAGCTTCATCCAGCGCTGCATTTTGCATGATGTACTCTGTATATAAGTTAAATAAGCAGGGTGACAATATACAGCCTTGATGTAATCCTTTCCCAATTTGGAACCAGTCTGTTGTGCCATGTCTGGTTCTAACTGTTGCTTCTTTACCTGCATGCAAGTTTCTCAGGAGGCAGTTAAGGTGGTCTGGTATTCCCATCTCTTTAAGAGTTTTCCACAGTTCATTGTGGTCCACACAATCAAAGACTTTATCTAACTTAGCAATTTTATTTCAGCATTAACTTCCCATTTATCATAAAATTCTCAGTTTCTTAAATTCTCCTTTGGTTTTATTCTGCTAGTTCCTTTATAAGTCTGATCAATCTCTGACATGTGCTGAGTAAGAATTATGCTTTTTAACATTTTGAGACTATACTTTGGCACCTACATACTGACTTTGTGTGTTAGGAAATTTGTTCCTTCCTTCAGTTCAGTTCAGTCACTCAGTCATGTCCAACTCTTTGCAACCCCATCAACTACAGCATGCCAGGCCTCCTGTCCATCACCGACTCCTGAAGCTTGCTCAAACTTTTGTCCATCAAGTCGGTGATGCCATCCAACCATCTCATCCTCTATCATCCCCTTCTCCTCCTACCTTCAATCTTTCCCAGCATCAGGGTGTTTTCCAAGTAGTCAGTTCTTCACATCAGATGGCCAAAGCATTGGAGTTTCAGCTTCACATCAGTCCTTGCAATGAATATTCAGGACTAATTTCTTTTTGGATGGACTGATTGGATCTTCTTATAGTCCAAGTGTCTCTCAAGAGTCTTCTCCAACACCACAGTTCAAAAGCATCAGTTCTTTGGCACTCAGCTTTCTTTATGGTCCAACTCATATCCACACATGGCTAATGGAAAAACTATTTTCTTCAAGTACAATTTCTAGAACCATATATTTCTAGAGCCATAGTATATTATTTATTTTTAATAACAAAATTACAGTAAGCTTGAGGTCATCCTATATAAATTGTACAAATTAACACCCTTATATTCATTGCGGCATCATTTACAATAGCCAAGAAATGGAATATTCCAAATGTTCATTGATGAATGAATGGATAAAGAAGATGTGAGATATATATAGATATAAACATATATATATATATCATATACATTTGATACCACTAAGTCATAAAAAGGAGTGAAATTCTGCCACTTGTGACAACATGGGTAGACTTTGAACATGTCATGCCAAGTAACATAAGTCAGACAGAGAAAGACAAATACTGTGTGATCTCATTCATATGTGGAATCTGTAAAACAAACCAAACACAATAAAAGCAAACTTATAGATATGGAGAACAGATCAGAGGTTAACAGAAGGGAAGGCGGTTTGGTGGTGGGTGAAATGGGTGAAGGGGGTCAACTGTATGGTGATGGATGACAACTAGACTTGTGGTAATCACTCTGCAGTGTATACAGCTGTTGAATTATAACACTACATCTGAAACTTACATAATAATTCTGAAAATCTACAAATTAAATTCCTGAACATACAATAAAGCACAATTTTAAATCACAATTATTTCTAGAATACTCAAGGTATTATGACTTAATAATATGCTACAAAATATTTATAGATTTTGCTTTCACAGAGACAAAATTTGTTTTATAGTAATTTCAATGCATACTTCCCTTTGTCTTATATCCTATAGAAATGCAGTTTTTTTGGTGACTATATACTTTAATAAGTTTTATTTTTGTGAAGCTATAAAACTTCATTGACAATTATAACTGTAAGGTAACAGTTATCCCAAGAGATACAAAAAGTTATTGGAAATGTGTCCTGCAAATTGTTACTGAAAATAAACTGTAATTCTTAAACTGGAGTATTATAAGTATAGATTTTAGAAATCAGTTTAGGATTTTACTCTTTATACATTGAATTTCCATCAGTATCATTGTCCTTACTTTGTTCATCAATTTCAGCTATTACAATTTACATAGTTGCAGCAGTTTATTCTTTAAGTTATGTTTGCCATCTATGACACTGAAAGGTATATTCTTTCAGTAATTTAAAACTCTTCTTTAAAAATAATGTTGTTGTATGTAATATAGAGAAAAGAAGATTGAATTTGTATTTTAGTTTTGAATGATAAATGGGATTCTCAGTTGAATTGAAACTTCTTACTCTTTCTGGTCCTGGAGAAGGGAAAGTCTACCCACTCCAGTATTCTTGCCTGGAGAATCCCCAAGGACAGAGGAGTCTGGCAGACTTCAGTCCATGAGGTCACAAAGAATCGGACACGACTGAGCAACTAAGAACAACACTCCTTTTTGGTATTGCTGATACTGGGAAAGTTATCAATGTCAAGAGATTCTACAATTTGTTTAGTATCAACATATTTTTCATAAACAATATTGCTTCATTTGTCTTTCAAAAAAGTATTAATTCCCTTGATGCTTCTAAGTGCATCATGTACTTGGAATTTTTGTTCCTGCATCATTTTTAATTTAATGTTGGCTTTACCAAAGCTATTACAAGTTAGTAGTAACAAAATAAATGTTAAAATAATTATTTTCAAAATCATACCTTTGACTTGTGTTGCAGAAAATGCACCACTACAGTGGTTTTTAACAGAACACTGCATTTTTCCTTTAAGTAAGTTTCCAGTGTCATGACAACTTCACTTTCTCATGTGTTTTTTTTTCCCCCCAAATGGCTTCAAATTTCTTTCCTAAAATTGCTTTCAATAAACTCCAATATTGATGTCAAACACGTTTTATGTTTTCTATCAATTTTAAACAAAACAAACAATACAGGATGCTTTCTCTTTTTTTTCAGGGATTTGTTGCTATGATCCCTTATGTTTTCCATGTGTAGTTATGACACGGTCATACTTCTAGTCATTCAAATTATTTTGTCTATATTGTTTATTACTTGTAGATTTGCCTAGATTATTTTTGTAGGCATTCTACTGAGAATTGATAGTATCTGTGTCAATAGAGCTTAACTGTTTTATCCAGGAAATTCTAGCCCAAGGAGATAAGATTGCTAAACAGTACATAACTAACTTCATCTTTTGCTTCAGGAAATTTCTGCACACCAATTTATCAAGGCAAACAGTTATCTCATAGTGGAAAACAGCAAGTCATAGTGAAAAGAACTGTGTGCTCACCTGGGCAAACAGTTTGCTTATCAGAACAAGAGTCTGTGCTTACAGACTTGATTCAAGACTTTATTTGCCCACTAACCCTAAACTATTAGGTTACAAAGTTTGTCTAATCCTTACCAGTTCCCTATTTGGAAGAGCTTGCCTTAAGTTACTTGAACACAGACTGTGGAGACAGTAACATTCTGTCAAGATGGTGCTCTCACCTGATGCTGTAAGTCCAATACGCTTGGTTTCCCCTGACCAACAGGTCTTTCTGATAGTTCTTGGGGAAGGAGTCAACAGTGTAGGGAATATGCTATGCACAGGCCTGTACTAAAATTAACAGTGCTTCTTTGAAAAATAAGGATGACTTTCTCATCACCTCCAGGTGAAGGGCTGGGAGCAGTAAAAAGTATATTGTGGAAAGACATCTTGAAAACAAGATGTTGAAGTACTGATATGACTGATGGAAAACCATTAGTGACTGTTCCTGGAAAACCAGGGCCTTGAGGGAGTTGCTGAGAAAGGGTGTCACTAGCCAAAGGGTTAAGCAAAGTCATGGAAGGCTTGAAGGTTTGACATTGAGGACTGTGCATTGTATATCTTTATCCCCGATCTGTAGGCAATGCCAAAGAATGCTCAAACTACTGCACAATTGCACTCATCTCACATGCTAGTGAAGTAATGATCAAAATTCTCCAATCCAGGCTTCAGCAATAAGTGAACTGTGAACTCCCTGATGTTCAAGCTGGTTTTAGAAAAGACAGAGGAACCAGAGATCAAATTGCCAACATCCACTGGATCATGGAAAAAGTAAGAGAGTTCCAGAAAAACATCTATTTCTGCTTTATTGACTATGCCAAAGACTTTGGCTCTGTGGATCACAATAACCTGTGGAAAATTCTCAAAGAGATGGGAATATCAGACCACCTAACATGCCTCTTGAGAAATCTGTATGCAGGTCAGGAAGCAACCATTAGAACTGGACATGGAACAACAGACTGGTTCCAAATAGGAAAAGGAGTACGTCAAGGCTGTATTTTGGCACCCTGCTTATTTAACTTATATGCAGAGTACATCATGAGAAACGCTGGACTGGAAGAAGCACAAGCTGGAATCAAGATTGCTGGGAGAAATATTAATAACCTCAGATATGCAGAGGACACCACCTTTATGGCAGAAAGTGAAGAGGAGCTAAAAGGCTTCTTGATGAAAGTGAAAGAGGAGAGCGAAAAAGTTGGCTTAAAGCTCAACATTCAGAAAACGAAGATCATGGCATCCGGTCCCATCACTTCATGGGAAATAGATGGAGAAACAGTGGAAACAGTGTCAGACTTCATTTTTGGGGGGCTCCAAAATCACTGCAGATGGTGATAACAGCCATGAAATTAAAAGACGCTTACTCCTTGGAAGAAAAGTTATGACCAACCTAGAGAGTATATTCAAAAGCAGAGACATTACTTTGCTGACTAATGTCTGTCTAGTCAAGGGTATGGTTTTTCCTGTGGTCATGTATGGATGTGAGAGTTGGACTGTGAAGAAGGCTGAGTGCTGAAGAATTGATGCTTTTGAACTGTGGTGTTGGAGAAGACTCTTGAGGGTCCGTTGGACTGCAAGGAGATTCAACCAGTCCATTCTGAAGGAGATCAGCCCTGGGATTTCTTTGGAAGGAATGATGCTAAAGCTGAAACTCCAGTACTTTGGCCACCTCGTGGGAAGAGTTGACTCATTGGAAAAGACTCTGATGCTGGGAGGGATTGGGGGCAGGAGGAGAAGGGGAGGACCAAGGATGAGATGGCTGGGTGGCATCACGGACTCGATGGGCATGAGTCTGTGTGAACTCCGGGAGATGGTGATGGACAGGAAGGCCTGGCTTGCTGCAATTCATGGGGTCGCAAAGAGTCAGACACGACTGAGCAACTGAACTGAACTGAACTGATCCCCGATCTGAGACTGTAAAGAACAGATATCTCTAGAGCACCAATAAGGAAGCAGAGTTAACAATAAAAGGCATGCAAGGATTAGGATCTGGGCTTTTGCCTGTGAAAGGCATCAGCCCCCTGATCCCCACTTTATTTCTGAGCCTTATTTTTCCTTATTCTTCTGCAGCACTGCTCCCTCAGGTTGGTTCCAACAAACAGTCAATATTATTAAATACATATATACTCTTTTTCTAGTCATATAATGTGCTGAACACATTCTTATAAAATTTTACATACATGTGTGCCTTTTTAAAATAGAAAAAATTTACATAATCTATTCTACATAGCGTGTATCAGGGGTTGTATCTAAAACAGGTGAGGGACTTCCTTGGTGGTCTAGTGGTTAAGAATCTGCCTTGCAATGCAGGGGATATAAGTTTGATCCATGGTCGGGGAACTAAGATCCTACATACATGGAGCAAGCCTGTGTACCACAACTACTGAGCCCACGCGTCACAACTAGAGAGTCTGTGTGCTGCAACAAAGGATCCGCATGAACCAGTGAAGATTGTTGCGAGTGAAATTACACAAAGACAAAACACAAGACATACAAGAGACAGACAATACACACTCCGGCCAGAGGAACAGAACTGGGCAAAACTAATTGCGGTTTATTATTATAAAAGCCCCCTAGGCAGAATTCCAGACTGCATGAATAACCCTTTTCAGTACAGCGCAGGTGCATACATGTTATCATACAGCAAAGGGGAGTGAAATCCCTGTCTGCTGCAGAGTCTGTCCAAAGCCCTCTTCTCCTTCTTATCACAAGAAGGGAACGCTCCCTTGTATGCAAGGGACCGTTAATCTCAAGGCTGTGTCCGTCTCCCTGGCAGAACATCTTGTTTGCAAGCAGCACATCTCCACTTTCCCTATTATGGCTGCATTAACCCTTCATCTCCCCCTTTTTTATTTTATTTAAACCCTCGAGACATTTGTATTGATGTTCTGTAGAGCAAGGCTTGAAGCTGTAGGTGGTCAACCTCCAGCCTCGCCAGCCCCTCTCATGGCTGTGCCTGTCTTAGGTTGCCCTCCTCTGAGGATCTTACCCGTCATTGGCTATCCAGCCACCTCTTGGGGGCTAGGCGGAATCTCTCTAGATGATGGACATCTAGAACTCTTTTTATTTATATGTCTCGGTTAATCTTTTGAAGGGCTCATGTTAAATGGTACAGGTGTTATACAAAACTGAGAAGAATTCCAATCACATTTCAACACACTTCGTGTAGATGAAACAGCTAATTGATCTCCAAGCCAGGAAACGGTATGTTGAAGATTGAGCACGTCGGTAGCAAGTTGTGCATCCAAATCTCGCTGTTGTTGCTATAACAAATGAGAGTCTTTATGCCAGTCCCGAATAAAATCAGCTGTTTGAATTCCTTGGTGTAACGCAAGACCTGCTACCGCAGCTGTTGCAGTTACTGACGCGACTGCTAGAATTGAAGCAATGACCACACCAAGCATACGTTGAGATTGGTGTAGCAAAGTCTGTACAGCGGTTACTAGATGAGAAACAGCAAAAGAATCTGACCACGGCTGAGTAAGATTTATAGGTAACCATACTTCTGTCTGAGCCTTAACAATTACTAACAAGAAATTGGAGTTATAGGCTCGTCTTTCAAATTCTTCCCACCAAGACTGATTTACACATTGAGTTAGATTACAATAGTCACATGACACAGACCCCACAGTATTATTCCAGGTCCAATTCCCATATGACAATGCAAAAGGGTATTTTACACATGCCATTGCGGAATAAGATTTATTAACATGTAAATTAACATGGAATGGACCCAAAGAGTCACCACTGTCCAAAGTATAGTTTCCTGACCAGATAGTGAGATTACCAGAAACTGCCCATAGTTTCCAAATATCTCCTTGAATGTGCGGGTATCCTTGCAATTGTAATTGAGGAGGGACAAGTGCAACTTGCTGCCATTTAACTGTTTCGTTACCATTGCCCATCAAAGTGCTATTTGCACGATGCCACCTAAGAGATTTATTTGACCATTTTTCTAAGAATTGCCCATGATCTGGACTCCAATCTACAATGATGGCCCCAGAATAATTCATGACTTTAAAGGGTCGATGACCTCGGCAATGTTCCCACTCCAAAGATTCTAGAGAAGGAGCAAAAAAGTTAACAGGACATAGCGACATGTGTTTTCCATTATGAATGTCTATCAGTTCTGTCGAGGTGCTAAATCCCCTGGTGGAAACAAGCACAGTAAAAGCAGCAAAATGGTAATTATTATATTTTAACCCCATGTATTATAGGAATGATGAGAATGTTCCTTGGTGGACAGACAAAAGGGGTGTCCCCCATACATAAAGGAATACCTTCCACGGCAATGGTCAAATTACTAATATTATATTGTTGTTTATGATGAGATAGTTGTTCTATTCCCCGCAAGCTGGCGGGGGAAAGAAGGCAGTCTCATCAGTGCATACCTGCACTTCTGGCTCCCCCAGGAAACTGCTCTTACTAATGGGGGATTAAGTATATATGCCCAATATGTATGATTACTTGCCGATACACCGATTACCTGACATGTCACCACCGCCATCATGGCAAGCAAAAGATTGGTAGGATTTAGAGGTTGCCCCACCTTCATTAATGTCTTCTCTGCTTCCTGGGTCAGCCTCTTCATTTGACCCCATGCAGGAGGTGTTGCTTCCCTTGTACGGAAAGTAAAGCTTCTCTGCATAGTAAGCTCTTCGAATTTTTAAACAAAGGGATCAGCCATTGTTGATTTTGATCAATCTTGCTGGGGTCCAAAACCTGTAATTATTAACAAAAATGAAAGCATACCCTCGTCCCAAATATATTAATGATGCCGGGATACAACCTTTCTCTTTATCTTTATACCAAATAGGTGTATTCAAGACCTTCTTATCCTCTTCTTTCCCTTGAAAATGCAACTCTGCTGCTGATAGATTTCCCTTGCTCCAAACATTCAAAAAATTTAGAGTAAGTAAGGTTTTATTCAGAATGTCTTTAGGTTTCATAAATCTCTCTTGTTCTCCCTTTTTTATTTTTTCAAGATAATCACGCAAGGTACGATTAGCTCTTTCAATGATAGCTTGCCCTTGACTATTATAAGGAATACCAAAAGTATGAGTTATATGGTATTGAGATTAAAAAGTGAGCTAATTTTGCGGATTGGTAGGCAGGTGCATTATCAGTTTTCAATTCAATTGGTAATACCATTACTGCAAAACAAGATAACAAATAGGTAATAACAGCATCAGCCTTTTCGGAATGTAATGCAGTGGCCCATTGAAAATGTGTGCAAGTATCTATAGTATGATGCACACATTTTTGTTGTCCGAAAGAAGAAATGTAAATTACATCCATTTGCCATATCTGATTTGCTTGTTGTCCTCTCATGTTGACACCTGGTGGGGTAAATGGCAAAGCAAAGCATGCACATATGGAACAAGAACAAACAATATTTTGAGCTTGTTTTCGAGTAATAGCATGAGATTTTTGTAACCCTTTGGAGTTGGTATGTTGTAAGAGATGTTCTTGTTTTGCTGCTTCTATAGGATAAAGTAAGGCATCAATTGTAGCATTTCCGAATGATAAGGGTTCAGGAAGGGGAGAATGCGCACAAATGTGAGTAAAGAAAATTAACTCTGAACGCTGCAAGAGCAGTTGTTGTACTTGGTAAAACAATTTATCAATAGCTGTTTTAAGGGTCAGTGGAAGGGAGACATGGGGAAGCTGTAGGCAAGAGAGAAGAGCATATCGAGAATCTGAAACAATGTTAATAGGAAGTTGGGGAAAATCTTGCAAAACTAAATAGATAGCCCACAATTCAGCGGACTGTACAGAAGAAAATGAGTGGGGGAGAACCTTGGAACTTTCTGGGGTCCAATATCCAGCAGTATTTTTATTTGCATCTGTAAAAATAGTGGGTCCCTTAACTGGAACATCTGAAATTGGGGAATGAGATATCATAGCGTTAGTCCGGAGGAAATCAATCAATTTAGATGATGGATAATGATTAGAAAACAAACCAGGATATGAGGCAAGAGAAATTTGCCAGTTTTCATTAAATTGTAAACATCGGGATATTTGAGCAGTTGTTAACTGAGTAACAATCTGGTGTGGTTCACATCCTGACAGTTGTAAAATAGGATGGTGACCTTTTTGTATAAGGAAGGCTAATTTATCCATATATGTAGCCAATTTTTTGGAAAAACTGTTAGGTAAGAAAACCCATTCTATTAATCCTTTTTCTTGAGCAATTACACTAGATGGAGAATAAGGGGTATGAAATAAACGAAATAGATTGAGACACATGTAAGTAAGTAAAAAATCTGTCATTTAGTCGTTGCTCAACAAATTGAAGTGCCTGTAAAGCCAATGGTGTTAAGGTCCGGGGCTATCCAGAGCTGTATCTCCTTCTAAAGTAGAAAACAAATGTCGTAATTGGTAAGTAGGAATCCCAAGTACCGGGCGTAGTCAATTAATATCTCCCAATAACTTTTAAAATCATTTAAGGTTTTGAGACGGTCTCTTCTAATTTGCAACTTTTGGGGCCTTATTCTATGTTGTTCCAATATTGTCCCTAAATATGAAATAGGAAAGTCCTTTTGAATTTTTTCTGGGGCTATTTGCAAATTGTGTAGTCTTAAAGCCTCCTGTACTTTTAAAAAGAATTCATCACGTTCAGCAATACTAGGAGCTGCTAATGGGAGATCAACCATATAATGATATAGAATATAATTGGGGTATACTCGACGGAGGGATTGTACAGAGCGAGCTACGAATTCTTGGCATAAGGTAGGACTATTTATCATTCCTTGTGGTAAGACTGTCCAGTGATAATGCTTAACAGGCTGAGCATGATTAAGAACAGGAACTGTAAAAGCAAATTTATCTCTATCTTGCAATTGTAGGGGGATGGTAAAAAAACAGTCTTTAAGATCTAGCACCATTAAGGACCAATTCTGAGGAATAAGAGCTGGAGAGGGGAGTCCCAACTGTAATGCTCCCATAGGTTCAATACATTTATTAACTTCTCATAAATCAGTTAACATTCTCCATTTTCCAGATTTCTTTTTTATAACAAAAACAGGAGAATTCCAGGGGGAGGTAGAGGGCTCTATATGACTAAGTTGGAGTTGTTCTTGTACTAACTGTTCTAACACCTTAAGCTTCATTTGTGGTAATGGCCACTGCTCAACCCATTTTGGAGTATTAGTTAACCATTTTAAATGGGAGTGCTCAAGGAATCTGAGCAGTGGCTGCTAGTTTTCCGATGGAACGGTTACAGAAGCCCCCAAAGGAGAGAGAAGATCTCTTCCCCATATATTAATAGGTATATTTACAATATAAAAGGTAACAGACACTGATCTTCCATTATGGAATTGACATCGCAAGGGATGGGTACTCTTCCAGACATCTGCAATGGAGCCCAATCCCGTCAGCATTAAAGGGCTTTTTTCTTTTTCCCAATCTTGGGGTCATTGTTGAGAAGAAATGACTGAAACATCCGCCCCTGTGTTTACTAGTCCCTCAAAGTTGTCTCCTTATATAATCAAGGAGAGAACAGGGCGAGAATCTTTGATGAGCATTTCCCAAAATATATGTCGCCCAGTACTTCCAAATCCTGCTGTTCGTTCATTAGGAAGAGCCAAAAGGGGGTGATAAAGTAGGAGAAGCATTTGAGCAATATGTTCCCCAGCTAACAAAGAAAGCGTGGTAGAAGTAGAGACCATAATTAAAATTTCCCCAACATAGTCAGAGTCTATTACCCCAGGAATTATGGTTAAACCTCTCAAAGTTGCGCTGCTATGGCCTAATATCAAGCCAAAAGTGCCCTTAGGCAGTGGTCCAAATACATTTGCTTTTAATTTATAAATGCCTCCCCCTGGTGACAAAAGAACATTATCAGCTAGTGGCAAATCAGCAGCACTCTCTGAAGTAGCAGACCATAAGTCCAAAATCATCATCTGAGGTCCTTTTAATGGGGCATCAACTCGTAATGGTTGCTGGGAGGGAACAGGGTTGGGGCAGGTGGGATGGCAGGAGGGCAGGGAGGAGAAGTCCTGGTATTGTTCCTGGGCCCCAAGGACTCAGGCCCGCAGGATAGTTTCCCGGTATCGGGTTGCCCATTTTGTCTGTTTTAGATCTGCATTCATTAGTCCAATGAAACCCCTTCCCGCACCGATGGCAAAGTCCAAGAGGAGTCTTATTCTTCCCAGCAAGAGATCTGTCTTTAGGAATTGCACCTTGATCAGCTTTTAATTTCTGACACTCTCTTTTCATATGACCAGGTTTTCCACAATGGAAGCAGTTACCTCCCTTTTGTGGTCTCATAGCCTTGGCCAAGGCTGTAGCAAAGACAGCCTGATGCTCAGCTCCTCCTACTCCCAAGCAGGCTCTGATATATTCAGCTATAGATGCACCCTGTCCCTTTAAAGGTCCCAGTATACGCTTGCATTCAGGATTTGCATTTTCAAATGCTAAAGTTTATAATAATATCTCTGGAATCTCATCCCTCCCTACAGCCCGTTCCACAGCTACCCTCAATCTTGCTAGAAAATCAGTATATGGCTCATTGGGGCCTTGCATTTTGTTAACAAAGGAGGGCTGGGCATGGCCAGTAGGCACCACATGGCACCATGCTCGTGAAAAGACCTGGCAGACTTGTTGTAAGTCCTGATCAGAGTACTGAGCCTGTTCTCTTAAAGCCCGATAAGGGCCCTTTCCCATTAGCTTGTCCTCGAGAGGACCAGGGGGATTCTGTCCCTCATTAATCCGAGCCTGCTTTCTAGCTTCTTCTTCCCATCAACTATGAAGTTGCAACCATTGAGAACCCTCCAAGACAGCTTGGGCAATAGATTCCCAATCTAACGGAATGATCAGTTTGCCTTTTCCCAATGATTCCAGCATAGCCAAAACAAAGGGAGATTGAGGACCGTATTGTGCTACTGCAGCTTTAAGATCTTTAAAAAATTTATATTCCAAAGGAGTGTATTGAACATTTATCACATTGCCATTTTGCTGCCTCTGGATTGGAAATAATTGTGGAGGATCGATAAACCCACCAGGGGGAGCAGGCAAGTCATTATCATGAAGCATAGACAAAGGAAAGGAGAACCGACAATGTTCCCTGCCCACATCAGGCCGATTAACCGCAGTGGGGAAAAGAGAAGCACAAGGAGGATCAGGTGTAGATTTTTTCTCCTCCTTATGGGATTTCCACCATTCCTGGAATAGATGCGTCATTTCTTTAATCTCTTTGCCCTCCTCTGACAAAACCGAAGAAGCCTCTGAATCTGATTCTGAACTATCAGATGTTTCACCATTTACAGGAGGAGGCTCATTTGTATCCTTGCCTTCAGGCGATGCAGAAACCCCACTAGCGTTTGACACATCCTCATAAATTATTTCTCCCCTCCTTGAAGCATTAGATTTAGTTTCATTATCAGTAGAGAGCAAGGTCAAAGCCTGTGTTATAGCACTACACAAAGTCCATAACTTCAAAGGGATCACATTATCCTTCTGAGGTTGCTTTCTCAATTCCTTTTGAATTATTTTCCATTCCTTCAAGTTTAACTGTAACTTAGTCTGATATTGAAACTAATGACAATATTGCTCCACCAAGTGAAAGAGCTCACTCAATCACGAGTCGAGGCTTTAACGTCTATGGAGTGGAGAAGTCCTTTGACTATCTCCATGTATTGTGTCCGTAATGATGATGAGGAATTCCCCATGATTTTCTGAAAGTTCCCATTCTAGGGTGAGGAATTCCCCATGATTTTCCCGAAAGTTCCCCTGCTATGGATTTAAAATCCCCCCGGGGTTATTCACCCTTTCGCTTTCACTCGTGCCCCACGTTGGGCGCCAGATGTTGCGAGCGAAATTACACAAAGACAAAACACGAGACATACAAGAAACAGACAATACACACTCCAGCCGGAGGAACAGAACTGCGCAAAACTAATTGCGGTTTATTATTATAAAAGCCCCCTAGGCAGAATTCCAGACTGCATGAATAAGCCTTTTCAGTACAGTGCAGGTGCATACATGTTATTGTACAGCAAAGGGGAGTGAAATCGCTGTCTGCTGCAGAGTCTGTCCAAAGCCCTCTTCTCCTTCTTATCACAAGAGGGGAATGCTCCCTCGTATGCAAGGGACCATTAATCTCAAGGCTGTGTCCGTTTCCTTGGCAGAACATCTTGTTTGCAAGCAGCACATCTCCACTTTCCCTATTATGGCTGCATTAACCCTTCAGAAGATCTTGAGTGCAACAACTAAGACCCAATACGGACAAATAAATAAAATAAAACAAGTAAGTGATAGTTAGCACTTCTCACTGCAATCACTTTATTTAAGGGCTTCCCTTGTGTTTCAGCTGGTAAAGAATCCACCTGCAATGTGGGAGACCTGGGTTCAATCCCTGAATCGGGAAGATCATGTGGAGCAGGGAAAGGTTACTCACTCCAGTATTCTGGCCTGGAAAATTCCATAGACTGTATAGTCCATGGGTTCACAAAGAGTCAGACACGACTGAGCAACTTTCACTTTGCCAACTGCTTTACTTTTACTTTACTCAAATAATGTTTGATTTGCTGTGATGTTTGTATTCTAAGGAAATGTTCTACATTTAATATTATCAGTTCTTATGATTTCTGACAGATGAAGAAAATTCTCATTTATTATGCTTATTCAGTTCAGTTCAGTTGCTCAGTCATGTCTGACTCTTTGTGACCCATGAATCACAGCACGTCAGGCCTCCCTGTCCATCACCAACTCCTGGAGTTCACCCAAACCCATGTCATTGAGTCGGTGATACCATCCAGGCATCTCACCCTCTGTGGTCCCCTTCTCCTCCTGCCCCCAATCCCTCCCAGCAACAGGGTCTTTTCCAATGAGTCAACTCTTCGCATGAGGTGGCCAAGGTACAGGAGTTTCAGCTTTAGCATCAGTCCTTCCAAAGAAATCCCAGGGCTGATCTCCTTCAGAATGAACTAGTTGGATCTCCTTGCAATCCAAGGGACTCTCAAGAGTCTTCTCCAACTTCACAGTTCAAAAGCATCAGTTCTTTGGTGCTCAGCCTTCTTCACAGTCCAACTCTCACATCCACACGTGACTGCTGGAAAAACAATAGCCTTGACCAGATGGACATTTGTTGGCAAAGTAATGCCTCTGCCTTTTAATATGCTATCTAGGTTGGTCATAACTTTCCTTCCAAGGAATCAGCGTCTTTTAATTTCATGGCTGCAGTCACCATCTGCAGTGATTTTGGAGCCCCCCAAAATAGAGTCTGACACTGTTTCCACTGTTTCCCCATCTATTTCCTATGAAGTGGTGGGACCAGATGCCATGATCTTCGTTTTCTGAATGTTGGGCTTTAAGCCAACTTTTCCACTCGCCTCTTTCACTTTCATCAAGAGGCTTTTTAGTTTCTCTTTACTTTCTACCATAAGGGTGGTGTCATCTGCATATCAGAGGTTATTGATATTTCGCCCAGCAATCTTGATTCCAGCTTGTGCTTCTTCCAGTCCAGCGTTTCTCATGATGTACTCTGCATATAAGTTAAATAAGCAGGGTGACAATATACAGCCTTGACATATTCCTTTTCCTATTTGGAACCAGTCTGTTGTTCCATGTCCAGTTCTAACTGTTGTTTCCTGACCTACATTTAAATTTCTCAAGAGGCAGGTCAGGTGGTCTGGTATTCCCATCTCTTTCAGAATTTTCCACAGTTTACTGTGTTCCATACAGTCAAAGGCTTTGGCATAGTCAATAAGGCAGAAATTGATGTTTTTCTGGAACTCGCTTGCTTTTTCCATGATCCAGCAGATGTTGGCAATTTGATCTCTGGTTCCTCTGCCTTTTCTAAAACCAGACTGAACATCTGGAAGTTCACGGTTCACGTATTGCTGAAGTGCGGCTTGGAGAATTTTGAAGATTACTTTACTAGCATGTGAGATGAGTGCAATTGTGCAGTAGTTTGAGCATTCTTTGGCATTGCCTTTCTTTGGGATTGGAATGAAAACTGACCTTTTCCAGTCCTGTGGCCACTGCTGAGTTTTCCAAACTTGCTGGTATATTGTGTGCAGCACTTTCACAGCATCATCTTTCAGGATTTGAAATAGCTCCACTGGAATTCCATCACCTCCACTAGCTTTGTTCATAGTAATGCTTTCTAAGGCCCACTTGACTTCACATTCCAGGATGTCTGGCTCTAGGTGAGTGATCACACCATCATGAATATCTGAGTTGTGGAGCTCTTTTTTGTACAGTTCTCCTGTGTATTCTTGCCACCTCTTAGTATCTTCTGCTTCTGTTAGGTCCAGACCATTTCTGTCCTTTATCGGGCCCATCTTTGCATGAAATTTTCCCTTGGTATCTCTAATTTTCTTGAAGAGATCTCTAGTCTTTCCCATTCTGTTGTTTTCCTCTATTTCTTTGCATTGATCGCTGAAGAAGGCTTTCTTATCTCTTCTTGCTATTCTTTGGAACTGTGCATTCAGATGCTTATATCTTTCCTTTTCTCCTTTGTTTTTCACTTCTCTTCCTTTCACAGCCATTTGTAAGGCCTCCTCAGATAGTCATTTTGCTTTTTTGCATTTCTTTTCCATGTGGATGGTCTTTATCTCTGTCTGCTGTACAATGTCATGATCCTCCGTCCATAGTTCATCATGCACTCTGTCTATCAGATCTAGTCCCTTATCTATTTCTCACTTCCACTGTATAATCATAAGGGATTTGATTTAGGTCATACCTGAATGGTCTTGGGGTTTTCCCTACTTTCTTCAATTTAATTCTGAATTTGGCAATAAGGAGTTCATGATCTGAGCCACAGTCAGCACCAGAATGTACTCCAGTCAGCCACAGTCAGCTGACAGAATGTGGTCCACTAGAGAAGGGAATGGCAAACCACTTCAGTATTCTTGCCTTGAGAACCCCATGAACAGTATGAAAAGGCAAAGTGATAGGATACTGAAAGAGGAACTCACAAGCTTGGTAAGTGCCCAATATGCTACTGGAGATCAGTGGAGAAATAAATCCAGAAATAATGAAAGGATGGAGCCAAAGCAAAAGACAATACCCAGTTGTGGATGTGATTGGTGATAGAAACAAGGTCCAATGCTGTAAAGAGCAATATTGCATAGGAACCTGGAATTGTAGGTCCATGAATCAAGGCAAATTTTAAGCGGTCAAACAAGAGATGGCAAGAGTGAACGTCGACATTCTAGGAATCAACGAACTAAAATGGATTGGAATGGGTGAATTTAACTCAGATGACCATTATATCTACTACTGTGGGCAGGAATCCCTTAGAAGAAATGGAGTAGCCATCATGGTCAACAAAAGAGTCCGAAATGCAGTACTTGGATGCAATCTCAAAAACAACAGAATGATCTCTGTTCGTCTCCAAGGCAATTCTTTCAATATCACGGTAATCCAAGCCCATGCCCCAACCAGTAATGCTGAAGAAGCTGCAGTTGAATGGTTCTATGAAGACCTACAAGACCTTTTAGAACAAACACACAAAATAGATGTCCTTTTCATTATAGGGGACTGGAATGCAAAAGTAGGAAGTCAAGAAACACCTGGAGTAACAGGCAAATTTGGCCTTGGAATACGGAATGAAGCAGGGCAAAGGCTAATAGAGTTTCGCCAAGAGAACGCACTGGTCATAGCAAACATCCTCTTCCAACAACACAAGAGAAGACTCTACACATGGACATCACCAGAAGGTCAACACCAAAATCAGATTGATTATATTCTTTACAGCCAAAGATGGAGAAGCTCTATACAGTCAGCAAGATCAAGACTGTGAGCTGACTGTGGCTCAGATCATGAACCTCCTTATTGCCAAATTCAGACTTTAATTATGCTTATTAAATTCTTGGATAACCTGAATATGAGTACTGTCACACCAAAACTGTATCATCTATATGTTTTTAACAATTTTGTGAGATATTTTATCTTATTTCCACATAGTTTCTATTTTATAGCATTAATAATTATAGTATATTTTTAAATCACAGTTCAGTTTCAAATGTATAACTCTGCTGTTGATATGCATTTAATTTTGTTCATGTTTGTTTAGAGCATGTGATAAATGCTGTCAAACTTTCCAGGTTGCCCTAGTGATTAAGAACTTGCCTGCCAGTGCAGCAGATGTAAGAGACGTGGCCTTATTACCTGGACTGGGAAGATCCCCCGGAGAAGGGAATAGCAGCCCATTCCAGTATCCTTACCTGGAGAATCACATGGACAGAGGAGTGTGATGGGCTACAGTTCATAGGGTCACAAAGAATTGGACACAACTGAAGCAACTTAGCACGCACACAAGGAATCCATATATACCCATGCACACACAACTGTTAAAACTAAGAAACAAACACACCAGGATTGCATGATACAAGATCAATATGCAAAAATTCAATTGTGCTAGGGCTTCTGATGTGGCTCAGTGGTGGAGAATTCATCTGCCAATGCAGAAGACGTGGGTTCCATCCCTGGATCAGGAAGATCCCTGGAGAAGGAAATGTCAGCCCACTCCAGTATTCTTGCCTGGAAATTCCTATGGACAGAGGAGCCTGGTGGGATGGGAAAGGGTCGGACATGACTGAATGACTAAGCACGCAAACTTTGTAATCTTATTAATCTTGTCAGTTTTTCCCCATTCTCAATGACTTTGATATAGAAATAAAATATAGACATCTTGGAAGCTGAAAGTTCTTGTACTCTTTTTGTGTGTGTGTGTGTGTGTTATTATTTGGAAGAATTTTTTTGTAATGGTCTCTAAAATTTATTATTTGTAACTTGAGGTAGATAATTATCAACCAGAGCTTCCTTTGGATATTCACATTATATGGATTTGTATGTACCTGCATTCACACTGGGTTTAATAGAGTCTTTGGGTTTTTTCTCTTCCAACTTAAATGAAAATTTATCAGTTGTTATTGATATGGAGAAAGACAGCAAGTGCATACTGTGTCTAATCAGTGACATCTCAGAAATACCTTCTTTTGAAACTGGTAACTTTAAGTTCTCCTCCTTTTTCCACCTGTATTTCACTTACTTCCTCCAAAAATTTGTGCAATTATACAACATTTCTTTCATTTTCTCTAATGGAGCTCTATTTTCTTATACTGATAACTTTTAAAAAATTCTCTTTTGACATCTGGGAAGAAGTTATGAATAACAATATCTTACAATTTGAAACATTTAAAAATAATGGGTTTGGGGAAAATATAGCTATACAATGTAGAAATCTGGCAGATAATACCTTAACTAACAGATCAAAGTTAACATTCTAGCAATGAGTGTAAAGGAATAAAATTCACCATCTCAAATTGCCTCTTTGGCATTTGGATTATTTAGAGATATAAATGATCAAAAACCAAAAGACTCAAGAAGAAATTTTGACCTTCTCCCTAACTGCCTAAAAGAATGTAGATGGAGAACTTATTCTATGAAAGGAATTATCACCACAGATAACGTCAGTACAAACTAAGTATGGTAGACAGGGAGGAACCTTGTAAAGTCTATCAAAATTCCTCTCCATGTTTCATTGTCTCTGTTGACCAAATGTTTGCTTTATCATCTCCCTGTGAGTTGCCTTCCTCCTGTTTGAAGCCCCAAACCTCTACCCATAGCATCCATTTTTGTCTTTAGCTGAAGGTGGTATTTAAGGTGAGGGCTTCTGCCATACTGGTAAGTTACTCAGTTCTCCTGGGTCTCTCCCATGTATCAGTTCAGTTCAGTCGCTCAGTTGTGTCCAACTCTTTGCGACCCCAGGGACTGTGGAACATCAGGCTTCCCTGTCCATCACCAGCTCCCAGAGTTTACTCAAACCCATGTCCATTGAGACAGTGATGCCATCCAACTATCTCATCCTCTGTTGTCCCCTTCTCCTGCCTTCAATCTTTCCCAAATTCAGGGGCTTTTCAAATGACTCAGTTCTTTGCATCAGGTGGCCAAAGTACTGGCCACCTTCAGCATCAGTCCTTCCAATGAATATTCAGGACTGATTTCCTTTAGGATGGACTGGTTGGAACTCCTTGTTGTCCAAGGGACTCTCAAGAGTCTTCTCCAACACCACAGTTCAAAAGCATCAATTCTTCGGCACTCAGCTTTCTTCACGGTCCAACTCTCACATGCATACATGACTACTGGAAAAACCATAGCTTTGACTAGATGGTTGTTTGTTGGCAAAGTAATGCCTCTGCTTTTCAATATGCTATCTAGGTTGGTCATAACTTTTCTTCCAAGGAGCAAGCATCTTTTAATTTCATGGCTGCAGTCACCATCTGCAGGGGTTTTGGAGCCCAGAAAAATAAAGTCTGTCACTGTTTCCATTGTTTTCCCATCCATTTGCCATGAAGTGATGGGACCAGATGCCATGATCTTAGTTTTCTGAATGTTGAGTTTTAAGCCAGCTTTTTCACTCGCCTCTTTCACTTTCATCAAGTGGCTCTTTAGTTTTTCTTTGCTTTCTGCCATAAGGGTAGTGTCATCTGCATATCTGAGGTTATTGATATTTCTCCTGGCAATCTTGATTCCAGCTTATGCTGCATCCAGTCCAGCATTTCTCATGATATACTCTGCATATAAGTTAAATAAGCAGGGTGACAATATACCGCCTTGACATACTCCTTTCCTGATTTAGAACTAGTCTGTTGTTCCATGTCCAGTTCTAACTGTTTCTTCTTGACCTGCATACAGATTTATCAGGAGGCAGGTCAGGTGGTCTGGTATTCCCATCTCTTGAAGAATTTTCTACAATTTGTTGAGATCCACACAGTCAAAGGCTTTGGCATAGCCAATAAAGCAGAAGTAGATATTTTTCTGGAACTCTCTTGATTTTTGGATGATTGAACAGATGTTGGTAATTTGATCTCTTGTTCCTCTCCCTTGTATACATGTTGTTAAACTCTTGTTTGATTTTCTCCTGTTAGTCTGCCTCCTGTCAATTTAATTCTTAGATCAGCCAGAAGAACCTAGAATAGTAGAGAAAATTTTCTTCCTCCCCGAGATGAGACATGACATCATCATGTGCCTGCTGACATCATGAACTGAGAAAGAGTCAGTATCACTTGGAGACAGGAGATATCTTGGCCCCAGACTGAGCAGCTGGAACTTGTCCCCTGTGTTCTCTTGAGATAAAGATAATGGCAGGAGCAGAACTCTGCTTGCGTAAAAGGTAAGAAGGACACATTGGGGGGAGGGGGTGGATCAAGGAGGCCTCCCAAACCCCACATGCAAAGAAATACTCCTTAGGGGTCAAGGAAGGAAGGGAGAACCAGCCTATAATAGGTCCTGCCAGCCTCACAGAAAACCTTATACTGAAATTCATCTTGGCTAAAAGATGTGTGTGCACATCAGGAAGGACCCTGAGTCAGGCCAAATGTGGACAGCCAGCAAGATGAATAAGAACCTAAAAAACTGGCTCCGTATAAACAATTTAAGTCAACCCGAAAGCATATGGCTCACTCCAAGCCTGCTCATGTCTTCTTCCACGGGTACTTTGCTTTTGATAAGTGCTTTACCCACTTCACTATCTCCATTTCTTTGCTGAATTCTTTCTTCAAAGAAGGCAAGGATTGAGATCCAGATTCAAGTCTTCTGGGCCTCATGTTCTAGTGGCTGGGTTTTGGTGCTGTTATCACTGCAGCCTGGGTTCAATTCCAGGCCAGGGAACTAAGATCCTTTTCAAGTTGCTGCACTCTGTAGGCCCCATGAGATCAACTTCTGTGGTTTTCTTAACAAAAATCTTAACCTGAATTTATCATGAGGACAGATCAGATAATGCTGTGTGTCATTTTCCAAGATGAATTTTGCAATACCAGATGGTGTTCTATAACTCATTTCAGTCCAGATACTAATAACCTGGAATTAGTACAGATATGGTGAAATGGGATTCCAAGTTCATATTCTTGGAGCCAAAGAATGAGCTTCATGAATGCACAAACGGTCACAATAGAAGTAAATAGGATTTTAGAGAAAATGAAAGTACAAAGGCTCTTAGCATAGATACTGAAAGGGTGTAAAGTGTCCCCCAAAAGGCAGGACTTATAGCAGTTTATATCCTTACTAGTATTGATCTGTACATTTTTGGTTGGCTTCTGTCCTTAAAATATGTCATTTCTAACCAATCAGTTTAAAGGTCACAATGTTTAATTTAACATCTTTATGGCTCCTCTTGATCTTCAGATTAAGTCACCACCCTTTTTCATGCCCCCTGGCCATTTTACAATGGACCAGACGTATGAAATAAAGATTAATGATTACTAGTTGTTTTTCCCTCTAGCATATGGAACAGAAGTTAATTACTGCCCTTTCCAGGATCTGAGTGCTGATAATTTATCAGGCTAAGGACACATTCCAGGAACTCAGGACAAAGGGTATAGTTCAAGGTTAATGGAGCGAGATGTTTATTGAAAATAAGACTGTGGTCTCAGAGTTCTACACTTTCTAACAATTTCTACCTCATTGGAAGTTATGGGACACAGTCCCACAAGACTGCCCCTACTTCAGATACCAGCTGCAATTCTTGGGCGTCCTCAAAGCACAAAATTTCTCCCTATCCAATCACAGATTTGGGAGTTCCCACAACTATGCTCAGTTTTGAAGGTTCTCTAAAATAGCTCACAGACCTCAGAAAACTGCTATATGTACAGCTACAGTTTTATTAGAAAGGATACAACTCAGAAACAGCCAAATGGAAGAGTTGTATAGGACTAGTGTTGAGGAGGGACTAGGGTGCACAGAGCTTTCACATTTCCTCCTGGTAGCTATCCTCCCAGCACACTGAAGTGTTCACCAACCCAGAAGCTTGCAGAACCTTGTTGTTCAAGAGCTTCTATCAAGTCTTCATTACCTAGATGTGGTTAATTATGCGAACTAAAAGTTGAAGTTGTCATTCACCATCTGCTTCTACAGGAATGAAGTCACTAGCTACTGCAGCCACTGATCTCCAACACACCCTGAAAGTTCAGGGCAGAGATCAGAAATGAGGCACTCTGTTCTGGGAAAAACTGGCAGAACAGACTTTCAGATATTTGGACATTTTTAGAAGATTTTATGAGCCTGTTTTCTTGCATCTTTTCATATCTGGAAGAACACTAAAATCATTAACATAGAAATCTCCTGGTGACTAGCAGCAACCTTCTTGTGACTAGAAGCAACCTTCTGCCAAAATGTGTGCTTGATTGTGTATATCTTGCCTTCATTAAAATCACATATATATTACCCACCACCTCTCTGGAGCAGTTCCCCAGAGCTATCTGAGAGGTTGTCTCCCAGGCTATAGCCCTTATTAGGTCCCAAAGAAAACTTAAATCACAACTCTCACAATGTGCATTTTTTTCAGTTAACAAACATTGGTTTTTGGTGATTAAACTCAATCTCAAATGCCTCTTTACAGAGGCTGAATGTTCTATACTTCTAATCAGATGGGTTTTTTTTTTGGCAATAAGTATCTATCCAGATGCTAGCTAGAGTCAGGAGTAACCTTATTAGCATAACAGACACTTCTATCACTCAGGAAATCTCAAGGGTTTTAGGAGCTCAATGTCAGGAAAAAGGGACAAAGACTGAATATGTTTTCTAATCAAAATATAGATGATTTACAGTGTTGTGTTAGTTTTTGGTATGCAGCAAAACGATTCACACATATATATGTGTGTGTGTATATGAAAGAAATTAATCCTTTGCCTGTCACATCATTTGCAAATATTTTCTCCTCTTCTGTAGATTGTCTACTCATTATGTTTATGTCTTCATTTTGTCTTTGCTGTGCAAAAGCTTTTAAGTTTTATTAGATACCATTTGTTTATTTTCTCTTTTAGTCCCATTACTGTAGGAGATGAAGCCCCCCCTCCCCCACCAAAAAAAAAAAAAGAAAAAAAATTGCTGTGATTGATGTCAAAAGTCTTCTGCCTAAGTTTTCCTCTAGAAGTTTTATTGTATCTGGGGTCATAGTTAGGCCTTTAATCCATTGAGTTTATTTTTGTTTATGGTATTAGAAGATATCCTAATTTCATTCTTTTACATGTAGTTGTACATTTTTCTCAGCACCACTTATTGAAGAGACTGTCTTTTCTCCATTATATATTGTCTCCTTTATTTTGGTTAATTAATCATTAGTACATGGGTTTATTTCTAAGACCAAACATAATGTTTTGTCATACCATAACCCCAAACTGTGGGACGTTTCACAAAATAACTTGCCAGTACTCTTCAAAAGTGCCAAAGCCATGAAAGCAACAACAATAAAACAAAACAGAACAAAACAAACAAGACCAAATTGCCCTAGACTAGAAAAGACTGAGAGGCCATGGTAACTAAATGCAATGTGGGACCTCGGACTGGATTCTGAACCAGAAAAAGACATTAACTGGACAATTGGTAATATTTGAATAAGATCTTTAGATTAGTTAATATTATTGTTTATCAAAGTTAGTTTCCTGGTTTTGATCACTGTATGATGGTTACATGGTTCACATTAGGGAAAAGTGAGTGAAGTATATACAGAGAATGTCTTATACCATTTTTGCCACTTCTTTGTAAGTCTGATACTATTTTAACATAAAAATAAATGTAAAATAGTGTGCATGCTATACACTCTACATGTTAATAGCAGTTATTTTTATCCTGATGAAATTTCCATAATATTAAGGAAATTCTTCCTATAAAATATATAGTGTGTAATCATTTAGTGATTTCTAATTTATGTCTATGAAATGCTGCTTTGTGAACTTTTAGTGTTAAATGAATATTAGTTATTATTACATAGTGATTCACTTCATAATGAAAGAACTTAAGAGATTTAAATTAGAAGCTCAATACCTTTCTAGTACGACAAACACAAAGCTAATGATATCAATTACAATATGAAATTAGAGCCAGTGCTCTGGTAACAATAGTGAATTTTATTTTTACTTTTATTATGCTCCCAGTCAACATATTATTTAGTGAAGTATATTTAAAATGGATTCTGTAAACAATTCAAACAATTTTAGCCTTACTTTTTTCTTCAGGGGACTTCTCTCATAGCTCAGTTGGTAAAGAATCTGCCTGCAATGCAGGAAACCCTGGTTCGATTCCTGGGTCAGGAAGATACACTGGAGAAGGGATAGGCTACCCACTCTAGTATTCTTGGGCTTCCCTTGTGGATCAGCTGGTAAAGAATCTGCCTGCAAGGTGGGAGACATGAGTTCAAACCCTGGGTTGGAAAGATCCCCTAGAGAAGGGAAAGGCTACTCACTCCAGTATTCTGGCCTGGAGAATTCCAAGGACTGCATAGTCCATGGGATTGAAAAGAGTACATGACTGAGCAACTTTTACTTTCACTTTCTTTGCATTATGAATAGGAATTGCTCAAAGATCAAAGAAATACTCTTTTTAATCAATTATACTCATTATACCTATATGTTATATTTCTGCCATGGCAAATGTAAATCATCACTTTCAGGCTATCTACTTTATAATTATTTTTCCAATGCCATTTTCCAATCATCAGCTGTATGTAGTTTTCTACAAGGGTAAGCTGGTCTTTTAAATGAGTTTCCAGTGGTCCCTGCTAAGTCACTTCAGTTGTGTCCAACTCTGCGCAATGTTATGGACTATAGCCTGCCAGGCTCCTCTGTCCATGGGATTCTCCAGGCAAAATACTGGAGTGGATTGCCATTCCCTTCTCCAGGGGATCTTCCCGACCCAGGGATCGAATCAGTGTCTTATATCTGACCTGCACTGGCAGGCGGGTTCTTCACCACTAGCGCCACCTGGGAAGACATTTGACACTAGTTTTTTGGAGGACAGCATTTGTGTGAGTCAGATTGGGTGAGGCAACAAACTAGACTGAGAAACTGAGGATGATGGGGTTTCTGAGGATGAACGTTGACTAGAAAGTGCTGGACACTGAAGTTAAGGGTTAATGTAACTGGAAGTCTGGAGTTTGTCTTCAGAGCAGCCAAGAGAGGTTTATGGCAGAGATTTCCGTGACAACTGCCAGAAGTCCTCTATCTTTTTGTGCAAAAACAGCTCAAATGGGTTTGCTTTTTCTCACACTCACAGGCTATGCTCTGGAATCGGAGTCCTCTTTGATTACAATTTTTCATGGGTAACATGCTTCCTTCCAGTGTGGCCAGTGTCCTTGGGAAGCCAGGTCCATGGCAGTGCCTGGGCTGGGGAGCCAGACCATTCAAAGGACTCTGTTTGTATGGGGTTACATTACTACTGGCAAAAATAATGTGAGATACCTATATTCAGACATTTAATAAAGGCCACGAGGGAACCATGAGGTGAGAATAACCTAAATTCACAGCTGCAATAGAAGGGGAAGGGCTGGATTATGGTCTAATAGCACCTCAGTTCAGTTCAGTTCAGTTGCTCACTCGTGTCTGACTCTTTGCGACCCCATGAATCACAGCATGCCAGGCCTCCCTGTACACACCATCTCCCAGCGTTCACTCAGACTCACGTCCATCGAGTCCGTGATGCCATCCAGCCATCTCATACTCGGTCGTCCCCTACTTCTCCTGCCCCCAATCCCTCCCAGCATCAGAGTCTTTTCCAGTGAGTCAACTCTTTGCATGAGGTGGCCAAAGTACTGTAGCTTCACCTTTAGCATCATTCCTTCCAAAGAAATCCCAGGGTTGATCTCCTTCAGAATGGACTGGTTGGATCTCCTTGCAGTCCGAGGGACCCTCAAGAGTTTTCTCCAACATCGCAGTTCAAAAGCATCAATTCTTTGGCGCTCAGCTCTCTTCACAGTCCAACTCTCCCATCCATACATGACCACAGGAAAAACCATACCCTTGCCTAGACGGACATTAGTCGGCAAAGTAATATCTCTGCTTTTGAATATACTATCTAGGTTGGTCATAACTTTCTTCCAAGGAGTAAGAGTCTTTTAATTTCATGGCTGCAGTCACCATCTGCAGTGATTTTGGAGCCCCCCAAAATAGAGTCTGACACTGTTTCCACTGTTTCCCCATCTATTTCCCATGAAGTGATGGGACCGGATGCCATGATCTTCGTTTTCTGAATGTTGAGCTTTAAGCCAACTTTTTCACTCTCCTCTTTCACTTTCATCAAGAAGCTTTTTAGCTCCTCTTCACCTTCTGCCATAAGGGTGGTGTCATCTGCACATCTGAGGTTATTGATATTTTTCCTGGCAATCTTGATTCCAGCTTGTGTTCTTCCAGTCCAGCGTTTCTCATGATGTACTCTGCATATAAGTTAAATAAGCAGGGTGACAATATACAGCCTTGACGTACTCCTTTTCCTATTTGGAACCAGTCTGTTGTTCCATGTCCAGTTCTAACTGTTGCTTCCTGACCTGCATACAGATTTCTCAAGAGGCAGGTCAGGTGTTCTGGTATTCCCAACTCTTTCAGAATTTTCCACAGTGTATTGTGATCCACACAGTCAAAGGCTTTGGCATAGTCAATAAAGCAGAAATAGATGTTTTTCTGGAACTCTCTTGCTTTTTCGATGATCCAGCAGATGTTGGCAATTTGATCTCTGGTTCCTCTGCCTTTTCTAAAACCAGCTTGAACATCAGAGAGTTCACGGTTCACTTATTGCTGAAGCCTGGCTTGGAGAATTTTGAGCATTACTTTACTAGCATGTGAGATGAGTGCAATTGTGCGGTAGTTTGAGCATTCTTTGGCATTGCCTTTTTTTTGGAATTGGAATGAAAACTGACTTTTTCCAGTCCTATGGCCACTGCTGAGTTTTCCAAATTTGCTGGCATACTGAGTGCAGCACTTTCACAGCATCATCTTTCAGGATTTGAAATAGCTCAACTGAAATTCCATCACCTCCACTAGCTTTGTTCATAGTGATGCTTTCTAAGGCCCACTTGACTTCACATTCCGAGATGTCTGGCTCTAGATGAGTGATCAGACCATCATGATTATCTGGGTCGTGAAGATCTTTTTTGTACAGTTTTTCCGTGTATTCTGCCACCTCTTCTTAATATCTTCTGCTTCTGTTAGGTCCATACAATTTCTGTGCTTTATCGAGCCCATCTTTGCATGAAATGTCCCCTGGGTATCTCTAATTTTCTTGAAGAGATCTCTAGTCTTTCCCATTCTGTTCTTTTCCTCTATTTCTTTGCACTGATCACTGAAGAAGGCTTTCTTATCTCTTCTTGCTATTCTTTGGGACTCTGCATTCAGAAGCTTATACCTTTCCTTTTCTCCTTTGCTTTTTGCTTCTCTTCTTTTCACAGCTATTTGTAAGTCCTCCCCAGACAGCCATTTTGCTTTTTTGCATTTCTTTTCCATGGGGATGGTCTTGATCCCTGTCTCCTGCACAATGTCATGAACCTCATTCCACAGTTCATCAGGCACTCTATCTATCAGATCTAGTCCCTTATCTATTTCTCACTTCCACTGTATAATCATAAGGGATTTGATTTAGGTCATACCTGAATGGTCTAGCGGTTTTCCCTGCTTTCTTCAATTTCAGTCTGAATTTGGCAATAAGTTCATGATCTGAGCCACAGTCAGCTCCTGGTCTTGTTTTTGTTGTCTGTATAGAGCTTCTCCATCTTTGGCTGCATAGAATATAATCAATCTGATTTTGGTGTTGACCATCTGGTGATGTCCATGTGTCGAGTCTTCTCTTGTGTTGTTGGAAGAGGGTGTTTGCTATGACCAGTGCATTTTCTTGGCAATACTCTATTAGCCTTTGCCCTACTTCATTCTGCATTCCAAAGCCAAATTTGCTCATTACTCCAGGTGTTTCTTAACTTCCTACTTTTGCATTCCAGTCCCCTATAATGAAAAGGACATCTATTTTGGGTGTTTGTTCTAAAAGTTCTTGTAGGTCTTCATATAACCGTTCAACTTCAGTTTCTTCAGCATTACTGGTTGGGGCATAGACTTGGATAACTGTGATATTGAATGGTTTGCCTTGGAGACGAACAGAGATCATTCTGTCATTTTTGAGATTGCATCCAAGTACTGCATTTCGGACTCTTTTGTTGACCATGATGTTGACTCTTTTGCTACTCCATTTCTTCTGAGGGATTCTTGCCCGCAGTAGTAGATATAATGGTCATCTGAGTTAAATTCACCCATTCCAGTCCATTTTAGTTCGTTGATTCCTAGAATGTCGACGTTCACTCTTGCCATCTCTTGTTTGACCACTTCCAATTTGCCTTGATTCATGGACCTGACATTCCAGGTTCCTATGCAATATTGCTCTTTACAGCATCAGACCTTGCTTCGGTCACCAGTCACATCCACATCTGGATATTGTTTTTGCTTTGGCTCCATCCCTTCATTATTTCTGGATTTATTTCTCCACTGATCTCCAGTAGCATATTGGGCACCTAATGACCTGGGGAGTTCCTCTTTTGGTATCCTATCATTTTGCCTTTTCATACTGTTCATGGGGTTCTCAAGGCAAGAATACTGAAGTGGCTTGCCATTCCCTTCTCCATGGACCACATTCTGTCAGATCTCTCCACCATGATCCATCCGTTTTGGGTTGCACCCCAGGCATGGCTTGGTTTCATTGAGTTAGACAAGGCTGTGGTCCTATTGTGATTAGATTGACTAGTTTGCTGTGAGTTTTCAGTGTGTCTGCCCTCTGATGCCCTCTTGCAACATCTACCATCTTACCTGAAACAGTGCAAATATCCATCCTTAATAGAAAGTGAAAGTGTTAGGCACTCAGTTGTGTCTGATTCTTTGTGACCCCATCAACTATAACCTCCCAGGGTCGTCTGTCCATGGAATTCTCTAGGCAAGAATGCTGGAGTGGGTTGCCATTCTCTTCTCCAGGGGATCTTCCTGACCCAGGAATTGAACCCAGGTTTCCTGCATTGCAGGCAGATTCTTTACCATCTGAGCCACCAAGAAAGCTCTGTATTTACATACAATAGAACACTATATAGTAATGAAAGTGAACTTTATATACGGGCAAGTTTAAGACTAAGGCAGCATCATGAAAACTGTTCATTGAGAAAGAGCATTGAGAAAATTGATTTTAAAAAATTATAAAATTCCAAAATTTTTAAAAATTTTAATTGGAGAACTGCTTTGCAATGTTGTATTGGTTTCTGCCATACAACAAAGCAAATCAGCTGTAACTATATATATATATATATATATATATATATATATATATATATATACACACACACACACATATATATCCCCACCACCCCCCAAGTTCCATGTTTATACACTCTGAAAAGTTTGAGACTACACATAATTTTTATATACACATAAGCTCCATAAGTAGATTAGAAACTTCTTGAGGACAGACAAGGAATATTATACTCATTTAATTTCCCTCTTCAATGCAAAGCATGTGGATAAAGGAATAGGAATGAAGTAATGGATGAAAAAATAAATGTAAAAGTGGTAGAAATGTTCCATTTTCTCCTGGTCATTGTCATCTGCAATTGTCCTGGTCTAGTAGGGTCTTTTTAGTTTGTCTGGATAATGTCTAGTATGCATATCAAAAGCCAGAGTGAGGTGAAACTACTGTCTTGAGCTGAGCTGTTGGCTGAAGTCTAGAAAGGAGGTTAGGGCTCCTGGGAAGTTCTGTTACATCGAAAGCCTTCTTTAGTTTTAAAATATAATGATATCAAAACAAAGATTAAGTGTTGAGTGAAGGGAGAAAGCAAAGACACTGAGGACCATAAGCCAAAGACACTGGTTTTCTTTCTGGTATCCCACTTAGGGGACAAGTGGCAAGTGGCAACACTCAGTCTCCCTTGTGCTCAGTCATGTCTGACTCTTTTGCAGACCCATGGATTATAGCCTGCCAGACTCCTCTGTCCATGGGATTTTCCAGGCAAGAATACTAGAGTGGGTTGCCATTTCCTACTCCAGGGAATCTTCCCTACCCAGGTATCAAACCTGTGTCTCTTGTGTTTCCTGTACTGGCAGGCAGATTTTTTACCATTAGCAACACCTGGGAAGCCCATTCCTCAAATGGGGTCAATAATACAATAATTCTCATGAGGATCACCAAGACTATGCATGCAGAAATGAATGGTTAAAAAATGGTTAGACATTTCTTAGTTGGACAGTGGTTAAACATTTCTCCTTCCTTATGTTGGGGAGAAAGAAATTTCCCTCTAACCTTCTAGGTTTCTCTGACTGGTATAAGAATTAAACCAACATGACACAGAGTAATAGGAGAAAATGAAACAAAAGTCTAATAACATGTATACATGAGAAAGAGCCAGGGAAACTCACCAAAATGGTCAAAGCTCTCACCTTATACTCCACCTTCAGCTAAACACAAAAGAGAATTTTGAGGGTGGGGAGAGTCAGTTACAGAAGGTGACCAGGAAAAGCACAGTAAACAAGGGTAAGGTTGTTAAATACATGTTTGAGTCAATGGTTTCTCTATTGATATATTTTCCAGAGATTTGGTCATTCTCTTCTTCCAGGTACAGTGATGGAGATACCCTTACAAAAACAGATTCCCCTCACAAATATAAATATGTCTTACAAAAGGGCAACTCCTACTGGATTTTCAGGTTTCCCTGGATCAGACAGTAAAGAATCCACCTGCAATGTGGGAGACCTGGGTTCGATCCCTGGGTTGGGAAGATCCCCTGGAGGAGGGCATGGCAACCCACTCCAGTATTCTTGCCTGGAGAATCCCCATGGAGACAGAGGAGCCTGGTAGGCTACAGTCCATGGGGTTGCAAATACTTGGACACGATTGAGCGACTAAGTGCACACTACTTGGTTTTCAGAGTTTTTCTAATGTCTGTTGTTTCTTAGGAAAAAAGCTAGCTTAAAATAATTGATATGCCAAAGAGATATATTTCTCAGTGGCAAATTCTGCTCCCTTACATTTGCAAAGAATTTCACTTGTATTCCTGGTTGTGGTTGTTGTTGTTGTTTTTTGTCTCAGTTTAACTTTAAAGATTGGAAAACAAAGGAGTTCTTCGCAAAAAGTTAATACAAAGAAACCATTTATGATTGCTGGGCAGTAGAGCATGATTTACATTTTCCAAATTCTAAACTGAGAGGTCAGAAATGGTTTCTGGACATTTCAGCAACACTAGCGGCCCCCGCAGATATCAGATTTTGTGTCTCCTTCTCACTCATTTACTGTATAGATTCCCATCATTGCTTTAAAGAAAAAAAAAAAAAAAAACCTGATGGATGGAATACATATATAGAGAAGGACATAAAATATAATTATGCTAGCTTGGAGTTCTTAAAGAAGCTGTTGCTCAGAGCACCTGGTTATTGTTGAAATTTCCTGGTCCAGACATAACAGGTCACCCACTGCCAGTAGCAGGTTTTTACTGGGATAGGCTCCAGTCCACTGGGGTGAGTGGTGCCAAAACTAGGCAGGACCCTGTGGGGCCCTCCTGGGTACAAAAGCCCCTCTATGTGCTTAGTTTCTTGTTTGTAGAAAAGGACTTTAGTTTCCTAAGACTTCCCTGAGTTCCAAAGAGCAGACTTAAGTAATTACTAATTAGGAAAGTAAGCAAATACAAGGAAAAAAAAGGAAGTGCAAGGATAGTTTAAAGAATAGGTTAGTGATAGAAGAATCCTAGTTCCTCCTTGAGGGATATTCATAACAATCTGATGTGTTTATTTGAGTTGTTTTGAAGAAAATGGATGGGTGAATTTAACTCAGATGACCATTATATCTACTAATGTGGGCAGGAATCCCTTAGAAGAAATGGAGTAGCCATCATGGTCAACAAAAGAGTCTGAAATGCAGAACTTGGATGCAATCTCAAAAACGACAGAATTATCTCTGTTCATTTCCAAGGCAAACCATACAATATCACGGTGATCCAAGCCTATGCCCCAACCAGTAATGCTGAAGAAGCTGAAGTTGAACGGTTATATGAAGACCTACAAGATCTTTTAGAATTAACACCCAAAAAAGATTCCTTTTCATTATAGGGGACTGGAATGCAAAAGTAGGAAGTCAAGAAACACCTGGAGTAACAGGCAAATTTGACCTTGGAGTACAGAATGAAACAGGGCAAAGGCTAATAGAGTTTTTCCAAGAGAATGCACTGGTCATAACAAACACCCTCTTCCAACAATACAAGAGAAGGCTCTACACATGGACATCACCAGATGGTCAAACCCAAAAACAGATTGATTATATTCTTTGCAGCCAAAAATGGAGAAGCTCTATAGAGTCAGCAAAAACAAGACCAGGAACTGACTCTGGCTCAGGTCATGAACTCCTTATTGCCAAATTCAGACTGAAATTGAAGAAAGTAGGGAAAACCACTATATCATTCAGGTATGACCTAAATCAAATCCCTTATGATTATACAGTGGAAGTGAGAAATAGATTTTTTTAAGGGACTAGATCTGATAGAGTGCCTGATGAACTATGGACAGAGGTTCATGATATTGCACAGGAGACAGGGATCAAGACCATACCCATGGAAAAGAAATGCAAAAAATCAAAAAGGTTGTCTGAAGAGGCTTTACAAATAGCTGTGAAAAGAAGAGAAGCGAAAAGCAAAGGAGAAAAGGAAAGGTATAAGCATCTGAATGCAGAGTTCCAAAGAATAGCAAGGAGAGAAGAAAGCCTTCCTCGGCAATCAATGCAAAGAAATAGAGGAAAAGAACAGAATGGGAAAGACTAAAGATCTCTTCAAGAAAAGTGGAGATACCAAGGGAACATTTCATGCAAAGATGGGCTTGATAAAGGACAGAAATGGCATGGACCTAACAGAAGCAGAAGATATTAAGAAGAGGTGGCAAGAATACACAGGAGAACTGTACAAAAAAGACTTTCACGACCCAGATAATCATGATGGTCTGATCACTCACCTAGAGCCAGACATCCTGGAATGTGAAGTCAAGTGGGCCCTAGGAAGCATCACCATGAACAAAGCTAGTGGAGGTGATGGAATTCCAGTGGTGCTATTTCAAATCCTGAAAGATGATGCTGTGAAAGTGCTGCACTCAATATGCCAGCAAATTTGGAAAACTCAGCAGTGGCCACAGGACTAGAAAAGGTCAGTTTTCATTCCAATCCCAAAGAAAGGCAATGTCAAAGAATGCTCAAACTACCATGCAATTGCACTCATCTCACACACTAGTAATGTTCAAAGTTCTCGAAATCAGGCTTCAGCAATATGTGAACAGTGAACTTCCAGATGTTCAAGCTGGTTTTAGAAAAGACAAAGGAAACAGAGATCAAATTGCCAACATCTGCTGGATCATGGAAAAAGCAAGAGAGTTCCAGAAAAACATCTACTTCTGCTTTATTGACTATGCCAAAGCCTTTGACTGTGTGGATCACAATAAAGTGCGGAAAATTCTGAAAGAGATGGGAATCCCAGACCACCTGACCTGCCTCTTGAGAAATCTGTATGCAGGTCAGGAAGCAACAGTTAGAACTGGACATGGAACAACAGGCTGGTTCCAAATAGGAAAAGGAGTACGTCAAGGCTGTCTATTGTCACCCTGCTTATTTAACTTATATGCAGAGTACATCATGAGAAACGCTGGACTGAAAGAAGCACAAGCTGGAATCAAGATTGCCAGGAAAAATATCAATAATCTCAGATATGCAGACGACATCACCCTTATGGCAGAAGGTGAAGAGGAGCTAAAAAGCCTCTTGATGAAAGTGAAAGAGGAGAGTGAAAAAGTTGGCTTAAAGCTCAACAATCAGAAAACTAAGACCATGGTTTCTGGTCCCATCACTTCATGGAAAATAGATGGGGAAACAGTAGAAACAGTGTCACACTTTATTATTTGAGCTCCAAAATCATTGCAGATGGTGATTGCAGCCATGAAATTAAAGGACACTTGCTCCTTGGAAGGAAGGTTATGACCAACCTAGATAGCATATTAAAAAGCAGAGATATTACCTTGCCAACAAAGGTCTGTCTAGTCAAGGCTATGATTTTTCCAGTGGTCATGTATGAATGTGAGAGTTGGACTGTAAAGAAAGCTGAGTTCTGAAGAATTGAGGCTTTTGAACTGTGTTGTTGGAGAAGACTTTTGAGAGTCCCTTGGACTGCAAGCGATCCATCCAATCCATCCTAAAGGAAACCAGTCCTACGTGTTCCTTGGAAGGACTGATGCTGAAGCTGAAACTCCAATCCTTTGGCCACCACATGCGAAGAGTCAACTCATTGGAAAAGACCCTGATGCTGGGAGGGATTGGGGGCAGGAGGAGAAGGGGACGACAGAGAATGAGATGGCTGGATGGCATCACTGACTTGATGGACATGAGCTTGATTGAACTCCGGCAGTTGGTGATGGACACAGAAGCCTGGTGTGCTACGATTCATGAGGTGGCAAAGAGTTGGATATGACTGAGCTACTGAACAGAACTGAACTGAAGGAAATAAGACCCCTACCAAAGTGTAGAAAGAAATTACATGATGACCATAGGCATGTAGACTCCAGACTAGTTGGAAACAGAATGTTGATGGTTAAGATTCTCAAAATATCAGCCTGTTACCTCATTACCAATTAGTCAGAAGAAAGTTCCTGAGCTGCAATCCACACCATAAATGTTGCCTTTAAAAACCCTTCCCTGAAAGCCATCAGGGTATTTGGGTCTTTTGAGAATGAGCTGCCCATTCTCCTTGCTTGGCAAACCTGAAATTAACACTGTAATTTCCTTTACCACAACCCAGTGTCAATAGATTGGCTTTGCTGCATGGCAGGCAATTGGAAACAAGTTCTGTTCAGTAATATTTTGAGACCTACAGTTCAGGCCTGAGGGGCAGTGGAGCTCCTGGACAGGGCTGCATGTACTTCACAATATAATTTCTTCCAATATGCCTCTCTTCCAGTTCTAAGAAGGGGTTTTTGACTTGCACCAGTGGGACAAGCAGAATGGCAGAGGTGTGGAATGTGTTGTCTTCAATGTCTAAACAACTCCATCAGGTGCTGTGCTTTTGACTGAGGTCAAGAGTACTAGGTGTGAAACAAAGCTAATATTTTATGGCAAGACACAAAACATTTAAACGTGAGAAGTTTTCTTTGTCCTTTGGCCCCCACATAGCTCAAGCTGGTAAAGAATCTGCTTGCAATGCAGGAGACCTGGGTTCAATCTCTGGGTTGGGAAGATCCCATGGAAAAGGGAAAGGCTACCCGCTCCAATTTTCTGGCCTGTAGAATTTCTGCAGAATTCCATGGATTAGTCCATAGGTTCACAAAGAGTCAGACACAAACTGAGCAACTTTCACTTCACTCTGCTCTACTGTGCATTGTGTATCTGTATCACACATTGACCAAACCTCCCCAAGGGGGAGAAATACACTGCCTCACCCATATAGAGCAACATTCTTCTAGCACCAAGATAACTCTTTGAAGGTAACATTCCTTCTTAATCTTGAAAGGGGTCACATGACCCACCAGTCTGTATCTGCCAGATCTGGATTGTGTAAACTGTTCAATAATACATCATTTAATATATAACCCCTCCATTAAAAAAAAGTATATGACTCTTGAATTGATTTCCAATGGGTTAAACAGTTCTCAGAGTTTTCTGAGGTGCTGTTCCTAGCTTATAACAAGTCCCTTGGACTGCAAGGAGATCCAACCAGTCCATCCTAAAGGAGATCAGTCCTGGGTGTTCATTGGAAGGACTGACGTTGAAGCTGAAGCTCCAATACTTTGGCCACCTGATGCGAAGAGTTGACTCGGTGGAAAAGACCCTGATACTGGGAGGGATTGGGGGCAGGAGGAGAAGGGGACGACAGAGGATGAGATGGTTGGATGGCATCACCGACTCGATGGACATGGGTTTGGGTGGACTCTGGGAGTTGGTGATGGACAGGGAGGCCTGGCATGCTGTGGTTCATGGATCGCAGAGTCGGACATGACTGAATAACTGAACTGAACTGAACTGAATCTTCAATTTGGCTCAAATTAAATTTCTCTTTCTTTGTTAGATCAACTGATTAATTTTTCATTGACATAGGTATAGTCAGAAGCTTCTCCTTAAAGTCAGTTGGGATGTCTCATTGGACTCTATCCCAAATTGCACCTAAAAAGACATGTTGAGCTGGTCCTACAAACCCTTTGAGGTTAATGACCCAACCAACTGAGGTCATTGCCTGGACTATGTTGTCCCAGATCAACATAGATGAGTGACAACTCATAGGCTATTACCGGTGCTAGTACAGACAATACATGACTATGCATCTGTGATGTTGCCAAGGCCTGACAAGCCCATCCTAAATTGGATTAACATTAACTTAACCAACAAAATGAGGCAGGCACAACAAAGTTCCATCTCAAATGGAAAAATATATACAAGACTAAAATTACCTGGGACCCCCAGGGGTCACATGCTTGCATAAACATGTGACCCCCACTTTAAAAGGACAACTTCTGGGTGTAATGAAGCCTCTGCTTACCCCAGGAGTCTGTTGGGGACCATGTTTTTAAGAGATTGCCACAGAAGGTATGGCCTGGTTCATAGGTGGAAGGTGAAAGTTTGATGGGGTTCATTAGCAGCTGTGTGAGAATGGACACATCATCACCAACCAAGGATCAGACCCAATGAGCTGAGCAGGTGGCTGTGTGGCTAGCTATGCAGGTTATCATCAAATCCCCTCCATGATACACCTTCATGGACTCCTGGGTCACTGCATGGTCTCTACTATGTTTTTTTCTCTAATATTTAAATGTACAGAGCTGGGCACAATTTTGGTAGGCTTTTAGCACTGAATGAAACAAAAGAAAGTTTAAATTTTCTTCCTTTAAAGCCATGAAGAGATAGAAATTAAGGTTTGGGGAAGTTGATGGGAGAGAAAGGAGTGATGGAGAGTAGTGGACAAGTAAGTCAGGTACCTGGGTGCTCATCCTGATGCCATAGCTCACCCAGGGTGAACTTGTATCTGCCTCTTTATTTCCCTGAACCTCAGTTTCCTCATATCCAAGGTCCCTCCTAGCACAAACATCCTATGATTGAGAGTAAAGTAAACTAATAGCAATTTTTATCTTCTTAAATCTTACTCTAAATGTATTTTATGATGTTTTCTCACTAGAATTTTAAGATGCTTTTCATGCATGAGTGCAACTGGTGTGTTTCTGGGATGTGGCCTGGTTCCTCATTTGTGAAGCAGCAGCCTAGTGGAGGAGGCTGGTCACCACTACCAAGAAGAGCCTGAGGCAGGAGGAGAGCAGGGATCATGTTGATTTGAAGGTGGTGGATGCTAGAGGAAGTCATGAAGAAGAGTTCAGTTCAGTTCAGTTCAGTTCAGTTCAGTCACTCAGTCATGTTCGACTCTTTGTGACCCCATTGACTCCAGCACACCAGGTTATCCCCTGTCCATCACCAACTCCTGGAGCTTGCTCAAACTCATGTCCATTTGAGTCGGTGATGCCATCCAATCATCTCCTTCCTCTGTTGGTCCCCTTTTCCTCCAGCTTTCGATCTTTCCCAGCCTCAGGGGGTTTTCCAGTGAGTCAATTCTTTGCATCAGGTGGCCAAAGTATTGGAGTTTCAGCTTTAGCATTAGTCCTTCCAATGAATATTCAGGACTAATTTCCTTTAGGACTGACTGGTTTAATCTCCTTGAACCTCAGTTTCCTCACCTCCAAGGTCCTGAGTCCTTGGAGAAGATGTGACCACCAATTGACCTTTGAGCCAGACCAGGGCAGTGGAGGCTTCTCCCTCTCTCCCCTGTCCTTGGAGTGTATGCTCTGTCTACTGTTCATACAGTTGGAACTATTTTCAAGGATGCATCCTGGATAGAGCAATGTGGTGTTGAGAACAATTGGACTAAATGTGTGACTGAAACTGGTTAAGGTCTCTACACAAAGTTATGCAATTTTGGCAGTGGGTGCAAAGCTGTATTGTCTCTCAGTGCCCAAGACAAGCCTCACAAGTTAAGTTCCCTTTCTTATTCAACCCAATATCCACCAGTATGGATTGTTTTGCCTCTTTCTTCAGTCACTTCTTGCCCTCCATGCACAGGGGCCAGTATGAGAACCAACATGGACAAGGCAATTCTGTGGCACCATCAAAATTAAGAAACATATACCATGAAGTAAACTAGTCTGATGATTTATAGTAAGAAATATATATTAGGTTTTTGTCCCTGTTTCTGTGACAAAGGGCCTAAAACTCTTACATTTCCTAGGTGATAACTCTCCGTAACTTTTGTTATACTAATGAAGTGACTTTTGGAAAGCCCTGGGTCACCTAAGGATGGGAGCTTGTTGCCAGAAGAATCAACTAAATGCTTAGAGGGCTGGTACCTGACCTCTAGGAGGGCAGAAGAGCTGGAGCTTGAGTTTAGACACCAATAGCCAATGATTTAATCAATCATGTCTGTGTGATAAAGTCTCAAAAAACCTCACAAGGTCAGCATTTGGAGACCTTCCAGTTGGTGAACACATGGAGGGACTGGGTGGCAAGAGGAGCATTCAGAGAGAGTATGGAGCTCTGAGCCCCTTCCCACATATCTTCCCCTAGGCACCTCTTCCATCTGGCTGTTCATGAGTCATGTCCTTGTATAATAAGTTGACAATCTAGTAAGCAAACTGTTTTCTTGAGTTCTGTGAGCCTTTATAGCAAATTAATTGAATACAGGGAAGGAGTGGTTGCAACCTCCAATCTGTATCCAGTTGATGCACAGCTGACAAACCTGAACTTGCACTTGGTGTCTGAAGGTGGCTGAGAGCTAAACTCTTAACCTGTGGGATCTAATGCCAGCTCCAGGTAGACAGTGTCAGAATGGAAGTTGAATTGTAAGACATCCAGTTGGGGTCAGAATTGCTTGGTGGTATAGGAATTCCCTTCCCTTGTACACACACACACAGACACAACACACACACACACACACACACACACACAAAGAACTGGGTGCAGAATCATTAACGTTAACAGGCACTCAGAATAACATAGGTTGTCAATGACTGATGGAAGCAATCAATGTAAGGAACACACATATCTAGTTAGGAATGCTGGATGGGAGGAGCTATGTCCCTGCAGCAGGTGGTGTCTGCTACAAAGGGGCTCTACTTCTGAACTGTGCTCCCTCAATGGCACACGTTCAGGTAACAAGTTTGACACCCTCCCTCCACACACCCTGCCTCCTATTCCTTGACTACTCCAGACTAATTTGTTAAGTCTTTCATGTCCCATACTCCGTTCCTTAATGTACGTAGAGAAACGGGTATATGTAAACATACACAGTGCCTTTTTCCCCATTGTGCTTTTCTTTTAACTAAATGTCCAGTGTTGTGCTTTAATCAAATGGAGGTGTGTTGGGAAAAACACCCTGGACAATGAAAAAAAATGTATCCTCAATGCCTTGGTTTTTCCATTAGTGGTATGTCTTAGTTAATTTTTACTTTATATGCCAAAATAACTATTCTGTAATGGCAGTAATATAAACAATTCCAACAACCAATCATAGGGAATCTTGTTTGATTTGATAATTTAAATATTTTATTGATTATTATAAAACCAAAGACAAAGTTATTACTTCTTTGGTATGTAGCTGCTATCTGTAGAGCAATCTGCCCTTACAGGAGGAAGACATTACTTTAGAACAAAGGAACCCTACATAGGTTTCTCTTTAGGTCAATTGTCTTATTACTTAATTACATTTCTTGTCTTTAAAAAACTTCACATTTGCTTATTTTGTAAAGGAATGATTAAAATGTGAATTGATCATGTTAAACCTAAGTTTTCCTTAAGATTAGCTATTGTTAGCTGTTTCAAAAAAGATCTCTATTTCTGTAATTTGATATTTTAAAAAATTATTATTGGAGTATAGTTGATTTATAATATTGTTGTAATCTGATATTTGAATGGGAAGAATGTCCAGTTAACTATTTTCAGTTAAAAATCTCTAAGGGATACATGACTGCTTCTCTGTCACAGCCAACATCTTTCACCTGATATCCCTTCAAAACAACAAATCTAAGGAGAAGTAATCAATCTTTGTTTTAGTCACAAATCTAAAACTGTGACTGTGTGGGCACTGGGTCAACTTCAGTGCATCCAGTTTGCTGATTTTGGCCTGGATATGTTGGCTTTCAGAAGCCAAATCCTTGAAAGTTTTGGCATCAAACATTTTGGGGGTTTTGTTTTCTGTTTGTTTGTTTTGCATATTTGGGGGCATCTGAGATTTTTGGTATCAACATTTGCAGTGGTTTTATCCATAAGTACAATCAATTTGCCATGAATATCTTAGATTTAAATTTTTAAGTTAAAATTTTATGTGCTTATTGAGTAATTATGATAAGATGAGGAAAAATACTTACTAGTATTACTAGTTGGAGAAGGCAACTAGTTAAGGTTAAATTTGAGTCTAAAATTTTTGCTCAAAACACATATGAAGCACAATTTAATTATGCTTCAGAAGAAAGATTTTTTTTTAAAAGCAGGATTTTTTTCTTTCTGTTAAATACTCTCTTATTCTATGTTTAAATGGAAAGATGGGCGTTATTGCCCAAGTGCAGATGGAGGAACATTTAACAGTCGACCTGCAAAGGAGAAGGAGGATTTGTTTTAGCCCTTTCAGGATCATAGGGCTTTGTAAGGATACTCATCAGACCTTCTTGAACTTTGGTGATGTCAGTGAGAAATAAATATTCTGTCACTTTGAAAACATTCCTGAGGTGGGTCAAGCATGACCTAATCATAACACAATGGATTCTTCTATTAACATTAGGAGAAAACACTCGATGCTAAAAATGAATGCCTTGCACTATCTTACTCCCATTTAAAATGGAAAGCCTGGGATATTCACTACCAGCATGTATGACTCATCCACTAACCAAATAGCATGAAGTTGATGCTGGTGACAGCCAAAGTCTTCTTTCCATTCATCTTTAGGAAAACTCTAAGAGTGAGTCTGTTTTGAAATTTTTATCTGTATATTTATATAACAATCGTTTAAAAAGATTTTGTGGAGACTGTATTTCGCTATTTCCTCTTCTTTCTTCTGTTCCTCTTTCTTCCCCTCCTCCTTTTCTTTCCCCTCAGGAGTTTCCATTTAAATGATGATAATATATTCAGTGCCATCTATGGTTGCCCTTAGTTTGGAAATTGAATTTGGGTCACAGGTAGAGCTTTCTAGCCTTGCAATCATGGAAATTTAAGCCTGAGTTTGTCCTGATTTTTTAGGTATCTGTCTATCAAAATTGTAACTCTGGTTTTCTGATTTCACAACCTGTACTCTTTCAATCACACCATTATTCTATTTTTATGATGGGATCTTTGTGACATTTACATATCATCTTCAATTGGGAACTGCTAAGTATCATGGGGTTCCCCATCTGGAGTGACAAGGTTAACCCGATGGAATGTACAAATTTTCTGGGCCAGGTGGGTTTGGGTTGGGACTCATTTAGAGGAGCCATTTTCCTTAAGCAGTTACATTACTGAGAGAAGCCTAGTTTAGCCTTACATAAGCAGGGCTAAGGTAAAGTCTGGAGGGAAACGAAAGAAAAACAGTGCTACAATAAACAGCAAAATTAGCTGGGAAGGTGTTGTGGGTTGAATTCCATTCTCCCAAAAGATATGTTCAGGTCCTCATCCCTGTACCTATGAATGTGATCTAATTTGGAATTCAAGATAAAATGGGCTTCTGGTTCAAAATGGCAGAGTAGAAGGATGTGAGCTCATCTCATCTTGCGAGAGGATCAAAACTGCAACTAACTGTTGAACAACCATCGACAGAAAGCACTGGAACCCACCAAAAAAAGGTACCCTACATCCAAAGACAAAGAATCTACAGTGAGATGGTAGGAGGGCACAATCATGATAAAATCAAATCCCATACCTGCCAGGTAGGTGACCCACAGAATGGAGAACAATAATACCAAAGAAGTTCTTGCAGCATTGTAAAGGTTCTGAACCCCAGGTCAGGCTTCCCAGCCAGAGGATCCAACAAAGGGACTGGGAATCTCCAGGGAATCTGGCCTTGAGGGCCAGTGGGATTTGATTACAGGCATCCCAGAGGCACAAACAAAATTGTGAAAGCACCAAGAGCAGTGACTCCCCCAGGAGATAGAACCAAAACTACCTGCTAGCGTTGGAGGGCCTCATGTGGAGATGTGGGTTAGCAGGGGCTCACCACAGGGATGTGGGCCACTGAAAGTTTCCCCTTGGCATAAACCCTCTTGGAGTTTGCAATTAACCCTACCTTAGACCATAGGGCTGGGTTGCCTCAGGCCAAGCAACTACCAAGGAGGGAGTACAAGCCCACCCATCAGTAGATAATTGGATTAAAGCTTTACTGAGCAAGGCCCTGGCCACCAGAGCAAGACCAAGTTTTTCTCATCCCCAGTTCCTTCCATCCAGGAAGCTTATATAAGCCCTTAGCCTCATCCATCAGAGGGCAGAGAGGAAGAAGCAAGAGGAAGCACAGTCCCATAGTAGCTAAAACAAAAACCATATTGCAGAAAGTTAATCATGAAGAAAAAGCAGAAAGTTATGTGCCAGATGAAGGGACAAGATTAAAAATCCCAGGAGAAACAACTAAATGAAGTAGAGATAGGCAATCTTCCAGGAAAAGAATTCAGAATAATGATAGTAAAGATGATCCAGGATTTTGGGAAAGAATCGGAGGCAAAGACTGAGAAGATGCAAGAAATGTTTACCAAAGACCTAGAAGAACTAAAGTCAAACAAACAGAGATGAATAATACACTAAAAGGAATCAATAGCAGAATAACTGAGGCAGTAGGAAAGATAAATGACCTAGAGGACAGAATGGTGTAAATCCACTGCTGCAGAACAGAATTATAGAAAAAAGAATGAGAAGAAATGAAGACAGTCTAAGAGACCCCTGGGACAACATTAAAGACATGAACATTAGCATTATAGGAACCTAGGCGACAGAGAGAAAGGACCTGAGAAGATATTCGAAGAGATAATAGCTGAAAAATTCCCTCACATGGGAAAGGAAATAGTCAACCGAGTCCAGGAAGCACAGAGAGTCCCAGGAAGGATAAAACCCAAGGAGGAACATACTGAGACACATAGTGATCAAACCTGAGAGAAATTAAAGACAGAGATAAAATATTAAAGGCAACAAGGGTGAAACAACAAATAAGATACAAGGGAACTCCCATCAGGCTATCAGCGGATTTCTCAACAGAAATTCTACAAGCCAGAAGGGAATGGCACAATATATTAAAAGTGCTGAAAGGGAAGAAACTAAAACCAAGAATACTCTACCCAGCAAGACTCTCTTTCAGATACGATGGGAGAAATCAAAAGCTTCCCAGACAAGCAAAAGCTAAGAGAATTCATCACCACCAAACCAGCTTTACAACAAATTCTAAAGAAACTTCACTAGGCAGGAAACTAAAGAGAAGGAAAAGACTTACAGAAAATAAACCCCAAACAATTAAGAAAACAGTAATAGGATCATACATATCAATAATTACCTTAAATGCAAAATGGATTAAATGCACCAACCAAAAGACACAGACTGCCTGGGTGGATGAAAACATGTACATCTATGCACTTCTACTTACCAACATCACTCTGCTGGACTCCCACCCCTGACCCCAAGTAGTGTGCAATTATTTTATATTGGTGAGTTAATCATGTTCCCATTATGGCTTGAAATTTTAATTATCTTTTATTTTTTGTCTAGCTATTGATTGTGAAAACTGATAAACATATTTTATTATTGTGATTATGTAACTATTACTCACTTAATACCATTGTATCATGAATGGCCAACAGAAAAATAATAGAACTCTATATCACCAACACTAGGATCTACTAGAAAAACCTGTAATCACTTTTTAAAATCCAGATGCATATCAGAAATTATCTTGAACATTTTTGAAAAATACAAATGCTCAGGTATTGTTTTTTTTTCCTCAGAGCTCCAGATATGTTTCCAATGAGTAGTAATGTTTAAAAAACAACTGGACTGTATGGAGGTCTTTCACTTTAATCTAGTTTGTTTCAGTTTTTCTATTTCATGTTCAGTGCTTCCATTTCATTTATGTTCTCCAATTTCCAAATAGAAATTTCTCCATCTCTTCTCTTTTTTTAAAATGTTCTTTCTCAAACCTTTATCAAGTGTAGTAGAAAATCTTTTGTATCAGTTCAGTTCAGTTCAGTCGCCCCAGTTGTGTCCGACTCTTTGCAACGCCATGAATCGCAGCACACCAGGCCTCCCTGTCCATCACCAACTCCCGGAGTTCACTCAGACTCGCGTCCATCGGGTCCAGTGATGCCATCCAGCCATCTCATCCTCTGTCATCTCCTTCGCCTCCTGCCCAAATCCCTCCCAGCATCAGAGTCTTTTCCAATGAGTCAACTCTTCGCATGAGGTGGCCAAAGTACTGGAGTTTCAGCTTTAGCATCATTCCTTCCAAAGAAATCCCAGGGTTTATCTCCTTCAGAATGGACTGGTTGGATCTCCTTGCAGTCCAAGGGACTCTCAAGAGTCTTCTCCAACACCACAGTTCAAAAGCATCAATTCTTTGGCACTCAGCCTTCTCCACAGTCCAACTCGCACATCCATACATGACCACAGGAAAAACCATAGCCTTGACTAGACGGACCTTAGTCGGCAAAGTAATGTCTCTGCTTTTGAATATACTATCTAGGTTGTATACATATATATAAATATGTATAATACATATTTTAGAATACATGAATTTTTGCCTAACTAAAAAAATTATGACATTTTGATTCCACTTATTTGACTTAGTATGAATAGAATGCTAGATTTCTAATTTAAAAATAGATATGCAACAAGCAAAGAAAAAAGATAAAATGGCGTCATGCTAGATTAGGGTGAGCCCCAATTCAGTGACTGGTATCCTTATAAAAGAGGGAAAGATGGATGCAGAGAGAGACACACAGAGAAAACACCATGTGATGATGAAAGCAGAGACTGGACTGATGCTTCTACAAGCCAAGCAGAGACAAGAATTGTCAGCAAACATCAGAAACTAGGAAGAGGTGTGGGAAGATCCTCCCCTGGACATCTTTGGGGGAACATTATTCTGCTAAGACCTTAATTTAGGCCTTCCAGCTTCCTCGTTTTCTGTGAGACAATACATTTTTATGGTTTTAAGCTATTCTGTTTATCAGCTTAGTTCAGTCGCTCAGTTGTGCCCTACTCTTTGTGACCCCATGGACTGCAGTATGCCAGGCTTCCCTGGCCATCACCATATCCTAGAGCTTGCTCAAACTCATGTCCATAGAGTCGGTGATGCCATCCAACTATCTCATCCTGTCATCCCCTTTTCCTCCTGCCTTCAATCTTTCCCAGAATGAGGATCTTTTCCAATGACTGTTTATAGTTCTTAGTTTAAAGTTGGTCTAGGATACTAATACAGAGGGTTAGAAGTAGGATGAAACAAAATACATGGAAAAGGGTTGAATGAAGTGGTTCAGAACTATGCAAGAATGGAGCTTCGTGCTGTGTTTCTATTTGGATCTGTCAGATACATTTCTTTCTTTTGCCAGTTTTATTGAGATATAATTGACATAAGACATTGCATAAGTATAAAGTGTACAATGATGATTTATTATAAATATGTTGCAAAATGACTGCCACAATAAGATTAGTTAACACATCTACAACCTCATATGTTTACCATTTTGTTATTTTTTGTGATGAGAACTTGTAAGATTTACTCTCTAAGCAAACTTCCAGGTATATAATATAGTATTGTTAACTGTAGTCACTATGTACATTAGATCTTTAGAAGTTATTCATGTTATAACTGGACGTTTGTGTCCTTTGATCACCTTCACCCATTCCCCCAACCCTCATTCCATCAGTGTGTTTCTTTATTAGCTTTCATTTCTCACACTTGGGAATTTGTATCAGGGATCTGAGATTGTCTGATAGCAAGAAAAAAATTCTCTATTAATCATTATCAGTAGACATAAGAGGATTTTGTATATAAAAAGCAGAATATGCAAACATTAATCTTTAAAAAATATTTTTTATCAAATGATTTTTAAGTCTTTTAGTGGTTAATGATCATCCCCTGCCTTATTTCTGCTTTATCTTTAATTTCCACTCTTCAGAGGAAGTCATTTTAATTCATTCAATTGTTTAATGTTTTTCCCACATTTTAATATGACTGTTAAATTATTAAAATACTATTTCTTGACTTAGGAATGTTAGGTATTATTTATAAACCTCCTAGTATGGAAAGCAGAGAAGGCAACGGCACCCCACTCCAGTACTCTTGCCTGGAAAATCTCATGGATGGAGGAGCCTGGAAGACTGCGGTCCATGGGGTCGCTGAGGGATGGACACGACTGAGCGACTCCACTTTCACTTTTCACTTTTCACTTTCATGCATTGGAGAAGGAAATGGCAACCCACTCCAGTGTTCTTGCCTGGAGAATCCCAGGGACAGGGGAGCCCGGTGGGCTGCTGTCTACGGGGTAGCACAGAGTTGGACACGACTGAAGCGACTTAGCAGCAGTATGGAAAGAGACATTAGCCCTTAGGATCCTTCCACCTTTGTACCCCAATGTCTTCTTTCTCTATCCCCAATATTATTATTCAATTTTGACTCAGATAATACAGGTATATAAGCAACTTTAATTTTCCTTTATCATGTAACATACCATATTCACAGGTCCATGGATTAGAATGTGGACATCTTTGGGGGACCATTATTCTGCCTACCACAAGGGCATATTCTTGGTTACCATTATTCTGTAAGACAGATAGGAGAAGGGGCCTGGAAAGTAGAGTTATACCTGGTGTATAGACTAGTACTGAGTTTCCCTTATTCAGATCGCATCCTCGTCTATGCCTGTTGTCCTGAGTCCAGAGTTTAAAGCAAGATCTCCAGAGAGTAAATTCAAGTCTTCTGCCAGGGTGGGAGAAGGGTAGAATCCTAGCTTTGTAGGGATAAGGAGGGCATCAGTTCAGTTCAGTTCAATTCAGTTGCTCAGTCATGTCCAACTCTTTGCAACCCCATGGACTGCAGCACACCAGGCTTCCCTGTCCATCACCAACTCCCAGAGCCTGTTCAAACTCATGTCCATCAGTTGGTGACACCATCCAACTATCTCATCCTATGTTGTCCCCTTCTTCTCCCACCTTCAGTCCTTCCCAGCATCAGGGTCTTTTCCAGTGAGTCAGTTCTTAACATCAGGTGGCCAAAGTATTGGAGTTTCACCATGAGCATCAGTCCTTCCAATGAATATTCAGGCCTGATTTCCTTTAGGATGGACAGGTTGGAGCTCCTTGCAGTTCAAGGGACGCTCAAGAGTCTTCTCCAACACCACAGTTCAAAAGCATCAGTTCTTCAGCACTCAGCTTTCTTTATAGACCAACTCTCGCATCCATACATGACTAGAGGAAAAACCATAGCTTTGACTAGATGGACCTTTGTTGGCAAAGTAATATCTCTGCTTTTTAATATGCTGTGTATGTTGGTCATAGCTTTTCTTCCAAGCAGCAAGCATCTTTTAACTTCAAGGCTGTAGAGACCATCAGGAGTGATTTTGGAGCCTAAAAAAATATCTCTCAGTTTCCACTGTTTCCCCATCTATTTGTCATGAAGTGATGGGACTGGATGCCATGATCTTAATTTTTTGAATGTTGAGTTTTAAGCCAACTTTTTCACTCTTCTCTTTCACTTTCATCAAGAGGCCCTTTAGTTCTTCTTCACTTTCTGTCATTAAGTGGTGGTGTCATCTGTATATCTAAGGTTACTGATATTTCTCCTGGCAATCTTGATCCCAGCTCGTGTTCATCCAGCCTGGCATTTCGCATGAAATAGAAGTTAAATAAGCAGGATGACAATATACAGCCTTGACATGCTCCTTACCCAATTTGGAACCAGTCTGTTGTTCTATGTCCAGTTCTAACTGTTGCTTCTTGACCTGCATACAGATTTCTCAGGAGGCAGGTAAGGGCGGTCTGGTTTTCCCATCTCTCAAAGACTTTTCCACAGTTTGTTGTGGAAAGTCACAATAGAAGGCTTTGGAGAAGTCAATAAAGCAGATTTTTTTCTGGAATGCTCTGACTTTTTTGATGATCCAACGATGTTGGCAATTTGATCTCTGGCTCCTCTGCCTTTTTTAAATCCAGCTTGAATATCCAGAAATTCATGGTTCATATACTGTTGAAGCCTGGCTTGGAAAATTTTGAGTACTACTTTGCTATCATGTGGGATGAGGGCAATTGTGTAGTAGTTTGAACGTTCTTTGGCATTGCCTTTCTCTGGAATTTGGAAGAAGGGTATATGGAGACCTAAATACTTTTTTCATTTTCATTTACTTCACAATATTTTAATTTCTCTAAGACTTCTTTGATTCATTTGTTTTTTTAGAAGCATGTTGTTTAATATCCAAGTATTTTGGATTTTCCAGCTACTTTAATTTCTAGTTTAATTTCACTGTGGTCTGAGAGTGCACTTCATATGATTTCTATTCTTTTAAGTTGGTTGAGGTGTGATTGGCAGTTTAGAATACAGTAATCACTGGTGAATGTCCCATATGAGCTTACCAAAAATGTTTATTCTGTTGTTGTGGATGAAGTAGTCCATAAATGTCAATTAGAACCAGTTGATTGATGATGCTGTTCACTTCAACTATGTCCTTACTGATTTTCTGTCAATTACTGGTAAAGGAGAGTTGCAGTCTACAACTAAAATAGTGGATTTGTCTATTTTTCCTTATAGCTCTATCAGGCTCTGTCTTATGTATTTTAATGCCCTGATATTAGATGCATGCACATAAATAATTCTTATGCCTTCTTAGAGAACTGACCCCTTTGTCATAAGATTTATGCCTTTCTTTGTCCCTGATAATTTTTGTTATTCTGAAATCTGCTTTCTCTAAAACTGAGACAGTTACTGCAGCTTTATTTTGATTAGTGTTATGGTGTATCTTTTCCTTCCTTTACTTTTCATCTATTTTTATCTGTATAGTTAAAGTAGATTTCTTGTACATAACATGGTTGAGTCTTATTTTTTTTTTTAACTATTCTGTCATTCTGTATCTTCTAATTGGTATATTTAGACCATTCATATTTAAAGTGATTATTGATACAGTTAGATTAATATGTGGCATATTTTGAACTGTTTTCTATTTATGTACTTTCTGTTTTTGATCTTTCCCTCTTTTCTGATTCCTCTGGGTTTGAGCATATGATACCATTTTCCCTCCTTTTGGCATATCACTTATACTTCCCTTTACATTTTTCTTCAGTGTTTGCCCTAGAGTTTAAACTATGCCTTTACAACTAACCTAAGTTCACTTTCAAAATGATATGCATACCACTTCACATCTAGTGCAGATATATTATAAGAGAGTATTCAGTTTCTCCCTCCCATTCCTTTTAACAATGCTGTAATTCATTACACTTATTCATACACTATAATCACTTAATACATTGTAGTTATTATTTTGGATGAACAGTAATCTGTTAGATCAATAGGAATAAGAAAAAAATTTTTAATTATTTTCCCTTGTTTTTTTTCCCCCCTTTTAACTTCTATTCCTTTCTTTATCTGAGTTCTTGACCTAAATAATCCTTTTTGCTACAGAACTTCTTTTAACATTTCTTAAAAGATAGGTCTATAGGCAAGAAACTCTTGTTTTCGTTTTTCTGAGAAAGTCTTTATCTCTCTACTTGTGAAGGAAATTTTTGTTGGATACAGAATTGTAGGGTCTTGGTTATGTTTTTTCAATATTTTAAGTATTTCATTGACTCTCTCCTTGTTTGTGTGGTTTATGAAAGAAGTTGATGCAAGTCTTACCCTTGTTTTTGTATGTGTGCTGAGTCGCTTCAGTTGAGTCCGACTCTTTGCAACCTTATGGACTGTGTAGCTTGCCAGGCTCCTCTGTCCATGGGATTTTTCATGCAAGAATATTGGAGTGGGTTGCTATGCCCTCCTCCAGGGGATCTTCCCAAGCCAGAAATCTAACCCATGTCTCTTAAGTCTCCTACAACTGAACTGGAGTGGGTTGCCATTTCCTTCTCCAGGAGATCTTCTCAACCCAGGGACTGAACCTCCCTCTCCCGCTTTGCAGCAGATTCTTTACCATCTGAGTCGCCAGTGAAGCCCTCTGAGCTACCAGGGAATCTCCTCCTACATTGGCAGGCGGAGTCTTTACCACTAATGTCACCTGGGAAGCCCCCATTCTTGTACAGGCAAGGGTTTTTATCTCTCTGGTTTCTTTCAAGAATTCGTTTTGCTTTCTGCTGTTTGAATGTTGTCCCTCAGTGTAGATTTTGCTATTTATCATATTTGGTGTTCTTTGAGCTTTCTGGATTTGTGGCTTAGTGTCTGTCATTAATTTTGAAAAATTCTCAGCCATTATTACTTCAAATATTTCTTCTTATCCTTTCTCTTCTTCCTCTGGTAATTCCATTTTGTGTATTCTACACCTTTTGCAACTGTTCCCCATTTGCTGAATTTTGTGTTTTTTTTTCCTCTTTGCATTTCAATTTTAGAAATTTCTCTTAATATCTTCAAACTCATCAATTCTTTCCTTTTCTGTATCCAATTGACCAATAAACCCATCAAAGATAATCTTCATTTCTTCATTTCTGTTACAATGTTTTCATTTTTAATTTTAAACATGATTCTTTCTTAGAGCTTCCATTTTTCTTTTTTGGGGGTGGAGATAAACAGTCTTTATTTCACCAGCAGATGAATTCAGGTCATCTCAGGTTTAGTAACTGCATGGATTACACTTTTTAAATTGTAAAATTTAAAAAAAGGGGGGGATTGTGAATATAAATATACACAGGCCTTAGAAACTTATATAAGTATAAATGGACAAATACAAATCTTCATTGTTGTTGTTTAGTCGCAAGTCATGTCTGACTATTTGCAACCCCATGGACTGTAGCCCACTAGGCACCTCTGTCCATGGGATTTCCCAGGCAAGAATGCTGGAGTGGGTTGCCATTTCCTTCTCTGAGCTTCCATTTTTCTTCTGACATTATACATCTGTTCTTGCATGCTGTCCACCTTTTCCATTATAGCTCTTAGGAGAACAATCATAATTATTATTTCTGCCTGGTAATTCCAATATTTCTCCTCTATCTGAGACTGGTTTTGATGCTTGCTTTGTCTCTTCAGACTGCATATTTTCTTGCTTTATAGCATGACTTTGAATTTTTTGTTGAAAGTTGAACAAATTACCCAATGTATTGGGTAATAGGAACTGAGAGAATTGGTCTGTAGTGTGAGGTTTTATGTTTATCTGAGTAGGTGTTAGGTTGTGTTTAATATTTGCTATAACTATAGGTGTCAGAGAATTCAATTTCCTCTAGTGTTTTTGTCTTTCCTGTTCCTTTGGGCTTCCCTAGCAACTCCTTCTTAGTAGGAGTCTGTTTTTTACAGTTCTGTCAATTGCAATCCCTACTTTTATACCAGAATCCTGTTTATATGGTGATAAGGTGTTGCCTAAAGGAAGTATCCTGTAATTTTATGATTGAATCTTATTTTTATTTTCTTAGTGTGCCTGTGTCCCTGGATTGCAACCTTCAGAAGAATTTTTATAGCTTTCCCCCTCTCTTTTTAAGTGAGACAGGAAGGCTGGAGAAGGACAAGAAGGCTGTCTAATTGCCTTTTGTCTAGAACACATTAAACTCTGACAAAGCACTGGTTTCTCTGAGAGTGAATTCTTTTTTTTTATGGAGAATAAAACTTTTTGTCTGGATTTATTTATGGTGGTTAGTTTTCTCCTCCCCCTACCCTAAGCATGAGATTTTTCTGTGATTTTCATTATGAGGATCTGGGGGGACTCTTGGAGATAAACTCATGAAAGTATCAGGGGGCACCCTGAGACTGGGTCCCTGCAAGTTTTTAACTCTCAAGCCAGTCCTTGTTCAATCTCTAGTAATTAGTCCATGACATCTGAAGTATTCCTACAGGCCTCATCTCTGGTGGCTTCTGCTCCATGTAAGCTGTGACCCACCTGTATCTCCAGATTTTGGAGTGCGAATTTGTCCTGAAACCTCAACTTTCTGATGGTTTTAAGAAGAAAGATTGATTTTCAGTATGTATAGCTTTTTTCCTTGTTTTGAGGATGGAAATGATGACTTCCAAGCTCTTTGACATATTGGAGTGGAAGCAAAACAGGCTTGCATTTTTCTGCATAAAGTCTTTCTATCAATTTCTTTTTGAGGTCACCATTGGCAGGGCTTGGGCTCAAACAACATCTAAGGGTAGCTTTCCAAGGTGCTGTCATCTACAAGTAGGAGTTTGGGGTTTTTCACTTTCAAGCAAGTGGCTTTGCCAGATGGTGGTTCTCTGCCAGGTGTCTCTGAGCCATGGCTGTGTTGCAGCTAACATCTGAGGCAAACTCCACAAATAGGATCACTGCCACTTCACTCATTCATTCCTACTTTTATTCAACTTTTCATCTATTTTTAGACTCCCTGCATCCCACATATGGGGGGGTCCTGGTGCCTCAAATCCCTTAGATTGTCTGGGTTTCAACCTTATGAATCAGGAGCACTCCTAACCACTTCCGGTTTGGCACTGCCTGATATGAAACCATTTTTGCTTAAATAAACTCTTAAATTAAAAAAGCAAATAAAACAAAACCACTGTAAATCAGTTTGCTTAAATTCAGCTTCCACGTACCCTTGTGCCCTCCCTCGCCCTTCAGGTCCTCTCTGGCTTGGTAAACCAGTTACTCAACTTTCATTTTCATTCCAGCTCCCAAATTTTGGTTGACATCCTTTCCCCCCACCCCCACTCTCCTATTCTTGTTGCCCTTTCAAGTTTATGACTCATAGGGCTTTACTATTATTCAGTGAAGTTTCTGGATGAGCAGAAGCAAATATATATTCAATTCACATATTTAATTGGAAATTTTTTTTCACTAAACTGACCTAACAGCATTCTTGATGAAGACAGGCTAGGGCAATGTTACCTGGGGGATGGTGGGGAATGAGGAATCTGATCAGACTAGATATTAAGGGTAGGGATTCTGGCTAAACTGACTTCACAGGGTTCTTGTTAAAATTGGACAATTTAAAGATGCACATAGAAGGCCAAGGTCAGCAGGTGTACTTGAGATGAAGGCTCAGTGAAACCTCACTGAAGTTTAGTCAAGGAGAGAATCCTTGTCATGAGTTGTTTTTTTTTTTTTTTTTTCTTTTTAAAATGGTTATCACCAGAATGTAAATATTCTTTAGACAACTGTTTATCATTTGCACTGAGAAAGATAATGGCCAGTCCAGCATTTTTAACTTCATCAAGCTTCTTTTTAGATATAACTGTAACTTACATTTCTGTCATTATTGTCAGTCTGATAAAATAAAATGTGATATTTTCTGATTTCCACAGAATTCTGTCGTTCATTGTCTAGTGTTTCCTAGAGCCCAAAGCTTTGCTTTTATAATATGTTTGATGGTTTTGTGTAAGAGAAAGAGGAGAATTTTCAGGTAAAAATGGCTCTGAGATTAGGTGCTAGATGAAGGGGCCAAGGAACCTCATAAATTCTTCAGCAGAAAGCTGCAGGCTGAGTCCCTGCTGCCTTTGTGTTTGGAATTTAAAACTATTCCCAAGGTATGTAGGAGCATTGCTCTCTGTTCACAGCCTCCCTCCTCTATAACATGGTGATTTCTCACAATGCATTATCAGTTGCATTTTGCTTCTGTTCTATTTGTTCTGATTTTTTTTTTTAGTAATGCCTGCTTTTCTTTCATCTCTATCATCTCTTTATCTATCCTAGTTCAGCTGCTATCTTTTGTTGTCTCTTTTATGAAAGTCCATTCTGGTGTAATAAAGGAAAGCAACGCTTTCTTTTGTCTCCTTGAGAATAAGCTGAGTATATTTTATTTAAAAATCTTGTGCTTTGTGAAATAACTCAACTGGAGATGGGATTGTGTGAGATTTTCACATGCATCTTTCCTGTCTTAATCTTCTATTGTTTGTAACATTGGGTTATTTTTGTTTGCAATACTAGGTTAGTTTGTTTTTTGTCGTATGTTTTTATTTGTTTATCTTTGTTGAAATTATCTAAGTGTTTTCCTTGGTGGGGAGAGTGGGTACTGGTTTTAAGACTAGTGAATTTAAACCTGTTTGACCATAGAGAGAGTTATCCAGGGACAACTGAAAATTTTGTTTTTGGGTTTCCTTTCACTTTGAGGTCTCATCTCTTTCAAAGTGGAAGCAAGATTATCCTAAGGAGTGCCTCCACAGTGTTTTCTAAGAGCCATTCAGCATTTTTCAGTTCCCTTTGTAGATGCAAATTATCAGTTCAAATCATCTAAGCAAAGAAAAAAGACCTCTCCAAATCTCATCTGAGTAGAAAATCTCCTTGGGAGTGAAGTCCCAGTTCAGAGAACAAAGAAAGAATAGACCAGAGGTTTATTTACCTTTCACTGCTTCGGGGATTCAGAGGCCAGCAAGCACACAGATGCAAAAGAAAGCTTAGGGCTAGACATTCTTTTTTTCAATTCTTTCTTTATTCTTCTTTTGTGAGAGGCAATAAACAGACCTGCCCAGAGGCAAGGGAGCTAAGGAGTTTATAAACTTGGGATGGGGGAGGGGTGGGGAGGGAGCAATGCCACGGTAATATTATAAAGGCCTTTGTTACTGATTAAGGTCAAGGGGATGGTGAAATACAGACTCCAGAGAAGAGTCCTATGGGAATGTGATCTAAGAGTTGAGCTTGGGAAGATGAACAGTAACTTTCCCTCTTGGGGGGATTAACAGAATGGAGAGGTCTTACCCTTAGGAGATTCTGATAAGCCAGACTTGGAATGGGATCCTTCCCCAATATCCCATCTCCTCTTGAGAATCACGGGTTATATTGAGAGGAGAGTAATATTCATAACAGCTAAGGTTAAGACAAAAGAGGACTTGGGCTTCTATAGAGACTTCCAAGCCTGAACCAAATGTCATTCTAAAAGGCAGGTGATGAGTCTTATTTTCATAATCACAAATAATGGTATTGCTGTCACTGGTAAAGCCTATTGATAAGTCCCAGGAATGTTAATAAAAATAGAATCTGGGTAGTAAAATAAAAAGCTTAACCTTTTCCCCTTTGTGCTTAGTGTATTTTCACTTGTTCATAGGGTACCACATGCAGAGGCTTTGCATCTGGCACTTCAGACCAGAGTTCCTGTGTGAAATGGCTATGCTTGACATCTCAGCTTAGCAGGCTGTATGCAGAAATGCTGCACCCAGCACTTTGATCTGGAATGCTGTGAGCAGCACAGCTGTGCTGACCCTCAAGAGCTCCAATCCCCTCCTGCTGACAAGAACCCTATAAGGCAGCCCTACCAATGGTCTTTGAGGGAGAACATGGACTGTAGAGTGCAAGCTCACACCTCTCCATTCTTTGATGAAAGAATAAAGCTTTCCTTTGCTTCTTAACTAAACTCAGCCTCACTATATTGGTGTGAGTGACATTAGGCAGGAGAAGCCTTTCGGAAGAGCCAGGAGGGTTGATAACAAATTTTTGGTGACTCAGATGGGACTGATTGTAGCCCTTCCACCTGGACCCACCCACCAGGCTCTGAACTCACCAGACACTGCAGGAATTAGATAGGATAACGGTTATATCCCTGAGACAGTCCTGTCAATGTAAAAGTATAACTTAAAGGGAATTCAGGTGGCAGGAAAGGAACTGGTCAATTGGAAAAAAATAAAGGAAATCAAACAGGAGCCAATGGAAAACGCTTTGGCATTCCTAGAGTGTCTCAAAGATTGTCTCCGAATTTATATTACCATTGACCCTGAGTCATCAGAAGGGAATGCAATCCTGATGTTGTATTTCATTTCCCAAAGTGCCACTGATATTAGGTATAAAATTCAGAATCTGGAAATAGAACCAGATAGCCCTACCTCTTGTCTGGTGGAGGTTGCCTGAAAAGTGCAAGTATTAGTCACTCAGTCACATCCGACTCTTTGCAGTCCCATGGATTGTAGCCCGCCAGGTTCCTCTGTCCATGGAATTCTCAAGGAAAAAAAATACTGGAGTGAGCAGCCATTTCTTTCTCCAGGGGATCTTTCTGACCTAAGGATCAAACCCAGGTCTCTTGAATTGCAGGCAGATTCTTTACCATCTGAGCCACAAAAATAAGACAAAAGTAGGAGATTGCCGACTGGGTGTTTAAAAACAAAGCTATATAGGAGGGAAGAGTCAGAGGACAAAAACAGTTGGAGGCAAGCTCAAACACTGGCTGTTGCCCTCCAATGTGAATTAGTCAGCATGCGAATCTGAACTAACTGCCCATAGAGACCTCTGACTCTGGTGAGTGACCACTGGCCCTTCCCGAGGGAGAGCAAGCCAAAGAAACTGGGTCCCAGTCTGTGCACCATATGTAAACAAGAGGGACACTGGAAGAGAGAATGTCCTCAGTGTCTTTGAAGGGGGACACTGTCATTACCATAAAAACCTGTCACTCAAAATCATGCCACCCTGCTACCAACAGGAACAGGGCTTCCTGAGCATGATTATACAATACACCATCTATTCAAGTTGCTCTGACTTAGGAAGTGAGTTTCTCTGAGACACCAATGAGGTATCTGGTTCACAGTTGGGAACAATTTTATGAGAGAAGAAAAAAAGATAGTGGAATAAGCAGTGACATCTCAGACAAAGTCACTGAGGCACAAAGCCTACCTCCAGGGACTTCAGCCCAAAAGGCCAAGCTGATGGCCCTCACCTGAGTCTTAGAGCTCAGGACAGGGAAAATCTTAGATATTTACACAGACTGCTAGTGTGTGTATGCCATTGCACATGCACACAGGACTATTTGAAAGTAAAGAGTTTGTGCTTAATGTAGAGAAGGAGCAAGGGAAACATGGCTTAAACATATTGAGACTCCTAGAAGCAGTGCAATTTCTGAAACAAGTGACAGTGATTCACTGTAAGGGGTCATCAAAAAGGCCAAACAGAGGTAAAATAGGGAAACAATGAAGCAGATGGAGCTGCCAAAAGGGCAGTCTTAGAACCAATAACCTGGCAACTACCCCTCATACCTAAGAGGACAGATCTATCCAATTACTCCCCAGTCTATACAAATGAAGAATTAGACAAAGCCCAGAAATGGGGCTTCAGTATAGACCTAGGAGGCCATGGGTGGCTAGTTAATGGGCATAAACGATACTTCCTTCCCCAAACTGAAGCTTATCAAGCCATCAGAGAGGCTCATCAAGAAACTCACTACAGGAGGGAAGCCTTATATAATTGGTTAGTAGAAGTCATGGAAACTCTTGGCATGAAAAGTATGATCAGTTGGATAGTTGAGACATGCCCCACCTGCTCGAGGAATAAGCCCAACACTGGATCCCCAGATAAGGCCCCCACGATACGGCTCATTTAGATCATAAGGACATATCCTGGGGAAGATAGTCAGATTGTTTTCACTGTCCTTCTGAGAGTACCAGGCAATTTCAGGTATCTCTTAGTGCTAGTGGACGTATTTCCAAGGTAAGTAGAGGAGTTCCCCACTGGAACTGAAATGGCAGCAGTACTGGCTAATGCATTACTAAAAGAGAAAAAAGCCAAGATCCCGACTAAGTGATAATGGTCCAGCATGTGTGTCTCACGAGGCAAAAGGGACAAGTGCCTTGGGTATTAAATGGACCTTACACTCAGCCTCTGCAGGCATGAAATTAAAAGATGCTTACTCCTTGGAAGAAAAGTTATGACCAACCCAGATAATATATTCAAAAGCAAAGATACTACTTTGCCGAATAAGGTCCGTCTAGTCAAGGCTATGGTTTTTCCTGTGGTCATGTATGGATGTGAGAGTTGAACTGTGAAGAAGGCTGAGTGCCAAAGAATTGATGCTTTTGAACTGTGGTGTTGGAGAAGACTCTTGAGAGTCCCTTGGACTGCAAGGAGATTCAACCAGTCCATTCTGAAAGAGATCAGCCCTGGGATTTCTTTGGAAGGAATGATGCTAAAGCTGAAACTCCAGTACTTTGGCCACCTCATATGAAGAGTTGACTCATTGGAAAAGACTCTGATGCTGGGAAGGATTGGGGGCAAGAGGAGAAGGGGACAAGAGAGGATGAGATGGCTGGATGGCATCACGGACTCGATAGGCGTGAGTCTGAGTGAACTCTGTGAGTTGCTGATGGACAAGGAGGCCTGGCGTGCTGCGATTCATGGGGTGGCAAAGAGTCGGACACGACTGAGTGACTGAACTGAACTGAACTGAACTGAACACTCAGCCTGGAGACTCCAATCATTGAGGAAAGTAGAGAGATTTAATCAAACCTTAAAATGAACTTTAGTCAAGCTATGCCAGAAGACTTGAGAAAATTGGATTAAATTATTCCCTTTCGCTCTGATATGCATGCCATTAGTACCCAGATATAAGTTAAATTTAAGTGTGTTTGAACTTGCATATGGTAGGCCCATTCCCAAAGCCTGAGAGAAGGGACACCTTAGCTCCCTTGAGATGGAACCACTTCAGTAAGTCCTCCAGGTAGAAGAATCCATGAAAGCCCTCACAAAATATGGTTATCAGGTGTGTCCGCAATCACTGACTTAGCCCTTGACTACTAAAGGGGAGGAGACTGAGTGTATCTAAAAATCTGGAAAATGAGCAACCACAAGACTGCCTCATTTTTTTTTCTTTAAATGTTTCCTTTATTGAGGTATAGTTGACATATAATAAACTGCACATATTTTAAAGGGTGCCACTTAATAGTTTTAACATATATATACGACTGTGAAGCTCTCACCATAATCAGGATAGAGAATACACAACACCCCTAAAATTTTCCTCATGCTGTTTTTAATCCCTCTTTCCCCTTACTCCCAGTGCAGGTACTGCTCTGCTTTCTGTTACCATAGATTAATTTCTATTTTCTGGAAATCATCCTGTTTTCTAGGAATCATCTATCATGTACCATGTTTTTTGTTTGTGATTTGGTCTGGCTTCTTTCACTCAGAATAATTATTTTGAGGTTCATCCATGTTGTTTCCAGTGTTCACTTATTCCTTTTTATTGCTGAATCACATTTCATTGTACTACAGTATGTTTATCCATTCAACCATTCAATTGGTTTTTTAAATCAATTTTTATTGGAGTATAGTTGATTTACAACATTGTGTTAGTTTCTGCTGTACATCAAAGTGAGTCAGTTATACATATACACATATCCACTCTCTTTTAGATTCTATTCCCATATAGGTCATTACAGAACATTGAACGCTCGGTTGTTGATAAATGAAACATTTGTGTTGTCTCCAGATTTTGACTGCTACAAGTAAAGCTGCTATGAACTTTCAAGTGTGTCTATCTTTTTACATTTGCTTTTCTCTTAAATTGACACTTAAGAGTGAAATGACTAGATCATATGGTAGGTATATGTCTAACTTTTACCATTGGCATCACCTGGGAAGCCCTTATCTAACTTTTAAGAAACTGTCAAACTGTTTTCCAAAGTGGTTGTACCATTTTACACTCCCTCAACAGTGTATGAGAGTCCCAGTTCTTCCATATCCATGACAAGACTTAGTATGATCAGTTTTTTTTATTGTTAGTTTATTTTAATCAGAGGATAATTACTTTACAATATTCAGTTTCTTTTTTTAAATTTTAGCCATTAATTAACCTATGTATGTTGTGGTATCTCACTGGAAATGCACTTTAATATGCATTTCCTTAATGACTTATTACTCCTTGGAAGAAAAGTTATGACCAACGTAGATAGAATATTCAAAAGCAGAGACATTACTTTGCCGACTAAGGCCCGTCTAGTCAAGGCTATGGTTTTTCCAGTAGTCATGTATGGATGTGAGAGTTGGACTGTGAAGAAGGCTGAGCGCTGAAGAATTGATGCTTTTGAACTGTGGTGTTGGAGAAGACTCCTGAGAGTCCCTTGGACTGCAAGGAGATCCAATCAGTCCATTCTGAAGGAGATCAGCCCTGGGATTTCTTTGGAAGGAATGATGCTAAAGCTGAAACTCCAGTACTTTGGCCACCTCATGCGAAGAGCTGACTCATCGGAAAAGACTCTGATGCTGAGAGGGATTGGGGGCAAGAGGAGAAGGGGACGAGAGAGGATGAGATGGCTGGATGGCATCACTGACTCGATGGGAGTGAGTCTGAGTGAACTCCGTGAGTTGGTGATGGACACGGAGGCCTGGCGTGCTGCGATTCATGGGGTGGCAAAGAGTTGGACACGACTGAGCAACTGAACTGAACTGAACTGAATGACTAATATTGTTGATAATAATTGTTAATAAGCCCATCTTTTCATGGGCTTATTTGCCATCCATATATCTTCTCTAGAAAATATCTCTTCAAATCTTTTGCCCACTTTTTATTAGGCTGCTTTTAAGAGTTCTTTATATATTTCTAGATACAAGTCCTTTATGAGATATGTGCTTTATAAACATTTTCTTGTGGTTTTAAAAATAAGCTTTTAGTTTTAGAATAGTGTAGATTTACAGAAAAACAAGGCAGAGAATTCCCACATATCCTGCACCCAGTTTTCTCTGGTGCATTAATGTGATACATTTGATACAAGTAATAAACCAATTGTTGTTCAGTGGCTAAGTCCTGTTTGACCCTGTGTGACCGCCATGGACCATAGCCTGTCAGGCTCCTCCTCATGGGATTTATCAGGCAAGAATCCTGGAGTGGGTTGCCATTTCCTTCTCCAAGACTGCCTCACTCTAGAGTGGAATCCACCCCACTTGGTAATCCTAACCCACTCATTCTGAACTCGCAGGGAACACTCCATGGGCACTTCACACTTGAGTAAAGAGGGGCCCCCAAGGCTGGACCTCAGAGAGATAACCTGGGGCCATGGACACCCTTGACTACTCGTGTGAATCTCTCTCAGATATGAAGCTTCTTTTCTGAAAAACAACAAAACTGTGCCTCCCAAAGCAGACTACTAACTGCAGGAATCATTGCTCTCTTGAGGGTTCTAGTGACCTTGGCCAGGGGGATCTTATAAAACTCTGTCACCATAAAGAGGTAACAGCCAACATGGTGTTGGTGGCTGATGAGACCAGCCTTGACTTCAGGTTAAGTCAGTTTGCTCCTGACTGGTACAGTCCTGGGTAATCAGATTGCCCTAGATTAACTGTTAGCTGCTGACAAGAGAGGAGTCTGTCCACCAGCCAGTATGCTGGGCTGTTTTTGCATTGATGCAAGTGGCCTGAAGAAAGAGCAGGCAGACTGCTGGGAGAAACCACTTGGCTAGCAGAAACCTGGTTGCCAACTCTGGCTGAACAAACACAGACACCTGTGGGGATAACAGGACTTCGGAGCCTCATTTGGTTTGTACTTTTTGGCCCCCCTTCCCTTAACCATTATTCTCTTGCTAATATTTGGGCCTGCATCCTAAGCTGTCTGGTGTCCCGTCTCTAAAAGGTCAGAATCTATAAAACTCCAAACTGTGGGTGTGGGTGTTACAGAGAGTTAGGCCTGGGGCCCGGTGACCACCACACAACTTGTGCTCCTCTAACCACGGTTATGACAACCGAAGCCCAAACGCAGCAGAAAGCCGCTGCAGATGACTCAGCGCCCCTCAGAATGAGGAGCAGGGCAGTAAAAGAGGGATTTGTCACCAGCAAAGCCCTTTAACAATTCCTGGAGAATAAAAATAGAATCTGGGTAATGAGCCTAACCTTCACCCCACCCTCCCCCCGCCCCCGCGCTTGCGTTTCCTCTGTTTTCACTTGCTCCTAGGGTGCCAGGGTCAGAGGCCTGGCACGCGGTACTTGAGAGCTCCTTGTGTGAAATAGCGGGGCAGGTATCTCAGCTCACAGGCCCTGGAGAGAAGCTCTGAGCACAGTACTCCATTCAAAATGGCGGCGTCAGTGACAGCAGGCTGTGTGCAGTCTTCGACGCGGCAGTCTGATGCACCAGCCTCAGGAGAGCTTCATCCCCTCTCCACTGACGAGGTACCTTCCTATAAAGCAGCCCCACCCGGAGCCTGTCTAGAGAGTGTGTTCTTGAGCCTGAGCTTTCGCTTCTCAATTCTTTTATCCAAGAATAAAACTTGAAGACTCTCCCGGTCTCCTGTGGTTAAGACTCTGCACTTTCACTGCAGCGTTTGTGGGTTCCATCCCAGGTTGGGGAATTAAGATCCTGCAGGGTGTGGCTAAAACAAGAAAAAAGAAAGCTTTGCTTCTGAACGGAAGGAGGCCTTATTCTGTTCGCTTGAAGGACAGGAAGCAGGAGGATCGTTTTTTTGGAAAGCGACTGGGGAGCATAGGTAAGTTTTCCTTGTCAGAATAGGAGATATGAGTATCACCAGAAATAATAAGAAATACGTGTCCGTGATTAGAAGCTCTTCACGTTGAAATTAAAAATGTTTCGGCATACAAAATGTGGTACAGTATATTCAATTTTCTTCTCTTATTAGGAATGGTTACTCGATATTTGAAGAACTCTAATTGTGAAAACACACTCTGGGTGTGGTAGGTTAGTGTTTGAATTTCTCAGTTCAGAAGCCGTATTGCAGAGGAGTTTGGTTACAGGTTCCAGCCATCTTTATCTTATATCCGTTCTGGGGGTTTTGTTAATTAGCATAATGAGTTAGAAATAATTTCTCATTGGTGAGATAATTTCTCATTGGTGAAATGAGTCTCAGACAAGTTTCAATTATGTGGACTGACTAAACATGTTTAGATGAATTCCTGGCCTTGCATAAACAGCATGAAAGAAATCTAGGCAGCCTAACAGTTTACACACCTTGGATTATCTCTCCATGTTTGGGATGCTAAACTGTGTCTTGGACTGTAACGGAAGGATTCTTGCACCTGGCTTTGATTTGTGAGCTCAGTCCTGCCCAAAAGCTGGAACCTTGTTCTCTTGACCTCTGGTGCCTGTGGAGTGCTGTTGGGCACTTAACAGACTGGAGTACTGCGGCTTCATCAACTTACTAAGCTGCTCATGTGATTGTCTGGGACCTGGTTGCTAAATATTTATATATGCGGCAGAATGAGACTTGTTTTCATTACCACATACCATCTGGAAGTGAGGTCCCTGTAGGTGTCACCTGCCTCTAATTATTGAAAAGGATGGAGATCTATCATAAGGCCAATAATAACTGGGCATGACCAAATTGACTGAGATGCACATGAAACAGCACTGTAGCCCCTTTCCTTGTATCCTTCATGGTCTTTAGTCACAAATGCACGCAAGTGATCGGATGAGTATCTTAATATTTGTATTTCTTTTGAAAGTCATTTCTTCTTTGTAAGATTCCTCCTTCATAGTACCAAAAAGAACCTAGTATATATATTTGATTCAGGGAATTTGGCAGAACTACAAGAGAAAGAACAAAAATCTAGAAAAGGTCTAATAAAATAATTATAATAATAGCATTGAGGAGGAAAAAAGGCTTCCCTTTTACCCTTCTAGCTTCTGTGACTGGTATAAAAATGAAATTGACATAAAACAGCTTAAGAGGATTAAAAAAAGGACAACACTTAACCACATATATACACACAGAAGCCCCATAAAAATATGAGATTTCAAATGTGGCCAGAGGATTGATATTTATATAGCATTTTGAGATAAGGAAAGGGACTGGCGAATGGGGTGTCTAAGTGGGGAGGAGGCAATTCCCAGGATAGTGACAGGAGGAAATGTGTGGTGGATGAAGTTTGCCCTTTTTGAAAAATGTTATCTCTGATAGTATCTCTCTTCCTGGTACAGACATTCTTTCTAATGGAAGTTTCCTTTATTAATGTAGATTTTTTTTCTGGCAAGTGGGGAGATTTATACTTTCTTTTAGGCAGTTAAAAGTTTTTACTGAGTCTGCTGGCTCTTGATTGCCCAGCTCAAAACAATCTACATGCCAAAGTGGCATAACTTGGGGTGGAATATTTTGAACCCCTTCAATAATAATATATTTTTCCTTATTGCAAAGTTAACTCTTCCTCTTAGTACATAAAAAACACATTCCGTGTACATTAAAGAAATAGACATAAACACTTTTTAAAAGTTATAGAAGAAACTGATAATATTTAATTATGGAATTCCTATCGAGAATCACAAAAAGATATGATTGAGAGACTTCATCAAGTAAAAGCAAAACACTGAGGCAGGACAAAAGATATCAGAAAAAATGTTAAAAAGCAACAGTCTGGCAGAAAATGTTTGTAATGTGTAAAAATAAAATCAGAAAATAATGACTTGCAACTGCACTAATTAAATGATGACAGAGATGATGGTTCTTAATCACTTGGAGGGTGTGTCTATCTGTCATCGATCTCAATATCATAATTTTTCCTCATTTAATGACATAATTTGAATATATTTCCATGTTGTTAAGTACACTTCTAGATATAATTGTTAAAAGCCCCACAGAATTCCACTGTGCTGAGTACAAAGCACAAATTGCATTTCCTGCTGTGGCTCTGCTAGGGAGGAAAGTGACCAGGTCACTTTGCTCAGGGACCTTCCTCCATCCTTCCCCCAGTCAGTGACACAGGCTCCTGTAAGTAAACACTGGAGAAATATTTATGAAGCGGTACCAAATTATTGGCCTTCGTGAATGGTGTATTCTTGTCTCTTGACCCAGTACTGCTCTTGGTTCAGTTTCATCAAAATCTTAGATAAAAAGATAGGAAAAGTGCAACAGTATAAAACCAGCAAATGCATGAAAGTCCCATGACTAATTTTCTCAAATCATCTTTCTTATCAATAATTTCATAAAATTATAGGAAACTGAATTTGCCATATAATCATATTTATTAACTGTCCTCTTCTGATACCCTTAATTAATACTTCAATTCATAGAGAATACTAGGTAAAAATTGTTTTGAGTATTTTTTAATTTATAAGTTTTAAGAGTTTATTGTCTGTTATCACAAATATAATTAAAATTTATTTAACATTAAAATGAGTTAAAATTATTTTCTTTGGGAAGTTCATAATTTCAAATAATTTTTTCAAATAAAATGTTAAAAGATTTTACATTTGTAAGTGAAAAATAAGATTGTTTTAGTGAAATTAAAATACATTCTAAAATACATTTTATTGTTTTTATGTTTATGACATAGTAGTAAATTTTCTTGATTTAAAACTAGAAAATACGTAAGTGTGGAAGAGAAAAAATTCCAAAGTCTCACAGCTGTTAATATTTATTGTATTTCTTTTCAGTCATTTTCTTAGCTGAGGTTCCTTTCTTCCAGCCTTGATGATTATTATTACATTACTTATACAGTGTAAATTCTTCATTTTTCATGTCATGAAATAATGTGTTTTTACCAGAATTTAAATTTTCTAAGAAGGATCTTTCATCCGAAGAATGCACATTTAAGATATGGCTGCTCTATCTAACAGCCAGAAACAACACCAGGCTGCAATAGATGTGTTTATAAATGAGTTCCCGTTCAGAACAGAACCTTTTAGGAATTTAGAGAAGACATTTGGATAACATAACTCCTTTCAGCTCTGTTCCCAATGGCAAAGAGAATGGCTTTTGGCAGCCTGGCTTGTGATATACTGCCAATCACTAGAGGCAACGCCTGGTGATTAAGTTAGAAAATCTCATTACTTTTGACTGATAGAAAAGGAAAAGGATAGTCTCCATTTTATAAATATTTGGTTTACTATTGCATGACATAAAACACATCCAAAACATATTTTATGGAAAATACTATTTATGTAAAATACATCCTTCCAGTAGGTTGGCAAACAGACATCTTCTGTCTACAGATCAGTGACAGTTATGTACATCCCTTTTGTCCAGGCAGCTCTCAGGATCATTGTACCTACAACTGGCTTCAAACACTGAACTGGGCATTTTTATTTTGTTTTAACCCAAATCCAGAGAGGAGTCACTCACACCATCAGCATTTCCCTTCAATGAAGTCTAGCCTCCCTAGAGAAAGCCTGCTATGGAAGGCGTGGCCTTCTCAAATATCACTGCATAGTCTGCTCTCTGCAGATGCCATGAATAATGCACATAGAATGTAATTAATATGCAACTGACCCAAAGTATATATCTCTGACATTGGGATTCCCTTCCCAGAAGTAGAAACCCTAACTCTGTGAAGAATGAAAAGCACATAGTACAACCATTTCAAAGCAAAACCCCCAGTGTGCACAAAACACAGCTTTGGATAAAAAATGGCAGCTGCAGGAGCTGGAATGGTAGCTGGTTGCCATGGTTACCAAGGCTCTGATTCAGCCACCATATGCCACCTGGTGTTCTCAGTCTGAAAAAGCAGGTCTATGGTGTCCTAGATTGGAGATGGAGCTATGGCCACAGTTCTCAGAGAAGTAGCACTAGCTTTGGATGTGAAGCACTGTTTTATCTATTGTTAGATTTATTGTCTAAACCTTATCATTTAAGGCGTGGTTTCAACTGGGGAGAGGAAATAATACACTCTCTCCTCCTTTGTAAATAATCCATTTTCTCTCATGGAAACACTACTATATGGATATTCATTCTCAAAGATCTTTGTCCTCTCCTCAGGGAAAATTTGCTCCCCAATATGCTAGGTCAATAATATTGCAATAGCAACAAACTCAATAATTATTGCAGAGCACTAGATGATACTAATCCTTAGGCATCCAGAATCTTTAGTACCTTATTTCCTTCTAAAAGTGCTAATTGCAGATAATAGCTCTATGACTTCATTTTAATGTCAAGTTGTGTCCAAATTTTATTTATATAAATAGATGATTCGTATATTAAAAATTTATAATAATTTTTATCTTGTTCTACAATAGAAGATAGAGATTCTTAGTATCTGTCTTGGGCTTTATTGAGAATGTTCATAGTCACTGGGTCTTTATGCAGTAGTAAATAAATATATAACATACTGTCTAATAATAATGTCATATAAATTTTCAGTCCTTACCATAAGTTTTGAAGACTTCATGTTTGATTTTATACATTGTTGATAGAGACACAAACTGAGTTTAGCAATTGCCAGTGATTTAACTTTGCAATCAACATTTCATGTTGTATTACTTTCATGTTTCAAGAGCTATTAAAAAAATGATTATTGACTTTATCTCAATGATCTGAGCATTCAAAATTGTATATGTTATTTTGCTGGCATTTTTGCCATAGCTGAGGAAATGATTATCAATATAATATAGTGGGGTGAAAATAGCAATTGTTACTCTTTACAACTATTACTATATTGTGTCAGGGTTTTTAATACTGTGCAATTAAAAAAATTTGATATAGAGATTGCTGTAACCTAGATAGCATATTAAAAAGCAGAGACATTACTTTGCCAACAAAGGTCCATCTAGTCAAGGCTATGGTTTTTCCACTGGTCGTATATGGATATAAGAGTTGGACTGTGAAGAAAGCTGAGCGCCAAAGAATTGATGCTTTTGAACTGTGGTGTTGGAGAAAACTCTTGAGAGTCCCGTGGACCACAAGGAGATCCAACCAGTCCGTTCTAAAGGAGATCAGTCCTGGGTGTTCATTGGAAGGACTGATGCTAAAGCTGAAACTCCAATACTTTGGCCACCTCGTGCAAAGAGTTGACTCATTGGAAAAGACTCTGATGCTGGGAGGGATTGGGGGCAGGAGGAGAAGGGGACGACAGAGGATGAGATGGCTGGATGGCAGCACCAACTCGATGGACATGAGTTTGAATGAACTCCGGGAGTTGGTGATGGACAGGGAGGCCTGGCATGCTACAGTTCATGGGGTCACATAGAGTCGGACACAACTGAGCGACTGAACTGAACTGAACTGATAACATTTGATAAATTTTAAAATTTGGGGGTTCATCAAAACATCCTCATTATTCTAATTAATTGACTTTATGATAGTAAATGGGCTTCCCTGGTGGCTCAGATGATAAAGAATCTGCCTGCCATGCAGGAGACCTGAGTTCAATCCCTGGGTTGGGAAGATCCCCTGGAGGAGAGCATAGCAACCACCCTAGCCTTCTTGCCTGGAGAATCCTCATGGACAGAGGAGCCTGGCAGGATAGTCATGGGATTGCAAAGAGTCAGACGTGACTGAGTGACTAAGCACACACACATATATGAGAGTAAATACTACAAATTTGAATTTATAAAGTGTATTATGTCAATTAAAAATAGATTTGTTTTTCTTATATATTGGTCTCTCAAACTCAATTTCCCCCTCCCCCCTCAAATGGGTTCTACTGCTAAAAAAAAAAAGTTTGAAAATCACAAAGACTTGATAATGTCAGGGCCCTAGTTAATTATGAAAAACCCTTTTGGAGAGAATTGACCCAATCTCAGTAGACAACTTGGTTGAGGGAATTTAATAGAATTTGACCTCCCTACTGGTCCAGGTAGAAGTGCCAGTAGTTGTAATCATCTCCCCCTAAAATTCCACTAACAGCCACTCCACATTTCCCTAAATCTCCCAAAGCTAGTCAACCACTAATCTGTTTTCGGTCTTTATGGAATTACCTGTTCTGGACATTGCATATAAATGGAATCATATTTATGATTAGCACATTGAAAACAGAAAGAATAAAATGTTGGTATTTGATCCAAAGTTAGAAGAGAAATATTATAATTCTCCAAAATACATAAAAGATACTTGCTCTGTTAGGTGAGAAATAGGCAAAAACTGTTCAAACTATCTTTGACTGAGTTTTTTACAAAGAAATAAAACATTTTAATTCTCAGTGTTTCTAAAATTTTAAATTATGGCACAATGACTAAATATTAGTTCTTTTGCAATTATTATATATTTATAATTAAGGATAAGAGAATTTTCAATATTTTGACAAAAATTTTAGACATCACAGACAATTATAATTTTTTTCTGTAGATTAATAGATTTTTTTGCACAGTTTTACCTTGCATGTACTTTTTATTTTATACCCCCGCATGCAAAGAGACTTCTCTGGTGGCTCAAATGGTAGAGAATCTGCCACAGTGCAGAAGACCCGGGTTTAATCCCTGGGTCAGGAAGATCCCCTGGAGAAGGGAGTGGCAGCCCACTTCAGTATTCTTGCCTGGAAAATTCCTGGACAGTGGAGCCTGGTGGGCTACAGTCCATGGGGTCCCAAAGAGTTGGACATGACTGAGAAACTATCGCATGCAAAGGGAAGATTACCTGTAGCTGATACACTGTTGTTTGTTGGTATAAATTTATGCACATTTATTATTTAAAATGCTGTGCTGTGCGAAGTCACTTCAGTCATGTCCAACTCTTTGCACCTGTATGGACTGTAGCCCACTAGGCTTCTCTGTCCATGGGATTCTTCAGGCAAAAATACTGCAATGGGTTGCCTTATCCTCCTCCAGATTATTTTTTAAAATGTAGTATTATTAATGTTTTTCTACATCAAACTTCAAGCTTCTGTGTTATGCCTGGCCCACAGAATTTGCTTAATTTTATATGTAAATATTTTCTTTTTCCTGATTACCTCATTTCATTGTATGTGTTTGTTTATATTTACTTTTGGATACAACATTTACCTTGTATATTGGTAAACTAGATGCTTTAAAAATTTCCAATTTTTAAAAGCTATTGTAGGCATTCTGCTCACTGTGTGTGTGTATGTGTGTGTAAAATAAAAATAGTTTGAATCTAAATTTCTTTTTTTTCTCCTGCTCACTCTGAAAGGAAAGCAATCATCTATCCCTTTCTAAAAATTGAAAATTTAAGATATTAAAAAGTGTTGTTACATATAAAAAGATAATTTTGAAATGATCTCTAGATACAAAGTAAATAGTCAAAAATCAACAGCTTTTCTTTATAATAGCATTTCAGTTAGGAATGGACATTTTAAAAAATTTGTAGTAGCTACAAATTATAAATTACCAAGTATAAATTAAACAAGAAAGATGGAACACATATCTGAGGAAAACTATTTTACTGCAGGACTTAAAAAAAAAAAAAAGCTGGAATACAAAGACATATCTTGTTCCTGGGTGGGAAGATATGATACAGAGCTGTCAATATTTCTCAGAAAAGCATATAAATTGTATGCAATTCCAAACAGAATCACAGTAGAGCATTTAGGAGGATCTGTTTTTTATCTTAAGGGGAAAATGTGATAATTACCAAGAAATTATTGAAAAAGAATAATAGGGAACCCCTAACTCATACTAAGTATACTAAAATATAAAGCGACACTAGTTAGTAGTTTGAGTAGAAGAATAAACAAATAGATCAGAGGATTAAAAAGACTCAGAAATAGACTCATGTACATGTGGGAATTAAGTGTATAATAAATGGAGCATTTAAAATTGGGAAAGGATGGCTCTTTGAATATGACGCATTGGGATAGTTGTATTTACATTAAAAATATGGTTAGGACTATTCTGCATAGCAGATGCAGAAGTATTTTCAGATGAATTAAAGATCTAAATGTAAGCACACAGAGCCACTAGAAATGATTAGAAATATTGAGGTGATTTATATAATTTTAAGAGAGGGTTACAAAGTCAGAATGTCTAAAGGAAAATACTGACAGGTTCAACTGTGTGACATTTTATTTCATATATGTCCTTAGTTGGACTTTATGTACAGGGGTTGAGTTAATCACAAGCCTCGTTTTATGGCACATTGTTAAGGTATGTGAGGCACTTTTGTTTTTTTATATGTACATATATATGTGTGAATTATTTATCCCTTTTCATTTGCTTACTCCTCTCTCTCTATAAGTAACCATTCTAATATTTAAAATGCATATTCTTTGTTTGTATTGCTCTAACATGGGTAACACTGTTTAGAATCCATGTCTCTAATTATGTAAATTGAAGCATTACAGATCTCATCTTGTTTCTTATTTATTTATTTATTTATTTTTCTCTCTCAGTACTGTGTTTTAAAGATCCATATTGCTATGTTTACATTAGGCTGTTAAAATTAACCTGTTGCGTCTTCTGGCTGCATTAGTACTCCATGTATTTAACTGTATTTTACTCATTCTCTCCTCTGCCATGGGCATCCAGATTGCTTTTGACACCCAACTAAAACAAACAATGCTTCTATGAATATCCTTGTGCACAAAACCTTATGGACATGAATGGGGATTTATTTCAGATAAATACTCAGATGTTGTATAGCTGAACACAAGATACTGCAGACTTGAGGAAGTGCCAATATCACTATATTGGTAGAATACACATCCATCAGTTCAGTTCAGTTCAGTCGCTCAGTAATGTCCGACTCTTTGCAACCCCATGGACTGCATCACGCCAGACCTCCCTGTCTATCGCCAACTCCCAGAATTTACTCAAACTCATGTCCATTGAGTCGGTGACGCCATCCAGTCATCTCATCCTCTGTTGTCCCCTTCTCCTCCCACCTTCAATCTTTCCCAGCATCAGGGGCTTTTCAAATGAGTCAGTTCTTCGCATCAGGTGGCCAAAGTGTTGGAGTTGCAGCTTCAGCATCAGTCCTTCCAATAAATATTCAGGACTGATTTCCTTTAGGATGGACTGGTTGGATCTCCTTGCAGTCCAAGGGACTCTCAAGAGTCTTCTCCAACACCACAGTTCAAAAGCATCAATTCTTCGATGCTCAGCTTTCTTTATAGTCCAACTTTCACATCCATTACTGGAAAAACCATAGCTTTGACTAGATGGTCCTTTGTTGGCAAAGAAATGTCTCTGCTTTTTAATAAGCTGTCTAGGGTGGTCATAACTTTTCTTCCAAGGAGCAAGCGTCTTTTAATTTCATGGCTGCAGTCACCATCTGCAGTGATTTTGGAGGCCCAAAAATAAAGTCTGTCACTGTTTCCACTGTTTCCCTGTCTATTTGCCATGAAGTGACAGGACCAGATGCCATGATCTTAGTTTTCTGAATGTTGAGTTTTAAGCCAACTTTTTCACTTCCATCAGCAGTTCATTAAGGCCACTATCCTCCAATTTTTCTAATTTGCTAAGTATAAAATGATCTCATTACCTTTACAAATATATATTTAAAATGAATATCCTATACACAGCATATAGTTGGGTCTTATGTTTTTACCTAGTATGACAATCTCTTCCTTTTATTTTGAATTCTCAAAAAATTACATTAACTATAATTATGAATTTGACTGGGTTTGCATCTACCATCTTGCTATACAGTTTCTATTTGCTCCATCTGTTTTTTGATTCCTTTTTCTTCTTTTTCTGCCTTTTGAATTTACTGAATATTTTTTATTACATATATCTCTACTATTGACTTATTAGCTCTGCACTGCGCTTGCGAGTTTAACTTGAAACAGGCTGTTGTCAAATGACTTCATTTTCAATATAAAAGCTTTATTACAATTATTTTCATTTCCCCTTTGGATAGCTAGTTGGCAGCTAGTATAGGGGTTTGGTCTGCATATTCTGTCCTTGACAAGGCTGACTATTGGTACCTAAGAACTTCATTGGTTTGTGGATTCTCCAGAAGAATTTGGGAGATTAGTCATGGAGTGTACACAATAGCTGTCTCTGTGTACCCTCTGCCTGGGTTTCTCGGTTAGCCACCGCCTTTTGGCTGTCACTTCCTTCACAGAAATTTCTCAGCTTCCCCCTTTTGGTAAAATGAACTCCAAGTGAAGCAGGTTTGTCCATAAGGGGTTAGTCTCTTCCAGTCTCTGCCAGTCTTATCAGTTGAGTCAGTTTCGGATAATGGAATGACTGTATAGCAACATTTTCACATCCGACTATCAGGTAGTGGAGGAGGGCATAAAGGGACGAGGACAGCTACAGACATTACAATTGGGAACATAAAGCCTAGCAAGAAAAGTAGCTTTGCTAAGTTTAAATAAGCTCTTTTTGGTGTGCCTGTCTTAATGGAGTATTTTAACTGTTTGATTCATCATCAGAGATAAATTATGGCTCACACATTGGCAGTTTTTGAAACTTCTCACCAGAGTAGAATCCTTGCAGAAATCAGTGAAATCCAGTGTCCTAGATCCTCTTTGATGAGTTTTGATGTCAGGCTTTGTTTCTGAAACTTCGAAAGGTTGAAGAGCAAATTTAATAGTTGAAAAGTGGTAGTGTTGCCCATAGAAAGGGTTAACCTGAAAGGAAATGGAGGTGAGATGATTATTAAACTTAAGCTTGAATGTGAATCCTGTATCCTGGTGGTGAGTCTTGATTTGAAGGCTTTAGCAGAACACAGTCTATGCCCAGTGTCATTTTTTTTTTTTTTTTTGACTGCATGGTGTGTGGGATCTTAGTTCTCCAACCAGAGATTGAATCCACACCTCTTGGAGTCTTAACCACTGGACAACCAGGGAACTCCCACCCAATGGCATCTTGAATCAGAGAATCTCAAATTACAGAATTCATGGGAAACTGTTTGCTTTGGTCATGATCTGTTTCTGAAGCTTTTTTAGTGGGTCTCAAGGTCAGGTCCCTACCCCGTTTGTGTGGCCAGTTTGTAGAATCTTAAATTCTTCCCTCTCCGTCGACCTTTCCTTCTTGTGGTATAATAAATACAAAATGAACTTTATCACTTTCAGTTCAGTTCAGTTCAGTCGCTCAGTCATGTCCGACTCTTTGTGACCCCATGAATCGCAGCATGCCAGGCCTGCCTGTCCATCACCAACTCCCGGAGTTCACCCAGACTCACGTCCATTGAGTCCGTGATGCCATCCAGCCATCTCATCCTCGGTCATCCCCTTCTCCTCCTGGCCCCAATCCCTCACAGCATCAGAGTCTTTTCCAATGAGTCAACTCTTCGCATGAGGTGGCCAAATTGCTGGAGCTTCAGCTTTAGCATCATTCCTTCCAAAGAAATCCCAGGGCTGATCTCCTTCAGAATGGACTGGTTGGATCTCCTTTAGCCACTTTTCAATGCACAGTTCAGGGGTATCACCCACATTGTTGTGCAACCATCACCACTATCCATCTCCAGAGCTTTCATCTTCCCAAACTGAAATTCCATATCCATTAAACACTAACTCCCCATTTTGCCATGTCCCTACCCCAGTCCTCTGGCAACCATGCATCTATTTTCTATTTTTGTGAGTTAACTATTCTAGGTACCTCCTGTAAGTGGAATAATTCAATATTTGTTTTTTGTGACTTTTACTTAACATGATGTCCTCACAGTTCATCAACATGGTAGGACTTCTAAACTAGTCTCTAGAGGTGTATTATTGGTTTCCTTTTTGAATATGTGGCTGGCAGCTCATGGATATATAACTGAGCACATATATTAGCTTAATAAAATAATAATACTCAATGAGATCAGAATGCATCAATGTGGAATCTGTCAGCAGAGAGTGTAAGGCAAGTCTCAAGGGAATTTTAATAACAATCTAATGTAGTGAGAGTTTATGGAGATTTTGAAATATGATCTCATTATCACTGGGGCTAGAGTAAGCTTCTTTAGAGACGGGCAATATTGACTTTGATGTTTCATTCAGTTCAGTGGCTCATTTGTGTCTGACCCTTTGCGACTCCATGAACAGCAACACACCAGGCCTCCCTGTCCATCACCAACACCCGGAGTCCACCCAGAACCCATGTCCATTGAGTCAGTGACTCATCCAACTATCTCATTCTCTGTTGTCCCCTACTCCTCCTGTCCCCTACTCCTGCCCTCAATCTTTCGCAGCATCAGGGTCTTTTCAAATGAGTCAGCTTTTTGCATAGGTAGGCAAAGTATTGGAGTTTCAGCTTCAGCATCAGTCCTTCCAGTGAACACCCAGGACTGATCTCCTTTAGGATGGACTGGTTGGATCTCCTTGCAGTTCAAGGGACTCTCAAGAGTCTTCTCCAACACCACAGTTCAAAAGCATCAATTCTTTGGTTCTCAGCTTTCTTTATATTCCAACTCTCACATCCATACATGACTACTGGAAAAACCATAGCCTTGACTAGATGGATCTTTGTTGACAAAGTAATGTCTCCGATTTTTAGTATGCTGTCTGGGTTGGTCATAACTTTCCTTCCAAGAGTAAGCATCTTTTAATTTCACGGCCGCAATCACCATCTGCAGTGATTTTGGAGCCCCCCCAAATAAAATCTGACACTATTCCACTGTTTACCCATCCATTTGCCATGAAGTGATGGGACCGGATGCCATGATCTTAATTTTCTGAATGTTGAGCTTTAAGTCAACTTTTTCACTCTCATTTTTCACTTTCATCAAGAGGCCCTTTAGTTCTTCTTCACTTTCTGCCATAAGGGTGGTGTCATTTGCATATCTGAGGTTATTGATATTTCTCCTGGCAATCTTGATTCCAGCTTGTGCTTCTTCCAGCCCATCATTTCTCATGATGTACTCTGCATATAAATTAAATAAGCAAGGTGACAATATGTAGCCTTGACATACTCCTTTTCCAATTTGGAACCAAACAGTTGTTCCATGTCCACTTCTAACTGTTATTCCTGACCTACATACAGATTACTCAAGAAGCAGGTCAGGTGGTCTGGTATTCCCATCTCTTTCAGAATTTTCCACAGTTTATTGCGATCCACACAGTCAAAGGCTTTGGCATAGTCAATAAAGCAGAAATAGATGTTTTTCTGGAACTCTCTTGCTTTTTCCATGATTCAGCAGATGTTGGCAATTTGATCTCTGGTTCCTCTGCCTTTTCTAAAACCAGCTTGAACATCTGGAAGTTCACGGTTCACATATTGCTGAAGCCTGGCTTGGAGAATTTTGAGCATTACTTTACTAGCATGTGAGATGAGTGCAATTGTGTAGTAGTTTGAGCATTCTTTGGCATTGCCTTTCTTAGGGATTGGAATGAAAGCTGAGTTTTCCAGTCCTGTAGCCACTGCTGAGTTTTCCAAATTTGCTGGCATACTGAGTGCAGCACTTTCACAGCATCATCTTTCAGGATTTGAAATAGCTCAACTGGAATTCCGTCACCTCCACTAGCTTTGTTTGTAGTGATGCTTCCTAAGGCCCACTTGACTTCACATCCAGGATGTCTGGCTCTAGGTGAGTGTGAGTGATTATCTGGGTCGTGAAGATCTTTTTTGTTCAGTTCTTCTGTGTATTCTTGCCACCTCTGAATATCTTTTGCTTCTGTTAGGTCCATACCATTTCTGTCCTTTATTGAGCCCATCTTTGCATGAAATGTTCCCTTGGTATCTCTAATTTTCTTGAAGAGATCTCTAGTCTTTCCCGTTCTGTTGTTTCCCTCTGTTTCTTTGCATTGATTGCTGAGGAAGGCTTTCTTATCTCTTCTTGCTATTCTTTGGAATTCTGCATTCAAATGGGTATATCTTTCCTTTTCTCCTTTGCTTTTCACTTCTCTTCTTTTCACAGCTATTTATAAGACCTCCTCAGACAGCCATTTTGCTTTTTTGCATCTTTTTATTGGGGATGATCTTGATTCCTGTCTCCTGTACAATGTCACAAACCTCTGTCCATTGTTCATCAGGCACTCTGTCTATCAGATCTAGGCCCTTAAATCTATTTCTCACTTCCACTGTATAGTCATAAGGGATTTGATTTAGGTCATACCTGAATGGTCTAGTGATTTCTCCCACTTTCTTCAATTTAAGTCTGAATTTGGCAATAAGGAGTTCATGATCTGAGCCACAGTCAGCTCCCGGTCTTGTTTCTGCTGACTGTATAGAGCTTCTCCATCTTTGGCCTCAAAGAATATAATCAATCTGATTTTGGTGTTGACCATCTGGTGATGTCCATGTGTAGAGTCTTCTCTTGTGTTTCATTAGTTGATCTTTTTCCTCTGATAGCTTTGAAAATGACATGAACTTTTCAGTTAAATGTGAGTACTTTTCATACATTTATAAAATAATTTACCTGTAGAATGAACTTTCACTATTATTGATTATTGAAGGTATTTCCAGACAAGAAAATAAAATCTATAAGCTTTTGTACCAGCACGTTGGCCTTTTGGGGAGTTTATTTCAGTTCAGTTCAGTCTCTCAGTTGTGTCCAACTCTTTGCGACCCCATGGACTGAGGCACACCAGGCCTCCCTGTCCATCTCCAACTCCCAGAGTTTACTTGAACTCATGTCCATTGAGTCAGTGATGCCATCCAACCATCTCATCCTCTGTCATCCCCTTCTCCTTCTGCCTTCAATCTTTCCCAGCATCAGAGTCTTTTCCAATGAGTCAGTTCTTCATATCAGTTGGCCAAAGTATTGGAGCTTCAGCTTCAGCATCAGTCCTTCCAATGAACACCCAGGACTGATCTCCTTTAGGATGGACTGGTTGGATCTCCTTGAAGTCCAAGGGACTCTCAAGAGTCTTCTCCAACATCACAACTCAAAGGCATCAATTCTTCAGTGCTCAGCTTTCTTTATAGTCCAACTCTCACAACCATACATGATTGCTGGAAAAACCATATTTTTTACTAGATGGACCTTTGTTGGCAAAGTAATGTCTCTGCTTTTTAATATGCTAGCTAGATTGGTCATAACTTTTCTTTTAAGGAGCAAACATCTTTTAATTTCATGGCTGCAGTCACAATCTGCAGTGATTGGAGCCCAACAAAAGAAAGTCTGTCACTATTTCCACTGTTTCCCCATCTATTTGCCATGAAGTGATGGGACCAGATGCCATGATCTTAATTTTCTGAATGTTGAGTTTTAAGCCAGTTTTCACTCTTCTCTTTCACTTTCATCAAGAAGCTCTTTAGTTTGACTTAATTTCAATCAAAATATTTATTTATAAGTAATTAAATGTATATCAAAACTTGAAACAATAAAATGAAGTTCATTTTAAATGTTTAAATGGTTCATTCGGTAGGGGCTTTGGGTCTCTTGCTACAGTTTCAGCTTTTTAGGGGGTTATGAAATTACAAATAATGCAAGATTTATCAGTAATTTTTTTCTTCCAGAATCTAGAGTACATAATTATCTTTCTATTGACTATAAATGTTTAATTTATTTTGGATTCACACCAGTAAGAGTTACTTGTTTGCATAATAATAGACAGTGCATTTTCTTCAGTGGTTTTAAGCTTAATAATGTGTTTTGGTTTTTTTTTTTTGGATGTTGGACTACCTCCAATAATTTTATTGGGCTTCACAAAGACATAGAAAATGTCTTTATTTTTTTAGCATGGCAAATTCATAAGCAACTTTAAAAGCATAATATCTAGTATTAAGCATAGATGTTAATTCTTTAACCTCTAATAATGTGGCATGCTTGGGTCAGTTATCTGAATGGAATGATTTGTTAGTAGCTTAATATTTTAAATAAAATATTTAGTTGTTGTTTGGTCCCTAAGTCATGTCCAACTGTGTGACCCCATGTACTACAAGATGGCAGACTTTCCTGTCCTTCACTATCTCTTGAGGTTTTTGCCAAACTCACGTTCATCAAGTTGGTGATGCCATCCAACCAGCTCATCCTCTGTCATCCCCTTCTCCTGCCCTCAGTCTTTCCAAGGATCGTGGTCTTTTCCAATAAGTCATCTCTTCACATCAGGTTGGCCAAAGTTTGGAGCTTCAGCTTCACATCAGTCCTTCAGAGTTTAGTATCAGACAAATTAGAATGAGAAAAGTTTAGGGTTTTTTTCCCCACCATGTGGCTTATGGGATCTTATTTTCCAGACAAGGGATTGAACCTGGTCCTCACTGGACTGCCAGGGTATTCCCAAATTTAGAGTTTAAATTGAAGCTACTACTCTAAACCATAAACTTGACTTTCATAAATTAATAGGGAAAGAAGCTTATCGCAGTTTGAAATGCCCAGAGTTTGGGGGTTGCTATAATACCTGTTAGGAAAGCAAGGTCCGTTTAGGATCTGGCTTTTAAGAGGTGGCTTTAGAGATTTTCAGTTATAGCAACCAAATTTTGTATCCATTTGACAGGGAAAATTAAAATGAGAAAAAACAAGAACTAAGTAGCTATGTTTGTCCATGATTACTAATTATCTGTTGTCAACAGAAGAAAAAAAAAAAAAAAAGCACAATGTGAGAGTTATGAGTTAAGTTTTACTTGGGGTAAGATGAAGACAACAACCCAGAGACAGCCTCTCTGATAGCTCTAAGGAACTTTTCTGGAGGTAAGGGGTGGGTGGAGAGAGAATCTAGGCAGTAGAGGAAATCTAGAAAACTCAAATTAATTGTATTTTCATTAGGAAATATGTGATTTTAGTGAAAGGGGAAGTATGGCAATCAAGCGCACATTTTGGCAGAAGGTTGCTGCTAGTTACCAGGAGCAGATGTCTCTGTTAATGATATTAGTGCTTTTCTAGATATTCAAAGATGTATGAAATTGGGCTCATAAAATCTTTTCTTGAAAACATATCTGAAGGCCTATTCAGCCAGTTATCCCAGAGCACAGAGTGCCTCATTGGTGATCTTCTCCCTGAATTCCGTTCAGGGTGTGTTGAAGGTCAGTGACTGCAGTGGCTAGTGACCTAGTCCCTGTAGAGGTGGATGGTGAGAAATAATTTTTTATCCACACTATCATCTTATCAAATATTCAGTTGACAAAAATAGTCCTGTATATTTTCACTTAAAGGCATCTTTGTCCTTGAATTTGCTGATCACCATTCTGTAATTTTTGTAAAAATAAGAGAGGATAAATTAATCTGTTTAGTGACCAATGCTTCATGTCTTTATCTTACTTAGTAATTTTTCATGTATCCAAAGATGACTCCATAATTAATACAATTTAATATTAGTTTAAGTACTTAAAACTAAGGATTTGGATATTATAATTTATGCTGACACATTAAGCCTGTAAGATTTATAACACTATAAGAATTCCTCTTATAAAGAGTTATCTATAATAATCCAACTTATTTTGACACAGTTTTAATATTTTATAATCTTACATGAATTGGCTTATTGTTCATTCAAATCAGTAGAGTAAATCTAGAAAACTCAAGTTAACTAGCTCTTTTTATTAAAAAATAAAGCAAAGAAAATATGCTAAATAGCTTTATACTGGTAAAATCAGAGAAAAGATAGCTCTTTCTCTCTTTCTTTTTTTAAGTATTTATTTATTTGGCTGCACCAGGTCTTAGTTGCAGCATGTGGGATCTAGTTCCCTGTCCAGGAATCGAACTCAGGACTCCTGCATTGGGAGCATAGCCAGCGAACCACCAGGGAAGTCCCAAGATATTTATTTCTTTTCTTTTTTTTCAATTTTGTTTTGATATAAATTTATTTATTTTAATTGGAGGCTAATTACTTTACAATATTGTATTGGTTTTGCCAGACATCAACATGAATCCACCATGGGTGTACACGTGTTCCTCATCCTGAACCCCCCTCCCACCTCCCTCCCCATACTGTCCCTCTGGGTCATCCCAGTGCACCAGCCCTTAGCATCCTGTATCATGCATCGAACCTGGACTGGCAATTCGTTTCACATATGATATTATACATGTTTCAATGACATTCTCCCAAATTATCCCACCCTCTCCCTCTCCCACAAAGTCCAAAAGACTGTTCTATACATCTGTGTCTCTTTTGCTGTCTCGCATACAGGGTTATTGTTACCATCTTTCTAAATTCCATATATATGCGTTAATATACTGTATTGGTGTTTTTGTTTCTGGCTTACTTCACTCTGTATAATCACCTCCAGTTTCATCCACCTCATTAGAACTGATTCAAATGTATTCTTTTTAATGGCTGAGTAATACTCCATTGTGTATATGTATCACAGCTTTCTTATCCATTTGTCTGCTGATGGACATTTAGGTTGCTTCCATGTCCTGGCTAGTATAAACAATGCTGCAATGAACATTGGCGTACACGTGTCTCTTTCAATGCTGGTTTCCTCAGTGTGTATGCTCGGCAGTGGGATTCCTGGGTCATATGGCTGTTCTATTTCCAGTTTTTTTAAGGAATCTCCACACTGTTCTCCATAGTGGCTCTACTAGTTTGCATTCCCACCAACAGTGTAAGAGGGTTCCCTTTTCTCCACACCCTCTCAAGCATTTATTGCTTGTAGACTTTTGGATAGCAGCCATTCTGACTGGCGTGCAATGGTACCTCATTGTGGTTTTGATTTGCATTTCTCTGATAATGAGTGATGTTGAGCATCTTTTCATGTGTTTGTTAGCCATCTGTATGTCTTCTTTGGAGAAATGTCTGTTTAGTTCTTTGGCCCATTTTTTGATTGGGTCGTTTATTTTTCTGGAATTGAGCTGCAGGAGTTGCTTGTATGTTTTTGAGATTAATTCTTTGCCAGTTGCTTCATTTGCTATGATTTTCACCCATTCTGAAGGCTGTCTTTTCACCTTGCTTAGAGTTTCCTTTGTTGAGCAGAAGCTTTTAAGTTTAATTAGGTCCCATTTGTTTATTTTTGCTTCTATTTCCAATATTCTGGGAGGTGGGTCATACAGGATCTTGCTGTGATTTATGTCGGAGGATGTTTTGCCTATGTTCTCCTCTAGGAGTTTTATAGTTTCTGGTCTTACGTTTAGATCTTTAATCCATTTTGAGTTTGTTTTTGTGTATGGTGTTAGAAAATGTTCTAGTTTCATTCTTTTACAAGTGGCTGACCAGTTTTCCCAGCACCACTTGTTAAAGAGATTGTCATTTCTCCATTGTATATTCGTGCCTCCTTTGTCAAAGATGAGGTGTCCATAGGTGTGTGGGTTTATCTCTGGGCTTTCTATTTTGTTCCATTGATCTATATTTCTGTCTTTGTGCTGGTACCATACTGTCTTGATGACTGTGGCTTTGTAATATAGCCTGAAGTCAGGTAGGTTGATTCCTCCAGTTCCATTCTTCTTTCCAAGATTGCTTTGGCTATTCGAGGTTTTTTGTATTTCCATACAAATTGTGAAATTATTTGTTCTAGCTCTGTGAAAAATACCGTTGGTAGCTTGATAGGGATTGCATTGAATCTATAGATTGCTTTGGGTAGTATATTCATTTTCACTATATTGATTCTTCTGATCCATGAACACAGTATATTTCTCCATCTATTAGTGTCTTCTTTGATTTCTTTCACCAGTGTTTTATAGTTTTCTATCTATAGGTCTTTTGTTTCTTTAGGTAGATATATTCCTAAGTATTTTATTCTTTTCGTTGTAATGGTGAATGGAATTGTTTCCTTAATTTCTCTTTCTATTTTCTCATTATTAGTGTATAGGAATGCAAGGGATTTCTGTGTGTTGATTTTATATCTTGCAACTTTACTATATTCATTGATTAGCTCTAGTAATTTTCTGGTGGAGTCTTTAGGGTTTTCTATGTAGAGGATCATGTCATCTGCAAACAGTGAGAGTTTTACTTCTTCTTTTCCAATTTGGATTCCTTTTATTTCTTTTTCTGCTCTGATTGCTCTCACCAAAACTTCCAAAACTATGTTGAATAGTAGTGGTGAAAGTGGGCACCCTTGTCTTGTTCCTGACTTTAGGGGAAATGCTTTCAATTTTTCACCATTGAGGATAATGTTTGCTGTGGGTTTGTCATATATAGCTTTTATTATGTTGAGGTATGTTCCTTCTATTCCTGCTTTCTGAAGAGTTTTTATCATAAATGGATGTTGAATTTTGTCAAAGGCTTTCTCTGCATCTATTAAGATAATCATATGGCTTTTATTTTTCAATTTGTTAATGTGATGTATTACATTGATTGATTTGCAAATATTGAAGAATCCTTGTATCCCTGGGATAAAGCCCACTTGGTCATGGTGTATGATCTTTTTAATGTGTTGTTGGATTCTGACTGCTAGAATTTTGTTAAGGATTTTTGCATCTATGTTCATCCGTGATACTGGCCTGTAGTTTTCTTTTCTTGTCGCATCTTTGTCAGGTTTTGGTATTAGGGTGATGGTGGCCTCATAGAATGAGTTTGGAGTTTGGAGTTTCCTCTGCAATTTCCTGGAAGATTTTGAGTAGGATAGGCATTAGCTCTTCTCTAAATTTTTGGTAGCAATCAGCTGTGAAGCCGTCTGGACCTGGGCTTTTGTTTGCTGGAAGATTTCTAATTACAGTTTCAATATCCATGCTTGTGATGGGTCTGTTAAGATTTTCTATTTCTTCCTGGTTCAGGTTTGGAAAGTTTTACTTTTATAAGAATTTGCCCATTTCTTCCAAGTTGTCCATTTTACTGGCATATAAATGCTGATAGTAGTCTCTTATGATCCTTTGTATTTCTGTGTTGTCTGTTGTGATCTCTCCATTTTCATTTCTAATTTTATTTATTTGATTTTTCTCCCATTGTTTCTTGATGAGTCTGGCTAATGGTTTGTCAGTTTTATTTATCCCCTCAAAGAACCAGCTTTTTGCTTTGTTGATTTTTGCTATAGTCTCTTTTGTTTCTTTTGCATTTATTTCTGCCTTAATTTTTAAGATTTCTTTCCTTCTACTAACCCTGGGGTTCTCCATTTCTTCCTTTTGTAGTTGCTTTAGGTGTAGAGTTAGGTTATTTATTTGACTTTTTTTCTTGTTTCTTGAGGTAAGCCTGTATTGCTATGAACCCTCCCCTTAGCACTGCTTTTACAGTGTCCCATAGGTTTTGGGTTGTTGTGTTTTCATTTTCATTCATTTCTGTGCATATTTTGATTTCTTTTTTGATTTCTTCTGTGATTTGTTGGTTATTCAGCAGCGTGTTGTTCAGCCTCCATATGTTGGAATTTTTAAATTTTTTCTCCTGTAATTGAGATCTAATCTTAGTGCACTGTGGTCAGAAAAGATGCTTGGAGTGATTTCAATTTTTTTGAATTTACAAAGGCTTTATTTATGGCCCAGGATGTGATCTATCTTGTAGAAGGTTCCGTGTGCACTTGAGAAAAAGGTGAAATTCATTGTTTTGGGGTGACATGTCCTATAGATATCAATTAGGTCTAACTGGCCTATTGTATCACTTAAAGTTTGTGTTTCCTTGTTAATTTTCTGTTTAGTTGATCTATCCATAAGTGTGAGTGGGGTATTAAAGTCTTCACTATTATTGTGTTATTGTTAATATTCCCTTTCATACTTGTTAGCATTTGTCTTACATATTGCAGTGCTCCTATGTTGGGTGCATATATATTTATAATTGTTATATCTTCTTTTTGGATTGATCCTTTGATCATTACGTAGTGTCCTTCTTTGTCTCTTTTCACAGCCTTTGTTTTAAAGTCTATTTTATCTGATATAAGTATTGCTACTCCTGCTTTCTTTTGGTCTCTATTTGCATGGAATATCTTTTTCCAGCCCTTCACTTTCAGTCTGTATGTGTCCCTTGTTTTGAGATGAGTCAAATGGCAATCCACTCCAGGACTATTGCCTGGAAAATCCCATGGACAGAGGAGCCTGGTAGGCTACAGTCCATGGGGTCGCAAAGAGTCGGACATGACTGAGCGACTTCACTTCACTCTTGTAGACAACATATATAGGGGTCGTGTTTTTGTATCCATTCAGCCAGTCTTTGTCTTTTGGTTGGAGCATTCAACCCATTTACGTTTAAGGTAATTATTGATAATTATGATCCCATTGCCATTTACTTTATTGTTTTGGGTTTGAGTTTATACTCCCTTTTTGTGTTTCCTGTCTAGAGAAGATCCTTTAGCATTTGCTGGAGAGCTGGTTTGGTGGTGCTGAATTCTCTCAGCTTTTGGTTGTCTGTAAAGCTTTTGATTTCTCCTTCATATTTGAATGAGATCCTTGTTGGGTACAGTAATCTTGGCTGTAGGTTATTTTCTTTCATCACTTTAAGTATGTCCTGCCATTCACTCCTGGCCTGAAGAGTTTCTATTGAAAGATCAGCTGTTATCCTTATGGGAATCCCCTTGTGTGTTATTTGTTGTTTTTCCCTTGCTGCTTTTAATATTTGTTCTTTGTGTTTGATCTTTGTTAATTTGATTAATATACGTCTTGGGGTGTTTCACCTTGGGTTGATCCTGTTTGGGACTCTCTGGGTTTCTTGGACTTGGATGATTATTTCCTTTCCCAATTTAGGGAAGTTTTCAACTATTATCTCCTCAAGTATTTTCTCATGGTCTTTCTTTTTGTCTTCTTCTTCTGGGACTCCTATGATTCAAATGTTGGGGCATTTAACATTGTCCCAGAGGTCTCTGAGATTGTCCTCATTTCTTTTAATTCATTTTTCTCTTTCCTCTCTGATTCATTTATTTCTACCATTCTATCTTCTACCTCACCGATACTATTTTCTGCCTCCTTTATTCTACTATTTGTTCCCTCCAGAGTGTTTGTGATCTCATTTATTGCATTATTCATTATATATTGACTCTTTTTTATTTCTTCTAGGTCCTTGTTAAACCTTTCTTGCATCTTCTCAATCCTTGTCTCCAGGCTATTTATCTGTGATTCCATTTTGTTTTCAAGATTTTGGATCATTTTCACTATCAATATTCGGAATTCTTTATCAGGTAGATTCCCTATCTCTTCCTCTTTGGTTTGGTTTGGTGTGCATTTATCCTGTTCCTTTACCTGCTGGGTATTCCTCTGTCTCTTCATCTTGTTTATATTGCTGTGTTTGGGGTGCCCTTTCTGTATTCTTGCAGTTTGTGGAGTTCTCTTTATTGTAGAGCTTCCTTGCTGTGGGTGGGGTTGTATGGGTGGCTTGTCAAGGTTTCCTAGTTAGGGAAGCTTGTGTCGGTATTCTGGTGGGTGGAGCTGCATTTCTTCTCTCTGGAGTGCAATGAAGTGTCTAGTAATGAGTTATGAGATGTCGAGAGAAGACTCTACACATGGACATCACCAGATGGTCAACACCGAAATCAGATTAATTGTATTCTTTGCAGCCAAAGATGGAGAAGCTCTATACAGTCAACAAAAACAAGACCAGGAGCTGACTGTGGCTCAGATGATGAACTCCTTATTACCAAATTCTGACTTAAATTGAAGAAAGTAGGGAAAACCACTAGACCATTCAGGTATGACCTAAATCAAATCCCTTATGATTATACAGTGGAAGTGAGAAATAGATTTAAGGGACTAGATCTGATCGATAGGGTGCCTGATGAACTATGGAGTGAAGTTTGTGACATTGTGCAGGAGACAGGGATCAAGACCATCCCCATGGAAAAGAAATGCAAAAAAGCAAAATGGCTGTCTGGGGAGGCCTTACAAATAGCTGTGAAGAGAAGAGAGGTGAAAAGCAAAGGAGAAAAGGAAAGATATAGGCATCTGAATGCAGAGTTCCAAAGAATAGCAAGAAGAGATAAGAAAGCCTTCCTCAGCGATCAATGCAAAGAAAAGAGGAAAACAACAGATTGGGAAAGACTAGAGATCTCTTTGAGATCTCTTCAAGGGAACATTTCATGCAAAGATGGGCTTGATAAAGCACAGAAATGGTATGGACCTAACAGAAGCAAAAGATATTAAGAAGAGCTGGCAAGAATACACAGAAGAACTGTACAAAAATGATCTTCACGACTCAGATAGTCATGATGATGTGATCACTAATCTAGAACCAGACATCTTGGAATGTGAAGTCAAGTGGGCCTTAGAAAGCATCACTACAAACAAAGCTAGTGGAGGTGATGGAATTCCAATTGAGTTGTTTCAAATCCTGAACAATGCTGCTGTGAAAGTGCTGCACTCAATATACCAGAAAATTTGGAAAACTGAGCAGTGGCCACAGGACTGGAAAAGGTCAGTTTTCATTCCAATCCCAAAGAAAGGCAATGCCAAAAAATGCTCAAGCTACAGCACAATTGCACTCATCTAACATGCTAGTAAAGTAATGCTCAAAATTTTCCAAGCCAGGCTTCAGCAATACGTGAACCGTGAACTCCCTGACGTTCAAGCTGGTTTTAAAAAAGGCAGAGGAACCAGAGATCAAATTGCCAACATCTGCTGGATCATGGAAAAAGCAAGAGAGTTCCAGAAAAACATCTATTTCTGCTTTATTGACTATGCCAAAGCCTTTGACTGTGTGGATCACAATACACTGTGGAAAATTCTGAAAGAGATGGGAATACCAGACCACCTGACCTGCCTCTTGAGAAATCTGTATGCAGGTCAGGAAGCAACAGTTAGAACTGGACATGGGACAACAGACTAGTTCCAAATAGGGAAAGGAGTACATCAAGGCTGTATATTGTCACCCTGCTTATTTAACTTATATGCAGAGTACATCATGAGAAATGCTGGGCTGGAAGAAACACAAGCTGGAATCAAGATTGCCGGGAGAAATCTCAATAACCTCAGATCTGCAGATGACACCACCCTTATGGCAGAAAGTGAAGAGGACCTAAAAAGCCTCTTGATGAAAGTGAAAGAGGAGAGTGAAAAAGTTGGCCTAAAGCTCAACATCCAGAAAACGAAGATCATGGCATCTGGTCCCATCACTTCATGGGAAATAGATGGGGAAACAGTGGAAACAGTGTCAGACTTTATTTTTTGGGCTCCAAAATCACTGCAGATGGTGACTGCAGCCATGAAATTAAAAGATGCTTACTCCTTGGAAGAAAAGTTATGACCAACCTAGATAGCATATTGAAAAGCAGAGACATTACTTTGCCGACTAAGGTCCGTCTAGTCAAGGCTATGGTTTTTCCAGTGGTCATGTATGGATGTGAGAGTTGGACTGTGAAGAAGGCTGAGCACCAAAAAATTGATGCTTTTGAACTGTGGTGTTGGAGAAGACTCTTGAGAGTCCCTTGGACTGCAAGGAGATGCAACCAGTCCATTCTGAAGGAGATCAACCCTGGGATTTCTTTGGAAGGAATGATGCTAAAGCTGAAACTCCAGTACTTTGGTCACCTCATGCAAAGAGTTGACTCATTGGAAAAGACTCTGATGCTGGGAGGGATTGGGGGCAGGAGGAGAAAGGGACAACAGAGGATGAGATGGCTGGATGGCATCACGGACTCGATGGACGTGAGTCTGAGTGAACTCCGGGAGATGATGATGAACAGGGAGGCCTGGCGTGCTGTGATTCATGGGGTCACAAAGAGTCGGACACGACTGAGCGACTGAACTGAACTGAAGTGGGTTTGGAGTGACTTTGGGCAGCCTGTATATTGACACTCAGGGCTATGTTCCTGTGTTGCTGGAGAATTAGTGTGGTATGTCTTGCTCTGGAACTTGTTGGCCCTTGGTTGGTGCTTGGTTTCAGTGTAAGTATGGAGGCATTTGATGAGCTCCTGTTGATTAATGTTCCCTGGAGTTAGGAGTTCTCTGGTGTTCTCAGGATTTGGATTTAAGCCTCCTGCTTCTGGTTTTCAGTCTTATTTTTACAGTAGTCTCAAGACTTCTCCATCTATACAGCACCACTGATAAAACATCTAGGTTAAAGATGAAAAGTTTCTCCACAGTGAGGGACACCCAGAGAGGTTCACAGAGTTACATGGAGATGAGAAGAGGGAGGAGAGAGATAGAGGTGACCAGGATGAGATGAGGTGTAATCAAAAGAGGAGAGAGCAAGTTAGCCAGTAATCACTTCCTTATGTGTGCTCCACAGTCTGGACCACTCAGAGATATTCACGAAGTTATACAGAGAAGAGAAGAGGGAGGAAGGAGACAGAGGTGACCAGGAGGATAAAGGGGGAATCAAAAGGAGAGAGACAGATTCAGCTAGTAATCAGTTCCCTAAGTGTTCTCCACAGCCTGGAACACACAAAGAGATTCACAGAGTTTGGTAAAGAAGAGAAGAGGGAGGGAGAAGATTGAGGTGACCTGGTGGAGAAAAAGGAGAGTCCAAAGGGGCAGGGAGCAGTCAAGCCAGTAATCTCGCTCCCAAGTAAAAATGGGTACTGAAGATTGGGTTCTTAAAGGTACAATGTTGATAACAAATACCAAAAAGCAAAGATTAAAAATTTAGAGTAGAGGTTAGATTTTCAAAAATACAATATTAGAGAAAAAAAGTCACAAAAATTATAATATATATATATATGAAGTTTGCTTTTAAAAATAGGGTCTCTCTTTTTTTTTTTCAAAGTAATAGTAGGTTATAAAAATTAAAGGAATAATAGAGGACTTAAAAATAAAAAAAATTTTTTTAAATTAAGGAACGATAGTAAAAATAGTAAAAATATATCTAGGACTTTCTCTGGTGCTGTTGTGGGCAGTGTGGGGTCAGTTCATTTTTGCATAGTTCCTTGATCCGGCTTATATTTCTCAAGATCTGTAGGCCCCTTCCTATGTAGTCGGTACTAACTACAGGGTTTCAATCTATTGCACCTGTCACTTCTAAGGAGGTTTCCTCTGTTTTAGCTGCTTCTGTTTGCTGGTCCCTTCAGTGTCTAATTTCCGCCCTGACACAAGGGGGCAGTGGTGGACACTTTTTAAGGCTCACTTGTTCAGTCGTGCTGTGGGGAGGGAGGGACGCTGCAAACAAATAACACTGGCATGTGCTCACAGTGTCTCGGCCACACTGGGTTTACCCCTGCTCAGGGCGTGTGTGCTTTCCCTGTCTACACTGCTTAGGCTCTAGGTTGATCTGCCGGGAACTGTCTGAGGCCGGCCCCAGGTCTAAGTTGTTCAGGTTCAGGTACTCAGGTAGTCCTCAGAGGTGCAGGCTCAGTTGGGCCTGCATTTTGTGCTCTTCCCAGGTCCGAGCAGCTCAGATGACCAGGTGTTTGGCGAGCGTGGTCGCTGCGACTTATCACCTCCCCCGTCCCGGCTGCTTGGTTTTCTGGGTGCACAACCGGCACACCTTCTCAGGAGGATGCTGACCGCCCAGAATCCCAAGAAGTCTTGGTTAGTGATGAAGCCTGCTTGCAGTTTGGTAGATAATGCCTCTCTGGGGCCGCGACTGCCCCCTTCCAGCTCTGGCTGCCCTCACCTGCCTGTCACTGGAGAGGGATGTGCTGGTCTGCATCCGGCTAGCTCTGCTCAGTCTTTTTTATTTTTTATTTTATTTTACTTTATTTTACTTTACAATACTGTATTGGTTTTGCCATATATCAACATAAATCCACCATGGGTGTACATGAGTTCCCAATCCTAAACCCCCCTTCCACCTCCCTCCCCATACCATCTCTCTGGTTTATCCCAGTGCACCAGCCCCAAGCATCCTGTATCCTGCATCGAACCTAGACTGGCGATTTGTTTCTTACATGATATTATACATGTTTCAATGCCATTCTCCCAAATCATCCCACCCTCTTCCTCTCCCACAGAGTCCAAAACTCTGTTCCATACATTTGTGTCTCTTTTGCCGTCTCGCATGGTTATCGTTACCATCTTTCTAAATTCCATATCTGCTCAGTCCTTTGTTCTGTGAGCGGGCCTGGTGGTGTCTTAGGTTAGGGCTTTTCACATGGTAGCTATCCCACAGTCTGGTTTGCTAGCCCAAGTTAGTTCCCTCAGATTGCCCTCGGGGCATTCAGGCCCGGTCCTTACTCTAAGCAATGCAGCCCGCGCCTCCCTGCTCAGCCCCGGCTTGCTAGTGGCGGATGCAGACATCTGCGCTGCTTCTCCGCTGGGGGAGTTACCACTGGGCATGTAATCTGTGGGTTTTAATTATTTGTTTATTTTTCCTCCTGGTTATGTTGCCCTCTGTGGTTCCAAGGCTCGCCACAGACTCGGCAGAGAGAGTGTTTCCTGTGTTTGGAAACCTCTCTTTTTTAAGACTCCCTCCTGGGGACAGAGCTCCGTCCCTACCTCTTTTGTCTTTTATCTTTTATATTTTTTCCTGCCTCCTTTTGAAGACAATGGGCTGCTTTTCTGGATGCCTGATGTCTTCTGCCGGCATTCAGAAGTTGTTTTGTGGAATTTACTCAACGTTCAAATGATCTTTTGATGAATTTGTGGGGGAGAAAGTGGTCTCCCCATCCTATTCCTCCACCATCTTAGGACCGCCCCTTCCCCCAAGATAGTTATTTCTAAACCAAAAGGTTAAACCAGTCTAATTTATCCAAGGTGTCATCTTGGATAAAAAAACTTTATAAAAATAAACATAAAAATTTTCCCTATGTGTAACTGTGTGTCAGATATTAAAGTTTTTCAGTTCTTTAAAAACAGTTTTTACTCTTGACATGTTTCCAAGTAACCAATGATCATGAGCTGCTTTAAAACATTTTTTTCTGTTCCCACTTTAGCAAGACATTTTCCCCTTAGGGACAGTGCATATAAAGCATAAAAAAGCAAAAACTTCCCAGAAATCTTTACCTTCTTGTCAGATTTATATTAATATTTGATATATTAATGTTATATTGGATAATTAGAATAAAAACTTTCTCCATTAAATTTTAATAACTCTAATAATCTGGTTTATTAATCCTTTCTAGAGGCAGATAAGATATATATTTCCTCAAAAATTATATTTATAATATGGGAAACTTTAAAAAATTATTTAATTGGAGGCTAATTACTTTACAATATTGTAGTGGTTTTTACCATACATTGATATGAATCAACCATGGGTATACATGTGTTCCCCATCCTGAACCCCTCTCCAACCTCCCTCCCCATCCCATCCTTCAGGGTCATCCCAGTGCACCAGCCCTGAGCACCCTGCCTCATGCATCAACCCTGGACTGGCGATCTATTTCACATATGATAATATACATGTTTCAATGCTATTCTGTCAAATCATCCCACCCTCACCTTCTCCCACAGAGTCCAGAAGTCTGTTCTTTACATATGTGTCTCTTTTGCTGTCTCGTATACAGGGTCATCGTTACCATCTTTCTAAATTCCATATATATGCACTAATATACTGTATTGGTGTTTTTCTTTCTGACTTACTTCGCTCTGTATAATAGGCTCCAGTTTCATCCACCTCATTAGAACTGATTCAAATGCATTCTTTAATAGCTGAGTAATATTCCATTGTGTATAAGCACCACAGCCTTCTTATCCATTCTTCTGCCAGTGGACATCTAGGTTGCTTCCATGACCTTGCTATTGTAAACAGTGCTATGATGAACGTTGGGGTACACGTGTCTCTTTCAATTCTGGTTTCCTCAGTGTGTATGCCCAGCAGTGGGATTGCTGGGTCATATGGCAGTTCTATTTCTCTTACACTGTTGGTGGGAATGCAAACTAGTACAGCCACTATGGAGAACAATGTTGTTTTTAAAGGAGTCTCCACACTGTTCTCCATAGTGGCTGTACTAGTTTGCATTCCCACCAACAGTGTAAGAGGGTTCCCTTTTCTCCACACCCTCTCAAGCACTTGTTTCTAGACTTTTTAATAGAAGCCATTCTGACCGGTGTGAGATGGTACCTCATTGTGGTTTTGATTTGCATTTCTCTGATGAGTGATGTTGAGCATCTTTTCATGTGTTTGTTAGCCATCTGAATGTCTTCTTTGGAGAAATGTCTGTTTAGTTCTTTGGCCCATTTTTTGATTGGGTCATTTATTTTCCTGGAATTGAGCTGCAGGAGCTGCTTGTATGTTTTTGAGATTAATTCTTTGCCAGTTGTTTCATTTGCTATGATTTTCTCCCATTCTGAAGGCTGTCTTTTCACCTTGCTTAGAGTTTCCTTCGTTGTGCAAAAGCTTTTAAGTTTAATTAGGTCCCATTTGTTTATTCTTGCTTTTATTTCCAATATTCTGGGAGTTGGGTCATAGAGGATCCTGCTGTGATTTATGTCAGAGAGTGTTTTGCCTATGTTTCCCTCTAGGAGTTTTATAGTTTCTGGTCTTACATTTGGATCTTTAATCCATTTTGAGTTTATTTTTGTGTATGGTGTTAGAAAGTTGTTCTAGTTTCATTCTTTTACAAGTGGCTGACCAGTTTTCCCAGCACCGCTTGTTAAAATCCCTAGAAATCTTTACCTTCTTTAACAAGACAGTTTCCCCTTAGAGCCAGTGCGTATATATTATATTTATAATATGGGAAATTTTGCCACCTCTTGTGCAAGCTGGAGTTGCAATGGTAACAAAGGAGGAGACTCTCACATGGAAATAGTGTCTATTTGCTGATCTATCTTTTAGGAATATTGATCAGCTAAAGAAACAAAGATGTAATTATGTACCAGCAGATCTCTTGGGGTTTTTTTTATAACTTTTTTTCTGAGTATAGTAGCATAATCTCTGTTTAAAAAATCAGCTTCTATGTCCCTGTGATAATGGCAACCTCCTTCCTTTAGTCTCTGGAGAAGGACAACAGCAAAACAAAAGGGTCCAGATGATTGCAACAGGAATGATGGTCCATCCTATTGCTGAAGGGCCACTGCTGTGTAGCTGCTGATGCACCTGATACTCTGCACTGGATGCCAGGGGCTGCATCAGAGGCCTCAGACCTCATCAGAACCTGGGAGAAGATGAGATACTGCCTCGCTGTGGGCTCCTCCTTGGTTGATAGGGAAGTAAGTGAGAAATGGTCTGGTGGCACCTCCTCACACGCCTCTAGCACACTCTTGTTTTCAGAGGATCCAGAATATTCGGTCAAGACTCAGATCAGCTGCAGGTTAAGCTTTGTCTCTGCCTCTGTGGATATGTGCGGGGTTCTGAGGTATCAGCACAGAGCTGTTCTTTTACATTGCATGATGGTTTAGTAGCTAAGTCATGTCTGACTCTTTGTGATCCCATGGACTACACAGTCCATGGAATTCTCCAGGCCAGAATACTGGAGTGGGTAGCCTTTCCCTTCTCCAGGGGATCGTCCCAACCCAGGGATTGAACCCAAGTCTCCCACATTGCAGGCAGATTCTTTACCAGTTGAGCCACAGGGGAAGCCCAAATGAAAGTGAAAGTTGCTCAGTCCTGTCTGACTCTTTGCAACTCCATGTACTAGACAGTCCAGGGAGTTCTCCAGGCCAGAATACTAAAGTGGGTAACATTTTCCCTTCTCCAGCAGATCTTCCCAACCCAAGAATCGAACCGGGGTCTCTTGCATTGCAGGTGGATTCTTTACCAACTGAGCTATCAAGGAAACCCCTAAAAATCTGTGTTTGGGGAATTATTCCAGAGGATATATGTGTAAGGCATTTCTGGTGGGGTCTACCACCCAGTCAGAATGCAGTTTCCTGTTTAAAAAGCCTGGGAATGGGGGTGGTAGAAATTGATGGTGTAACAGTTAGGTGCAGTGTGACTGATGACACCCCTGCATGGGGCCATCCTTTTTATGCCACACACCCTTGAAGAATGTTCCTGGAATTTGGAACATCAGCAGTGCATTTGGAGTCTTATAGTTATGTGGTTCTGCCTCATGGGCTACTGATTGCTCAAGGTCATGTTAGGCAAAGCCCTGTGGCTGTCTTCTTTGCTGATGTAAACTATGTTCTGCTCTTATCTGTCAACTTTTCATAGTTCACCTTGGTGTTTAACTTCTCTGTCAGAGGCTTCTTTCCTAGAAGGCAGGTGGAGTTGGCAAGAGGAGACAGCTAATCTGTTCTTACCTTTGGCTTCTTTGCCTCGCTTATTAAAAGGATACTACCAACTACTCCCTGACATAGTCTCATTGTTGTTCAGTTGCTGCTCAGTTGTGTCCGACTCTTTCTGACCCTATTGACTGCAGCACGCCAGGCTTCCCTGTCCTTGACCATCTCCTGAAGTTTGCTCAAACTCATGTCCATTGAGTCGATGATGCCACCCAACCATCTCGTCCTCTGTCGTCCCCTTTCCCCCCGTCTTCAATCTTTCTGAGAATCAGTATCTTTTACAATGAGTTGGCTCTTTGCATCAGGTGACCAAAGGATTGAAGCTTCAACTTCAGTATCAGTCCTTCCAGTGAATATTCAGGGTTGGTTTTGTTTAGGACAGATTGGTTTGATCTCCTCACAGTCCATGGGACTTTCAAGAGTCTTCTCCAATACCACAGTTCAATAGTTTTATAGGCAAGGACAGATTTCTTCCTCTACCCATCTTAGGTTCTCCAGCTGGAGTCCTGTAGATCGGACTGACAAGAAGACAGATTAACAAGAGAAAAACAAACAAGTTTACAAACGTGTGTTTATGCATGCTACACAAGGTAAATGAGTAACTCAAAGACTTAGTTAGAATTTGGTCTTACATAACCTTTTTTTTCCCCCCTTGTTGTTCAATCACTCAGTTGTATCCAACTGTTTGCAACCCCGTGGACTAAAGCACACCAGGCCTCCCTGTCCTTCACTATCTCCCAGAGTTTGATTTTTTTTTTTTTACTGTTCATTTAAAAAAAATTAATTAATTGATTTGGCTGCATTAGCTCTTATTGTCATAGGAGGTATCTTCATTGAAGCACATGGACTCTAGCTGCAGTGTCCATGGGCTCAGTAGTTGTGGCAAGTGGCCTTAATTGCCTGGCCAGGGATCGAATCCATGTCCCCTGCTTTGCAAGGTGTCCTTAACCACTGGACTACCAGAGAAGTCCCCTTACATAGTTTCTTAACCAAGCAATAATAGATTATTAGAGAACTATCAAGACAAAAGGATTTTGAGTCTCTAGGGACAGCAAATTGTGGGAAGATAAATATATGGGAGACTAACAGAAGATAAAGTCCAGTTAGCAAAGTTTGTTGTGTAAATTCCTCTGGTGCCCTGTGTTAGTCACTCAGTCATGTCCAACTCTTTGTGACTCCATGTCTGTAGCCCTCCAGGCTCCTTGTCCATGGGATTTTCCAGGCAAGAGTACTAGAGTGGGTTGCCATTTCCTATCCCAGGAGATCTTCTAGACCCAGGGATTAAACCCGGGTCTCCTGCATTGCAGGCAAATTCTTTACCATCTGAGCCATCAAGGGAGCCCTCTGGTGCCATATTCAGATTGATAAAGATCGGAAGTTTTCCCTGGCAATTAACTTTCATTCTTCCTGGCAGAGGGGGTGGAGGAACACCTTTGTAAGTTTATGTCCTCCTTTTTAGCAAATAGGAGGAGGACAGGAAGTTTTTCTTAAGTCTATTGCTTTTTAGTTGCTTTCAGCAGAAAATAATTCTTATGCCAAAGTGGAATAATTTTGAGGTCCAAGATCTGTTCTGCTTCAGTTATAATACACTGGTTCTCATGTAGCCTAGAGTAGCCTTTAAGCCTCCCTCTATTATCACTTCTTCTCCCCATCCCCCATTTCATAGCTTTAACCTGAAAGTAAATGCCAAAATCAGCTTTGCTCTTTTCTTTTTCTCATCCTACCTTTTGTGTGATTTTTTGAAGTTTTTCAGGCTGTGAACTGTTTCTCCAGTCTCCATGTTGTGATATCTGCTCTCTACTGGCATAGTATTCACTTTGATAAAAAGAAGTAGGTTTCTGCCCAAGGAGCAAACAAGGCTATTGGGAGAAGGCAATGGCACCCCACTCCAGTAGTCTTGCCTGGAAAATCCCATGGACAGAGGAGCCTGGTGGGCTGCAGCCCATGGGGTCACGAAGAGTCGGACACGACTGAGCGACCTCACTTTGACTTTTCACTTTCATGCATTGGAGAAGGAAATGGCAGAATCCCAGGGATGGAGGAGCCTGGTGGGCTGCTGTCTATGGGGTCACACAAAGTTTGACACGACTGAAGTGACTTAGCAACAGCAGCAGCACTGTTTATAAGGACGGGAGAGCCCTGTCAGGTGTGAAGTCATGGGAATTTTTATTATTTCTGTTTTACTCTAAATTTGAAGCATGTCTAAAATTGCTATTATCTTTGAAGCACTGTTTCCTGCAACTACATCCAGTTACAGTTATCTACTCTTACTTCTTTGTCAATCCAATAACCTCAACTTTCTAATCTTAAGGATTTGAGGTTCAGTGATGGCACCCTTTCTTTATTTTAGAGGTGCTGTAGATGTGCTCTATTTAATTGGTTCTCTGCCTAGCTATTTCAAGAAACTTGGGACAAGAAGGAGAGTAGATTGCCAGGTTAATTTAATCTTTTGGATTACTTCTGTCTTTCAATGATAGTCTGTTATTTATCAGAGCAATTTTCTCTTGATTCATAATGAAGAAATAATTTATAACTTCTGTTTTCTGCATTAACTCATTTTCATTAGAGGCTCCATACTGTTCACAGTTATGGCTGTACCAATTTACATTCTTGTCAACAATGTAGGAGGGTTCCCTTTTCTCCACACCCTCTCCAGAGTTTATGGATTTTTTGATGATCATTTTGACTGGTATGAGGTGATATCTCATTGTAGTTATGATTTGCATTTCTCTAGTAATTAATGATGTTGAACATCTTTTCATGTGCTTGTTGGCCTTTTGTTTATCTTCTTTGGAGAAATATCTATTTAGGTCTTCCACTCATTTTTTGATTAGGTTGTTTTGATGATAATAATCTGCATGAGCAGTTTATACATTTTGGAGACAAATCATTTGTTAGTCATATCATTTGCAAATATTTTCTCCCATTCTGTGGATTGTCTTTTCATTTTTTAAATAGTTTCCTTTGCTGTTCAAGAACTTTTGAGTTTAATTAGGTCCCATTTGTTTATTTTTGTTTTTATGTCCATTACTTTGAGAGATGAATCAAAAAAAGATCTTGTTGAGATTTGTGTCAGAGTATTCTGCCTATATTCTCCTCTATGATTTTGTAGTGTTCAGTCTCATATTTAAGTCTTTAGTCCATTTTGAGTTTATTTTTGTGTATGGTGTTAAAGAATTTTTTTTTTTTTTTTTGCATGTAGCTGTCCAGTATTCCCAGTACCATTTATTAAAGAGACTGTCTTTCCTCCTTTGTATAGTTTTGCCTACTTCATCATAGATTAACTGACCATAAGTGTGTGGGTTTATTTCTGGACTTTGTATCCTGCCCCAATGATCTATATTTCTATTTTTGTGCTGGTACTATACTATTTTGATGACTATACCTTTGTAGTATAATCTGAAGTCAAGGAGCCTGACTCCTCCAGCTCTGTTTCCCTTTCTCAAGATTGTTTTGACTATTTTGGGTCTCTTGTGTCTCCATACAGAGTTAAAGAATTTTTTGTTCTAGTTCTGAGAAAAATGCCATTGGTAATTTGATAAGGATTGCATGGAATCTGTAGATGGCCTTGTGTAATACAGTCATTTTGACAATATTGTTCCTTCAACCCACAAACATGGCATATCTCTTTATCCGTTTGTGTTGTCTTCAATTTCTTTTATCAGCGTCTTACAGTTTTTGGAGTACAGATATTTTGTGTCCTTAGGTATGTTTATTCCTAGGCATTTTATTCCTTTTGATGCAATGGTAAATGTAATTGCTTTTTGAATTTCTATTTCTGATCTTTCATTGTTAGTATATAGAAATGCAGCAGATTTCTGTGTATTAATTTCATAACCTAAAACTTTACCAAATTCATTTATGAGCTCTAGCAGTTTTCTTGAAGTATCTTTAGGATTTTCTTTGTATAGTATCATGTCATCTGCAAACAATGACAACTTAACTTCTTTTCCAATTTGGATTCCTTTTATTTCTTTCTCTTCTCTAATTGTCATTGCTAAGAATTCCAAAATTATGTTGAATAAAAGTGGCAAGAGTGGATATCCTTGTCTTGTTCCTAATCTTAGCAGAAATGCTTTTAGCTTTTCACCATTGAGTATGATGTTAGCTGTAGGGTTGTTGTATATGGCCTTTATTATGTTGAGATAAATTCCTCTATCCCCACTTTCTGGAGGTTTGTTTTTTTAATCATAAATGGGTGTTGAATTTTGTCTAAAGCTTTTTCTGAATCTATTGTGATAATCATATGGTTTTTATTCCTCAGTTGTTGTTTGTTGATTTGATGTATCACACTGATTGGTTTGTGGATACTGAAAAATCCTTGCATCCTCTGGATAAATCCCACTTGATTGTGGTGTATGATCTTTTTAATGTATTGTTGGATTCAGATTGCTAGTATTTTGTTGAGGATTTTTGCATCTATGTCATCGTGATATTGGACTGTTATTTTCTTTTTTGTGATATCTTTTTTTGTGGTCTGGTTTTGTTATCAGGGTGATGGTGGCCTCATAGAATGAGTTTGGGAGTTTTTCTTCCTCTGAAATTTTTTGGAGCAGTTTTGGAAGAGTAAATGTTAGCTCTTTTCTAAATGTTTGATAGAATTTACCTGTGAAGCTATCAGATCCTGGGCATCTGTTTGGAGTTTTTATTTTTTTATATTTTATTTATTTTTTAAGTTTAATTGGAGGATAATTGCTAATTGCTTTACAACATTGCATTGGTTTCTGCCATAAAACAATGTGAATCAGACATAAATAAATATATGCTCCTTCCCTTTTTAAAATATTTTTCAAATTAAAAAATTTTTTTTTACTTTACAATACTGTATTGGTTCTGCTACACGTCAACATGAATCCATTTGGAGTTTTTAAATCAGTTTTAATTTCAGTGCTTGTGATTGGTCTGTTCATATTTTCTATTTATTCTTGGTTCAGTCTTGGGAGATTGTAACTTTCAAAGAATTTGACCATTTCTTCCAGGTTGTCCATTTTATTGACATACAGTGGTTTATATTGACATACAGTGGTTTCATACGATCCTTTGTGTTTCTGTGGTGTCAGTTATAGCTTTTCCATTTCTAATTTTATTGACCTGAGTCCTCTCCTTTTTTTTCTTGATGAGCCTGGCTAAAGGTTTATCAATTTTGTTTATCTTTTCAAAGAACCAGGTTTTAGTATCATTGATCTTTGCTATTGTTTTATGGAAAAGCTATAACTGACACCACACAAACACATGGAGGCTAAACAATATGCTAATAAACAAACAATGGATCACTGAAGAAATCAAAGAGGAAATTTAAAAAAAAAAAAAACCTGGAGACAAATGAAAGCACAATGTTCCCAAACCTATAGGATGCGCAATAAAATAACTGAACTGAACCTCACGTCTAAAACAAGTAGAGAAAGAAGAACAAACAAAACCTAAAATTAGCAAAAGGAAAGAAATCAGGGAAGTCCCTAAGAGAGCTGCATAGCAAGATGGCAGAGTAGAAGGATGTGTGCTCACCTGTTCTTATGAGAACTCTGGAATCATGATTAACTGCTGAACAACCGTTGACAAAGAAACACTGGAACCTACCAAAAAAGACACTCTACATCCAAGGACAAAGGGGAAGCCATGACCAGATGGTAGGAGGGGCACAACTGTGATAGAATCAGCAGCAGAATACACTTTCTTCCCAAGTGCACCCAGAATATTCTCCAGGCCAGATCACACCTTGGGTCATAAATTAAGCCTTGATAAACTTGAGAAAACTGAAATCATATCAAGCATCTTTTCGGACCACAACACTATGAGATTAGAAATAAACTATAAGAAACTGTAAAAAACACAAACACATGGAGGCTAAACAATATGCTAATAAACAAACAATGGATCACTGAAGAAATCAAAGAGGAAATTAAAAAAAAAACAAAAACCTAGAGACAAATGAAAGCACAATGTTCCCAAACCTATAGGATGCACAAAAGCAGTCCTAAGAGAGAAGTTTATAGCAATACAATCTTACCTCAGGAAATGAGAAAAGTCTCAAATAAATAACCTAAAATCACTGCAGATGGTGACTGCAGCGATGAAATTAAAAGATGCTTATTCCTTGGAAGAAAAGTTATGACCAACCTAGATAGTATATTCAAAAGCAGAGACATTACTTTGCCGACTAAGGTCCATCTAGCCAAGGCTGTGGTTTTCCAGTGGTCATGTATGGATGTGAAAGTTGGACTGTGAAGAAAGCTGAGAGCCAAAGAATTGATGCTTTTGAACTGTGGTGTTGGAGAAGACTCTTGAGAGTCCCTTGGACTGCAAGGAGATCCAACCAGTCCATTCTGAGAGATTAGCCCTGGGATTTCTTTGGAAGGAATGATGCTAAAGCTGAAACTCCAGTAATTTGGTCACCTGATGTGAAGAGCTGACTCATTGGAAAAGACTCTGATGCTGGGAGGGATTGGGGGCAGGAGGAGAAGGGGACGACAGAGGATGAGATGGCTGGATGGCATCACTGACTCGATGGACATGAGTCTGAGTGAACCCCGGGAGATGGTGATGGACAGGGAAGCCTGGCGTGCTGTGGTTCATGGGGTTGCAAAGAGTCGGACACGACTGAGTGACTGAACTGAACTGAATTAAAAAGAAACTAATTTTTAAAAGTTAGTTAAATACTAATTTTAAAAGAAACAAAAAGTATACACAAAGAAAACTATGGAATAGTCTTATATATAAATCTCAATACAAGAATCCTCATTCTGTGTAGTTCAGTTCAGTTCAGTCCTCCTTGTCCATCACCAACTCCCGGAGTTCACTCAAACTCATGTCCATCGAGTCGGTGATGCCATCCAGCCATCTCATCCTCTGTCGTCCTCTTCTCCTCCTGCCCTCAATCCCTCCCAACATCAAGGTCTTTTCCAATGAGTCAACTATTCGCATCAGGTGGCCAAAGGATTGGAGTTTCAGCTTCAGCATCAGTCCTTCCAATGAACACCTAGGACTGATCTTTAGGATGGACTGGTTGGATCTCCTTGAAGTCCAAGGGACTCTCAAGAGTCTTCTCCAACACCACAGTTTAAAAGCATCAATTCTTTGGCACTCAGCTTTCTTCACAGTCCAACTCTCACATCCATACATGACCACAGGAAAAACCATAGCCTTGACTAGACGGACCTTTGGTGGCAAAGTAATATCTCTGCTTTTCAATATGCTATCTAGGTTGGTCCTAACTTTCTTTCCAAGGAGAAAGCGTCTTTTAATTTCATAGCTGCAATTCCTATCTGCAGTGATTTTGGAGCCCCGAAAAATAGTTTGCCACTGTTTCCACTGTTTTCCCATTTATTTCCCATGAAGTGATGGGACCAGATGCCATGATCTTCATTTTCAGAACGTTGAGCTTTAGGCCAACTTTTCCACTCTTCTCTTTCACTTTCATCAAGAGGCTTTTTAGGTCCTCTTCACTTTCTGCCATAAGGGTGGTGTTATCTGCATATCTGAGGTTATTGATATTTCTCCTGGCAATCTTGATTCCAGCTTGTGCTTCCTCCAGCCCAGCGTTTCCCATGATGTATTCTGCATATAAGTTAAATAAGCAAGGTGACAATATACAGCCTTGATGTACTCCTTTTCCTATTTGGAACCAGTCTGTTGTTCCATGTCCAGTTCTAACTGTTGCTTCCTGACCTGCATACAGATTTCTCAAGAGGCAGGTCAGGTGTTCTGGTATTCCCATCTCTTTCAGAATTTTCCACAGTTTGTTGTGATCCACACAGTCAAAGGCTATGGCATAGTCAATAAAGCAGAAATAGATGTTTTTCTGGAACTCTCTTGCTTTTTCCATGATCCAGCGGATGTTGGCAATTTGATCTCTGGTTCCTCTGCCTTTTCTAAAACCAGCTTGAATATCTGGAAGTTCATGGTTCACGTATTGCTGAAGCCTGGCTTGGAGAATTTTGAGCATTATTTTACTAGCGTGTGAGATGAGTGCAATTGTGTAGTAGTTTGAGCATTTTTGGCATTGCCTTTCTTTGGGATTGGAATGAAAACTGACCTTTTCCAGTCCTGTGGCCACTGCTGAGTTTTCCAAATTTTCTGGCATATTGAGTGCAGCACTTTCACAGCATCATCTTTCAGGATTTGAAATAGCTCGACTGGAATTCCATCACCTCCACTAGCTTTGTTCGTTACTAGTCTGCAATGGTCAGAAACTGAAGTACCCAATGAGAGCTGAAAATTTTAAAGGAGTTTCAGGTAAATTTAGAATCTGGGATTTATTAGAATATTAATTTAGAATCTCAACCTTTGAATTCCCACAACTGTGGTCATGAATTGTGCAACGCGTCACAGTGCTGAAGCGTGCAGACTTGGGGTAGGTGCCTATGTGCCTCTCGTGTTTTCTTCCACTAACCTCTGTATCATTATCTATGGAAGATAGTGCTTGGGGGAGGCCCTCCAAGGAGAACAGTCACGGGCAAACAAAAAACTTTTAGCAGGCTGGGGCAGAGTGTCCTTGCTGTTCCCGTCCATGTGTTTTTATGGATCAGTTGACATGGTCTTGGCCTCCTGTCCTTTTCTAGTCAAGTTATGTAACTATTGATTTATCTTACTCCATATTCCATTAGAGACCTCTGATTAGGACAGAGATTGATTTGGATTAACAAACATCTCTGGGGTTGCAAAGGTCTCCAAGAAGGTAAAAAGCATTGGTCATCAATATTTGAGCTCAGTTAAGCATTGACTAAGGCCATTTTTATTGATGCTGTCAACTTGAGAGGTTGGAAAACTTGATAGAGAGATGATGTATTTGTTTGCTGTGGCTGCTTGAACAAAGTGCCACAAACCAGAGACATTTAATAGAAATGTATTGTCTTACAGTTCTAGAGGCCAGAACTTCACCTTCAAGATCAAGGTGTTGGCAGTGCTGGTTCTTTCTGAGGGTTCTGAGGGAGAATCTGACCCAAGCCTCTCACCTAGCTTCTGGTGGTTTGCTGGACATCTTTGTAAAAACATCACCCTGATCCCTGCTGCTGTCTGTAGATGATGCTCTCCCTGCGTGTTTTCTGTTTCCAAATTTCCCCTTTTTATAGGACACCTGTCATATTGGATTAGGGCCTTCCCTACTCCAGTATGACCTCATCTTACCTAATCACATATGTAATGATCCTATTTCCAAATAAGGTCACGTTCTGAGGTACTGAGGGCTAGGACTTCATATAAATTCTGGGGGATACAATTTACTCCAAAATAGATGGGAAGGAGTCAAGTGAATAGAGAAGTGACATGCAGAAACTCATGTAGACCATCACTCTTTCCTGATCTGTTTTCTGTCTCCAACGCTTTTTTCCTCTATTTCTATTTAGACTAAGAGAGGTTTCCCTCTTTCAATCTAGAAACATTGGGTTGTCCAAAAATTTCATTTGGATTTTTGCATTAGATGTTATGGAAAAATATTAACAAAATTTTTGGACAACCCAATATGTTTTCCCAGACAAATAGTGGGGCTCTTTTCCAGTGCCTATCTTTAAAAATTGGTGTGATAGGTGTGGTTCTTCTTCCACACCAGTCCCCTAAAGTATTTTGAAGAATTTTGACAATAGGAATCAGGAATTGAGTTTCTCTTCTTTCCTTACAGTATTCCTTTTTCTTCCCTATGTTCCCAGTGCTAAATGTATAGTAGGAATTCAGTCAAAGGTCTTTAATTTAAATGAATTCAGATGACTCTCCCCACCCACCTCAAGCAACAAAATAGAGATTCATGTGCTAGAATAAATCATCATTTTTATTATTTCTTATGAACAAGTTATTTCAGAATAGCATTGTAAATTTTAGAATTAGTGGAAACAATAAGTAAAGATCAATTTTTTTAAGTGATAATTCCTCAGAAATGTATGTCTTCAGGTCATAGAAGATTACCTATAAGCAATTGGCCTTGGACAAACATAAGTTTGTCTTGAAGTTTTAAAGAGCTCTTTTGCCCTGTGAGAATGACTTAATATGAATAAAATAGATTGCTCTGGGTGGATTGAAAACAGGTACATCTCTACTATGGAATTCTAATAATCTTTTTATTCACTTAAAAATTTACATACAGTAAAATTATCAATATTCTTTTGAACTTGCTACTTTCTCAAAATTCACTTATCCCAATAACTGTCAAAGTCTTAAGTCTAATGAATCTTCTTTCAATATGTTTCCTAACACTTTCTTTTTTTATGACTTATTTTGAAATAATAGTCTGTGGGCTATTTTATAAAACAGAGTTTTATTTCTATTGGTTGTCTCAAGTCACTTTGCACAATGGCAGTTGTATAATGAATGGGGACAAGAGTGATAGGCAGTGGTATCATGGATCACTAGCTTGTTGAACCTGAGGTCCTTTAAAGCATGCGAGAGAACCACCAACTATCCATCTCTCAAGCTGGATAAAAGCTACACAAACACACTGGATGGAAACAGACAACCAAATCAGTATGGCTTTGTTAACTGCTCTGGTGTTAAATTAGCTCTTTTAAGATTTTACTATGCTTAGCCCTCTCTCTCTACTCAAGATAAGATAAATCACTTCCTCATTAATAGTGCATGTGTGGATCTTAACTTGACTGTGTCTATATTACAGTCAGTGGTTCAAATCATCAAGCCCACTGCCAGCACGCTGGCATGGTCTAGCTCGCTGTCCTCTTCCTGCCCTGTTAACAGCTGAAGAACTCAGACTATCCACGACAGCAGTATCGAAATTCATGAGTTATTATCCTCATATGTTACTTCTGAAGTCTTTTCTAAAGCCTAATGTTTATCTGTCTGAAACCCAGAAGACACTGATTTAATAAAACATTAGCTGATAATTTCCAACAGTTATTTCAATAGATTTAAACTTCCCCCCAGCCCCACATAGTTAAATCAAAGTCGCTAACACTACACACAAGTTAAATATCTCTATCACCACTTGATCTGAAGATAGTAAGCCATTTCCATGGCTGGAGCAACCACCAACCCAAAGGTCCTAGCACACGTAGAAGGGAAAATATCTGCTGTGGAGTTCTCTGAAGTCAGTATTCATCATGGAATGGGTATTCGGGATGGTCACGCCACCTGCCAAAACAATTCCCCCAAAGGGGAAAAGTTCACTTCTAATGTTGCACATCTGTGTGTATTACTAGCATCCTTTGATAATTTCACCAACCACTCCCTCTTTTCTCTTACTCATTCCATTTTCATTTTGTGCCCAGCTTCCGCCCAAGGTTCCTCTCAAGCTAGCGCCTTTTACTGAAGCCCCAGATAGCACTCTGGTGTAGGTGTGTGTGTGGAATAGGGGGTGGGTAGAGGAAGGCTGTGTGTGTATATGTGCTCAGTCATGTGTAAATCTTTGCATCTCTTTGGACTGTAGCCTGCCAGGCTCCTCTGTCCATGGGATTCTTCAGGCAAGAATAATGGTGAAACAGTCTATAAAAGGACTACAGTGTGTATGCCTGTTCTGAAACACACCTAAGATTTAGTTCTCTGTAAGTATTATGTGCTTTAAATTGTCAATAAAATATTAAACAAAACCAAAAAGGCTCTCAAAGTTCACCCAGATTAAAAATAGAAGAACTGGGACCCAGCATTTCTAAATGATATATTTTTTTAATCAATCTTTGTTTCTCCTTGCTGATTTTTCTAGTTATTTCCTGGTGCAATGAGTTATTTTCACAGTGTTGCTAGAACTAGGTATGAAAAATGTCAAATGTCAAACCAATTAATGTCACCAACCAACTGTAAAAATAGCAACACATTGGTGGATTTTGTCTCTTACTATCTCTTTTTAATTTAGATATTTATTCAATAGAAATAGTTTATCTTTGAGACCTGTTAATTAACCTATAAATGTTTGTTAGTTACGTGTTTGTGTTTACTTTTTGTTCTGGAGGTGCTTTTTGATGTCAATTAATTTCTTCCCTTGGAAAATTCACATTAGAAAGCTGTTTTATTAATTCAGAAATTGATTTAGAAATTCAGTATTAGCATAGTCAGCAGTTTCTGACTCATGAAAAATAGTGAGACCAATAAGATAAGTGCCCAAACTATATGAACCATCTTAGTTAGCATTTAAAAAATGCTCACTTAAAGAGAAGATTGTAAAAAGAAGATTAGTATCCATATGATTTCAAGAACTGGAAATATTAATGAATGATTATTAAGAAAAAAGGTATGTGTGTATACAAATATATACATGTATATATGCGTGAACTATTTTTTAATTTTTAAGGCTCTATAATATTCAGAGATTAAAAGGTTATTTCTGTTGATAGGTGAACTTGGCAACATTTTGAAGGAATTTTTCTGTGGGCAGTCAGGCAATTTCCCTGGTGGCTCAGCCGGTAAAATGTCTGCCTGCAATGCGGAAGATCTGAGTTCCATCCCTGGGTCTGGAAGATACCCTGGAGAAGGAAATGGCAACCCGCTCCAGTACTCTTGCCTGGAAAATTCCATAGATGGAGGAGCCTGGTGGGCTACAGTCCATGGGGTCGCAAAGTGTCGGACACGACAGCAACTTCACTTTCACTTTCACTTTCTTTCAAGTCAGGCAATAGGTAAACCAGATACTCCAACTCTTATAGACAAACGTTGGTCTAAAACTTGTTTCTTGTCTCCCAACTTGGTGCTCTTTCTGCTACACTCTCATGCCTCTTTCCCAAGAATTGTTCTTGCTGACAACTTTGCTCTAATTTGTGCCCACTTTGATTTTTAAGGAAGAAATAAATACGTTGTTTGAATATGCCACTGTTGTATTAACATATGAACGCAGTGACTTATTTCTCCTCACTGTCTTTAACCTGTTATGCCTTAACCTAACCAATGGAAATGTCCTAAATGCCAGAATTCTTCTTTTAAATAAAAATGTAGGTTTGTATGAAGCTCCTAATCCAGGACATGCTGCCCACCGGCCTTTACCCTTGTTCCTTCTGTGGACATGGTCCTGATTTCTAAGAGCCTGTTGGTTGACTCTTGACAACCCAGCACCACTGGGCAGGAACTAATTCATGATCCCCCAGAACTCACATGAGCAATTCCACATAGCGGATGTTTTTATTTAAGGCTTCAATGTCCTTCATTTCTTCTTCAGTGAAAGAAAAGTCAAAGATCTGAAATAACAGAAACAAAAAAACACATTTGGAATAGAAGATGAGTCGAGCTTGGGATCTGGGGGAGGGGCCAGCAGTGAGAGCCCTTCAAAGATTTATGGGCATCTCTGAAAATGTCCTAGAGGAACTAGGCAGGTGCTGGGAGGCCACTCCACCTATAGGGAGCCGGAATTCTTTCTGCCCTTGGTCTTTAAGACAATCCTGCTGGGGACATCTTGCAACAAATTTCAAGTGTTCTGAAACAATATGCATTCAGAACATTTCCTGAAATTCTAGAAGTAAGGAATTCTTGCTACTTTGGTATAAGATGCTGAGCTTTTGAGTCTGGACAGTGACCTTCATGCACTTTTTTTTTTTTTTTTACAAAAATATTCCTTGGTCTCTAAATTTGCTTATGTATTTTTTTAACTTTTAATTTGCTTTATTTCATCCTGTTAATTCTTTCATCACTTTTAATGTCTTTTACATTTTCATTGTTTTATTTTCTTTTTAGCTTATACACTTTATACATTGGTTTTATGATGGTCCTTTATGAACGTTTAAATAGTTTGTTTTAGCTTATTTTTATTTTTAGCACTTGGCTTATCTGTTTACAATCTATCTTCTATTACTCTTGTATCTTTCTAAAAAGTATTTATTTTAGTAATTTACATTAATAAATTTTAATTATATAATACATAAATATATTAAAAAAATGAAAGACTTCTTTGTAAATGAAAGACTATAGAAGCACATCAACATGTATGGAGTAGAAAAAACAAAAAAGTGCGTTGATATCCATCACATCAATCCTAGTCTCCTTCCTACAGATTCCTTCCAAACATTCAGCACACCAAGAGCAAAATGCAAGAATTGTATCATATTTTTATCATTCTGCAGCTTTATCTCATTCGCATAATATGTCTGGGTGATCTCTTCTGTCAAAATATATAGACCATCTAGCCACTGCATCCATCATATAGATATGTATGATTTACTTTGTCACTTCCCCAAGGATCATTTCCAAGTGGTCTTTTCAGAGCATTCTTTCCTTTGATTATTTATTATCCAAGTATTAGAGCTTATGAGATTGTATAAGGAATTTTATTATAACATAAAACAGTCATGAAGAAATCACTTAAAAAATAAATCCTTACAAGTTTCCTTTCTCCTTAACACCTTCCCCCACTGAGAGTGGCTATCTGTCACATGACATCACCTCCTTTAGCACAGGAAAAGGGATGACCCTCAGGGGACCAATCAAGGTATCTGGTTCATTGGACACTGATTATTATGAGGGTAGCAATGACCCATAAAGGGACAAGCAGGGATTGATAAGAGATAGAAGCCTTTCTCTGTGATTGTCCTTACTAAACATGAGTAATAGATTAACCTGGACTGTGTGTGCCATCATATGGAGAAAGGGGGTGGGGAGAACTCAATTCTTTTATAAATCATTTGAATAGCTCTGTCCAATCATGTCTGATCTATCCATGAATTTTCTAGTTATGAGAGTCAGTAAATTGTATCTTTTTTTCTTTGGTAAGTTTGAATTGCATTCCTTCATGTGGTAGCACAAAAGCCCTGAAAATAATTATCTAATATGGATGTCTTCCCACATCGGTATTTATAGTTTCACTTTACTATTTAAAAATGGATATAAAGGCACACATACTATGTAAATTCATTTCTATGACATTCTAGGAAGTGCAAACTAGTCTTTAGGGATAGAAAACAAATCATTACTTGGCTTGGGCTTGGGGACCAGGAGGAATAGATTCTAAAGGGGCCTAAAGAGACTGTTGGAGATACTAGAGATGTTTATTCCACTGATTGTGGTGGTTTCATGGATGTGTACATATGTCAAAACTTTTCCAATTTTACACTTTATGTTCAGTTCATTGCATTTCAATTTAACCTCAATAGAGTTCTTTAAAAAAGAAAAATACAGAAAAATGGCTATATAATCTTTCATTGCACAAATAAATCATATTTTGTTTTCCAAGATCCTACTGAAAATTGTTCCCAGTTTTTTTTTAGCTGATAAAGTATGCTGTAATAAACATCTGTATACATGCACATAAACATGCAAATGTATCTATAGGGAGAGATTGTTGGGTCAGTGGAGATATATATATATATATATATATATATATATATATATATTTGAATTTTGATGGAGCTGGGAAAAGGTCTTTCTCCAAATTAGTATTTCTGACAGCATTATATGAAAATGCCTGTTTTCCCACATATTTTCAGCATTCTGATTATTTCCCTATCTGAGGGGGTAAATACTGTCTCATTTTTATCTTTATGAGTAAGACAAAAAACAACTTACTTTTGAGATTTTAATTATCAACTGATGGGTAATGATTAACTTTACATGGTAATTTTCTATAGCTGCATTTATTAATGCCTAGCAGTTATTCTTTGGGAGTAGCATGGTAAACTAATTACTCCATTGTTTAGTGACATATTTTCTAATCTATAATTTATAATGATGGTTACAGATTACTTATAGAGGAAATAAAGGAGGTTGGCATTCATGGCAAGAGTGAACATCAACTTTCTAGGAATCAGCGAACTAAGAGGGACTGGAATGGGTGAATTTAACTCAGATGATCATTATATCTACTACTGTGGGCAAAAATCTCTTAGAAGAAATGGAATAGCCATCACAGTCAAAAAAAGAGTCCAAAACACAGTATTTGGATGCAGTCTCAAAAACGGCAGAATGATCTCTGTTTGTTTCCAAGGCAAACCATTCAATATCATGGTAATCCAAGTCTATGCCCTGACTAGTAACACTGAAGAAGCTGAAGTTGAACGGTTCTATGAAGATCTACAAGACTTCTAGAACTAACGCCCCAAAAAAGATGTCCTTTTAATTATAGGGGACTGGAATGCAAAAGTAGGAAGTCAAGAAACACCTGGAGTAACAGGCAAATTTGGCCTTGGAGTACAGAATGAAGCAGGGCAAATGCTAATAGAGTTCTGCCAAGAGAAAGCACTGGTCATAGCAAACACCCTTTTCCAACAACACAAGAGAAGACTCTACACATGGACATCACCAGATGGTCAACACCAAAATCAGATTGATTATAGTCCTTGAGGCCAAAGATGAAGAAGCTCTATACAGTCAGGAAAAACAAGACTGAGAGCTGACTGTGGCTCTGATAATGAACTCCTTATTACCAAATTCAGACTTAAGTTGAAGAAAGTGCAGAAAACAACTATATCATTCAGGTATGACCTAAATCAAATCCCTTGTAACTATACAGTGGAAGTGAGAAATAGATTTTTTTAAGGGACTAGATCTGATAGAGTGCCTGATGAACTATGGACGGAGGTTCATGACATTGTACAGGAGATACCATCCCCATGGAAAAGAAATGCAAAAAAGCAAAACGGCTGTCTGAGGAGGCCTTACAAATAGCTGTGAAAAGAAGAGAAGTGAAAAGCAAAGGAGAAAAGGAAAGATATAAGCATCTGAAGGCAGAGTTCCAAAGAATAGCAAGGAGAGATAAGAAAGCCTTCCTCAGCAATCAATGCAAAGAAATAGAGGAAAACAATAGAACGGAAAAGACTAGAGATCTCTTCAAGATAATTGGAGATACCAAGGGGACATTGCATGCAAAGATGGGCTCAATAAAGGACAGAAATGATATGGACCTAACAGAAGCAGAAGATATTAAGAAGAGGTGGCAAGAATACACAGAAGAACTATACAAAAAAGATCTTCATGACCCAGATAATCACGATGGTATGATCACTCACCTAGAGCCAGACATCCTGGATGTGAAGTCAAGTGGGCCTTAGGAAGCATCACTATGAACAAAGCTAGTGGAGGTGAAGGAATTCCAGTGGAGGTATTTCAAATCCAGAAAGATGATGCTGTGAAAATGCTGTACTCAATATACCAGCAAATTTGGAAAACTCAGCAGTGGCCACAGGACTGGAAAAGGTCGGTTTTCATTCCAATCCCAAATAAAGGCAGTGCCAAAGAACTCTCAAACTACTACACAGTTGCACTCATCACACATTCTAGTAAAGTAATGCTCAAAATTCTTCAAGCCAGGCTTCAGCAGTTCATGAACCACGAACTTCCAGATATTCAAGGTGGTTTTAGAAAAGGCAGAGGAACCAGAGATCAAATTGCCAACATCTGCTGGATCATGGAAAAAGCAAGAGAGTTCCAGAAAAACATCTATTTCTGCTTTATTGACTATGCCAAAGCCTTTGACTGTGTGGATCGCAATAAACTGTGGAAAATTCTGAAAGAGATGGGAATACCAGGCTACCAGACCTGCCTCTTGGGAAACCTATATGCAGGTCAGGAAGAACAGTTAGAACTGGACATGGAACAACAGACTGGTTCCAAATTGGAAAAGGAGTACATCAAGGCTGTATATTGTCACCCTGCTTATTTAACTTGTATGCAGAGTACATCATGAGAAATGCTGGGCTGGAGGAAGCACAAGCTGGAATCAAGATTGCCGGGACAAATATCAATAACCTAAGAGTTGCAGATAACACCCCCCTTATGGCAGAAAGTAAAGAAGAACTAAAGGGCCTCTTGATGAAAGTGAAAGAGGAGAATGAGAAAGTTGGCTTAAAGCTCAACATCAGAAAATGAAGATCATGGCATCAGTCCCATCATGTCATGGCAGATAGATGGGAAAACAGTGGCTGACTTTATTTTTCTAGGCTCCAAAATCACTGCAGATGGTGATTGCAGCCATGAAATTAAAAGATGCTTACTCCTTGGAAGGAAAGTTATGAACAACCTAGACAGCATATTAAAAAGCAGAGACATCACTTTGTCAAAAAAGGTCTGTCTAGTCAAGGCTATGGTTTTTCCAGTAGTCATGTAGGGATGTGAGAGTTGGACTATAAAAAAAGCTGAGGGCAGAGAACTGAGCCTTTTGAACTGTGGTGTTGGAGAAGATTCTTGAGAGTCCCTTGGACTGCAAGGAGATCCAACCAGTCCATTCTGAAGGAGATCAGCCCTGGGTGTTCATTGGTAGGACTGATGTTGAAGCTGAAGCCACCTGATGCGAAGAGCTGACTCATTTGAAAAGACCCTGATGCTGGGAAAGATTGAGGACATGAGGAAAAGGGGATGACAGAGGATTAGACGGTTAGATGGCAACACAGACTCAATGGACATGGGTTTGGGTGGACTCTGTGAGTTGGTGTTGGACAGGGAGGCCTGGCATGCTGCAGTTCATGGGGTCGCAAAGATTCAGACACAACTGAGAGACTGAACTGAACTGGCATTCATGAAGTCTAAATGATCATCTTCAATAATTTCCGAATTTGTCCCCAACTTTTTCTAGAGCTATTAAGAAGGTGGAAAGTTGACTACTATGAATTTCAAATTTTATACCTTCTATTCCTGCTGTGCTGACAGAGAAGGGAGACAGTTGTGTCCAGAGTCAATAGGTAAGGAAACAGAAGGAATAAAGGAGCTAGATCGCATAGAAGCAGCAAAGCAATCCCTGAGTTACTAGAAACTATCACAAATTCAGCTAAAATTAAATCCAGACATGGGTGGAATGGGTTGAGGAGTTAATATAAAATAACATATGAAGTCATTGCAGCTTTCTTATTGATCTGAACAGAAAATTCTCTTTAAAAATACAAAACAATACAAAACACTACTTTTTACATTTCCAGAAGCAATTCTCTTACTTGAAAGTTTTCTTTGATCCTTTCAGGGTTAAAGCTTTTAGGAATGACAACCACTCCTCGCTGGATGTTGAAACGCAGAACAATTTGAGCTACTGTTTTATTGTACTTTTTCCCCAGTGTGTTTAGAAATGGATCCTTTAGCAAAGGTGGGACAGAGACATTCACCCTTAAAAAAAAAAAAAAGAAATCAAGACATGTATCATATTTAGGCCGAGTAATGAAATTAACAGATGCTTACTCCTTGGAAGGAAAGTTATGACCAACCTAAACAGCATATTAAAAATCAGAGACATCACTTTGTCAACAAAGATCCATCTAGTCAAGGCTATTGTTTTTCCAGTATTCATGTATGGATGTGAGAGTTGGAGTATAAAGAAAGCTGAGTGCAGAAGAATTGATCCTTTTGAACTGTGGTGTTGGAGAAGACTCTTGAGAGTCTCTTGGACTGCAAGGAGATCCAACCAGTCCATGCTAAAGGAGATCAGTCCTGGGTGTTCATTGGAAGTACTGATGTTGAAGCTGAAACTCCAATACTTCGGCCACCTGATTTGAAGAGCTGAGTCATTTGAAAAGACCCTGATGTTGGGAAAGATTGAAGGCAGGAGGAGAAGGGGACAACAGAGGATGAGATGGTTAGATGGCATCACCGACTCAATGGATGTGAGTTTGGGTAAACTCCGGGAGTTGGTGATGGACAGGGAGACCTGGCGTGCTGCAGTTCATGGGGTTGCAAAGAGTCGGACACAACTGAACGACTGAACTGAACTGAATGAGAACTGGTGGTTAATCAATCACCCTCCTCCTCTGACAGCATCCCCCCTCACCTTCACCTGGTAAGCTATCCAAAACACTCAGGTCACCTGTAACCAAGTTCTCTGAATGCAGAGTATTCAGAAGACTAGTGCTTAGTATGGGAAGATCAAGACAGGCATGTTCATAGACCTGCCTCTTCCAGAGTGCTCAGTCATGTCCGACTTTTTGAGGCCCCTTAGACTGTAGCCTACCAAGCTCCTCTGTCCGTGGAATTTCCCAGGCAAGGATACCGGAGTAGGTTGCCATTTCCTCCTCCAGGGGATCTTCCTAACCCAAGGACTGAATCCACATCTCATGCATCTTCTGCATTGGCAAGCAGTTCTTATAACTAGCACCACCTAGGAAGCCCACTCTTCCAGAAGGCAAACAATACTAATATTTCTTTGCTGGATCTTATAGAGAGAATGGGGTTGGAAGTAGGCACACAGGGAAAGGCAAGAAGACTGAAGGAGAAGCAGAGGCACAACTCTTGAAATCAGAGTGGAAAATTTCCTACTTAAGTCTGTGGAAGAGATCACAGTAGAAGTATTGCCACTGAATACAGAGATTTTAAAAATTCAAAAATTTCAGAATATGGCTGAATATTACTTTGGCAGGTAATAATCAAGGTACTGGTAGGCAATTTCATAGGTAGACCAAGTGATTATTACACCTCAGTGAGGAAGGTTTTGTTAGCTGTAATTTGTATATGTGAAGAATGACTTGAAGAGATTGTTACTTCCTTAAGATCACACAGATGAATAGTCATTTCAGTCAAGCAATTTACATTAGCCTAATACTCCAAAGGAAATATACTTACTGAGGAGACAGACTGCATTACTTACTGTCAGGAAGCATTTAACAGGAGGCTTCCTGTGTGCTGTTTTGGATCTGTCAGGAATCCTCTGTTCCTTATTAATTCCTGAATATTCAGGAATTGAGAGGCAAGCCTCTCCCGGGACTGAGGAATCCAGGCATTCCCTGGGGCTGAGGAATCCAGGCATTCCCTTCATTAGTTTTTCAATACGGCGGTAAGTACCCTCTTCCTTCTTATGAACCAAAGGGTAAAAGTGATTGTTTACAACTCTCTCTCTCTTTAATATGGATCACCTATGTTTTGTAAGTCTGGAATTTTAATCTTTATCTTTGCTGAGAATAACTACCTTGTTAAGACAGTAAATATGCCCACACCATGTTGACTAAAACACCTTTGTTCCATCAGAGCTTTGGTCCCCGTGTCTTGCTTTCTCTCTCTCTCTCTCTCTCTCTCTCTCTCTCTCTCTCTCTCTCTCTCTCTCTCTTTCTCTTTCAGCCTAATTCTTTGGAGTGCAGAGGCCCATCATGCTCATTCTCCTGCCCAGGCTTCTAAGACCCTCTCGAGAAGGCGTACTGTGCCTTCACCCCCCTTGAGAGGGCGCCAGATGCCTTCATGAGTGATGCAAGCCCTGTGTCAAAGGGCTTTATTGGTTTTCTGCGTAAACCAAGGAATATCAGCCTCTTTCTCTCTCTCTTTTCCTTTCTTATCATTGACTCCAGTCCACCAGGTTCCGGTCCATTAAAGGACCACAACAACTTACCAGGATGGATCTCTACAGGTTCCCAAAGGGCTGTATGCAACAATGACAATGTCGTGTTTTTGGCAAAATTTCAAGAGTTTTGGCTGGGTGAAATATGGATGGCACTCAACCTATGTGGTTGGAGAGAAGAGCACAAAATTAAGGACTTGTGGATGAATGCAATGTTATATAGATTTTAATAATTCAACAAAATCGATTGCAAAGTAGTATGGATAGAGAGGCAAATCTTAGATATTCTTCCCAAAAAAGAAGTTTAAATTGTTTATGTATGAGTGAGGTGAAGTAAAACAAGATTAGTAAGGTCACTATCTATGGGTTAATCCTAGAATAACTGGAAAACAAATTCAATTTTTACAGCTATCATTCTTTAAAGCTATAAGTGAATGGACTTGGTTATTTATAGTAAATATTCTAGCAAATTCAATTTTCCATAACAGACACATAGTCTCAAGTTCACATTATAGTTTTAGTAAATAGAAATGACATGTTGCAAAAGCCCGCTATCCCTCACTATCAAACATTTAAGAATATTTTCACAAGAGATAGTGTGTGTATAAAAGTAAATTTAAAGATGCATTTTGTCTTCTTCGTGGAGAGTTCTTTACAGCACTAAGTGTAGGCCTACTTTCATTTCCTGTATCTTATTGACAACATTCCTGCACTAAAAACACTTGTGTCAACAAAAGTTCTTCTCTAAGTTTCTTCTTAAACACTATGGTAGTTTTTGACCTATGTATTTCTTTTCTTTTTAATTAAAATCAACCAAGACTTAATTAAAATATTGTAAGTATATAATTATGATTTTCACTACCTGGAATATTAAATACTTGACAAGTTACATTTCTAGAAGGCACAAGAAAATGCTATTGATAAAGTAGAAAGGTAAACCAGAGGTCTTAGAGGTGAGTCTATCTAATTTGACAACCTTTTTTTTACCCCCTAGCAGTTTCTCTTATTTCTTCTCTTTCTCCTTTGTTGTTCAGTCACTAAGCTGTGTCTGACTCTTTGTGCAGACCCCATGGACTGCAGCATGCCAAGCTTTGCTGTCCTTCACTATCTCCCAGAGTTTGCTCAAATTCATGTCCGTTGAATTGGTGATACTGTCTAGCCATCTCATCCCCTGTTGCACCCTTCTCCTCCTGCTCTTAACCTTTCCCAGAATCAGGGTCTTTTCCAATGAGTTGGCTCTTCCCATTGGGTGGCCAAAATATTGGAGCTTCATCTTCAGCATCAGCCCTTCCAATGAATATTCAGGGTTGATTTCCTCTAGGATTGGCTGGTTTGATCTCTTTGCTGTTGTCAGGACTCTCAAGAGTCTTCTCCAGCACCACAATTCAAAAGCATCAATTATTTGGCACTTGCCATCTTTATTGTCCAACTCTCACATCCATACACGACTACTGGAAAAACCATAGCTTTGACTATACAGATCCTTATCAGTAGTGATGTCTCTGCTTTTAAATATGCTATCTAAGTTTATCATAACTTTCTCTTCAAGAAGGAAGTTTCTTTTAATTTCATGGCTGTAGTCACTGTCCACAGTGATTTTGGAGCCCAAGAAAACTGCTTCAAATTTTTACCCTTCTATTTCTCAGGAAGTGATGGAATTGGATTGCATGACCTTGGTTTTACTAATGTTGAGTTTACCCCCTCATTATCTTGATCTCTCCTTTTCCCTAAGACACTCCCCCCGACCCCGCATTTGGGAACATTTCTTCATTCTAAAAAGTGACACATAGTGCCCATAGTACAGCAGACCCTAGGTATCTATGTAGGATTAGTTCCAGAACACCCCCCAGCAAACACCAAAATCCTCAGATGCTTAAGTCCATTCTGTGAAATGGTGTACTGCAATGGGACCTCCATATTTGCATCCAAGGATATGAAGGGTGGTCTGTTTCTTTCCTTTATCCTCTTCGACTCCCAGCATCACTCTCCCCCTTTAATATCTTTCCCTTCCATTTTTCATCTTATTGGCACACTAATGTTTCCAAACACATTTTAAATCATGTCACTCCATTGCTCAAAGTCTAAGTATGAATTCCTTAATTTCATGCCTGCCTGCTTGTTCCAAACACACTTAGTTTTCCCCACAGAGACTCCTTTCTAATCAGGTTGGAGTCCTGTTACCTGTCTTTGGCCTAAATATGTATATTCACATGTGTATATAGCATATGTATTTACAACAGTCTTTGGTAATTCTGTAGTTTTAGATAGATATCAGAATCTTGCAAGGTAAAGATAAGAAGCTGGACAGAATTCATGAAGGAAAATAGCAAAAGTCCTTTCATTAATTAACGCCAACCTCTTCTGTCTTTCCACGAAAAACTGCACTGAATTTTCTCTTCATTGTGGAAGACACTCAACAAATATTTACTAATTTCTGTGTTAGGACATTTGTGACTTAGGCATAGTGAATAAGATCAGGAAAAATGGAAGAATTTGGAAATTTTCCTTACTCCTTCCTTTCTCCTTTCCTTTCCTCTGTCTCTCCATACTTCCCTTCTTTCCTTTGTTCCTAGAGTTATGTGATGGAACTGTGTATGAAATGAAATGCTTGAGAGAGATCCATAGTTCCCTTTGAATTGGGCTGAGAGAGCACCACTTGACACTAGGAAGACTTTCAGACAGTCTAAGCCAGGGACAGAGTCCAGAGGAATATTACTCCAGATGAATGCCACAGGGAGTACTAAAGAAATTTGGATTGCTCAGGCTCTGAGAATGAGTACAGAGTGAGCTTATATTCTGTGTCAGTTTGTTCATGAAGTCAATGAAAAGTACAAATATTTGCAAACTTTATGTTAGATTTGGACTGGTGGGAAAATTCTCTGGAGCAGGAAATAGCAACAGATTTCAGTATTCTTGCTGGGATAATCCCATGGCTAGAGGAGCCTGGCAGGCTATAGTCCGTGGAGTCTCAAAAGAGTTGGAGGCAACTCAGTGACTCAACAATAACAATATTGGGAAAGTTAGTTTTGAAATATGTTAATTTTGAATTATGCAAGACCTGTGGATATGTATACTTTGTATATGAAATGTGTCCACTCTGTCCCCATGGACTATAGCCCGTCAGGCTCCTCTGTCTATGGAATTTTCCAGGCAAGAATACTGGAGTGCATTGCCATTTCTCTTAATCTTCCTGGAGAAGATTCCTTCTCCAAGGGATCTTCCCAACCCAGGGATCAAATTCGTGTCTCCTATAGCTCTGCATTGGTAGGAAGATTCTTTACCACTGAGCCAGCTGGGAAGCCCAAAGCCTGCATTATGCTCATTGTATTCCTGGGTTGAAAGCTGCTCATTTTGTGTCTCTGGAGAAGAGATGGTTCTACCAGGGCACAGGGTGATGGTGGTAGCCAGGGGACCTGCACTCTGATTTGTGCCAGCTCTACTCATATGTTCTGTGCCAATATTTGACATATTCAAACAGCACAGAACACATGAGTAGGTTCAGGCTATGATCTTCCTACACACCTTGCTTCTCTTTCAGGAAATGTTTGTGAAGTTAATCAACAGTCTCATGCCAACAGATCAATGTGTTTCGTGCTTGGCATGAGGAAACACACTGTCAAATTTTCATTCTTTCCCATTCTCAGGTCAAAAGTCACCACCTGTCTCCGTGCATTTGTAAGAAGAAAGCTGTTTGTCATTTCAACATTTTTATAACAAAATGTTTTTCTTAGGGATGCAGGAAGGATATGCTGCAGAGGGGATTGGTTAGAATAAAGGATTGGATTGAGATCAGTGAGGGAGGCAACATTTGTTGCTGTCTGTTCCTGACAGCTTCTGATAGCACTAGCTGAAGTGTCAGTTTGGAAGTGGTACTTCTAAATGTGGCAACACTTCTATTTAGCTGTGGGTTACTGTCATGATGTAGGTGATGATTCATTTTTCTGTTATGAACTATTTTGAGTTTCTAAAAACAATGAATTCAACCAACAAGTCCACCATCATCCCAATATGTGAATATTTACCATATTCAAGAACATTTTTCAGTGCAGCTTCTTAAGGTTTTATGAAGTAGAGGGAAGAGGATATATAAGGTGGATTATAGTATTTTGTTGTGAATATAAGAGTAATATACGTTCACTGCAGAAGACTTGAAAATACAGAAAAGCATAAAGAGGAGAACAGAATTTACTTGTAAAATTCACAGCCAGAGATAGCCACAGTTAGCATTTGAATATATTTCTTTCCAATATTTGTACTTTTTAAATAATATAATCACCTTTATACTGTAATACATTTTGCATCCTGGTCTTTCCACTTAGTATCATGGCCATGTCTCTTTTCCTCAAAAGTGATTCAACAACATCTTTTGTTGAGAGCTTACATATAAATGTTTTAAAATTTATTTAAACATTCCTTGAATTTTTCATATTTATGTTGTTTCCTTTTTTTGTTGTTGTTGTTTTTTTTGCCATGATAAACAGTGCTGTGATAAACAGACACATGGGTGTCTGATTTTTTTCCCCCCACAGGGATAGATTCCTAGAACTTGAAAAATGAACATTTTTTAAGGTTCCTGCTACTTATTGCAAAATTGCTTTTCAGTAAAGTTGAATCAGTTTACCAGTATTCCATCACTTGCTTACATGGGACATAATACTAAAAAATAAAATAAAAACTTTGTGAATTTGATACATAATACAAAATTTCACTTAAATTTAAATTTCTGTGATTACTAGTGCAGCTAAACATTTTTCATATGTTTACCAGTCTTGCAATTTGTCATCTGTGAATTTCTGTTCATTTCTTTTGAGCCATAGTATTTTTTCTCATTGATATTTTTTAGGTTTTTAACTCATATGGATATGACCTCCTCTTACTATTATATATTTTTTTCAGTTCTCAAACAATTAATTTTCAGCAAAAATACTTTATAAATTTTATTTTTTTTAATTGAAGGACAATTGCTTTACAGAATTTTTTTTTGTTTTCTGTCAAACCTCAACATGAATCAGGCATAGTTATACATATATCCCCTCCCTGTTGAAACTCTCGCATCTTCCTCCCTATCTCACCCCTCCAGATTGATACAGAGCCCCTGTTTGAGTTTCCTGAATCATACAGCAAATTCCCATTGGCTATCTATTTTACATATGGTAATGTAAGTTTCCATGTTACTCTCTCCATACATCTCACCCTCTCCTTCCCTCTTCCTGTGTCTGTAAATCTGTTCTCTATGTCTGTTTCTCTATTGCTGCCCTGCAAATAAATTCTTTGGTACCATCTTTCTAGTTTCTGTATATATGCGTTAGTATACGATATTTATCTTTCTCTTTTTGACTTTTTACTTCACTCTGTATAACAGTCTCTAGGTTCATCCACCTCATTAGAACTGACTCAAATGCATTCTTTTTTATGGCTAAGTAATATTCCATTGTGTATACGTACCACAACTTCCTATCCATTCATCTGTTGATGGACATCTAGGTTGCTTCCATGTTCTAGCTATTGTAAATAGTGCTGCAATGAACACTGGGGTACATGTATCTTTTTCAATTTTGGTTTCCTCAGGATATATGCCTGGGGGTGGGATTGTTGGGTCACATGGTGGTTTTATCCCTAATTTTTTAAGGATTCTCCATACCATCTTCCATAGTGGCTATATAAATTTACATTCCCACCAATAGTGCAAGAGCACTCCCTTTTCTCCACACCCTTTCCAGCATTTATCATTTGTAGACTTCTTGATGATGGTCATTCTGACTGGTGGCCGTTGATAGCTCATTGTAGTTTTGATTTGCAGTTCTCTAATAATGATCGATGTTGAGAATCTTTTCATGTGTTTGTTAGCCATCTGTATGTCTTCTTTGGAGAAATGTATGTTTAGGTCTTTTTCCCACTTTTTGATTAGGTTGTTTGTTTTTCTGTTATTGAGTTATTTATGAGTTGCTTGTATATTTTGAAAATTCATCCTTTGTCAGTTGTTTCATTTGCTATTATTTTGCTCCATTCTGTGCATTGTCTTTTCACCTTGCTTATGGTTTCCTTTGCTGTGCAAAAGCTTTTAAGTTTAATCAGATTCCACTTGTTTACTTTTGTTTTTATTTCCATTACTCTAGGAGATGGGTCATAGAGGATCTTGCTTTGATTTATGTCATCCAACGTTCTGCCTATGTTTTCCGCTAGGAGTTTTATAGTTTCTGGTCTTACATTTAGGTCTTTAATCCATTTTGAGTTTGTCTTTGTGTATGGTGTTGGGAAGTGTTCCTAATTTCATTTTTTTACATGTAGCAGTCCAGTTTTCCCAGCACCACTTATTGAAGAGGCTGTTTTTGTATATTGTTTCCCCATTGTATATTCTTGCCTCCTTTGTAAAAAATAAGGTACCCACAGGTGTGTTGGTTTATTTCTGGACTTTCTATCTTGTTCCATTGGTCCATGTTTCTGTTTTTGTGTCAGTACCATACTGTCTTGATAACTGTAGCTTTGTAGTATAATCTGAAATCAGGAAGGTTGATTACTCCAGCTCCATTATTCTTTCTCAAGACTGCTTTGGCTATTTGGGGTCTTTTGTGTTTCCATATGAATTGTGAATTTTTTTGTTCTAGTTCTCTGAAACATGCCATTGGCAATTTGATAGGGATCGAATTGAATCTGTAGATTGCACTTGGTAGTATACTCATTTTTACAATATTGATTCTTCCTACCCAGGAACATGGACTATCTCTCCACCCATTTATGTCATCTTTGATTTCTTTCATCAGTGTCTTATAGTTTTCTGTATACAGTTCTTTTTTCTCCTTAGGTTTATTCTTAGATTTTATTCTTTTTGTTGCAATGTTGAATGGGATTGTTTCCTCAATTTCTCTTTCTGTTTTTTCATTGTTAGTATATGGGAATGCAAGTGATTTCAGTGTATTGATTTTGTATCCTGTGAGTTTGCTAAATTCATTAATTAGCCTTAGTAATTTTCTGATAGTACCTTTAGGGTTTTCTATGTATAGTATCATGTCATCTGCAAACAGTGAAAGCTTTACTTCTTTTCTGAACTTTATTCCTTTTATTTCTTTTTCTTCTCTGATTGCTGTAACTAGGACTTCCAAAACTATGTTGAATAACAGTGGTGAGAGTGGACACCCTTGCCTTGTTCCTGATCTTGGTTTTTCACCATTGAGAATAATGTTTGCTGTGGGCTTATCATATATGGCCTTTACCATGTTGAGGTAAGTTCCTCTGTGCCCATTTTTTTGAAGATTTTTAATCATAAATGGTTACTGAATTTTGTCAAAGGCTTTTTCTGCATCTATTGAGATTATCATATGGTTTTTATCTTTTAGTTTGGTAATATAGTGTATCACATTGATTTGCATATATTGAAGAATCCTTATCATATTTTTAAAATATAATCATCTAATTTTCTTTGCTCTTTGTTTTTAATATTTTTAGGATTTAACATTTTTATACTATTACATGTATTCATATTCTTTATAATTTTCCCATGACTTCCCTTTCTATCCATAGCTCCAGATAACTAAAATTCTTTTGTAGTATTCACAAATAATTTCTTACTTTGTTTCTAGCTCCTGCTCAAAGGGACGCTTTGAAGTATAGCATGAGGCAAAGATCTATGTTTGTTATTATACAACTATCAATTTTCCCCACACTATTTACTGAAAAATAAATTCCTTTGTCATCAGTTTACATTAGGCTTTTTATTTTATTTGAGATTGCTTCTAAGATGCTTCTTGCTTATTTTACTTTTGACTGTTCTAGGTCTCCATTGCTGCACAGGCTTTCCCTACTTGGGGTGAATGGGAGCTACTTCTTGTTGCAGTGCGCAGGCTTCTCATTGCAGTGGCTTCTGTTGTTGCAGAGCAGGGGCTCTAGGTGTGAGGGATTCAGTAGTTGGGGGGCATAGGCTTAGTTATTCCAAGGCATGTGGAATCTTCCCAGACCAGGGATTAAACCCATGAACCCCACATTGGCAGGTGGATTGTTAACCACTGAACAACCAGAGAAGCCCAATATCTCTTATTTTCTATTTATTTGTAGGTTTTCCTTGGGTTAACCCAAGTATGCCTGTGTGCATACTCAGTTGTTCAGTTATGTCCAGCTCTTTGCAACTCAGTGGACTGTAGTCCACCAGGCTCCTCTGTCCATGAAAACTTTCCCGGTAAGAACACTGGAGTGGGCTGCCATTTACAGGGATCTTCCTCACCCAGGGATCAAACCCAAATCTCTTGCATGGGCAGGTGGATTCTTTACCACTGTGCCATTTGCACTAATCTTACATTATTTTAAATACTGCGGATGTCAATATCCGGTAGGTTTTGTTCCCACTCAATAGTTTTCTTCAGAAAATTTTGGGTTACTTTTCCCTGGACTTGAAGTTTCTAATCTTGCTTCTTAAGAGACATAAATTGACTTGCCCAGGACCTAATGATGAGATATGTGTGTAAAGTGACCACAAGGCTTCCTGACTCCTAATCCAGGATTCCTCTGTTAAGTAATGGATTCTCTCACATTCCCAACCCCCACACCTCCCTCACCTCCCTTCCCTTGTCAGTGCCATACCTGGTTGCTGACTGGCTTATACTTAAGCCCTGGTTTGTCCAGAATGAGCTCCAGCTGCCTATGGTTAAAATTGGATACTCCAAGGGATTTCACCAAGCCAGCATCTTTGCAAGCTTCCAAAGCCTGTAGGATAAAAGCCAGTGGGTCAAGAAAAAAAGCCTCAACACAAGCAAGAATAAACATTTATAAGGGTGACTGTGAATTCTTTTAAAAAGAAAGTCCCTGGGTATGTTAATAAGCATTCTGTGAACTAGAGAAAAGTGGAGGAAATAGGAATTCTGTAAATGAATGATTTGGGGGAATTGTTTATCATACCTTCCCCTTGTATTTTCATAATGTATGAACGTGAAAGTGATAGTTTCTCAGTATCTGACTCTTTGTGACCCCATGGACTGTAGCTCACCAGGTTCCTCTGTTTCTGGAATTCTCTAGGCAAGAATACTGGAGTGGGTTGCCATTCCTTCTCCAGGGGATCTTCCCAACCCAGTGATCAAACCCAGGTCTCCTGCATTGCAGGCAGATTCTTTACCATCTGAGCCACCAGGGAAGCCCTTCATAACATATACCAGCACAATAATAGTGATTTTATTTCTTAAAATCTGTTGAGGTTTTCTTTTTGGTATAGTACCTGAAAATTTTATGTGTCTGGTGTGTGTGGAAAATGTATTTTCTCCTATTTTTGGATACAAGTCTTGCTTGTCTCTCTCACATACATACATTATTTAGAAGATTAAAAGTCAAGCTTTTCCTGTCTTTTCAATAATTTAAAGGAATATATCAGAAATCTCCTATTGTAATAGTGAATTTACCAATGTCTTTCTGTTTTCTACATTTTTGCTGTTTATATTTTGAATATATTTTATTTGACATGTATGTATATCTTCTTAGTAAATTAAATCTTTATCATTATGGTTTTTGCACTTCCCTATACTTCTTTTTTTTTTTTTTTTGGCTGCACCAGGTCTTAATTGTGACACATAGCCTCTTTTGTCTTCCTTGCAGTATGTGGGATTTTTTCAGTTGTGGCATGTTAACTCTTCAGTTGCCACATGTGGGATCTCATTCCCAGATCAGGGATCAAATTCAGGGGGTGCTCAGTCTTAGTCACTGGACCACCAGGGAAGTACCCCCCTATACATTTTAGAGTCAGCTTTTCAATTTCTTTTGGGATTTTGACTGGGATTGCATTGAATCTATCCATCAATTTGGAGAGAATTAACAACTCATCTGTATTCAGTCTTTCTGTCAAAGAACATGGTATAGCTCTCCTTTTATTTAGATTTAAAAAATCTTCTCAGTAAAATACTGTCATTTTAACTGTATAAGTTTTGCACAGATTGTGTTAAATTTATCTCTAAATATTTAATATTGTTTTTTTTAACAAATCCCACTTCCCTGTGGTACATATATACAATGGAATATTAACCAGCCATAAAAAGGAACACATTTGAGTCAGTGCTAATGAGGCAGATGAACCTAGAGCCTATTATAAGAGTGAAATAAGTCAGAAAGAGAAAATAATTATCATATACTAACACATTTATGGAATCTAGAAAGATGCTACTGATGAACCTATTTGCAGAGCAGCAATGGAGACACAGACATTGAGAACAGACTTATGGACATTGCTTGGGTGGAAGGAAGAAGGAGACGGTTGGAGGTATGGAGAGAGTAACATGGAAAATACATTACCATATATAAAATAAACAGCCATGGGAATTTGCTGTATGACTCAGGGAGCTCAAACTAGGACTTGGTAACAACCTAGAGGGGTGGGATGGGGAGGGAGGTGGGAGGCATGTTCAAGTGAGAAGGGACATGGGCAAACCTATGGCTGATTCATGCTGATGTTTGGTAGAAAATGTAATACTGTAAAGCAATTATCCTTCAATTAAAAATAAATAATTTTTTTTTAAAAAGAGTAAATCTGCCTTCAATTGTGCATTGGTAGCATATGGATTAAGTAAATGGTTTTTCAGGTGGAGAGGCCCAGACAGCAGAAACATAGTCAGTGCCTCCTCAACTCTCAAAACAATCCACAGTTCAGAGCTTTAAGCTGTTACCAACATGTGGGGAAGTCTATTAGAAAGCGATAATCACTCGATTATAATTTCCAGCCTTTGGATCTTGAATTGGCAGAGGCAGGAAAACAACTCCCAGAGGTCAGGCAGAGACTTAGGTTTTCCCTAGCTTCCCACAAGTGCAAGATTTCAGTTCTACTCTGACTTGATTCCTGAAGATGTCTGAATATGAGTCCTAAGTGTCTACATGTGTGGAGTGAACAAGGCTATGTTGTTGTTTTACAGTTGCTAAGTCATGTCTGACTCTTTTGCAACCCCATGGACTAGAGCCCTCCAGGCTTCTCTGTCTGTGGGATTTTCCAGGCAAGAACACTGGAGTGGGTTGCCATTCTCTTCTCCAGGGGATCTTCTTGACCCAGGGATCGAACTTGGGTCTTCTGCTTTGCAGGTGGATTTTTTACTGCTGAGCCACCAGGGAAGCCCCTCCTGAAGCTACATGGCCCCTTTTACCCAGAGTAAAATGCAGCCCAGCATCCAGTAACATAGTATAAGAGAGGAACTGTTGGGATTATTTTTTCTTTTATTTATCCCAAGGCTATAACAAGAGAGAAATAAGAGCAAAAATAACCCCAGTAGCTCCTCTCCTAAATTATGTTACTGGTTGCTGCACTGCCTCTTACTCTGGGCAGAAGCTGCCATGTTACCACATAACAAACCAACTCATAATATCTGTACCTGCCTCCCCCTGACACATAAATCTATAACGGTTTTCTCATCATTTCCCCCTACCATCTCACTCTCATAATCTTGGTGAAGGAACCAGCAGATTGCTCAGAAATGGAACCAGAATTATTTTTCAGTTTTTCATTTATTATTTTACATTTGTTTCTTTTAAACATCATATTACTGATTTTTAAAAATTCACTTTGAGAAACAAAAGAATTGTGAGTTTATCTCATTTATATATTTTTATTTACTGTTATAGTAAAGCTTATTTCCTTTACTTTCTTTTGCCTCCCACCTGTCTCTCCTCTTTATCTTTGACATTCTTCTCTTCGATCAAAGTAAAATCAAACACTTTTCAGTGCCCAGAAATGGAGATTTTATGCATCTTTGCTCATGGTTAGAAATATCTGACTATTATTTTTCATTGGGAGTAAAGGTCGCAACTCTCCATAAAGCTAGCAGGAATAACCAGATCACAATTTTAAAATGTAATCTTTTAAGGTTAAGAAGCCCGTTTTAACTTACCTCCCAAGTGGCACATAGATCTGACTTGTGATATAACCATTTGCCATTTTCATCTCTAGGATAGACATCATCTCCAGGCTGTTAAAAAAAAAAAAAGAGCAAGTATATCTGAGGATTAAAATGATGGAATTTGAGTTGTCGATATTTCAATATACCCTGACCCTTGGAAACCAATTTAAGATATAAATATAAATTTGTTTTTTCCCCTTTGTGGAGCTATCCAGAAATTCACTTGTCCAACATATATGACACATTAGTCTTATTCTCTCACCCTGGCGTTTATTACTCCTTTATTTGTTGACAGATTATTGTTGTTAAGTCATGAAGTTCTCTCTTAATGATAACATTTCTCATTAGAAAAAAGTAAAAGTTGAGAATCAGGACGTTTAGACTCAGTGTTTGGATAGTATATCCTTGCCAAAGTTGAGGGCAGCAAACTTCTTACTCTTATGAGAAACCAAATGTCATCACTAAGGCTGAGAAGGAATTCTTCAACTAAGAAAAGCCTAGTTGATGAATGGAATGCTGCTTAAGTATAAGGGAAATGGACAGCTCATTACTTCTAAGGTCTGGCTAATTGCCCTGTGGTTCTTTTCTTTCCCTTTTTAGCGGCCTCCGGGAGTTCAGCATCTTTTTTTCTACCTCACACACTAACTGTTGAACCTCCTCTTCTAGCTTTTTGGTGACACTTTTCAATGAAGATTGACTGTAGTTCAGTCGCTAAGTTGTGTCCAACTCTTTGCAACCCCATACTGCAGCATGCCGAGCTTCCCTGTCCATCACCATCTCCCAGAGTGTAATCAAACTCATATCCATTGAGTTGGTGATGCCATCCAACCATCTCATCCTCTGTCATTCCCTTCTCCTCCTGCCCTCAATCCTTCCCAGAATCAGGGTCTTTTCCAATGAGTCAGTTCGCATCAGTTGGCCAAAGTATGGGAGCTTCAGCTTCAGTCCTTGCAATGAATATTCAGGGTTGATTTTCCTTAGGATTGACTGGGCTTTGGTCTCTTTGCTCTCCAAGGGGCCCTCAAGAGTGTTCTCTAACACCGCAATTCAAAAGCATCAATTGTTCAGCTCTCAGCCTTCTTCATGGTCCAACTCCCACATGACCACATCCATACATGACCACAGGAAAGACGATAGCTTTGACTAGATGGACCTTTGTCGGCAAAGTGATGTCTCTGCTTTTTAATGCACTGTGTAGGTTTATCTATTGACTATGGTGTGGAAATTGTCTTTCATATTTCTCCTTTTTTTCCTATATGTAAAAATGGGACCCATCTCATATGGGTTTGGAAATGGGATAGAAAGAAATAAAAGATGATTTCTAGGTTCCTTGAGTGGATGGTGGTAACCATTTCCTGAGGCTGGACAATGAATTGAGAATTTTGTTTTGGATATTTTGAGTTTGAAATGACTGTTAGACATTCAAGTGGATTTTTGAAGAGAACAGAGAGGTCTCAGAGGGTGGCTCAAAGAGAGATTGTGGGCACAGGTAAAATGTGGGAGTTCCTCAGCATATTAAATGGTATTCAATCCATGCAATGGGGTGAAATCACCTACAGAAAGAGTGTGGCTCAGTCAGGCAAAAATATTGAAGGAAGAGCACTGGGCAAAGCATTTGGAGTTTAGTGGCGAAGGAGCTACCAAAGAATCATCAGAGGATGACATCATCAAAGCCACAAGATGAAAATGTACAAAGAAAGAGGCAGTGATCAATTGCATTGAAAGAGGTCAAATAACATATGAGGACAAATTGTCTATTGGATTTGGTTGGTGGCATAGAAGTCTTTGTAGATCTTGATAATAGGAATTTTTTGTTATTAAAAAGGAGCAAGGAATTGGATAAAATCCATTATATTTTTTAAAATTTCTTGAATTTTCCCCTCTGCCATCTTACCTGAATGAAACTTTTACCTGGTGATCACACTTTCTCCCATGCCCTCTTTAACAAAGGGGGCGTCTAAATTTCATCTAACATTTTCATCTAAATTTTCTTCTGTTATACTGAAAGTGGGAAAAGGACTCCTTTCTCCTCAAAGACATGTAATCATTCATATCAACTACCCTGTAAATCTCTGATTTCTAAGCCCTTTGACCTTCTTAACACTTATGATGCTTCCGCTCAGTTCAGTTCAGCTCAGTCACTCAGTCATATCCGACTCTTTGTGACCCCATGAATCATAGCACACCAGGCCTCCCTGTCCATCACCATCTCCCAGAGTTCACTCAGACTCACGTCCATTGAGTCGGTGATGCCATCCAGCCATCTCATCCTCGGTCGTCCCCTTCTCCTCCTGGCCCCAATCCCTCCCAGCATCAGAGTCTTTTCCAATGAGTCAACTCTTCGCATGAGGTGGCCAAAGTATTGGAGTTTCAGCTTTAGCATCAGTCCTTCCAATGAACACCTAGGACTGATCTCCTTTAGGATGGACTGATTCGACTTCCCTGCAGTCCGAGGGACTCTCAAGAGTCTTCTCCAACACCACAGTTCAAAAGCATCAATTCTTTGGCACTCAGCTTTCTTCACAGTCCAACTCTCACATCCATACATGACCAATGGAAAAACCATAGCCTTGTCTAGATGGACCTTATGATGCTATTTCCACTCTATTCTCCCTCCATGTTTCTTATCTTTAGCATTTCCTAATTTTACTTCTGATCTGAAATGGCTTTATGAACTCTGTTAGTATTAATAGTTTTTACTCTCTCAAAATTTAATTCTTTATCATGTCTGAACCCATGTTAGATATCTCTATGGTGTCTCCTTAAGCTTCCACTGTGCTAACTTTACTAATTTCTTCATCTGGACAAACCCATTGTCTTTTTCCTCCTTTCCTGCTCCTGACTATAAAGCATTATTAGAAGAATAATTCGACCTTCTAAAAATCCACCCTGTTCACTCTCATTCCTGTTTAGCAATAACTTTGTCCTTTTATTTTATTTTATTTTATTTTTAAGATTTAAAATGTTTTATTTTTTATTTTTTTTTAAATTTTAAAATCTTTAATTCTTACATGCGTTCCCAAACATGAACCCCCCTCCCACCTCCCTCCCCATAAAATGTCTTACGCTTTTTTGTACTGTGTATTTTGTTCTGAAATTGTGTCTGCTTGTTAGCTTGACATTAAAAAAATAACAAAGTGCTAAAACATTTTAGCAAGAAAGGTATTTGTTTTTTAAAAATCATGAGATTCAAAAAGCATTAGATATTTTGACTTCAAAGATTGATTTCTCAATTACAAGAAGTACAGGTTCAGTTGGGAGGTAATGTCACTGTGTTGTGAAATTTGTCACTGTTAAAAGTTTTACCTTCTCTGTGTCCTTGAGCTCTGATCCTATTTAAAAATAGAAATAGAATTTCTCTATTTACCTTCTCCAAAAGATTTTACAAGTCATTAGTCAGCTACAGAGAAGTAAATTTCATTTTCTCACTTTTAAATATAGCTTCTTTCCAAATCTGTAAGACTCAGCTTAGAACTCTGCCATTCGAAAAAGAATCAAAGTTAGCTGAATGAAGAGAAGGGTTGAGGTCAAAATCCAAAGAGCCTGAAATCAAAACATCACTGTAGTCCACAGTACATTGGGATAATTAAGCTCATGAGGATAAGAGAGAGGGTAGTATAATGTAAGGGAACGAGATTGGGATTGGCATTAGGGACCAGGATCTGGTCCCAGTCCTGATGGACTTTAAGCCTGACCAAGTAGTTCATTGCTTGTGGTCTAAGTTTTCTCTTTGGTGAAATAAGTTATTGGGATATATAATTGCTAAGGTAGCTCAGTCACTAAAGAATCCGCCTGCAATGCAGGAGACCTAGGTTCGATCCCTGGGTTGGGAAGATCCTCTGGAGGAGGAAATGGCAATCCACTCCAGTATTTTTGCCTGGAGAATCCCATAGACAGAGGAGCCTGGCAGGCTATAGTCCATGGGGTCACAAGAGCTGAACTCAACTTAGAAACTAAACCACCCCCACTAGGTCACATCTTGCATGTGACCACAGAGGAAAGTCAATAAGGAAGGTGCTTCTAGAGAACAGAGCAGGGGCAGCCAGGTTGGCTGTGTAAAGAAATTCTGGTCACTGCAATGGCAGAGTGCCCTCATTTTTCCTGTTCAGCAGGACCTCACATACCTCATGGATCAACTTTTTCAGTCTTTCCTTCCCTCAGTGAAATTTTAAAGCTGTTGCTGATCTTCAGAAGTATATAGTGGTTGTGTTGGTAGTGGTTAAATTAACAGTGAGCCCATAGATTGAGAAAGTTCATGGAAGGAGTGATTTGAACTAAAAGAATATATATCACACAAAAGTCTTGATCTTGGAGCTGGCTTCAAAAATCTGACTATTCTCTCCAAAGGAAGAAAACCCGAAGGGTGGAGTGTAAGTTTTCAGCTGTACCTATTACTTTACATTATCTTATGCAGAGATGTTTTCGTGACTGTGTGAATGGGAAGAAGGGTGTGCTGGATGCTGGGTAACTACAGTATGGACTACAGTTAGTAGATTATATGTTGGTTTAACAAAGAAAGTTCAAAGTATAACTGTAAAGACATGATATAACAGAATACGCATTGGATTATGAATCAAGAAACTTGGGATCCAGGCCTGAGATGGATACACAGGATTGTTCTTGGCATTTGTTGGGCCTGGTCAGTACTATCTCATTTATGGTAACAAAACAGCATTATATTTTATGGTGCTAAGTAATCAATGAGCTTCCTGCACAGAGCTTTTTGCTCATGGTTGCCAAAGAGTGAAGCATAACCTTTAGGCATCTGAACCTACCTTAAAAGCCATGGGTATTTCAATGATGTAAAGATCCACATAATCTAGCTGGAGGTTCTTGAGTGTCTTCTCCAGAGCTGGGCGGACTCTCTCTGGGTCAAGATGTGTAGCCCACAGCTGAAAGAAAAAAAGGGGGATAGTTAATATCCATGGTATTTTTTAAAATAATAATGCACCCCTTTTAAAATATTTTTAACTTTTTTTTTTAACTGCATTGCACAGCACACAGGATCTCAGTTTCCAGACCAGGAATGGAATCCATGCTCCCTGCAGTTGAAGCATGGAGTTCTAACTATAGGATGGCCAGGGAATTCCCCACCCCAGTAGTCTTTACACTCATATACATTGTATTCACTCATTTCATTTCACAGAAATGTGTTTAAACTGCAGTGTCATCTGACTATAGGTTGAACTGATATGTCTTAATACCCAGAGTATAACTTGATCCAAATGTAGTACCAGAGATTTAAAGATCCACCTGAACCACAGAGAACCTAATTCAGCAATAAAAGTCTTCCTCTGCCCTGTGCTAATTGCCGAATCCACCCTTAGCACTTTCATTTTTCCTCATTGTGTAATTAGGGAACATGTATCCAACTAGTGGTGCTGCCCTGGCCTGGTGCTTTATTTTCATTTCACTGATGAAAGGTATGACTCATCTGAGTAAGAAATATGGTTGTGTACGTGACTTCACCAATGCTTCACACTGTGATGGGTGGTGTAGATGCTGGTGAAATTTTAAATTATTGTAAAGGTTTAGATCCCTTTTGATAGCTCCTTTGTTCCCATTAGGTCCACTTCCTCATTTCCCCAGGAAAATTCTGCCAATCCCTAACCAGAAATTACTCAATCTGAACTGGTGATATCACCAAAATGGTGGCATGGGAGACTCCTTTGTTGGAGATCTTTGTCCTCCAAATGATCATCAGTTAAACAGCTATTCATGAATTAAAAACCAAAAAAATGTTGGTCAAAGGATGCCAACTCCCTGTTATGAGTGAGTTCTGGGGATCTAATGAATAGCATGGTGATTATAGTTAGTAATACTGTTGCTAAGAGAATAAATCTTCAATGTTTTCATCACAAAAAATAATGGTAATTATGTAATGTGATGGAGGTGTTAGCTAATTTACAATGGTAGTAACCATTTTGCAGTATATAATTGTATCAAATCAATGTGTTGTACACTTATATAGTGTCATACATCAGTTATATTTCAATGAAGCTGAAAAGGTAAATAAAAGGCAAGTAGACAGTTTAACATATATAAGGAAAAAGAAAAAGAAATTACTCAGTCTCTAAAGTGCTAAGTAATGAAAAATTAGGCCTTGGGTTGTCAGAATGGAGCATGTGTACCCTTGAGGTCTGTGAAACAGGGTACTGAGGGGTACTCAGAGCCTCAGGATAAATGAGTATATTTTCTTGGAGCACCAAATTTGCTCACATATTTTTTTGGATAAAAAAAACTTTTGAATTTCCATACACATTTTACCACAAGTAAGGGCAAGCAAAATTGTTAAAATTTTTTTCCTCTGTTGAACAATAATTTTTTTCATGCCTTCAAAGCACAGAAAAGAGAAAACAGTGCAAGAGTAGTGAAAAAATGTGTTTTTTCTTTTAATGTGGGTCTTTTTTGTATATTATTGACATCCCATCTAATTGAAAATTCTGTTTTATATATTTTAATCTATCTTTATTCAACAGTTCTAGGTGCTCTTTAAGTGCTTTGTAAATGTTAACTCATAGCAACCTTATGAAATGGGCAATTTAATTCAGTTCTTTTTCAGTGTGATAGGTATTGCAACAACTTTAACTGTTTACCAGGGAGATAAAAAGGAAAGTTTTTAAGTTTTTTTTTGTTTGTTTGTTTTTCATTTGTAACTTCAAAAATATTTCCATTTTTGGCTCACGGCCTCAGGATATGAGTTCAAGTTTATTCTTCCCCAGAAACTCTTGGTGAGTTGTCGTGAAAGACTCTGTAATAACAAAATCTATAGGAATCAGATTGCAAAGCTGTAATAAAGTGACAAGCTTCAGGCTGGTATTTTGGGACAGTGTTTCTAGATGGCCCCTTGAAATCATAGCCTGTAAGTGGCTGGTGACTTGGGCAACTGCAGGCTCCCAGAGAGCTTGGAAAGGAGTTTGGAGAAGGGGCAGTGAGTGAAGTCTGAAGCACCATTTTGTTCTCTTTAGAAAACTTAGGAGAATTGTATTACAAGTTCTCTAAAGTTATCAAGTTTCATTCCTTCAAGGCTGCCTGTAAATATGTATTCAATATTTCCACTGGCTCTCATCTTATCATGATACTTTATATTTCTGATTGCTTTTCAATGGATAGTGATTTCTAACTATCATCAGTTGGAGATTTAAACTTTTGAGATTTCTCAAAAGATGTAAACAAAACGTGATATATCCGTTCAATGGAGTATTATTTGGCTATAAAAAGAAATGAAATCCTGATAAATGTTACAACGTAGATGAAAGTAGAAAACATAGTAAGAGAAAGAAGCTACACAGAAAAGAATACATATTGCATGAATTCTTTTGTAAGAAATGTCCAGAAAAGGAAAACTAGAGAGAGAAAAGTAGATCAGCGTTTACCAGTGACTAGTGGAGAAGGCAATGGCACCCCACTCCAGTACTCTTGCCTGGAAAATCCCATGGACAGAGAAGCTTGGTAGGCTGCAGTCCATGGGGTCACGAAGAGTCGGACACTACTGAGTGACTTCACTTTCACTTTTCACTTTCATGCATTGGAGAAGGAAATGGCAACCCACTCCAGTGTTCTTGCCTGGAGAATCCCAGGGACAGTGGAGCCTGCTGGGCTGCCATGTATGGGGTCGCATAGAGTTGGACACGACTGAAACAACTTAGCAGTAGCAGGGGAGAGGGATAAATGGGAAGTGATTACTAGTAGGTGAGGGGTTTCTTTTTGGAGTGATAAAAATATTCTGGAAAAGGTATTGGTCATGGTTGTACAACTCTGTGAATATACTAAAAAGCACTGATTTTACATGGTGAGCTTTATGGTACATGAATTATATCTCAAAAAATTAGTGATCTATGGACAAACCGGCATATACAGGAGAAAAAAGGCTACCTATTTTAAAGAAGAAAGTTGTGGCAAATGCTCACTCTAATATGAACCACTTCCTCATGTCCCTTTACTCCTCAAATCTACTTTCATTGTAGGTGTGGCCCTTCCATATTGTCTTAAATCAATGCCCAAGTATGAAGAAAGAACCTTGCCCTAACTTCAAGGGGCTATTTAGTCCCTAAATTCTTGGCAAGATTGAGGTATTTGTCAGTTTAGAACTCACTCTTTGGGACACCCCTGATGGTCCAGTGGTTAGGACTCTGTACTTCCATTGCAGGGGGTGTGGGAAACTAAGATCCCACAAGCTGGTAGCTTGGTGAGTTTCTTCAACAGGGAAAAGTGACATCAGGCTCACCATGAGGTGAAGGGAAGACTCACCTTTCCACAGTAGAAGATATCCTCCCTCCGCACCTTTCCTTGGGCTATCTTCTCCCTGATGGCCTCCCCCACTTCATGCTCGTTCTGGTAGATGTAGGCCCCATCAATGTGCCGGTACCCCGTGTCGATGGCAATCTTCACTGATGTTGCACAGGTCGCCTTAGGAGTCTAAAATGATAGGGAATTGGGAGAGGGGAGAAGAGAAATACATCTTTCATTCAGTTTAATCATTCTTAATCTTGCTCCTTGGAAGAAAGTTATGACCAACCTAGATAGCATATTAAAAAGCAGAGACATTACTTTGCCAACAAAGGTCTGTCTAGTCAAAGCTATGGTTTTTCCAGTAGTCATGGATGGATGTGAGAGTTGGACTATAAAGAAAGCTGAGCGCTGAAGAATTGATGCTTTTGAACTGTGGTGTTGGAGAAAACTCTTTGAGAGTCCCTTGGACTGCAAGGAGATCCAACCAGTCAATTCTAAAGGAGATCAGTCCTGAATATTCACTGGAAGGACTGATACTGAAGCTGAAACTCCAAAACTTTGGCTACCTGATGCAAAGAGCTGACTGATTGGAAAAGACCCTGATGCTGGGAAAGATTGAAGGCAGGAGAAGGGGACAACAGAGGATGAGATGGTTGGATGGCATCACCGAGTCAATGGACATGAATTTGAGTAAACTCTGGGAGTTGGTGGTAGACAGGGAGGCCTGGCGTGCTGCAGTTCATGGGGTCACAGAGTTGGACATGACTGAGCTACTGAACTGAACTGAACTGAACGGAATCAGGACACTTGGCACATACACTGTTTTATAGCAAACATGACAAATTGCCAATTCTATGCTGTTGTGACTGGAAGATGGAGTCTGAAACCTGGAGAAATTGACCTATCAGGTTGCTTATAACCCTTAATGGAAGATTCATTCATCCCAGGGCTGCCCTTAGCTTTGCAACTTCAGAAATGTAACTTGACCAATTGTTCCCAAAGAAGAGATTTCATGATAGCCCTGTTGTGAGTGTATATTAGTTGCTAAGGTGTGCCTGACTCTTTGCAACCCATGGACTGTAGCCCACCAGGCTCCTCTTGTCCATGGGATTCTCCAGGCAAGAATACTGGAGTAGGTTGCCATTTCCTTCTCCAAGAGATCTTCCTAACCCAGGGATCAAACCTGGGTCTCCTGCATTAACCATTTGAGCCACCAGGGAAGCCCAGTCCTGTTATAGGAGGGCACAAGTTCATTGAAGAAGGCTCAGTTATAAGTTAAAGGCATGGGTTAAAAAAAAAAAAAAACAAAAAACTGAGATACATCTGCAGACTGGAATACCACTCAGTAATAAGAAGGAATGAACTACTGTTACACACAACAACATGGATGAATATCAAAATAATTATACCAGAAGTCAGACAAAAAAAGAATAAATACTTTCTGATCCTATTTATTAAAACACTAGAAAATGAAAACTAACCTATAGTAACAGTCACAGATTGCCTGTGGTAGTGGGTAGGGTCTGTGAGCATGAATCATAGGGAGGGAAAACAAGGGCGTTCAAACAAGCTTGCAGTGATGATATGTTTACTGTCTTGATTATGATGATGGCTTCACAAATATATACATGTGTCAAACTCATCAAACTGTACACTTTAAATATGTGTGGTTTATTATATGCCAATTATTACCTCAGGAAAGCTGGGATGAAAAGATTGTCAGGGGCGTGTTACATTTTTCAAGATGCATTTTTATCAAATTTGGCAGCCAAAGCTTTGTTTGTTTCATAAAACTGCATGAAGCATAAGACAGGATATTCAGGACCCCTAAACCTGACAAATGCTTAGCACTTGAGATGTAAGTTATTCATTTTTCAAATCACATATAAATTACTGTTCTTTAGTTATGAAGACATTTAAATATCCAAGAGTGTGCTCCATTTGCATTTTTTCTTAATGAGAAGTGAAGGACTTGATGGAGACTTTCCTTAAGACAAACAACTAATCTCATCAAATTAAAATTACAGGTCCTATTTTAGGTTTTGTATAGGGGAGAGGCCTAATGCTATTTGTAGATTTTTATTGACCTCATATTCAGAGGATGATCATTCCCGTCTCATTCACAAATGTTGAAAACTACTTGTGCTTGTGTCTATATTTTCAGTATTCTAACCAAATGCTTGATAATGTCATATCAGACACGTGGTGATTTGTTGTAGAATGAATGAGACCAGGAATCTCTCGTGTATCTAGTGACTTTATAGTTCTGGGCTGGAAACAGAAAGCGTTGGGAGCATAAACTGTTTTCTTCCCCTATTTCAGTTAAAAGTCATTACTACTAACATAAAGAGGATAGGAAAAATGAACCAGGTGGCTACACAGATGGTATTAGAAAAAAAGAATTCATAGTCACAAATGTAAAATAGTTGGGAAAGGGAGACACACTTTTCAGGAATGTTAGAAACACATCTTGGGTGACTTAGCAATATGAGCTTGAACAGAAATTAAGCCCAAACCCCCCAAGCTGTAAAATGAGGTGTTATGGATGACAACTGTGACAACGAAAACACAGCGGGAAGAGGAGGGTTCGGGTAGAATCAGAAGTTTACTGGGGAAAAGGTAAAAATACTGCTTTCTTTCTTGGGTGTAAACACAGTACTAACAAAAAACAATAAAGTTCACTATGAGATAGTAAATATATCTCAGACATATCACTGAGATTCTGTGGGTTGGAACTGATAGTTTATGAAAAGTGACAGTGAAAAGTGTTAGTTGCTCAGTTGTGGCTGACTCTATGTGACCCCATGGACTGTAGCCCTCCAGGCTCCTCTGTCCATGGAATTCTCCAGGCAAGAATACTGGAGTAGGTTTCCATTCCCTTCTCCAGGGCATCTTCCCAAGGTTCCTGCATTGGCCGGCGGATTCTTTACCTCTGAGCCACCAAGTATACAACTAAAGTAAATTTAATATAAGGGGGAAAGCCCCAAACAATGCATACTGAAATATATGATTGTATTTTCTTAAAAAATTTTTTTAAAATTTATTTGGCTGTGCTAGGTCTTAGTCACAACACGTATGATCTTAGATCTTCATTGTGGCATCGATATGCTTGGTTGTGGGATGCTCGGTTGCAGCATGCAAACCCTTAGTTGCAGCATGTGGGACCTAGTTCCCTGACCAGGTACCAAACCCAGGCCCGCTGCATTGGGAGCACAGAATCTTAGTCACTGAACCACCAGGGAAGTCACTATATGATTGTATTTTCAAAAGTTAACCCAAGAAAAGAAACATTTAGTACAAAGAAAGGGTGAAAGACAAGGGCTAAGGTAGGAATGTGGTACTGATTCAGCCTGAATAATACATGGCTGGTGCTTTTTAAAATAAGAATTAAAGATTTTAAAATTAAAAAAAAAATAAAAAATTAAAAAAAATAAAATAAAATAAAATAAAATAAAGATTATGGCACAACAGCAGGTTATAGTAGTGAAAAGTTTGATTATTCAGGTATCATTAAAGAGCCTTTTCTAAAAGATCTCTACTTGCTAAAAACATTTTGTTAGATGGCAGAAGCAGCAGTGAGGTGAATTACTATTTTGGACTTAATTCTAATCAACATGGAGGAACTATTTGGAAATGTGGATGTGAGAAAAGTATTAATATTTCTCTGTAGGTCTTAAATGTAGCATAAGAGAATTCTATGTAAATTAAGACAGATTCTCTGGGGGAAGTTAATTTTAGGGAAAAATAAGAAAGCTCAAATAGAATACCATGTTTGTAGACTCAAATAAATGATAAGATCAGAGAATCTAAAATACAAAAAAATTGTGTATATGTACAACAGCTTTCTTATCCATTCATCTGCTGATGGACATCTAGGTTGTTTCCATGTCCTGGCTATTATAGACAGTGCTGCAATGAATATTGGGGTACATGAGTCTCTTTCTATTCTGGTTTCCTCGGTGTGTATGCCCAGAAGTGGGATTGCTGGGTCATAAGGCAGTTCTATTTGCAATTTTTTAAGGAATCTCCACACTGTTCTCCATAGTGGTTGTACTAGTTTGCATTCCCACCAACAGTGTAGGAGGGTTCCCTTTTCTCCACACCCTCTCCAGCATTTATTGCCTGCAGATTTTTGGATCGCAGACATTCTGACTGGTGTGAATTGGTACCTCATTGTGGTTTTGATTTGCATTTCTATAAAAAAATTGACTCCATACATAAGAACACTCTTAGTAAAATAAGAAATCTGTTTTCTGAAATGGATAGCAGCACCTTTTATTGACTTAAGAAAGCTGGGAGTCCAGAAAGGATGAGGTGTGACATACCCTAGGTCAACATCCATCATCCAGTGTTGTGTGGCCCACAAGTAGAATACAGGAGTCTGAAAATCCCACAGGCTTAGCCTCACTCCCTGTGACACCATTTAGAAAATGTGTGATTCCCATCCCTGAGTTTTAGGCTCCATGGATCCTAGTTTCCAGGGGCAAACCAGGCTCCTTATTTCTAGAGTTTAGCATTCAAGGTGAAAAGCTGCCATTCTGACAGGGATGAGTGAGTTTTAAAATTGAAGGCAGTAGGGCTCCTCCATATTTACCCAGTGGGACAGGGAAGAAAGTGTTTAGCACCCAGGTCAATGATATACCCTTTCCCAATTTTGATAGTTCACAGACAATGACCTGAGTAAATGATCTGAGAAGGATAAGTGGACAAGAGACTCACACAATTCAGAGATGAGAATCTGGGTCATAATACCACATAAGCCACCTAGACCAGCAGAGATGTAGGCTAAGGGTGCAGAAATCTAGATTGGGAGTCTCAGAGGGAGACAATAAGTATCGATTGCAGCTTGAAGACAGCTTTAATATTTACTTATTTTTTAGCTGCACTGGGTCTTTTGTGGTGCATGGGCTTAGTTGCCCCATGGCATGTGGGATCTTCCCAACCCAGGGATTGAACCCGTGTCCCCTGCACTGGCACGTGGATTCTTAACCCCCAGACCACCAGGGAAGTTCTGAAGACAGCCTTAGTGGCAGGAGTTGTATTCAACTGATAACCTACCTCTTTAAAATTTTTTCCAGGAAAGAAACCAAATAATTCTGGAAGCGTTTTTCCCAGGGAAGAACTTAGCACACAAAGCCAGTAGGTCTAGTTGGCACCATGGGTAGACTAGTGGTTGGCATGGGGTAGCCCCCAGAACAGAGGCACTCATTTCCTCAGCTGTTGGGAGTGCTGGCTGCTAATCATACATACCGATCCCCTCTACGGACGGTGCAAGTGTGTAAAAGCCTTGTCCGCTTGACTTAGTACAGCTCTCTGGCACCATTCCCATTCTAGAGCTCTCTGTGGGGTTGATGAGCCGCTGTATCACAGTTCAACCCTCCCTTCTTCACAGACCTGCTTTTCTCACCTCCTTGCAGGTCTGGTTCCTGAGACTACGCCCCAGTGAGCCTCCTGCATGCAAATTTCCTTCTCCCAGAGGCTGTTTCCCAGAGTACCCAAACTAAGACACTTGGGTAAAGGAGGATTTCTTAAACAAGCTAAAGAAAGTGCTAATAATAAATTAGAAGAGTGATGAATGTGACAGTATTAACGTTGAGAAACTCTGATCATCAAAGTCAGAAGTGAAGTTGCTCGGTCGTGTGTGACTCTTTGCAATCCCATGGATCATCTGTCCATGGAATTTTCCAGGCAAGAGTACTGGAGTGGGTTGTCATTTCCTTCTCCAGGGTATCTTCCTGACCCAAGGATCAGACCCAGGGATCAAACCCAGTTCTCCTGCATTGCATCGACATCTGATCATCAAAAGACACTATTTTTTTTTTTAATTTAAAAAAAAAATTTTTTTTTAACTTTTAAAATCTTTAATTCTTACATGCAAAAGACACTATTTAAAAGGGCAATTCAAAAGACGTAGTTTTACATGACATAATTGATAAAAAACTCATATCCAGATATTTTAAAAATTCACCATATAAATAAAAAGAGAAAAATCCAATTAAGAATAATGCATAATAGGCATAGCCACTTTGCAAAAAAATATACAAATGGCTAATAAAATATGAAAAAATATGAAAAATTGACCATTTTCATGTAGGGTAAAGAATATGCAAGTTAAAACCACAATGAAAGATGATTTTACTCTTACCAAAGTTGAATAAATTAAAAAGACACCAAGTATTGGTGACAGTGTGGAGCAAGAAGTTCACCCATGAATTCTTAGAGGGAATGTAAATTACATAACTACTTTGGAAATTGTCTATATTAACATCATCTACTAGAACTGAAGATACTGATACTCATACAGTACATATCTTAGAGAAACTCATGTACTTGTGCAATAAAATGTGTGTAAGACTCTTTGTAGCGATATTGTCTGTGAAAGCCCAAACTGGGAGCATTACAAATGCCCACCAATAGAATGCAGATACTTGCCGGAGTCCAGCCCCGGTGGATCCAGGGTAATTTGAAGGTGGGGACGGAGTCGGCGTCCTGGAAAAAACTTTTTAATTACAGATATAGAGGGAGATTAGGAACAGATAGTGTAGTAGAAAAAAAGGCTGAATTCAGATAGAAAAACGGGGAGCGAGAAAAAGACGACACAGGGGAATCAGTCTTTCCAGAAACTGATCCGATTTCTTTATTTTTCAGGTTTGTTTATATACCTTTTTGTTATACACAGGGATGAATACAAAGTCACGTGGGGGTCAGCAGACCTGACCCTTGTCACAATCAGGTGCTTCATATAAAATTATACAAAGGTCTTATGAGTTTCATCATCTTTTGGCCATGAGGTCTGCTGACATTTTATGGCCCTTTCTGATACCAGTCAGTTAACCAGAAAACTTATTTTTCCAGGGGTGATTTTTTCTTAAATCAGGCGCCACCCTCCAAATAAAGTTGCATTCCTATAGGGTGAGGGTGTAGTGAGTTACAATCAAGAAAGGAATTTACTTAACCTAAGGTTTAACATGATTAATCTTAAAGGTTAATACTTATTTTTCCTATATGCTAGTTATATTCATTATAAGAGCAGGAATAGGAAGTTTTAGCAGCAAATATTGGCTCAACAAATGTAAACCCTTCACCAATGTTCCCCTTAAGATCTATTTTGTTTTAAGATAGTGATAAAGTTACATTTTTGCATAGCCAGGACACAGTGATTTATAGTGATTTATAACAAAGTACAGTGATCTATAACAAAAGAGAAGATTCATTAACTCAAAAAGTCTAGTTTGCTAACATCAAAAACTACTCTATTTCCTTTTCTATATTCCAAATACATTGATTAATATAGTCCCGGGTGCCTAAGGATATGGAGGCCTGATGGCAATCATTTACTCATCAATGAAAAAAGCCCTATGCTAATACTCCAAACTCTCTGTGCTGTTTATGGCTGAGAGGCTGTCACACAAGCTAGTCTGTCAGCAGAGAGGTTTGACCTGAGACATCCTTGTCACACCCAGGGCAGGGAATTAGCAGTAATTATTGGCAGGACAAATGAAAAAACCCTTCACCAATATAATTCCTAATCAACCTACTAATACTATACTAATGATCTTCTAACTTCTCAAAAGAGTCTGTATTTAGAAAGTTTTAAAACATCCCATGCCTCTCACAGTTGGGAGGCTGTAAACAATCACATGCGGCCGGACAAGCCTGATCAGGCAGGCCAGAGAACCTCCAGAGTTCGTAAGTTGAAACACTCTTGTATGCCCAGGAATTTTTATTAACTGGAGCTGCAAGTTAACTCCTCTGAGAGAAATGGTTATGGGGGAGAGCTCCCCGTAAAGTACTCTGGTTTGGGGGGTAGATGCTCGGGAACAGGGGGTTTCCTGAGACTTGATCACACCTTTGTGTATGCCAAGCTTCCTTCCTCGTGACCTTTGCCATGGGCGGAGTTCCTTACGCTGGCTCCCAACAGATACTGATATATTCTTTTAAGTAAATGTTATGCAGCAATAAAAATGGCCGATGAAGCAATAACATGGTGAATCTTACAACATAATATTAGGAAAAAGAGGCAAATCAAAAAATAGTGCATTCAGTATGTTTCCATTTCTAAGAAATCCAACAACAGTCAAAATTTGTCAGCAAAGGTCCATCTGGTCAAGGCTATGTTTTTTCTAGTGGTCATGTATGGATGTGAGAGTTGGACTATAAAGAAAGCTGAGTGCTGAAGAATTGATGCTTTTGAACTGTGGTGTTGGAGAAGACTCTTGAGAGTCCCTTGGACAGCAAGGAGATCCAACCAGTCCATCCCAAAGGAAACTAATCCTGAATATTCATTGGAAGTTCTGATGCTGAAGCTGAAATTCCAATGCTTTGGCCACCTGATGCAAACCACTGACTCATTTGAAAAGACCCTGATACTGGAAAAGATTGAAGGTGGGAAGAGAAGGGGCCAAAAGAGGATCGTATGGTTGGTGGCATCACCAATGCGATGGACATGAGTTTGAGTAAACTCCGGGAGTTAGTGTTGGACAGAGAAGCCTGGCATGCTGTGGTCCATCGGGTTGCAAAGAGTTGGACACGACTGAGCGACTGAACTGACTGAGGCAGGATGCTGAGACCTGCAGATGGTCTGTGCCACAACCTTGCATGCCCCAGCCTGAGAGGTGTGTTGCCAGTGCACATGAGGGCTGGGTGCTGAACTGGGGGTTTGGTGAGCAGGCCTGTGGAGAGCACTGCTCTTGGCTATGAGGAGACAGCCTAAGGGGGTGGGAGTGAGGAAAAATGCAGCTGAGAATGCTTGTGGAGGAAACGCAGACCACTGTAGAAGTGAAGCACCATTGTTAAGTGACATGCAAGAGATGGGACCACCACTGAAGCCTCTCTCCCCACACGTGGCCCTTGCCTCCCTGGGCACTAGGAAAGGCTTCCTTCTTGTGACCCTGGCCACCACTGCATCCGCACTCCCCTCCTCACTAAGGCTGACTTATGTGCACCAGGACAGCCTTGGGAGCAGACCCCTTGTGTGGTCCACACGTGGGGATGGTGCTCAAACTATAGCTGAGCCCCAAGGGCCATGCAACTAAGGAAGAAAAGCTGAAATCTCTTCTCATAACTGCAAAAACTGCAACTTGACACCTCTGAGACCAGCTTTGTAAGTTCAGTGCCTGCAAAACTTCTAAACAGACAACGGGGGCTCCTATGTCCAAGAAGGGCCTAGCTTTAGCAGCTGTAGACTTTGTGGGCACTTAAACAGGGGGGTTGGGCCAGGCCAGAGTCTGAGCTGCCTCCATAGTGCCCATAGAGGGCCAAATCCATGATTACTGCAACCTGGGAGCTGACTTCAGTGGATCTGTCCTGGTGGCCTGGTGAAAACAATATCTGAGAGACACAAGGCCAGCTGCTGGCATGAAGGTGGGGCTGAAAGCAGTACCAAGTGTGTAATCTGAGAGCTTGCACAACAGGTGAAAGGTGGCCCAACAGAGGACACCCATAGGTGACCAGCTCCAGGGGAGAAGTCGCTGAGCGGCTTCTCTCCCAGTGGGAGTGCTCCACTTCTGCCTCCCTCACACCGCAGATCAGAAATACAACCAAGAAACAGATCTGGGGGGGAGGACTCTACTACAACAACTAGGGAGCAGACCCCACCTTGATGGAGCAGGGACAACCACAGAGCAAAGGGGAGGCCCTGATCCATATCCAGTATAGCTCTGGTCACCACAGCATCAGCCACATGCAGATATCGATACTAAAAGCAACCCTCACACCGAAAAATATTAAATCCATGCAGGCTGCACAGGGGAGCTGCCACATAAAAAGAGCCCTCCGTGACAGTCAGAGAGTTTAGTATTAGGAGGAAGAACCCCAGGAGCGTTTAGCTGTGAAGGCCAGTGAGACTTGAAAGCAAGAGCTCCACAGGGCTAGGGAAACAGAAACTCCACTCCTGGAGGGCAAGAAACAGTGACAGACTTTATTTCCTTGGGCTCCAAAATCACTGCAGATGGTGACTGCAGCCATAAAATTAAAAGATGCTTGCTCCTTGGAAGGAAAGTTATGACCAACCTAGACAGTATATCCAAAAGCAGAGACATTACTTTATTGACTTAAGTCCAAATAGTAAAAGCTATGATTTTTCTAATAGTCATGTCTGGATGTGAAAGTTGGCCCATACGGAAGGCTGAGAGCCAAAGAATTGATGCTTTTGAGCTGTGGTGTTGGAAAAGACTCTTGTGAGTCCTTTGGACAGCAAGGAGATCAAACTAGTCAATCCTAAAGGAAATCAATCCTGAATATTCAATTGGAGGGTCTGATGCTGAGGCTGAAACTCCAATACTTTGGCCACCTGATGCGAAGATTCGACTCATTTGAAAAGACCCTGATGCTGGGAAAGATTGAAGGCAGTAGGAGAAGGGGATGACAGAGGATGAGATGGTTGGACAGCATCACCAACTGGATGGACATGGGTTTGAGCAAGCTCTGGGGTGTGGTGAAGGACAGGGAAGCCTGGCATGCTGCAGTCCGTGGGGTCACAAAGAGTCGGTAACTGAACAACAGCAACTCTCGGAGGGCACACACAAGGTCTCATGTGCACTGGGACCCAGTACAAAGGAGCACCCCCATGAGAACCCGGGCTAGACCAACATACTGGGCTTGGAGGGTCTCTCGGGGAGATGAAGGTAGACTATAACTCACTGTTGGGGCAAGGACACTGGTAACAGAAGCCGCAGGGAATACTGACTGGAGTGAGCTCTCTGAAATGTCTGCATTTCAGCACCAAGACAGCCCCATCCATCAACCTGCATGCTCCAGTGCTGGAAAGCCTCAAGCCAAGCAACCAACAAGGTAGGAACACAGCTCCACCCATTCGAAGACAGGTTGTACCGTCTTTTGAGTACTGAGCTCAGTTCAGTTCAGTTCAGTCGCTCAGTCCGTGTCCGACTCTTTGCGACCCCATGAATCGCAGCACGCCAGGCCTCCCTGTCCATCACCAACTCGCGGAGTTCACTCAGACTCACGTGCATCGAGTCAGTGATGCCATCCAGCCATCTCATCCTCTGTCGTCCCCTTCTCCTCCTGCCCCCCAATCCCTCCCAGCTCAGAGCCATCTCAAAACACACCCATTGACATGGCCCTGCCCATCAGAAGGACAAGACCCAGCTCCACCACCAGAGGGCAGGCACCTGGCCCTTCTACCAGGAAGCCTGCGCAAACCCCTAGACCAACCTGCACCAGTGGGCAGTGGGACAGAAGCAAGAGAAACTAAGATCCTGCAGCCTATGGAAAGGAGACCAGAAACACAGGAAATTAGATAAAACAAGATGACAAATAAATATGTTGCAAGTGAAGGAACAAGATGACAACCCACAAGAACAACTAAATGAAGAGGAACCAGGCAATCTACCTGAAAAAAGTTGAATGACCTTTAGAAAAAAGCAAGAAAATAGTTGCCATTAGAGTTAGAAGACCAATTACCTCTTGAGGAAAGGAGGGCTTTGGACTGGAAAGGGCACACAGAGGGTTTCTGTGGGTGGGTGCATCTAATTTTGGATCTGTGTGGTGGTTACTCAGACGTTGGCTTTAAAAGTATTCCCCTATTTAAAAAATACCCTATGATAAACCATAATGGAAAAAAAATATTTAAAAGAATGTATATACATGTATAACCAAATCACTTTGCTATACAACAGAAATTGACATTATAAAACAACTATACTTCAATAAAAATAAATAAGAATGAAGAAGTACTCACCCCTCTGTATATTTCAGATTTTTAAGTGTTAAAAAAAAAATAAGGAAGTAGGTGAAAAATAAAAAGTAAGTCACTCAGATAAACTCAAAACCTTAGATCCAAAGAATGTAGTAACCTGGGCATGGAACATCCATGTTTGTCCTTGGAGCTACTATTCATTCTCCTTTGTTTTGGACCCAATTGGTAGCTGGAGCTTTGTAGAATCTACTCCATGATTTGTGTCCTTCAGCCAGGTTATTCCTTTTCTAGGCTCCAGCCAAATTATATTCCTCAGAGCCACCAACCAAGTTCAAGTTCTTATTACTTTTTGCCTGATTTATTACGGAAGCCATCTCACTTGATCTCTGTATATTTCATCTCTGCTCATTTTAATCCATTTTAACTTTGGCAGGTTAATGGCTTTGAAATATGAATCTACGTTTTTCTCCCTGGTATTTTGTTTTATTACCATCTACCTCAACCACCAAGCCTTTTTTTTTTTTTTCCCCAGTTTGATGCACAGTATTCATTGCCTCTGGAGAGGAATGACATAAAATGCAGAAGTCAGTTCTTGGTATTTGATTTCTAAGAGCCAGGGTTTCTGTGACGGGAGTGAGTGTGAAGGGGTCACAAGTGCTGCATGAAACTCAGAAAATTCACTCTACTAAAAGTAAAAACAAACCCCAGCTGAATTACTTTCTTTGACCCTTAAAATACTAGCCCACACAGTTTTTTACAATAATATAAACGAGTTGCCATTACTTAAAAAATGTTAATTACTTTACAAAATTCTCTGAAAAATGTGAGATCAGGCCACACTGAACTTTTGTTTATGAATGACCACTGGCTGTAGTGGAGAAATTGCCATGTTCGTTTAGAACAGCGCATGAAATCCCTGGTACTTTATTGTGTCTTGTACCGTCAGTCGTCTCCTGAGTGTTACGTGCATGTGTTTTTGTTTGTTTTTTGTGTGTTTGGTTTCATTTTGTAGTGAAGAAGAAAGCATTTCTTGCGCTTATACATATACGTGTGCATGTGCAACCATGTCCGAATCTTTGCAAACCCCTGGACTGTAGCCCACCAGGCTCCTTTGTCTATGGGATTCTCCAGGCAAGAATATGGAAGTGGGTTGCCATGCCCTTCTCCAGGGGAGCTTCCTGACTCCTGGATTGAAACCAAGCCTCCTGCATCTCCTGCATTGGCAAACAGATTCTTTACCTCTGCTTGCACTCATATCTATTATCAAAATGGGAAAGCAGAACAAAGCTGAGAATCAGACTTGGCTCTCCAGGACCATTTACTTATGGTTCCTGCCTCATCCTTGGTCCCTTTAGGCAGAGACTGTGAAAACAGCCTCAACCCTGACAATGATTCTTTCATGGACCAGCCTCTAATCAGGCTCCTTTGAACTCTTTTCGAACATGGACTTTCATACTTATTTCTGCTCTGTCCAAGTATAGCAAGAATTCTGCTATGTCAGTGTAACCACACCCTCTCACCATCTATATCTCTTCACGCTTGATATGAAATCATGTTTCTCATACTCCACTGTGCCCCAGGAAACAACTGGAGTAACAGGCAAATTTGGCCTTGGAGTACAGAATGAACCAGGGCAAAAGCTAATACAGTTCTGCCAAGAGAATACACTGGTCATAGCAAGCACCCTCTTCAAACAACACAAGAGAAGACTCTACACATGGACATCACGAGATGGTCAACACCAAAATCAGATTGATTATATTCTTTGAGGCCAAAGTAGGAAAAGCTCTATTCAGTCAGCAAAAACAAGACCAGGAGCTGACTGTGGCTAAGATCATGAACCCCTTATTGCCAAATTCAGACTTAAATTGAAGAAAGTAGGGAAAACCACTAGACCATTCAGGTATGACCTAAATCAAATCCCTTATGACTATACAGTGGAAGTGAGAAATAGATTTAAGGGACTAGATCTGATAGGCAGAGTGCCTGGTGAACTATGGACGGAGCTTCGTGACATTGTACAGGAGACAGGAATCAACATCCCCAAGAAAAAGATGCAAAGAAGCAAAAAGGCTGTCTGAGGGCTTACAAATAGCTGTGAAAAGAAGAGAAGTGAAAAGCAAAGGAGAAAAGGAAAGATATACCCATCTGAATGCAGAGTTCCAAAGAATAGCAAGGAGAGATAAGAAAGCCTTCCTCAGCAATCAGTGCAAAGAAATAGAGGGAAACAATAGAATGGGAAAGACTAGAGATCTCTTCAAGAAAATTAGAGATACCAAGGGAACATTTCATGCAAAGATGAACTCAATAAAGGACAGCAATGATAGAGACCTAACAGAAGCAGAAGATGTTAAGAAGAGGTGGCAAGAATACACAGAAGAACTGTACAAAAAAGATCTTCATGACTCAGATAATCACAATGGTGTGATCACTCACCTAGAGCCAGACATCCAGGAATGTGAACTCAAGCGGGTCTTAGGAAGCATCAGTATGAACAAAGCTAGTGGAGGTGATGGAATTCCAGTTGAGCTCTTTTAAATTCTGAAAGATGATGCTTTGAAAGTGCTGCACTCAATATGCCAGAAAACTTGGAAAACTCAGCAGTGGCCACGGGACTGGAAAAGGTCAGTTTTCATTCCAATCCCAAAGAAAGGCAATGCAAAAGAATGCTCAAACTACCACACAATTGCACTCATCTAACATGCTAGTAAAGTAATGCTCAAAATTCTCCAAGCCAGGCTTCAGCAATACGTGAACTGTGAACTCCCTAATGTTCAAGCTGGTTTTAGAAAAGGCAGAGAAACCAGAGATCAAATTGCCAATATTGGCTGGATCATGGAAAAAGCAAGAGAGTTCCAGAAACACGTCTATTTCTGCTTTATTGACTATGCCAAAGCCTTTGACTGTGCGGATCACAACAAACTGTGGAAAATTCTGAAAGAGATGGGAATACCAGAACACCTGACCTGCCTCTTGAGAAACCTGTATGCAAATCAGGAAGCAACCATTAGAACTGGACATGGAACAACAGACTGGTTCCAAATAGGAAAAGGAGTATGTCAAGGCTGTATATTGTCACCCTGCTTATTTAATTTATACGCAGAGTACATCATGAGAAATGCTGGACTAGAAGAAACACAAGCTGGAATCAAGATTGCCAGGAGAAATATCAATCACCTCAGATATGCAGATGACACCACCCTTATGGCAGAAAGTGAAGAGGAACTAAAAAGCCTCTTGATAATAGTGAAAGAGGAGAGTGAAAAAGTTGGCTTAAAGCTCAACATTAAGAAAATGAAGATCATGGCATCTGGTCCCATCACTTCATAGCAAATAGATGGGGAAACAGTGGAAACAGTGTCAGACTTTATTTTTTGGGCTCCAAAATCACTGCAGATGGTGACTGCAACCATGAAATTAAAAGACGCTTACTCCTTCGAAGGAAAGTTATGACCAACCTAGACAACATGTTAAAAAGCAGACACATTACTTTGTCAGCAAAGGTCCATCTGGTCAAGGCTATGTTTTTTCTAGTGGTTATGTATGGATGTGAGAGTTGGACTATAAAGAAAGCTGAGTGCTGAAGAATTAATGCTTTTGAACTGTGGTGTTGGAAAAGACTCTTGAGAGTTCCTTGGACAGCAGAGATCCAACAAGTCCATCCTAAAGGAAATCAGTCCTGGGTGTTCATTGGTAGGACTGATCTTGAAGGTGAAGCTCCAATACTTTGGCTACCTGATGCAAAGAGCTGACTCATTTGAAAAGACCCTGATGCTGGGAAAGATTGAGGGCAGGAGGAGAAGGGGACGACAGAGGATGAGATGGTTGGATGACATCACCAACTCAATGAACATGGGTTTGGGTGTTGTTGATGGACAGGGAGGCCTGGCGTGCTGCGGTTCATGGGGTTGCAAAGTGTCAGACACAACTGAGTGACTTAACTGAACTGAACTGAACTGTGTCCCAGATGTCTAGTCACTCCCTCTTTTCAGCAAGAATCCTGTTAGGTTGCTTTAGCAAGAATTGTTCCTTATTCCCCGGAGAAGGCAATGGCACCCCACTCCAGTACTCTTGACTGGAAAATCCTATGGATGGAGGAGCCTGGGCTGCAGTCCATGGGGTCCCGAAAAGTCGGACACGACTGAGTGACTTCACTTTCACGTTTCACGTTCATGCACTGGAGAAGGAAATGGCAACCCACTCCAGTGTTCTTGCCTGGAGAATCCCAGGGACGGGGGAGCCTGGTGGGCTGCCATCTATGGGGTCGCAGAGTAGGATACGACTGAAGTGACTTAGCAGCAGCAGCTGCAGCAGTCTCTTATTCCCCAAGTTTCCTTTTAATAATTTGTACTCATGGACCCAGACCCTACTCCTTGGTTTTAAATTCTCACTTGCCCATGTGTTCAGGGTTGACACCAATCTCTCTTCCTCACTGCAGTATTCCATCACAGAGTCCCCTTGATGTTTTAGGCTCCTCCTTGGTTTGTACTTAAGGACTTGGACTTCCCTCTGTCTGCCCCATGTGCAAAGCTTTTGACTCACTCTTCAGAGTGTGACAATTGTGTATAGTGACAGAAATCTTAACCTGGGCCACCCAGGAAGGGGTACTGCCTCAGTTATAACCCTGTAACTTTTGTTACTTTCATCTTCAAATAAGTGCTGTCTCTCTTAAAGCACTTCAGCTTTTCCTTATGTTTTATTTTTATGTGCATTTATTTTTTCTGCCTTAAGTCACTCACAGATTTTAAGTCCCTGTTTCTAACCCATAGTTTTCATCCCTGTGTTGCTTAGAAAAATGCCTCATACACCTGTTGCTTAGTCACTAAGTCAGTTCGTAAAGAATCCACCTGCAATGCAGGAGACCCCAGTTCAATTCCTGGGTTGGGTAAAGAATGGTAAAGAATGTGGGAGAGCTGAGTTTGATCCCTGGATTGGGAAGATCCCATGGAGAAGGGAAAGGCTACCCACTCCAGTATTCTGGCCTGGAGAATTCAATGGGCTGTATAAGTCAGTCCATGTGGTCGCAAAGAGTCAGACATGACTGAGGGACTTTCACTAAGTTGTATCCAACTCTTTGTGATCCCATGGACTGTAGCCCACCAGGCTCCTCTGTCTATGGGATTCCCCAGGCAAGAATACTGGAGTGGGTTGCCATTTCATTCTCCATGGGATCTTCCCAACCCAGGAGTCAAACCTGTGTCTCCTGTTTGGCAGGAGGATTCTTTTACCACTAAGCCACCTGGGAACCCACTCATACATGGTTAGGCACACAAAATTATTTACTGAATTATTGCCCATTTTCCAAAATACTTGCAGTTGTTCCTATATTTGTGTCATTTACACACTTAGTAACATTCTTGAGTTTTATTTGAAGTTTTTGAAAAACATTGGTTATTAACTCATGGGCTGATATGCGGTAAAAAATCAAATTAATTTTTATCAAAGCAGAAAAAAGAACAGCATTCAAAACTCTTGCCTATCAGACTTTCTCCGACAGAGGTATATATAGAGAGAGGAAGAAGAGTGATCTATTGGGAGGCTACTATAGATAATCTCATCCCTATATGAAAACATTCTGGGAAGCTGTCTTAGAGAAACAGTACAGAGATGATGTGCACATTTCAGGTTTCATTAGTGATCCTCCAGTGAGGAAGTGCACAGAGAACTTGATGCTACTAAATGTTTGTTTCGTCTCAAATCCCCTGACTCTATAGGTATGAACAATCTTTATAAGTTGGGCATATTAAGAGAGAGAGAAAAAAGTCTTTGTAAATCAGAAGAAGCTGGGCTGGCTGGCCTCACACAACTGTGTGGTAACGTTCCTCTGGGCTGCTGAGCTACAGTTCCTGCTACCTGTGCAACAGTGGAGTCCCAGAAGACGCCAGAGGAGAGCTTGGAGTTAAATCTTCTTTATCTCTGCCTTTCACCTCTGTACCCACCCAGCCTTCCCTCAAGATAAGCCTAGATCTTTCCCTGGCGCCTGCTGCTCTCTAACTCCTGTATCAAAATGGAACAGGATCCCAGGACAAATACTGACTGACTTGATTATATATACACAAACTGTAAAGGATTTCAGTTACTTCAGCCTGTCATTCTCCTTCCATCTCTTGAGAGATGAAAGGTTTTGTAAATAACCTCAGGCACAATAAGGGGAGAAGACTGAATCTGGGCCTCAGATTGCAGCCCTCAGACAAAGAGTCTGACATTAAATCTAATACGATACTTTGATTTCCCAGCGACTGACTTGGGCACAGGTACCCCTAGTGTCTGCCTCTTCAGTCCTGGGTCGGTGGTGAGGGAATTGTCTGTTATGTGGCTTTGAACAGAATGTAAGGAGTGCTCTGGCTAAGAGAAACCTTGCTCCTTGTCTCTTCCTCCCCCAAATCTTCCATGGTGGGCTGTGTTCTTCACCTTTGAATTTTGTGAGACGTAGGATTAGCTCTGCATTTCTGATCGCAAACGCAGCTGGTGCACCGCAGTAGAGGATGGCACTAATGCCATATTCTCTAATTGCAGTATGTCTTATCTTCTGAAATGAGTTACAGCCTTTTTTGGGATGACACACGACTGCTTTTGAATGTCTCTAACCTGTAGCATTTAATATTACTAGGCACTTAATAATTTTTATTGGTAAATGCAACACTTGGAGCCCCACTGAGTTTCAGGAGATAGGTAGAAAGAATGATAGATGACAAGTAAGAAGTCATATAATTGATAGGGAGTCATTGAAATAATTAAACAGAGGAGTGAAATAATCAGATTCATATCCTAGATCTATCATTCTCCCCATCTACCTAACTATCTATCTACCCATGTATTCATCCTAAGTACTTTCTGGATATATAGACCTACATACTTTCATATATAGAAATACACAGAGAAAGTAATAAACATATGCAGCCTCATTGACATAACAGATAGTTATAACAGGCAATATAGTATAGAGATTCAGAAGGTACAATCTGGGACCAAACTACCTAGGTTCACATTCCAGTTCTCTTCTTTAGGTTTGGGAGATTTTATTTTATATCTCAATGCCTCTGTTTCCTCATCTGTAAAACAGGATAAAATAGTATTTCATAATGTTGTGAGGATTAAATCAGAAAATGCATGTACTGTAAAGAACTAGTTCCTGGCACATGGTTAGGTATTAAGAAAATTTAAGCCATTATTATTGTAAACCTTTACATCTCCATGGCCTCTGATGCGTGTGTGTGTGCGCGCACACACACACACACACACACACACAGGTGTGCATGCACACTCAGCTGTGTCCAATTCTGTAACCTCTTGGACTTGTAGCCTGCCAGGCTCCTCTGTCCATGGAATTTTCCAGGCAAGGATACTGGAGTGGGTTGCCATTTCCTTCTCCAAGGGATCTTCCCAACTCAGAGATCAAACTCGAATCGCCTACATTGTAGGCGGATTCTTTACCACTTTGCCACCTCAGAAGCCATATATATATGCATCTCCTTTCACAAATTCATTCACTTAACAAGCATTAGCTGAACACCCAGCACATGCCAAACACTATACTGGGAGTATAGAGCTGAACAAGAAATGGTCTCTTTCCTAATGGATTTTACATCTCGTGGGGAAGGCTGCGGAGAAGCAATGGTTACAATGCAGTGTGATAACTGCTTCAATAGAGTTGAGCACAAAGCCGTTCCTGAACACACAGGAGGGGCACCCTGTGGTGGCTGGGAGGTAGGTTTCTAAGGAGAGGAATCCTTCAGCTGAGCCTTGCAGGTTTAGTAAAAATTAACCAGCTCAGGAGAAAGGCTGTTCCAGGTGGAAAGCAGCATGTTCAAGGTCATGGAGATAGGTGAGTTATTCGAGGAGCTATATTTCACGCGTGGGGAGAGGTGGAAGAGTGGTGGTGGATGCTGCTGAACTGACAGGTTTTGACTGAACCATAAAGTCCCAGGTGTGAATAGTGAGTGTGTCCTCCACCCTCTAATTTATCGGGAGCCATACTGAGTGTCTGAGCACGGAGGCAGGCATGCACATTGAAGAATTCAGCAGAGGCATTTAGATTGTTAACTTTGTGTTTCTATGCTTCCCTCTCTGTCTACAATGTCCTGCCTCAACTCTGCCTAACTTAGCTCAACAGAGTTCATTCACTCAGGATCATTCAAATTTCAGTAGCATTTCTAGACATACTGCCCTTTATTTTGGTTCAGTTCAGTTCAGTTGCTCAGTCATGTCCAACTCTTTGTGATCCCATGGCCCTATCCTGCCAGGCTCCTCTGTCCATGGGATTTTCCAGGCAAGAATACTGAAATAGGTAGCTATTTCCTTCTCCACAGGACCTTCCCAATCCAGGGATTGAACCTGCTTCTCTTATGTCTCCTGTATTGGCAGGCGGGCTCTTTACCACTGTGCCACCTGAGAAGCCCCTAGTGCTTCATATATGGTAGGTTTTCACTAAAAGTTTTGTCAGACTGAACTAAAAATTCTCAAATATGAGCTTAAAGAAAATCATAAACCAGAAACTCAGAAATTTTATGTGCTTCAGTTCAATCTAATAATCAGTATTCAGGCCGAATTTTAGTAAAAGAAGCAGAAAGGTCCCATTCGTTGTCAAGATACTTTTAAATCATAAACCGATTTAACCTCTGGCTCAGTACTCATTCAGCCAGATAGCTGTCCTTCAAGGCTCCATTCATTACTACAAAAATTAAATCAGTGAAGTCCACTCAAAATGAATGGCAGATCCTTTAGGAAAGCATTCATTTAAAAAAAAGAGGGAGAGACAAGCTTACCGATATAGGTTCCGAGTAGGTACCAAGTCCAATGATAGGAATACTATTCCCATCACTTAGAGGTATGCGGTGATTTACAGTGCTGAGGTGCATCTGGGAGAGTCTGAGGTTTCAAATTTGCAGAGATGATAGTGAACTCCACAGAGCAGTCCTTTTGAGAAGGTGTGCTAATGCCTATTTAATCAAAGAAAGGACAGCCGGAGGGAGGAGCAGTGGGAGGGAAGAGATTTCTCAACTTGTTTTTTTTTTTTTTTTTTTCAGGTTGTTCTGGAAATCCTAACTGAGATTGTCCTTTGAACTTATGAAAAGCATGTAGGTAATAACCCATTGAGATCTTATGCTTACATCTCTACAAATAATTGATTTTAAAGATAAAAGGAAGCAATCTGACTTCTTACAGGATGCTTTTGTCAGCAAATAACAGACGTAACACAAATTCTTTTTAAAAAATCTATGGGCCTTAAGGCTAGCTTCAGGTGAGACTGCTGCTGCTGCTAAGTCCCTTCAGTCGTATTCGACTCTGTGTGACCCCATAGACAGCAGCCCACCAGGCTCCACCATCCCTGGGATTTTCCAGGCAAGAACACTGGAGTGGGTTGCCATTTCCTTCTCCAATGCATGAAAGTCAAAGGTGAAAGTGAAGTCTCTCAGTCATGTCTGACTCTTAGTGACCCCATGGACTGCAGCCTTACCAGCCTCCTCCGTCCATGGGATTTTCCAGGCAAGAATACTGGAGTGGAGTGCCATTGCCTTCTCCACCAGCTGAAACTAGAGTAAGTTTTCCAGGACTTCCCTAGAGATTCAAGCTAGCAGGACTGGGAAAGGGTTTGGAAATTTTATTACCTAGTTAAGTAGGAGTGCTTCCCAGGTAACTCAGTGGTAAGGAATCCACCTGCTAATGCAGGAGACACAAGAGATATGAGTTTGGTCCCTGGATAGGGAAGATCCCCTGGAGCTCAAAGTGACAACCCACTCCAGTACTCTTGCTTGGGAAATTCCATGGACAGAAGAGGCAGCCTGGCAGGCTGCAGTCCATGGGATCGCAAAGAGTCGGCCATGACTGAGCATATACACAAGGAAGGAATTTAAGTGGGAAACTGGACTGGAGGGGAAAATGATTTGCCCAGGAACCAAATTCTCATTTTCCAATTCATTTCTCTGTCTCCTTACTCTCTCAGAAGACTTTTCCCTCATCACTGAAAGATGGTAGCCAGTCCTTAGAGTGATGTGATTCCAAGTTCAAACCTAACAAAAAAAAGGGACTTTACATCATAGCTCATGTGGTAATCCAGAAATAGGGTCCAGTGGCCTCAGTTGCCTCTTTTAGTTCACGGAAGCAACCACTAAGTCAATCATAGGTGTCAGAGAAAATAAAAGGCTGATTGCTTTAAATAAATAGAAGTCATTTCTAAATTTGAAGTTGGGCTTAATCCCACTTGGGGAGATTCTGAAGACTGTTAAAAATGGAAAGAAGTAACAGTTAGCAAAACAATTAACACAAGTTCATTATAGTCTTCCTCCAAAGGACTGTGCTGTAATATGAGAGTCTGGACGTGGTGATCTTAAAGATAACTGTGTCCATGTTGGTTAAGTAGCTTGAAGTTTGTCTCTAACTGTCTCTCTAGGACAACCTAATTCTTGCTTACATACACATGATCAGCCAGCCGACAGTAATTTCAACTAGGTTGGGGCAGGGTAGAATTTGGGGAATAGTTGTTTGTAATTCAATCCAACAAACATTTATGGTGCACCTTTGTGTGCTGAGATGTTGACTATATATGTTTCTTTTGTAGAAATAGTTTATTTTATTTTTGGGTGTGCTGGGTCTTCATTGCTGCATGCAGGGTTTCTCTAGCTGCAGTGAATAGAGGCTACTCTATTCTTCTCACCGTGGTGGCTTCTCTTGTTGTGGAGCACAGGCTGTAGGTACCAGGGCTCAGTAGTGGTGGCATATGGGCTTAATTGCTTCGAAGCATGTGGAGTCTTCCTGGACCAGGGATCAAACCAGTGTCCCCTGCGTTGGCAGGCGATTCTTATCCACTGTACCGCCCCTATGATTGACTTAGTGGTACAGACTTTGGTATGAACACTAGTTTTCATTTTCTCTTGGCTAAATACCTAGGAGTGGGATTGCTGGGTCATGTGGTGTGTTTAACTATGTAGGAAGCTGACAAACTGCTTTTCAAAACAACTGGATCTTCTTGCATCCTCGCATAAGAATTGCTCTTTTTCCATATCCTTGATAGCGTTTAAGATTGTCAGTGTTTTTAAACTTTAACCATCCTGATAGCTTTGTCACGGTATCTCATTGTTAATGATGTTGAACACTTTTTCATATACTTATTTGCCATCTACATATCCTTGTAGTGAAGTGCCTGTTCAAACGTGGGTTCCATGCCCATTTTTAAATGAAGTTGTTTGTCCTGTAGTCTTGAGTTTTAAGATTTCTTAGTAAAGTCTTAAAACATGTCCTTTACTGAATACATGGTTTACAAATATTTTTTTCTCAGTATGTAGCTTGTCTTTTCATTCTCTTGACTGTGCCTTTCATGCAGCAAAAGATTTTAATTTAATAACATTCAGTATATTTACATTGTATTTTGAATTTCATATAAAAGAACTCTTTGAATTCTAGGTCACAAAAGTTTTATTCTATGTTATCCCTAAAAGTTTTAGATAGTTTCATCTTCTCCATTTAGACCAATTTTGAGTAAATTTTTTTATAATTTAGCATGTTTAAGTAGAAGTATTTTGTTTTATATAAAGGAATCGTATTGCTCCAATTCCATTAGTTGAAAATGTTATGCTCTCTTCACTGAATTTCTTTTGCATTACTGTTAAAAATCAAGGGTCATATTTGGGTAAACCTACTTTTGGACTTTCTACTTTGTTTCATTGATTTATGTATCTTTTCCTTCACTGACACCACATTGTCTAGATACTTTTAACTTTATAAAAGGCCTTAAAATCATATGGTGTAATTTATCCAACCTTATTCTTTTCCAAAAGTGCCTTCAGTTCAGTTCAGTGCAGTTCAGTCCAGTTCAGTTCAGTCGTTCAGTCGTGTCTGACTGTTTGCGACCCCATGAATCGCAGCACGCCAGGCCTCCCTGTCCATCACCAACTCGCAGAGTTCACTCAGATTCATGTCCATCGAGTCAGTGATGCTATCCAGCCATCTTATCCTCTGTCGTCCCCTTCTCATCCTGTCCCCAATCCCTCCCAGCATCAGAGTGTTTTCCATTGAGTCAACTCTTCACATGAGGTGGCCAAAGTACTGGAGTTTCACCTTTAGCATCATTCCTTCCAAAGAAATCCCAGGGCTGATCTCCTTCAGAATGGACTGGTTGGATCTCCTTGCAGTCCAAGGGACTCTCAAGAGTCTTCTCCAACACCACAGTTCAAAAATGCCTTAGCTATTCTTATTTATTTAATTCCTACATAAATGTTAGAATCAGCTTTTCTTTGTCTTCAAATGTCCTGCTAGAGTTTTTTTTCATTGAGTTAAATCTGTAGATCAATTTCTTATTCTTTACTACACTGAGCCTTTGAATCCATGAAGACAGTATTTCTTTCTATTTATTTAGGTCATCACCATTTTGAACTTCAGCATACACATCCTGTATTTGTTTGTTAGATTTATGTCTAACTATAGGTATACATACTTATTTTTTAGAGCTATTGTACATGGCATTTTAAAATCCTGTTTCCAGCTGTACATTGCTAATACATAGAAACAGGATTAATTTTTATGACTTCAATCATTTTGAGTTTATTGAGACTTGAATTTGTTGTTGTTGCCTGACATACTATCATGAAGGATATTTATGCACTTGAGGAAAAATATGTAATCTGCTGTTTTGGTCTTCTGTAGACGTCTTTTAGACATAGTTGGTTCATAGCATGATTCAAATTTTCGGTTTTTAAACTATCTTCTGTCTAGTTGTTTTATCTATCCTTTGGAATGGGGTATTGAAGTTTCCAACTGTTACTGTAAAACCATGTCTTCTTTTAGTTACATCAGTTTTTACTTCATATATTTTGTGGTTCTTTTGTTAGAGGCATATGTTTATAATTAGTATATCTTGACATGTTGATCTTTTTTGTCAATATGCATTGATAATGCCTTTCTTTGTCCTGTAACAATTATTGTCTTCAAGTCTATATTAGTCGACTTATATTAGTCTGATATTAGTATAGCCACCCCAGTTTTCTTTTGGCTTATTTTGCATTGCATGGAATTTATTTTTTCTTATATTTTCGGTCTACTTGTGTCCTTGGATTTAAAGTGAGTTTCTTTTTAGCAACATATATTTAGATCATTTTTTAAAAATCTATTTTTCCAATCTCTCTGTCTTTTTAAATGTATTTATTTATTTATTTTTATTTTTGGCTGTGCTATGTCTTGTTGCTGTACTGGGGCTTTCTCCAGTTGTTGCAACTGAAGCTACTCCAGCTACTTAGTTGCAACACAGTGGTTTCTCTTGTTGAGTACAGGCTCTGTATGCAGGCGCTTCAGTAGTTGGAGTTCTCAGGCTTAGCTGCCTGGAGGCACGTGGAATCTTCATGGATCAGGGATAGAACCCATATCCCCTGCATTGGCAGGTGAATTCTTAACTCCTGGACCACCAGGGAAGTCCACTAATCTCTTCTCTTTCACTGGAGGATTCAATCCATTTACAGTTCACGTAATCATTGATAAGAAAATATTTACTTCTGCAATTTTGCTGCTTGTTTTCTGTCTTATTGTCTTTTTATTCTTCAGTTACTCCACTACTGCCTTGTTCTGTGAGTGATTTTTTTTTCTAGTTTACTGTTCTGATTCCCATCTTGTTTCTTTTTCTGTATACTTTAAAAGGTGTTTGTTTTTATTTATTTATTTTTATAACCTTTAGTCTGATTGAGCGGCTATAACAAAATCTCATAAACTATGTGGCTTAAACAACAGCCATTTATTTTTCACAGTTACAGAGACTGAAAAGCACAATATCAAGGTGAAGATACTGGCAATGAGTTCCTGATGAGAGTTCTCTTCCTGGCTTGCAGATGGCCGGCTTCTAGTTATTTCTTCATATGGTGGGAAAAAGAGAAAGACAGAGAGAGAAGAGGGGAGAAGGAGCACACTCTGGTCTCTTCTTATAAGGTTATAAACCTCATCAAGAAGACCTCACCCACATGACCTAATCTAATTACCTGCCAAAGATCCCATCTCCAAATGCCAAAAACGTTGGGAGTTTTGGGGAGATGCAATTCAGTCCATAATAATAGTTACCCTGGGGTTACAGTTAGTATCTTAACTTGTAAGAATTAAGTTTAAAAAAAAACCCAAAAAACAAAAAACTTGTAAGAATCAAGTTTGAATTAGTACCAAGCTACTCTCTGCTGCTGCTGCTAAGTCACTTGTGTCCAACTCTGTGTGACCCCATAGATGGCAGCCCACCAGGCTCCCCCGGCCCTGGGATGCTCCAGGCAAGAACACTGGAGTGGGTTGCCATTTCCTTCTCCAATGCATGAAAGTGAAAAGTGAAAGTGAAGTCGCTCAGTCGTGTCCGACTCTTTGCGACCCCGTGGACTGCAGATTACCAGATTCCTCCATCCATGGAATTTTCCAGGCAAGAGTACTGGAGTGGAGTGCCATTGCCTTCTCTGATCCTTTACAACTCCATCTCCTCCTTTTATGCTGTTATTTTTACATCTTTATACATCAAGGATCAATTAACATGCATATATAATTATTGTTTTAATTATCTTACATTCATGTAGAAAAAAGAGAAGTTATAAACAAAACATGTAATTCCACTGGTTTTTATATTTATCTGTTTAATACGTAGATACATTTACTGTTGCGTTGTTTATTTCTTCATATGGCTTCAAGTATCCCTTTATCTTGTAGCCTGGAGGACTCCCTTCAGCATTTCCTATAGTGCAGGTCTTAATGATGGTTTTGCTAGATATAGAATGATTGGTGAAATTCTTTTCTTTCAGCTTATTAAATATTTCACCCTGGGACTGCAGGTTGCAGGTTCAGTTCCTGGTCTGGGAATTCAGATCCCACACACCACCTGGTATAGCAAACAAAAAAAGGTAACTATGTCACCGCACTGCCTTCTGGCTTCCAATTTACACAGAAAAATGGGCTATTAATTGCACACAGTGTTTCCTGTATGTGATGAGTCGCTTTCTCTTGCTGCTTTCTAGATTCTCTCTTTGTCTTGGGGATTTGACAATTTGACTCTCCCTGGTGGCTCAGATGGTAAAGAATCTGCCTGCAGTACAGGAGACCTGGGTTTGATCCCTCAGTTGGGAAGATCCACTAGAAAACAGAATGGCAACCCACTCCAGTATTATTGCCTGGAGAATCCCATGGACAGAGGAGCCTGGTGGGCTACACTCCATGAGGTCACAAAGAGTTGAACATGACTGGGTGACTAACACTTTGACTTCTTAAACTGAATATCAATTGATCTACCTGTTCTTTTAATCTCTAAAATTTCTAATTCTTTCATTTCTATAGTTTCTCCTAATATTCTGTATTTGGTGAGACACATTCTCCTGGTTCCTCTAGTTCTTTCTCCATAATTTCCTTTGGTTCTTTGAGCATATTTAAGAGGGATGATTTAATGTCTATGTCTAGTAAATCTAAATGCCTATGTGTCCTCATGGACAGTCTATTAATTTCTTTTTTCTCCCCTGTAGATGAGCCATGCTTCCCTGTTTAGTCACTGCTTTGAACTCTTTTGGTTCATTTAGACCTGGAGATTTTTAACATTAACATGTGGCAACTCTGGAAGTGAGATTTTCCTCCTCCCAAGGGTTTGTTTCTGCTGCTACTTGTTGGCTGTTGCTGTTTGCTTGTTTTGTGATTCCCAGACAATTTTGGTGAAGTTTGTATTATTTGTTATGTGAAGAAATCTGTGTTCCATTAACTTTGGGGTCACCTGTTGTTTTAACAGTGTTTCTTTCAATGTTTGGAAGAAAAAGAAAAGATAAAAAAATACTCTCTTAGTCTTTGCAGATTGGTTCTGTGTTGCAACACTCCTTGTGCTTAGCCAGGTTGCTTACAATTTTGCCTCAACCTTCACTCAAAGCTTGCTCAGAGCCTGAAGGCCAGTCAGAGATAAAAGCTTGGAGTCTTCAGGCCTTTTTTTATCTTTAGCACGCAGTATTGACACTATGAATATCTGATTCCCTGGTATGCACAGGAGCCTTTGAAAATTCCCTTACCCCTAAATACTTCTTTTCCCAATCTGTTGTTTCCTAGGCTTTTTGGTTTGTCTGTTGCTTGTCTCTTTAGCTCTTTGAGCCTACTGAAGAGAGTTGATTTAATATATATACCTAGTAAGTCTAAATGCCTAGATGTCCTCATAGACAGGATCTATTAATTTCTTTATTTTCCCCTGTGGATGAGACATTAATTGTTAATTGTTGTTTGTTACTATTATCCCTAGCCCATGGGCTGCTACAGCCAATATTTCTGCCTTGAAATGCAAATAGCAAAAGCCTCCTGATTAGCCACCTTATCGCTAGAAATGCTTTGAATCAAGCAAAATAAAGGCAAGCCCTCCAGGGAGCCACTAGATGGGCTGGAACTCAACAGCCAAAATTCTTAGAAAATTCTTTGAGAAATTCTACATTGCTCTCTCTGGCCACTAGCATCCTGTACCAAGAATACGGGTACAGTCCTCACAACTGGCACCACACATGGGATACAGTGCATGGTAGGTAGCAATTTGAATCACCATAGCTGTATCTTACTGCAAAGCAACAGCTTCTTTCCTTATCAAGCTTCCCCCAGTTGTAAATTTTGACTAGACACCAGAGTTCTGTTAAAAGAAAAAAAAAAAAATAAGATTCTGACAGCTTTTACCAGCTCATCCGCCTTTTTTTTTTTTTTTTTTTGTAAAGGGACAGCATTACTGTAGTATTTTCATCCATGCACTTTAAAAAATCTTTTTTATTTATCTGTTTGAGATGGGATTACTTCTGCTTTTCAAGTTCACTTTATCTTTCCCTGTCATCTACTCCATTCTGCCACTGAACTCATCCACTGAGTTCTTTTTTTCTTAAGTAGACTTTCTTTTCTAGAAAAGTCATAGGTTCACAGCAGACTCAAGCAGAAAGTACAGGAGTTTTATGCTTCTCCTACTATCAATATCCCTCCCCCACCACAGAGTGGTACATTTGTTACAATCAATGAATCTGTTTTGACACATCATTATCCACTGAAGTCCATGGTTTACATCAGGTTTGACTCTTGGTGTTGTACATTCTATGGGTTTTGAAAAATACATAATATTACGTGGTCATCATTACAATATGATACAGAATTGTTTCACTGCCCTAGAAATTCTCTGTGGTTTGCTTACTCACCCCGACCTCCTTCCTAGTCCCCCGCCACCACTGACCTTTTTACTGTTTCTGAAGTTTTTGCTGTCCCAAAATGTCATATAGTTGGAATCATACAGATTTTCAGATTTGGCTTCTTTTAATTTGTAATGGCTTAAAGCTCAACATTCAGAAAATGAAGATCGTGGCATCTGGTCCCATCACTTCATGGGAAATAAATGGGAAAACAGTGGAAACAGTGTCAGACTTTATTTTGGGGGGCTCCAAAATCACTGCAGATGGTGACTGCTGGCATGAAATTAAAAGACACTTACCCCTTCGAAGGAAAGTTATGACCAACCTAGATAGCATATTCAAAAGCAGAGACATTACTTTGCCAACAAAGGTCCATCTAGTCAAGGCTATGGTTTTTCCAGTAGTCATGTATGGATGTGAGAGTTGGACTGTGAAGAAAGCTGAGTGCCAAAGAATTGATGCTTTTGAACTGTGGTGTTGGAGAAGACTCTTGAGAGTCCCTTGGACTGCAAGGAGATCCAACCAGTCCATCCTAAAGGAGATCAGCCCTGGCATTTCTTTGGAAGGAATGACACTGAAGCTGAAACTCCAATACTCTGGCCACCTCATGCGAAGAGTTGACTCATTGGAAAATACTCTGATGTTGGGAGGGAATGAGGGCAGGAGGAGAAGGGGATGACTGCTGAGGTCCAGCCCTGGTTGGATCCAGGGTATCTGAAACGGGGACAGAGTCGGCGATTAGGAAGGAATTATTCAGTTAGAGATATAAAGAGAGATTAGGAAAGAATAGTGTAGTGAAGAAAATAGAGGAGAGAAAGAGGCTGTATTCCTTGGTTTACATAGAAAGCCAATAAAGTCCCGAGACAAGGGACTTGCACAGTCTATGTAGGCCGCAGGTGCCTGCTTGAATAGTGGAGGGTGCCCCACCTTGGGCTCCCTCTCACGTGGGTTTTAGAAGGCCAGGCAGATAAGTAGACATGGTGAGCTTCTATGCTCCAGATGGGAATTCAGCCTGAAAAGGAGAATAAGAAAAGAAGACAAGGGGGAAGCCAGATTTCTGAGAAATTGGTCTGTCTCTTTATTTTTCAAGGCAGCTTTTATACTTTAAGTTGTACATAGAGTTAAATGGAAAATACAAAGTCATGCAGGGTCAGCAGTCCTGACCCTTATTGAGACCAGGTGCTTCTTTACGCATACAAAAGTCTTAGATGGTTTTACATCATCTTCTGGCCTGGGGGGCCTGCTCACATTTTATGGCCCTTTCTTTCTGATAATGGTCATTCAACCAGAAAACTTATTTTCTCCAAGGGTGATTTTTCTTAAGTCAGGCGCCACCCTCCGAAGGCACCAGATAAAGTTGCATTCCTACAGGGCAAAGGTGTAGTGGGCTATAATCAAGAAAAGAATTTAGTAGCCTAAGGTCTAATGTGATTAATATCAAAGGTTATTATTTCTTTTTTCCATACATCAGCTATATCAATTAATGTATATGGAGGGCAAGGGATATGGAGACTTAGCAGCAAATATCGGCTCAACAATGAAACCCTCCTCCGACATAATTCTAGCCATTCACTAATACTACCCTAACAATTTCTAACCTCCCAAAAGACTCTGTATGTAGACAGTTTAGAGCATCTCGTGCCTCTCACGGTTGGGAGGCTGTGAACAATCACATGTGTGGTTGTGAGAGTCTGGATAAATTTGTCAGGCAGGCTTTTAGACTGAAACACTCTTATTATGTCCAGGAGGCTTATTAACTGGAGCTCTAAGTTAACTTTTTCCAGAGAAAGGTGGCGGGGGATAGCCCCCTGTTAATGTCAGAAATGTTGGTGACAGGCATAATACAATAAGGCAGACAGACTCTGGTTTTGGGGTAGATGCCCGAGAAAGTCCCGGGGGACCCCTCGAGGCCTGATCTCACCTTTGCCCGTCAGGCCTCTTCCTCATGACCTTTGCCATGGGTGAGAATCTCCACGCTGGCTCCCGGCAGACGACAGAGGATGAGATGGCTGGATGGCATCACCGACTCGATGGACATGAGTTTGAGTAAACTCGGTGAGTTGCTAATGGACAGGGAGTCCTGGCATGGTGTGATTCATGGGGTTGCAAAGAGTTGGACACGACTGAGCGACCGAACTGACTGAACACATATAAGAGTGTTCTACATCTCCCCCCACCCCGGCCACCCATGTCTTTTCACAGCTTGATAACTCATTTCTTTTTCAGTCAGTTCAGTCGCTCAATCGTGCCCTATACCTGCTACTATTTACTCTTCAGAGTCCTGAAATAACTTCCTCACATACTATTTCATGCTTAAAAGCTGTATTCAAGTGGGAGAGACAGATAGAATATGCTTATTTCATCTTACCTAGAGCAAGAACCCTCAGTTCAGTTCAGTCGCTCAGTCGTGTCCAACTCTTTGCGACCCCATGAATCACAGCACGCCAGGCCTCCCTGTCCATCACCATCTCCCAGAGTTCATTCAGATGCACGTCCATCGAGTCCTTGATGCCATCCAGTCATCTCATCTTCTGTCGTCCCCTTTTCCTCCTGCCCCCAATCCCTCCCAGCATCAGAGTGTTTTCCAATGAGTCAACTCTTCGCATGAGGTGGCCAAAGTACTGGAGTTTCAGCTTTAGCATCATTCCTTCCAAGGAAATCCCAGGGTTGATCTCCTTCAGAATGGACTGGTTGGATCTCCTTGCAGTCCAAGGGACTCTCAAGAGTCTTCTCCAACACCACAGTTCAAAAGCATCAATTCTTCGACGCTCAGCCTTCTTCACAGTCCAACTTTCACATCCATACATGACCACTGGAAAAACCATAGCCTTGACTAGACGGACCTTAGTCAGCAAAGTAATGTCTCTGCTTTTGAATATGCTATCTAGGTTGGTCATAACTTTTCTTCCAAGGAGTAAGCATCTTTTAATTTCATGGCTGCTATCACCATCTGCAGTGATTTTGGAGCCCAAAAAGTTTAAGTCTAACACTGTTTCCACTGTTTCCCTATCTATTTCCCATGAAGTGATGCGACCAGATGCCATGATCTTCGTTTTCTGAATGTTGAGCTTTAAGCCAACTTTTTCGTTCTCCTCTTTCATTTTCATCAAGAGGCTTTTTAGCTCCTCTTCACTTAGAGTGAGAACCCTCACCTATTCCTAAAATTAATTTTTAATTTATTACACATGTTGACTAAACTGATGTGACTTTACATGTTGGATTGCTTTTCTTGTGAGAAATGGCTGAAATTACTCTTTATATATCGACACTTTCAAAATAAATTGACCTAATTTAAAATAACTCATTTTCATTCAGTAAATTAACTGCTTGTGAACTTTGCTGATATAAATTCACAAATAATTTTACTGATTACAATAATGGATTATTTTTGAGTATTTACTATGCCCTTTACATGGGTTTTCTCATTATTTAATTTTCACAGTTTTATGTGTCCTGAGTTGTACCGAATCCCCCAAAAGCTCATGCTCACCCAAGCCCTCACTGTGTGATCTTATTTGGAAATAAAACTTTTGCAGATATAATTAGTTTAGTCATAAAGATATAAAGTAACTTATTTACAAAGCAGAATATAGAAATATATTTTATTTACAATACAGAATATAGACTCACAGATATACAAAACAAACTTCTGGTTACCAGAGGGGATAGTGGGATGGGAGGAGGCAAATTAGGAGTTGGGAATTAATGTACACAACACTACTCTGTGTAAAAATAGATTAAAAAACAAGTACTTGCTGTATAGCACAGGGGACTGTATTCAATATCCTATAATATTCTATGATGGAATATATATGTCCATATATATACATGAAATTGAATGACTTTGCTGTATTCCTGAAGCTAACACAACATTGTAAGTTAACTATAAATTTTTAAAAGGTAAAAGAAAAAAAGAGAGAGAGAAAGGCATAATGGATTAGACTAAACTATAATCCAATGACTGAGTTATAAGAAAACAGATACACTTGAGAAAGAATGTCATGTATTGATAGGGGCAGAGACTGGAGTATGGATGTACAAGCTAAAGAATATCACAGATTGTTGGCAATCCTCCCTCACAGCTCAGTCGGTAAAGAATCTGCCTGCAATGCAGGAGACTCGGGTCTGATGCTTGAGTGGGGAAGATCCCCTGGAGAAGGAAATGGCAACCCACACCAGTATTCTTGCCTGGAGAATCCCATGGACAGAGGAGCTTGGTGGGCTGCAGTGCATGGGGTTTCAAGACTCAGACATGACTGAGTGACTTTCATTAAGAAGAAAAGTGTTTCTATCTAGAGCCTTCATAGGGAGTACAGGCCTGCTGATATCTTAGTTTTGGACTTTTAGACTCCAGAATTTTCAACGAGTAAGTTTCTTTTGTTTTAAGCTACTCAGTTTGTGGTAATATATAATGGCCACCTACAGAAATTAATGCAGTTGGTGATATTTTTATAGGAAGGGGCTTGAGGTCAACATGATTTACCTGTCAAAAACCACTGAATAACAGGAAGAATTGTCAGTCTGTCTGACTCCAGGGCTCACGCTTTTATCTAATGCCCTCTAGTAACCCTAAAGGAACTGTACTGTTGACAAATCAATCAGCCTCAGAAGGTCTTTTAAAGACAGTGTGCTAATGACTAACATATCTGACAGAAAGAGTGCCTGAAGAACTATGGACAGAGGTCTGTAACACTGTAGAGGAGGGAGTGATCAAGACCATCCCCAAGAAAAAGAAATGCAAAAGGCAAAATGATTGTTAGAGGAGACCTTACAAAGAGCTGAAAAAAGAAGAGAAGTGAAAGGCAAAGGAGAAAAGGAAAGATATACCCTCCTACATGCAGAGTTCCAAATAATAGCAAGGAGAGATAAGAAAGCCTTCATAACTGATCAATGCAAAGAAATAGAGGAAAACAATAGAATGGGAAAGACTAGAGATCTCTTCAAGAAAATTAGAGATACTAGGGAACATTTCATGCAAAGATGGGCTCAATAAAGGACAGAAATGGCATGGACCTAACAGAAGCAGAAGATGTTAAGAAGAGGTGGCAATAGTACACAGAACTAACTATACAATAAAGGTCTTAATGACCCGTGTAACCACAATGGTGTGATCATCTGAAACCAGGAATCCTGGAGTGCGAGGTCAGATGAGCCTTCGGAAACATCGCTACGAATAAAGCTAGTAGAGGTGATGGAATTTCCGTTGAGCTATTTCATCCTGAAAGATGATGTTGTGAAAGTGCTACATTCAGTATGCCAGCAAATTTGGAAAACTCATCAGTGGCCACAGGACTGGGAAATGTCAGTTTCCATCCCAATCCCAAAGAAAGGCAATGCCACAGAATGTTTAAACTGCCACACAATTGCACTCAGCACACACGCTAGCAAAGTAATGCTCAAAATTCTCTAAGCCAGGCTTCAACAGTACATAAACTGAGAACTTCCAGATGTTAAAGCTGGATTTAGAAAAGGCAGAGGAACCAGAGATTGAATTGCCAACATCCATAGGATCATAGAAAAAGCAAGAGAATTAAAAAAAAATCCACTTCTGCTTCATGAAATACGCTAAAGCTTTTGACTATGTGGATCACAACAAACTGGAAAATTCTTCAAGAGATGAGAATACCAGAGGCACCATAACTGCTTTCTGAGAAATCTATATGCAGGTCAAGAAGCAACAGTTAGAACAAGACATGGAACAATGGACTGGTTCCAAATTGGGAAAGGAGTACGTCAAGGCTGTATATTGTCACCCTGCTTATTTAACTTATATGTAGAGTACATCATGCGAAATGCTGGGCTGGATGAAGCACAAGCTGGAATCAAGATTGCCAGGAGAAATATCAATAACCTCAGATATACAGATGACACCACCCTTATGGCAGAAAGTGAAGAGGAACTAAAGAGCCTCTTGATGAAAGTGAAAGAGGAGAGTGAAAAAGTTGGCTTAAAACTCAACATTCAAAAAAACTAAGATCATAGCATCTGGTCCCATCACTTCATGGCAAATAGATGGGGAAACAGTGTCAGACTTTATCTTTTTGGGCTCCAAAATCACTGCAGATGGCGACTCAGCCATGAAATTAAAAGATGCTTACTCCTTGGAAGGAAAGTTATGACCAACCTAGATAGCATATTGAAAAGCAGAGACATTACTTTGCCAACAAAGGTCCGTTTAGTCAAGGCTATGGTTTTTCCAGTGGTCATGTATGGATGTGAGATTTGGACTATGAAGAAAGCTGAGCGCCGAAGAATTGATGCTTTTGAATTGTGGTGTTGGAGAAGACTCTTGAGAGTCCCTTGGACTGTAAGGAGATCCAACTAGGCCATTCTAAAGGAGATCGGCGCGGGATTTCTTTGGAAGGAATGATGCTGAAGCTGAAACTCCAGTACTTTGGCCACCTCAGGCGAAGAGTTGACTCATTGGAAAACACTCTGATGCTGGGAGGGATTGGGGGCAGGAGGAAAAGGGGACGACCCAGGATGAGATGGCTGGATGGCATCACTGACTCGATGGACGTGAGTTTGAGTGAACTCTGGGAGATGGTGATGGACAGGGAGGCCTGGCATGCTGTGATTCATGGGGTCACAAAGAATCAGACAGGACTGAGCAACTGAACTGAACTGATAAGGACCTATTTGTTGGAACCAAGGCAAATCTCCCTTTATCTTTTCCAGAAGACTCAGTCTTCAGATTTCACGTCATTCAGAGATTTATTTTGTGGCCACTCGTTTCTGTTCAATGATAAGATTAGTAATATTAGCTTTCCATAAGGCAAAGACAAGGATTAGAGTGAAATTCTAGTCTCTGAGAATTCTGACAATTTTCAGTTTTAGAATTCCCTGGCTTTCTCCACATTTTTGTAAAGATGAAGGATAACGATAACAAGTAAAAAGCAAAATTTTTTAATGTTCTTTAATTTTCTGAGAAGAAAAGTTTAGTCTCTCTTAAAAATAAGCAAATAATGATTAAAGCATACTGGTCAGATCAATATTTGCTCTTTTATTTCATGCTAACTGGCAGGATGGCCCAGGTAACTGTTATCTGAAGTGAATTTCTTATTGAATCTGGGTGCTTAACTTGTTTGACAACTGCTAACTTTTGTGTTTAAGTATGAGCTAGTAATAGAGAAAAGTTAAATTAGGATTACCAAAAGGTTCATTATTATGTTTCTTTGATTACTGAAAGGATTCACAGGGCTCAGTTTATACTCACAGGCAACAAATATAACAAAATAAGAGCTGTATGTATTATATATTATAGCAATAACAGCAGGAGAAGTATATGCACTGGGGGTTGGATAGGCTGGGGATGTTGGTTTCAGGCTTCCTTACCTCTTCCACCACTGAGTTGCCCAGGATATACTTTGTCTTTAGGTTTTGAACCCTCACTGCCATGTTTGTGAAGCACCTTGGCGCCACCTCGGTGCCAAAGCCTGTTCCAGCTAAGCTGGTTGGTGGCCCAGGCATATTCAAGCAGTGTGATCACTCTGAATTGGCAACTCCCAAATCAGGTGCAAGTTATAAATCCAATTATTATTGCTGAACCCTGATGATAGGCTGGTATCTCTGTCCCCAAATTACTTAAATCCATGGTTACAGAAACTTTACTGCTGCTGCTGCTACGTTGCTTCAGTCATGTCCGACTGTGTGCTACCCCAGAGATGGAAGCCCACCAGGCTCCGCCATCCCTGGGATTCTCCAGGCAAGAACACTGGAGTGGGTTGCCATTTCATTCTCCAGTGCATGAAAGTGAAAGTGAAGTCACTCAGTCATGTCCGACTCAGTGACCCCATGGACTGCAGCCTACCAGGCTTCTCCATCCATGGGATTTTCCAGGCAAGAGTACTGGAGTGGGGTGCCATTGCCTTCTCTGGAAACTTTACTAGGTTGGTGCAAAGGTAATTTGTGGTTTTGGGCTGTGAATTTTAAATCATTATAACTAGGCTCAAACACATCTTTATTAATCAAAATGGGAAGCATTACAATCAACACATTTTCTGCCAATGAGAAATAATCTTGTTTATTCCTGTAGCATAAAAAAAATCTATGCTTTGGGATTTGATGAACTCTTGGAAAGCATTTTTTGCCTCCTATTGGTTGTGGAAGTATTTTCCCTTCAAAAAATTGTTGAGATGCTTGAAGAAGTGATAGTTGGTGAGAGATCAGGTGAATATGGCGAATGAGGCAAAACTTTGTAGCCCAATTTGTTCAACCTTTGAAGCATTGATTGTGCAGCAGGCAGTCATCAGGTGTTGTGAAGAAATGGGCCCTTTTCTGTTGACCAATGCTGGCTGCAGGTGTTGTAGTTTTCAGTGCAGCTCATCAACTTGCTTAGCATACTTCTCAGACATAATGGTTTCGCCAGGATTCAGAAAGCTGTAGTGGATCACACACGCAGCAGACCACCAAACAGTGACCACGACCTTTTTTAGGTGCAAGTTTGGCTTTGGGAAATGGTTTGGAGTTTCTTCTCAGTCTAACCACTGAGCTGGTCATTGCTGATTGTTGTATAAATCCACTTTTTCTCACACATCACAATCTGATCAAGAAATGGTTCGTTGTTGTTGCATAGAATAAGAGAAGATAACACTGCAAAATGATGATTGTTTTGATTTTCGGTCAGATCATGAGGCAGCCGCTTATAGAGCTCTCTCACCTTTCCAGTTTGCTTCAAATGCTGAATGATCATAGAATGGTCAATGATGAGTTCTTTGGCAACCTCTTGTGTGGTTCTACGAAGATAAGCTTCAGTAATTGCTCTCGGTCCTTGTGAACTTCTGATGGCCCACCCCTGTACTTCTCATCTTTAAGGCTCTAGTCTTCTTTGCAAAATTTCTTGCAATAACACTGCACTGTACACTCATTATCAGTTCCTGGGCCAAATGCATTGTTGATGTTGCCAGTTGACTCGTCTCTGCTGCTTTATGACCTGTTTTGAACTCAAATAAGAAAATCACTTGAATCTGCTTTTTGTCTAACATCATTTCCCTAGTCTAAAATAAATATAAAATAAATAGCAAGTCATAAGTCATTAAAAAAACAAAAAGTGAGAGACCCACATTAAAATGATGTATAAAACAGCCATATTTATTTAAGAATGTATTCCAGTACCAAATGGCAAAGTTGAACACTGCAAAACCACAATTACTTTTGCACCAATCTAATATGTCTTACATCTCTTAGTGTTGCCAAGAGTTACTATCACACTCCAAGCAGTTCTGGAAATAAGCATTTGGCTAATTCAGATCAGCTGGGATTAGTCCAAAGGGACTTTTCAAAGGTCCAGATGAGGCACAAGTAATTTCCTTACATAGGTTAAACAATCAAGGGATTTTTCTTGGGAGTTTCCTGGTGATCCAGAGTAGGACTCTGCCATTTTACTGCTGAGAGCCCAGGTTCACTCCTTGGTCTGGGAATTAAGATCCCATAAGCTGTGGTGCATGGCCAAAAACCAAACCAAAACAAAACGTAACAATCAAGGGATTTTTCTTGCTCAAGTGTGGAAGGGGATTGTTGGGTTCCAGATGCTAGCGCTATGGATAGTTTGATATGTGAAGAAGAATCAATGATGATAATAACTTGTCTCTGGGCCTTTAATTTATCTCGTAAACATATTATAGTTATTTCCAACTGACAAGGCATTTAAGTCTAAAATCCAGGAAATCAATCTTTTAATACAAATTTACTAAAAAGCAAAGATATCACTTTGCCAACAAAGCTCCATATGGTGAAAGCTATGGTTTTTCCAGTAGTCGTGTATGGATGTGAGAGTTGGTCCATAAAGGAGGCTGAGAGCTGAAGAATTGATGCTTTTGAACTGTGGGGCTGAAAGAAGACTCTTGGGAGTTCCTTGGACAGCAAGGGAATCAAGTTAGTCAATCCTGAAAGAAATCTACCCTGAATATATATTGGAAGGACTGATGCTGAAGTTGAAGCTCCAATACTTTAGCCACCTGATGCGAAGATCTGACTTACTGGAAAAGACCCTGATGCTGGGAAAGACTGAAGACAAAAGGAGAAGGGGGCAGCAGAGGATGAGACGGCTAGATGGCACCACCAACTCGATGGACATGAATCTAAGTGAACTCCAGGAGTTGGTGATGGACAGGGAGGCCTGGCGTGCTGCAATTCATGGGGTCGCAAAGAGTAGGACACGACTGAGCGACTGAACTGAACTGAACTGAACTGAACCCACCCTCCACTTTTTATTTTAAGTTTTTTTAACAAAAGAGTTTGTATAATTGTTTTAACTTAATGAAAGTTTGGAGAATACCCCAGCAAACCTTATTATTTTTACCAATTTTTTAAATTAAATTTTGTGGTACTCAGTGGTCTTTTCAGGAAACTCAATGACAGGTTAGTCATCAAAAGACATTTTCATTGAAAAAACTGTCCCAGCTTGGTACATCTGAGAGGACTCATGAGACCCCACAGCGTCAAGTTAGGTAATGCTTTGATTTAGAGGTGAAGGATGGAGCACAGCAAGCAGGCAGGCAGGCAAGAATGACAGGTCGGAGAAGCGGCCTCCCAGTCAAGCTCCATAGGGTATACGTTCACACACATAGCATGCCTGGTGTCCTGGCAGAACCACCAACATCTGACGGGTATCAGCCTCGGCTGGAGCTCAAGACCGAAGTTCCAGAATGGATGTTTATGACCCTGGCCAGCTAACTTAGCTGATTGGGCTAGTTGCACATCAGCAGTAAAGAGACTGATCTTGGCGATAGAGCTGATTTCTAAGGGAGTTTCTTTCTTTAACTCACAGACCATAAAATTGACCCCCTTTTTGGCCGAGAGTCAAAAATGTCATCCAGGACTTCCCTTGGTTGTCCAGGGGTAAAGAATCCTCCTTGCAATGCAGGGGACAAGGGTTGCATCCCTGGGTCGGGCGGGGCAACTAAGTCTATGTGCCACAACTACTGAAGCCTGTGCGCCCTAGAGTTTCTGCTCTGCAACAAGAGAATTCAAGGCAAGGAGAAGCCTGCGCACTGCAACTGGACAGTAGCCCCTGCTCTCTGCAACACAGAGAAGCCCTGCACGCAGCCAGGAAGACCCAGCATAGCCCCCCAAAAACAAAAAGTGTCATCCAGGAGATCGAGATAAAAATAGTTGTTCCATTCCATCTGGAAATCGATTGTATTGTCCATATAGTTTTATTTTTCCAAATTTGGGACCCACATTTGAGAAAGGCAAGTCAAGAATGTCTAGAGGATAAAAGTTCTAACCATAAGACATAAGTTTCTAGAAGCAAGCACAAGTTATAGGGAATGTTTTATACTGTCCAGGAATTATTTTTAAAGCAAATCACAACCAGAAGCAACCATTAGTAGAAACTGTAACCTCTTTTAAGCAATAAGAAACATTTTAAAACAATGGTTTCAGGGTTTCCCTGGTAACTCAGTGGTAAAGAATCCGCCTGCCAATGCAGGAGACACGGGTTCATTCTCTGGTTCCGGAAGAAACTGTGAAGAAAGCTGAGCACCGAAGAATTGATGCTTTTGAAATGTGGTGTTGGAGAAAACTCTTGAGAGTCCCTTGGACTGCAAGGAGATCCAACCAGTCCGTTCTAAAGGAGATCAATCCTGGGTGTTCTTTGGAAGGAATGATGCTAAAGCTGAAACTCCAGTACTTTGGCCACCTCATGCAAAGAGTTGACTCATTGGAAAAGACTCTGATGCTGGGAGGGATTGGGGGCAGGAGGGGAAGGGGACAACAGAGGATGAGATGGCTGGATGGCATCACCGACTCGATGGATGTGAGTCTGAGTGAATTCCATGAGTTGGTGATGGACAGGGAGGCCTGGCGTGCTGTGATTCATGGGGTCGCAAAGAGTCGGACACGACTAAGCGACTGAACTGAGCTGAACAGAATACTATGACAATAAAAAGACATTTTTAATAGAAAAAAAAGTTCCTTTTTACTATGGCACAAAATAACTTGAGTCATTTTACAGAAAGACAACCCACATTGTAATTTTCTTCTTTGGATCAATATTCATGTAATAATTTGTAATAAAATAACAGATTTCTTAACATGTAAGTATTTATATGTAAGTATTGAGACACATAAAGATATATAAATATACCAATAAATGATCAATGTAAAGGTTTTAATTTTAGTCTTAATATATAATTAATTTATAAGCATATTAAATGAAATTATGTTTATGATACTGGGTTTATAACCTTAATCTTGTGAAACAGTTTCTTTGATGAACAGACAAATTATATTTATTATCCTGTCTTATTATGTGTGCTTTTCTATATTTCCTGTTAATCCTGTAAAGATTACCTTTACATAAAAGGCTGTGCGTGTGTGCATGCTCAGTCGTGTCTGACTCTTTGCGACCCCAGGGACTGTAGCCTACCAGGCTCCTCTGACCATGGGATAATCCAGGCAAGAATACTGAAGTGGGTTGCCATTTCCTACTCCAGGGGATCTTCCCGACCCAGGGATCAAACCCACGTCTCCTGCATCGCCTGCATTGGTAGGCAGATTCTTTACCACTGAGCCCCAAGGGAAGCCGTAGCACACGTTGATACCTAGGAAGCCAGAATAAAAACTTGTCAATACTATGTGACTGGTCAGTTTTGGTGAGCATCTGTTATTTGCCTAGGGCACTTACCATCTTTGGGAGGCAATCTTTCCTCCGTCTTTTTGAGGTTTGTTGCTTTAATTAGTCTAGTCATGTGGTTATTACCACATGTGGTTCTTAGAGGCTGCTAATCACAGTAGTTTTCCCATTTTCCTGGCCAGTGTCAATTGGTCCAGAGTGTAGGCACATAAAAGTAGCTGCAATCAGGATCACTGCCACAAAGAGGAAGATGATCTGAGAATGTAACTGACAAGCAAAGAAAAGCAGCGACAAGTAATGGAGAATGTCCCGCTTGTGTTTGTACCCCATGATTCAGGCATTCCCAAGGTCCATCCAGCCCTTCTTGCTGCTACATGAACTAGAAGGAAGTATGTAAGAGGACTTACAAGGAGAGAGCTGTGAAATATAGGAAATGTACTTGGCAAAAAAATATATCAGGGTGGTTTTTTTAGTAGACAATATAAATATAAACAAGGCTTGAAAGACTCAGAAAATATTTTTGCATCATATAGGATATAACCCATTACGTATGATGGTGGTTGTTGTTTAGTTGTTCATTCACGTCCGACTCTTTGCAACCCCATGGAGTATAGCCCTCCAGGCTCCTCTGTCCATGGGATTTCCCAGGCAAGAATACTGGAGTGGGTTGCCATTTCCTTCTCTAGGGGATCTTCACAACCCAGGGATCGAACCAGCATCGCCTGCATTGGCAGGGGGATTCTTTACCACTGAGTCACCAGGGAGGTCTAGGTATAATGTTACCCCTATGCAAAATTTTCTTCCCGGTTTATTCCCAGGTATTTGCAGCAAGGGCAAAAAGTAATTCTACATGATTATAACAGTAATGTTTATGCAGCTGCATTCTGACAATGCTGTGTGACGATTTCCCTGGGCATTGTTAAGAAAAGTTACACAAAACTTGGAAATCATATGGGAATATTGTTTAAAAGGGGCTTCCTAGGTGGTGCTAGTGGCAAAGAGCCCGCCTGCCAATGCAGGAGACATGGGTTCGATCCATGAGTCAGGAAGATCCCCTGGAGGAGGGCATGGAAACCCACTCCAGTATTCTTGCCTGGAGAATCCCATGGACAGAGGAGCCTGGTGGGCTACAGTCCATAGGGTCGCACAGTCAGGTACGACTGAAGCAATTTAGCATGCGTGCATTGTTTAAAAATTTCCTCCAAGGGTTATTTAATTCTCTAGGACTCTTTACTACTTGATAAAAAAGTCTAAGGATTGAATTTATATGTTAACTTGTAGATTTCTGTTAGAAAAAGTAACTCCCCAAATTATAGTTGTATTGCTCTGTGGGACATTAAACAGTTTTGTGTCTAAACCAGCAATTTTTTCCTTAATTTTTTAAAATGTCTCTCCTGATGGATTACTTAAACCTTTGTTTTTAAAATAGGTGAAAGAAATCTTTGATATTATACTTCATATTATATATTATATATAATATATTTTATACAATATATATATTATTATAGTTCATGTTATGCTTATATGAGTCATATTTTCAACATTTTGAAAATTAGTTTGACAGGATATTTGTGGAGAATAGTCCTGTCCTTAAATTTGGTGCCCAAATTTAGGGGTAAAGGTAAATTTGTTTTAAGTGATACACTCAACAAGTGGTCACTCGTTATGTAACACAGGGCTCCGAAAATTAGAAGGGCTTTTTTAGCCACTTTGCTCAAGACTTTATGGGAGACTACTAAAAAGAGCAAGGCTATGATGGTAATGTAGCGTTTGAGTCCCTCCAAATATATAAGAAAATTTCCCCATGTTCAAAATCTAGAGACAATAATAATAAAACTCTGTGTGTGTGTCATCTATTTAGGACTTTAATTAGGACTGATATTCCTAACTAAGGCACAGTTTCTCAAAAAAAATGAAGAACATAATAAATGACTTGAAACAATGAATATTCTTTTTAGAAAATGATACAAATGAACTTATTTGCAAAACAGAAACAGCCTCAAAGACTTAGAGAATGAACTTATGCTTACAGGGTTGGGGTGGGTGGGGAAGAGGGATAGTTAGGGAGTTTGGGATGGACATGTACACACTGTGATATTTAAAACAGATAGCCAACAAGGACCTAGTGTATAGCACAGAGAATTCTGCTCAATATTGTGCAACAACCTAACCTGGAAAAGAATTTGAAAAAGAACAGATAATATATGTATATAACTGAATCACCTTGCTCTACATCTGAAACTAGCACAGCATTGTTAATCAACTATATTCCAATATATTAGAAAATAAATAAAAATATTGAAAATTCAGATTAAAAGAAATTAAAATGGCCCTTAAACATGTTAAAAGTAGTTCAACTTCTCTCACAATAATAGAAATGCAAATTAAAACTATATAGATATTATTTTTCACATGTCAGACTGGAAAATATTTGCCCCATTGTAGAAGCAGGCACTGTCACACTTTGATGAAGGGTATAAAAGAGGTACACCCCTATGTACACCCTAGGGAGGGAAATTTGGCAATGTCCAGAAAAATCACATACACATGTCCTCATCAATCTAGCAATTACTGTCCTGGGAATCTAGCCACAGATACAATGGCAAAGACATAAAGTTATGTGTGTGTAAGTATTCACTGCATAAATTATCCACATTCGCAAAACACGAGGAAAAAATCAAAAGACCTGTGTGACAAGGACTATTTTGCTGGCTCCGTGGCTGAGTCTTCAGTTGTCTATTCCAACTTTATTTAGCTAGATGCTTCTGGTTGATGATTAGACATCAACCAGCAGACGTGTATGAACATAAATCTATTGACATACTTTCTTTCCAAATAAGTATGATCTTTGGTCAGAGGCACTGCTATTTGGTAAATAATTACAATATATGAAGATTCTGTAAATATTTCTATTCTGGAAGAAGTGCTGTGAGCGAGGAATGCATGTCTCAGCCAAAGTGTCAAATTTCAATGAGGACACTGTCCCCTCTTCGGTAGAAGGGGTCTGGTGTAGTCAATCCATTACCAATAAAACCAACACAGTCCTCCAGAGAACAGAGCAATTTCTGCCTTTGTCCTGTTGGGTACTAAGAAATAACAGCTCATTCTCTAGGCATCTGTACAGCTAGCTAGACATCCCTCATGAGACTATTCCTCCTTTCACACAAAGTGGGCAACTAGATATATTTGCAACATTCCACCCACTGGGAAGATTTTCTTTCACCTATATCTTCAGGGCTACTCTGGAGTAAGACCACGGTGTAGCAGCCATCCTGTAAGCAGGCATCTTAACAAGGGCGCATTTTACTGTGTTTAAATTATGCTTCAATAAAATTGATTAAAATATATCAGTTGTAACCTCTTCTAAGAGGTTTATTTTTTATTTATTTTTTTTACTTTACAATATTGTATTGGTTTTGCCATACATCAACATGAATCTGCCACGGGTATATACATGTTCCCCATCCTGAACCCCCCTCCCACTTCCCTCCCCGTACCATCCCTCTGGGTCATCCCAGTGCACCAGCCCCGAGCATCCTGTATCCTGCATCAAACCTAGACTGGCGATGTGTTTCTTATATGATATTATACATGTTTCAATGCCATTCTCCCAAATCATCCCACCCTCGCCCTCTCCCACAGAGTCCAAAACACTGTTCTATACATCGGTGTCTCTTTTGCTGTCTCGCATACAGGGTTATCGTTACCATCTTTCTAAATTTTAACTCCATTTACCACTCTCGTGATTTTTATATCATTGTTATCATGTATTTAGAAGACTCTTGAGAGGCCCTTGAACTGCAAAGAGATCAAGCCAGTCAATCCTAGAGGAAATCAACCCTAAAAATTCATTGGAAGGACCATTGCTGAAGCTCCAATACTGATGTGTAGAGCCTGCCTCTTGAAAAGATGGCATTCCCCTTTGCTTTGGCTTTATATGGGCCTTTCCTTGTGGCTCAGCTGGTAAATAATTTGCCTGCAATGAGGGAGACCTGGGTTTGATCCCTCGGTTGGGAAGATCCTCTGGAGAAGGGAAAGGCTACCCACTCCAGTATTCTGGCCTGGAGAATTCCATGGTCTGTAGAGTCCGTGGGGTCACAAAGAGTCAGACACTACTGAGTGACTTTCACTTGGCTTTATATGATGTTTATTAAGTAAATGTGACATTGATCTGGAGTAAATGTGAACCTATTCCAGGATTTGGGGGCCAAGGGTCAGGTAGCTGAATAAATATAATTTATTGAACATTTTTTTTTTATAAACTCTGCTGAATAATGCAATGTTGTAGAAGAAGGAAATGTTGAACATGACCTGTAATAATTCACTATGTCTATGTCTTCTATAGAAATGAACTCTTAGAGGTGAATTACATGGTCTGTAAAGTTTTGTATGCTCATTAAGTGGCATAGTTTCTACTATATAAAAGAGGCTGAAAAAAAGATTTATTTGAATTCAGTTTACATAGATGGTCTAGCCTTTGAATAATGAAGCCTAGAACTTCAGAGTTGGAATAAACTTTGAAAATATGCTGTAATATTAACAGAATAACACAGAATTAATGTCCTAATTGTTATTCTTAAAATTTTTGGCCTCCTGACTGGTTAAAATTGGTTGCCTATATGCACTCAGTGCCTTTTGATTTTGAAAGAATTGTTGTTCAGTCATATCCACCTCTTTGCAACACCATAGACTGCAGCACACCAGGCTCCCCTGTCCTTAACTATCTCCAGGAGTTTGCTCAAATTCATGCCCATTGAGTCTGTGATGCCATCCAAACATCTCATCCTCTGTCGTTCCCTTCTCCTCCCGCCTTCAATCTTTCCCAGCATCAGGGGTTTTTCCAAATGAGTCAGTTCATCGCATCAGGTGGCCAAAGTACTGGAGCTTCAGCATCAGCATCAGTTTTTCCAATGAATACTCAGGACTGATTTCCTTTACGAATGACTGTTTGATCTTGCAGTACAAGGGACTCAAGAGTCTTCTCCAATACCACAGTTCAAAAGCATCAATTCTTCAGCACTCAGCTTTCTTTATAGTCCAACTCTCACATCCATACATGACTACCGGAAAAAAAACAAAGCTTTGACTAGATGGACCTTTGTCGGCAAAGTAATGTCTCTGCTTTTTAATATGCTGTCTAAATTTTCTTCTGAGGAGCAAGAGTCTTTTAATTTCATGGCTGCAGTCACCATATGCATTGATTTTGGAGTCCAAAAAAATGAAGTCTGTCACTGTTTCCATTCTTTCCCCATCTATTTGCCATAAAGTGATGGGACCGGATGCCATGATCTTAGTTTTTTTTGAATGTTGAGTTTTAAGCCAACTTTCTCACTCTCTTCTTTCACTTCATCAAGAGGCTCTTAAGTTCATCTTCACTTTCTGCCATAAGGGTGCTGTCATCTGAATATCTGAGGTTATTGATATGTCTCCTGGCAATCTTGATTCCAGCTTGTGCTTCATCCAGCCCAGCATTTCGCATGATGTACTCTAAATATAAGTTAAATAAGCAGGGTGACAATATACAGCCTTCACATACTCCTTTCCCAATTTGGAACCAGTCCATTGTTCCATGTCTGGTTCTAACTGTTACTTCTTGACCCGCATATAGGTTTCTCAAGAGGCAGTTAAGGTGCCTCTGGTATTCCCATGTCTTGAAGAATTTTCCACAGTTTGTTGTGATCCACATAGTCAAAAGCTTTAGCATAGTTCATGAAGCAGAAGTGGATTTTTTTTTTTTGGTGGTGTTGGGGGGGAATTCTCTTGCTTTTTCTATGATCCTATGGATGTTGGCAATTCAATCTCTGATTCCTCTGACTTTTCTAAATCCAGCTTCAACATCTGGAAGTTCTCAGTTCACATACTGTTGAAGCCTGGCTTAGAGAATTTTGAGCATTACTTTGCTAGCATGTGTGCTGAGTGCAATTGTTTGGCAGTTTAAACATTCTGTGGCATTCCCTTTCTTTGGAATTGGAATGGAAACTGACATTTCCCAGTCCTGTGGCTGCTACTGAGTTCTCCAAATTTGCTGGCATACTGAACATAGCACTTTCACAGCTTCATCTTTTAGGATGAAAAAGCTCAACTGGAATTCCATCACCTCTACTAGCTTTATTCATAGTGGTGTTTCCCAAGGCTCACCTGACCTCACAGTCCAGCATTCCTGGCTTCAGGTGAATGATCACACCACTGTGGTTACCTGGGTCATTAAGACCTTTTGGTATAGTTTTGTGTATTCTTGCCACCTCTTCTTAACATCTTCTGCTTCTGTTAGGTCCATACCATTTCTGTCCTTTATTGAGCCCATCTTTGCATGAAATATTCCGTTGGTATCTCTAATTTTCTTGAAGAGATCTCTAGTCTTTCCCATTCTATTGTTTTCCTCTATTTCTTTGCATTGATTGCTGAGGAAGGCTTTCTTTTCTCTCCTTGCTATTCTTTGGAACTCTGCATTCAGATCGATATATCTTTCCTGTTCTCCTCTGACATTCACTTTCTTTTCTCAGCTGTTTGTAAGGCCTCCTCAGAGAACCATTTTGCCTTTTTGTTTTTCTTTTTCTTGGGGATGGTTTTGATCAGCATCTCCTGTACCATGTTAGGAACCTCTGTCCACAGTTCTTCAGGCACTCTGTCTATCAGATCTAACCCCTTGCATCTATTTGTCACTTCCACTGTAAAATCGTAAGGGATTTGATTTAGGTCACACCTGAATTGTCTTGTGTTTTTCCCTACTTTCTTCAATTTAGGTCTAAAGTTGGCAATAAGGAGTTCATGATCTGGGCCACAGTCAGCTACTGGTCTTGTTTTTGCTGACTGTATAAATAATTTTTTTTTTAAAGGACACACCTCGAAGGACACAGGGAGGTCGAGGCAGGAAGCAGGCCAAGAGGACAGGGCAGAAGCTGGGGCACATGTTCCTATTAGGGTCTATGGGTGGAAAGCTTTGGGGTTCCCAGTCTGAGGCGAGATTGGTCAATTCAAACACAGAAGAGCAAGATTTTGGTAAGCTTCACAATAATCTTCTGTAATGGACACCCAATGGGGAGATGCTGGGAGGCAGGGAAAAGTGCTTAGCACAGGGTAGTTGGGGAAGTCCATCAAAAATTTAATTTGCTTGTGATTCTGCAGGCTGTTATCTAAGGCATACACTCACAGGAAGGGCTGGTGCCAGTTCAAAGCCTGTGCAGCAGCTCAGCCACACATAATGGATACATCAACATCACGGACTCTGTTAGACTCAACACCTCCTCTCTGCTTTCATTACCCATCTGTTTTCCATCCTTCCCACTTTTCCCTTTACAGCCTTAGCATGTTAATATAGGTGTTTTAAACTCCTGGTTTGATCATTACAACATCTCTGCCAAGTGGGAGCCTGGTTCTAATGCTTGCTCTGTCTCTTCAAAATGCATTGTTTTGTCTTTAGCATGCTTTGGAATGATCTGTTGAAAACTAGACACAGCATGTGGGGCTAAAGGTATGGGAGTAAACAGGCCTTTAAGGTGAGGTGTTAGGTTTACCTGGCTGGGGGTTAGGCTGTATGTGCTATTCATTGACCCTGTAGTTGCCAGATGCTAAAATTTCCTCGGTGTCCTTGTTTTTGCTTCACCTACTGTCTTTTGGGTTCCCTAGATACGTCTTCTTAAATAAGGCCTGGGGCTTGAAGCTGTAATTTGTTATAAAGAGCCTTACGGAAGTGGAGGTAAGGTACTGGGGGAGAAAAGTTTCCTTTTGTTCCCAAAGATTATTGATTAATGTCTTTATTTTTGGCTGTGCTGGGTCTTCACTGCTGCGTGCAGGCTTTCATAGCTGCAGTGAGCTCTGGCTACTCTCTTGTTGCGAGCACAGGCTCTAGGCGTGTGGGATTCAGTGGTTGCACTGTGCGGGCTCAGTAATCGCTGCTTACCGGCTCTAGAGTGCTGGCTCAGTAGCTGCGATGCGCGAGCTTAGTTGTCCCACAGCAGGTGGGATCTTCCCAGACCAGGGGTCGAACTCGTGTCCCCTACACTGGCAGGTGTTTGTTTTGTTTTGTTTTGTTTTGTTTTTAACCACTGAGCCACCAGGGAAGCCCAAGAGAAGCTTTCTGTAGTGCTATGAGTAGGTCTACATGTTTTCGAGAGCCTGTGCCCTTGAGATGTGACCTTCACAAGTACATCTCAGTCTCCCTTCCTCCTTGGGTAAGACAGGAAAGCTAAAGGGGGCTGGAGTCCCTTTCCCCAGGTCAGTTAGGCTCTGAAAAAACAGGGTGTTTTTTTTTTGAGGTCAGGCTTGTTAAGAAAAACAGACTGCTTTCTCCCTCACCTTGCCAGGAGCATGAGAGAATTTTTCTCTTATCTTCACTGTAAGAATTTGGTTAGACCTCTGGACGTAAAACTCATAAAAATGTGGGGATTCACCAAAGATTCCTCTCCTGCTATGAGTTTTTAATTCTTAAACTTGTCCACATCGAGCCTCCGGAAATTCTCAGCTACAGTGCAGGCTTTCCTACCCCAGGACAGTTTCTTGTAAAAGAGTTTTACTTTAATAATTTGTGGTTGTTTGTATTTGCCTCTTTCTCCAATTTGAAGGACAGCAATTTGCCCTGCTAAGAAGAGTTGTTGAATGTCAGTTTGTTAAGCTTTTCTTTTTTTAGAATCCTTTTTTAAAAAGGTTGTGCTTTTAAAAAGCTCAATGTTGTGTTAGCATCAGGTGAATAGCAAAGTGATTCAGACATGTATGAATATATATATATGTATTGTATATATATATTTCAGATTTTTTTCCATTATAGGTTATTACAAAACACTGAATATGTTCAATAGAGTTCCCTGTGCTATGGGTTAAGCTTCTTCTCGTGTGGCTAGGAATGATGACTGCTAAGCTCCTTACATGCTGGACTGGAAACCAGAAGTATCTCTACAATTTTTACTACAGTGGGACATAACATACTGTTCTCTTTAGCAATTCCATGTTGCTTAGATAGGTGGCAGTTTCACACATGTCCTAGGGAACATGAATAAGAATAATCACAAGAGTATACAAAATAGGGGCCTTCCCTCGTGGTCCGGTGGCTCAGATTCCATGCTCCCAATGCTGGGGGCTCGGGTTCGATCCTTGAGCAAGGAACTACATCTCACATGTCTCACCTGAAGATCTCGCATGCCTCAACAAAGACTGAAGATCCCAAGTGCGGCAATTAAGACCCAGTGCAGCTAAATAAATAAATAAGTCTTTTTTTTTTTTTTTTTTTAAAGAGAGTATACATAGGAAAAACACTGGAAACAATCAAATGCTAGTGACAGAAGGATAAATGTCTTGTGGTATATTCACACGATGGAATAGAACACCTCAGTAAAATTGGGTGAACGGCAGCTACACAGAGCTGCGTGCTTGAGTCTCAGTAATATAACAGAATGGGAGGAAAAGAGCCTCAGAAAAGAACAAATAGTCAAGATATCCTTTTTCTGAAGTTGAAAAGCCAGCAGTACTAAAATGTATATTACTTGGGGCAGATTACCTGTATTTCATTGATTGTAACATGCAAACTGAGGGGAAATTTTTGAAGAGAAGCACTGGAACAACAAACTAGAAACAAAAAAAAAAGTTCCCTCCAGTGGAGACAGGGATAATCTGGTGTCATGGTGAAAGGCTTTGGAATAAAAGCAAACCTCCTGTGAGTATGTATGTATTTTTTTCCACAATACAAGCTTCTGCATAAGAAAGAGGCTCTCATGGTACTAGGGCAATTGGATGACTATATTAAAAATTAATCTTAAAAAATTATTTTGCTTATTTATTTGTTTTTCCCAAAACTTTAAACTTTTTACTTTGTACTGATGTATAGCCAGTTAACAATGTTGTGGTAGTTTCAGGTGAGCAGCTAAGGGACTCAGCCATACATATACATGCATCCATTCTCCCCCAACCCCTCCTCCCATGCAGGCTGGTACATAATATCGAGCAGAGACCCACATGCTATACAGTAGGTCTTTGTTGGTTATCCATTTTAATAGAGTAGTATGTACATGACCTTCCCGAAGTCTTCCCACCGGCAACCATAAGTCATTTTCTAAGTCTGTGAGTCTCTGTTTTATATGGAAGTTCATTTGTATCATTTCTTTTTAGATTCATATGAAGATCCTGATGCTGGGAAAGACTGAAGGCAGGAGAAGGGGACAACAGAGGATGAGATGGCTGGATGGTATCACCGACTCAATGGACATGAGTTTGAGTAAACCCTGGGAGTTGGCAATGGACAGGGAGGCTTGGCATGCTGTGGTCCATGGGGTCGCAAAGGGTCGGACACGACTGATCAACTGAACTGAACTGAACTGATGGAGAAGACTCTTGAGAGTCCCTTGAACTTCAAAGAGATCAAACCAGTCAATCCAAAAGGAAATCAACCCTGAATATTCATTGGAAGGACTGATGCTGAAGCTGAAGCTCCAGTACTTTGGCCACCTAATGCAAAGAGCCGACTCCCTGGAAAAGACCCTGATGCTGAGAAAGATTGAGGGCAGGAGAGGAAGGGGACGACAGAGAATTAGACTGTGGGATGGCTCAATGGACATGAGTTTGAGCAAACTTCAGGAGACAGTGAAGGACAGGGAAGCCTGGCATGCTGCAGTCAGTGGGATCTCAAAGAGTCAGACCAGACTTAGCAACTGAACAATTCTCCCAACCCATCACTGTTTCCTAGCTGCAATGTTCTTCTATAACCACATGGTGGCAGTGTTGTAGAAGTGAACAAAATTCTGACTGAAACTTCAATTTTTGTCCTTTGGAAAGATTGAAGGCAGGAGAAGAAGGGGACAATAGAGGATGAGATGGTTGGATAGCATCACCAACTTGATGGACATGAGTTTGAGTAAGCTCCAGAAGTTGGTGATGGACGGGGAAGCCTGGTGTGCTGCAGTCAGTGGGGTCGCAAAGAGTCGGACACGGCTAAACTGAGTTGAACTGTAGTTCAGATGTTTAGTTTCAGGTTGATTGTGCCTTCCATCCTCCTTCTGTCACTCTCTGGCCTCCACCACCTTCTCTTGTGACATATCAGAAAGAATATCCCAAGGTGAAAGCCCCTACACTGGTTTGAGGCAATAATCAGTTCAGTTCAGTCGCCGACTCTTTGCCATCCCATGGACTGCAGCACTCCAGGCTTCCCTGTCCATCACCAACTCCCGGAGCTTGCTCAACTCATGAGGCAATAATATAGTATAGCAAAGTCTTATCTTTTAGGCCTCTGTCTCTTCCCACCCCTTCAAGCCCTTCTATTTCCCTGCTCTTTTCTGTCCTCCATACCTGGCACCCCATTCCCTCTCTCTGGGAACTGGGTGTTCTATAGGCTGTCAAATGCAATAATCAGAGCCTAATCTTCCATTACTAGAAGGTCACTTATCGGGAAATTCAAAAGAGAAAGGCACGTTAACCCATTTAATATCTGGAAAAGGAATAAATGCTCATCATCTGAGGAATAAAATGTGCTTTATCCTGTTAAAATAAGACAACAGGCCCCAAATGAAGTCACTTATGTTAAGCTTCACTAAAGTGAGACAACATAAATAGAGTTTCTGCTCACCCAGAAATGGAATCTCCTGATTAGTATTCGTTAGGTGAACTGCCTTATAGATCCCTGCCATTCCCTAAAGGAAAGTAACTTCACCATAACCAACCTGTTTTTTGGCTGAGTGTAACTTCCTTGTTCCAGCTCCCTTTTGTCTATAAAAGTCTTTTGTTCTGCACAGCTCCCCGGAACTCCTTCTTATCTGCCAGCTTCACTAATGCGAGGTTCAAATCTCTTTTTGCTCAAGCAAACTCTTAAAAATTTTAAATATATTTCAGTTATCTTTTAACAGTCCTGTTTGTGTCAGTCATTTAAAAAAATACATTAGATCTGTATTGGAAGAGTAGGAGGATTTTCAAGATCTCTTGTTAAGTAAGAAAAGCAAAATGCAGGGAAGTGTGCATAATGGAACAATGACCAAGTTCCTCCAGAGGGGTGTGTATTTGTACAGAACTATACGAGCACAACGTAAAGAGTGGAAAGATACACACAGGACTGTTAACACTGTTTCCATGTGATGGGATGGGAGTACAGGGAGAAGCAATTTTAAAAGACCTTCACTAGAAACGATTCAGGTTAGCAACAGCATGTATAACATCTTAATGACATTTATTTAAGTTACATACTCTGTGTATATATATGTGTGTGTGTATGTATATATTAACTATATGTATATATATATATATATATTTTTTTTTTTTTTTGAGCTTCCCTGGTGGCTCAGATGGCAAAGAGTCTGCCTGAAATGCAGGAGACCCTGGTTCGATTCCTAGGTCAGGAAGATGCCCTGGAGAAGGGAATTGCAACCCACTCCAGGATTTTTGCATGGAGAATTCCATGGACAGAGAGTTCTGGAGGGCTACAGTCAATGGAGTCAGGCACGATTTAATGACAACACTTTCACTTTTCATACATATGTTCATGAGTGCCTGTGTGTGTGGCTCAGTCAGTTGTGTCCAACTCCACAAATCCACGGCCTGTAGCCTACCAGGCTCCTCTGTCCATGGGATTATCCTTGAAAGAATACTGGAGAGGGTTGCCATTTCCTTCCCCAGGGGATCTTCCCAACAAGGGATGGAACCCATGTCTCCCGTATTGGCAGATGGATTCTTTACTACTGAGCCAGCCACCAGGGAAGCACACATATATTCAAACATACACACATCTAGCTTTTCCTATATGTTTTCCACCTTTTATGTTGTGTCTCGCTCTCACGCTGAAATTATAAAAGTATTTTATCTCAGAACAGCTCTGTTTCCTTTTACACTTTTATGTCCTCAGTCCATCTGAAGTTTATTTCCACATAAGTTGTAAGGCAGGGCTTATAAAATTTTATTTTCACACAGTTATCCAGTTGGCTGAGAAAACATTCTCTCACGCTTTAAAAGAAGCTGTAGTTCATTAGCCAGCTCAGTCTCAGTGGCAAATTGCCATGAGCATGAATTCAGACAGTGATTGGGAGGGAGGGTGTAGCTAAGATCTGAGGGGAGCAAAGGTGTAGCGGGGCCAGTGACACGTGGCTGCAGCCGCCTGCATCTCTAGCAAGTCCTCTTCTTCACAGTGGCTCTGCCATCTCTGATCTTTCCAGGATGGGAAGAGGTTTACAGATTTATTAGATTTTCCAAGGGTAGCCTGCTCTCTGGGCTTCCCTAGCCCCCTCTCTCAGAGTTGAGAGAGAGAGAGACAGCAAGAGAGGGAGGCGGGTGGAGGGACCTGGGGAGGGGAAGGAAAGAGACACTGTTTCCTAGGCTTCGGGCAGAGTGGCAGCACCAGGACCCCTCTCAGGGACCATTCTGTGTCAACAAGCAATTGTGTCTAATGCCAAGGGTCTTGTACCCTCCAGCCCTTTCCAGCTCACTGTCTCCTCAGGGCTGACTCCTGTGAGGTTTACAGCCTCTCCCTTCATCTTCTCTCCTGTGGGATTCTTTATCTCAGTGCTCAGGGTTTTCATACCTTTTTTTTTTTTTTTTTCAGGATCTCTCAGGGCTAAAGGACTCCATAGCCAATCCTGTAATCCCTGGTTTTCTATGGAGAGATTCTCCCAGACATCATCTCTCTTCTGGGTGCTATGTGCAGGAAATAATAATGACTGTCAAATGGAAAGGCATCATTTCTAGTTAAGTAATGATAACTGAAAGAAATCCTCAAAGCTGAACACTGTCTTTGTTAAACTGAATATGATTAGAATAGGGAGAAGTAAAAGAAGGGACATCAAGCAGCGGTAAAAGTTTGCTCCCTTCCAAACCAGAGTTAAGGGACAGAACAAATTAAAACAGGATGAAAACTCTTAAAGCATGGTAGAAAGTCAAGAGCATTAGAGAACAAAATAGATACTTGCTTCTTCAGAAACTTTAAAACCATTAAATTGGCCTATTCAGAGACCATTTATCTGTCAAAAATAGATGGGGACAAGATAATATGGACTAAGAATACATGCACGCTAAGTTGCTTCAGCTGTGTCCTACTCTTTGTGATGCTAGGGACTCTAGGCCCCCCGTCCATGGGATTCTCCAGGCAAGAATACTGGAGTGGGTTGGCATGCCCTCCTCCAAGGGATCTTCCTCACCCAGGGATTGAACCTGTGTCTCTTACGTCTCCTGCATTGGCAGGTGGGTTCTTTACCATTAGTACCACCTGGGAAGCTCCATGGACTAAGAATGCCCCTGCCTTTAAGAGCAAACAGAGGATATTGTGGCCATCAAGCCGTCAGCCAGTACAGCCCTTTATGGTGAACACTGAGGGAACTCAGGATTGGAAAAAAACAAGTTACTGGCGTTAGATAAGGGGCATACCAAGGGAAGGATTTCAGTGAGTGTGGACCCTGGCATCTTCCCATACATAGAAATGTGCTAAAGTCATTACTCTGAGATATCTGATTTTCTTTAATAGTAATTTTTTGATGTTCTGACAACCTGGTTTTTGTTGTAAAACGCCTATGTATCCTGGCTCCTCCTTTGCCTTTTCAGAGCAGTCCCACAGAGCTATTTGAGAGGTCGCCTCTCAGGTGTGAGTCCTCAGAAAGTTTGCCAGATAAAACAGGATTCTCAGCTTTTAGTTGTTAATTTGGTTATTGTTCAGTCACTATCATGTCCAACTCTTTGTGACCCTGTGGACTGCAGCACGTGAGGCTTCCCTGTCCTTCACAATCTTCTGGAATTTGCTCAAATTCATGTCCATTGAGTCAGTGATATTATCTAACCATCTCATTCTCTGTCGCCCCCTTCTCCTTTTGCCTTCAGTCTTTCCCAGCATCAGGGTCTTTTCCAGTGAGACGGCTCTTCGCATCAGGTAGTCAAAGTATTGGAGCTTCAGCTTCAGCATGAGTCCTTCTACTATATACTCAGGACTGATTTCCTTTAGGATTGATGGTTTCATCTCCTTGCAGTCCAAGGGACTCTCAAGAGTCTTCTCCAACACCATAGTTCAAAAGCATCAATTCTTCGGCACTCAGCTTTCTTTATGGTCCAATTCTCACATCCATACGTGACTACTGGAAAAACCTAGCTTTGACTATACAGACCTTTGTTAGCAAAATGAGACCTCTGTTTTTTAATATGCTGCCTAGGTTTGTCATAGCTTTCCCTCCAAGGAGCAAGTGTCTTTTAACTTCATGGCTGCAGTCACTGTCCGTAGTGATTTTGGAGCCCAAGAAAATAAAATCTGTCATTGCTTCCACTTTTTCTCTTTCTATTTGAAGCAAAATGATGGGACTAGATGCCATGATATTTGTTTTTTGAATGTTGAGTTTTAAGGCAACTTGTTCAGTCTCCTCTTTCACCCTCATCAAGAAGCTCTTTTTAGTTCCTCCTTACTTTCTGCCATGAGAGTGGTATCATCTGCATATCGGAGGTTGTTGATATCTCCCCTGGCGGTCTTGATTCTGGCTCGTGCTTCACCCAGCCTGGCATTTTGCATGATGTATTCTGCACAGAAGTTAAATAAGCAGGGTGACAAGCATTTTTTTTTCAGTCGACAGTAACGACATAGGAGGATCCTAAACTCACCTCCTCTTATATATGCACAAAATCTACAGCTATACATGGAATAATTTCTTTCTGAAAGAAACCCCCAAAGGAGCTGAGTGACTCCTGCCTGTTGAGCAAACAAGAAAAAACCCACATCAAAATGGGCAGGAGAGGCTGAGACACAATCTTGTCATAAACTCACACCCAATGCAGTGACCCACAATCAAAGGGGGGAGGGATCTCACAACCTGAGCTTCCTCTTGAGGAGTGAAGGGTTTGAACCCCACATCTGGCACCCCACCTTTGAAGACCAGCATCTGAGAGATAAGCCCTCAAAACATCTTGGCTTTGAAAGCCAGTGGGGTTTGTATCCACAAGCCCCACAAAATTATAGTGAACTGAGAAACAGTCATTAAAGGGCTCACATGAACTCCCCTGGCTCCCCTCCAGGACCTAATACTAAAGCAGCTCCTGAAAACAATCAAGCAGCTCATGAAGCAGTCCTGTTTGCTTATCTTAAAGCTGTGGAGTGAGGGGCAGGCATCTAATCTAACACTCATCTAGGGGGCTATGAAATACTTTCCAAGGACACTGGTCAGCAGGCACCATATTTGAGTTTTCCCTCTGCCTCACTCCAGTTGCCAGTATCTCCTGGAAAGGAGTTTGTGAACCTGTCTGATGGGTGCCCCAGATTTTGTGGTTGCACTGAGGAGATCCCTTCCCTTTGGGATATTGACAGGGCTCGGCACAGCTTCAGCCACTGTGAACTACTAAGAATAAAGTATGCTGCTTACACAATCACAATGGTTTGAGAGACCTCCAAGAGTTAAGGCAGAGGTGGACAATAACCTTCCTACAGGAGGCTGCTCTTGATCACCAGGCTCTGGTTGTTAGTGAGTCTTCCACTCTTGGGTCCCACAGAACTGTGTCAAATAGACAGCAAGTTCATAATCAGTTATAGCCCTCCCCCACTAGGGCACAGGGAGGAGACAGCAGACTGGAATGCATCTCCAGTCTTTCTGGGAGTTTACCTGTTACCTTGATAGCTGTGGCCTGAAGAGTAGGTTTCTAATCAAACACATCTAGGGAGAAAGCAATGGCACCCCACTGCAGTACTCTTGCCTGGAAAATCCCACAGACGGAGGAGCCTGGTGGGCTGCAGTCCGTGGGGTCGCTAAGAGTTGGGCACGACTGAGCGACTTCACTTTCACTTTTCAGTTTCATGCATTGGAGAAGGAAATGGCAACCCACTCCAGTGTTCTTGCCTGGAGAATCCCAGGGATGGGAGCCTGTGGGCTGCCGTCTGTGGGGTCACACAGATCCCACAGTCGGACATGACTGAAGTGACTTAGCAGCAGCAGCAGGGACAGATTACAGAGACTAGGGAGGCCAGCAAGTGCTACCTTCACACTCATCCTCTGCTCCACCCCAAGCTGTTGAGTCTCTAAGCAAAAAGCTGTGTACATATCTGTCTCACTGACAGATTTGTTACCCAGAAAACCCATCCCTTGATAGCCAGCCCTAGTGGAAAGTGGGGCTTGTGTTCTTGGGTTCAGTGAAATGGTACCAAACAAAGAAACAGTTCTTAACTGGCTATTCCCCAAAGATCAGGGTACAGTGAGCAGACAGAAATGCCCAGCTCCGGTCTTTCTGTGAAATTTGCATACTTTACAAGTGCTGCCTGAGAGTCTGACTTCCAATCAGCCTGAATCTAGATGCTGACTGAGATCCTTCCCTTTGGGATATGGGGCTTGGCACAGCTTCAACCACTGTGAACTACTAAGAATAAAGTATGCTGCTTAGACAATCACAATGGTTTGAGAGACATCCAAGAGTTAAGGCAGAATTGGACAATAACCTTCCTACAGGAGGCCACTCCTTCAAGACTTGGAGAGATGGCTGCTCTAGCAAATGTATAGAAACTAGTACAGACTCAAAGAAAGAAAGAAGAGTATGTTCCAAACACAAGAATAAGATCAGACCTTAATGAAACAAAGATAAGTGACTTATCTGATAGAGTTCAAAATAAAGGTCATTAAACGTCTCACTGAGTTTAAGAGAAGAATGGATAAAGTAAGAATTTCAACAAAAATAAAATATAAGAAAGCACAATATTGAAATCACATAACTAAGAATACCTGAACTGAAAAATAAAATAAAGGGTTTCAACAGCAGACTAGATGAAGTGGAAGAAAGGATCATTGAACTCAAGACAGGTCAATGGAACTCATCCAATCAGAGCAGCAAAAAGAAAAGAAAAAAAAGAGTGAAGATAGTCTAAGGAACTTATGGAACAACAGCAAGTGGACCAACATTTGCATTATGGGGACCCAGAAGGAAAAGAGAGAGAGAGAAAGGGGCAGAAGCACATGTGAAGAAATAATTGCTGAAAAATTCCCTAACCTGGAAAAGTAACAGAATTCCAGTTCCAGAAGCCCAGAAAGTTCCAAATATGAATCCCAAGAGACTCACATGATGAAACATTAAAATCAAAGTGTCAAAATTTAAAGACAAGGAAAGAATCTTAAAAGCAGCAAGAGAAAGTAAATTTGTTATGTACAAGGTAATCCCCATAAGAGTATTAGTAGATTTTTCAACAGAAACTTTGCAGGACAGAAGGAAGTGGCACAATATTCAAATGTTGAAAGAAAAAACTTCCAATCAAGAATACTCTTCTTGGCAAAACTGTCCTTCAGAACTGAAGGCGAGATAAAGAGATTTCCAAAGAAGCAAAAGCAAAGGGGGTTCATTGACATTAGACTGGCCTTACAAGAATTGTGAAAGAAACTTCTCTAAGCTAAAACAAAAGGGCACTAACAGGGAAACATAAGACAGTGAAAGCACACTGGTTAATCACTTACAAAGCTAGTACAAAGGTTAAAAGACAAGAATAGTAAATAACTGTAACTACAATAAAAAGATGTAAACTGTGACCAAAAATGAAATTGGGGGGGGGCAGTGGGAAATATAGAGATTTAGAAAGAATTCAAACTTATATTATTATCTAGAGTTGTTTTCTGTAAGCCTGATGGCAATCACACAGCAAAAACACAAAAGATAAAGGAATCTAAGCATTGCTCTTGTTTAGTCGCTACTGCTGCTGCTGTTAAGTCGCTTCAGTCGTGTCCGACTCTGTGCAACCCCATAGACGGCAGCCCACCAGGCTCCCCCGTCCCTGGGATTCTCCAGGCAAGAATACTGGTAGTCGCTAAGTCATGTCCACATCTTTTGTGATCCCATGGACTGCAGCCTTCTAGGCCCTCTGTCTATGGGATTTCCCAGGCAAGAATACCAGAGTGGGTTGCCATTTCCTTCTCCAGGGAATCTTCCCAAACCAGCGTTTGAACCTCTTTCTCCTACATTGCAGGTGGATTCTTTACCACTGAGCCACCAGGGAGGCCCCATCTAAGCATGCCACTATAGGAAACCAAATAAAGAAAGACAAATACTGTATGACCTCACTTATGTAGAATCTAAAGAAACAAGCAAATTCATGGAGGCAGAGAATAGACTGGCAATTTCCAGAGGCAGGGCTTTCAAGTGGGGGTAGGTAGTGAAACGGGTGAAAGGGGCAAAAGGCACAAACTTCAAGTTATAAAATGAGTAAGTCCTGGGGACGTAACATACAGCATGGTGACTGTAATTAAACATTGTGGTGATCCTTTCACAATAGATACAAATATTGAATCATTATGTTATGCTCCTGAATTTGATAAAGTGTGATATGTTCATATTAACTCAAAAAAACAAAAACCAATAACAAAACCCAACAACAACAGGCAGGGGAGCAAGGGCTGCTACTTTTTAAGGGATGCCAGAGAAGCTGAAAAAGAGTCAGCTAAATTTTTTAAGTCCTAAGAATGAGAGGGAAAGGGACAAACTGTAGGCTCAATATGTAGAAGAAAAAATGTGCCAGTAAGAAGTCTTCTATACAGTGAACAGAAGGGTACAGGAAATAAAGGAGGCTGAAAAAACTCACCACTGGGGACTGGGATACTACTATGGCAATAGAGATAAGTTTAACCAAGCATTTAGAACACCAGTTATTACATTACTGATTTTATGAAGGAAAAACTCAGCAGCTTAACACAATATAAACTTATTGCCTTTAGTTTGTGTGGGTCTAAAATCTGGGCATGGCATAGCTGAGTCCTCTAGATCTGGGTCTCTCAACAAGGCTGTAGTCATCTGATGGCTCAACTTGGGGAGGATTTGCTTCCATATTCACTCAAGTGGTTATATTAGCAGGATCCAGTTACTTGCGGTTATTGGATTGAGGGACTCAGTTCCTTGCTGGCTATTAGATGGACATCTTCCTTAATTCCTTGCTCTGTAGGCTTCTCCACAGGGCAGCTCGGAGCAAGCAAACAAAAGAGGAAGAGAGAATGAGGAAGCCAGGAGCCAGAATGTTTTTTGACATCTCATCACTTTTGCCATATTCTCTTTGTTGGAAGGAAGTTCCCAGGTCCAACCCACGCTCAAGGGGAGGCAGTTAAAAGAGGGTGTGAACACAGACAGGCTGGATCATTGGAGCCATCTTAGATGCTGCCAACCACATGGGCAAAACCAGGGACTGACTCTGCCTAAAACAGAAATGTTTGACAGATAAATATTCATATTCCAGCATTAAGGAAGGTGTTCAGTTCAGTTCAGTTGCTCAGTCGTTTCTGACTCTTTGCGACCCCATGAATCGCAGCACGCCAGGCCTCCCTGTCCATCACCATCTCCCAGAGTTCACTCAGAATCACGTTCATCGAGTCCGTGATGCCATCCAGCCATCTCATGCTCCGTCATCCCCTTCTTCTCCTGCCCCCAATCCCTCCCAGCATCAAAGTTTTTTCCAATGAGTCAACTCTTTGCATGAGGTGGCCAAAGTACTAGAGTTTCAGCTTCAGCATCATTCCTTCCAAAGAAATCCCAGGGCTGATCTCCTTCAGAATGGAATGGTTGGATCTCCTTGCAGTCCAAGGGACTCTCAAGAGTCTTCTCCAACACCACAGTTCAAAAGCATCAATTCTTTGGCACTCAGCCTTCTTCACAGTCCAACTCTCACGTCCATACATGACCACAGGAAAAACCATAGCCTTGACTAGACGGACCTTAGTCAGCAAAGTAATGCCTCTGCTTTTGAATATACTATCTAGGTTGGTCATAACTTTTCTTCCAAGGAGTAAATGTCTTTTAATTTCATGGCTGCAGTCACCATCTGCAGTGATTTTGGAAGGTGTACTTGTTTCTTATCTTGCTTGCTCATGTTGAGTGTTATGCTAAGAAAATTTGAAAAAGTCTTTAAAAATTGAAAAGGGGATCTATGAAAAGGATGTGGTGAAGGAGGTAGCAGATTGTAAAATAAAAGCCAAGAACTAAGAGAAATAAAAAGAAAACTATTATACAAAGGAAATGCAGGCCAATAAAGTAGAATTTCTACTTAAGCATTGTTATATTAATTTATATTTTAAGCATTAAAATATTCTCAAGTGACCTAAGAGATAGGTCCAGACAAATGGAATAGTTCCCATGATAAACTGCCTCTTAAGGACACCCTAGAGCCCCAAGACAAAATTAGAATGACCCTATCCATCAAAAAATACTTATGAAGGTGACAAACCTCCACACTGGAATGTGTCATTGTAAGGAACTTTTAGGGACAATTTGCAAAGACCCCCTTATATTTAAAATGAGCAAACTATATATGCAAGCACTTTGTTTCTTTAAAAGGAGGAGTCTGAAAGGAGGAAGAAAAATCACAATGTTAGGGGAAAATATTTTAGAAGAGGCTTTTTCTTTCCCAAACTAGGCCTGTTGGTCTGGGCCTCGCCCATCTCTGAGGCCCCTCTCCCCTCACTCGGTGCTTGGCACCTCAAACTGCAGCCACATGCGTTTCCTTGCCTGTCAGTAACAGCAGCTTCTCGCATAACTTCACTTCATTCAGGTCTGTTCTCAAACCTTACCTACATAGAAAGAACTTCCCCGACTACTATCTAAAATATCATTCGCTTACTTTGCTTTTGTTTTTCTTTATAGCAGTTACCACTTTCAGACATGTGTTTCTTTCTTTACTTGTTTACTGCCTGTCACTTCCATTGACTTAAGACTTCTATCACCTGGAAAAGAAAGCCGTTGGCTCTCCTCAATAATGTATGTTGGGTAAATAAAAGAAAAAAAAAAAGCCCATAAAAAACACGACAGAAGAGCCTAACAGAAAGTGGGAGAGAAAATGTGAGGAAGCATGAACAGTTACAATTTGCCAGATATATGCTAACATAAATTCATGAGAGAATATTTATATTTGTGTGCAACGTGTGACTTGTTTATTGTTCTGAAAGAGTCAAATAAGCTAATCTACTTGAAAATACTTGACAGAATTTAAATCCGCGCTCAAAGCACCGCGATCTCCCAGACACGCGCCCTAATTTCTTTGACTTTCTCAGTAGACTGAGCGCACCCTCCCTCTTATAAAATGTATTCTTGTCGCTATCTGATTGGCTGTCCCTCCCAGGCTCTCCTTTCTCATTGGTTGTTCCCCCAATCCTTCACTCGAGGATCCAAGCTGTCCATTTGTCTGCTGTCGCAGACAGTGGCTGCGGCGGCACTTCGGCCAGAGTAGTTCCCCGGTGACGTCAAAGGCGCTGCCTGCCCACATTCCAAGGCATGGGCGGGGACTTCCCGCAGTCCCTGCCTTTGGGCGGAGAGAAAGACTTTTGATTGGATAGGGCGGCGAAGTGAGCATCCGATTGGTCCCCGTCCTGGAGGGAGGCGGAATCTTAGTTGCGACCTGGAGCAGAGCTGAGGAGCCCTGGGGAGTCTCAAAGTTTTGAGTCTGGAGCAGTAGCGGAGAGTGGGCTTATTGAGAGGGGCTTTTCTTGGGATGAGAACTGATCTCCTGCCTTTATTTTGGAGGCACACCCTGGTTTATTCTCCTCAGCCTACGATCTGATCTCTGGACAATCTGTCTCCTCAGGAGATCCTCAGATCTCCGAGGACACTGGACCCTTGGCAGTTCTGTCTGAGGCAGAGGAGTGAACCGTTTGCTTCCTAAGTGCATAAGCTACACGCATACGCACGCACACACGGGCACACACACAGGCACACACCCTCACGCGGAGGCGGATCTCGCCCACCGAGGCCGCCCAGTCCGCTCCCCTCCTGCGCTCAGCATCCTCGGCCCATCGCGCCTCGGACCACCATGGAGGTGCTGGAGAGCGGGGAGCAGAGCGTCCTGCAGTGGGACCGCAAGCTGAGCGAGCTGTCAGAGCCCGGGGAGACCGAGGCTCTCATGTACCACACGGTGAGGACTCGGTGGGCAGGGGAAGGGGCGGCTGGAGAGGGATAATTGTCATCAAAGGAACAGCTCGGGACCGGAAACTCGGAAGGGAGTATTTGGGGAAGAGCTTGCCTGGAATGGAGCAATCTGGGGAGAGGTGTGGTTTTTCTAGCTGAAAAGTGAAGGTGGGCCGCTGGCCCTTTTAAATTTTTGATAACAGTAACGACCCTTTGTATTCCTTTAGCAACTTATACTCTTCCCCGGGGGCTTTTCACATCTGCTATTTCATTTCCTATTGCTCCATAAAGCTGGAGAACGGGTAGATGGTTCGATAATGTTTCGTTTGCTACTGATTTTTGTGGGATGCTTTTAAAAAACTGGACAAAACAAAGTAGCAGTTTCTTTCCTTCGCCGTCATATTCTCTCCCTCTCTTCTTTACTTTTTAATTTGTATTTTAAGAAACATACCTCTAGGTATGTGTGTATGTTTTGAAAAAAGGCCCCTTCCTTTTAGGAGAAAGATTGCTTTATTTGACTCCTTTAACCATGCAGCCAAGAAGTCTGCTTCCTCCTTCTTCAGAGGAAAGATCAGCAAAGGGGTATGGAAAATCTGAGACAGTGCACATTTCGGAAAGGGTTTAGGGAAGGTGGGACAGCTCACCAGTTCCTTGCTCAGCCTTATGCCCCAGCGACCCTTTTGGGCATTAAACTCTCGTAGAGCACACACATTTCTTTAAAAGTTTTCAATTTCAACTAAGTGTTTAGCATTAAATTTGCAACATGAAATTGTGTTTACAACAGCCAGCACTGAGACTATGACTTTATTGTGAAATCTGTTTGTTTCTTTTTTTCTTTTTACAAATGCAGAGTTTATATTGAGAGAGAGAAGGAGAAACACTAATAAGAAAATGAGAAGCTTGGCTGTTTTTCCTTTATGATTCTTTTAGTGGGGTCAGTGCCAGGATATTTGAAACTTTTGCAAAATGGCCTGCAGGCTCCACCTCTCTGGCCTTGGCCTCTGGCTGACGTTATTTTGGGAAAAGGGAGGAGGGCCTCCCTGTGATTCCCACCAAAGCATTTGTGGTGGCTGAGAATGGCTTGTTGAAAACAGGCGGAGGGCGGGCTGAGAGGGAGTGGAAGCCCATGCTGGGTCAAAAGCCAGCTGTGTGGTGTGATCTTTTGGGCTGTGCTCGACCAGCCTGTCCCAAGGAGACCATGTGGACTGCATTTCAACTGGGGGCCCAGATGTGCTTCCTGTTGCCAAGACAGAGCTGAGAGCACATTGGCCCTCAAATATCTTCTGATAATATCTCCAGATGTTTCTCCTGACGTGGGCCACACCTAAACCACGTGCGAGGGGCAGCTCTTCTCTTTTGTCCTTGTGAATACTGTGTAAATGTCTCATCCAACAGCTGTAATGCTTTGGGTTGTCTTTCAGCTGGTGGGATAAATTATGTGCAGGGTCCACATTCCCTTCCTCGGGACTTGCATTTGTGAGATCTCAGGGTTTGAGATGCTACCTGTGACTGTGGCATTAACTCCAGGCAGAACTGCTCAGGCTGGCTCTCACATCTTTATGAACAGTTTCAGGAGTAAAGACCTTACCTTCCTCTTGGTAGTAAGGGCTTAGTTTTTCTCTGTCATTGTGATGAAGCAGTGACGGGTGATTATTTTTCTTCTAATTTGATTTTTTTTCAATTATTTTTTATGTCTGCCACTTAGGGACTTGTCTCTCTTCTGGGCAGCTCTCATAAAATACCACTTGTCACTGTTGCAAGTCATGGCCTACAAACTGAGTATATGAATTAGCGTTGAAAGATGAGATTTAGTAGCACAGACGACTGGATTATATTCTTTCTAAACTAAGGGGAGTTTGGCAGAGATTTGAAAATAGATAACTTTCCCATCTGTTTCTTGAACTCTGTTGAGTATCCAGTTGCAGAGCTCGTTATTATTGCCATTTGTCCATAATGTGAAATGGCCTGACCTCTAAGTGGAAAAAGTGTGGCCTGATTATGCGTTCACTCAAAGATTTATTTGTTCTTTCAGTGAATGGTTGTTGAGTAGCTTCTATGTGCAAAACACTGCTCTAAGCAGTTGTTGTTGTTCAGTTGATAGTCATCTTGGAATCTTTGTGACCCCATGGACTGCAGCACACCTGGCTTCCCTATCCTTCACTATTTCCCAGAGTTTGCTCAAACTCAAGTCCATTGAATCGGTGATGCCACCCAACCATCTCATCCTCTGTCACCCCCTTCTCCTCTTGCCCTCAAGCAGCTGGGGTATATCAGTGAACAAAAAAAACTCAAAATGCTTGACCTTGAGAAACTTACACTCTATGCGTGTTTGTTCAAGGAAAGATAAACAATGAAACAAGCATAAGAAATAAGAGATATGTTATGCTGGACAATAAAGTACTATGGAAAAAGTAAAATGAGAGTGAGGTAAGGGGGATAGAGTGTAAGGAGAATAGAGAGTAAGGTAAGGGGGATAAAGTGAATTGAGTGATCAGAATAAGCCTCCTATACAAAGTGGATCTGAACAGAGGCTTGAAGGAGGGAAGAAGGATCTCAGCAGGTTGAAAAACCAGAGCAAAGGCCCTCAGGTGGGAGTGCATCTGGCATGAACTTATGGTAACATCACTTTCTGTTTTAGATCCCCCCATTTGGGTCAGTTTTTTCCTTGTAAATGCAGGTTACTCCAGGCAAAGTGCCTGTTTTTGGAAAGGCTCACTGAAACTTTCCAAGTTGAGTAGATTAGGCATCACATAGGGAGTGGAGAGCTTGCAGGGAGGAAAATTGGTAAGGTAGTATAGTTACCATCTATTGAACATTTATCATCTGAAAGGGAGGGCTAGCTTCATAGGCCTGCCACCTGTGCAGTCCCACAGGGATCTGCAATCTGAAGCTATGCTGTCACCATCTTGAAATCCTTAATAATCTTTGAACAAGGGGCTCCACATTTGGACTTTGTATCAGGTCCCATAGATTATGTAGCTAGTTCTGATGAAAGGCATTGTACTTATTGCTTTACAAAAATGATATCTCAATGGAACTTCCCTGTTGGTCCAGTGGTTAAGAATTCCTGCTTCCACTGCAGGGGCATGGGTTTGATCCCTGGACTGGGAATTCAGATCCTGCATGCCCTGCGTTGTGGCAAAAAAAAAAACAACAAAAAAAAAAAAACAAAAAAACCCTCTATGTTCTACTGAAGGAGTTGTTTTACAGATTAAAAAGCTGCGGCTTAATGAGTTTAAGCAAATTGGTAAAGGTCATTTAAACTCAAGTCTGCCTGCCTCCAGCGCCCAAGCTTTTGCCCACTGTGCTATATGAATGAAGGATCTAGACTTAAAAGGAACTGAGTCAGGGAATGGGAAAGGATATTTGGGGAGTCAGAAATTGCTGAGTCTGAAGGCAGCTAATATTTAACCAAGGTGGCAGTGCAGCCACCAGCCGTTCCTAGCGTGATCACTCTTTTGCTCTAAATAGGGATTTAGCTACTACATGCATGATTGCTACTGTCTGTTTGGCAAAACTGTCACCTACCTGATTTTAAAAACATAGAAGTTGCCGGAGGCTGGGATTGTCACATCTCCCAGGCACCTTCTGTGAGCCATCAGGCGCAATGAAAGGAGTGCATAGATAGATTGAATTTGGAATTGCTCATTAGATCTTGAATTATTAGAGCCTTGCAGTTCCTCTTGAAGCTTAAAAATTAGTTCCCATACAGATGATGAGATATAATTTTAAATCAGTGAGTACTTCTTTTGGATACAGGCTAAAAGTGATTTCATAAAAGATGGCAGCTATAAAAATGAGGAGTGTGTATTTTATGGTTTCAAGTCATTGTAAGACACCTTGTCAAATTCCCCTCAGCCTGCCCCAGAGTATTGGACATTTCTAATGTTGATGTGTTTCCTCTAAGATTCTGTGCAGATTACACTTCTGGGAATTTACTGTGGGATTTTGCAATTTAAAGAGCAAAACAGTCTATAAATCTTATCTGTATATATTATTATATACCCCGACTAAATCTGGGGTACAGTCCCTTGGACAACATGGAGATCAAACTAGTCAATCCTAAAGGAGATCAGCCCTGACTATTCATTGGAAGGATTGATGCTGAAGCTCCAATATTTTGACCACCTGATGCAGAGCTGACTCATTGGAAAAGATGCTGATGTTGGGAAAGATTGAGGGCAGGAGGAGAAGTGGGTGACACAGGATGAGATGGTTGGATGGCATCACCAACTCAATGGACATGAGCTGGAGCAAACTCCGGGAGATAGTGAAGGACAGGGAAGCCTGGCATGGTGCAGTTCATGGGGTTGCAAAGAGTTGGACATGGCTTAGCAACTGAACAGCAACAACAATATCTGGGAGGATGCTCAAGAAACATAATTAATGATTTTCTATTAAGGTGACTTGAGGGACTAGAGGTCAAGAGAGGGAGGAAGAGAGAGGGAGTTGTTTTTACACCATTCCTTTTGTACTGTTCAAATTTTTACCTCCTGAAAGTATTTAGGGATTGAATAATGACAACTTAAAGGCACCACATAAAACTGGACTAGAGGTGATTTTGGCCTCCATTTCCTTGTAGGGATGGGGATCTGATGCTCGCTTAACACCACCAGAGTTGGGGGAGGCCTTGGGTACTGAATAGAGGAAGCAGGAGTGCTTGGGGGAAGAAGGGCTTTGAGGCTGGAAGATTAGCAGTGGATTTGTGTATGATGCTTCATGCTCCTGGTATCTTTCTTATGGCTCAGTTTAGCGATCTGAAAAACAGGAATCTTATCAGTGTTTACAATGATTTGTTTTTAAAAGTATGCAGTTGGAACTACCAAGTGTTTGCAAAGATAATGACAGAGGTTCTGCTTAGTATTTTATTTTATCTTACTGAAGTATTTCTGAGCCTCCCTGGTGGCTCAGTGGTAAAGAATCTGCTTGCCAATGCAAGACTCTCGAGTTCGATCAGTGGATTGGGATGATCTCCCGGAGAAGGGCATGGCAGCCCACTCCAGTATTCTTGCCTGGAGAATTCCATGGACAGAGCAGCCTGGAAGGCCAGGGTCCATTGGGTTGCAGAGTTAGATGCGGCTTACTGCCTAAACAACTACAACAAAATAGTCGATTTACAATGTTGTGTTAGTTTCAGGTATACAGCACAAGATTTATTTATATATATATATATAATTTTTTTCTTTTTTCAGATTCTTTTTTCTTATAGGTTATTACAAAATACTGAGTATAGTTTCCCATGCTATAAGTAGATACACACCACTGATTTATTTATAGCAGTGTGTATCTGTTAATTCCAACCTCCTACTTTAGTTCTGCTCATTTTAAATGCTAAATTTGTGTAAATCCAGTTCTTTGTAGAATTTTTTAGTGGTTATGCTGCTTAAATTTTATATCCAGTTGGTTCTTAAGGTAAATGACTGAGCCCATCAGATATCTGTACCAGTTCAGTTCAGTTCAGTCGCTCAGTCGTGTCCGACTCTTTGCGACCCCATGAATCGCAGCATGCCAGGCCTCCCTGTTCATCACCATCTCCCGGAGTTCACTCAGACTCACGTCCATCGATCTGTGATGCCATCCAGCCATCTCATCCATCTCCTTTATTCATTCATTCATGGCCATCTACCTTGCTTCTATGACCTGGCTATTGTGATACAGCTAATTCACTTTGTCGTACAACAGAAACTAATTCAACGCTGTAAACAATTATAATCCAATAAAAGAAAGACTGAGGCCAGAGGGTGGTGGGTGGGGAGTGAGTTAAGAGAAGGGTCCTCCTGCCTGGGGTGAGAATGTGAGGCCATCTGGCTTCCGCAGCCACAGTGACTGCTGGAAGGCAGATGCTGATCTCTGAGGCTGGTGCTTTCCCCTTCCTTTTGGTGGCCCAGAGACTTGATGGGGCTCCAGTGGGATATGGGAGCTTTTGCTGTGATGTTCATCTCCAACTGTTGGTCCCTGGCCAGATTCTGTGTGAGACTCTGGGTCCTCATGAGTGAGAAGTCATTACTTCTGGTTACCTGACCTCTGGTTACCTGACCTCCACCAGCTGAATAAAGGTAATGAATTCCAGTAGGAGACAGAATTGTGCAGTCAATAGATTATGTCCTGGAGGCCCTATGTCACTTTTCTTCAGCCCCATTCCTTTTGTGTTTCCCTCACTTCTTGGACCCCAAGTGCTTGCTGTAATGGTGTTCCCTTTTCAACCCCTTCTCTTTCATTTTGCTCTCAGGAAAGATTTGATAAGCTTAACACTAAAAATATTAATATTCATAATACTTAACATGTGACCCTCTAAGTGGGCATTTATTTTTAACAATAATTACTTCAGATTAAGAGGGTGAATCTCTAAATGCAGAACCCAAGGCAATAGCCAGGTAGTGGGGGAGAAGTATTTGGGGAACTCCCTCCCCAAGGCAGCCTTGCATTGTGTTACTGATTTAGTGATGATTTAAAGAATTTTCATTGACGTGGTAAAAAGTCTTTGACTCAATTATATTATTTCCTACAAAGTTGTTCTTATGGGGTTGACATGGGTTGGGGGAAGGTGGGTTTGGACATGATTCTGGAAGATGAGAGGGCAATGCTGAGTTTTGTACTTGTTCTCTTTCTTGAGAGATCCCTGAGTGATAATCTTCTTTCGAACTCTGATGTGAAGTTGCTCTGGCAGGAGAAATCAGGCCTTGCATCTAGATTAATAATCGAATTAAAGGACAATGCTCGCAGCTGTGAACAACTGAAAATTAATTCAGATTGCTAACATAATGAAAGTGAAAGTGAAATCCGACTTTTTGCGACTGTATAGTCCATGGAATTCTCCAGGCCAGAATACTGCAGTGGGTAGGTTTTCCCTTTTCCAGGGGATCTTCCCAACTCAGGGATCGAACCCAGGTCTCCTGTATTGCAGAAGGATTCTTTACCAGCTGAGCTGCCACCATTTCCTACATAATAAGTGAATTATTATGTTCTGTTGCAAGATTCCTAAAAGTATAGCTACATGTTTGGCTGATTCATGTGCTCCTCGGTCAGTGTGGGCCTAGATTTCATCTCCAGGTTTCATCTCCAAGTTGTTGGTGACCAGAAAGCAACTCATACCCATATGGGTATCAAGTATTCAATATGACAATATCCAGAGGAAGAAGAGAGGTCGTGCCTTGCCTGTGTCTGTTTTTAGGATGAGAGAAACTTTTCAGATGCTCACCACCTGATTTCTCTTTAAGCTTTATTATCAAGGGTTGGATGACTTCATCATTTCTAAATCCCAATGGCTAGAACAGGATTTACTTGATTGGTTTAGACGCAACCAGCATGACCATGTGTAACGATCATTGCTAAAATAGTCTGAGTTGCTGGACCTTCCCTTAATGAAAAGATATGTTCCTTTAGCCAATGGTTGTTTTTCTCATAAAGATGGGCTAGCAAATGTAAGAAGTTTTGAGATATTTAAATATGAAATTGCTCTGCGTGCATGGGCTTTTCAGGTGGCTCAATGGTAAAGAATGTGCCTGCCAATGCAGGAGGCTCACGTTTGATCCCTGGGTCAGGAAGATCCCTTGGAGAAGGAAATGACAACCCATTCCCGTATGCTTGCCTGGGAAATCTCATGGACAGAGAAACCTGGTAGGCTGTAGTCCATGGAGTTGTGAAAGAGTCGGATACGACTTAGCAACCAAACAACTGCAATGCACGTAAAGGCTGTCATGGAGACGGTACTGCTGTGTTCCAACTCACGAATGAGGAAATGTAGAATTTACCTATATTATCTGAACTCTCTGCATCATGGTCAAATATCAGGGCTGGAGGTAACTAGCGAGCCTTAATCATGATCACCGTGCAGGACAAGAAGGACTTGTTCTGTTTGAGGTCCACGTAACCTCATCTCTGCAGGCAGAAAGCTGGATCTGTTTTTCTGAAGAAGTTGTTTTTCCAGTTGCATATGGCTGTTCAAACAGGGATAAGGTCAGAGTGTGCTTGTTTGCAGCTTAAACTGCCTGCCTCAGCCTGGCATAGCTCTGAGCACTCTGTGGACTGTCTTGGGGCAAATGGCCTAAGGCCTTGGATGGGCATTTGATAGGATTGAGGACCTATGGGTGCAGGGTGTCTGAATTGCCCAAGTGAGCGAGTTTATGAATGAAGGAGTAGTGTTTACATTCCCTACCTCAGTAGAGGCAAGACTGAAAGGAAATGGTGAAATCCATCATTGGTGTCAGCCTTGAGTATACTCCCCCCATGTGGCTCGCCACATGCCCTTCACGGCTCTTCCAAGTGAAGTACCATGTGACCTCATTTTTTCCCTGAATGGAAGTGTCTGGGTTACTCGCGAGGCACTTAGGAGGTGATGGCCTATTTATCTGGGGAGAATCTGAGGCCTTGAACCAAAATGAGAGATGCTTAGCTGTAACACAAGTTCCTTGAAGGCAGGGGACATGACTGTTTTTTCTCTGCTCCCAAACTGATGCTGAAATTGAAGCTCCACTACTTTGGCCACCTGATGTGAAGAGCGGGCCCATTGGAAAAGACCCTGATGCTGGGAAAGATTGAGGGCAAGAGGAGAAGCGAGTGACAGAAGATGAGATGATTGGATGGCATCGTTGACATAAGGGACATGAGTTTGAGCAAATGCCTCAGTAGTGAGGAGTGAAGGACAGGGAAGCCTGGCGTGCTGCAGTCCATAGGGTCATATCACAAAGGTTTGGACATGACTTAGTGACTGAACCACCACCACCACCAAGTTCGCCATGCTCAGAGATGTGTAATGCTTGTTTAACACCCTGTTACATAGAGGGAGGCAGTCTTGGAGAAGCTCGGTGGCCTTGGTCTCTTCTGTTAATGTATTCTTTTAAAACTCTGGATGCTTGTGAAAGCCTCTGCAAGTCTGAAAACTTAATATGAAAGTGAGTTGGGTAGTTTGATGTCAATAACTTTCCTTGTTTAGTTTTGAGAACAAGATGAGAGGGGGGCATGATTGTGTAACAGCCCCAGTTTCCACTAGAGTTGAAGGCAGAGGCCTTTGAGCCAGGCAGATTTGGAATCCAGGGCCACTGTGTCTGGTGACCTGTGTGCAAGTTCCCTCTCCTCTTTGGGGCTCAGGTTCTTCCCATGTATCTGCCAGGCCCATAGTGGGCACACTTTCCCACCCTCTCCCCAGAGTCAAATGTCTTTTTTCTGGGGAGGAGGTGTTCCCACCTCAGGAGTCTGACATCATTCAGGAAGCTCAGGGACCTGTAATTATTCCCTCTCACGCATTTTCATTTCCTCTCCTCAGTTTCTGCCTTCTGCTGTAAACACAGGCCTCTGCCTTGAACACATGTTTGCCAGATGCTACTGCCCCTCCTTCCTCTGCTCAGTTTTTCTCTCTTGTTTACTGCCAGGTTTTCTCAGACAATAGCTGCAGTCTCCACTTCCTCACTTTTTACTTCGGCCTCCTGTATGTTCTGGTTCCGACTGCTGCCCCAGTGGTCTCCAACTTCTCTCTGACCATTCGATCCACTAATCTTCTCTCCATCCCTACCTGCAAAGCCTCATGGAGACATTTGGCGATATTGGCTGACCACATGGTCGTCTTGTAACTTATTTTTGCTTTGGCTTTGGTGACACCTGGAACGCTTCATGTTTCCTCCTTTGCCAGCTGCCTAACCATCTATTAAATGTGAGCGTTTGGTACTTGATCTTTTGCGCTCTCTTGGGCTCCTCTATCAGCTTCAGTATAGCTAGTCTCAGATCTTTACATCTGTTAGTTGTCAGTGGATGGAACCTGGGAGATCTTTGGAATATGACCCAGGATTCTTCTGGGCCATCGTGAGCTGTTGAGCAGCTCTGGCTGGATGACTTTTGAATCTTCCTGATGTGGTACTTTGAGAAGAGCTGGGAACACATTGATCCTCCTGATCACCGCACCCCTGTGATCTTAGGGGATGTTTACTGACCCAACTCTACTGCAGGGTAAACCCATGAGAGGCTCAGAAGTCACCGCCGGGACCCAGCTATTTCTCAAGTCAGTGTCACCCATCAGATACAGGTTGGGGTGGGCTTGTGCTTATTCTTCAGCTTGGAAGCCCTTTGTGGTGTTCCAGTGGGATGTCTAATTTTTTTCTGGGACTAAGTGGAAGGTCCATGTGAGAGTCAGACATAACCTCTTAGATCATGCGCCGTTGATCCGTTGGGTGTGTGTAGCTGCTGTCGAGCCCAGTTACAGTTGCCCCGTGTTGAATTGCCTGCCTTTGAGTTGCTCTGTTCTTGCGTCATTTATGTATCTAAATTTTATTGACATTATTGAAGAGCTTTTAAAGAGTTGAGATAGGTTACTCTGAACTACTCAAACGTCTATGCCTGCTTCTTCTTACAAGTATCTTGGAAGAGAGCTTTTCTTTGGTAAAACTCACTATAGTACAAGTTACTCTACATCCTCCTCCTTGGTTTCTGCTGCTGTAAAATGCAGCGTTTGTGTTATGGTCCCAGAGGTTCCTTTTAACTCCACCACTGTTCTGTGCTGAGTATCATGCTCCCACTCCTGATCTTTAAAAAAAAATGGATGATTTAAAACAGCAACAACAAAGTTCAGTTGATTGCTTCTTTCATTTAGGTAACTTCGTGGATATAGTTTTGCATTTCATAGCTTCTGTCTTCTGACTTAAAAACCTTGCCTCAGTAAAATTCAGACAAAATAAAGAATGGAAAAACAGAGGCACAGAGGTAGGAACATTTTTTTTTAACATCAGAAACACACACACACACAAAACCCTCTTCAGACTTCTTGGCAAGTAAGAGGAGTCTGGGGGAAAAAAACCTACAAACAGTTTTCTAGTCGCCTGAGTGGAAAATCTTGTGTTTTTTTTTTTTTTTTTTTAAATAACATTTCATATCTTGGAAATGTCTGAATAGTTTTTGTTTAAAGGGAAATTCCTTTTGGCTGAGAAAGAGCTTGCAGGATTCAAACTGATAGGGCTATGTTTTTAGAAAACTTGGAGGAAACAAGGATTTGTGATGAAAATGCTTTTTCACTGGCCAATTGTGATAAACAGAAATTTAAATCCAAGGTTACCAGTCATAGCATTTGAAAGGTTCAGCCATTAACTCCTTCCTTCCCCTTGCTTCCTGTCTGTACATCCTGGGGAAACATCTCTCATTGCTGGTCCTTCCTAAAGGAACTTGGTGAACTGCTTTTCTAAACCTGTGTGTTCTAGGCAGGAGGGTATGCATTCTTGGCCTCATGGTTCTCCCAGACAAGTGGAAAGGAAGATATGTAAATAAGTAATTAAATCACAAGTCATTAAATATCTGGTGTATGCTTTAAAGCCATATTCAAAGTCTTTCTGGAGCACACAGGGTGGAGTAACAGATCTGAAGGTGATGAAGAGTTGGAGAGCCTCTCATGAGAAAGGTGATGTTTGCATTGGATCCTGAGGTATAAATAGGACTTCTCTGAGCCATAGGAGTAGTAGGTGCCGAGTAGGACTGTATAAAATGTCATAGTTGATTCTGTGAATTCCAAGTAGTTTTTTTGTCATTTCAGGTAGGGTGTTCTGTGGGGAGTGTTGGGAGATAACGATAAGACCATACAAAGTTGGCCTGCTTTGTTAACCCATTTGGATATTCTTTTGTGGGCTGCAGAGTAGGAAGCTCTTAAGACCTTTAACCAAAAAAAGAGGGGAAGAAATGTGTTTTCGCAAGGAAACCCTAGTGGTTATAAAGGATGGATTGGAGGGGAGAATTTGTGGCAGCAAGATGATCTGCTGGCTGGTTATGTCATCCATGAAAGTAGGACAGGGCACAAGGGGGCCTTGAACCATGGAGAGGAGCATACGGGTACAAGAGAAGGTTAGGAGTTGGATGTAGGGACTTGGTGGCAGTGGGGCATAAAGGGATATGGGAGACATCCTGCTAGCATTTTGTTTGTTGTGCTGCACAGCGTTCAGGAGCTTAGTTCCCCTACCAGGGATTGAACTCATGTCCCCAGCAGTGGAAGCTCAGAGTCTCAACCGCTAAACTGCCAGGTAAGTCCCAACATCCTGTTTTCTGATGTAGCAGACAGAGTTGATGGTGCTGCTCTTGGTGGAGGAAGGATGAGTTTGGTGGGGAAGATGTTGAGTTGAGTTTTGTACATGGCAATCTGATGTGTTCATGGAACATTAGGGAGAGATATCTAAATGCCGTTTGGAAACATGGATCTGGAGTGCTAGAGAAAGGCCTGGCGATGCAGATTTGGGTGTTAGGAGTCTCATGGGGAATAAGTGAAGCCAGTAGTCCAGGGAGGTCAGGGAGAGAGTGAGGAGAGAACGCAGCCCTGGGGAGGGTTAGCAGAAGAAGAGAAATCTGCAGATGGAACGCAGAAAAAGTGGAGAAAATCCAGGAAAATCTCATCGCAGGATCCAAAAGAGGGGAGGGTGGCTACAGAGTGGTCATGATAAAGAAGGACTGTGTGCTCTTCAGCTGCCTGCCAAGCCCTGGACCACTGTGTGGTGTCAGCTCAGGGTGGGACTGTGTCCGGAGTCGCCGAGGCCCTGGGGGTCTATACCTGTGGGCGGCTCTGTGGCTTTGTGCCGATGGAGTGGAGGCCTTGCTGCCAGCCGAGAGCAGAAACTGCCGAAGGGCAGACGCTGGGAGTAAATATGCATGGTGGATAATCTATACAACAGTGCCTCTTTCTTTCCCTTTGTTTTTGTAAATTTCATCCTCAGAATTAGCCTTGGAGACTGTCCTGGTGCCGGTGCAGTATTATGAAAGTCCTCTCTTCATCCGTCTCTTCTGACTGAATCCCTGTATTCCTGACATCTTTCTCATCCTTGAGGAGGAGTTCATGCTGGGGTCCCTTTGTGCATCTGTCATTTATGGGGCTCAGGCTTTGGGGCATGTAGAAGGAGGGTTCTCTGGACTTACGATATCTGTATAAGAGAGTTAACAACTGCAACATTAGTTGATCAGTCATGTCCAGCTCTTGGGCTTCCCTGGTGGCTCAGCTGGTAAAGAATCCACCTGCATTGCAGGAGACCTGGGTTCGATTCCTGGGTTTGGAACATCCCTGGGAGAATGGAAAGGCTACCCATTCCAGTATTCTGGCCTAGAGAACAGTCCATGGGATCACAAAGAGTTGGACATGACTGAGCGACTTTCATTTCACTTCATCCAACTCTTTGTAATCCCATGGACCGTAGCCCGCTAGTCACCCCAGTCCGTGGAATTTCCCAGGCAAGAATGCCAGAGTGTGTTGCCATTCCCTTCTTCAGGGGATCCTCCCAACCCAGGGATCGAACCCAGGCCTCCTGCATTGCAGCCACCAGGGACTCAGAGAGTTGAAATTTATCAACTGCCTGTGAAGTTTGAGCATTTTCCTTTCTATATATCTGCTGGCTCTTCCAAATGAGAAGGTATCACGTGGACCCAGTTGTTGCCAAAGACGAGTTTGATCACAGAGACATCAACACTATTCACATGGTAGAAAAATACAAAAAAACCCAAATTGGCCCCATTTTTAATGACATAGTAACAGGGGGAAGGTGAGGACAAGTGGTTTTTGTAATAAATGTATGAACCCAAGGGCTTTGCAGTGAAAGGGACATTAAAATAAATGATGCTGCTTCAAAGAAAACGTGCAGCTCCAAGCAGTGCCTGTTGGTTCAGGACCTACAAGGGGGACTCTGGGTGGGGGACATCCTGCAGTCCTCCCCATGCCCCCTGCATCCTGTGGCTCAATGCGGCCTTTACTCTCTGCTGCCCTGTGTCTAGGATGTCATTTTCAAGGCCCTCAAACCTCCCCAGGAGGTGTAGAACAGGAATGGGAGGAGGACTCTGTCTGCAGGACTGAAGTTGGCCCAGGAAAGAAGAGGGTAGAGAAAAAAAGAGAAAAATTCTGCATCCTGACTGCACAGGGAGGAAGCAGCAGGGTCAAAGTTAAAAAAAATAGACAGCTTTTTTAGAACAGCTTAAGTTTCACAAACTTCCCTGGTGGTCCAGTAGTTGAGAATCACCTTGCAGTGCAGGGGACACAGGTTCGGTCTCTGGTTGAGGAACTAAGATCCCACATGCTATGGGGCCACTAAGCCCATGTACGGCAGTTAGAGAGCCTGGATACTGCAACTAAGATCCCCTGCAGCCAGATAAATAGATAAGTAAATCATAAAAATAAAAAGATTTATGGGTTTCCCCAGTGGCTCAGATGGTAAAGAGTCTGCCTGCAGTGCAGGAGCCTGGGTTCAATCCCTGGGCTGGGAAGATCCCCTGGAGGAGGGGATGGCAACCCACTCCAGTATTCTTCCCTGGAGAATCCCATGGACACAGTAGCCTGGTGGGCTACAGTCCATGGGGTCGCAAAGAGTTGGACATGACTGAATGAGTAACACACTCTAGGTTCACAGCAAAATTCAGCAGAAAGAGTACCATTTCCAAATATTCCCTGACCTCTGCACACCACGCACAACCTACCCCAGCATCAATATCCCGCCATTACACACTTTTGGAATGTGGACTCATAAGCCAGGGTTACCTGTGACAGCTTTGATTTTAACTTTGCCTTTTAAAATTAGTCACAGACAAGCTTCCTTTTGTAATCCAACAAGAAGCCAGGTTGGTCCAAAGAGCCTCAAACCTATATTTGTGAGAGTGTGTATAGGCTCTTTTTTGTTTCTTTTGAATAAAAATTTATTTTAGACAATTTAGGAGGAGACGTATAGATTTCAGTTCTTGTGGTTCAGTCACTCAGTCATGTCTCACTGTTTGTGACCCCATGAACTGCAGCACGCCAGGCTTCCCTGTCCTTCCCTAACTCCCGGAGTTTCCTCAAACTCATGTCCATTGAGCCAGTGAGGCTACAATTAAAGTCTTAAAATATGGTGTGTCTCCCTCCCCAACCTCTGCCCCCTTCCATTTACAGGTGGCTTAGGAGCTGGACATTGGAAAGGAGGGTGGGATTGAGTGGGGGAAATACTGTATTTTTTTGTAACCATAGAACCTGAAGGCAATCTTTGTATCTAGGACTTTTAACTTCCTACCACCGTAAGGTGGTATTCATTTTTCAGGCAGTACCAGGAGTTGTTTTTCTGGTTCTGCTCTGGGTTTTCGAGTTTTCTTGCAGGGCTCCCCTGCAGCCCATGACCTACGTTTGGGAGCAGTTGGTAGGCCTAAGACTGTGGGCTGAGGATGCCGAGGAGGTCAAGCCCAAACCCAGATGGAGACCAGCTCGACCCCCTGGGGTTCCAGGGCATCATGTTCTAACTGAAGGAGCCAGTGACCCCGGCGGTCTTAACATACACATACATTTTTGTCACATTTTCGTATTTGATGAGAAAGAAAGGCAGAGAAGGAGAAGTAAAAAAAAAATACTATTTGGTGTTTCAGCTGTGTTTACACCTTCGGAACATGAGGTGGGTTTTAAATAAAAAGGAACCCAGGGTTTCCTTTCAACTTATATGAGGAAACTGAAGTTAAGCTCGGCCCAGCTGAGAGGTGGATGGTTGAGCAGATTGAATATGATGAATTTTCAGCTTTCTTACTCTTGCTCTTCCTGTTTCTGTTGTGGATTCTGAATGTCCTGTTGTCTGCTGATTGCTCAACCACTGGGGCAGAGGGTTGGTAGGAAAAAACAAGGATTTTGTAGTCAGCGCTGACTTCACAGTCCTCATCACCACCGAGCAAATTATTTATTCAGTGCTTCCCAGTGCTGTTAACTTGGCACCAAGGGAGAATGATGTTATCCACCTGGGTCCCTGAAGTAATGGATGAGGCCGGTCACAGCCCAGGGGCTCTGTGGGCTCCAGCCCCCACTCAGGGCATTCCATAGACGCACTCTTGAGAAGCTACCAGAACATTGGCAAACATGTCATAGGGATCCAGTGAATTATTTGCTGAGTGGATGAATGAATGATTCTGGGCTTAACGATCTGGCACTGCCTACCCTGGGTATCTTTCTGAGGCTGTTTCACAAGGCCATGATAGAGGATGAGTGATATGATGTAAATGAAGTGTCTGTCTCCAAGCCTGGTACATGGCCTCTGCTTCATTTTTCTTTTTTAAATTAAAAAAAATTATTAAAAAACTTTCTTTGGCTTCACCATGCGTCATGTGGGATCTTAGTTCCCTGATCAGGGTTTGAACCTGTGCCCCATGAACTGGAAGCATGGAGTTTTCACTGCTGGGCCACCAAGGAAATCCCATTTTTCTCCTCTGGTAATTTCAGGGAGGCATAGGAAGGAAATACTTGCTAAATTCTAATCAAAAGGGAACAAAATTAGTAAATAGAATAAAGCCTCTCTAATGTGACCTAGTTATTTTGTTTATTTTCTCTAGTTTTATTGGGATATAATTGACATATAACTTAGGAATTTCAGATATACAACATAACACACACACACACACACACACACACATATATCTCAAAATGATTACCAAAATAAAGTTGGTTAAATCATCTCACAAAGTTACAATTCTTTTTTCCTTGTGATGAGAACTTGTATGGTCTACTCTCTTAGAAACTTTCAAATACCCAAGACAGTATCGTTAAATAGAGTCACCATGCTGTAAATTATATCCCTAGGACTTATTTACCTTTTAACTAGAAGTTAGTACCTTTTGACCACCTTCACCCTAATGTGGCCTAATTGTGATGACTTTTAGGTGTGGGGGGCGGGAAAGAACCCTAAAAGTTTAAAGGAAAAAGCCCTAAAAGTTTTTTCAGTTCCTATGTGAATCTTTTTAGGCTCAAGGCCTGGTTTTTATTTGCATGACTGGGTTCACAGTTTGATTTTTCAGGCACCTGCTTCTGCAGAACTGAAATTCTGTGTAGGTTTTGAGGAGGTGGGTTGGCAGCAGGTGTTAACATTCTTTAAGTCACCAGAGGGAGGGCATGCAGGGGCTGGTCCATTCGCTATTCCCGCCTTCGCCTGAAACAGCCATCTGTGACTGAGATTACTTACACTGCTTTTTTAAAAAAATATAAAGAGCACTTCTGGGGCTGGTTGTGATAAAGCTGGGAATTCACTTAATAGGAAGAGAGAGGGAAAGAACGGTAAGTATGGTGTGGGATAGCAGTAAGGCTGTCCACTGCGGCACTGCCGGGCCTCTGCGCCTCCCAGCAGAGCCACTGTGAGATCTGTTGGTAAGCTGCAGCAAAAGGTGTTTAAGCCATGGGCTCTCTTTCTGGCCCACGACCTGAACTGACCTTTCAGAGGATTTAGTGTAAGCAGTTTAGCGAAGGAACTTCCTCTGACTTTGCTTTTTTGGGAAGCAGAATTCAAAGTTGGTTTTCTCTGACTGACTCTTTTTGAAAAGTTTTTATTGGAGTATAGTTGATTTACAATGTTGTGTTAGTTTCAGGCATACAGTAAAGTGAATCAGTTATGCATATAAATGAAATCATTCCTTTTTAGGTTCTTCTCCCGTATAGGTCATTACAGGGTATTGTAAAGAGTTCCCTAGGCTATGCAGGTCCTTATTAGTTGTCTGACTGCCTTTTATGTGGACCAACTAGCATTCTGTCTATCAGAAGGTCCATAGAGATTCTGGCATGTGAGTGGACTCACATCCATAATGCCTTGTTATTTTTGGTGGGGCAGTTTCAGTAAAAACTTTGAAAGGGAGCTGTTAGAAAACCTGTGTCCAAATCTTCATCCCCTCTGGAAGGTATAATTTTTATTTAACAAACACGCATACAAAACCCATGGCTGATAATGAAGTGAACGCCACAGAGAGAAAAACCCTTAGCTGTAGGGACTAACAAGTGTGAATAAGTTACCTGATGGTTCTTCTCTATAGAGCTGCTTTATTGTAAAACAGCTGGCAGTTTGGGGGACTGGTTAGCCCTTCACTGGTTTTTCATGAAATGCAGATGATTTCATGGAGAAGTTTGTTCTTTGGTATTTGCCAACCAAAAGAAAAATATCCTGGTAGGTAGATTTTTTTTTTTTTCCTGTTGCCCTTTTGAGAAACTATTGCCTAAGCCAAATTTAGAAAAAACAAAACCAGGAACAAAGGTTTCAAGATTGCAAGTATATATGTCACTTGGCTTCAAAATATAGTCACTGAAATGTGTCAGGGGGACCTACTTATCTTATGAACCAAGAGGTCTTTTATTATTTATTTATGGCTGTGCTGGGTGTTTGGTGCTGCATGTGGGCTTTCTCTAGTTGTGACGTGCAGGCTTCTCACTGCGATGACTTCTCTTGTTGCGGAGTGTGGGCTCTAGAGCTTTCAGGCTTCAGTAGTTGTGGTGCACGGGCTTAGTTGCTCTGAGGCAGGTGGAATCTTCCTGGACCAGGGATGGCATCCATGTCCCCTGCACTGGGGATTCTTAGACACTGGATCACCAGGGAAGTCCCCAAGAAGTCTTGATCGAGGCCTTTTAGGATCGGTGTAGTTTTTGAACAGTGTCAGTGGGGCCTAGGATTGTCCCATCTTTTCATTCTACATTGCCTCATGACTGCAAAATGGTTACTTTATCTCCGGTGTAAAATCAGCCTCCCTGGCAGGGAGAAAGTGAGAGGGCAAAGTAGAAGAGGGTAATACTTGTATTAGAAAAGTCAAGGGTGGCTGGACTTCCCTGTTGGTCTAGTGATTAAGGCTTTGAGCTGCCAGTGCAGTGGGTGAGGGTTTGATCCCTGGTCCGGGAACTACGACCGCACATGCCGAGTGGCTCCAAGATAAAAATGAGAAAAGAAAGCCAAGGCTTGCTCTGAGGGCCCTAGCAGAATTCCTGTCAGGTTTCACCGGCCGCCTTTCATTGAAGAGAAGCCAGGAAGGTGCTTTAGCTGGACACCTTGTCACCCTGAACAAGATTAGCATGTCTGACTGTGAGGAGGGAGGGCAAGATGGATCCTGAGTGGTTAAGCAGCAGTGTCTGCTGTACCACAAAAGAACATTTTCCCAGACTTATAGGATCCTAGGTCTGGTGGGGCCTTTGAGATGGCCGAGGACAACCCTTCTCGCCAAGATAAGGAAGCTGCTTCATTTTCTTCTGTAATACTTGGCTCCGTGTGTGCCAGCCCCTCAGTTGGATTTTGGGCACCCCTGGGCTGAGCTTCTCATCCCCAGATGTATAAACTGTGCCCAGAATGTGAGTATCTGCAAAGTCCCTTTCACGGGAGAGGAGAGGGGCAGGGGCAGGGTAGTGTGTGCATGGGAACCCAAAATTCTGATTATACCCTCTCAGGAAAAGCAGCCAGCCAACAACAATTACTGGGCCGCCTCTGAGCGCGGAACCTGAGATCTGGCCTCCAGGAACGCTCTTAGCTAAAGCCACGGGAGACTCAGCTCTGCCCTAGGGGAGCAAAGCCTAGCAGGGCTCCCAGTTCAATGGCACATGTGTGATGAGTGCTGGTGGTGGGCAGTGGCCTCGGCAGACCAAGGAGCCGGGCCAGGAAGACAGCCTGGAGGAGCTGGCTTTGAGCAGGGCTTTGTAAAGGTCTGTTATTTGGTGGAGAGCGATGGTGTGTAAAAACACTGATTTGAGGGTAAACAGCTTTGCCAGGTTGGAGCCATTTAATAACACTGGCCTGTGTAGCCTGGTGTGTTTCCTTTAGAAGAGCAGCCTTGAGTCAACAGAGTTTATGGTGTGTGCAGAGAGGGTGTTGTGTTAGGCAGATTTACTAGAACATGTCAGAAAGACCACTAGCTCTGTACTAACTTTCCCTGTGAATTTTCAGTTTCAGTCCTCCCATTTCCCAAGGACTGCCTGGCAGCCCTGACATTTCATTTCTGTCCTTGCTTCTCACTGTTTGATTATTCCTTCTTTCAGGGGTACAACCAGTCTCCATGGTGCTGTATCTGGGGGCCTGATAGTGCTCTGGAGGGCATCCCGTTCGGAGTCTCAGCCTCATTACCTCATCTCACCCCAATTACCTCTCAAAGGCCCTGTTTCCAAAAACCATCACACTGGGGTTTGGGACATCACCATATGAGTTTTGGGATGGCACAGTTCAGTCTACAGCACTGGGCGTCCACTGGAATTTCACGAGGCTCCTGACTGACAAGTTGGGGAGGGGGGGACCAGGGCAGTGTGTTTCCTGCTGGAGGAAACCTGTAAGAGTTGAAAACCTGTAGAGTGGCAGTTCTTTACAGCTGAGATCATGGACTCAAGTGGGTCTGAGAACCTCCTGGAATGCTCTCCAGGGTATTGTAGGTGTACATTTTTCATCACATTTTCAAAAGAAATTCATGACCCCCAAATGTTAAGACCTACCGTCCTGGAGGTTGTATTTCTAAAGTGAAGGCTGAGAGGAGTCAGGTCTGTGCACAGCCAGTGTCCACTGTCAACATCCCATGTGCATGGGAGAGGACCACCCCCCACACTGCGCCCCTGCCCCATGCTTCCCCCCTCGCCCCCAGCATTCCAGAGAAGCCCTGCCTGCTCCTGCTGCTGTGCACTAATTAGATGCTGACTGCTGACAGGGGAGCTCTTCTCCCAGAAGCTGCATTGTTTGTACCCTAAACCCTTTGTCTGTTTTTTATTGGGGGAGGGGAGAAAGCCTTTTTTTCTTTTTGGAGCATGTGTGAAAAATGAGTGGCTTGCATCATAAGCCAAAAAAAAAATCTTGCATATTATAAAGATATTTCATAGTATTCTCAAGATTCTGACTCAAAGTAGACAAAAGTTGAAGCAGTCTTTTCTGATCAGAAGTGAAAGCCCATACATTCATTCATCACAGCCAGTGCCAAACCCTACATTGGTCTTAATTTTTTTCCCTTCTCTACTTCCTGATCCTCCCAGGAAGGATTTCTTCTCTACATACAGGAATTCTTCTCTACATCCATTTTGAGTTTTATTTGACTTCATATTATATATTTCTTTCAAGCCATTTGAATCATTTTGGAAACATGGTAAACATAAATACATTTTTAAAACACAGACCTGCCTGGAATCTGACTGGCTCACTCCTGGCCTGGGCACAGTCCCTGAAGGATGCTGGTGGCATTGGCCTGGGTCCTATTCCCCATCCCAGCTTCCTTCTCATCTCCTTCTTGTCCTTCTTTTTCTCCTTCTGTGTCCTTTGCTCTCCTGGGTCTTTCCTTTCTTCTCTGATTGTGCCCTAACTCTGCCACTGTTTCCAGAGTTTTGTTTAGCCCTGATGGTATGAGGACCCCCAACTCAGGGTTTGGAATCTGTTATTTGATTCTCCTGCTTCATTGCCAGAACCTGTGGTCCCAGCTGATGGTGGCATTCAAGAGGTTGTCACATTAATGGTGTGCATTGTTAAAGGCGGACTGGAAATTGCAGTGTTGACTTTCCAAAATATTCAGGAGCTGAAGACCCAGAAGGAGCATAGTGGAATAACTGGACCAACATATAAATAAAGAGCAGAAGTAGCCAGGAGAGGAACTAGTTGCCCTTAGAGTCGCTGAGGAGTTTTACTGGTTGACAGTGGAAAACTTCTTGCCTATTTTGCTTTCTTGTTATTTTCCCCTTTCAGTTGGGACACTGGGGACCTCTAGGTCTAACAGTTCTGTCACCTACATTGAGTAAGACTGGTCCCCTGGTTTTGGAAATCTGCGTCTAGGTTTGCTGGTTACTGGTGTCCATAATGCTTGCCCCTAGACATCAGCAACCCTTCCCTTTCCTTTCTCCAGTTGTGTTCCTCCAGACCTAGAGGTGTGGCTCACCAGTCTAGGTTCTTCTTATGGGGCCTCTGGCCACCTCCTTGGTTGGCCTCACTCCCCAAGGTGTTTTAGACCTGATGAATCCCTTGGAATCATGAGGTTCCTGCTGTGATCACCTCCATTGCCTGTAGCAATGGTTCTTGGTTTTTGCTACACATCATGATTACCTGGGAGCTTAGAAAATATCCACCCCTGGGTCCCAGCCTATGTGATTCTGATCTCCTTGGTTTGGGGATGAGGCCTGGGCAGCAAGATTGTTTTTTTAACAGCTTCCCTGTTGATTCCAAAATGAAACCATAGGTTGGGAACTGTTGGCTGGGGGCCTTGCTACTTGAAACTTGGTCTGCAGACTGGCAGTATCCGCACCTCCTGGGAGGTTGTCCCTGATGCAGAATCTACTCCAGACTTTCCAAGTGATAATCTGAAGATCCACAGCTCCCGGCTGATTCCCGTGCACGGTTGAGTGTAAGAACTACGGGCTAGAACATCCTCCTGCCCTACCTTGGAGGGGTAGGCTCCCCAGCCAGAACACCGCAGCAAGTACTGATGCCAGATCTGGTTAGAAGGACCCCAAGACACTGGCTTTCCCTCCATGAAACTTCTTGGGGTTTGGTTCTATATCTGGGTTAGATTCCCTCCCATTCCTGACCAATCCCTTTTCTACCTGTCCCCTTGAAAGTCCCAGCATATTTTAACAACAGGGATGCAAGGGTCTGGTCTGAAGTTGGAGGCCAGTGGAATTGGTTGCAGTCTGTGCTTTGGGAAGCCTTGGCCTGCTGGCCTGACCTTGTGGTGCTTTGCTTGGTCAGCCCAGCAGTTTGCCATGTCCTCACCCTGGGGGATGGAAGTAGGGAAATCAGACTAAAAACAGAAGGCTTATGAAAGACAATGATAAAACAAAACAAAACATGCTAGAGCTGGGATGGTTAGAACGGAAATGACAGGTGCCCAGCGGAGGTGTGCCTCTCCCAGCCCCCACCCCCTTGCCTGTATTAGACATCGCCAGCTCCTTTATCTTCTGAGCTCACATGGCACCGACCCTAATTTCCCTGCCTAAAGGACACTCCAGGTAGGCAGTGCCAATTCCTCAGGCTTTGCACTTAAGATAAACTACTGTGAATTTTCTTTTTCCCGAAGCAGCAGCATTTACTACTCCAAAGGTGATTCTTGGGTTTCTGAGCACAACCTTCGAGTTCTCACATATCATCCAAGATGCTATCAGCATCTTTTGTTTCAATTTGCTGCTCTTGTTATCTCTTAGCCCTCACAGGCAATTGGTAGAATGAATGTCCGAATCTCTGAGATTGTTGTTCTTGTCTCTATCCCGCAGAACTTTCTGGGGCAGCCCTTGGTGCAGGGCTGCAATGGGCTGGGACTTAAGGAGGCACACACTTAATGGGGACCCAGCCTCCTGCCTCATTGCCTCACCCCTGCCCGGTTCCTTTCTTTCCTCATCACTCAGTGGGAATAACAGTGGGTTGGGTCATTCTGCTTCCTGACCCCCAGGATCACTGCCTGACCAGGGTCCTCATTATTTGTGGTTTTTTTTAATACTTATTTTTTATCTGACTGTGCCAGGTCTTGGTTGTGGCACTCAGGCTCTTTGGTCTTCGTTGCTGCATGTGAACTCTTAGTTGAAGCCTGAGGGATCTAGTTCTCTGACCAGGGATCGAACCCGACCTCCCCTGCGTTGGGAGGTCAAGAGTCTCAGGCATTAGACCACCAGGGTCTTCATTGTTTGAACACAGTGTGATTTGACTCACTAACCTTCATGTATTATCCGAGCTGTCTGTTACCACCTTTCTGGACCACCTGCTTTTATGTTGATTTGAGCTTAGGAATCTGGCAAATAAAAGACTGAAGCTGATCAGGGAGATTGTAGGGGCTAGCTGGGACTGGAGAGACTGGGGGGCAGGGTGGCAGGTGGGTTCGGGACCTGTTCAGTGGAATCGGCAGCCCCTCAGCTCTGATAGAAGGTACCCGATGGGAATGTGAACCCAGTATCGACAGATGATCCGGTTTTTAAAGAAGCCAGAAATACAGATTTTTCTGTAAATCTCCTGCTTTTTAGAAGTTGCCCTGCTACACTCCACCACCAAATTAAACCAAGCAACAAACAAACAACACAGAGTAGAGGTAAATCCCTCTGAGATGGGGTGGTAAATCCCTCTGAGATGGGCCTTCAGAGATAAATCCTGGACTCTCCTCAGATGCACAGAAATTGAGCAAAGGCTCTAACCTGTGTAAACTGAGCTGCCTTGGTCGAGACTGATTGAGACATGACTGTCCAGGTTGTAGTTTATCTGTGTGGCATTTTAAAAGTACTGTTTCTGCACCCATGGGAGATGCTTCCAAAATCAGAACCAGAAACGACATCAGGACATTTTATTTACTTTCTCCTGCTGGCCTTTCAAGCTCATCTTTTCCATTATTAAAAGTCTGTTTTGAGAGAGATTATTTGTCTGACCTTGTTTTTGACTTTTCTGTAAAGTGCTTTCAGATTACAAAATGTGTCCAGAAACCAGGTCATTTATATTTTGGATTCATTAAGCTCAATAGTCTCTAATTTATCTTGGCCTCATTTGCTCCATTTATAAAGTGGAATGATAATACCCACTGATTTCACAGAGCTGGCTTGAGGATTAAATGAGATTTTTATGTGGGGTCATTTGAGAAAAGGTTGAGTCCTCTCTAATTGTAAAGTACCAAATTCTAATTAAAAGGCACCGCTGAACATGGCTTTTGCATTTCTTAAACAAAACAAGGTTTGTCTGTATTGTTATTAATACATATAATCAACTTATCTATCTATCCATCCATCTATCTATTGTTTTTTCTATATCATGAAAGTAATATCTAGGCTTTTCTGATAACTGCTACTGATTAGATGTCCAGTGGGTTATACCAAGATTCTTGCCATAGTCACTGTCTCTCATTCCTTTTCCTGAATTCCTATAGGCATGATCTGCGCCCACTGTTTTACTTTGAAACAGTCATGTTGCAAAACCATTTCCTATGTATGATCTGGGTCTCTGTGAGAGCAAAACTGGAGATGCTGCTGCCTCAAGGACTGCTGCCACTGGCGCCTTCTGCTCCTGGATCATCCAGACTGAAGAACCTAGGCAGGGTTTTTTGCTAATCCTCCATTCTCCTCTGTTGCTAGATTTTGAGAATGCCTACAACCCCATCTCCATGCAGACTTCCACTGTACATTGGAGGCAAAGTGAGGGGGACAAGGACGCTATCAAGGATGAAGGGAGGCAGGGCCACGGCCCAGTGTGTCAGCTCAGGGAGCGCCTTTAGACCTGAATTTCCCCTACTGCAGCCTCAGTTCTGAAGAAGTTGCGGCACATCATTCCACAACCCCCCCTCCCCCAACATCCTGTGCCCTTTGTGTTTGTTTATGGTTGGTTGTGTGTGCGCAGCCTTCTATAGGCGGTGCGGAGGGGAGTGAAGCTTGTTGCATTCTTTTGCCCCTGCTTGCTGGCTTCTGCCACCCCTACCTGTCAGGGCTCATGAGAAGCAGATATATATGCTCTCACTAACCCTTTTCCTACATGTTTGAATTACCTGGGGAGACTGGAAAAAAAAGTACTGGTATCTGATCCCCATCCAAGATTAACTAAATCAAAATTTCTGGACATGGGGCATATGAATGTTTTTTGAAAGCAAAAATTTTCATTGTTTTTGAAAAATGAATTTCAACTTATAGAGAAGTAGAAAAAATAGTGCAGAAGTTAATGTCAACTCACATGGCCATAGTATAATTATGGGAACTAGGAAATTAATATTGATAAAATATTGTTAACTCATGCAGATATTTATTCAGATTTTACCAGTGTTTCTACTGATGTATTTTTTTCTGGGCTAGGATCTGATTTTAACCTTCCACGTTGCATTTAGTAGTGATGTCTCTTTTTTTTTTGGGGGGGGGGTTGGTTCTTTTTTAAAACAAAGTTGTCCAGGTTTTATTCACCACCAGCTCCTCCCTCGTCTCCCTGCCTGTTGCGGTGCCCACTTCATTCCCAGTCAAGGGAGCGCTTCTCTGGCCTCCTCCGCTGTAATCTCCTGGGAGTAGAGGTCAGTGAAAAGAGCTGGCAGCCAGTAGTGGGCCTCCCCAGTAGTGATGTCTCTTTAGTTTCCTCTGATATGTGACCATGTTACATTCTTTCATTTTACATTTCCTGACACTTTTGTAGATAACTGATAATTATTTTGTAGCACATTCTTCAATTTGGGCTTGTCTGATATTTTTTAGGACTAGTTTGAGGTTAGGGGCATAAGGCTTTTTAAAAATAGTTCCCAGATCAGGTCTGTATTTATCCTGGAGGTCTGTAATTTACTATATAACACATAAAAAAAAATAGTGATCGATGAATAGATTGGTGGGTAGGATTGTGGTCAAGCAGGAACAATGAAATGTTAATGATAGCATCAAAGTGGTAAGCATACAGTATTCATTATAAAATTCTTTCAACTTAGCTCAGATTTACATTTTTCAAATTTGAATATTGGGGGAAAAGTTCCCTGCTTCTTCAGATGATGAATTTGGGGCTGATGCCCCCCAAGACTTGACGGTGAAGACGGGTAGAAAGAAACTGTATCTGTCTGGTGGGAAAAGAATGCAGGGTCAGCAGGTCTTAGCCCATGCCTGGTGGCTGCGTGGCCACTGTATATTTAGATAAGTGACCCCAGCAAGGCTCCAGAGAGACAGTATGTGAGAGCAGACTCCTGTCTGAAAAAATACCCATCTGCACCCCAAACTTGGTTAATTGGAATTCTGAGTGGCATTGATTCACATATGAGCACAGAGAAAATAGATGTTTTTGAAAGATGCTGACTCTTTATAAGAACATCTGGTTCTTATGCTCAGGAGCAGAGTCTTGGAGCTGGAGAAACCATTGAGGGTCATCTGGTCAGCCTCCCACTCAATGTCTTTCCCAGCGGCCCTGCGCTGAATTGCATTTGATTTATGCAGCTGGATAGAATGAGTCTAAGGTCACTGTTTTGAGGATGAAATCACTTTTAATTCCAGCAAATGAATATAGTTTAAAACAGCTTTCCTAGGAGAAAAATAAAAGCTGTCTTGTGCAAAGCTTGCTCGCCTCTCTCTCTCTCCTGCTATTTTAAAATTGGGAGTCAAGGCAACAAGAAATGAAGAGTGCCTTAAGGAAAAGTGTGTTGTGTGATGCTTGTGTTTTACTTCTCACTGAGTCATGGTTCCTGGTCCTCCCTGAAATGGGCAGAATGAAGGCTCTCTCTAACTTCCCTGCTCCCCAAACTTCATTCCGCTTCTAAGGGCTACAGAAGCAAAGGTCCTTCTGTTCTGCCTGTGGGGCTGGGGAATAAGCGACAAAGGCCCTTTAAGAGAGAGAGAGAGAGAGCGAGAGCCCTGCAGATGTGAGGTTACAGTGTGTCAGCCAGGCCCCTGGGAGCCTCAGCCAGCTTAGTGCAGAGGCCTGCGTACGGGGCTCATTTGTGGGTTCTGGAAAAGAAATACCCTGCTGATTATGGGTAGTGCTGAGCTGCCTTCCCCAGCCTCTTGGGCTCACAGAGAACTCAGACAGTCTGTTCTCCTGGACTTTTTGAAGCTTTGTTATGGATTTTACTCCAGTCTGGTCCTGTCTGTACAACTCCTGGCCTCACTAAGCTTGATCTGTAACCTTTCTTTCAGTTTCTACACCTATAAAATGCAGAGAAATTTAGTTGGAGAAATGTTAGCCTGGAAGAGTCTCCAGCCTCCTCCAGAGTTTTGTTATTGTTGTTCAGTCGACAAGTCATGTCTGACTCTGAGACCCCATGGACTGCAGCACACCAGGTTTCCCTGTCTTTCACTATCTTCCAGTACTCAAACTTATTGATGATCGCATTCAGCCATCTCATCTCATTCATCTCATCCTCTGTCACCCTCTTCTCCTCCTGCCCTCAGTCTTGCCCAGCATCAGGGGTTTTTCCAATGAGTTGGTTCTTCGCATCAGGTGGCCAAAATATTGGAACTTCAGCTTCAGCATCAGTCCTTCCAATGAGTATTCAGATTTCCTTTAAGATTGATTGGTTGATCTCCTTGCCATCCAGGGGACTCTGAAGAGTCTTCTCCAGCACCACAGTTCAAAAGCATCAGTTCTTCAGTTCTCTGCCTTCTTTATGGTCCAGCTCTCATATCCGTACATGACTAATTTTTATAGTGTTTAAAGTTTTAAAAGCCATTCATAGATGTTCTCGCTTTTTAGTCACCCAACCTTCTCAAAGGGTTTGAGGGACTTCCCTGGTGGTCCAGTAGCAAAGACTCCACGCTCCCAGCACAGGGGGCCTGGGTTCCATCTCTGGTCGGGGAACTAGATCCCACAGGCTGCAACTAAGAGTTCAAATTACACAACTCAAGATGCCTCAACTAAAAATCCCACTTGTTGCAACAAAGATCAAAGATCCCTCATCCTGCAACTAAGACCCTGTGCAGCCAAATAAATAAATAAATATAAGAGTTTAAGTACCTCATGGCTCAATGCTGAAACATCATCTCTTCTCACTCTGTAACCGTTCCTTGGGCAGCTTCTGTCTTGTCAGTTACCGTCTATATTATGATAGGTCTATCATTTATATCTTTAGCCTGGATCTTTCTCTGAGACCTGATTATCCAGCTGCCAGCTTGTCTCTCCACCGAGCTCTCTCAGAGTTTCCTCCATGAAATGCATCAAAGACTGAACTGATACTTCTGTCTCCCAGGCTCCACCCCAAACCTGTTCCCTGTCACAGCATGTGGTACAGCCATCCATCCACTGGGACAGGCCAGGAACCCAGGAACCATCCTTGATGTCATCTTCCCCCTAAACCCTCAGATCCAATCTGTCACTCAGTCCTATGGACCTTCCTCCTAAACGTCTCGATTCCATCCACTTCTTTCCATCTTCTCAGCTGCCTTTTAAGACAATGAAGCCCCCATCTTTTACCAGGACTACTGTAGTAACCTATTTACAACTCTCCTAACATTTATTTTGCTCTCTTGCCTTCCCATCATCCCCGAATTTGGAAGAAATCTTTGCAAACTGTAAATCCAAATAGGTCACTGTCACTCCTTAAAACCCTCAATGGCTTAATATTGCTGTTGTGAAATAAACACAATCTCTAACAAGGCCTACAACTCCTTCTGTGGTTTGACTCCTGAAGAGCCCTGCCCTGGCAATTTGCGTTCCCCTTTTTAAGTTCTTAAAATATGTTCCTTCCTGCCACAGGGGCTTTGCGCTTGCGATTTCCTCCATTTGAAACGCTCTTCCTCCCCTCCCCGTTCTGTGCAATTAACTGCTACTTAGCCTTTGTCATTGTTTAGTCGCTAAGTCCTATCTGACTCTTTCCGTTGACCTCAAGCCTTAAACAAACTCTCCTTGCAATTAGAGATTTGGTTCCTTTCTTTCAGAGAAGTTATAACACTCGATCTTTCATATCCATTATTTTGATTGACATCTTGTCTCTGAGTAATGTAAGTTCCAGGTGAGTATGAGTCTGTTTGCTTTTCACTACCATTCTACCCCAGTCTCTGTCACACAGAAATATTTGTTCAGTGAATGATCCCAATAGGGTAGGTAGGACAAGCCTATTTATTCATATTTTTTTTAACACAAGGAGATTTTTTTTTTAAGGCGGACACTTGGCTTTATTTCTTTTCTAACTAGTTCCTTCTACCATCATTTCTTTTTTCCCAGCTGATACCAGCTTCATCCCAGTCATTAATGATGAGCAATCGTTGGTTTGAAAATGCTCCCCAGAACATCAATGCCAACTCATGACATGTTTTTAGATTGCTGGAAATCTTGTGAAAACTTGCTTCATTCACTATTGGAGAATTTATCTATGAATATGGATGGGAGAATCATTAATTAGAAGCTCAGTATGGATAATTGTTTAAGTTATGAAAAGTGGGTTTTTAAGAGAAGGGCTTTTTTTTTCACTCATACCTTTCTTTCATTTCTTTCCTTCCTTCCTTCCTCCATCCATCTCTCTCTTTCTTTCTTTTCAAATATTTGTTTATTTGGCTGTGCCAGTTCTTAGTTGCACCATGTGAGGTCTAGTTCCCTGACCAGGGATGGACTCTGGATCCCTTGCACTGGGAACATGAAGTCTTAGCTGCTGGTCCTCCAGGGATGTCCCTTAAAAGGAGAGTTTTGAGACTGAATTGTGAAGCTCTGGCTGACTGAGACCTCTCTTGCCATTCTCACATTTTCCCTGCATCCAGGGTCTCGAATCCTTCCTATTAGCTCTCCGAGCACAGCAATGCATCTGGTGCCAGTTGGGCCCTCAGTTGCTGCTTTCCTGATTTTGGAACGTCTCCCATTATCTTTTGCTGCTGGGTCCCTCCATAGACCATGGAGAATAATTTACTCTGGCTATGCTTTCTTCTAACTCCCAAGGGCCATGGCGATCTCCATTGTGTTCAAAGAGAAGAGGGAGCTGTGGACCAAAACTCTGTGTTTCTTGCTGTTGTACTACACTGACTTAGTAAAAGCTCATCAACTTTTAGCACATGCCCACTGTGAGCTTATAGATTCAGAGAACAGCTGGGACCTCTACCCCTTAGGACCCAGGTCTCCTACCTAAGAAGAACATATAGGAGTCGGGCTCTTTATGACTGAGTTTGTCATTAGTTGAGGGATTTCAAACCATTTCAGTCCTCCATACTAGCCTATTTCTTCCCATTTTTAGTGTGTGTTTTCTCATATATAAATATTTTTGCTCCTTGCATTGCAGTGTTTTGGGGAACATTCCCCAAATCGAACAAGTGGACTCTGTTGTCAGAGTATCCATATGGGAACTGGCTGGTGTGAAAATACTCACTGTACTGATTGATCCACAATGTATTTATTAATGACTCTTATGGGTACCTGGTGTTTAGTTCCTTTGGGTGATTGTGGAATTCAAAATAAGAAGTCTGCCCTTGTTCTAGATTCATTAAGTTTTGCTTTTTCTTTTCAAGAAAAACTGTTACTGTTGTTCATTACAAAAAGAATATTACCCCATTATAGAAACTGAAAAATAAAAAACGACATCTCTTAAAAACTCACTCTCCCCCAACCACTATTAACTTCTGTTGCATTAGCATTCAGAGATATTTTTCTATGAATATTTCTTTTATATACTATAATTCAAGTTTTTCATAAGACTTTTGTGTCATATTCTTTTTTATTCAATGATAGACATTTTAAAATTTTAATACTTTTTATCTACTACTTTTTAATGCCTGTTTTTTTCATTGTATTTGTATTTTATAGTTTCTTAACAAATATCCAAGTGTTGGAATTTTTTTTCTCTTTGAAAGAGATTGGGGGACTTCCCTGGTGATCCAGTGGGTAAGACTCCATGCTTTCACTGTGGGAGCATGGGTTTGATCCGTGTTCAGGGAACTATTAATAGAATCCCTGCATACCAAATGGTGTGGCCAAATATTAGGATATATATATATAGGATTAATTTTAAAAATAATTTTAGAAAGGTTAAAAGAAACAGAATATGCATTATAAACATCCTATGGCTTTTTGTGACTGTCCAGAGAAGTCCATGATTAGGCTCAGAAGGACATATGATAAGGTGGTTTGCAGCTGGAAAGGAGACCCAGGGTGTTCTGGCTGTAGCAAGTAAGGGCTGGAGTCCTGCGCATACCCAGACTTCAGAGCTTTACCTCAGAGAGAGCGAATTCTGCCATGACTGCCACTTTCCTTCATGTCCTGTATGATAACCTGTGTGTCATCCAAAACTTTAAAAATATATATATTATTCAAATTCTGGGAATAAGTGTGGTCACCTTTAGGCTCTGTGTAGACTTGATTGTTTTCTTTTAAATTTGCGTGTCTCAGTATTTCTGCCAACTGAATTCAGGGACTCGGTTGGTTCTGATGCAAACATTCCACTCTGGAGGCTTTTAAAAAAGATAACGGATATTCGGAAGAGTCTCACACTGCGGCCCTCAGTGTTCAAGTTAAGTGCAGTATAGGTGGATGTGCGCTGCCTAACAGCTCTTCTGTCTGCTGGAGAGTTGGCTGGCGGAGAAGTCTGTTCTGAGAACAAGGCATGGGCTGTTGCTTCCAGACATTCTTTCTTCCTGGAGGACACAAACGTGGTGTTTAACGGCCACTGGCCACACGCCCACTCTCTGGCCCGAAGGAATGTGCTCTGTCTGGGCCGCACTCCAGTCATCAAGGCAGTTACTGTGGGGAGGGAGAAGCCAGCCCTCCAGGTCCTCGGCCTGAGCTTCTCCTGCCGAAAGAAGGAATGTGTTTTGACTTCGGACTTCCCACCCTGCCCTTTCTCTGGTTCCATGAACTGTCCTGCTTGCACGGGAAGCTTCGGTTTTCTTTCTTACAGTTGCCCTTTCTTCACTGCAAGGGCTTCACCTGAATATAATGTTAAAATACAGAATTCCGAAGAAACGCAGTTTGGTAGAGAGGCATCAACCTACCTCCCTGTTAAGAGCTGTGATAAGTAGATCAGTTCCAGTATCTGGCACATGCTATCTTTGTGGGCTTGCTTTCTCTGTGTTTTACTTAAGAGAAAGAGAGAGAGAAAGAAAATTTTAAAACAAAATAGTTTATCCTGTAGAATTCTGTTTGGGCAATTTGCATAGGGATAGTAAGAGTAATAATGGTCTTCCCAGGGGGCCAGTGGTAAAGAACCCACCTGCCAATGCAGGAGACATAAGAGACATGGGTTTGAACCCTGGGTGAGGAAGATCCCCTGGAGGAGGGCGTGGCAACCCACTCCAGTATTCTTGCCTGGAGAATCCCATGGACAGAGGAGCCTGGCGGGCTACAGTCCATGGAGTTACAGAGTCAGACACAACTGAAGTGACTTAGTACACAGCAACATGCAGTAATAATAAAATTAATAGTAGTGGTAGTGTTAGTTGCTCAGTCGTGTCTGACTCTTTGCCACCCCATGGACCATGTAGCCCACAAGGCTCCTCTGTTGATGGAATTCTCCAGGCAAGAATACTGGAGTGGGTTGCCATTCCTTTCTTCAAATAATAGTAATAGTTTTGTGAATAGCTAAATTTCATTTAGGTCTCACAATCAACCCTTGGGGTTAGGTCCTAATTTTGGCCCCATTTTACAGGTGAAGTAATTGAGGCTTGAGGAGGGTTAGGTAACTTATTCTGCTCATTAGTGATAGATGGTGTCCTAGCCCAGGCAGCATGAATCCGGGGTTGGATGAGCCTTTAATCCCCACAAAATAGTGCCTTCAAGGCTAGTAGGTGAGGCTTATGGAAGTTTTGTCCCTTAGGTAGGGGCTAATTCATAATTTTTTCCCCTATACTTTCTGTTTTGAAAGTTTCAGACCTGAGAAAAGTTATAAAAGTGGTGTGATGAAGTTACCAAGCATTAATATTTTACCCTTTTAGCTTATTTGTCTTTCTGCATGTGTATGTATGTGTATGTTTTGTTTTGTTTATGCTGACCTTTAAAAGTTAACCAAGACATTGACATTGTTGCTCTAAATACATTAGCAGGTATCTTTGAAGAACAAAGACATGCTTCCAAACAACCTCAATGAAAATCCTATCACTCCAAAACATTTAGCATTGATTCACTGCTGTTTTCTAATCTGTCCATGTTTAAATTGCCCCAGTTGTCCCCCAAATGACCTTTATAGCTTTTTTTTTTTTAATCTAATATCCAGTGAAAAATCAGACTTTGCTTTTATGGTTTGTAATCTTGATATCAGGCACATTCTCTTCTCAGACTAGGAACAGTTTGCTTTGGCTTAACTAAAAGACTGGGGACTCTGCAGCACTTCCAGATTTTCCTGCCTGTCCTGACTAAGCAGTCTCACAAATGACCTTATTTGACACATGTTGTTTTACTGGGTACCCTGTCTCCTCCTTCCTTCTCTCTCCTCAGCTCTGCTTTTGTCTTATTTCATCTCCTTCTCTTTTTCCCTTCTTCATTTTCTTTTCTCCCTTCTTCTCCTCTTCCCTGATGCTTCCTCCACCATAATGTACACAAGACATGGTGTTATGCACTATAATTATTTCGTGCCTCAAACTAGAAGCTGATTTTGTGGCAGGTGGGAGCTGCCAGATTGGATCTTATATAGGGGTTGGGATAGAGACCAGATGATGGGGTTGAGGAGGGTGTGCTGGGGGACTGAGCTTGGGTAGACTCTGTTGCAGAGGCTCAGTCAGCCTCTTGGCACCACATGAGGCTAAGAGGAGGTGAGAAGCGTCAACTCCAGTCCAGGGAAGTGTCAGCAGTGGGAGATAGGAAGAGGATGGGGTGTACCAAACTGGGAAGAGATAGCATAGTGGTGTATTGGGAGGACTATAGACTTTAAAGTCAGATGGAGAGCTTAAAATAGCAAGACTTTACCGATGAGGTATGTGATCATAGGAACATTATTTAACTTTCTAAGTCTTGTGTTCTTTACCTACAAATGGAAAGAGTAATATCTATCTTACAGCTCTATGTTGAAGGTTAGAGATAATGCATGTTAAAGCTAAGATCTAGCATAGAGTTGTTACTCAATAAACTGCATTAAAAAAACCTACCTGGCAGTGCAGGAGACGTAAGAGATGTGGGTTTGATCCCTGGGTTGAGAAGGTCCCCTAGAAGAGGAAATGGCAACCCACTCCAGTATTCATGCCTGGAGAGTCCCATGGGTAGAGGAGCCTGGTGGGCTACCGTCCTTAGGATCATGAAGAGCCGGACATGACTGAAGCAGCTCAGCACACAGCACAGGTATTTACAAGGTGGTCCTATAATTGGAGTGCTGCAGTGAAGGGAATCCCTGCTGGGTGACATGCAGATGTTGTTAAGTTCATTCAGTGACCTGTCAGTGGGTAGAAGAAGGTCCTTTGAAATGGATTTCATGGCAGGCTACCTATGATATAAGGCAGGTTCCAGTGATCAGAAGCATGATTCTGTGGGGCCTGGGATCCAGAAGAGAATCCAGCTGCCAGAACCAAACTGTCCCATTAGGTTCAAATGAAGGGTGAGGGTGATTTGTTGTTGAGTCATCTGGAGCATCTTTTTTTGGGGGTTAGCATTAGGGAAGAACTGGGGGTTTGGGTGGAGCCATTGTGAGGGGGCTGGGGCTCACACTAAGCCTGGGATGTATTCTCTTTTAGAACTGCTGTTGATGAGATGACATTATTACATTAAAGAGGCTCTTCTTCCTGGGTACTTAGCCCAAATTTTCACTAGATCGATGATGATACCTTGATAATGAGTCCAGAGACCAAATTGGGTTGATCTAGGTTTATTCCCCTTCCGTCTTAGTGAGAGTTGCCATAACAAGATACCATAGTATGGATTGGTTAAACAACAGACGTAATTTTTCTGAGTCAAGAGAGAGAGACAGGGAGGAGGAGAAAGAGAACAAGCAAGCAGGCTGTCTGGTCTCTTCTTATAAGGGCACTAATCCCATCATGAGGACCCCACCCTCATGACCTCATCTTAACCTAATTGCCTCCCTGAGGCCCCATGTCCAAAAAACATCACATTGAGTGTTAGGGCTTCAACATATGAATTTTAAGGGGATGCAGATATTCAGACTATATGCCCTGTCTTCCACACTCCCTTTCCCAGACACTTGAGGGTCTGTATATAATGAGAGATATTACTTGGTGAAGAGTGCTACTCATAGTGTTACATGGAAATAGAAAAAATGTTCAGAACCACAGTTCTTGCAGCTTGTCAGTAAAAAGCCTTTAGAAGGAAGCTCCAGTTAACTCTGGTATAGATTCTTTCCTCTGATCTTTCTTCTTATATTTTCCTTATTTTTATTAGTATTCATTCCAGAGTCATGAAATTGTGGCAAAATGTGTTATTGCTTGTTCTTTGTAAAATCTCCAGATTAAACTTTCTATGGCCCAAAGTGAGGCATTGTGCCACTTCTCTCCAAAAGATTAGCTTATTCCAAGCTTTTCCTCTTCTATTTGAAGCTGGCAAGAATCAACAACCACTTATGTTTTTAATTTAAATTTGTTTATTTTTAATTGGAGGATAATTGAATTGCTTTACAAAATGGTGTTGGTTCCTGCCATATATCAACAAGAATGAGTCATGGTTCATACATATGTCCCCTCTCTCTTGAATCTCCCTCCCACATCCTACCCCTCAAGGTTGTCACAGAGCACCTGATTTGAGCGCCCTGCATTTTACAGCAAGTTTGCTCTGGCTAATTTTGCATGTGGTAATGTATATGTTTCAATTCTACTCTCAGTTCCTCCCATCCTTTCCTTCCCCTACTGGGTCCACAAGTCTGTTCTCAATGTCTGTGTCTCCGTTGCTCCATTCGCAAGTGTTTTGGGAGCCAGCATATACTCTTGCTGGTCCATTAAGTACCAGTTTGTTTAATGGTAATTTTAAAGAAGATAAGGGGACTATTTACACTTTATAGGATCTGTTTCTGCTGGAAATTGTGATAAATTTTTATTTTGATATTGTCATCATTTGCTCACTTTTATTTTTTATTTCTTTCTTCAACAAATATGCCAAACACTGAGCAAATAGTCTAAGACAAACACCCCACCAAAAATAAGAGGGGAATGATCATTTCTATTTTAAGACTATAAAAACACATCAAGTAATACTTGAACATAATTTTGCCTGTATCAGAAATTGCATAGCGTTTCTCATGATCCAGGGGGAAAAAAATTAGGTAAGCTCCATGGCCAAAGACTAATATAAATAAAATTTGTGAATAATGGGATTAGAAAACAAATTTAATCTATAAAAAACATGAACAGTAAAACACAGATAGGGAGTCATGTGACACCAGAGAGTTGTTAGAGAATTTCAAAGAATGTATCCAAAAAGACTGAAGGATTGCCGTTTATTTTAGGACAAATATAGGGAGCACTGTTAAATTGTAATGAGGAATACCAAAGTGAAGTATGAGTTTCCAGAGAGCTAGAGAGAGTAAGTCCAGTACAGATGTCTGAAAAGTGAAAAGCTTAACATTCATCTCTGGGGAACATCTAGAGCTTATGATTAAGCAGGTTCCTAAGGAATGAAAGAAAGTAGTGCTGGCTGAGTAGTTGTATGGATTTGCTAAGAGACAGTCAAGAGAATGTATATGCGCCACGTCTCCTTTACCTGTTCCTCTGTTGATGGACATTAGGCTGCTTCCATGTCCTGGCTATTGTAAACAGTGCTGCTGTGAACACTGGGGTGCATGTTTCTTTTGGGATTATGAGTATATGCCCAGGAGTGGGATTGCTGGATCATACAGAAGCTCTATTTTTAGTTTTCTAAGGAACCTTCACACTGTTCTCCATAGTGGCTGCACCAATCCACATTGCCACCAACAGTGGAAAAGGGTGGAATCTAGAAAAATGGTGCAAATGAACCTATTTGCAAAGCAGAAATAGAGACATAGATATATAGAGAACAAATGTATAGACAGCGAGGCGGGCAAGGGGAATGGGATGAATGGGGAGATTGGGATGGACGTATATACATTATTGATACTATGTATAAAACATAATTAATGAGAACTTATGATGTAGCACAGGAAACTCCACTCAATGCTTTGTGGTGACCTAAATGGGAAGGAAATCCAAAAAAGAGGGGATATATGTATAACATATGGCTGATTCACTTTGCAATATATCAGAAAGTAGCATATTGTAATGTTAACTATACTCCAATAAAAAATAAAATAAAAATTTACATCTAATACAGTTTTTTTCTAAGTAGAAGAAAGAGACTGTAGATTCTGGCTTAAAACTAAAGACAAGAAGGTTCTTTAGGAGGGCTATGTCTATGCATCTTTTGTTTCAGTAAATTATAAAATGACATAGACCATATGCTTTTTATGACTTTCTCTGGGGTAGAAGGTTCTAGATTAGGAAGAGGCGTAAAGGAGGGGGCTGGTGTGAGGGAGGGAAAAAAGGAAGGAGAATAAAGGACAGAAGACCTCAGGGACTCACAGCTGAAAGGGACTGCTCATGTGCCAGAATTAGTGTTCAAAGTCCCCGGCTGGCTTGGCAGGTGGGATACACAGGCCCATGGGAGAGAAAGCAGATGCGTATGTGAGTGATGCGGAATGGTCAGGGGTGGGGTGGGAATTCATCTATTGAATAAATGTTTATGGAGTACTCACTTTGTGCCGGGTGCTGCATTCTGGATGCTGGAGGTGCAGTAGATGAAGGTCCAGCCCTCCTAGACCACTGAGAAAGAGAGAAAAGAGAATTAGATAAGTACTTTAATTTCTTGGGCTTTCCAAGTGGCTCAGTGGGTAAAGAATCATCTGCCTGCAATGCAGAAGACTCAGGCAGACACGACGAGTTCAGTTCCCCAGTAGGGAAGATCCCCTGGAGGAGGCCAGTATTCTTGCCTGGAGAATCCCATTTCTCAGGAGGTGCTAGTGTTATGGAGAACTCCATAACAGCAGAGTTGGGGGCGGGGGTGGCGGGTGGCTCATTGCCCAGGATGGTCTGGGAAGGCCTCTCTGATAATGTGGCCTCTGAGTTGGAAGCTGTGAGGATGAAGGAACACTCAGTGTGATGTCTGTTTCCCCAGAGGAGCCACAAGATCAGAGAATAAATACTGAATCCTTCTGTAGGACAGTCTTCAAAGACGTTCTCAAGTCAGAACCACAACCAGAGTTAGAGGGAGATGGCTTTTAGTTTATCATGTGACAGTGAAATAATTCATGCTGCTCTGCTCAGCTGTGGTCCACTCAGCTCCGTGAGGGCTTCGTCTTCAGGCTCGGTATTGAGCCTGGGTTTACACTGGAAAACTGCAAGATGCCCTTTGACTTGAGCACTCTCTGGTTCTTTCCCACTTGGAGGACAAGAATTCCTTGACTTTGACATTGACTTTTGATGTGGTGGCAGGTGGGAAAGTGGAGTGGGGCCTGGAAGTGAGTGGGGGTGATGGGAAGGAGAAATGAAGAGCTGGAGACAGGTTTGTGGAGCAGATTGAGTTTCTGAGAAAGGGGCTCTGTGGGTCAGATAAATTAGAGCGTTAGGCATAGAGGGGTGGAGTGAGCTGAGCAATCCGGGAGAGAGGAGGGCGTCACTGTCATTATAAGATCAGATGAGAGAGGCCTGGAGAATGTGCTGCCTGGGAGGGGAATGGGGGTGGGGGTCTTTCAGCAAAGGATGAGATTCCCCAAGGTTTTGGGCCTTGATGTGGGCAGAAACCGTTTACTCAACCAGAAAGGCTCAGACTCATCTTTACTTTGTCCATAGAAGGGGACATCCCCTGCCCCCCTCGCTCTGCTGGGACAGTGTTCTCTCCCTGATTTTAATTCAGAGGATTTGTACACTTTCCCTCACATATGCTGGCCTGATCCCCAGAAGACTGGACTAATCAGTTAAAATTGGGAAAATTGGGGACAAACGTTTAAAACGTTTACATCTTTCCCCTCTGGTTTATACATAATTTGGAAGAAGGAAATGAATTTAATACAGAACATAAGATTCAACTATGTTATTGTTTAGTGGTAGATTTACTTTTTTAAAGCTGCCCTTCTTTTGGAGTAAAAGAGATAATTTACTTTTAAGTTTAAAATAGTTGATAGAGAAGATTATTTTTTAATTTAAATAAAATGTGTGCTTGAGTTTAGTAGTGGTTGTATTATGCAAAACCTTTCATAAATATGCATAGTCAGCAGGCTGCATTTTTGTGAATTTTAGATGATTCCCGTTCTGATGTCTTGACACAAGTATACATCACATTCACAGATAATTGGGCCAATGATGTCTTTTACTGATGGTTTTGGACAAACACACCATGAATCCTAACCATCTTATATTCCTGCTTCTTTCTTTCTAAGTGATAAAAAGGTTTTGGCCAAAATCAGTACAACCCCAGTTCTTTTGGTAGAATTGTAGATTGCACAGCCACTTCTTTCTCTTTTATTCTTTTTCACACACACTCTCTCCCCGTACATATATGCATACATCTAGATACTTATTTTGAATTAATTTATAGTCACTGAATTTTATTTATTTATTTGCTTTTGGCCACACCACATGTGGGGCCACACCGCATGTGGGGTCTTAGTTCCCCAACCAAGGATCGAACCCACATTCTCTGCATTGAAAGTGTGGAGTCTTAATCACTGGGCCATCACTGTAGTCCCTGGATTTCAAGCTTCCTTGCTCATGAGAGGCCTGTAGCAGGTTTCATTGTCCCATGGAGGCAGTGTTATATAATGGAAAATTCATGAGCTGTGTAATCACACAGTTAGTGGTTTAAATTCTGGCTCCAGCACCTTCAAACCAAATGACCTTGGCAAGGTAATTAACTTCTTTGAGCCTTGGTTTACAGCTCTATAAAATGGGTCTAATTATACTCATCAAAAAGCGGTTGTGTGACTGCACAATGTCATGTTTTTAAAGCGTCTATTGAGGTGCCTCCATAAGTGGAAGTTACTGCTGTTCCTTTTGTTCTCGTTAGAAAGTACAATGGGGAGTACGCAGTAATGGGCATTAGAAAAACTAGGGAAAGGGAACACAGAAGAGCACACTTCTGAGAAATAAAGAGAATGGAGTGAAAGCGAAACGTTATTGAGGCAAGTAGTTTTCTGTTTGATTTTCTGCTGCACTGGTAAGTTAGTAGTAAAATTACTTAAAATTTTAAAATATTGTATCTTCTTCCCTCACTGGATAGTGAAGGAAGCACTTTCCCTAGGATCATTTAAGTTGGTCTTTGTGACTTTGATTTTCATCATGATTTCATTCACCCAAGTTTGTAGACTGTCTGAGAAATCAGTGGTCTGATTTGCTGTTTTCAAGGAGTTGAATGCCATTCAGACATATGTTCATTTCTCCTAAAAAGTTTTTGAAACTGATGTATGAATTTTTGCTGCTAATAACTGATCAATAAATTAAATGATTTAATAACATACAGCCATTTTATTTAGTCCACAGTTCTGTAGACCAGCTCAGATGGATAGTTCTGCTCATCTCAGTGGGGCTCACAAGTGAGCCCATGGCCAGTTTTTGGTCAGCTGGGAAGCTGTCCTTCTGGATGACGAGCTGGAGGAAAGAGGAGAGGAGTGGTGGGGACACGGGACCACAGGGTCTCCCATCATCCGACAGACGGGCCCTGGCTTGTTCATATAGTAGATTGAGTTTCCAAGAAGGAGATTGGTGGAACCAAAGACTCTTGAGTCCAGTTCTGCCCAGTTTCAGAAGTTGGACAGTATCACTTCTATCACATGCTCTTGGCCAGAACAACCTAAGAGGCCATTCCAGAATCAATGAACAGAGAGTGCTTGCTTAATCACTTCAGTTGTGTCCGACTCTGCGACCACATGGACTGTAGCCTGCCAGGCTGCTCTGTCCATGGAATTTCCCAGGCAAGAATACTGGAGTGGGTTGCCATTTCCTTCTCCAATGAATGGAGAAACAGAGGCCATTTCTTCATGGGAGGATTTGCCCAGTTTTGACATTTTTGCACCCGTCCCCAGATGAGGATGCTGCAGTCCTCATTAGTAGCTCAATTACAGTTCCTTGGAGTCAGTAGGTTTTCTCAAGTGTACCACAGTATCTTCTGCTTTACTTTTTGTCCTTTCTTTCTTTTTTTAAAAAACTGATTTGTGTATTTATTTTTGGCTGTGCTGGATCATTGTTGCTCGAGCTCTTCTCTAGTTTCGGAGAGCGGGCGCTGCTCTCTAGTTGGGTTGCAAGCGCTACTCATTGCGGTCGTTTGTTGCTTCTTGTCGCAGAGCACAGGCTCTAGGACACGTGGGCTGAGTAGCTGCAGTTTCTGGGCTCTAGAAACTATTTGGCACAGGCTCAATAGTTGTGGTGCATTGGCTTAGTTGCTCTGCAGCCTGTGGGATCTTCCCGGATCAGGGATCAAATCCTGGTCAATGTCTCCTGCATGGGCAGGCAGATTCTTTACCACTAAGACACCAAGGTTGCCCACTTTTTGTTCATTTTGTGTTTTGCATGAATTGGTATTCTGAAGACTGAAAAAAGATGCTGAAGTGATTATTTACCTCTGATTGCAGCCAGAGCTCGAGTTTGTAAAATTCTGGCACTGGGAGATTTTGACCCTGACCCTGCTTGGATTTCATCCCTGAGCAAATCCGCTCACCCGTATCTAAGCGGAGGTGGGGCAGAGGCGGGCAGAGTCAGCTGGATGGCCTCGCTGGAGGCCGCTCAGGTGGCCCAAGTTCAAGAGCAGCTGTTTCATTGTCCTTTGATGCAGGAGGTGTGTGGGCAAAAGAGCCTCCCTGCATATTTTACTGGCTTTCTTGGAACATCTAGACATTGCTTTGCAGCAAATGCTAAGCAGATAAGTTAGTTCCTTAAATAAAGTTAGAGTTCTTTTAAATCCACCAGATGATCTCAAGCTGCTGGGTGTGTTTTGAGTAGCTAAAGAGTAACTTTCTGATCATTTTGAGGGGGTAGAAACTCCATTCATTTTCCCCAAATACTACATTTGAGCGTAGAGCCAAGCAAGAGCCAACCTGATGTGAAGAGCCGACTCCTTGGAAAAGACCCTGAGGCTGGGAAAGATGAAAGCAAAAGGAGAAGAGGATGGCAGAGGATGAGATGGTTGGGTGGTGTCACTGATTCAGTGGAGTTTGAGCACACTCCAGGAGATGTGGAAGGACAGGAAAGCCTGGCGTGCTGCAGTCTATGGGGTCGCAAAGAGTTGAACACAACTTAATGACTAAACATCTCAGTAGTTTCTCTCTAATTCCCAAACTTAATGGAGTTCTCCCTCCTTTTTTTTTTTTTTTTTGAAGCAGGAATACACTTTTCTACTTTGTGTTAGACCATCAAGTATGTTAGCTGTGGCCTTGGCCTTGTATGCCTTGGGTAACTCAAACTCCCTGATTGTCTACTGACCTATACTCTAAACTCCACGGTATTCCTACCAACCGCAGGGAAATTCATGATCAAGGAAGGAGGAGGAAGGGTCAAGGGGTTGCTTGATTCTCTCAGTGACCATGTGGGTCAGGTACAGTGATGACCTGGATTAGGAGAAAACCAGGAAGTGACTGATTCAGTTTAACAGCTCATCAAGAGGGTCAGGCCAAATAGAGAACACGCCAAACGTTGTGCTTTGAACATTCTGGGAGGAGATGCTGTATTGTGATCTTTATTCCTCCTCTTATGACAGCAAAAGTTAGTAAGCACTCATCGGAGGTGTTTTTGCTTCATGATCATTAACTCCTTTGCAGAGAAAGGAGATACAGGTCACTGCATTTACCATTCCCCCTTTACACCTAATTGTCCTTTTACAGGTGTGTTCTTCGAAGCAAACTTATGAGGCAGGTAAATTGAATGGATTAAGAATTATTTGAATTCGCAAAGTATTCTTCACTTTACAAAAATGAAGAAAAACTATCTGTCACCATTTGAATTTAAGGGTTCTTCATTAGTTGAAGGGATGGCCTGTTTGTTTAGGTCGCAATTGCTGTACTTTTTTCTGGTGGGAGGTAGTCAGGGCTAAGTCGAGATTTTCACGGTGAAGGTAACACCCATTTGTGGAGCTAGGCAGTTCCATGAATGGTCAGGAGGCAGTATAGAAGGGTAGGGAAGACAACAGGGCATGACTTTTATCGGGCTTATCAAGCACTGATTCTGCCCACGTCGAGGCAGTGTGTTAGATCCTGTGGTCACATCCTTGAGGTGGGGCGGGGCGGGGGGAATAGTAAAACTGCGCAAATGATAAAGGTAGTGAGAAAAGTATATGAGGGGCTCTGTGTGCACTTTGAGTGTGGATGGTGACAGGGGTGAGTGGAAAAAGCCTGGGTCACGAAGTCGGAGTTTCCGAGGAGAGGAGGGAATTCTGGGATACAGAAATCTTATGTCTAAAGTCAGACAGATGGGGGACTTCCTGTTTAGTGGCTGTCTCCAATGCAGAGGGCCTGGGTTCAATCCCTGGTCAGGGAACTAGATCTCACATGCTGCAATGAAGATCAAAGATCCTACGTACCATAGGTAAGACCCAGTGCAGCTAAACAAATACGTTTAAAACATAATAAAAAAGTCAGACAGATTTGATAAGCACTGTGGTTGGGACAATCCACATCACTCTGGCCGGCTAGACCAGAGCAGGGCCTATGCCAGTGGAGGGGCAGGAAGAAAAGACAAAACATTCTGAGAATTTTAATGTGTATAGGGTTGGGGGAGGGAGGGGGAATTGGATTAAGTTCACATACACATTTTATAGAAAGGTCTCTATTTTGCAAATTGAAATGCTGCTCACACTTAAAAGCAGCTCTTCAACAACTAGGCTAATTGAATTTGACTGCTTCCCTGTAAGCAGAGAATTCCTTTTCCTAGAAAAAGGGGAACAGATTATTCTAGCCTTGGGGAATGTTATTTCACCCATTAGATGGCCTGACTTTTCAGGTGAAGCATTGTACTCTATGTACTGATCATAACATTCACCACCTGGATGTTGTGAAATGTGAATTAAAATGGAGTACCTGTCATTGTTTTTGCTGTTTCGATGTGGCATTTCTGGGTTTGGGGCTTCTCAGAAAATATTCAGTGACACTCCGTTTGATAGCTTGTCAGGGCCCCCAAATGGAAAATGCAGAGTGACGTGGCAGCATGCAGTGGCCCCGGTGGGCCTGAGAGCTTTGGTGAATAAGAGAACGCTCAGTTTTATAGAGAGGAAATTTGAAAAACAGTTTTATGGTTACACCATTTGAAAAGTGATATATAATTGAACCAAAACATTTAATTATGTTGAAATTGTACACACCTAGTGATATCTTACTCTCTTTACACAATGACTGCTTTTTCATTTTGCACTTATAAGCAGGAAACAACTGTGTGTAAGTAATCATAAGGCCTTCTGGGGCTTTTCTGACTCAAAATTTTACATGCCTGAGGTGAATTGACTGTTCCGTCTCGCCACCAAATACCTGGCATCTTTTGGTATTCCGTGGCGGTGGAGTCTGAGTCCTGGAATCACATGCTTTGGTTTGTGTTGGAAGCATCCAATTAGGAATGCTTTCAGGTAAGGAATCTGCCTGCCAATGCAGGAGACCCGGGTTCAATCCCTGGGTCAGGAAGATCACCTGGAGAAGGAAATGGCAACCTGCTCCAGTATTCTTGCCTGGAGAATCCTATGGACAGAGAAGCCTGGTGGGCTATAGTCTGGATTGCAAAGAGTTGGACATGACTGAGCACGCACGCTCCAAGTGAATTGCAAGGTACACTGAGAGAAGAGAAATCGTACTTGCAGCTGGGATGTGAGTGTTCCCAGAGACCCTTCCTGTAGCTTCGGGGAGTTGCTTAACCTTTCTGAGCTCCTGTTTCCACTTCCTATGGCCTCTGCCTTTTTGAGTGGGGATCTGGTGTTACCTGCCACATTTCTGTGCTTTTTGGAAAATCTGAAGCCAACACAGCAGATTGGAAAATCTGGTGGTACAACATTGTTCATCAGCTATACCCCAGTACAAAGTGTTTTTGGTGTTAACAAAAAAGAAAAATCTGGTGGTGGGTTTCAGGGGCGTCCATGACATTATTTTCTGAATTACTCTTTTTCAAATTATTTCCTGATTGAAATAAACTTTCATCAGAAATTATAAGTAAAAGTGCCAAATGCCTTCATTCATGTTTCTAGACTCAGTAAGGATTTTTGGATCCAGTGTTTATGTTGAGCTTGTGGGCCTTTAGGAGATGAGAGAGGTGGCAATGCTGAAGAATCAATTCCGTAATTGTCATTGTCACACTTATCCTGTGGCTCTTAACAAACTACTGTGACGCTTTGCTTCTATCCATCAGGCCTTTGCTGCTTGCTTCTTAAAGGAAATGTCTGAACATGTGCTTTTTCTGTCCTGTTTGATGGCTTCTTAGTCTACAAAGATGGAAAATGGGCAAAGATTTCTAAGAGAATTCCTAATGATGGCTTGGTAGTGTATATGCTTAACCATTTACAAGAGACTTGCCAAGTGAAAATTAGGGGTCAGGAAGGTAATTGGTTTCTCTTGGCCGTTGATTGTTTACCTCCAAGTATAGAGTAAAATGGGCTTCCCTGTTGGCTCAGTAGTAAAGAATCTGCCTGCCATTGCAGGAAACACAGGTTCCATCCCTGAGTTGGGAAGATCCTCTGGAGAAGGAATGGTAACCCACTCCAGTACGGACAGAGAAGCCTGGTGGGCCATAGTCTATGGTGGGCTATAGTCTGACAGGATTGGACACGACTTAGCGGCTGAAGAATGATAGGGTAAAATTGTGAAAGAATGATGTCTTTACCAGTGGCTCGGTCAGAGGAACGCTCTGCTTTATTTGATATCCAGAAAGAACCCAGATGCCAAGTGTGGGGAGCAGGGTGTGGTGGCTACATCGTTGCAGATGCCAGCTCGCTGTAGTATTACAGCAGGGACACTGAGGAGCAGGCTTCCTGAGTCTGGGTTCTCTGTGACTAAGAGTGTGGAATGACTAAGTACGTCTGCACTTAGGCAATGTCTGCAATGTTCTTTCTGCTTGTTTGTAAGCTGAACCATTTTCCCAGTCTGCCTGGGATTGAGGAGTCTTCTAAGAGGCAGGATTTTTAGCACTAAAACCGGGAAAGCCCTGGGCAAGTTTGGGCAGTTGGCTCCTTTTCCTTCCGGCCCCACTGCCAGCCCCATCTCTCTGGCCTCCTGTCACCGCCCCACCATGCAATGAGCCTCCCAACAACTCTGTTCACTGTTTCCAGGGGCTTTGCACACGGGGGCCTGGTGGTTGTTGATCAGTCACTCAGCCATATCCAACTCTTTGTGACCCCATGGACTGCAGCACGCCAGGCTTCCCTGTCCTTCACCATCTCCCAGAGTTTGTCCAGACTCATGTCCATTGAGTCGGTGATGCCATCCAACCATTTCATCCCCTTCTCCTCCTGCCTTCAATCTTTCCCAGGCCTGGGGAGCTTGATAAAACGACCAGTTTTTAAAGATGGGTGCTTCTTAATATTTCAGGCTGAAGTCTGTCTGTCTTTGTAGGGGGTGGCACCACCCTGTGATGCTCGGGTTATTTCTTTGCAGTGCTTTTCCTACTTCTGGACATTTGTGAAAATAGAAAACTGCAGTTAGAGCAAGGAGCAAACAGGTCCCCATTCCCCTCCTTTTTCTCCTGGAGAACTATCTGCTGTCCTACCTCCAGGTGCAGGTAGAGTTGTAAACTGTGAATTCTGTCCCTAGCATTGACGCCTAGTCTTTTCGTCTCACAAAAAGTAATATGCAGTTGTAAACCTGAAAGTCCTATACTTCTGTCCCCGGTGAATGTTAAATGCTACCGCTCATTTCACAATTTTAGTTGCCATTTTCGTTATCCCTCAAGCTTAAGTAGAACAAATACAACCTGCATCTTGAGATCAAAGGGCAGAATCTAGTTATGCTTGTGGAACTTTAAAATCCCAGTCCACAAGGGGCCTCTCAAGGGTTTGATCTCTCTTTTGAGAGCAACTGGATTTTTTTCTTTTTCTCTGTACGATTCATCAAGAAAGTTCTGTTTGTTCTTCCATGTTTGCTGCTCGCAAACTCCTGCTTCTTTTCTCCTCCTGGCAAAGTGACATGGCTGTGTGATCTTGCTGGGCCCTGTGAAAACCCATGATCTTATCAAGCATTAAGCAGTTGCCTAGAAACCATCATGCAAACAGGATTAAATGAAGCCTTTTTTCTATATTACAGCTGCTTTCTGATTAAGACATGATGTCAGAAATAGCTCAGTGTGCACCTCTTCATGGTCTTAAAACACAGATAAGTGAAAAAAATTTTTTCAACAGAGGTAAAATGATTGCTCCATACTCACATCTCGAGATGGTCACCACCAACCCGAATTGCCCCTGCTCCACCTCCTTCTCCTCTCACAGACCTCTCTTTCTGGAGGGTCATGTATTGGAGATTGTGGGCCCTTTTTAAAGAACATGAGCATAAACCTATACAAAGCTCAGACTCTTACTGGCCCATTGGTCCCTTGGACCTCAGCCAGACTGGAGTGTGTGTAGAGGAGTTTTCAAAAGCCTGTTGCAGGAATTTGGTCATAGGGAAGGAATGTGTTCTGTGAAGCAACTCAGTGATAAGCAGGTTTTCAGCAAAACATCACCAGGAGCTAATCCTACTTTAAATCAACTTCAGTGAATTAGAGAGAACTAAATCTCTTAACTCTGGACCCTATTGTCTCCCAGGAAACAAACTGGGATGGAATCAAGCAACATGGAGAAATATGAATTGAAAGGACTTGTTACAGGATTGAGGTATTCCTAAACTCTCTTTGGATTAAGATAGACAAGCAAATGATGACGGCTGGCTTGGGGTTAAAGGAGAAAAAGGAATCAGGAAAGCCTGAGTCAGTAAGTCAGCAAATATTTATTGAGCTCCTCCTATCTACCCCTAGGCCCTTCTAGGTGTGGTGGGGGGTGGGGTGGGTAAAGTGACTGTCAACAATGAGTAAGATGGACAGTCCTATATGTTCCAGTGAGGGGGCAGGGGTCAAGCAATAAAAGCTAGAACAGATAAATAAGTTCAATAATTTCAGATAATGGTAAATTCCATGAAGAAGATAAAACAAGGTCTGTGACTACAATTGGAGGTTATGAGCCCTGTCTTTCCAGGGTGATATTTGAGTTGAGGGGCTGAGAATATGAAGGTCTTGGAGTGATGCCATATTGGCAGTGGGGAAGCAGAGAAGGAGGTTGAGTATATAGTAGTGAATGGTTTGTAGAAATCAAAACACCAAAAGAACCTTCAGCGTTGTTGGATGATAAATCAGGTCCATACTAAGAACATCTTTTTCCAGCTTCTCAGAAAAGTGAATCAAACCTCACCAGTCCTCCAGATGGTTTTAATTACCTCTGGGGGCTTGCCTAACATAGATCAGTTTTAGAATTGACAATGTGGACTTTTGTGTTTTTCTAGATATTAATGGTGGGAGCTTTTTGTATTTAAAATTTTATTGTTAAACCATGAAAATAATATATTACCACAGTTGGAGAAATAAGAAAGCTCTTTTATAAGTATGCAAACCCAGAAATACTTTTATGTTCATATCCCCTCCCAGTCTTTTTCATGTATCTGGTTTTAGATAGTTAACAGCTAGCTGCTTACTTGTAGTGTATGACATGATAAATATAAGTAACAATGAGATATGTTATATATGAAGCTTGTTAAGAGAGTAAATCCTGAGTTCTCATCACACACAAAAATTTTTTTTCTGTTCCTTTAATTTTGTATCTGTATGAGATGATGGATGGTCACTAAACTTACTGTGATAATCACTTCATGATGTGTGTAAATCAAATCATTATGCTGTATATCTTATACCTATGTCAATTATACCTCAGTGAAACTGGAATAACAAAATACATAGTCCTGTAAATACATAGCAGACACTTTACCACTCTTCCTCAAGTTTATGTTAATACTCCGTATTTACAGATTTTAGTGACTAAATATAATCTGTTCTCAATGGACATGGGTTTGGGTGGACTCCGGGAATTGGTGATGGACAGGGAGGCCTGGCATGCTGTGGTTCATGGGGTCACAAAGAGTTGGACACGACTGAGTGACTGAACTGACTGACTGATAATCCATTCTTGTTTGGGAGGTAGTTATGTTCTATAAAGCCCCTGTGAATAGTGAATTAGTGAATACTGAATCACTGCTCCTAGGGGAAATATTAGGTTAGATTCCTGTGAGCCTCTGATTTCACATTTTCATGAACTGATCAATACATTGCCTTGTTTCCTGTGTATGTTTAAAAAAAACCACCTTACTCAAAATATGTACATATATGTTTTTAAACTTTTTTTTCCATATCATTTATTTGGCTGTGCTGGGTTTTAGCTGTGGCATGTGGGATCTAGTTCTCTGACCAGGAATCAAACCCATGCCCCTGCATTGGGAGTGCAGAGCCTTAGCCACTGGCCCATAAGGGAAGCCCCCAAATACATATATTTTCAATTCATTAACATTGAAGTCATGCCAAGAGAACTATAACTCATACCTGAACAAAGCTTATCTAACACAGGCAGTTTTGCCACAGGGAACATCACAGCTTTCTTCAGTTTAGAAACCCTAGCCAGCACTTCAGCACTCTATCTACGTGGGAGCCGTTTTAAACAGCGACATCACCCACAAAAAGAACACAAGTGTGAAAATGTGGCACTGAATAGAGCATGCTTGTCTATAGTATGAGCCGAAAGAAGGCAGAGTGTGGCCTTGTTCAACCTCAGCTGAAAACGTGCAGTTCTCGAAATTCAGATTTCTGTTTCTCTGTGCCTGTTAGTGAATGGCCATGAAAGCAGCGCAAGTATCGATTCGGGGTTACAGATAAATGTTAGCAGGTAGGCAGATTTGCAGACATGGAGTTTGTGAGTAATGAGGGTCAGCTGTATGCTGTTCTGTTGACTGACCGTGCCGTGATTAACTGGAGCGTAAATGACTCACCGTGGATGCATATGCAGACGTGCTTCTGCTCTGGCATTTATGGAGCCTCCCTAATTTCTCCTTACTCTCCACCCCCAAAGAAGCCAAATCCTGGAAAAGTCCTGCTAAAGAATAGCTCAGAAGCCCAGGATAGGTGAGAAACAGTCCCCTGTCTGAAAGGGGATAATGGTAGTCATATCACCTTTCAGTTACAAGGGCTTTACAGTTTGTGAAGTTCTTTGATGTGATCTGTGTAACTGGATCTTTACAAGGACCCAGTAAGGGAAATGGAACTGTTATCTTCATTTTCCCAGAAAAAGACACAAATGTGAATTGATGGTACGCATACTTGGCCTTACTTGGCTTTCTGAAATGACTGAGGCATTTTGCCCTCAGCAGATGCCCAGAGAATAGATATCGCATTGGGAAACAGTCTCTCTCCTATGTCCTACAAGTGCTTGACAACATCCACCTACATTTTCACCATGGAGTGTTGAGAGGCAGATAGTGTAGTGGAAAGAGTGTAGCTTTCACAGTCAGAGGAAGTGGTTTGATTCCCTGATTCTGCTCCTTCTTTACCTGTGCAACATTGGCTAAGTTGTCAAACCTCTTTGAGCTTACATTTTTGCATTGGTAAAATGGGGGTAATAACATTACTATTACCTAACTCACGCGTTTGTTGTGAAGATTTAATGAAATAATATATTTAGCCACTTTCCTCATTATACTTCTGATGGTAAGAACTGTGTTGACAAGATGTTTATTGGTAGATCCTTAGATAAAATTAATAAGTATCTTGACAATAACCTCTGTTTCCTAACAATTCTGCCTGAAGATTACCCAACCACTGATAGACCCATTAGCGAATAAACAGTGTGCATTGACTTCTGTATCAGTGAATGTCTAAACTAGTGTCATTTCCATAAAACAGCATTTCCCCTTGTGGAAGAAATATCAATGTTTCAAAATAAACGTTAATGAAGTCTCCCTTTAATTTTTTTCTAATCTTGATTGGGATGTTGATAAGATTTATGTACATGTTGAACAAAGGGATGGGAGAGGCTTGCTGCTTATAACAGACTAAGGTCAAATACATGATATGGGAAGAGGTTTATGCAACACCGGTAGCTGTTTTATTGATGCGAAAGTGACATATAGGGAAGTGACTTGTGCAGCAAGACCCCCAAAGTATATTAAGCTTTCCCAAGCAGCCAGTCTTTGGAGTATTCGAGTTGGGGGGAAGGGGAATAGGAGAAGATTCTTTTCCTGATAGCTTTGCAATGAAATGAATATGTGGGTCCTTTGTAAACCGTTTTGAGATCCATTTTACACTTGCAGCACAGTTTCCAGCACATTCTTTTTTAAACATCTGTGCGGCATCAATAGAAAATGAAACCATCTGTTAGAGTGCTCTTCTAAGGTCCCTGTTGACCCCACCATGGCAGGGGTGATGAGGTCAGCAGTCTGAATGCTAAACTCCACGTCCAGGTGGCTGTTCTTTCTGAACCTTGATAGCTGGTATCTGCCTGAGAGAAAATGACGTCTGCTTTTGCTAGTTTGACCTTTGAGATTCCTCTGGGACCAGTGATCTCTGGACTCTGATGTGAGCTCTTGATTAGATAGAGGAATGCCTTCACGTATAACTTGTTTGAGACTTTCCTCATTTTTGCATGGCACATGCTATCTTCCTGGACTGCGGATCAAACCCATGTCCACTGCATTGGCAGGTGGATTCTTAACCACTGGACCACCAGGTAAGTTCCTAGGGAATTCTGGTATTGAGGCTAGCACACATTTGAATAACCGAGAAGACCCTCTTAGAGCTTAATGTTTACAAAACTCTATGGATTGACACTGTCCAAAGCAAATCAGTATCCTATTTTCTCCTGTTACATGCAATGGGATTCTGCAAATAAACAGTAATAGTGAAAAATCTAGTAGGGAGATGGAACTTAGACACTGAAGTTCTAGTATATTTATTTTCTTACAACTTTATAGGGTATGATTATATAGGAGGCAGAGGAGCTGCAGGTAAGTTTTGGTCCCTACCATGGTGCTCCTTTGGCTACTAGTTAGATGCCACTTAGGCAATAGCCAAGAAAAATAGGCTGGGCGTGAATCTATTAGTACCAGTTATGAAAATCGTATAGAACCTTAATGGACTAGTGAACGTGTTTTAGGCAGTTTTCATAGGCCCTGGGCTGCATGATAGCATCACTGTTATGCAGAGCTCTGGAATTCAGCACAGCTGCTTGACACACAGTGAATTCTTAACCTATCTTGGGTGAATTGAAGCCAGGGGGACAGAAAGTAAGAGTAAGACACAGGAGCACAGAGGTGTGGAAGACGGTGAGTGAAGCACAAATGCTATATAAGGTCCCCAGCATGAGGGCTCAGGGAGGAATCATTGAGGTCAGATGGGGAAGTTCCTTGTTCATCCCTGGAGCCAGAAACCAGAGAGGGAGGACCTGGGAGGGAGGCTCCAGGGCTAGTAAGGTGCCAACTCAAATGCAGTTCAGGCCAGAGGGAACCTGGCACAATTGCAAACCTCCTGCAAAGACCAGGCTGGGGAGGGAAGCGGATGTGGACACGAACGTTCCAGGAGCGACACCAGCCAAGCCAGGCTGTGCCCAGCCTTTAGTTAAGTTAGAGCAAGAAATGTGTCCTATATGTGTCTACTTTCATTGCAAAAATTCCTTCTTCTTCCTTCCCTTTGTTTTCTTCTAAAAGTTTCTTTAAAAAAAAAAAAATCAATTTGACCTTGGCCCATCTGTCAGGATAAAGAGTTTTATCCAGACCTAGAACCGTTATCTGGGAGGTCAGGTATGAATTCACAGCCACTGAAATCTAAGCCTGACTTCCGAAAAGGAGTGAACAGAGGGCGGGGAAGCAGAGCATTAGGTTCAAGAAACAAGGGTGGAGTGCCTCTGACAGGTCATCACCGGGTGGGCCTCACTTCCTGGTTTGAGGCTGCCTCCAAAGATCACAGAGGATTCTTTTTTCCTCCACATAAATAGCCTCACAGAGGGTGGACAGGAAGAAGAGAGAGCATGGGTGGAAGCTTGGACAGCCACTTGCACATGGCCAATCGTTTTCTATTGCCATGTAACAAATTATCACAAATTTAGTGGGTTTAAAACAGCAACATGTATTATCTCACACTTTCCTTGGGTCAGGAATCTGGGTAGCACTTAGCTGGTTCCTATCTCTGAGACTCACTCACCACACTGCAGTCAGGTGTCAGCTGGGAGCTGGGCTACAGTCCCTCTGAGCTTGTGGTTGTTGGTAGAATTCAGTTTCGTGGACCTGTAGACCTCTCGGTGGCCTGTTTCTTCCAGGCTTGCTGGAGAATCTCTGACTTCTAGACCTTCTTTGAAAAGGCTTGCCTGATTAGGGGAGACCCACCCAGAATAATCTCCCTTTTGGGTAATTTAGAGGCCTTAATTACATCTGCAAAATTGCCTTCCCCACAGTGTAACCTGGCACTCACAGGAGCCCATCCATTATATCCCTGGGCCACATCAAGAGGACCTTATGAGGTGTGTCCAGCAGGGAGCAGGAATCTTGGAGTCATCTTATAATTCAGCCTCCAACAGAGAGCAAGAGAGAAAGTGACCAGTGCTTGTCTGTTCTCTCCATTTAGTGACTGTAATTTGGGAAGGGGTTGGAGAGCAGGATCAAAGATATTATTTTAGGTGTTTGTGGCCCCCGAGTCATGAGAGAACAGAAACTACAGCTAAGTACAATCTAAGGATAAAAACTTAATTGTGGTAGCACACAGTGGAAATTTTGATTTAGAAAAGAAAAAGTGTTATTGATTGGGCAGATTGTTAGGAGCTGTTTCAGGGCCCAGCCTGGTGATGAGAGGAGCTCTCTGCAAGTGTGAGGAGGTTTTATTGCATACAGAGTTCCTGATGAGAGCTGTTTTTAAAGACAAACCCTGCACATGACTTGTGGGTAACCATGCTCGTTGGACAGAGGCCCAGCTGTTGTGGGTCCTAGTTATTCTCAACAAGGAGGATAAAATTAGAGAGGTGGTTTCTGTCCATTTAACATGTAAAGTGTCAAGAAAAATGGGGTATGACTGTCCTGCATACGGGTTTGTCTTTTAAGCCTGTGCCTGCCAGTGGGTTATTTTTTTAAAATCAGGAATGAAATATTGACTGTCTATCTTCTGTGCAGAAAATGTTGTCTCTAGTCAGCTGTCCTTACTATTTTAGTTCCCTGAGAACTATTTAAACCAGTTCTCACTTAATTTGATTAAATAGTCTTTTTTTTTTTTTAAAAAAAAGCAAAACAAATGCTTTGACCCTCATTAGAAACTCAGAGGTTTTTATTATACAAAATATATCTAAGAACAAAAAACCACGATACACTCTGCAGAAGTACTGTCAACATTTTGCCAGCTATCCATCCATACATTTCTGCATTCTAGCATTTACAGACAATTCTACTATATAATAAAGAATGGGAAATTCAGTTTTTGTAGTATATTTTCGCTTTGATGTATATTATGAACATTTATTAACAGCCTTCCACAGTAATGTTTTTAACTACTACTTTAACAACTGCAACTAACTAGATATACTGTAATTTGTTGAAACAATCTTACATGGGCTATTTAAAGCTTTAGGTAGATAGATGAAAGCTCTTGAGTCAGGGTTATTCACCTCTGATCAGTAAATGTTTCTTAGAGGTTGTAATGCTGTTGTCTTCATCCAGCACTAACTTCATTTGCCTTCATTCGTTACGTGCTCTAATGTCATTGATGCTGCGCTTGCCGCTTATAAAGGCAAAACTTGAGCTTTATGTTTACTTTTTCCCCGGGTCTGTTCCCAAGGCTACGCGCAGAGTTTTTAAATGCCTCTTTTGTGAGCTAGAAGCCCTAATAAACAAACCGCTTTGTTGAGACTGGAGCATTAGCACTGGCACAGTTTATTAATTTTACTGCACGTTACAGACATCACGAGTCAGCGAGGTGGTCCACCTGCACCTCCATCCTCTGCACAGGCTGTGTGCAGCTTTGTGAGTTGCTGTTTTTCTTTCCCCTTCCTTTCCAAATGGGCTGCTGGTGGCAAAAATCTGTTTAAACAAAGGTGAGGAAAGGATCGGTTTATTACAAACCCAGACTTTAAAAGCTAGTTACAGGTTTAACCTATTAGAAACCTGAGCTTTGCAAATGTTGAGAGTATTAGGATGAATAGGGAAAGGGGCACTCAGATCTTGGTGGGGCCTTAGGCAGGGGAGGGAAGACAATTCAATGACCCAGATGGTTATCAGGAGAATTTTTTATAGTAATGTAAACAGAGCCATGGAAAGCTCTTGAGTGAACATAGAGATTCCTTATAATCCAGCTGCTATCTATTGAAAGTCAGCTTGTTTTGCTTTTAGAAACACATGGTAGCATTTTTGGTTGGCATCATGATGGGGAAAGGAAACCACTAGCATTTAGTGCCCAGGGGACCTGTGATGTTCAGGAGAAGACCAATCAAGGAAGAATCTTTTTACCTAAAATTCCAGCATGGTCTGGCTAGAGCCTCAAGCCCTTTGGAACTTTGAGTTCTTGAAAGGAATGGAAAAGAAAATAAGAATTTATGGCCATACATTCTTTTTTTTTCTAGAGCTTTCTAGAAATTGTCTGGTCCTCTTTCTCTCTCCCCCATTTCTCATAGAGAGCCTGCAGAGCTAAGGCTAGAAGGATATTGGTCCATGTAAGGAGATGTGGGTCAGGAGAAAGCAGCACAGAGCTTTTTAAGTCTATTTTTCTCCATCTATACTTGGCCTGTAAAAGTTGAGTCACATTTTCTGACAAAAGTCTGTCTGGTTGTTTGTCTCATAGACCAGCTGTTCAAAGGCAGAAATCAGCCAATACTGCCCAGCTGTTAACTCAGCCATCCTCAGGGGAACTCATTTTTTGCCAGAAGAGTCTCGGAAAAGGCCAGAGAGCGGGGAGTTGCAGGGAACACTGACTCAGGCTCAAAATTTGTTTTCAAGCTATTTTATTCCCTTCGGTATATGAAAGCAGAGGCCACCTACATCATAACTGGTCTCAGAATTTCTGTCAGAGCTACAGGGGCTTGGGATACTAGCTGGTCCTCCTCTTTTATTTTATATTCTAAGAGACCCAGAGAGGGTAAACGACTTGCCTGAGGTCACAGAGCCCATGTAATGTTACAGAGCTGGATCTAAACCCAGGCTTTTTGATTCCAAATAGAGTGTTCTTTCTACTACACCAGCAGCTACCCTTTTGACTTCTTATATTGTTTATTCATGAAGTTTTGCTGACTTCCTTTCTAAAATATTCCTCCACCCCCATGAAGGCATTGCATCATTGTTTCATTCAAACCTTATGTCATTTCTGAGACCATTGGGTTCATGGGCAACAGAAAAGAATCTGTTAAGACCAAAAAGCAAAGGCTCCCTGTTCACGATGCAGTAAGCAGTTATCCACCGCTGTCCAGTCATGAAAAAAAAAAAAAAAGAAAGAAATGTAGAAGCATTGTTCTGTATTCTCTGTGGGAGAAAAGGATTCAATTAAGCTATTTGTTTTAATATGTGGTGTTTGCACAGTTTCCCAAAGGGACTGCAGAAAATCTTCACTTTGCTTATTCTCGTAACAACTGTTGACTGGGAAAAAAAAGCACAACCTAAAAGCTGAGGGTTATGTTTTATTCAGTGGACAAAAGTGAGGACTTAAGCCCAGGACACAGCAAGAAGAGGCAAGGAGGGGAGTCAGGGTATTCAGGAGTTTTTGCAGCAAAAGACCAGGTAGTCGAACATCAAAAGATTACTGTTAATTAAAGAAAACCAGAAATCTCAAGTTAAGGAATTCAGCACTTTTCTTTGTGTGGGAAGATGCGAGAGGCTGGGCCCACTGAAATGACTCCTTTGAAATGCACCTCAACTACCTGGGGCCAGTATCCTGTGTTTTCTCCTGCCCGGGTTTCCTCTGGTGTTCTGTTGGGGATGCCTGCAGCAGCTGGCTGCTAGCTGGGCCTGGCCATGAGCAGCCCATTTATTTCCATCCAGGTTTGATCCCTGGGTTGGGAAGATGCCCTGGAGAAGGGAATGGCTACCCTCTCCATGGAGAATCCCATGGACAGAGAAGGCTGGAGGGCCACAGTTCGCAGGGTTGCAAAGAGTTGGACAAACTGAGTGACTTGGAGAAGGCACTGGCACCCCACTCCAGTACTCTTGCCTGGAAAATCCCATGGACGGAGGAGCATGGCAGGCTGCGGTCCATGAGGTCACTAAGAGTCGGACATGACTGAGTGGCTTCACTTTCACTTTCACTTTCATGCATTGGAGAAATAAATGGCAACCCACTCCATTGTTCTTGCCTGGAGAATTCCAGGGACGGGGGAGCCTGGTGGGCCGCCATCTATGGGGTTGCACAGAGTTGGACACGACTGAAGCGACTTAGCAGCAGCAGAGCGACTAACACTGTCAGTTTCACTCTTTTTCTTTTTTTATTTTATTTTATTTTATTTTTTAATTTTAAAATCTTTAATTCTTACAGGTACTCTTTTTCTTTGAGTTCCCTCAGGGCTGAGCGTCCCGGCAGCTGTAACATGCTGTCTTGATGGCTGCAACATCCTTACTTTACTGATAAGGCAGGTGATGTTTTGGTTCACACAACTCTGAGATCACCCGATTCCATTTATGGTCTTTCTTAGAAAGAGAATATAATGGCCTCTGTTTTTTTCACCTTCTGTAGATTGTCTTCAACTCTTACAAGGTCAGTTGAAGAGGAGGGGCAGGGCTCTAGCTGGGTGACAGGGACTATCTTGGCGGCAAAGGTACTTAGAGGGATTCCTTTTGGAGCACCTGGACTCCAATTCCAGAGCAAGATGAGAACCTGAACCTAGCCATCTGTGGAAAAGGATTTGGCCGGCTGCTGCTTAGACCAGGGTCAGGAGTCTTTGAGCGTGTCCAGGATGTTTTCTCACAACCAAGATGCTCTATTTTTCTCCCTCTCTGTTGATGCTTCAAAATCATGGACTCTGAGCTGCCCACTGGATGATGATCTCATTCTTCTTACTGGCCTACTTGGGATTTTCTGGGCCTTTTATGTTTTCTTTGTCAACAGTACAACCAAAGGGGGAACTTGATAATTCATTTTGACTGTGACCAGTTTTCTTATAAACATTTGAGAAAAGGTTTAAAAAAAAACTGTAATTGCTGGTTAAAAATGAAGAAACGGCACTGAAGAAATATATAAATGTGATCAAAATGATGATGGTCTACAGTGGACTCACAGGGAATGTGAGAGGTGTTTGAGACTAGAGATATGGGCCTGGTCTTCAAAAAGGGGAAAAGGAAGAAATATCAATTACGAATGATGGGGACTTTCCTGGTGGTCCAGTGGCTAAGACTCTGCATTCCCAGTGGAGGGGGCCCAGGTTTGATCCCTGGTCAGGGAACCAGATCCCACGTACCCCAACTAAAAGAATCTGCATGCCACAACTAAGACCTTGGTGCAGCCAAAGAAATAATTTTTTTTTAAGTAAATATTTTAAAAAACCATCAGAATTGTGAATGATGAACTGAACTTTAAACCTCTTGGTAAGCAAATGGGAAAACTAGAATCTAGGATGAAATCACTATGAATAAATGGTATTTAATGAGCCTCATAATCTTTTATAGTGTTAATAGGCTGATCAGAGACATGCTTAATAATTTGTCCCAATTTTAGCAGGGCATGTGTTAACAACTACAATAAAAGAGCTATCATTTACTGAACTCTTGTTAGTGAAGGGCACTTTTCTAAGTGAGTAATGTCAAATTTCGTTTCATTTTGGAAGAGGAATGGGTGATTTAGAACCTCTTAACTATATCTTCTTTTTAAAAAATAATGGAGCTTGCCTTTCTAAATGCTCTGGTTTCTAGTGATGGGACTGGAGTTAATGGCCCAGCTTGAAGCAAACGGTGTGGGTAACAGAGAGCTATCCGGTGATTTTTCATTCCTTACTTTCCCCAGATGTCCTGTCCTGACCAGGCTGTTGAGTTCCTGTATTCTAGCAGCATTTGAAGACGAAAAAAACAGAGCTGAATACCTAGTTGGTTGAGTTTTATAAGAGGAAGGAACATGCAGGAGCGGACGGCCAATGGGTACCATGCTTCCGCTGGTGGCCACTGCTAACTGACTGGTCAAGATGGACGTGACTCTGGATGACTGAAGTAACTTTCATGTTCACAGCCCACTGATGGTTCTCTGCCAGTTTTCACTTACTATGGCACCATGTTGTGTCTGGATCAGACTATATCTCCATTTTATCTTCACAACAATTTTGGAAGGCAGAATGTATTCTCCCTAATTTCGAGTGGAACAGGAAACATGGGTGATGTGTCCAAAGTTATTGCTGATAACTACAGAGCCAGTCCAGCGTATTTGTCTTCTGACTGATGACTTCAGTACATAAAACACTCCTTCAGATGGTTAAGATTCTCTGGTGTGTTCCAGCAGGCCAGCGGGAGCATGCGTGTGAGATCTGACAGAGTGAGAATCTCAGTGGCTTTAAGCCAGAACCTACCTGGGTCTCCCAGTTTGGATTCTTTTCCTTGCTCTTATCTCAGGGGGAAGGAGTACTTTCTGGCAGTGAATCATCCCTGTCCATTTATGAAACAAGGCAGACAATTCCTCCTACGTCTGAAGTGCTTTCTCTTTTCTCCTTCATGCATTCTAAGGATGAGATTACCTCAGTAATTCTTACAACATATCTGGCTCACAAATAAACAATAGCTTTCGAGGGAGTATGCCATTTCTTTTCATAAAAACTTTATGGGCTCTTCTAATTTTTCATTTCTGATATCTTTGGCATTGGATCTTGATTTGGAGACAGAATTCTCTAATTTCAAAACATACGTCCTATTCAGAGAATTCTATGGAAGACATTTATGGGACCCTCTTCAGTTATCTATTTGGTAATTCTTGATGATTAGGCACCATCTTTCTTATTACAGAATCTATAGTATCAAGGGGCTTCCCAGGTGGCACAGTGGTAAAGAATCTACCTGCCAATCCCTGGGTCAGGAAGATCCCTTGGAGCAGGAAATGGCAACCCACTTCAGTATTCATGCCTGGAAAATTCCATGGACAGAGGAGCCTCGTGGGCTACAGTCCATGGGGTTGCAGAGTCGGACATGATTGAGCGACTGAGTGCACGTCACACACACACTCACACACACACACACACACACACACACAGTGCTAAGAGTTCAACCTTCCACTCTTTGATTTCATGTACCACCCTGTACCTCAAGGTCATTTCTCAAATTAGAATGACCAAGAAGCCTCACATGACTTCGTGTTTCTTCCCGCTTCATCAGTCCATGATATAGAGCTTGTTATAATAATAGGAATTGTTTGTGGAATAGCAAAATGCCAAGTTTTAGTTATATTAGGGTAGGACCTCAGTTCAGTTCAGTTGCTCAGTCGAGTCCGATTCTTTGCAACCCCGTGGACTGCAGCACACCAGGCCTCCCTGTCCATCACCAACTCCTGGGGCTTACTCAAACTCACGTCCATCGAATTGGTGATGCCATCCAACCATCTCATCCTCTGTCATCCCCTTCTCCTCCTGCCTTCAATCTTTCCCAGCATCAGGGTCTTTTCTAATGAGTTAGTTCTTAGCATCAGGTGGCCAAAGGATTGGAGTTTCAGCTTCAGCATCAGTCCTTCCAGTGAATATTCAGGACTGATTTCCTTTAGGATGGACAGGTTGGGTCTCCTTGCTGTCCAAGGGACTCTCAAGAGTCTTCTCAACACCACAGTTCAAAAGCATCAGTTCTTTGACGCTCAGCTTTCTTTATAGTCCAACTCTCACATCCATGTATGACTACTGGAAAAACCATAGCTTTGACTAGATGGACCTTTGTTGGCAAAGTAATGTCTCTGCTTTATAATATGGTATCTAGGTTGCTCATAACTTTTCTTCCAAGGGGCAAGTGTCTTTTAATTTCATGCCTGCAGTCACCATCTGCAGTGATTTTAGAGTCCAGAAAAATAAAATCTGTCACTGTTTCCATTGTTTCCCCGTCTGTTTGCTATGAAGTGATGGGACCAGATGGGATCTTAGTTTTCTGAATATTGAATTTTAAGCCAACTTTTTCACTCTCTTCTTTTATTTTCATCAAGAGGGTCTTTAGTTCTTCTTCACTTTCTGCCATAAGGGTGGTGTCATCTGCATATCTGAGGTTATTGATATTTCTCCCGGCAATCTTGATTCCAGCTTGTGCTTCATCCAGCCCAGCATTTCTCATGATATACTCTGCATGCTGCTGCTGCTGCTAAGTCGCTTCAGTCCTGTCCAACTCTGTGCGACCCCATAGACGGCAGCCCACCGGGCTCCCCCATCCCTGGGATTCTCCAGGCAGGAATACTGGAGTGGGTTGTCATTTTCTTCTCCAGTGCGTAAAAGTGAAAAGTCAAAGTGAAGTCGCTCAGTCGTGTCTGACTCAGTGACCCCATGGACTGCAGCTATAAGTTAAATAAGCAGGGTGACAATATACAGACGTGACGTATTCCTTTCCTGATTTGGAACCAGTCTCTTGTTCCACGTCCAGTTCTAACTGTTGCTTCTTGACCTGTGTATAAATTTCTCAGCAGGCAGGTCAGGTGGTCTGGTATTCTCATCTCTAGGGTAGGATCTAAGAGGGTACAAACAATGACTATCTTAGCCTTCACTGAGGACTATGAGAGAGTGCCCTGGGTGTTTCCTGATGGCATAAGTGAAGTGTTGATATGGAAGGTGTGTGATGAAGGAGGGAAAATGGAGTTGTTTTCTGCTAGGAGAGTGGAGGGAACCTGGGAGGAGAATGTTATGTTTGTAGCGAAGGCAGGAGACCCAATTAGAAGAGCCTGACTAAAAGCAGCCTCTGAATTTGCTCGTATAATGAGTACATAAAAGGGCTGAAACCTGCACATTGAAGGTACAGGACAGGAGGAGTATCAAAGAAAGGGTAAGACGTTAATAAAGAAGAAATTCTTCAGGGACTTCGGGAGAGAGTGAGTAAGAAATTAAAAAAAAATTTTTTTTAATCTATTTTAACTGTGGAGAGTTTGGACTTTTGAGTTATGTTGGGGAGTGTTAAGTGTGGGAAGTTAAAATCAAATGTTTTGTTGGCTTTGGCATGTAGGATAGATCAGGTGGAAAGCCCTGCTGGGTCACCAGCACTATCATTGAGAGTGTGCAGGTGGCCTCTGGATTAGGGGTCAAAGTGGAGAGGGCAGAAGGGAAGACTCATTTGTCGAGATGGCTGGCTCTCAACATCCCAGGCCTCTGTGCTCTCTCACTGCAGCTGGCGAGAACAGAAGGTTAGACTGTACTGCCTCAGCCTTGAACCGTTCGCCTGATCATGGTTTTGAAGGGCTTGTGTTTGTCAGGGGAATTCAGCTGTTTAGCATAAAGAGGAGGCAATAGAAGGACTCTGGAGGACAGTCTGAGTTTCTCAAAACAAATCAAGATGACTACTCCATCTGATATGGACCATGATTTATGTCTAGAATGGTTCTGTCTGCTCTGAAAGGACCCTAAGGATTTTCTCCCTTAATATAAGGGGGGGATTGCGTTGATCTCAGCCGTACATTGCCATTCAAGAAGCATTTGACCATCAGGAATCTGGTCCCTGAGTTCTCTGTGTTAGCGATGGGGGAGGCAGCAGGCTATGCTGAAAGTATATGGGAGCCAGAAAGCAGGAATCTTGCCCTATTGCACTCTGCTCCACAATCTCCAGCTGTCCACTCTGGATAATCCTTGATCTTGCCAAGATCAGATACAATAATGATGTGGAAGTGTTTTGTCATATGTAAACCATTATGTGTTGAGCGTGGGAATATTATTATTATTATATTTTCTTGCTGTTTTTGTTCCTATGAGGGCTGGTTAGACTGTTAAGCCACAGAAAGGGAGAACTTTACCAAGCTAAGTCTAGTTTGGGTTCAGAAAGAACAAAGAATTCATTTGGAGGCATTTGCAGCAGTATATATAAGTAAGCCAAGAAATATGTAGATTGAGTGTCTTTGTGCCAGCTAACTCTGAATCTCCTAGTTTTCCTTTGCCAGCAGGACCCACCCATTGGTGTTTTTCTCTTAATCTCATTAACTGACTTGTTTGTATAAAATGAGACCATGAATTTTTTTCACGTAAAATGTTAAGCTAACAGCTGCTGTAGACCATTCAGGATTGATTGCATTTGGAGAAAGGGCATCATTACCTTTGCAGTGATGAAGAATGATGTAGTTCAAGAGGAATTATTTAGTAGTATGGGTGCATCTCCCCTGACACACACAGTGTATGTAAGACTTCATACTTCATAATTAGTAAATTAGGGGTAACTCTTTTTGCAAAAAAAAAAAAAGAATATATTCTACCAATGGATTTATAGCAGGTTTCCTTTTAGTAAGCCTCCCCAGTGCCCTTATAATTTGATTGATCTTTTCCACATACTTCTTTTACAAAGAAAGCCACATCTGGATATGACAAACCAAAATAAACACGTTATGGATTTGGGCTCTTTAAAAATCAATTTTTGCTACTGCTTGTAATATTTCAGTAAAGTAAACATCCCTTCATCAAAGAAGCAAAAACCTCCCAAACTCCCAAATCTTTTGTGTAATAGAGTTCCAAGGCTCAGCTCTCCCCGTCGCCCTCTTTTTTAACATTTAGAGAAATATGTAATGTACTTAAATTTTGCTATCAGAAAAAAATTGAGTCCCCTTGAAATTTTACTGTAATAAGGTTTGACTTGTGAGCCTTTTTAGTTTTTTTCCTTGTGACTTTCACCAAATGACCTTTTCTTCTTTGGGTGATCATCTGGCCCTTCCCTATGATGTGTGCAGGGCAGGAATCCCCTCATGTGTAAGGTGGCTTTCCTTGAAGGTGGACCCCTGGGAAAGGAGGAGACTTTGGGCTCCGTCAGTAGTCACTCCTCTCTCCTCCCCGCTTCTTCCTCCTCTCCCCTTCCACTCCCTCCTTCTCCCTTCCCTTTTCCCTCCTCCACAATACAGGCGAACAGTGTTCTGCTGGAGAGAAACCTTCCTTTCTAAAGTGAATTTGAGGTGTGCCGTCAAAATTACTTCCCTGTATTTCTTTGAGGCTTTGAGGGTTGTCAGCTTGCCCCCACCGTGCTCACTATATCCGTGACTGATGTTTTTGTAGCTTGCTGTGCTCTGGGCAAGGCTTCTGGCTACGATTCTTCAGTAAAAACTCTCTTCCCCTGCCTGAGATGGAGCCTGCAGTCAGAGGCCGGCAGCGCAGGCAGCCGGTTTCCCGGCGGGCCTGGAGAATGGCATCTTTGTGGGGCGCGGCGGCGAAGCCCAAGCCTTGGACCAGGGCCCCTCGCAAGGAGCGGCCAACTTCTGCTTGCGGAACCTGCGCCCCGCCCGATTCACTGCCCACGGGCAGGGAAACGGGGCAAAGCTGAACAAACGCAGGGAGCAGCAACGGGGGCGTTTCCCCTCGTCTGTCCTTTTCCTAAGTTGCAGAGCTTTTCCATTTTAATATCGCCTGCCACATTTTAGAAAATTAGTGTAGCGGAGCCGAATAGATTGTTAGCGACAACCGATAATGCTCCTTGTGTTATTACACTCCCTCTGCTGGGAGTGTCTGCCTGGAATCCATGGAACCCTCCTCTCCACGGACAGGCTCAGGGGCTGAGTGAGTCGTCCCCCCACCGCCCGCCTCAATCCTGCGCTTGACGAGTAGCGCCCTGGACATTTTTCCACCAGGAAGCTTTCATTAGATTCTCAAAAAGGTCCACACATCAAAAAAGGTGAGAAACTACTGCTCAAGTCCAAAGTCTACTCCATCACTTCCCCTCACTTTCCAACACACACACACACACACACACACACACACACACACACACACACACACACACTGGCGCACACACAGAGTTTTACAGACAAGGAAACAGAATCCAGAAGAGGTGGGGGTGGTAACCAGTCAGGTGTAGGCTGGGACCAGATCTCCTGTTTGTGCTCTGATCTGGCACAAAAGATGACTTTGGACCCACCTCAGGGGAACAAGATTGTTTAGAACCTGTTCTGTGAGCACAGCAGCCACAGGATATAGCTAGATAACTCATGTCGCACCTCAGGACAGTCCTCTCTTTATAGATGCCCTTTAAGCATCTTCTGTTCATCCCTTGCCCAGCCTGGGTCTCACTCACAGTAGTTGCTCGCTCTGTTGACTGAGTGAACCTCTGTGGTGAGCAGCATAAGGAAGAGAGATTTTTAGTTTTATACAGCCAGTTCTTTGAGCTCAAGAATTATGAATCCTTCATCTTCCTCCTACTCTACTTGCCCTCCTCACCCCATGATCCTGGTTCCTGGGGCAGTTGCCAGCAGGAGACAGCCCAGACTTAAAACCACTCACTCTTACCTTGTAAGCTCCTTCTGACAACTACTGACCTGCAAACACAAGTGTCAATGCTTAGAGCTAAGGGTAACTTTGCATAAAATTAGCAATTTATGTAAGGTTAACAACTTTAAAACATTTTATTTATTTATTGACTGTGATGGGTCTTTGAAGCAGAAGTAGATGTTTTTCTGGAACTCCTTTGCTTTTTCTATGATCCAGCAGATGTTAACAATTTGACCTCTGATTCCTCTGCCTTTTCTGAATCCAGCTTCAACATCTGGAAGTTTTTGGTTCACATACTGTTGAAGCCTGGCTTGTAGGATTTTGAACATTACCTTGCTAGCATGTGAAATGAGTACAGTTGTGCAGTAGTTTGAATGTTCTTTGGCATTACCCTTCTTTGGGATTGGAATGAAAACTGACCTTTTCCAGTCCTGTGGCCACTGCTGAGTTTTCCAACTTTGCTGCCACATTGAGTGCAACACTTTAACAACATCATCTTTTAAGGTTTGAAATAGCTCAGTTGGGATTCCATCACCTCCACTAGCCTTGTTCGTAGTGATGCTTCCTAAGGCCCACTTGACTTCGTGCTACAGGATGTCTGGCTCTAGATGAATGATCACACCATCATGGTTATCTGGGTCATGAAGATCTCTTTTGCATAGTTCTTCTGTATATTCTTGCCACCTTTTCTTAATATCTTCTGCTTCTGTTAGGTCCATACCATTTCTGTCCTTTATTGTGCCCATCTTTGCATGAAATGTTATCTTGGTATCTCTAATTTTCTTGAAGAGATCGCTAGTCTTTCCCATTCTATTATTTTCCTCTATTTCTTTGCATTAACCACTTAAGAAGGCTTTCTTATCTCTCCTTGCTATTCTTTGGAACTCTGCATTCAGATGGGTATAGCTTTACTTTTCTCCTTTGCCTTTAGCTTCTCTTCTTTTCTCAGCTCTTTGTAAGCCCTCTTCAGACAACCATTTTCCCTTTTTGCATTTCTTTTTCTTGGGGATGGTTTTGATCACCATCTCCTGTACAATGTTACCAACTGTCTGTAGTTCTTCAGGCACTCTGTCTGTCAGATCTAATCCAATGAATCTATTTGTCACTTCCACTGTATAATCGTAAGGGATTTGATTTAGATCATACCTGAATGGCCTCGTGGTTTTCCCTACTTCCTTCAATTTAAGTCTGAATTTTGCAGTAAGGAGTTCAAGTTTTGAGCCACAGTCAGCTCCCAGTCTTGTTTTTGCTGACTGTATAGAGCGTATCCATCTTCAGCTGCAAAGAATATAGTCAATCTGATTTCAGTATTGACCATCTGGTGATGTCCATGTGTAGACATTAAACCCTATTTAATTTTGATGGTTTTTATAAAAAAAAAAAGCTTTTCAAAATATTATTGCTATGCCAGTGAAGCATTTGGTGCTTTACATGCATTATTTAATTAAATCGTCATAACAGGAAGTGGATACTTTCGTTATCCTAGCTAAGGAGCAAACTGAAGTTTAGAGAACTGAAGGATCTTCATCAGGTTTGCACAGCTAGGAGCCAGGATTCAAATCCAGTTGTCTGACTTCAAAGCTGTGTTGCTTCAGTATCATATGGACACTGTTAGGGCTGGTGTGTCAGGTATTAGAATAAAGGAAAACAAGACTTCACAGGATGATTGGGGCCAGGTTGGAGCATTAAATGTCAGGTCTTCAGTAATGGGGAGACAGAAATGAATTCATAAAAGAACTTGCATGTATCTTCATTGAGGAGATGAGGACCACTCATGTCATGAGTCAGAGGTTTGACCCAAGCAGGAAGTTTCTTCCAACTTGGAGAGTCTGTGACTTTGAACCCTTTGGCAGAACCATGCTCTGAAGCAAGTAAATACATCCATCTTTATTGCTGACACCCCATGGAAGTGATACCAGGAGACTCTCAATCTAACAATCCCCTGCCACAGTTCTAGACTTTGAATGTTGAAGACTGTGTGTTCATAACGGGTGAGGGAATGGGCTATCAGTGAGTCTGTCTTTCTTTTTTTAAACTTTGGTCTCTGCTATGTGTCAGCTTTAGAGGCTGACCTAAACAGTGGGGCCTTCTGTGGTAGAAAGGGCGTAGACTTTGGGATTGGCTAGACTAGGGATGGAATAGTAATTCAGCTATGCAGCGCTAAGCTTGGGCAATGTACCTAACTACAGTGAGCCCTAGTTTTCTCATCTATAAATGGGGACATGCCTATCTTATCAGAAAGCACCTACCTTATGTTCCAAAAGTCAAGACTTGGTCCGTCGGATGAGCCTACCACCTGATCCTGTCAGCATCTTCATTAATGATCAGCATCTTCATTAATGATCAGCATCAGCATCATGTTTTCACCCTGGTTAGAACTTCTCCATGGGGTTAGATTGTGAAGCTTAGATACCTCTTTCCTAGGAGAAGCAATGTGGGGAAAGTTTGTTCAATTTGCAGTAAGAAGATCTATGTCAAGTCCAAGCTCAAATAGTGCATGACTCTGACCCTGGACAATAGGTTTAAAACCAACTTCCCAGGATTGTTGTAAATGTTGGTTGAGGGAAAAGCTATGAAAATATTATAACCTCTTAGACAGAATGGTAAAACTCCCTTATGCCATAGCTTTGAAAGAATTCAACTGACATTTCATAATCTTTGATCTACTACACGAGTAGTCCTTTGCTCAAGTGTTTCTCAGCAGAAAGCCTCCATCTTTGAGGCTCACTTTGCTCCTTTCTCTGGTGTTCAGCCTCCAGGACTGTATGCCCTTCTCTCATTGGCATTAAAGGTGGTATGATTCTGGCCTGATCCCTTTGTGGACTATGGTGTCTTGACCTGTCAACTGAGTCCTAGGGCCCACTGCTGCCAGGGAGACCCAGCTGGAGCTAATTTGCTGGGTTGAGTCACTGTGTCTGGTTGGGACAAGTTGGGCGTATTTTTTCAATCTCAAGTGTCTCTCTGGGACCTTCTCCTGCTTACCACTTTGCTGAGTGCCTCAGTGTAGGTGGTGGTGAAGCACAGTTGCTCCCTTCTTTTGAGGAGCTTCGATTTCCAGAGTGGAGGTTGTCATAACGTGCTTGGTAACAGCCATGAGTTCTTCAGGACTCCCTATCATTTAGGGCTAAATTGTTTGGTGACATGAGAGTACAGAATCCAACGTGAAGGGAGGTCAGGGTTGGTTAGCCGAGTGAAAGAAGGTTTATGACTGCTTATCCAGGGGATGTTCATGAAAACACTCATTAGTGCTGCTCAGGAGAAAGAAAATAGTGTCAGCAGAGTAGAGCAACCTGGCAACTTCCATGGGAAAGCAGGGACAACCAAAGAGAGCCTTGCCTCAGGATAAAGTGGGATTCCAGAGGCTTAGCTGGGCTCGCACAGCCGGCCAGGGCTGACACTGCAGCACAAGGATGGAATCGTGGCTTGAGAATGCAGGGGTTGTGAGTTCAGGACTTGCTTTTGCATTCTACATTGTGTCATTTATTTCTCTTTTAGTTTCCTTAATTTCCATCTTGAATTCTGTCAGATGCTTGCAGAGTATTTGCCATTAGGCAACAAGTAAATTTGTCTTTGGGGAGCTGCTTAGGGAATCAGACCCTGGCTTCAGGTCATCAGTGAATCAGGGAATCTGGGTTCTAGTCTTTTCTCTTCTCTTCTTTTACGGCTGTGTGGTGGCTTCTCTTGCTGCGGGACATGGGTTCTAGAGCAGGAGGGCTTCAGTAGTTGGGGTGTGCAAACCCATGTCCCCTGCATTGGAGGCAGATTCTTAACCACTGGGCCACCAGGGAAGTCTCTGGGTTCTAGTCTTAACCTTAAAGCTGTCCCACTCCTTGCCATGCAAAGTCTGGTCCATGGGTGAGCAGCATTACTTGGGAGCTGATTAGTAATGCATAATCTTGGGCCCACCTGCATTTGTGAATCATCTTCTATGTCTTAACATCCCCAGGTACCTCATCTGCACATAAAAGTTTGGTCGAAGTAATATGGCTAGAGAAGGCAGGGCTTTTTCTGTCTTCTTCTTTTTTTTAATATTTAGCCTCAGGTCTTAGTTATGGCCCTTGAGATATTGCATTGTGGTGCGTGGGTTCTCTAGTTGTGCTGCACAGGTGTATATGGGCTTAGTAGCCCCAAGGCATGTGGGTTAATAGTTCCCTGACCAGGGAACCAAGAACTTCCAGATGTTCAAGCTGGATTTAGAGAAGGCAGAGGAACCACAGATCAAATTGCCAACATCCACTGGATTGTAGAAACAGCAAGAGAATTTCAGAAAAACATCTACTTCTGCTTCATCGACTACACCAAAGCCTTTGACTGTGTGGATCACAACAAACTGGAAAATTCTTAAAAGAGATTGGAATACCAGACCACCTGACCTGCCTCCTGAGAAATATGTGTGCAGGTCAAGAAGCAACAGTTAGAGCCAGATATGGAACAATGGACTGGTTCCAAATTGGGAATGAAGTACACCAAGGCTGTGTATTGTCATCCTGCTTATTTAACTTATATGCAGGGTACATCATGAGAAATGCTGGGCTGGATGAAGCACAAGCTGGAATCAAGGTTGCCTGCAGCACGCCAGGCCTCCCTGTCCATCACCAACTCCCAGAGCTTACTCTAACTGATTTCCATTGAGTCATTGATGCCATCCAACCATCTCATCCTCTGTCAATAACCTTGGATACGCAGATGATACCACCCTTATGGCAGAAAGCAAAGAGGAACTGAAGAGCCTCTTGATGAAAGTGAAAGAGGAGAGTGAAAATGCTGGCTTAAAACTCAATATTCAGAAAATTAAGATTATGGCATCCGGTCCCATCACTTCATGGCAAATAGATGGGGAAACAATGACAGACTTTATTTTCTTGGTCTCCAAAATCACTGCAGATGGTGACTGCAGCCATGAAATTAAAAGATGCTTGCTGCTTGGAAGAAAAGCTGTGACCAACTAGACAGCATATTAAAAAGGCAAACGCATTACTTTGCCAACAAAGGTCCTTCTAGTCAAAGATATGGTTTTTCCAGTGGTCATGTATGGATGTGAGAGTTGGACTATTAAGAAAACTAAGCGCTGAAGAATTGATGCTTTTGAACTGTGGTGTTGAAAACTCTTGAGAGTCCCTTGGACTGCAAGGAGATCCAACCAGTCCATCCTAAAGGAGATCGGTCCTGAATGTTCATTGAAAGGACTTATGTTGAAGCTGAAACTCCAATCCTTTGGCCACCTGATGCTAAGAACTGACTCATTTGAAAAGACCCTGATACTGGGAAAGATTGAGGGCAGGAGGAGAAGGGGATGACAGAGGATGAGATGGTTGGATGGCATCACTGACTCAATGGACATGAGTTAGAGCAAGCTCTGGGAGTTGGTGATGGACAGGGAGGCCTGGCATGCTGCAGCCCATGGGGTTGCAAAGAGCCAGACACGACTGAGTGACTGAACTGAACCAACCAGGGATTGAACCCTCATTCCCTGCACTGGAAGGAAGACTCTTAACCACTGGGGTACCAGGGAAATTCCTCTATCTTCTTATTTATTTTTTTTTGTATCCACAGGACCTATCTAAAGTTTAGCACACAGTGGCTGCAAAATCCATGAATCTTTCTCTGACTTTGAGCATGTCCAAACTGCTAGGGACTTCCAGAGACTTAATTGTAAAGTGTGTAAAGAGAAGGGTGGTGAATGGAGTTGGTGTCAACCTTCAGTGTTTGAAAAACAGACATGAACATCTGAATGACTGATGATGGCGGTGGTGGTTTTATTTTTTTTATTTTAATTTTTAATTAGAGGATAATTACTTTACAGTATTGTGATGGTTTCTGCCATACATCAACATGAATTGGTTTTATTTTATTTTTTTTTGTAGTTTTTTTTTTTAAATTTTAAAATCTTTAATTATTACATGCGTTCCCAAACATGGCTATCTTTGACCTGATAAGTCAAAAGCTCTGAAGATGGGTCATAGGATTTCTATGTTTTAAAATTTCCTGTTAGGTTCAGTAATTTTTATTACAGTATCATATATAAAAACAATCTTTAAATGTCCCTTAAGAGGAAATGAATAAATAGAATGTAATACAACTCACAAATCTAAATGGATGAATAGAGCTGCACATGTAAACATTAATAAGTCTAAAGAATTTTTTTGAGAGAAGAAAGTTGCAGAGGAGGTGTAAAGTATGGTACTATTTAAAGTTTAAAAAAACCTGTGTGTATGTAATGGAAACGTACTTATGTAGTAGAAGTGTCAAGTTTTAGATGGGAAAAAGAAACACCAAGTTCAGGGCATTAGTTAACTTTGAGAGGGAAGAAGGGGATTCAATGGGAGCTTCATGTTTTATTTTTTTTTAAATAAAGAGTAAAGAAAAAAAGATTGCAGTAGCAAACATGGAAAAAAAGATTTTTTTTTGAAAAGGTATTATCTCATTATTACTCATTATCATCATTATTCATGTTACTATTCCCTATAATTTTTCTGAATGCTTAAAATATTTCATTATAAAACAGCTAAAACAAAATCCTGCTAATTGTGATGCAGACAGCTGGCATTCTTTCTAAGGGGGTTTTAATATATATATTTTATCACTTGGCTGCATCAGGTCTTGGTTGTTGCACACAGGATCTTCGCTGCTGAGTGTGGGATCTTTGTTTCCGCATCAGAATCTTTTTAGTTGCAGCCTGCGAACTCTTAGTTGCTGTATTATTGTTGTTGTTTAGTTGCTAAGCCATATCTGCCTCTTTTGTGACCTCATGGACTATAACCCACCAGGTGCCTCTGTCCATGGGATTTCCCAGGCAGGAATACTGGAGTGGATTGCCATTTCCTTCTCGGGGGGATCTTCCCGACCCAGGGATCGAACCTGCATCTCCTGCATTGGCAGACGGATTCTTCACCACTGAGCCATCTGGGAAGCCCCCATCTTGTTGTTCAGTCGCTCAGTCATGTACTCTCTGTGACCCCATGGGCTGCAGCACGGCAGGGAAGCCCTCATGCTTGCTCTCAGTTGTAGCATGTGGGGTCTAGTTCCCTGACCAGGGAATGAACTGGGCCTGCTGCTTTGGGAGTGCGGAGTCTTATCCACTGGACCACCAGGGAAGTCCCTGTCAGGGAATTCTTGCCTTAGATATGTCTAAGGACCTTTCAGTTTTAAATATGTCTGTGCACAGAGAACTCTAACCCAACCACCCTGTCTTGTTCTCTTGCATGACACATGCCTATTAGGACGTACCCAAGGTCTGTGGCTTCTCTGCATTCTGTCCTGATGAGATGCAGCTTTTCTCATGTTTGTGCTGTTGGTGAAACCCACCCATCTAATGCTGCTTTAAGGACCTACACTAAAGGCTTCTTCTCTGTTGTCTACTTCTGTTCTTTCTGGAAGGGAGCAGTTCTGACCTACAACTATCCTGATCTTAGAGCTCTAACCTCAGGATCACCTCCTGCCCCCACCTTCCCTAAGCTGCATTCATTTTCATAACACCTTCACTGATCCTTCAGTTCCATGGTAGGACTTAGTTACCCTGTGAATCTTAGAAATTTTCATCACCTCCCCCGAAGTATCACCGTTTGCAACCAGTTCTCTTATTACTGTACCTGCTTTCCGAACTTCCTTAAGTGTCCCTGAAGTTTAATCAGTAATGATGACACTTGTTGGGCTGTGACTCAGGGAACGTTAAGAAGGTAGAAGTGGCTCTAACAGCTGGTGTCAACCAAACTTTTAAATTAAATTATTTTAGAATTATTTTTAATATACTCTACAGCATGAGTTCTAAACCAAGGGTAGGGACTTCCCTGGTGCTCCAGTGGTTAAGCCTCTGCGCTTCCATGAGGGGCTCGGTTTCAGTTCCTGGTGTGGAGCTAACATCCCACATAACCTGCAGCCAAAATATTCTTTAAAAAATTATACTAAACCAAGGGTGAGGAGCTTCCCTGGTGGTCCAGTGGTTGAGACTTTGCCTTCCAATGCAGGGGGTGAGGGTTCAGTGCCTGGTTGGGGAGCTAGGATCCCACATGTCTCATGGTCAAGAAACCAAAATATAGGGCAGAGACAATATTGTAAATTCTGTAAAGACTAAAAAAATGGTCCACATACAAATAAATAAATAAGTAAACCAAGGGTAATCTTCCCTTTACTCTCCCCAGGGCCATTTGACAGTGTCTAGTCTAGTCAAGGCTATGGTTTTTCCTGTGGTCATGTATGGATGTGAGAGTTGGACTGTGAAGAATGCTGAGCGCCGAAGAATTGATGCTTTTGAACTGTGGTGTTGGAGAAGACTCTTGAGAGTCCCTTGGACTGCAAGGAGATCCAACCAGTCCATTCTGAAGATTAGCCTGGGATTTCTTTGGAAGGAATGATGCTAAAGCTGAAACTCCAGTACTTTGGCCACGTCATGCGAAGAGTTGACTCATTGGAAAAGACTCTGGTGCTGGGAGGGATTGGGGGCAGGAGGAGAAGGGGACAACCGAGGATGAGATGGCTGGATGGCATCACTGGCTCGATGGACGTGAGTCTGAGTGAACTCCGGGAGATGATGATGGACAGGGAGGCCTGGCGTGCTGCGATTCATGGAGTCACAAAGAGGTGGACACTGAGCGACTGAACTGAATTGAACTGTTTTCACAACTAGGGGAGTGCTACTGGCCTGGTGAGGGTAGAGGCCAGGAATGCTGCTAAACACTCCAATGCGCAGAACAACTGTACCCCCCATAACAAGGAATTTGCCATCTAAAATGGCAGTAGTGCTGAGGTTGAGAAACTTGGCTCTATAGACCCTCATGTCATGAATATTCCTCCATCAGTGAGGCAGAATGGTTGGGGCTGTGGAACAGGGCATGCAGGACCCCCTGGGGGGCTATGCATAGACCATTCCTGTATCATCATCCTGGCAGGGTGGCTGCTAGGGAGGTGATGCTGTTGGAGATGGAAGATGGGGAGAAATGAAGTAGATTAAGGAAAAACTAGAGAGGAACAAAGTCCAGGTACTTGGGAGAATAGAGGAAAGCTTATCCGGATGCCTTTGAACTTGGCACTTGACTATGAATAACACTTTCATGCTACAGAAATGCAGGATAGCTTGCTTATTTTCAGATATTCCCAATGTAAAAGGTGGTAGATAGTTGCAATCATGGCCCCGAGTGAGTCATGCCATCCTGTTTACACCTGTCTGCAGTGTGATTTTTGCCATTCCTCTGTTCAAGAGGTGGTGTCTCTTTTCACCCCATGAATCTGGGCTGGCCTTGTCACTTTCCTTGACCTGAAGAATTTGGAGGGAGTGATGTTGTGTGACCTCTGGGGCCACTCAGCTTTGGCTTTCTCCCTCCAGGAACATTTCTACCATTATGCGAGGACTCCCCTCCTGATAAAGCCCCTTTGAGGAAAAGGCCTAGGCATCCAGTGTCCCAGCCCAGCCCAGCCCCTGCCAAAATTCCAGCTCATTCCATCTCTGTTAGTGAACACAGATGAATCAGTGTATCCACCCAGCCAACCCATAGCATAGTGAGAAACAACAAATCGTGGCTATTTTAAGCCATTTCTCTTTGAGGTGGTTTGCTACATAGCAATAGATAATTGGACATTGTGTATGAGTGACTTCGTTTGGATGTTGTTAGAAGTTGTGGATAATATTTTGGTGTTAGAACGCATGCGAATGTGCCAAGTTGCTTCAGTCGTGTCCAGCTCTGTGCGACCCTGTGGACTGTAGCCCACCAGGCTGCTCTGTCCATGGGGTTCTCCCGGCAAGAATACTGGAGTGGGTTGCCATGCCCTCCTCCAGGGGATCTTCCCCACCCAGGGACTGAGCGGCGCCTCTCGTGTCTTCTACACTGGCAGGCAGACTCTTTACCACGGGCACCACCTGGGAAGCCCTTGAGTTAGAATATGTGTGTAAATATCAGATCATAGTTAAAAGAGTTCTTCCTCCTTTGCACTTGCAGCACTTCTCGGAGCTTCTGGATGAGTTTTCCCAGAACGTCTTGGGCCAGCTCCTGAACGACCCTTTCCTCTCAGAGAAGAGCGTGTCGATGGAGGTGGAGCCGTCCCCAACGTCCCCGGCGCCCCTCATCCAGGCTGAGCACAGCTACTCCCTATGTGAGGAGCCTCGGGCCCAGTCGCCATTCACCCACATCACCGCCAGCGACAGCTTCAATGACGGTAAACCCAGAGCAGGGGAAGCAGCTGGGACCTTGGCATCTTTGACCTTGACCTTGAGGGTGCAGATTGTGTGTTACAGTATCATCAGCACCCCCTTCAGCCACATACCTGCTGTGTGTGGCCTGTGCTTGGGCCCTGGGGAAATGCAAAGAGGCACAGAATGTAGCTCTGCCTGAGACTGTGTGCTCTGGGAATTTGTTAGAACTGAATGGTACTAATTGCTCTCTTTGACCCTGTGGACTGGGCAGCAAAGCTTCCTTTTACACATCAGCCTGCCCTTTCTGGTTGATAATTCCAGTACATCCACCATTTCAAGAGGTCATGCCATGTTTTGTTTTTGTTTTTTTTTTTCTGAGAAAGAATTTTTATGACCACTCTTCTCCATAAACACTTCTTGGGTATCCTCTTGACCCATTTCCGACATGTTTCCTTAACCCCGTGTATAGGAGATCTTGGCGAACATTCCTAGACTTTCTCGTTGGTTACCCTTTCATGCCCATTATCAAGGCCATTAGCTTGGTATGTGTTGAGAATTTAGTTTTCCTGGTCTTGGAAATGTTCACATGTTTTGACCATTACTCCACAGGCCTTTAATTAGTATAGGCTCTATGAAACTTTTAAAATTGAATTTTCTATGTTTGTTTTCCTAGAAGTATAACCATCTGTTTTAGTATCTTGAGTAAGTTTTGAAAACTCTATCCCCTAATGCTAGTTTGGCATATGCTCTCTTCTCCCAAGAGAATGGTCCCTAACTTGATGTCCTCTGGCTTGACCTAGATGTCCCCTCTCCTCCTATATGACTGTATGCTAAGTTGCTTCAGTTGTGTCCAACTCTGTGTGACCCCATAGACAGCAGCCCACCAGGCTCCCCCGTCCCTGGAATTCTCCAGGCAAGAACACTGGAGTGGGTTGCCATTTCCTTCTCCAATGCATGAAAGTGGAAAGTGAAAGTGAAAGTGAAGTCGCTCAGTCATGTCTGACTCTTCGTGACCCCATGGACTGCAGCCTATAAGACTCCTCCGTCCATGGGATTTTCCACGCAAGAGTACTGGAGTGGGGTGCCATCGCCTTCTCCAGTATGACTGTATACATGACAGCATCTTGTGAACTGACTACCTAACAGGACAGGATGCCTCCTGCTTCCTTGGGTTAAAGGCACATGCCTGTGTCCACTTCACAAATAGGCCATTAGCTTTGTGGGGGAATCCCGTCTCCAGTTGGGGTTCTTAGATCTATCACATGCTTGCATGTTTTTGCAAGCTCAGTTGTGTCTGACTCTTTCGACCCCCAGGCTGTAACCAGCCAGCCTCCTCTGTCCATTAAATTTTCCCAGCAAGACTACTGGACTAGGTCGCTATTTCCTCCTCCAGGGGATCTTCCTGAGCCAGGAATTGAACCCACAACTGCTGTATCTACTGCATTAGCAGGCAGATTCTTTACCATTGATCCACCTGGGAATCCCTCTTAGATCTACTGTGCTATGTGTGTGATACCCAGGTTTCCCGTATTGCAGATGGATTCTTTTACCGACTGAGCCACCAGGGAAGCCCAACGATACTGGAGTGGGTAGTCTATCCCTTCTCCAGGGGATCTTCCCAACCCAGGAATCAAACCAGGGTCTCCTGCATTACAGGCACATTCTTTACCAGTTGAGCTGCCAGGGGAGCTCCTTAGATCTACTGCTGCTGCTGCTGCTAAGTTGCTTCAGTTGTGTCCGACTCTGTGCAACCCCATAGACGGCAGCTCACTAGGCTCCTCTGTCCCTGGGATTCTCCAGGCAAGAATACTGGAGTGAGTTGCCATTTCCTTCTCCAATGCATCAAAGTGAAAAGTGAAAGGGAAGTCGCTCTGACCTCTAAAAGAACCAACTCTGGGATCAGTAAAACATTGTATCTTGGGACAGAGAATGCTGCAGGTTTTTTTCTTTCTCAGGCTTATTCTTCTTTTGATTAGAGGTCTACCCACAAACAGCCCAGGAACTTTGGCCTTCTGTCCTCAGAGAAGGGAGGGTCCCAAATCTGTGGGTGACTTCTTTCCTGACTGGACCCTTTGGAGCCCTAAGTGTATTCTCAGATTTCTCCTGACAAGAGGTTAGGTGCATGATGACCTCATCCTTCTTCTCTGTAGTTTGTCTACTTTCCCTGCTTCGACAAGGGAACAGGGTGAGGGGAAGTCCCCTGGGAGGGAAGGGAGGAAATACAGCTGAAATAATTCGAGGCTGTGGAGTTGTTCTGAGGGTAACATGAGATGATGAGTTTAAAGAACCTGGGGCAGTGCCCACCACATAGCATTTCAGTGAATCAGTGTTTCTTCCTTCTCTCCTCACCTCCTCTTTCTTCCTCTGTTGCTGCAGAGTTGTTATTGTTCGTTTTCCTGATCCCCTTCTTTTCCTCCTGCTTCTCCTCATTTTAGTCTTTCTTCTCCCCTCCCCTGCTCTCCATCTTTTTTCCCCTTTCAGTTTCTTATTAAATCATTTCCAGGAATGACCTCTGTTCAAATTCAGGGATATGGTCTCTGTTATGACTATATACCCTTCATTTTATTATAACATGGAGAACAACTATAGGGAGTCAGCCCTTTTCTGCATTTTAGCTTAGATAAACTCTTGCAGTCCCTGCCTTAATTGCTTTTTTTTTTTTAAGTGGACTCTAGCACTAGATGGGAGATTGGACTAAATGACCTTTAAGATTTCTCCCAGTGCTGAGGTTCTGTGTGGGTGTGATGTCTGTTTAACATTTGTAACTGCCTTTGTATATGGTTTTCCCATACTTTCTCTCTCTCTCTTTAATATTCTTTTTGATATGGACTATTTTTAAAGTCTTTATTGAAATTGTTACAATAATGTTTCTGTTTTATATTTTGGTGTTTTTGGCTGTGAGGCATGTGGGACCCTAGTTCTGCAATCAGGGATCAAACCCACATTCCCTACATTGGAAGGTGAAGTCTTAAACACTGGACTACCGGGGAAGACACTACCCATATTCTCTTTACTGGTTTGCCTCTGGTATTCCTATAGCTCCTTTGATGCCTCTATTTCAAGCCCGAATTCCCTTTGTGGAAGTCATTTCTAATACCTCTTATATAGTTATCTACTGCTGTGTAACAGATCTCCCCAAATTTGTGGCTTAAACTAGTAATAATCATTTATTACCTCTCATGATTTCTGTGGATCAAGAATTCAGGACTTGCTCATGTACGTGGTTCTGGCTGTTGACTGAAAAAAAACACACAACTTAAAAGTTGAGAATTATGTTTTATTTGGTGGACTTTCTGAGGACTGAAGCCTGGGATGCAGCTTCTCAGATAGCTCTGAGGTTCTGTTCCAAAGCAGTAAGGGAGAAGCCAGGTTATATAGGAGTTTTAGCAACAAAAACCAGGTAGTCAGAACATCCAAAGATTACTGTTAATTAAAGAAAAACCAGACAAATCAAGTTAGTGAATTTAGCATTTTTCTCTGTTTGGGGAAGATTTAAGAGTCTGGACTCATTGAAATCATTCCTCTGATATGAACCTTAATTATCTAAGGCCAGTAACTTCTTTCCCATCCTGAGTTCCGTCATGGCTCACTGTGTCCTCAGATGGTAGAAAGTACTGGAGCCCTGTGGGGATTCTTTTATAAGGCATTCATTTCATTACAGAGGGCTTCACCCTCATGACCTAATTATCTCCCCAAGGCTCCACCTCCTATGACCATTACTTTGGGCATTAGAATTTCAGCATGTGAATTCTGGGAGGACACAAACATTCAAAGCGTAGCAGAAGGCAAGTTGACATTTTAACTAGGATAGACAGGGAAGGCCTTTCTTTGAAGGTAGCATTTGAGCAAAGATCAGCAGATGAGGAAAAGAACTAGGTGTATGTGTAAGAGGCTTCTAGGCAGAGGGAGTGGCCCTGTGTTAGGGGTGCGATAACAACACAGCAAACCTCTGTTGTATTCAGTTATCATCTGTGGAGCCAGTCATCCATGCAGCAACCTTGGTTCTAGAATATGCAGACTAGAGCTGGCCTAAACAGTCTGGGCAACTTTCCCCTTCAAATCCGTGTTTGCTGAGCACTTACCATGTGTTCTAGATACTTGTGAGACAATGATAGTAAAATGGTGTGTACTGAGTCACTTCAGTCATGTCCGTCTCTTTGCAACCCTATGGAGCCCGCCTGGCTCCTCTGTCCATGAGATCCTGCAGGCAAGAATTCTGAAGTGGGTTGCCGTTTCCTACTCCAGGGGATCTTTCCCACCCAGGGATCGAACTCACGTCTCTTTGTTTCTCCTGCATTGGCAGGTGAATTCTTTACCACTAGCACCACCTGGGAAACCCAGTAAAACTTAGATTCTTACCTCAAAGTAGCTCATAGGGAAGATACCATGTACCCCAACACTTGATCAGACTGAATATGAGCAGTGTCCTGAGAGGAAACTGTAGTATCTTGGAGGAGAGAGAGCAGGCCCAGTGATGATCACAGGAAAAGTTGCAGGAACGAGGCAGAATTTCATGTGAGCCCTTACGTGTTGAGTAGAGTTGAAACGGTGGTGATGGTTGGAGGGAAGCAGATAGTGGACACAGGGCTGGGATACTGATTCTTCTAACACAAGACCCTGCGTGAAATGATTGCCAAGCAGGTTTCCAAAAGTTCAGGATCCCTTCCTCTTCCTGATAACACTTTTTTTATTTTTTTTTTTAGCTTTTTAATGCTTATCAGTATACATGTAGCATAAAGAAACCACCTATACTTATAGTTTAGCATGGGGAGAAATGATCAATCTTTTTCAGGAAGCTTTCTTATTAGACCAAAGCACACAACTTTCAGCTTCCCCATCTGGCCCCTCCTATTTAGAGGTGCTATAGTGCCAAACACAAGGAACGTTCCCTGCCATATCAGTCAACAAAAGGTGTTGTGGTCGTCAGCCGGACTATGCCCCCTAAGGAGGTTCAGGATGGAAAAAAGCAGGATGTTGGCCCTAAATAGTTAAGGTGCATATCAGAGGAATGACTTCAATGAGCCCAAACTCTTGCATCTTCCCATATAAAGAAAAGTGCTGAATTCATTTACTTCAGGTGTCTGGGTTTCTTTAATTCACAGTAATCTTTTGATGTTCTGACTACCTGGTTTTTGTTGCAAAAAATTCCTCTACATCCTGACTTATCCCTCACCTCTTTGGAGCAGTCCCTCAGAGCTGTCTGAGAGGCTGTCTTCTGGACCTAAGGCCTCAGAAATCCACCGAATAAAATAAATTTCTCAACTTTTAGGCTGCCTTTTTTTTTTTTTGGACCACACTGTAATAGGCTGTGCTGGTAATTTGCTGAGAATAGGTACAGTGGGTCAGATATATTTTGCAAAGAGTTTCTGATCCACAGTTCATCTTAAGTATCAGTTTTTCTCTGAGTAAAGGCTTCCTATGCTAGCAAAAACCCTTTTGTATGCAGGGAATAATGAGTGTGAATAGTAACTGTTTGGAGTACGTGAAATCGGAGGTAGGCAGTGTGCATGAAGGAGCTGGGGAACTTGCTGAGGAAAGCATTGTGCAGGTCTTGGCTTCAATTGTTTTTCTGAGTTTTGTGTGGATAGGCAAATGTTTGGGAACAGAACGATTTGATTCATTTGAATCCCAGTTGGCATCTGCCTTAGGGAGGATTAATTCACAAAGATCCCTCTGGAGTCTGTGTTCTGTTAAGCAGATTGCTTTCCTGATCCAGGAGGATGATATTTCTTTAGGAGATGCATAAATAGGCAGCACTTTAAACATTACTGTTTGCATTAAATTTAATATTCTTCATCATTTGCACTGTCTAAAGAGCCTAAAGCCCGGAACTAGGAATCCTTGTTTCTAGTGATGGTTAGTATTTCATTGTACCTCGCAAAGTCAATGATTCCAATCTTCTTGTCCAGTTTTAAAGATTAAAAGGAATTCTTCTGTAAATGCTTCTGAGCTTGAAACAAAGTGATAAGCTAAACAGTTCAAATGAGACTTTCAGTTTATTAGGATTTTTCTTTCTTCCTCCCTATTCCCTTCTCTCTTTCTCTCTCCTACCATCATCCTTCTTTCTTTCTCTGTTTTCTCCCTACTAACTTTATTTTCCCTCTTCCTCCCTCCTCGAACCCTGAGCAACTATATTGGGCAAATGTAGGTGCTCTTGTCGTACATTTTGGTGTTTGTCTATCATGTTCTTCAGATGGACGGTGGACCCACCCCTAAAATTGTGTGCAGAATTTGGGGCTGACAACATTTTGTCAGTTTTTCTGCTGGGGACATTTATAACTTTTTTTTTTTTAGATCCTCAACAGAGCCTGTGACCAAAAAAAGGTTGAGAAACACTAGTCTAAGATTACATAGGAGTCTTCTGTCTTCGGGGCTGAATTTGACTGTGGACTCCTCTGAAACACTTGAACTAAAGAACTTCACATGGTTCGGCAACCACAGGAGCCAGTCCTAGGAATGTGGGCTCAGCCTTTTAAACCGCCAGAGAGACATCCTGCTTTCAGCTTGTCCGTTTCTGCCCAGGATTAAGGCTGCTAAGCAGGGTTTTCTGTTCTTTTTTTTTAAAAGGTGAAGACTTTATAAAGAGATAAGCAGAAGTACCCAAGTAGATTGAGGAATGAAAAGCTTATATTTAAATGACCAAGTCTTGCTCCTTACCAGCTGGAGGGTATCTTCATGAGTTAGTCTATTTTGTTCATGTTCCTTTGTAATTGGGGTGCTAGGTACTTTTTTTTTTTTACTTTTGTTCCTTAATTTCTGTCTTCTTCCTAATGAGGAAACCTCTTGCTGGATGAAGGCTGTTCAGAGAGAGCTAGACATGGCCCCTGTCCTCCAAGATGGTATAAGAAACAAGTTAGAAAATATACAAAATATGAACAGACTCAGAGTAGAATATACTCATCCAGAAGTGATCTGTTGGCCCCAGGCACAAGTCAAGGTAACTTTATTTAGGGTGGAATAAAGAACTGTAACTGTGACTCTTCCAGTTCTACAGACAGTGGGACCAGAACATGAAAAATAATCATCTTCCTTCTGGCTGGCCTGGTTAGGCTTCTAGAGTCAGCAGGGCAAGGAGTGACCAGGTGCACTGGCTTAGTATGGATATCTTAAATTTATGGTGTTGTTTCACAGGTGTCTGTGAAAACAATAGTCTGGGAGCTAAAGATGAACAGATGCCTGATGGAAGGCGGAGACTCGGCAGTTGATGAGAAACAGGGCCTTAGTAAAGTGGAGTGGTGTTTTTTCAGAGACTTGAAGAAGAAAAATGATGGCTGATGATGCCAGAGCAGGGAAGGTATGCTTAATATAGCAGTCCAGGGAGAAATGGAAAAGTGTATGCCATGCAGGACAAAGAAAAAATGGATTTTGAAAGGATTCGATGAAACCCAGAGCCGGACTACATCGGGTATGCTGAGTAAAGGGTAGAGATGAGTCATGGGTGACTTAGGTTTTCTGTTTGCAGTGGTGAAGACATCTTGATGTTGAAATGTTCCAAGGCCTTGGGACCTGGGAAAGAAAGTCCCAGAGAGATGACAAAGAGCTTTGTTTTCATCACATTTGATTAGAGCTGCTGACAAGAGCATGGGTCTAAGCCGTCTTAGAGGGCGTAGATTCTAGGGTTAAAAAAATTCAGACATATCTGTCATTTACCTACGGGAAGTAGCTGGGTCCCCTGGCAAGGATAAGCTACAGAAAGAACCTGATGTGTTTGGTGTGGACAAGTAGAGGAACAGTCTTCTTTTCAGAGTCTGAAACCTGGACTAGTGATGTACGTTTTTTCGCTCATCATCCATTTGAGATGACCTTTTATTTTCTTTTTCTAACTAGTATGGAAAATACCCCCTCAACTTTTTAAAAGAGAAATAATGACTTCTTTGTTTGCTTGGTCATTGAAATGTTAGACTAGTATAAGAAAGCAATATTTATAGCTCAGTTCAATCACTCAGTTGTGTCTGACTGTTTGGAACCTCATGGATGGCAGCATGCCAGGCTTCCCTGTCCATCACCAACTCCTGGAGCTTGCTTAGACTCAACATCCATTGAGTTGGTGATGCCATCCCACCATCTCATCCTCTGACATCCCCTTCTGCTCCTGCCTTCAGTTTTTATCAGCATCAGGGTCTGTTCCAATGAGTCAGTTCTTTATCAGGTGGCCAAAGTATTGGAGCTTCAGCTTCAGCATCAGTCCTTGCAATGAATATTCAGGACTGATTTCCTTTAGGATGGACTGGTTGGATCTCCTTGCAGTCCAAGGGACTCTCAAGAGTCTTCTCCAACACCACAATTCAAAAGTATCAGTTCTTCATCCTTCTGTATGGTCCAACTCTCATATCCATGCATGACTACTGGAAAAACCATAGCCTTGACTAGACAGACCTTTTGTCAGTAAGGGGATGTCAGTAATGGGGATGACAGTAATGTCTCTACTTTTTAATATGCTGTCTAAGTTGGTCATAGCTTTTTTTCCAAGCAGCAAGTGTCTTAATTTCATGGCTGGAGTCACCATCTACAGTGATTTTGGAGCCCAAGAAAATAAAATCTGTCACTGTTTCCACTGTTTCCCCATCTATTTGCCATGAAGTGATGGGACCAGATGCCATGATCTTCATTTTCTGAATGTTGAGTTCTAAGCCAGTGTTTTCACTCTCCTCTTTCACTTTTATCAAGAGGCTCTTTAGTTCCTCTTTGCTTTCTGCCATTAGGGTAGTGTCATCTGCATATCTGAAGTTATTGATATTTTTCCTGGCAATCTTGATTACAGCTTGTGCTTCATCTGGCCTGGCATTTTGCATGATGTACTCTGCATATAAGTTAAATAAGCAGAGTGACAATATATAGCCTAGATGTACTCCTTTCCCAATTTGGAACCAGCCTGTTGTTCCATGTCTAGTTCTAACTGTTGCTTCTTGACCTGCATACAGATTTCTCAGGAGACAGGTAAGGTGGTCTGGTATTTCTATCTCTTTAAGAATTCTCCACAGTTTGTTGTGATCCACAGAGTCAAAGGCTTTGGCATGTCGGTAAAGCAGAAATAGATATTTTTTCTGGAACTCTCTTGCTTTTTCTACGGTCCAGCAGATGTTGGCAATTTGATCTCCAGTTCCTCTACCTTTTCTAAATCCAGCTTGAACATCTGGAAGTTCTCGGTTCATATACTGTTGAAGACTCACTTGGAGAATTTTGAGGTTTACTTTGCTAGCATGTGAAATGAGTGCAATTGTGTGGTAGTTTGAACATTCTTTGGCATTGCCTTGCTATCTAGCATTAAACTTGGGAGAGACCCTGATGCTGAGAAAGATTGAGGGCAAGAGGAAAAGGGGTAGACAGAAGATGAGACGGTTGGATGGCATCACTGACTCAATGGACATGAGTTTGAGCGAAATCCAGGAGATGGTGAAGGACAGGAAAGCCTGGCGTGCTGTAGTTCATGGGGTCGCAAAGAGTCAGACATGACTGAGCAACTGAAGAACAACAACAAAGCATTAAACTTACTCTGTTTACAAGTAAGAGTCATAATTTTGGTGAAGAAAAGTGTACACATGAGGGTTTTGTTTTTTTTTTTTGCATGTGTACACTAAGTAAATCTTTTTAAATCAGTCATTCGCTCCACAGATATTTGTTAATGCATACTCTAAACACAGTTTCCTATGGGAGGACCTGAGATACCAAATGCAGACCACAGATAGAACTTAGCAGTTCATCTCTGGGATCAATTTGCTTGAATTAGAATCCGGGTTCTGCCACTTCCTAATGGTGTGATTTTGAGCAAGTGGCTCAACTCTTGTCTTTCTTTCCTGATCTTTAAAATGGAAATAATATTCATAATACTCAACCTTGTACTATTGTTGTAGGGATTAAGTTAATATATATTATACATTTAAAACAGTGCCTGGCAATTAGTAAGCACTAAATAAATATTAGCTCTTGTCATTATTGCTTTGCTCTTGTTATTATTGCTTTATGCCAATTGCCACATAATTCAGTACATAATTTACCAACTGACCACAATATTAACAACCAGAATAAGTGAAAGAGATTGTAAACATAGGCACAGAAAGAACACGAAATCAGGAAGGTAAACATGAAGAACGGGGCCTGGCACACAGCTCTCAAAACATTTGAGCTGTTAAATTGGAATACTTCACCTTAGCAACAGTGGATTAGGAGTCCATATAAATGAGGGTGAGAAGTATAGAAAGAACCGATATTGCACTTTTTTTTAGTGGCTAATTATGGGTTCAAAATAACGTTAATTGAAGAATACTCACTTTTGGCAGAGATGTTTCATCATTGATCTCTTGAAAAGCAATATCCCACGGGCTGTGGGACTGGTTGGCCTGGGTGTGCGACCCTGGTTGGCCATATTCCAGCTAGGGGCCGTATGCCAGCTGGAGGCTGTATATCAGCTGGGTAACGTAGGTTGAGGGGTTTAATCTTAGTATCCTTGTCTATAAAATGAGAACAACCATAGAGCTTGCCTTCCAGAGTCACTCTCAGGGTTAAATTAATTGTTATATATCTAAAGCACTTAGAACAATGTTTAATACGTAGTAAACACTCCTAGTTAAGTGTTCACTGTTTTCAACACTTCCCCATACAACTCACACTGGAGGTGATTTCATTGTCCAGGCACTCAGGGTGGGACCTTGGGCAGGCTGGCGTCTACCTTCTGTCTGAACAGTGAGCTCCAGCTTAGTATGACTCTTTGATACATTCACCTGCTTTCCTCCCCTCTCCTGGCCTCCAGAACCCAGCCTTGGAGTTTTCCCTTAAGAGATGTTTAGGCCAAAAATCGGTCAAGATTTGCCAATTCTGTTGAAGAAATTCACAGGGCAAATGGTGAAGTATGAAATACTGAAGGATTTAGACGAGGCATACTTATTTAATTCACAAAAATTTCCTTTTTACTTTAGACATATAAATAGCTAATGGGTGCATATGTGTATATCATATAAGTGTTATTGCCCTATGTAATTTCTCTTTTTAAGAGTACAGACATATGATATAGATATATGTATATCTGTGTATGTGCATATATAGATACATATGTATTATTTATATATATATAATGACACACACATATATATATATATAACTCATATATATCACATAAAGATACTTTCTACTCTCAATTTAATCTCTTCTTTCCCCCTCCCAGGAATCAGTTTCTAGTCAGTGCAGTTATTTATGGAAGTGGTTGAGGACCTGCATTTTGGTGTTGCATCTATGTTGGCTCTAGTTTGTGGGCTTTTTAGCTGCTGTCTTGATAATCTCAGCATGTAGCCCCAGTGCTCACAGCTGCTCCATTTCGTCCTTGGATGTGAAGGACTGGTCATCATGAGACAGCGGCTTGGTTTTGTTTTCTTGCTGACAGCTAAATGGTGATGCCCAGGAAATCCGCCAGTCGAGTTGGACCTCTGATAGCAAGCTGTTTAAATAAAATTAGAATATATGTCGGTTGTGCTTCTTACTCTCCGCAGTGCACTACTGGCCTTATTGGGTCATGTTTTCCTTCTTTTTTCCTTTTTTTTCTGGCTGTGCTGCATGGCATGTGGGATCTTAGTTCCCTAGCCAGGGATTGAACCAATGCCCCCTGCAGTGGAAGATCAGGGTCTTAGCCATTGGCTGGCCAGGAAAGACCCGGGTGATGTTTTCCTCCTGAAAGGAAACTTAAAAAGCGTATAGATATAGTTTAGGGAAAAAACATTTTTTTAATCAAGATCCGAGCTTCAGAAGTTTTACAAATTGGAGCATGTATAGAGTGTGTACTGACTCTTATTTTTGTACTTTTATCAATAACTCAGCCATCTAAGTTCTAAGCTATGGTGCTCTGCCGATCTTTTGCCAGTGAAATAAGGCTGTGAAAGTAAGGTCATATGGAAAAAGTGTAACGCGTTTTCTACTGATTCCCTTTCACTTTATCTTCTGTCATACCTCAGAGGTTATATTTGTCATTTTGTTTTCTCAGATTTATTTCCATTGGCAGACAGAGTACAAGCTAACACCTAGTAGTTCAGAATGAAAGCTCCTTTTTTCTAATTTCAACTGCTGCTGGAATGTTGGTCTCAGCAACTTCTTACTGGCTGACCTTCTTCACCTGAAGCCATTTATTTTATGATTTAACTGGTAGATCGAATCAATCTACAAATATTTATTGATATGGTTTACAGTTGGTGGTTTAGAGGAATTATTATGGGAATGTGGTTCAGCTATTGTGTTGCCGTAGGTTCTGATGTGATGGATTTAATTTCTTGTATATATTGATACTTTCAGCTGTGTTATATCAGCCAGCTATATTCCTGAAAAACAAACCACTCCTAAACTCATCAGCTTTTTTTTTTTTAATTTTTATTGGAGTATGGTTGTTTTACAATGTTATGTTAGTTTCTACTGTACAACAATTAAATCAGCTATAGGTATACATGTATCTCCTCTTTTTATGGATTTCCTTCCCATTTAGGTCACCACAGAGCACTGTAAACAATCCCTTGCGCTACACAGTTGGTTCTCATTAGTGATTTATTTTATATATTGGTGGCTCAGATGGTAAAGAATCCACCTGCAATGCAGGAGACCTGGGTTCAATCCCTGGGTCAGGAAGATTCCCTGGAGGAGGTCATGGCAACCCACTCCAGTATTCTTGCCTAGAGAATCCCCATGGACAGGGGAGCCTGGCGGGTTGCAAGTCCATGGGGTCACAAAGAGCTGGACAGCACTGAGTGGCTAAATACCCAGCACACACATCAACAGTGTATATATGTCAATCTCCCAAGTCATGACACTCCTCTTTCTCTTTGGTATCCATACATTTGTTCTCTCCATCTATATCTCTATCTAAACTCATTAGCTTTGACAACAGTCATTTATTATTGTAGTTCACACATTTGTGCCTTGACTGGAGGTTGGCTCATTTCGGTGGGGTTAGGGGCAGTGACTTGTTTTACTGGTTTCAGCTAGATTCACTCACATGTCTAAGGCTGAGAGTTGGCTGATCTTGGCCAAGCCTATCTGGGGACAACTCTGTTTTATGTGTCTGTCCTCCTGGGATCGGTAGATTGTCCTAGCACATCCTTCGCACTGTGATGGCAAAGGCACAAACGTGTGAGTTCAGTTGTGCATTTCAAGACTGTACTTGCGTTAGGAAGCGCATATCCTGTTAACCAGAGCAAGTCAGGTGGTCAATCCCAGGATAGGAAATAGTCCCCAGTGGGAAGATAAAGGCACAAATGAAGAACTGTGGAGCCAATTACGTGATTTATAACATATGTTAAGGTGCTCATTGACTCTATGTTGAGGGACTCTGAACGGGCCCCTTGACCCACTAAGGCTTCTAGTAATTACTGTTTTGAGGTATAAAGTAGAGCAGCCAGAAGCAGGCCATTTCCATGTGCAGTCATCCTGGGATGATAATATTCCCTGTATAGGAAATTTAGAAATAGTATGAAATTGTGGGGAAAAAATTGCTCATGTTCCGAGTTATTCTCCAGAGATCATTCTGTCACTTTCCTTATTAATAGTGCACACATTTATATCTTTTTTTTCTTAATACTCTATCATGAATCTTTGCCTTGTTATTAAAAAGGCTTTAACATGTAACATTTCTGGCTGCATAATATTTCCATTGTATGAGTACACCCTAATTCATTAACCTTGCCCTTCCTTTTTACTGTTTTGGTTACTTTCAGTGTCTTGTGATTATAAATAATGCTGTAGTGAGCATATCTGTGCAGAAATGTTTGTCTATGTTTACTTGTTTCTTTCATGGATCGAGAAACCTGAGTTTTGCCACTTGTTTGCTGTGTGGTCTAGAACTGCCTGTTAGTTTCCTCATCGTAAGATCACATATTGAGCTTGATGGCCTTAAACTTCTTTCTAATTCAGAAAATATCTTTCAAGGGAGAGTAGTAAATTGCTGGTTTGAACTGGAAGCAGGCAGGAAACTCCAGTTGTTTGTCACCAAAAAGCTCAGGAAGCTTCTTTGGGCTTCTTTGGAAGCTTCTTTGGGCTTCTCTCTTGGAAGAGTTCAGGGGAAGTTTTGTTTCATAGTTTGCATGTCGTTTGTCCTTCGGCCTCCATCTCTGATATAACGAAGATTATATTTACATAAAATTTTTTAAAAACAAGAGTGTAGGGCACTGAGCATTAGGATTATAAACTCTTGACGTACTTAATGGATGTGTGCTTTGAGAATGGCTTAGCTTATTGGAAGGACTTCATTTGGAATGTCTTCATTTTGATTGTAATTTTATGTTTAAATAATTTTATTTATTTGTTTATAGTTGACTGTACTGGGTCTTCATTTCTGCATGGGCTTTTCTCTAGTTCTGGGTAACTAGCTGGCGTAACTCTCTAGTTGAGGTGTGGCAGCTTCTCGTTGTGGTGGCTTCTCTTGTTGTGGAGCGTGAGGCTTAAGTAGTTGTAGCTCCCCAGCTCTAGAGCACAGGCTCAACAGTTGTGGCCCACGGGCTTAGTTGCTCTGCAGCGTGTGCAATCTTCCCTGATTGGGGATCGAACCCGTGTTTCCTGCACTGGCAGGAGGATTCTTTACCACTGAGCCACCAGGGAAGGTGCGCTTGTAATTTCGTATCTGCTTTTTGTATTTATGTTTGCCTTTTCTTTTGTGCCTTGTGATTTACCTGTCATCACAGGAATCATAATGGCACAACCATGGGGTCTGGCCTTATCTCACCATTTTCTGATAATTGCATGTGCCCTTTTTCTCAGTGATGCCTCCTTACTATTCATTTTCATATGTACTGAAGCTGGATTTCATCTTGCTGTCTCTCTTCCAGCCTCTGCTGGGGATCAATATTGCTCACTGTGGACAGGCTGTAAGTGCTGACAGGTGGAGGTATGAACACATCACTCCTGAGTGGAAATAAGTGTGATCTGTGCTCTGTCTGTCTCTATGGCCACTCCCCACATCGGTCCTGAGCATGTCCTCCTTGCAGCTGACAGAGAGACTTCTCATTCCGAACTCCTCCTGGGAGTGGTGTTAGAAACTATTTGGGACTTCCCTGGTGGTACAGTGGATGTACCCTGCCAATGCAGGGGACACAGGTTCAATCCCTGGCCTGGGGAGATGCTGTACGCTGTGGAGCAACTAAGTCCATGTGCCGCAGCTACTGAGCCTGCGGACCCTAGAGCCTGTGCTCCTCAGCAAGAGAAGCCACTCCAGTGAGAAGCCTTTGCACCACGACTGGAGCGTAGCTCCTGCACACTGCAACTTGAGAAAGCCCACACACAGCAATGAAAACCCAGTGTAGCCAAAAGTAAAAAAAAAAAAATAAAGATACTTGGTTTGGCTCCTCATCCAGTTGCCCCCACTGCCCTCAAGCTGAACTGGGGTGCCCATCTGGCCCAGTACAGTGTGGTCTCCATCCCCTGACCGCCTTCAAGAGGCCTTTTGTTTCCTGCCCCTCCCGCTCGGCCAGGATGTGGTCCCCAGTCCCCTGGGAATGATGGGACTCCTCCACCGCCCCAGAGTGCTCAGCAGCTCCAGAGAACCAGCTCTAAAAGCAAAACATCTTCAACCAACTGAAACCTTGTCCGTCTTTATTTTACCCCAGGAAATATTAATACATTGGGGCTGGAATATTTAATTGAGTCAGTTATAAATTGGATTTGGGGGAAAATCATTTTCTTGCAAGTGAATCTAACCTTCCCCTGAAGGAAGTTGCTTACGAAGTACAACCTTCATCACTGCAGGCTGTAGTTTTTGGCTTCTGTACCCACTCTTCCACTGCCCCTTGATGGTTGAGTGATGTGGTGTTCATGTACCTTTTCATAAGAAAACTTGAACCTGATTCTTGAGTGTGAAATAATTCATAATGTGAATGACTTTGCTGCCCTCTACAATAACAGTTCACAAAGGTGTGAATGTTTATGTACATTTTAATAAAGCAAGGGAGCATATCTTGGCTTTATTTCAGTCTCGTTTTGGTAAACTGGCATCGGGTGAGGAATGCTGACTCTGGGAACCTCTGACTTGTTTTCTCTTGTTCTGCACCTGCTTGCAGCCGCCTTGCTCTCCCCTGCCCTGCCCTTCCCCCTTCTTTTCCAGGGCTGCGCCGAGGTACCTGCTCTCAAGTAACTTGGTGAGAAGTGCAGGGTGCCGTGCGGGCTCCTGGCAGAATGCTGCTGAGTGATGGAGGTGCTTCTGTCCGATCAGTGCTGTTCCTTCATTGCAATCCCCAGGTCTGTGATCATCACGAAAGCCAGAGGCCAAGACCAGACTCAGCAAGAAGCCGCCCTTCCCTCTGGATTTCATGCATTTCAGCAACATGTTTTACAAACTCTGAAGTTTCTGAGAGGGCTAAGTAAAGTTCTGGAAGTCTAGGGCTGGTGTAAGGCTTCAGTGCAGTTGTAGGAGCAGACTGGGACCAGCATGGGGAGTGAGAAGAAAACAGGAAGCAGATAAGCACCCACTGGGGAGAAGGGCAGAGGCCTTCTAACCATTGTCTCTGGTCCTGTCTCCTGAGACCCTGGTTGCAGTCATTCACTCTCTCCTGCTTGTTTTTATTTTTTAATTGTAGAATTGGACAAAAAGTTTGTTGGGGTTTTTCTGCAAGATGTTATGCAAAAACCCAACGAACATTATGATATTTTTTTATTGGAATATAGTTGCTTTACAATGTTGTGTTAGTTTCTGCTGTACAGCAAAGTGAATCAGTCACACGTATACATGTGCCTCCTCTTCCTTGGATTTCCTTTCCATTTAGGTTGGCACAGAGCATTGAGTGGGGTTCCCTGTGCTATACAGTAGATATTAGTTATCTACTTAATACATAGTAGTGTGTGTGTGCCAATCCCAATCTCCTGATCCGTCCTCTCCTTCCTTCATATTTTTAGATGTACTTATTTATTTATGAATAGATAATAGGTTCGTTTGGCTTGAAAACCAAAAAGTATAAAACACTACACACTGGAATTGTCCATCCTATCCTATTCCCCATCCACCCAGTCTCTTCCCACCGTGTCCAGGGAGCTTCGTTTCTTTGTTTCATATGCGTGCTTCCAGAGTTGCCTTAGGCGTCCTTACACTCAAGTGAATGAAAGCATCGATTCTTGTTCTGCCACTTGTTTGTTCATCCTTTGATCTCCTCTCTCATGTTCTCATTTTATTTCTTTTAATTCTACTCTCAGTAATTTTTTTATTAATTATTAATTTATCATAGTTTTGGTTGTGCTGGGTCTTTGCTGCTGTGTGTGGGCTTTCTCTGGTTGGGGAGCACAGAGGGCTACTCTCTAGCTGCAGTGTGAGGGCTTCTCACTGTGGCGTCTTCTCTTGTGGAGCACAGGCTCCAGGCACACCGGCTTCAGCGATTGCAGCACATGGGCTCAGCAGTAGAGGTTCTCGGGCTCTAGACCACAGGCTCAGTAGTTGTGGCTCAGGGGCCTAGTTGCCCCGAGGCACGTGGGATCTTCCCAGACCAGGGATCAAACCCGTGTCCCCTGCATCGGCAGGTTGATTCTTATCCCCTGTAGCACCAGAGAACTCCCTCAATAATTCTTTGTTGGAGATTTTTTTGAGGAGAAAGGTCAGTGGTCACTTGTTTTACTTATACCTGATGCCCTGAGCAGATTTCACAGTGTGCTTGTCTTTTTCCCATAGATGAAGTGGAGAGTGAGAAATGGTACCTGTCTCCAGACTTTCCACCAACAACCATCAAGACAGAGCCCATCACGGACGAGCCACCCTCGGGACTTGTCCCCTCTGTCACGCTGACCATCACCGCAATCTCCACCCCGTTTGAAAAGGAGGAAACCCCTCTGGAAATGAACGCTGGGGTAAAGTCACTTTTCTTCCATAAAAACAGATTGGATCGAGAGATAACAGATCCTCATTCTCCGAAAAGGCATTTATTCTTTTTGGAGCCAGTGGCTGTATATGTTTAAGGATATGTAACTATATATATATATATATATGTAAAGGTATATTTATGTCTATATCCAGAGCAGGTTGATTTGGTGTCAACATTGGTTATATCACTTCCTTTAAAGGCATTGTCCAGAAAAACTGGTAGAAAGTCTCATTTTGGTTTTTCTGCGAATGCTATTACAAAATTGAAAAAGTTCAGGGATATCCATGTTGGCAAAAAATTCTCCCTGGAATTGATTTTTAAGCCAGTTGGAAGGGAGTGGTTTCAGCGATGGTGCTATTCATAGCTTTCTGGGCTGTGGCAACAAGGATTGCTTGTTCCTGTGTCATGCTTTATTCCCCTAGTGCTGTGCGAGTTGCCCTGACTTAATTCGGGGATTTCCCAGCTACCAGCTCTCGTATTACCCGTGGAAAACGTAAGAAACTGGGAGTTGCTCGGTTCCGTGCCTATAGCAAGTAGGATTTAGTTGTACTCCACCTTCTCTTTAGGTGTTTTGATGTCTGGTGATGGACCAGGGGCATACTTGTACATCTTCTTCTGGATATTCGGAATCCAGCCCTAACTTTCCTTGTGCTCACAGCCACAGGTTATGTTACAGTGACTCCACTGGCATTCTCTAAGTCATTTCTCCTCTGAGCAAGGTAGAGGAATCAGGAAAAGGTAACCCAGCAGTGGTGGCACCACCAAGGCGTGGCTGCATCCTCACTCCTTGTGCTGTTTACCTTCCATCCATCGGGAAGCTGAGGGCCGATGGAGATGAGGTGAACGGAGCACCTGTATGCTGCCCTCTAGAATTCCTTTCTCAGTAGCTACCTGAGTCTGTTTATAGGATGAGGCTTCTGGAGTCTGTATTAGTCTTCTTGCTCTGTGATGTTTTAGTTTGAATTTTGAGCAAGTCACTAAGAAAGATCAGAGTTGTGGCCTTTCTCCCACGCGTGGACCAGATACCTGTCCTCCTTTCCCTACCCAGTGTTTCGTGGTTACGTGTTGTCGGTTGTCAGGAACCTGGAGAGAATGCACGCAGTTGGGTTCACACAATTCCTCCTGCCAGAGGCCCGTGACCCTTTAGGAATGTGCCAGACTAGTTTTGGGGTAAAATGCCTGTACAGTACCATAAACACAATGGAATGAAGCACTGACAAGTGAGCCCTGGCTTCTTCATTTGAGAATTCTGAGGGCTCCCTCACCTGTACTGCCAGAGTTGGCAATGGGTGAGGGTTAAGGACTAAAATACTTCCCGGTCCAAGAAGCAGCCTGAGCTCAGCCAGGCCTCACCAGCCCTAGCATAGCCCTGGGAGGGAGACAGGATGACAAACAGCTCCCCGGGGTGTTGCTTCGGGTTTGTTATTGGCTTTTAAAAACTGTGTTTGAATTTCTTTCTTTAGGTTGATTCCTCATGCCAGACCATTATTCCTAAGATTAAGCTGGAGCCTCATGAAGTGGATCAGTTCCTAAACTTCTCTCCCAAGGAAGGTCTGTCTCCTCTCCCCTTTGGGCTAACAGGTGTGGGTGTGTCACCCCAGGGAAGGTGGGGACCGTTGAGGACTAAAAGCAGAGCTTGTTTTATGAAATAGCTGTTCTTGACTCTAAATACAAACTTTAAAGCTAAATTTTATTTTCCCATATATGTGTATGCTTAGTTGTCAAGTTAAATCTTCAACTTTTATTCCAAGCCAGGGTGACCTTTCAACATGTTTATAGACTCTTCTGACTTGGGTGCTGACAAGGGAACATGGGAACCCCTGCCCTCAAGCCATCCTATGAGTAAAAGACAGCTCCCTGCCCTGGCGAGATGATCAGTACAGACCTAATGGGCATTTACAAAGCCAACTTGCTGGCTTAAAACAAACTCTAATTTTAAACCCTTTGTGAAGTGGATTCACAGTTTCTCTGTCTGGCAATTCAGTATTTTTAAATGTTGATTTTCGGGTGGCTAAGCTATGGGGTCTCACAGAGTTGGACACAACTGAAGTGACTTAGCAGCAGCAGCAGCTGGTAGAGAATCTGCCTGCAATATAGGAAATGAAGGTTCAGTCTCTGAGTCAGGAAGATCCTCTGGAAAAGGGAATGACAACCCACTCTAGTATTCTTGCCTGGGAGATCCCATGACCAGAGGACCCTGCTGGGCTACATTCCATGGAGTCGGGAGAGTTGGACATGACGTAGTGACCGAATCACCACCAAGCACCACCACTCCTCTATTCCTGCGTCCTTCAGGCATCTCGCATCTGTTTAGAAATAAGTGGTGTCAATACTTGAAACGGGCACACTCTCACCTTTTTCTTTCCCTGTGTCAGTTTTTCCCTTGACCCCTGTGAAGCCCTTGGGTAGGAATTCTGAATGCAGACCCCTAAGTCTCAGAGAGTCTAAGAAGCTCTCTCAGCCTTTTTAATTGATATACTTTGCCCAGCTCCTTAATTCAGTGCCTTAAGACACACCATCCCCTCCCTTTTTATTTATACTTTCAGCACATGGTTAGAAGGACAGCTCATTGATGTGACCAACAAATAAGAAACTAGTATACGTGCTGGTCATGGGAAAGGTATCCATGCTATGGTGTGGACATAATGTGCAGATGTTACAGTATATAGGAGCAATGCTCACAGAAACAAAGTCTACTTCATCCCACCAGAAACATACTCAAGATTTATCCGTGACACTTTAATCAAGGTTGGCATTTACCTTCGTCATCAGTAAAGAAAGGATTCAATTATTTTTTTATACTTTTTTGGCCACACAGCACAGCATATGGGATCTTAGTTCCCTTTGAATCCATGCCCCTTTGGAAGTGTGGAGTCTTAACCACTGGACTGGCAGGGAAGTCCCAGGATTCAGTTTTTATAATTAGTAATACTGACTAAAATCCATATATTTATTTTAACTGAGTGATGCACATTTTAGTGCCTTTCAGCTTTAAAGAAAGTAATTCCTTTCATTTTTGTGATACTGGTAACAACTATCAAATACATTTTGCTCTTTCAATCTGTGTTGCCATATGCTTCCGAAAATGTCATCACCGTACCAGTAAGCCCCGTAGTGGCTTCAGAATCTCCGATCTCTAGAGGAGAAAAGTTTCAGGGTCCTTCCTTGAAGTGCCCATCTTTCCTCATTATCCTAGATAAACAGGGAGGAGGAAATTCAATATGCTTGAATGTAGCAGGGCTTCTAGGCAAAGTGGCTTGTTGTCCCCAGCCCTGTCAGGAAGTAACCTAAGAGCCACATTTCAAGTGAATTTAGAAATCTGATACTGAGGCACTTGTGACCAGGGCAGTAGCTCTCAATAAGTGGGTAAGAGGAGATTCAAGTTTGCTTCACTTTTCCTGCCGTGCCATTTCCATTTTCGTGTGTGTGTGGAGCACCTTCTTCTTGGAAAGTAGAAAAGTACTAGAATAATTTGGACTGTGCCCAGCCAAAGGGAAAAGTAAGCTCTAGTACTCTTGACTAATTCTCCAGACTAATAGCTCTGCATGGCAGACACTGGAAGCCCCTGGGAGGTTTGTCTGCTCATGGGTTTTGTTTTGCTTTTGTTTTTATTTGCTTGTTTGTTTACCATGGCTAAAAGATAAACATTGTTAAAATTCCGTTCAGTAGCTCAGTCATGTCTGACTCTCTGTGACCCCATGGACTGCAGCACTCCAGGCCTCCCTGTCCATCACCAACTCCTGGAGCTTGTTCAAACTCATGTCCATTGAGTCGGTGATGCCATGCAACCATCTCATCCTCTGTTGTCCCCTTCTCCTCCTGCCTTCAATCTTTCCCAGCATCAGGGTCTTTTCCAATGAGTCAGTTCTTTCCATCAGGTGGCCAAAGTATTGGAGCTTCAGCTTCACCATCAGTCCTTGCAATGAATATTCAGGACTGATTTCCATTAGGATTGACTGGTTTGATCTCCTTGAAGTCTAAAGGAAACATTGTCAAAAGATAAGCTCTAAAAAATTAAAACTTTGAATCCCTTATTTGAGCAAAAATTAATTAGACTTTGCAGCGCCAAATTGGTTAGAAGTTTCCTCTGACAACAGCTGGGGGGTGGGGGGGGCAGACTTTTATAAAGAGAAGGTGGAAGCAAAGTAAGGAGATTATCTATGAGCTATAACTTAAAATTTAGTTGGCTGTTTGTGACCAGTTGTCCTTAGATTCCAGCCTGGTAACCTTGAAGCATTTACAGGATTGGATTTTGGTTTGTCTGTGTAAGTGGCCAGAGCACTGGAGACACCCCAGGGTAACAGCTTCCATGCTTATTAATTGACCTGGCACTACACAGTCCCATAGGTTATCATGGGGTTGGGAAAACCTTACTTAACACTCTTAGGACTCCTTTCTAGGTGAACAGATATTTAAGACACCTACCTACCCTCCTTAGCTGCCTGGAAGCTGTGGCCAAAGAGTTGACAATAGAGATGTATGGGATTGTTTTAGAATATTCTTTAGCTTTAGGGGTGCCCGTGGACTCTTAAAACACCAGGGAGCTCTACGGCAGGGTAGGTTAGAAAGAGAAAAGAGAGGGGTTGGTGTAAGAAAGAAAGAGGAAAAAGTATGTGCTGTTAGTAGGGGTGGGGCAAGGTGGGGAAGTGACTGAGAGAGATGGATCACCTGTGGTTCCCTGGGACAGTCGGTGTTTCAGTGAGCAGAAGAGCCCCATGCTTCCAGCTTCTCACCTCCAAAGGCAGCTCTGAGGGTCGTTTTTCTGAGGTGAGTAGCTGTGTCTCAGGAAGGCTCCTTCCATCTACAGTATCTCAGGCAGGAGGCCTTTCCATGGCCTCGGGCTGTTCTCTGGTCGAGCAAGTCCAGGTGTGTATGCGGCCCCTGGGCTGCTCGCCCAGTTCAGAGCTGCTGCACTCGGGGATCTGTTGTCCTGGGGGTCCCAGGAGGGGTGCGGAGTGAAAGGCTTACCCAAGGTCACGTCCCTTGGCTCAGTAACGGTGACTGGCCATCAAGGGACTGCAGCACAACGTGAAGATTAACAGGTCAGGAAAAGAGCGAGACCCCCAAAGCACATTTGCCAGGTTGAACTCAGAGACAGTTCTTCCTTTGGAACCTGCCTCCGCTGCGCTGGAGGTGCATGAGCGGCGCTGACCCAGGCTCCAAGGCCTGGCAGAGTATGAATGTCTCCCTGGGGAGAGGTGGAGGATGCTTGATGCTGGGGAACGTTGCGGGGACACCCCGCTCCCCCTCATTTATCTTCCAGTGCCTGTTTTTCTATCCACAGATGGACTGGGTGTTATCTGAATCAAGAATGCCTGGCATCTGGCCTGTGGGCCCTGCCATGCACATTCCTGCAGAAACAAGTGAGCTTTTCTCAAACCCTCATGGGCTCCCTGCTTCTGCTATTTCTTTTCTTTTCTTTTTTTTAAGATCCTGATACATTAACGTGGTGGTTTACAATCAAACTGTGGAAACTATACGAAATGAAGCGAGGGAACATTATGCCAGCACCATCCCTGCCTACTGTAATTTCCCATGTCCCCATTTTGTCATAATTTGATTACTTTCTTACATATTTTCCCGAGTTTCTTTATGTAGTTACAAGCAAATAGGCTCTGTATTCTTTTTCTCTCCTTTTTCGTACAAAAAGAAGTCTACTCTACACACGGTATTGCACCTTGATTTATTTCTCTCGTTTATAGGTTGAGACCAGCATACACTTATGTCACATCTACTGAAACTCCTGTTGACCAAAGTAAAACTCAAAAATCCAGTCCAAAAACGTATCCACAGTGTGCTGTGCTAAGTTGCTTAGTCGTGTCCGACTCTTTGCGAACCCATGGACTGCAGCCCGCCAGGCTCCTCTGTCCATGGGATTCTCCAGGCAAGAATACTGGAGTGGGTTGCCGTGTCTTCCTCCAGGGGATCTTCCCAACCCAGGGATCGAACCCAGGTCTGCCGCATTGCAGGCAGATTCTTTACCAACTGGGCCACCAGGGAAGCTCATTATTCTCAATAAAGCCAGAAAATCAAACCAAGAAAGCACCTGCTTGAGGCTGTATCAAGAACTGCAGAGTTGAAACCCAGAAATTGAATCTACTGTTTTTCGAAAGAAACACTTAAATTTTGCCTTCACAGTATATCTTGGAGGCCGTTCCATGTCCACTAGGAGAGATTCCTCGTCCGTTTGTTCAACTGTCCCTGGTTGGATGTCAGATGTTTAAGTGCCCCCACGTCCTGCTTCGTTGCTCCCTGATGGATGCAATCCGTTCTTTTCCCCTCAGCCTCCGTGGACCACCTGCACTTACCACCCACTCCTCCCAGCAGCAACAGCAGCGACTCCGAGGGCAGCCTGAGTCCCAGCCCGCGCCTGCATCCCTTTGGCCTTCCGCAGACCCACAGCCCCGCCAGGGCCCCGGCGCGGGCCCCCTCGGCGCTGGCCAGCTCCCCGCTCCTCACTGCTCCTCATGTGAGTGTCCCTGCATCCCTGCAACCCGATCCCCCCATCCTGTCATTTGGAGCTTCACCCAGCGTGGCTGCCATGCCGGGCCACTTGGCTTTTCTTCCTGTGGGAAGTTTTCAGGCTGATTGCTAAAGCTGGGGGATGACAGACTTAGAGAACATTTTCTAAAAACTGCCTGTGATCTCATCGTGCTAACACATTCTTTCCCTTTTCTGTGCATGCTTCCGGTTTTTATTCCTGTGCTTATTTTTTATAGCTACAACCATAAGGAATAAAAATGTTGTCATTCTTCTCAAAATTATATCACAAATATTTATCATCAATTTAGGCAGTCTTTGTGACCTAAGATAGGAAATAGCTTATTTTTTAAATAAACAATCTTCGATGAACTGAAAAATTACCCTGAGATTAAATGTTTTGATGTCTAAAGCGCAAGCATATAATTTAACCCTTTTTGTCTGTGGTTCAGCTCTTAACCCAGTGACTCAGGATGGAACTCATGAGTCATTATTCATCCCTCACATATATAATTTCTCCAAGTAAAAAATAGGGATATATAATTAATTTTGTATTGTTCTGAATAGTCAATTGATTTCTCTGAGGATTTAAAAATCATAGTCAACCTTACTGAATTTATAATATCACATAGAGCGAGTTTGAATGAAGTTCAGTTCAGTCACTCAGTCGTGTCCGACTCTTTGCGACCCCATGAACTGCAGCACGCCAGGCCTCCCTATCCATCACCAACTCCCGGAGTTCACCCAAACCCATGTCCACCGAGTCGGTGATGCCATCCAACCATCTCATCCTCTGTCGTCCCCGTCTCCTCCTGCCTTCAATCTTTCCCAGCATCAGGGTCTTTTCAAATGAGTCAGCTCTTCGCATCAGGTGGCGAAAGTATTGAATGAAGTGAGATATGTAAAAATTCTAGAAAAGCCGTCTATCAATTAGCATAACTTTGAAAAGTTGAATGCAGTCTGTCTCAGAAATTCAGCAAGTTCTTAGATCTGTGGCCATGTTCTTATTTATCGCTATTACTGACGGCCAGTGGGTTACCTCTTTCCGCTCCATCATTACCTTCTCACCATTAACCCTTCACTCTTTTGATTACTGAAATAGTGTTCGTTCTATGGGTCTGTGAGTCCTGCCACAGTCAGTTCATTCTACATGGTCATGGATTAAATCCTCCCCATGTCAGACCTTGGTTCAGCATCTGTGCTGTGTCTCCCTACTATCTGTTGGCATCAAGCTGTCATACCTCTGCTGGGTACTGATACCCTCTGTATGTGCCCAACCTGCAGCAGCTTCAAGAACTCGCCCCCTCCAGGCAGAGCGGCTTCTTCTGTTACTCTTTACAAGGCTGCCTTTTGTTGGAAAGTCCTTCCCTGTGTAAATCACCCCCTTTCTTCCAGGAGGCCCAGTTCAAGTCTTATCTGCTACCCTAAGCCTTCCCTTATCGCAGAGACTCAAACAAGTGTTCTCTTTCTTCATATTATTAATGCACCTGGAGTGAGTATCACAGTCTAGCATTTAATTGCTCTCGTTCTTTCGTGTGTTTCAATTCAGCCTTGGTCTCGATCATTAGCTGCTTAAGAGACAGAGTTCATTTTGATTTCTGCATGCATTTAACACAGAGTTAATATGCAATAGGTCCTCCATTTATTGACTCATTATAAACACATTGTCCTAGCATGGATGACATGGGGTGAGCTACAGTGGTCATCTCCGTTGACGATGGACAGTATAGGACAGTGCTAACCAGAGGCTGTCGTGGAGCAAGCCTGCCAGTGTGCCCCTGGGAGTCCTAGCCCTTTCGCTGGACGTGGAGGTTGAGAAGCAGCTCCTAGTGTATAGAGAGCATCTTGCAAAATGGCCTTTTCAGGAGAACAACAAAACTTTCCACAGAACTCCAAGTGAACTCCTCATCACTCCAAGGACAGGAAACCTCCAGGGATGTAGGAAATGAATTCTATCCTTTAAAAAATTTCCATGTTTTAGCCAGTGGGGTGCTTTGTGGGAAATAACAGGTGGAGGTTTCTTTACCTGTTCCCTTCAATTATAATCCTTGGGTTGTAGCACTCACATGGGTATCTTCTCCATTTTTTTGCTTCCACTTCAGAGTGCCCATTTCTCACCCAAACAGATGGGCCTCCTTTTTCCTTAGTTGTTTGCAAGACATCATATCAGACCCTCCTCACCCCTCAGGAGGCTTCCCTCCAGTGCACCCGGCTGCTCCTCTTTGACCCTTTTTTGCTCCTTGGTCTACACAGAAGCTGCAGGGATCAGGCCCCCTGGTCCTGACGGAGGAGGAGAAGAGGACCCTGATCGCCGAGGGCTATCCCATCCCCACCAAGTTGCCCCTGACGAAATCAGAGGAGAAGGCCCTAAAGAAAATCCGGAGGAAAATCAAGAATAAGGTGGGTCCATCAGATGCAGGCACTTCTGCGAGCAGAGGTGTGAGCAGAACCGAGCCATGTGCCTGTCCCACCTTCCCGGTGGCCAACACTGGCCCGGCCCTTGGTGTCGGGACCAAGGCTTGGCCCTGTCTTCCTCCAGCCCTGCCATCCATCTTCTGGGCAGTGGGCCCCCAAATTGGGTGTGCATACTCCATGATGCTCCAGATAACCTATTCAGGCATGGGAGGAAAATATTAGAACTCCCATTTACATTTAAAAACATCTCAGCCTTTAAAATTTCTATTTTATAATATGTACAATATTTCCCCTAGTAGGCATCTATGCAATTTATAAATATTTATAAATTATAATATTATAAATACATAACTATCAATATATTATGGGTGCTTGCTTAATTTTTTTTCTTGATAGGGGTTTTTGTTAAAAAATTCTGCTGGCTCTTCTATACCTGGGTCTAGCAGTTTCCTGGTGCTGGGCCCCTATAGTGGGAATAAGGGACACAGAGGCCCTGGGGCATGGCTAGGGTGTGGATAGAGCAGGAGGGAGGAGACTAAGAGAGGAAGAATGAGAGGATTAGAGTCATAATTCTTCACCCACGTGCAGAACCACCAGGGAATTTTTGTGTAACTAACCCCAACTGGCTTATATTATGTATTACAATGACCCAACTAGGTCCACAGAATTGAAATCATTTTTCTGACCCCATAGAAATGGTTCATGATGTACATGTTCTGGTCTGACTCCTGGACCACCATCCTTCTCACTGGGGGCCTAGTTTGTTGGAAAGTAGATGAGAGCATAGACTGATTGAAACCAGGGGGAACAGAAGAGGCAATTAGTAGATGAGCCAGCAGGTTAAAGAAATGGGAAGTGGCCACAGAAGTGAGCAGGGCTTCTGTGATTACTGTGCTCACAGCCTCCAGTCATCCGGGTTTACTGCCATGTTCAGTCGCTAAGTTGTTTCCAACTCTTTGCAAGCCCACGGACTGCAGCACGTCAGGCTTCTCTGTCTGTCACTGTCTCTGGAGTTTGCTCAAACTCATGTCTGTTGAGTCAACGATGCCATCCCACCATCTCACCCTCTGTTGTCCCTTACTGATACAGCTGGAGTGTAATCCTCTTTTCTCCCTTTCCATTGCAGATTTCAGCCCAGGAAAGTAGGAGGAAGAAGAAAGAATACATGGACAGCTTGGAGAAAAAGTAAGCCTCCTGCCAAACTGGTTGTGTGTATTGAGCAATTCACGTAGAGAAATGTGAGTGCCAGGGGGCCCCTGATTTCCATGACGAGGGGGTTCAGTTTCTCACCTGGCTCCCAGCAAAGGCTGTTGGTTTATCAGCCTGTGTTTTGCCTGCCACCTAGTGGTTTTTAGAGGAGAAGCTTATAAATCTAGCAAGAAATGAAAAGTACAACTTCCTTGGTGGCTCAGATGGTAAAGAATCCGCCTGCAATGCAGGAGACCTGGGTTCAGTCCCTTGGTCAGGAAGATCTCCTGGAGAAGGCAGTGGCTACCCACTCCAGTATTCTTGCCTGGAGAATCTCATGAACAAGAGAGGCCTGACGGGCTATAGTCCATGGAGTCACAAAGAGCTGGACTTGACTGAGTGACTAACACATTTCCGCTTTTCGATCTTAGTAGGCATTTGTACAGAACTGTTTTCAACCAAGGGTCCATAAGTCCTTGAAGGCTTACTTTCAAATAAGTACAAATACAAACCTTCATGCACATTCCTGGACTCCTCAGAGGAGAGGTGCTATTTGGCAGAAATGAGCAGGGCTAATTAATCAGTTGCCCTTGGCCATACTCCCTCGCATCCTAGAGAGCAGCAGGGGGATATAAGACAAGTTGGCGTTCTTTATTTTCTATCTGCTGTGATTCGTGTTATAGGTGAGTGACTTTGCACAAAACACTTGAGGATACCTTGTGTTATTCTGAATAGCTTGGAATATCAGGAGGGCTCTTAGAAAAACATAAATTAAAACACAATCTTGTATTACCCTAGAAAATAGTTCCCATCTGACAAACTAATATCAATTTAAAATGGGAATGAGTCCCTGGATCTAGAAGTGAATCTTTATGTATATGTGGTGAGAGGAGCAGTTGGTGGATCCTGGCTGGTTCCTGAAGTTCCTACTGAAAGTCTGTGTTTCTTCCTCCTGATTTAGGTTTTGGTAATAAGAATTATTGGAGAAGGAAATGGCAACCCACTCCAGTATCCTTGCCTGGAAAATCTCATGGACAGAGGAACCGGGTGGACTGCAGTCCATGGGGTCGCAAAGAGTCGGGCACGACTGAGCGACTAACACTAACACTAATAAGAATTGTTACCAATCATTGTTGAGGTATCCGGGGTCAAGATGTTTTGATGAAAATTTCTTTATGGCCTCTTGGGGCATGCCTCCTCCAGCACCTGTGTTCCTTGCCTTGAGGTCCTAAGGTCTTGTCCTTTCCTCTCCCCCTACCCCAAGCCCTGTCAGTCTTTCTGGCCAAGAGCACAGCTAGCAGCATTCAGATCCTATAATATGGAGGGAGAAGTGTGATGAGCATTGAGAGCCATAGGGAAAAGTCAAGAGAAATCAAGTTTGAAAAACCCTTTAAGAAGTTTGGGCTTCCCTGGTGGTTCAGATGGTAAAGAATCAACCTGCAGTGCGAGGGACCTGGTTCAATCCCTGGGTTGGGAAGATCCGCTGGAGGAGGGCATGGCAACCCACTCCAGTGTTCTTGCCTGGAGAATCCCATGGATAGAGGGAGCCTGGAGGGCTACAGTCCATCAGGTCACAAAGAGTCAGACATGACTGGGCGACTAAGCACAGCACGTAAGAAGTTTACATTGTGTACCATTCCAATCCATTTTCCATCATTGAGCCATTTGTTACTAATCTCTCTCTCTTTTTTTTCTTTTGTGTCCTCACCCTTTTCCCCAACTCAGGTTAGCCTAGCTCTTTTTCTGATCTCCCCAGAGTAGCTGCTTCTCTGTTTATTTTTCCTCTGAACCCCACCTGCCTCCATCCTAGCTCCTGGTTTAGCGCTTGCTCCCCTGATAAAACTCAGGTTTTTCTTTTTCTCTCTCCTCTGTAGGGTAGAGTCTTGTTCAACAGAGAACTTGGAGCTTCGGAAGAAGGTGGAGGTTCTGGAGAACACCAACAGGTGAGGGTCCCTGGAGTGAGGATGGAAGGTGGGGAGAGAGGGGCAGATCAGAAAGGGAGCTGGGAGGAAAGGGGAGGAGGTGCCATTGAAAGAGTAGTTGTGCCAGGATGCTCAGGGTGGCCGTGCTCCATGCACCTGTTCCTGCCGCCTGTGTACACGTGCGTGCACACACACACACACACACACACACACACACACATGCCTGTGCCTGTCCTCTACTTTTCCTAAAATACGTGAGATTGATGAATCTGACTCTGACAAGGGCTTTCATGAAGAGGGAGTTAAGAGGAGGCTTGGGAGAGAATATGGTCAATGAGTCTGATTCTTCTGAAAATGACATCAGACTTTATAGAGGTGGCTAAGGAGGGAGTCGGAGAAGGCCATGGCACCCCACTCCAGTACTCTTGCCTGGAAAAGCCCATGGACGGAGGAGCCTGGTAGGCTACAGTCCATGGGGTTGTGAAGAATTAGACACGACTGAGTGACTTCACTTTCATGCATTGGAGAAGGAAATGACAACCCACTCCAGTATTCTTGCCTGGAGAATCCCAGGGACGGGGAAGCCTGGTGGGCTGCAGTCCATGGGGTCGCAAAGAGTCGGGCACGACTGAGCGGCTTCACTTTCACTTTTCACTTTCATGCACTGGAGAAGGCAATGGCAACCCACTCCAGTGTTCTTGCCTGGAGAATCCCAGGGACCGGGGAGCCTGCTGGGCTGCCGTCTATGGGGTCGCACAGAGTCGGACACGACTGATGCGACTGAGCAGCAGCAGCAGCAAGGAGGGAGTGACCACTTTGTTGTCACCCAATTTGAGTAAAATAAATTAGTGCTTATTAGTGAAAAAAAAAAGGAGGGAAAACCAAGTTTGTTTTTTAAAAAGTTTTTAATTACTGTGTTTAAAAGTTAATTAATTGATTACATTTTAAGTCCATTTTGAAAAATAATTTCAAAGTAGGACAGATGGATTAATGAGTTCATCTGACACCTCCTGTGTCAGGTACTGTTTTCAGGACTTTATAGATATTAACTCATATAACCTTCTGATGACCCTACGACCTAGTCCTATTACTGTCCCTATTAAATGGTGCAGATAATGGAGACTCAACAGGGAGGCCTGGTGTGCTGCAGTCCATGGGGTCGCAAAGAAGTCAGACACAACTGAGCAACTGAACTGAACTCAGTGGAGACTCAGAAAGGTTAGGTGACTTGCCCAGGGTCACAGAGTAAATGCCAGAGCTGTGTTTGAAGGCAGGCAGTGTGGCCCTAGAGCCTTGATGAGCTTTATCCTGGGTCATGTTAAGGTATAGAGCTGAGAAACGGTGGTTGAGGCGTTTCATCATGTGTGTGTGTGTTCAGAGTCTGCTCATGCTTTGAAAATTATTCATTAGTCAAGGGATCCTGTTGCCCTTAGCTGTTATAGATCCAACAATCCAAGCAGAGAAAAATTGACTTTGAGGTAAGCAAAATATTAATTCATCCTTTTAAGGCTTAGCATTAATGCCTAATAACAGGTTTGCAAATGTTAAGGGGTCAGGGTAAATCTACTTACATGTCATCTGATAATAGTGTAAAATTTGGCTCCCGTTTCTTAAATCTTCATGGTCTATTGCTCAAACAGCAGGCTAATTGAGTCATCAGTTAAAAATACCATCAGTAGGAAAAGTGGACATTGTGACCCCACTGGGTTTCTCTCTGCATTTCTGGGAACGTGTGCTCATATGGCAGGTCAAGGACAGTTACCTCCAGCCCTCTGTAGACAAACAACGGAAGTAAGTAAATGCCACCAGCTCCATGTGATATCACCTTGATCCCCCATGCAGAGGAACTGGTTTCCAGTGGCACTTCAGGGTTCCGGTTTTGCTGTTGTCTTTGGCGATTAGTCTCCTGAGGCTTCATGCCTTCTTATCTCCACCTTTATTCTTGCCAGAGTGGTTCTCTGGGTCCTAAACCCCCACCAGAGTCTGTATCCATTTTGTAAGCATCCTGAGCAGATTCTAGTCCATCCCACCTCCTGTCTTAGCCATCGCTATTGAAAAAACCCCATGTTCATGAGTGGGACAAATCCAGGCCATGAAATGGTGAAAAGAGAAAGAGGAATCCATCCAAGATAATGGAGTTTGGTCCAGGTTGGGTCTTGTCTAGGGGTTCCGGATGTCAGGTCTTCCTGCAGCCACACGGGGGCAGCAGAGACACAAAGAGCATTGGGTGCTTGTGATGAGAAGGGCTCTATGCCTGCCCCCTTTACTGGGAAAGGATCTTTCCTCCCCTCCCCAGGCTGACCCTGCTGTATCATAGATTTTAAACCTAAAAAAGAAAACCCACACACATGTAATATGCCCATTGTAAAAAAAATTTAGAAAATACAGTTAAAAAAGAAAAGAAAATCCCCCCAAATCTTTTCACCCAAAGAAATGTTTACATTTTGAAATGGGATATTTTATATGTATGTACTTACGTTGTACATCCTCTTCTGTTAAGAACCTTCCCCATTTAACAGAAATTACTGGCCATACTGGCCATATATTTTCATATCAGTAAATGTATTTCTACATAATTTTATTTCTGTCAGATTTTGATAAAGAGCTGTTATCTGCAGAGCATGGACATAAAGCACATCTGGTTATGTGTGTGTCAAGAACAATCCATGCTTTGCCAGTTGTTTTTATCTTTTAAAATAATGAGTGTTAATTGCTTAGTCGTGCACAACTCTTTGTGACCTCCTGGACTGTAGCCCGCTAGGCTCCTCTGTCCATGGGATTCTCCAGGCAAGAATACTGGAATGTGTTGCCATTTCCTTCTCCAGGGATTGAAACCAAGTCTCCAGCATTGCAGGTGGATGGCCACGACTATATTAATATGATGTCAGTTATTATATAATATGAGTTAGAGAGTCCCTGTATATTTGAGCTTGGGTCAGCATATCTTGAGTTCTTCCCTGAGAGCCAATGGTAGTTTTCCTTCTATCTTCTTCACTGTGGGAGCTCTTGCCAGCAATTCAGGAGATTCCACTGAAAAAACAATCTACTTCGTGCTTATGGTGCTCTGCTTGCCCCTTGACTGGCAGGAGCTTCCACTGTGGTTCCACAACAGGCTGCGTTCAGTCCCCTCCCTTTTCCAGACTCCTGGTAGACAACCAACCCTTTATGGTGAAAATGGTTAATACTTGATTAACCTGCCATCCTCCCACAAGTAATCTGATGAGGGGCCTCCTAGGTCATAGTCTCTCAGTTCAGCAGCTTTTCGTGTGTTTTGGCTTGAGAAGCCAGGGAATAAAGCAAAGCTGCTCTTGTGCAAACAGGGAAGGGCCTGCCTTCCCCCCAACTTCCTCTCCCTTCTCCTTCTGTTCCTGCCAAGGGCCTCTCCTTGCTCAGATGACACCGTGGCCGGAGTGACCAATTTGAACCTTGGCAGTCTCTGCCCTAAACTGGTCAGGAGGAGATGATGGTGTGGGCCTGTGGGAGGGGGAGACGTTCGGACCCTTTCTTCATGGCACCTAGTGAGCGACCCAATGTTTGAACTAAGTACAGAGTGGCGCCCCGTGAACACACACCTGTGTTTGTGTCCTGTTCGCGCTTCTGATGTTACCATCCTTCGGAGGTAGGCGGGTAGAGGCAGAAATGCTTACCAGACGTGGACAGGATCCTGGCTACCCAGAAGTGGGTGGGATACCTGGGGTGCTGCTGTTTCATTTGGCATGACCTGGCAGGAAAGGCAAGTGGGTGCTTCATTGTTGGCCAAGCTAAAGAAAAACTGCCCCTCTTAACATTTTACCACTTCCGTGCCATACCCCACAAGGACTTTCGTGTGTATCCAGATGAGAACGCGCACTCGAAGCTGGAGTAAGTCCTGAATCTTAGGGTAGTACTGGCCCCAGCAGCAGCCAGGTAGCATGTTACTGGCTTCGAGGTGAAAAGGCCTTTTTGCCTGAGCTCAGCAAGCTGGAAGGGGGTGGGGACAGAAGAGGAGACTTCCACAGCGTTTACCACTGGAACCTTGGGCAGCTGGAGCAGTGGGAAGTCACCTTCACACTTGTCTGTAAGGCGATCTGCTAATCACCTACCACCAGGAAATGTGTGAGCCAGAGAGAGACGGTTTCCCAGGGGGCCCTCCTTCCTGTGCTCAGTCAGGAAATGCTTTTGCTTTTACAAAGTCCAAGCGAGACTGCATGTGACGTCTCCTGGCCTTCCTTGCTTCTCATTCGTCTCCAAGCTGCATGACTCATTCTTAAGAGACCCTGTCTTTCCTCCGCTTTATAGCCTTTTCTTCTACACAAGTGCTTCAACTAGCCCATTCGTTGTAGGCGTCTGTGGCTCAGTTTGCTCCGTTCATGTCTAATTTTGCCCTTGAACATCTATAGGGCTGATCTGTAGACTCATAGGAGCTTAGACGTGAGAGCTTGTTTGGAGGTGCTAGCAGGGGAGTGCAGCCACTCATATATTCTTGATCGAAGACTGGTCCTCCTCCATTGGAGGTAGTTGTCCTCTTCAACTGATCTCGCATCTTTGAGAGGGTCACATGTGGAGTGATGAGAGAGGAAGTGGACACCTGCCTAGCCAGCCAGATCGGCCAAATCAACCCTGGCAATCAATGGAGAGATAGGAGTCGCAACAATCAATGGAGAGACAGGTGTCTCAGACTTGAAAAATACTTTAGAGATCATCTCATTTAACTGCTAATCACTTCATTTCACAGAGCGGGTGAGGTTAAGGTCATCCATCCTTTTAGAGGTAAGATGGGAACTGGGAGTCAGGCAGTTCGTTTTTCCAATGGTCCCTACTGCAGTCACTCCTACCCCTGTTGTGCACTCTCTCCAAGGACCAATGCCTTCCCTATCACAGGGCCAACCTTGGATCCAAATGAGAGGGCCCTGCTCAGGGCCCACATTTTAGGGGGCCTGCTCCGGCTTCCCCTAGCACACCCCTCCCAGTGGGATGAGGAGTCAGCAGGACCAAGGCGATATGTCTGTCTGGAGCTCTTAACCTGGCCTGGAGGGAACTCGAGGGAGCAGGCCTTGGGGGTACCTGTAGGCAGTGTTTGCCGGCTAGGACTAGGATATATGACATGGTATGTGGGCCTCACTGGCTCCCTTTCCCTGGACCTCACAGAAGTGAAGGATGTGCTTGTCCTGACCTATATTTGTGTTGTTTTCAGAAACGAGGATTCCTTGGTTTTCCTCTTCGACCTTCCTCGCCACTCTAGTCCTCCTCTCTGGCTCTGCTCTTGTTCTTTGCAATCTGCATGCGATTTCTGAGCGAGGTCTTTCCAGCCAAGCCCCCTGGGCTGTGGTCATGCTCTGCCTCTCCTGATTTGCTTGTTGAGCCACACAGTCATGTCCCTTTGCACCAGTTTTGTCTGCTGGCTCCCTCCGAGCTATTATGGTTTTCCCTGTGTGATGCCTTCTCTTCCACTGACCGTAACCAGCTGGTCCCCCTCTCCTGCTGTGCCCAGAGAGGCTGTTAGAGTGCTGACGAATGACCCGAGTCCAGGAATGACCCTCTGTAGACCTATATCTTGGTTTAAATCACTTTTCATTTCTCCATTATCTCTAACTTCTGGCTGTGTGAAGAGTATAAACTTTTTTTTTTCAGGTGAAAACATTACAAACTTCAAAGGATTGTTGATATAAGGCTGAGTTTCCCAGAGAGTTTAGAAAGGCATTTTAGTATGATTTCATGGTGAAGTTAGACATTCCTCAGCCCCAGAAAATGTTCTAAAACTCTCTTTTTTGTGTTCTTGGGCAAGTCGGTGATAGAATATTTCAAAAGTGCCCCCTGGTCCCTGAAAAATAAAGCTCCTTGGAATGTGGCAGCTGCACAGTGAGAAAAAGGAGACAGTTTGTATTTTTAAAAACTTAGACCAGAACCCCATAAACAGCCTGCAAAACTTAAGTAAAAGGTCATAAATGAATGAATATTTATTCAAAGTGTAGGATTTTAGCAGAATGTGATTATCTTTTGTGTAAGAGTTTGCACTTTAGTATTTAAAAGTCTTTGTGGTAGTTCATGAGCCTCCTTGGAGAAGGAAATAGCAACCCACTACAGTGTTCTTGCCTGGCGAATCCCATGGACAGAGAAGCCTGGCGGTCCATGGGGTCACAAAGCGTTGGACACTACTGAGCAACTAACACATACATGAGTCTCCTTAACTATTGTTATGCAGTATTTTGCGTTGTTATTACCAATATATCCTACCAGCGCGTCTCTCTCCACCTAAGGACTTTGAGATACATGTTTCAGCTTTGTAACACCTCCCTCCTATCCCTCAGATCTTTGACACTAATTCTGGAAGATTGGGGTGGATGGGGAGGGCTTTTGGTGGGATTTTGCTTCAGAAAAACATGGATGCCTACCTCTTCCATCATGAAGCCACATAATAGTCACTCATAATATTTTTTTTTTGCATAAGCACTATAGTTAAATAACACTTAGACTTTTTGATCATATCATTTTACATGTTGTGTAACAACCAGATACACCACACATACATCACATACATAACTAATAGGAATGTTTCACAGATAATTGCTTATTTACTATGTGTGATGCCTTCAGATAGTGTGTGTTTTATTCGATTCTGTTTCACGGAGCAGGCAATGGCACCCCACTCCAGTACTCTTGCCTGGAAAATCCCATGGACGGAGGAGCCTGGTAGGCTGCAGTCCATAGGGTCACTAAGAGTAGGACAAACGACTGAGCGACTTCACTTTCACTTTTCACTTTCCTGCATTGGAGAAGGAAATGGCAACCCACTCCAGTGTTCTTGCCTGGAGAATCTCAGGGACGGGGGAGCCTAGTGGGCTGCCATCTATGGGGTTGCACAGAGTTGGACACGATTGACGTGACTTAGCAGCAGCAGCAGCCTTAGAAAATACACCAGTCATACCCCAGTTGTTTCCACAGCCCACGAATGGTTCATGGTTTGGAATTTCGAACTCACTGCTCTAAGTCATTCCATAAGGGTGTAAAAAAAGTTTCTTCATCCCCGTGGGATGGCCGATGTGCCCAGAGTGGTTCACTCACACACACAAATGTGCACACACACATCCTAGCACAGCTGGTTTCACTTCTGAGAAAGGCATGTCACAGGATTTGATGGAAAGTGTGTTTACAGAGAGGACCTGCTTGGCAGCTCCTTGGCACAGCAAGTAATTGGGAACCAGCAGTTTATCCTTTTCCCTGGGTCCTAGTTTCTGACTCCAGTGGGAAATTAGAGACTAGAATGTTCAGAGCACAGGGTACAGCCGCTGCATCCCTCTTGTTCTCTCCTGCTCCCTCCTCTCCTCACCCCCACTGTTTCTCTTAAATAACAGAAACAGAAGAAAACAAAATGAAACCAACTACAAGAAAACACATGAGGCTGTTGATGCATTTCCCAGTTTTTATGAGACTGTGTCTCACACTGTCGGCTACTTTCGAATGTTTTGCCCAATTTCCTTTGATCTGTCTCCCAAGATACAGGGTGATGCTTTATTTTGGGCGAGGCTGGCAGCTGCCTTCAACTGCTCTTTTCCTTGGAGCTATGCGAGCACAGCCGTAAAGTTTATTTTTACATCTCACCACGGGACAAAAATCCACATTCTCAATCGAGCTTTGGACACTCCGATTTAACAACTTGTGAAAAATTTCTTGGCCCAGATAAACGTCTCTCTAAATTAAGAGCTTGCTCCCGGAAGCCCGAGAATTCATTAAGCCATAATTAGCCATGATCACTGATGATTTAAAGTACAGTAATAAAGGAGAAGTTTATACCGAGCTCTGAATGCACGGCTGGAGAGTCTGTACTATGATTGACTTTCTATAGCTTTTGTCTTAAAATAATTCTTCCATTTCATCTGGTGCCTGCGTTTTCTCCAGCCAGCCCTTTATGCAAGCAGAATAACAGCTGTCATCCAAGCTCCCCGTGCTGCAGGGCCTGGCATCTGTCCCAGTGCCACCAGGGAAAGTACCACGTCATCTCAGACCAGCATAGCAGCCCCGAGGTCCTAGGCTTCCCCATACAGAGTCGTCAGTGGAAAGAAAACAGCAAGCACTCTGCAAAGGTGTATTTGTTCCAGCAAAGCCAGAGTACCCCAGACAGGGATTCTCTCATTATTCTGTTAGGTGGTCAAGGGAATTAACTTTGACCATATTATTCAAGTCCTGAGTTTGGGCAGCAGTTCAGAGGACATTGCTGAACACTGAACTGCTGCCTGAAGTCAGGGCTTAAGTAATATGATTAAAAGCACACAGCCGTGGTACTGAGATCTAAATTCAGGTTTCTTATCCTGAGAGTTCATCGCCCTATTCTGGTGAATATTACTGACTTAGTAATTCTGAAGCCATCTCATCAGCTCTCTTGGTATCCATTGTAGGGACAGGGCTTATAATTTCTATTTTCCTAAACAAAGCTCAGGTTTGACTTCCTGACGCTTGACTTAGGCTAAGGAACACCCATTACTCTTTTATCCATCTCTTGCATTTTATCTTGTCATTTCCAGAGATCTGCCAAGAAATGTATGTTTTACCTTGTTGCTTTTATTTGTATCAACATCACGGAAACTTTGTTGGTACGTATCTCATTGCCATCAGAGTCGTTGGGGCCCTTCTGTCTGTAGTTTAGTCACTGCTGAAAGTAATCTTTTCTTGTTTAACAGTGGACATAGCTCTTGACTGTGCTGTTGTCAATATAATATTTTTTCAGGGGGCCATGCCATACAGCTTGCAGGATCTTAGTTCTTTGACCAGGGATCAAACTCAGGCCTCAACAGTGAAAGCGTTGGGTCCTAACCACGCGACCACCAGAGAATTTCCTCAATATGATATTAATGTCACTGATTTAAGAAGAATCTACTTAACTGAGAAGTCTTTTGATCATTAATTTTATTAGGTTATAGGTTGGGGTCCCATGCTGTACTGAATTGGAAAGTACATGAGCTATGGAGTCAGATGGATTTGCGTTTACATCTTTGGTCTTCTAGTTACCAGTTACATGTCTTTGAGACATTTATGTAGTGCCTCATATGAAGTTCTAGAACTCAGACGGTGGACACTCAATCATTGATAATTTTCTTTGGTTATGACAAAAAATGAATGTTTCTATTGTGTGAATGTTTATGAATTTCCCAAACTTTATCTCATCATGGAAATCTGTTTTGGTTTTGGGGATGGATGAGCTAACCTGCTTTCCTTGGGTAGAATCCCTCTGTTGCTGATGGATGGGGCCTTCAGAGCGTCAGCCTTCCCACCAGTTTACCTTCACTAATCTGAGCGGGAGAAGCAGCAGCAAACAGCACATTGTAAATTACTATTGCTTTCCGCAGAAATTTCAAACTGAAAAATCTATTTTAGACTACATGTTTGCTTCTCTTAAAGAGTTGCATTATAAACTGTTAGAAATCAGGGGCCGTTAAACAACAATTTTCATTTACAGTGGATTCAGCACATATTTATCTTTGAGTTTGGAAAGGATGTGCTGATGGATGCCAAGTAAAGCATCGTACACCTCTAAAGATACACGCCTCCGTGCTCACCCAGTCAGACCTCCTTCTTCCAAACTGGCAGCAGTTTACACCTGTGGCTGGGGACCCAATTTGAGCTTCAGGCACTATACCATCGGGGCTTAGGTGCATCAGCCTGTTAGAGGTCTGCCTTCAGGATGAACTCTTGAGCCTCCTGGGAGACTCTTCATCCTAGGGAAAGGGTCCCAGACCTCATGATCTCAATCAGAAATTGGAAGGGAGGAGTGATTCCAAGTATTGCGTGGAACTGGTTTCCTCAGTGATTCATGCTTTCAAGACTGGACAAGAGGCAGGGAACAGGCGAGAAGGTTGTAGGAACTGTTGGTAAAAATGGAAATGGCAGTTTCACTTTAAAAAACACCTTAAGAGGGACTTTCCTGGCTGTCCAGTAGTTGAGACTCCATGCTTCTAATGCAGGGGGCACAGGATCGATCCCTGGTGGGTGAATTAAGATCCCCCATGTCTGCCTCCTGGTGCAGCCACCCCCTAAATAAAATAGAATAACAGGACATTAAATTAAAAAAAAATACACACTTTAAAATGTCAGAGCAAAAGTGAATGGCTTTGATGACATCTGGAAATCTGCTGTCTAATGGAAGTCTGGATGGAGGGATGACCCCCCACCCCACCCCACGCACAGAGCACAGCTGAGCTTCAGCACCTTGGTGCTGCAGTGCAGGCAGCAGGGTGCCCCGTGGAAGCGGGGGTGCCCATCAGGAGTGGCAGCTAGTGGTATAGACATGGCCTTCAGCAGGCCACCAGGGAAACAGCGAGGCCCCTTTCTGTAGTGTAGCTGCTGACAAAGAGCCTGTTAACTGGTACATGAGAGGAGGCCAGAATACGAGAGAAAAGGTTTGTGCCATGCAGTCAAATGTGGCTCTTATCTGAGGGCTCGCCTTTGCCTCTGCCCCCAGGATTTCCAGAAATATAGCAGGGAGAACTCAGAGAGGGCTTTGGGGCTGGCATGACAGACGGTCGTCAATAAAATGCGTGCCACTGCCTGCCAGATGTCAGCTCTGCCGGAAGGAACGTTCATCCAGGAGGAGCGTGTGTCAGAGGTCACTCAGCTCTAAGCTTTGAAAAGGCAGCCATGCAGGAAGGCGGTGCTCTTGGGAGTTCTTGGGAGAAGAGAGAAAGCGTGAGGAAAAGAACTTGCTGCATCATAAGATCCTTTAGCTGCAAACTTCTGATTATTTTTTCTATCTTATTGATGTATAATTAACAAGTAAATTTGTGAGATATTTAAAGTGTACAGCATAATGATCTGATATCCATATACATTGTAAAAGGATTCCTCACATTGAGTAATGACCACATCTATCTCCTCACCTACTTACCTTGTTTTATTTTTATTTTTTGGTGAGCACATTTAAGTTTTACTCCCAGCAATTTTCAATTATATGATACAGTGTTATCCTCTGTGTGTGTGTGTGTGTGTGTGTGTGCGTGCGCATGCACGCACACAGTTGGTCATGTCTGTCTTTGCGACTGCATAGACAGTAGCCTGCCAGGCTTCTCTGTCAATGGCATTATCTTGGCAAGATTACTGACGTGGGTTGCTATGTGCTCCTCCAGGGGTTATCACCTGTAGTCACCATATTTTGCACTAGATCCTCAGACCTTATTTATTTTATAGCTGAAAGTTTGTACCCTTTTACCAAACTTCCTGTCTCCCATTCCCCCAGCTCCTGACAACCACTTTCTACTATTTCTATGAGTTCAACTCTTTTTTTTTTTTTAAAGATTCCATGTGTAAGTGACTCCATATGGTATTTATCTTTCTTTATCCAGCTTATTTCACTTAGCATAATGACCTCCAGGTTCACCCATGTTGTCACAAATGACACAATTCCCCAAAGGAGAATTTAAAGTCATCACACCATTAGTATTACTCAGCCTTGAGTAACACACAGAATTCTTTTAAAAAACATATTGCATATTGCTTGAATATATATAAATGTAAACCAGTCTATACTACTTTTGATTATACTTCTGGATTACTATAAAGCAAAAAAACATACAACTAAGTACTGAAAAGACCTCCATATTAATAGAATTGAATGATATTAAATAATGGGATGAATGATTTTGTTTTGCTTACATTAAGACCACCGTTGGGGCTTCCCTGGCGGCTCACACAGTAAAAAATCTGCCTGCAATGTAGGAGATCTGGGTTCGATCCCTGAGTTGGGAAGATCCCCTGGAGAAGGGAGTGGCAGCCCACTCCAGTATTCTTGCCTGGAGAATCCCATAGACAGAGGAGCCTGTTGACCTATAGTCTATGAGGTCACAAAGAGTTGGACACTATTGAGCACCTAAACACACACACACATACAAGACCACTGTACAAGGTAAAAATAGGGTGTAGATGGAGGCCACACAGGGGTTGTTAGGACTTCCCTAGTGGCTCAGACGGTAAAGCGTCTGTCTACAATGCGGGAGACCTGGGTTCCATCCCTGGGTCAGGAAGATCCCCTGGAGAAGGAAATGGCAATCCACTCCAGGACTATTGCCTGGAAAATCCCATGGACAGAGGAGCCTGGTAGGCTACAGTCCATGGGGTCACAAAGAGTCGGACATGACTGAGCAACTTCACTTTCACACACACACACACACACAAGACCAGTGTACAAGGTAAAAACAGGGTATAGATGGAGCCACACAGGGGTTGTTCAGTTCAGAAGGCCTGTGCTGCCTGTGCTGTGGGCTCCAGTTCTGGCCCTACTCTTACCCAGTTAACTGCTAGAGCAATTTCATTCTTACAGCCACCTGTCCCTACCTGGCTTAAACCTGGGAGAACTCATTTAATTGGTACTGGTCACGGGTGGGGAGGTTGAGGGAAGCTGTAGACTTGGGAATATTTTGCTTATCTGCAGAAAGTGCTGCAGTGGGCGGCGGGTTATCTGCAAATGCCCGGAGTTCTTCTGCCAATGAGTGATTTGCTGATGTTTTCCAGTGAACTTGTCTGGCTTTCTCATGTCCTCCTCACAGCATGAATTTTCTGAAACTCTTGAGACTCAACAATCATCTTTACGCTGCTCACACAGAATCCATCCCCAAGGCTCCAGTTTGGGAGCCTGGGCTGGAAGATCCTCTTCTGTGGCTGCGCTGTTCAGAATTTGCAAAGAATGTCACCGTCTGCTTCTTTTGTGATCTGTCACACAGACCAGAACATACTATTCTCATCCTGAACCCTTCCCCTTTTAAGGCTGTGTGCAGTTGTCCCCTTTGGGGCAGAACAACTTTTTTTTTTTTTTTTTTTTTGGCTCCCGTTCTCTGTCTTTCCCTGGAGAAACATCAGAACCTGCATCAGAGCATGGCTTCTGCAGTCCTGGCTCTGAACCTGTGTCCAGCTGAGCCGGCTTCTTTGCTCCTTCGTATTTGGGCTTCATTTCTGCCTGTGGAGGTGCTGCGAGCCTTCAAGGACCACAGTCTTGAGAGGCCCATGGCTGTTGGCCTCCCTGCCCTTCCTGTTTTCCTCTCTGTCTCTCCCCTTCTTTTTAGATCTGCTATCTGAGCACCTGCTGCTCAGTGATGCTGCTGGCCACCCCTTCAGTTGTTCTCTGCTGGGCATCTCTTTCTCCACGCTTTTCTCCTTTCTTGCATCTTCTTTGGTATTTCTCTTCTCTTGGGTAAATGAGTTCTTCCATGTCAACATCCCTAACCAATTCTTGCTTCTTTTTTTCTCAGTGGCTGACAAACAGATCCCAGGATGATCAGGGGTGATTTGGGAGCATTGAGGTGACTCTTAGAACAGCATAGAATGGACAGGCTGCTCATGGGGGTGGATTCTGAGCCCCGTAAGTTCTGTGAGTCCGGTGCTGGAAGACAGTGGTATCTGTGTCTTCATCAGAGGAATCTTTTTCTTGGCACTGTGTTCTAATTCAGACACAAAGCCACAGGAGCCTCCCTGGAGCCTGGGGTGGAGATCACTGACAAGCGTTCTCTCTCGTCTCTGAGATGCCCTTCATGGTTTTGATTTGTTGTGTTTGCAGAACTCTCCTGCAGCAGCTGCAGAAGCTTCAGACTTTGGTGATGGGCAAGGTTTCTCGCACCTGCAAGCTGGCCGGCACGCAGACTGGCACATGCCTCATGGTGAGTTTCCCAAATGAACAGCACCATCACCAACTTGGCCTACTCCCCAGGCTCCAGCCTCTCCCCTTGCCACATCCAAGTGCTGGGGGCTGGAGGAACCACAGCTCGCTCCGAGGCTGCTTCTCTCCTATGATGTGACAGCGATTGACCTGGGTGCGGTCTGCTGGCCTGACAGGAGAGAGTCGTCTTTCCAGACCTCCCAGGAGTCGCAGGTCTGCAGGCTTGCTCTGTGCATCTTGGAACTGATGGTTCCCACGTTCTCTCCTCCCCCTGCAGGTCGTGGTGCTGTGCTTTGCCGTAGCGTTCGGCAGCTTCTTTCAGGGCTATGGGCCCTATCCTTCTGCCACCAAGATGGCCCTGCCCAGCCAGCATTCCCTGCAGGAACCCTACACGTCCTCCGTAGGTAAGACAGCGCTCAGCAGCTGGGGAGGGGTGTTGTTTCTTTTCTCTTTCATTTATCAAAGCTTAACTTTCTGAAAGAAGTCTTATGTGAAAGTCTAAATTTTTTTTTTTTTTTTTGATGGGAGAACTGTATTAAATCACTTGGTTTGAAATAGCTCTACGGTAAGCCTCCTTGGGTACAGAGCAGTGGTCTCAAATCATTTCTCTATAAAGACGCATATATATATATATATATATATATATATATATATATATATATTCCCTGGGAGGAGACAATTCAATGTCACTGTTCCCTCTCTCCCATGAGAAACATTGGTTGAAGAGCATCAACACAAACGTCTGCCCCCAAATTACTGAGTGTGTAGTTAGCTGTCATCACTCTGACCTCCAGGATTTTGCAGGAAGTGTTCTTGGCTTCTGCTTAGGTATGAAAGCCTAATGTTTAAAAGGTGGTAAAAGTGTAACTTCTCCACGGAAGGGAGGAAGAGGGCCATGGGAAGTCTGGTGCCCAGGCCACTTGTTGGGTCTCCCCTTCTGCCCCTCACACACTGGGCTGAGTCACCACTGGGAATTCTCTAGAGCTCCACAGAGCATGGCTTTCAGACCTCTGCTCTAGACTGTATTCCTGGCAGATTCTGACGTCTGCTTTTTGAGTTCTGACGTGGGGTGGGATGGGCATTTGCAGGGAAGGGATGGGGGAGCCATAAGTTTTCCATCACATTTTAAAGGAATTCCACTTTCAGTGGAAATCATGTTACCACAGTAAGCATTAGCCCGTGAGACAATCAGCCTGTGTTACAAAGTATAATGCCCAAGATTTAGATAATTTTGGAGACACGGGTGTTAGATGTGATAGTCTCATCTGGATCAATGATCTCTTTTAAGTATGTGGTAAATAAAGGGATGGTATGTAGGGATCATGAAATAGATATATACACTAGTAAGAACAAGTGTGAAATTAGGGGTACTGGATTTTGAGGGTAGGCGTAATTTTGTGGTTCTGAAACATCTGAGGTAGGCGTGTCTCTGCCAGGTATATGACAGAAGGTCCAGCATTTCAGCAAATAATTTCAGTGGTCTCCTGGGGAATTCTCTCTCTTTTTTTTTTTTTTTCCTCCAAGGGGATATATTTCTAAATTTAAATGGAAGTTGATGAGAGCAAAGTTTCTATGTTGTAGAAAGTTGCTCCCAAGCCATCTAGCTATGCAACTGTTCTATAAAACAAGAGTGTGTGTCTCCATTGTTTGATTTATGGCTTTGGCCTTGTGTCTCCTCTCTAGTTTTTAAATGAAAACACAGTTTTCTGCCTTTGTACCTTCTCCCTGTGCAAGACCTACTCATTGAGAATGCTTACTTTAGCTGAGTCTGGACACCTCCAGAAATTTGACTCCTCCAGATGGTTGTGAGGGGGTGGTGGTGGCCTGGAGGGGAGTTTTATTTTCAAAGCAGTGGGGGTGGCCGTTTCCTTCCTGGTATTTGTTCTCCTATTGTTCTTCTAGCACTTTATAATTGGTATCATTTTTCAGCACACCAAACTCTGAAATCCTAAAGCCTTTATAGAAAGCCAACTCCAGTTGGCACCAAGTCCTGGGCAACAAGGACCCGTGAATTATCATCTTCTCCCCGCCCTGAGCATCTAGGGGGAGGTGTGATGTAACACCTGTTACTTTGCTTTGTTCTCAGTGAGATCCAGGAACCTGCTGATCTATGAGGAACATTCTCCCTTGGAGGAGCCGCCCAGTTCTGCCTCAGCTGGGGAGCTGGGACGCTGGGACCGAGGCTCTGCTCTGCTTAGGGCAAAAGGGCTGGAGTCCAGGCCAGACGTGGATCTTCCTCATTTCATTATCTCAAATGAGACCAGCCTGGAGAAATCAGTGCTTTTGGAGCTGCAGCAGCACATGTAAGTCAGACACGGGTTCACCTCCTCTAAGGGCACCAGTGATGGGTTATGAGTCAGCAAACTGCAGTGTGCAGAGTAGACTTTCTCATTGGCCTGGTCCAACCCTCAGCTTTTTCAGGACCTATTTCCAGCACCTGGGCTCTGGAGAGTCCGTTGTCTGTCAACAGCTGGCCCTCACAGAGACTGGGGAAGAGACATGGTGAAAGCTGGCCCCGTATCTGCTATGCCACTGGGGAACTGGCAGTGGCGGCCCCAAGAACTGGGGAAAGGGCTTGACTCCCTTCCTCCCTGTCTTCTTCCTCTCCTCAGAGTCTCACAAATAAACATACAGTCCAGTAACAGCAGTGTACTTGCTATGCAAATGCTGCCTCAAGGCATATTTCCAAGCTTCCTTCCACCTAGAGATACATATATGTCACGTTATATGTCAATATGTAGTTTTATGATTTACATGTAAATAAACATGCATTAGGGCTTCGGACACAACTGAGCGACTCCACTTTCACTCTTCACTTTCATGCATTGGAGAAGGAAATGGCAACCCACTCCAGTGTTCTTGCCTGGAGAATCCCAGGGACAGGGGAACCTGATGGGCTGCTGTCTATGGGGTCGCACAGAGTCGGACATGACTGAAGTGAGTTAGCAGCAGCAGCAGCAGGGCTTTCCAGGTGGCACTAGTGGTAAAGAACTTGCCTGACAGGGAAGGAGACATAAGAGACCCAGATTCGATCCCTAGGTCAAGAAGGTCCCCTGGAGTGGGGCATGGCAACCCACTCCAGTATTCTTGCCTGGAGAATCCCATGGACAGAGGAGCCTAGCGGGCCACAGTCCATGGAATCACAAAGAGTTGGACACGACTGAAGTGACTTAGCACACTTGCAAACATGCGTCGTGTCTGACTGTTTGCGACCCCATGGACTGTAGCCTATCAGGCTTCTCCGTCCGTGGGATTTTCCAGGCAAGAGTGCTGGAGTGGGGTGCCATTTCCTTCTCCAGAGGATCTTCCCGACCCAGAAATCGAACCTGGGTCTCCCGCATTGCAGGCAGACGCTTTACCGTCTGAGCCACCAGGGAAGCAATACTTAGATAGTTATATATGAATACTGAAGGACACTTTGAGAGGCACTGTTCTTGTGTTTCCATTATTGAGAATAACATATATTTGTCTCCAATTCTCCATGAGTCGTTTCCTTTGGATAGTGATAAGGAAGAGTCCTTGTATAAACATAAAGACTTGTATAACTGCTGGGGATTGTTATCCTGCAGGGGAGGTACCTGGGTACACTAAATGGCACGGGAAGGAATATCTGCATACAGTCCTGGTTATATGTGGTGCGCTTGGTGGTCTAGCAGAACTCGTGCCTCCTAGAGATAATGCTATTCCAATACAAGTAGGAAAGTTTTTGTTTCAAATTTTTTAGCTTTCTTCACCTAATGCTGCAGGGGAAAGTTTGTAATTATATATACTTTTATATATTTATATTCTACATGCATATTTAACATTTATAGCACTTATTAAGAACTAGGTAAGTGTGACATATAAATCCTCTGAAATACTTTACAAGGTTAGATATTACTATTATTTCCTAGAGAGAATTGTGGGAGCCAGAGAAGACTTAGCCATTCAACAACTTGGCTCATGACAAAAGTCTTCTCTCCTCGTCTCCGCTATTCAAGGCCCCATTGAAATCCCTCTTGTTCTGGGATGTCTCCCTGATACCAGAGCCCTCATCACCTTCCTCTGGATGCCTAGGAGATGTTCTAGGCTGTTACACAATGTAATAATGCATTTATTTTCTGTGATATATTTATTGTTATTTCATGATAGTTTGGGTTTTTTTTTAACCTTCATCTAGAATCTTTTAATCTTTATAAAGGTTTCATCTTTATCTAAATTTTTTTAAAATGTTTATTCTAGACTAAGAATCAGCCTTTATCTTTTTATTTTCTCCTTCCCAGGGTTTAGCATGGGGTATTTCTCCTCAATAAATACAGTAATTGTAAGCAACATACAAGGAATCAGTGTCAAGCCACCATGTTTATCCTCTGGGTTGGGATGTCTCCTTTGGCATGAGGATAAAGGAGGAATGTGGACGGTGGACAGGCAGGTAGCAAGAGGCTTTGGAACACAGCAGTGCTGCTGGGAGGGGAGAAGACAAGAGGCGTGCGTGGGCCAGCCCGCTGAGTCCAGTCACGGGGTCATTGCGCCCTCCTGCCAAGCATGATGGTGAGACTTCTTTCCCCTTCTGATGCCTTCGCAGGGTCAGCACCAACCTGGAGGGGAATGAGACACTAAAAGTTGTAGAACTCGACAGAAGAGTGAACGCCACCTTTTAAAGAGGCTATCGCCACCTCCCTCTGTCTCTTCACTTTGCCTTTACCTCTCCAAACCACCTTTTGTCATAAGCTTTTCCTTTGTGCCCACCCAATCTGGACGAAGACCTGGACCAGCGGTCCTGGCTCTGGATGGGAGGACGGCCGGCCTGGAATTTCCGCCTGCGGTGAGAGAGCGCCTCCCCCGGTCCCACGTCCCTCCCTGCAGAGGAGCCCGCCCCCGTCCCTCGCTTACTGCCATAGGCAATTATCTTCGGTCGGGGTGGGACAAGCAGGCTTGTTTCTACCGACAGTGCCAAAAAGATACGGCCCGATTCTCACCGGGGTGGGTGTGACCGCCTCCTTGAAGAAGAGCTGACTGTTGTTCACTCGAGACCCCACAAAAATTTACCAGGATGCTCGTTGGAATCTGGCGAAGCACTGACTGACGTCCTGCCTTCCTCAGCCTGGCTCTGCGGTGCCCCGCGGGCGCCCCTTGCCGCTCTGCCCTGGGCCCCGGCCCAGGGTCCCTTCGCCGGAGCAAGGCGCCCCCTTCGTACTCTCAGGCCGCAAGTGCAATGCCTGAAGGAATCAGGCTTCTCTACTCCAGGCAAACCTGCCCCGTCATGTTGCTTGTAGGATTTCTCCACAGTCTGTGTCCCCACACGCCCCTAGTTCTGCCTCCCTGGCTTCTCCTCCCCATTTGTAAATAGTATTTATTAGCTTGCAGAGGCTTCCCCGGGCGACCACTGAAGACATCGGGACGCCTCCCCTCCAGGCTCACAAGGTCCTCTGTTGGCCTGTGGAGCGAAGAGGGCAGCCTGGACTCTGGGATTCCCCATTCTTCCAGGCCGTGTTTTGTTTTGTGTTTTCTTCTTCTTTTTTTTTTGGCTGGAGGCTTCTAATTATAGTTGGGGAACCTCCCTAAGCATGTGTCCTCCTGGAGCATGAACTCAGAGGGGAAGAGGGAGCAGGGCTCAGGTCTGAGGCTCTGTGGACAGGTGCTTTTTCTGCCCTGTGCCCATGCCAGGGAAGCCCTGACCCAGGCGTTTCAGACAGCCATGCTAGCTCAGTTTTCCCCACCTGCCCCGACTCGTCTGCCTTCCCTTCCTCTTCTGCCTCCATACAGAGGCTGGGCCTGAGGCCTGCTCCTGGGGTCAGAGCAGGTGACATTTCTGTATCTGTGTCTTACCTTTTCTAGTCAGGTTTGGCCACTTTGCAGCTCACCCAAAGAGACACAACCTAATCCCCCAACCTACTTCTTTTTTTTTTTTTTTTTTTTTAATGATTAAGAGTAACTTTTGTAGTTTAAAAAAAAAAAAAAGCTTTCATTTTTCATACAAATAAGAAATAGAAATAGACTTTTTATTGTATAATGTAGAAGGCTCCCCTTAAATGTTTTTCCCTAGCTTGTAAAAGATTTTGTGTAAGAAATTTGCTCACATTTTGGTTTTTTATTTTTAGAAGTAGCTGAAGCACTTTTAGTTTGAACTCTCTTGTCTCTGGTTTTCTCATCTCTTTTGTCATTGGAACCTGTACTTAGGAGAGATTAAGCCACTTCTGGGCCCTCTGTTCCATATCAGCCACAGAATTTGGCGTCATTAGTATTTGCCATGAGACCTCATAAGCAGCGGACTCACTGGACGTGAGTCTGAGCAAACTCTGGGAGATAGTGAAGGACAGGGATGTTTGGCGTGCTGCAGTCCCATGGAGTTGCAAAGCTTCAGATATGACTTAAAGACTGAACAACAAACTCATAAGCAGATCTGGTACCTTCAGGGCTCACCGTCAGTGATTCTTCTCGCTCCCTACTGTGATGGAGAAAGTTCCCACAGGGAGATGGCCAAGTTCCCTTCTTGGCGCTGTGTAAAGCTGGATCAGGATCACAGTGGTCACCTCTCACTGCCCCATCCATTGGCCAGCAAAGGGTGAGACCAGACAGGCTGGGCTGTGTGGGAGGAGGGTTGCTAGTACCTGCCCTGTTCCCTTCTGTTTCTCTCTCCTTTCCTCTCTCCTTTCCTCTCTCCTTCTCTCTCTCCTTCTCTTCTGCTCTCAACCTTCCTGGGTCTGGCTGGTGTCTGCCAACCAAGAGCCTTTACTGACCCATCCCTCTCTTTAATATGTCATGTAATTATCAGGCACAGGCAGCCCATGGGGTGGGGTCAAGGGTGGCTAAGAAGGTGAGAAGGTAGTATTAACTCTAGTATTTGGATGATTAGAAAGTGAAGCTTTTCCTGTGTCGATGAGAATGGGTCAGCTTACCCACCTGACACACTGGAACCAGATCGGGTTTTTAAGGCTCCTGGATTAGCCCGAGTGGAAAACCTTTTCTTCTGAGTAAAGAAGAAGAAGGCAAAGGACAACCAACTCCTAGGGCCCATCCTTAGTGCCTTGAGGATTTTATTTCCTCACTTGACCTCACTCTTTCCAGTCCTCCAAATGGCAGGGTTTGATCTCTGGGCAGCCATTCTTCCAGAACTGAATCTGTGTCTAGAGACTGAGGACATCAGCCTGAGGGCTCAAATGGCCATTGTAAGGGGACCCAAGGACCAGTTGCTGCTATTTTGAGAAAGACCTCCGCTCCCCACTCCTTGCTTAGGCAAAGAAGAGGAACTAAACAGTTACCCCTTTAGGAGAATGTAATGGAGTTCAGAGGGTGCAGAAGAGCTGGATAACACCAGATCGGGTCTAAATAGTTAATGTGCACCTTTTCTCTTCCAGGGTTAAGCTCACAACGTCAGTGGATTTGTTTTCCCCCTAGAACTATCCCGTACCATAGATGAGTCAGTAATACTTGGTTAGCCCTGAAGATGTTAAATAGTGAGTGGCAGGCTTTCGGCTTTGGAACCTCAGTTTTGGAAAATTTGAGACTGTTAGCACAACCGTCAATCATAAAGAATCAATGTTCATGATAAATATATTAATATATTTTCCATCATGTCAGCAGATTTTCCTCCTCCCTTTCTTTGATTAGCCTAGTGGAGGAGATGTCTTGTAAAAAGTTCAGAAAACACGTACTTTTTTTTACTGGGTGAGACCTGAGTAACCCAGACTCCCCAGCGTGGTTCTATTCACAGCTCTGGACTTTGCACTTAGAAATGGCTACTGTAAATGAAAGGCCTCAGTGCCAAGTTTAAGAAAGGATTTCTGTGAAGTGTTAGGACTCTGGAGCCTAGCTCACATAAAGAGAGTGTTACATAAAAATCTGACAGCTGAACTAGGTTGCTCCTTTTGGGCAGGAGGTGGGGATGAGTTTTGACACCAGTACAGGCAAAATTAGATAACCTTTTTATTAGTATAAATGATTTTGATTTAGAGACCTAATTTGTAGAGTGTGAAAACAACTTTTAGTGCAACTTATTTACAAACCAACTATAAATACTGTGGGTTTTTTTCCTTCCTCATGCCTGAATACCAAGAGAGGGCTGTGATTTGTCATGTGTCCTTGGAGCAAGAGTGTTGAACTGGTTCACCTTTGTTCTGGCAGTGAGTCAGTGTCCAGAATTTTTGACACAAGTGTTTTATTAAATTTTTTTTTTTTTGCACTTTGTGTCTCCTTCCTCTGTATTCTCACACTGAGCAAAAGACAAGGATCAGAGGCCCTTCAGGGCCAGCTCCTCTGAACACACATGTCGTTTGTGTGGAGGGTGTATGCTCAGAGACCTCCCACTTCCCATCGGGGAGATGGAGCCTCTGTGCGGCCTTGCTAATGTGGGGAAATGGGAGATGGAGGCTGTAGCCTCCCCCTTCTCTGCCAAGTGCTCTTGTCAGTAATTCAGTTCCGTGGAGTCCAGTCTTTATTCCAGACACTAGCTCTCCTGCTTGCAGTGCAGACAGGCCATTAGCAGGTAGTGCTCTGGTCAAGGTCATTTTCTTTGAATGCTTTTTAGCGGAGACAGTTAGGAGACATGTGATCGGTTGAGACCCTCTGGGAGAGCGTGGAGGCCTATGAAGCAGCCAGAGACGGAGTTCAGATTCTTCTTTCACTCACTCATCCATCCGTTCATTCACTGAGTTGTCATTCATTCCCAAGAAAGAGTGTTGCAAGAGGCCCTAGTGAGTATTGGAGAATAAGGGGCCTGAGGAAGTTTCATTAATCAATAACTATTCGAACAGCCCAAGTGGCAGCTGTCTCTCTTTCCCTCCCTGCCCCCACCCCTTGCATGGGTGCACACACAAGAATACCTTCCTCCCTTGTCTTGGACACTCATTTGTGCATTACATGTGCCTTATATTTGAATCCAGGATGACTGAGGGCCACCTTGTCATTGGGAGATTTTGTATACACCCTTGTAGTACTAAATTGAAGTGGGTTTGGACGATGAAACTTCCAAAGCCTCAAAGAATGGTTTCTTAAAAGTGAGCCTTGATCACATCTATACATCAGGAGAAAAGAAACAGTAACATCCATTAGGAAAATCCCATTTTTCCAAGGTGCGGTCACATCAAAAAATGGCCAGCTGGGATTCAAGGTATTATAAATCCTCACAGCAGAACATTTTCTTGGCACAGAAGAATCCAATGCCTTTGAGGATTCAGGCTCCATGTCTCCGAGGCCAAAGGGTCAGTACCACCTACTACAGGACATATTTCATGTTGTCATTTTGGGTAACAGAAAATTCAGGAATGCTATGTCTGGGTTTCTAGAAGGAAGGAAAATGATAATTCTTAAACACTTACTAAATGCTGGGTGCTAAGTAAGGTATTCCCTGGTGACTCAGCAGTAAAAACATCCACCAGCAATGTAGGAGCTGCCAGAGACATAGGTTCGATTCCTGGGTCAGGAAGATCCCCTGGAGGGGTGGGGGGCGTGCATGGCAATCCACTCTAGTGTTCTTGCCTGGAGAATCCAGTGGGCAGAAGAGCATGGTGGGCTACAGTCCATAGGATCACAGAGTCGGACACGACTGTAGTGACTTAGCATGCACACATATACTAAATAAGTCTTTTAATGTTATAGAAAGAGAAAACAAGGGCAACTAATTATTATGAGATGATAAACAGCTAAGTGATATGGGAGGTGCAGCAATTTGCGGATTAGGTTGAGCAGATCTCTTTCTGGGGGAGCACACTGTAAGCCTTGAAGTTCCTCTGGGCAGAGAATGCAGTGCCTCCTACTCCCTGGGCTGGCCCCGCTGTGCAAAGTTGAGGGCTTTTTGCCTCATACTGTAGATGTTCATCTCCTGTTCAGTTCATCCCATCCTCTGTGAGTTCCAGCTAGCAGCCTCTGCATCCTGGGAAAGCAACACCAGCAATTTTAGCTGTTTCTCTGCTCCTCTCGCTTGCTCACCAGCTGACTGAGAACATGAACTTTTTACACCATGGACCCATGGCCTACACTGTTCAGCAAATCTCCCTTTCAGACGGAATATTTTCTGAGTCTACGAAAAACACCAGCACTCTTTGACAAATTGTGGGCGACCATCTTTAAACAATGCTGAACAGACTCTGGACTATAATCACCCTTGAGCTTTAATCTTTGTGCTGACAGTCTGGGCTTTCTCTCTTTGGTAACAGGTTATATAGACCAGTAATGTTTAAGTCTAAATACATTGTGAGTCTATTATCTGTCATTATCACGCTGTTTTTTTTTAATGGCTTTTTATTCTTTATCGTAGCTAAATAAATACAAAAAAAAAGCAAATGCTTTGTAGAATACTTGTATTTAGTTTGGAAAAAAAATGAATTTAAATTGTTATGCTTTTGTATTTCCATTTCTTGCAAATAAAAATATTTTTTCTTAAATAGTAAAAAGTTGTCCAGTCTTGAAAATCCTTGATATTCTTCTTTTAAAAGTTTTTCTGTATAAGCTTGGATCTGCCTATGTGTGCCTAGCCATTCTTTCCTATCTAGTGCAATTGAAAAAAGAGCTTCAAACCAGCAATTTGTATGTTATCAAGTGCTGAATCCAAGTCTCAGTTAGAGGAATATTGAGAAATATAATTGTTTTTTTAGTCAGTCATAGGAAGAAAATTCATATTCTCTGGAGATTTATGCTGCCTGACTGCTTTTTTCATTGTCTCCTACAATTATTCTTTAAGTAGATTTCAGAACTCCATGGATTTTATTTTTCTTTCCCTGTCTCAAGATGCCTGAGAATGATGGCTTGGACCTGAGCCAGAAGAGAAGGATCCTTCTTTATAGGAACAGTCACAGAGGATGCCTAACATTGGATTCATGCTCCAGAAATTATGGTGAAATGGTTGATAAAGGTCAATGCACTCAAGCAGAATTACCTTCATTCCACTGCAGTCTCTGTATTCAAATTTAATTTTCTCCACTCAGAGAAAGTGGGGCTTCACTGAACCTTAGAAAAAGTAGCCAAGATGTTAAGAGACTAAGGCCATGGACCATGCTTATGGAGCTCCACCCACCCCCAAGACTTTCTTTTTCTTAGCAGCGCGTGGAAACTTTCTTTGAGCTCCTGGGTGCATTACTGTCTTGCTGCCTTTCGTCCCTGGGCGCCTTGACCATCTCTTCTGTTCCTACACGAGGGTCCTTTCCCAGTAGAGGATTTTAGTCACCCTCCCTCTTTCTTATTCTGCGAGCCTATTATGGAAACTTCCTCTTTGACATTCTGCTGTCTTTCCAGGGATGTGTGGAGGGGGCAATACTCACTAGTTTGAAGTTACTCTGTATTAATCATGCCTTTGTATTTTCTGTATTCCTAATACTTGGACATCTGGGACCTTGGTGACCCAGAAAGGGACTGCTCCTCACAGGGGTAGCCAAGACACAGTAAAGGACTTGCCTGTAAGCACAACTTTCATATGCAAACCAGAGCCAGTTCCTCAAGCATCTCCTTTATGAGCTCTCAGGACCTCACTGTCCCCCTGGCCTAATCACCATGACCAGGTACCAGACCACTAGAAACAACCTCTACACCTCCGAGCCCACTGAAATTCTTCAAACCAGCCACCCCTAAAGCTACTTTCTTTGCCTTGCTTGTTCCTTTCTGCAGAAACTACAGTAAAGCTTCTGGCCTAATTTTCCTCTGCTTCTCAGCCAACCCTGGTGCTTCTTGGGAACTGAAAGTAACAAACTACCTTTTCTTTTCTAAAAATTTTCAACAGCGTTAATTAATATTAATAATCATTATTGCATATTTATTAAGTACTCATTGTCCCTTGAAATCTGTTAAATGTTATAGAAAAATTATAATTATAACATAAAACAAACTATAACTATAGCATAAAACTGGGAGAAGCTAGGAAACTATAAGACATAGAAACATTAGAAAATACTCACTGTTTATTAGTGAATATGTTGATAATGTTCCATATTCTTTCAACTTGATTCACCTCCCTGCTAATTAGTAGGTAATCTGAATCTTCTTGTAGATTATTTTTTGGATAAAGATGAACATTTTTTAAGCTTCTATTTTTTTATTTCTTTACAAACTCTCTTTTCAAAGCAATCATCTCTTTATCTGTTGGCCTAACTGTATTTGAATAATAATAAAATCTAAATTTTAAAACATATTCCTTAGGCATCGGGCTGTCCAATCAGAAGCTGATCTCGGGCTCACAGGCCTTTTCATGGACGGGTTTCACGGATTGGCCTACTATGATTTAGAGCAATGGAACACAGATTTATTGTCTCATTTTACATTGGTTGTCACTTTTGTTCCAGAAAAAATAAATGAGACCTACACAGGTTGGTGGGGCTTGTGCTTAGGAAAGGAAAGAATCGGAAAGCAGGCATCTGTAAAGTGCTGCTGCTGTGCTCAGTTCCTAGGCAAATCGTGCCTCACATCTCCGAAAACGAGAGCTGTCCAGGTGAAGGAAGGCTGGGGTACAGTGGGGAAAAGAACCAGTGGACTCAGGAGATAAAAGTTATGGGCTCTTGCTTCGTAACCATTAACTTGTTGGCCTTAAGGGAAAAGGAGACACTGAGCGCCTGGGCTTCCCTGGTGGCTCCGTGGCTAAAGAATCTGCTTGCAATGCAGGAAATACGGGTTCCATCCCCGGGTCGGGAAGACCCCCTCGAGGAGGGCATGGCAACCAACTCCAGTATTCTTGCCTGGAGAATCCCTGTGGACAGAAGAGCCTTGTCGGCGACAGTCCATAAGGTCACAAAGAGTTCGACACGCAAGCATGCACACCCACAGTGTCTATTATCTACCAGGTGATTTTCATGCATTATCTGTGATCTTGTTCATTTTCTCTAGAACGTTTATAGAGGATGAATAATTACCCCCTCTCATAGTTGAGGAAACTGGGGTTCCAAAATTAAGACCCCTACTCAAATGATCGTGTGGTAAATTAACTGCTAATGAGAGATTTGAGCCCTGGTCTTCACTAGTTCCAAGTACATAGTCTGTGAACTATACCATGCTGTTTTTTAGGACTTGAGGATTTGTACTTGTAAAAATACAGGAGTTAGCCTAGATCAAAGGCTGCAAACCTTCAGCTCATGCACAAATGCTTCTGATTTGGCCCTAGGATGATTCAACCATTTAAAAATTGTTGGCTGCCTCTTGAGAAATCTGTATGAAGGCCAGGAAGCGACAGTTAGAACTGGACATGGAACAACAGACTGGTTCCAAATAGGAAAAGGAGTACGTCAAGGCTGTATATTGTCACGCTGCTTATTTAACTTATATGCAGAGTACATCATGAGAAACGCTGGACTGGAAGAAACACAAGCTGGAATCAAGATTGCCGGGAGAAATATGAATCACCTCAGATATGCAGATGACACCACCCTTATGGCAGAAAGTGAAGAGGAGCTAAAAAGCCTCTTGATGAAAGTGAAAGAGGAGAGTGAAAAAGTTGGCTTAAAGCTCAACATTCAGAAAACAAAGATCATGGCATCTGGTCCCATCACTCCATGGGAAATAGATGGAGAAACAGTGGAAACAGTGTCAGACTTTATTTTGGGGGGCTCCAAAATCACTGCAGATGGTGATTGCAGCCATGAAATTAAAAGACGCTTACTCCTTGGAAGAAAAGTTGTGACCAACCTAGATAGCATATTCAAAAGCAGAGACATTACTTTGCCGACTAAGGTCCGTCTAGTCAAGGCTATGTTTTTTCCTGTGATCACGTATGGATGTGAGAGTTGGACTGTGAAGAAGGATGAGCGCCCAAGAATTGATGCTTTTGAACTGTGGTGTTGGAGAAGACTCTTGAGAGTCTCTTGGACTGCAAGGAGATCCAACCAGTCCATTCTGAAGGAGATCAACCCTGGGATTTCTTTGGAAGGAATGATGCTAAAGCTGAAGCTCCAGTACTTTGGCCACCTCATGCGAAGAGTTGACTCATTGGAAAAGACTTTGATGCTGGGAGGGATTGGGGGCAGGAGAAGAAGGGGATGACCAAGGATGAGATGGCTGGATGGCATCACTGACTCGATGAACACAAGTCTGAGTGAACTTCGTGAGTTGGTGATGGACAGGGAGGCCTGGCGTGCCACAATTCATGGGGTCGCAAAGAGTCGGACACGACTGAGCGAATGAACTGAACTGAACCTTTCAACATTCAAAGATTTCTCATACAACTCCAGGTCTCCATATTTTCTTGAAAGACTTGAAGACCAGGCAATTTCAGGAGCTAAGTAATGGTGGCCCCTTAGATGGGTGTAGGCCACTTTCTGTGTGGCCGCATTTCCCACGCCCAGGCTAGTTCATGCATTTATATCACTTACCTGGTCCTTCTGTCATCTGAATTGACAGCCTCTGGACTAGATGTTGGCTGACTTTCTGGGAGTCATGAGAGAGGGCATAAAGGGAAAAATACTGTGTTGGTGGCAGTGGGGAGTGTGGTTAGTTTCCCCCTGAGGGATGGGGAGAGGGGGCTGAGGAGGGAGGCACCTCGGCTAGGAGCAGAGGGGGCATGTATACAGCAATCGCCTTTATTTGCACAGTATATGAAAAAAAATGCAATCTGGGCTCTGTTCTTAATCCTAGAGAAAAATCTTCATTATCTCAAAATTTATATGAAAAATCTTTTAAATGATCCCTTTTATATAGGACCCTGTGCTTTCCATAAAGCGCTTCCATATTCCCGCTAATGTGACTTGCTGATTGTCCATGGGGAAGGTGGAGCAACTGTTATTGTTTCTGTCGCTCAGCTGAGGAGGTGGGGGCTGTAGAGACGCGGATGGCTCCACGTTAGGTTACACAGTGGGTATGTGCACAGCAGAAGCACAGACCAGCTGTCCTAATTTCCAGCCTAGTCCTAGTTCCATGAGCTGTCCCTGATCTGGGGCAGGTGACAGTAGCTGTCATCCATGACCCCTCTTATGGAACTTTACAAGATGGCCCTGGCATACTCTTTCGCCTAGAATTCTCAGCACTGAGTTTGAATCCAGGATTTGGGACACTCCCAAAGGCTCCTGTCTCTACAGGGAACGGAAAGGAAGGAAGATGACTCATCTTAGTCCTTTCCTGCAAAATAATCCAAGCCACCGTTTGCAAGGAGGCTGGTTACAACTTGATCCCTCATTTTCTGATAAGTCTGGGCAGGTCGCACAAGTTGATGTTGTCTTCCAGTGGGCACAGCTGTTGCTAGATTTTTTTTTTTTTTTTTTGGCAATTTTAAAGAAGAGTTCTGGCCCCAGGAGGAGCCCATGTGTTCTCCTCCTCCTTCTATGCTGTTGTTTTTAGATGGAGGAACAAAAATAACCACTGAGGGATACCATGAAAGCTGCCGGAGAGGCTGTTGTGCTGTTTTCCAAGAAATCTGTTTCAAAATGTTTAATGTCTCTTAAGAGAAAAGCATTCAGGAATTGAGGCTGCCAGCGTGTTCATAACTAATGTCCTCCCCAATATTTCTGGAAAAAAAAAACAGATGGCATTTTGATGGGTATATAAGAGATGCCATGTGCTGAAGCTGGTTCAGAGAAAAGAAACCTCCCACGTGAAGAAGAAATGTAAATATACAACCACCTACATGTTTAGAGACCACCAGGACAGAAAAGGTGCCTCTAATTCCCCTAATATATCCTTTCTTGTCTTAACCATCGTTTAAATGCTTCCAGTGGTTAATACAGCTTTTGAAATCCTGGTTTGAGATTAAGTTGTAAATGAATGCAGAAAATAAAATACAGTTGAAATAGTATGTGCAGTATCGCATACATAATTCCATGCAGTCCTACCTCAGGGGCAGTATTTGACAGAGGATATAGGTTGAACCAGGAAAGATGCTTTGGAAAAAGCCAGTTAGAGTAAGAGTCTGCATGTGTGACAAAACAGGGAAAAGAGTGGGGGAAAGAGTGCTATTGAAACCCATGACAAAATTTTCCTGCAATATAATTAAATTTTGAAATACTGTTGCAGAGATATTGTCCATAACTAAAAAAATTAGGGTACTGAAAAGCTTTTATTGAAAAATGGCAGTTCATTTTTTCTGTATCTTTTCCACCCACTAGTCCTACTTCTTGGAGGTAACCAAATTAAATTTCTTCTTGCATCTATTTCTCTCTATATAATGCATTTATGCTTTCAGTTCAGTTCAGTCGCTCAGTCGTGTCTGATTCTTTGCAACCCCATGAACCACAGCACACCAGGCCTCCCTGTCCATCACCAACTCCCGGAGTTCACCCAAACCCATGTCCGTTGATTTATGCTTTAATATTTTATATATCAATTTTTGACTCTTACGTTCTTTCGTGCATATAAGTTTTCCACCACCACCACTGCCACACACACACACACATTTCTCTCCCCATTTGATCTCTCTTTTGTATTACCAACCTTTCTCAAAGACCTGAATGGCTTTTGTTGCCCATTCCCATAGATAACACTGATGATCTACAGTGATTAGCTGTAAATTTGAAAGTTAGGGCAAGCAAATGTTTCTTTTCTTTTATCCTAGTGTTCTTTAAACTGGGGGCCACGGGGCTGAGAAATCAATTTTGTGTATTTTTAATCACCAACTTACAAAAGAGAAACAATGGAGTGGAGTAGCATGGGGTTGGGACAGAATGGAATTTCATAGAACAAAATAGAAAATAGCAGACTGCATTTAGAGTTTAATGCTGTTTAACACTGTTTAACTGGAGAAGGCAATGACACCCCACTCCAGTACTCTTGCCTGGAAAATCCCATGGGCAGAGGAGCCTGGTAGGCTGCAGTCCATGGGGTCGCTAAGAGTCAGACACGACTGAGAGACTTCACTTTCACTTTTCACCTTCATGCATTGGAGACAGAAATGGCAACCCATTCTGTGTTCTTGCCTGGAGAATCCCAGGGACAGGGGAGCCTGGTGGGCTGCTGTCTCTGGGGTCGCACAGAGTCGGACACATATGACTTTAATTTCAGCTCTATTTGTGTGTATAAAAGTGCTGTTCTGGGTCACAATTTAAAAGTTATGTCTTTCTGAGGGTCACCATAAAAATGTTTTAAATTCTCAAAAAAGAGCATTCATGTATAGCACATGGAGTCTAACAAATATATTTAACTTTATATGGAGTATAATCTATAAAAATACTGAATCACCATGTTTTAAACCTGAAACATAATATTGTAACGCAGGGACTTCCCTGGTGGTCCAGTGATTAAGAATCTGCCTTTCAATGCAGGGGATATCAGTTTGATCTCTGGTCAGGGAATTAAGATCCCACATGCTGTGTGGCAACTAGGCCTGCACACGTCAACTAGCCAAACAAATAAATATTTAAATATACATATATATTATAAGACTACTATGCTTCAGTTTAAAAAACTGACTGAATTCTCTCTATGTAATGAGATAGGATGATAAGTTAGTGTTTCTTGTTAGGCTTCTCAAAGGGTAGTGTATGGATATCTGGGACCATTCAAGCTTCTTGAGTGTTTCCATGTCCTGACTCTGCAGGTATTCTGGGATCATGGTGGGAAATGGGACCTAGAAATCTGATCATTCCATACGTGGTTTACTTCATCGTGTTTTCACCCCATGCCTCCGCTCTGCTTCCCTCTGTCTCTGGTGGCTTAAACTATGTTCTGTTTGGATTATCTCCATTAAAGAAGCTCCAAGAACCTTCTCGATGACCCAGCACTTGCTCTCACTCACCGTTGCCTAACTGATTTATGAAAGGCTGGCGCCAAGGACTGGCCAGGAGTGAGTCTTTCTTTTTTTCTGCTCAAATTCCACCTCCCTCTGACATCGCCAAGCCTGCAGTGGTCTCTGATTCTGTTTCCATTGCTCTAGAGGTACCTGAGTTTTTGCACAAACCAAGGTCAAGTAGCACTACATGTCGGAAAGGGTAGATGTTGTCAACAAGAGCCAGAACTTGGAACCCAAATTTTCAAACAGTTTCCCAGCTGGGATTAAACATGTATTTAGAAGCTGAACATGTCCTACGTGAAAAGTGGGAGAGGATGCTGTGGCAGAGAGGACCCCTTCCATCAGGACTGCGTGGCGTTTCACATGTGTAAGGGTCGCTCCCTTTGCCTTTCCTGGGTACCTGATCGCAGCAGCAGTGGAGGCAGAATTTAGAGGGAGGCTCAAGAGGGAGAGAATATATATATATATAATTGTGACTGATTCACGTTGTTGTACGGCAAAAACCAACACAACATTGTAAAGCAATTATCTTCCAATTAAAAAAGAAAAAAGGATAAAGTAGGTGGTAGCAGATAGAGGCAGAACACTTGGTATAATGGAATGTCTATTTTTAGGTCTAAAACCTTGCCTTTCCAATAATAGACTGAGGAAGCTCTGGCTTAGCCTTGTTTCTTAGAGTTTCTGTTGATGCTTTAGAATGTGGCTATTGTGAAGTGAGTGCAAAGTCAGAACCTGCCTCAAGCCATAGAAAGCAAGAGTCCACTCTGCCCTGACATAATGGATTCCTGTGTGGGATAGTCCATCCTGGGGTACCATTCTGTTCTGGGTACCACACTTTAAAATACATATCATAAGCGTTCTTAGGTTATTGACAAGCTTTGTCAAAATGGTTCTATCAATTTACACTTCCACTTGCAATATATGTGTTTCTGTTTGCGAATACTCTCACCAAATGCTTAATGTGAACTGATGTTAATTTTTGCTACTCTGATGGGTATAAAATGACATCTTGTGGTTGTGACTGTTGGAAGTAAAACACACTTTTTATTCTTCACATATTGCTTTTATTCTTCTCATGAACATTTAACTTAAACATTTAAAATGTATCAATGCGGTTGCTCTCCTGAGCAATCTAAGGACCTCAGCCTGCCTTAATTCTGAGTAGCTCTCCAATTCTCATGGAATTTCTGTGCAATAATTCAGTTGTATAGTTGGTCCTTGTGTTTTACAGAGTTTATTTATGAATTTGTCTACTCATTAAAATTTACCTGTGTCCCTGAAATCAATCTGCACAGCACTTTGATGAGAATTCATGAACTTGTGCAGGACAGCGTAAAAATGGGAGTTGCCTGATGCACGTGAACAAGCTGACACTCTGCCTTCTTAGCTCAGCTCTCATACTCTAAACTTGTCCTTTTTGTGATCTATTTAGTGTCATGCTTTCCACATTTTTGTTCTTTTGGGGGGTGATTTTGCTGTTTAAAATGGCCCCCGGGGCATAGGGCTGAAATTCTGCGTTCCTAAGTGCCAAAAAAAAAAAAAAAAAGTTGTGATGTGTCTTATGGAGAACGTATGTGTTAGAGAAGCTTCATTCAGGCATGAGTTATGGTGCTATTGGTTGTGAAGTCAGTGCTAATAAATCAACAACACAGTTCATTCAGAAAAAGGAAGAGGAAATCCTGATCCGGACATGAGTCTACTCTGAAAAGCGCTAAAGTAACACCTATAATGAGCGATGAAGCTATGGAGTAGGTGGAAGAGCAGCTAAGTTTCTGGATTCATGAGATGAGGATTGAATAATAATAATAAAAGTGGACATCGTTGCTATGAAGCTGGAAGCCAAAGAAATTTATGGTCACATTATCCAGGGTTATCCTCTCAGCTGATACAGGCTGGCTCACACATTTCAAAAAGCTATAAGGTGTAGAAAAATATTTAAGTTGCCAGAGAAGCAGCTACTGGAGATGAGGCAGCTATGAAAGAATTTTAAAAATACCTGCTCAGGGTTATCCACCCTGAATATTCATCGGAAGGACTAATGCTGAAGCTCCAATATTTTGACCACCTGATGCAGAGTCCACTCTTTGGAAAAGACCTTGATGTTGGGAAAGATTGAGGGCAAGAAAAGAAGGGGACAACAGAGGGTGAGATGGCTGGCTGGCATCACTGACTCAATGGGCATGAGTTTGAGCAAGTTCCAGGAGACGGTGAAGGACAAGGAAGCCTGGCATGCTGCAGTTCAGGGGGTCACAAATGACTCAGCAAAACAAAACAATCCATCAGGGAGTGAATATTTCCCACCAGCGCTGTCTTGCATTGGGGTGGAACCATCGGGGTCTTTGTATCCTTCGTCGGTCACTGGATACAGGCTACTCTAATAACATTGGCAAAGGCAGCTTTTGGCACCTGAGGCGAACTCTGAAGGAGATGACAGCTGGAGGCTGTCTGATGAATACACCCCTTGCAGCTGAGTTAAGTCCTTCCTTAAAGGGGAATCTTGATGGCTCATCTTTGAATCTGCCACAGGTTGCTTAATCTGTTTACGACATTTCTAATTTCAGTTATTATTTTTTCCTGAAGTGCTTACTTAGTGTTTTTCGAAAATGTCTAATTGTTTTGTCATTTGTTTTTACATCACAATTTCAGTATCTTCTCTTATTTTTAAACATATCAAGCATGATTATTTTATATTCTGCATTCAAGTTTCCAGATCTGAATGTTTGGCAGGATGATTCTGCAGTTTGCTCTTCTGTGGACTCTGGCTTATGGTGCCTTTCCTCTTGATGGGTTTTGTGATATTTGATTGTGAACTCATCTTTTTTTTTTTTTTAATTTTTTTTAAATTTTAAAATCTTTAATTCTTACATGCGTTCCCAAACATGAACCCCCCTCCCACCTCCCTCCCCACAACATCTCTCTGGGTCATCCCCATGCACCTGCCCCAAGCAAGCTGCACCCTACGTCAGACATGGACTGGCGATTCAATTCTTACATGACAGTATACAAGTTAGAATTCCCATTCTCCCAAATCATCCCACCCTCTCCCTCTCCCTCTGAGTCCAAAAGTCCGTTATACACATCTGTGTCTTTTTTCCTGTCTTGCATACAGGGTCGTCATTGCCATCTTCCTAAATTCCATATATATGTGTTAGTATACTGTATTGGTGTTTTTCTTTCTGGCTTACTTCACTCTGTATAATTGGCTCCAGTTTCATCCATCTCATCAGAACTGATTCAAATGAATTCTTTTTAACGGCTGAGTAATACTCCATTGTGTATATGTACCACAGCTTTCTTATCCATTCATCTGCTGATGGACATCTAGGTTGTTTCCATGTCCTGGCTATTATAAGCAAGGTGAAAAGACAGCCTTCTGAATGGGAGAAAATAATAGCAAATGAAACAACTGACAAACAACTAATCTCAAAAATATACAAGCAACTTCTGCAGCTCAATTCCAGAAAAATAAACGACCCAATCAAAAAATGGGCCAAAGAACTAAATAGACATTTCTCCAAAGAAGACATACGGATGGCTAACAAACACATGAAAAGATGCTCAACATCACTCATTATTAGAGAAATGCAAATCAAAACCACAATGAGGTACCACTTCACACCAGTCAGAATGGCTGCGATCCAAAAATCTGCAAGCAATAAATGCTGGAGAGGGTGTGGAGAAAAGGGAACCCTCCTACACTGTTGGTGGGAATGCAAACTAGTACAGCCACTATGGAGAACAGTGTGGAGATTCCTTAAAAAATTGCAAATAGAACTACCTTATGACCCAGCAATCCCACTTCTGGGCATACACACGGAGGAAACCAGAATTGAAAGAGACACATGTACCCCAATGTTCATTGAACTCATCTTTTTTTTGAAACTATCTGTGGAAATTCGGTGAGAGCTAGATTTGAACTGGGTTCCTCCAAAGGAAATCTGCTTTTATTTCACCAGGTACCAAGACGCTACCTACCTCCAACTACTTGAAATGAAATCTCCAGTTTGTGTTCAGATAATTATTAACAGCTGTGCTCATTTAATTAGTATGAATTCTGACCCCCAGTCTACATCAATGTGATGAGACATTTCCTGAGGAGACACTCTTCTTCTTCCTCCTCTGCCACGTTTCTCTTCCTTTTCCTATTTCTCCTCCTCCTTGATTGCATGTAGCTCCTCACCAAGCATCGTTACAGTGCAGTCAACCCTACCAACTTCCTCTGTGGTGTGGATTTTTTCTAGCTCTTACTGTAGATGCAATGTTTCAGGGATTTTGGCCGTGTGTGGGTCTTTAATCCAACTTGTCAACCTGTTGGGCTTAATTTTCTGTTCCCCAACTGCACAGACCATTAAACATCCATTCTATTTAACAGGGATCAGTTTAATGAAGGATTTTAATGAATAAATCAGACATTCATTAAAAAAGTTATCTGTATTTTATCCAGAAATGTAGGCTATCTGTACCAAGGGAATGTCTTTGGAGAGTTAGTCCACCATATTGCCAGGAGTTAAGTTGATTAGCTGTGTAGTCTTGAATACATCGCAAACGTTCTAGCCTTCAGCTTTGACATCTATAAAATGCAGAGGCAACACTGATTGTGTTGATTTATGAGGCCTTTCCAGCCCTAATCCTAGATTATATGTAATCCTATAATCCTAGATATATAAATCCTTTATTACAGGCATACCTCAGAGATATTGCAGCTTCAGTTCCAGACCACAGCAATAAAGCAAGTTACACAAATTTTTTGGTGTGACCACTAGATATAAAAGTTATGTTTACACTGCTCTATAGTCTGTTAAGAGTATAATAACATTACATCTTTAAGAAAGTCCTTACCTTGATTAAAAAATACTTTATTGCTAGAAATTGCTAACCATTATCTGAGCTTTTGGTGAGTCATATTGGAGAAGGCAATGGCACCCCACCCCAGTACTCTTGCCTGGAAAATCCCATGGACGGGGGAGCCTGGTGGGCTGTAGTCCATGGGGTCGCTAAGAGTCGGACACGACTGAGCGACTTCACTTTCACTTTTCACTTTCATGCATTGGAAAAGGAAATGGCAACCCACTCCAGTGTTCTTGCCTGGAGAATCCCAGGGACGGGGGAGCCTGGTGTGCTGCCGTCTATGGGGTCGCACAGAGTAGAGCACGACTGAAGCAACTTAGCAGCAGCAGCAGCAGCAGCAGTAGTAATGTAATATCAAAGATTGTTGATGACAGATCACCATAACAAATATAAGAATACTGAAAAAGTTTGAAATACCATGAGAATTTCCAAAATGTGACACAGAGATGCTAAGTGAGCAAATGCTGTGGGAAGAATAGCACTGAGAAACTTGCTCCACACAGGGTGGCCGCAAGCCTTCCATTTGTGAAAAATCTACCTGTGAAACACAATAAAATGAAGTATGTCCGTATGTGAAGCAGATTCGTCTTCAAAAGGCAATATTAGAACCCATTAGTAGAGTTGGAAAACAAAATGTTTAGCTCAGCTTAAAGAATCACAGATAATCAAGTGGTTCTATAATGGAATTTGGCCCCAGATCCTATCTTAACAATTAGGGTTCAAAATCCTGACTCTGCAATGCACAACCTTTATTGTCCCAGGCAAGTCTCTTAGCCTCTCTGCTTCAGTTCCTTCATGTGCAAAATGAGGATAAAAATACTACCCACCTTACAGGGTACTGTGAGTATAGAGTGAGTTAACAGAATATGTTAATAACTGTTACATAGTATTCCATATATTACTTGTAATTATTGTTATTGTGTATGCAAGGTTTCTAGATAGAAATTCCTCATAGAATAGAAGTAGAACTATAATTTTAAGCTTTCTATGGGTGCCACTGCCGCAACAAAACTTTCCTTAATGACCCTACGCACCACAGAGCAGGGGCTACCCCCCTCCCCCCGGAAGTGACTAAAACACCCTTTGTTTATGCTGCAAGAGCCTGGGAGGATGATGCTACTTTATCAGTTACCAACAGTCACTTCATGGCAACTGCCAAGATGGTTGTGCCCAGGAGAAACCCACAATCTTCCAGATCACTGGTTCTTATACCTGACTATATGTTAGAGCTGCCAAGGAAGTTTTTCTCAAAATATTGATACCTGGACTTCATTTCAAGAGAGTCTGAGTAATTTGGTCTGGGGTGAAGTTCAACCATAAGTATTTTTTACATGCTCCACTGAGATACTCACATTTTGAAAATTGTCAAAATTCCTATCCAGCATAATGGTGATCTATGTGCAAAAACATAAGCAGGTAGGAAGAAGGAAACAATTTGTAGGATTTTAATTCTCTCTCTCTCTCTGGAAAAATGATTAGTTGAATGTATAGGTAGGTGGCACAAGACAAGCATGAGAAAATGAAAATAGGTACGTGAAACTGTAGGTGGAACAGAAAATGAAAAAGCCAGCAAATTATTTAGGGTTACAAAGAATTCCTCAAAACCCATGTAAAATTTCCACATCATTTTCTCAAGCTCTGGGTTAGGTGAATGTGCTGAGGGGTTTAGGGATATGATGACTTGACTGCAGAGTTCAGACTGCCTAATCTTTCTGGGTTTTGCATGGGCAACTTAGTAGCTAAAGTAATTGTGGCCAAACACTGGAACTTGGCGGACAGACCTGTTAGAACCATCCCCTAAGTTAGGGAGCTGGTGGACAGCTCAGATAGCTGTACCAGATAGGATGGCCCCTAAAGCAGGAAGTTTGCAGGGGAGGCCTGCCGTCTGCTTAGCTGCCTTGGACAACCAACTGGCTGAGCCAATGGACCTTTTTGGAGCAGAAGTTTGCTGGCTGGGAGAGAGGCTGTCTGTTCTTGTTTACTCTGGCAGGATCTCTCAGCACTACTCCCTTCTTGACCAGCCTTTTTGCTGCAGGCCTCCTGGAGGAAGAATTGATACATTCCTTACCTTTCGCTTCTTGACTACTTATACCTAAGAGGCCTGAGAGCCTGACCACACTGGTGTTAAGGACACCACAGACTGGCTGGCACAAGTAGGTGAAGAAGAAACATCATCAGATGTTTATCACTAGCCATTGAAGGAGATAGAAATGTTTGAAAAAGGGACTTCAGGCTGAATAATCAGATTAGGTTCTTTCTGTGGAAGAACTGAAGACAATGTTAATGAAAATATAATGAGAGCTATTAAGGTTGTTTGAGTAAAGAACAAATTAGAGTTTGTGGAATCAAAAGAAATTCTGAATTTAATAATTTATTAGAGGAATACAAAAAGTTTGCTTTCTTTTGCTCTGTCCCCTGATGACTCTATAGACATTCCCACAAGACAGTAATTGAGTCAGCCATTAGCTTTATCCTTTTCAAATTCACCAAACATGTCCAATTCATTTCATTTTCTCCACTTTTTAAGTAGTCTTTGTTATATGCCTCTGAACTCTCTTAAATCTCTCCATATCTTCTCTCAAAGGTTACACACAGTGGAACCAGTGTGTTCAGTTTTATTATACATCCCTATAGAAAGGCAGAAGTTTCTACCTCATTACCTGCCAGAGTAACACTCGAAGCAAATCAGTTCAGTTCAGTTCAGTTCAGTTGTTCAGTCATGTCCAACTCTTTGTGACCCCATGAATCGCAGCACACCAGGCCTCCCTGTCCATCACCATCTCCCGGAGTTCACTCAGACTCATGTCCATCTAGTTGGTGATGCCATCCAGCCATCTCATCCTTGGTTGCCTCCTTCTCCTCCTGCCCCCAGTCCCTCCCAGCATCAAAGTCTTTTCCAATGAGTCAACTCTTCACATGAGGTGGCCAAAGTACTGGAGCTTCAGCTTTAGCATCATTCCTTCCAAAGAAATCCCAGGGTTGATCTCCTTCAGAATGGACTGGTTGGATCTCCTTGCAGTCCAAGGGACTCTCAAGAGTCTTCTCCAACACCACAGTTCAAAAGCATCAATTCTTGGGCGCTCAGCCTTCTTCACAGTCCAACTCTCACATCCATACATGACCGCAGGAAAAACCATAGCCTCGACTAGACGGACCTTAGTCGGCAAAGTAATGTCTCTGCTTTTGAATATACTAAATGGTAACCCACTCCCGTGTTCTTGCCTGGAGAATCCCAGGGACAGGGGAGACTGGTGGGCTGCCATCTATGGGGTCACATAGAGTTGGACACGACTGAAGCGACTTAGCAGCAGCAGCAGCAGCAGCAGCAGCAGCAGCAGCTAGGTTGGTCATAACTTTTCTTCCAAGGAGTAAGTGTCTTTTAATTTCATGGCTGCAGTCACCATCTGCAGTGATTTTGGAGCCCCCCAAAATAAAGCCAGTTTCTGACACTGTTTCTACTGTTTCCCCATCTATTTCCCATGAAGTGATGGGACCAGATGCCATGATCTTCATTTTCTGAATGTTGAGCTTTAAGCCAACTTTTTCCCTCTCCTCTTTCACTTTCATCAAGAGGCTTTTTAGTTCCTCTTCACTTTCTGCCATAAGGGTGGTGTCATCTGCATATCTAAGGTTACTGATATTTCTCCCGGCAATCTTGATTCCAGCTTGTGTTTCTTCCAGTCCAAAGCAAATCACCAAGTCCCTTTTGGGCTATGGGGAACAAACGCATCTCCTTTTGTATGAGTTACAGCTTTCTGTGTGATGTGTTCTCTTCTCTCCCTTCCTCCTTCCTTCTATCTTAAATAATTCTTCCAGAGTGGCCTTAATAGTAGCGTTTCTGTTATTGTTATTTAATGCTTATTGAGTAATGGAGCAGGAAACACATCAGTGCACTCTTGACTACCAGACACAGTTACCCATTAGCTTTGATGAAGTGATCTTTTGGAAATCATTCAACATTCAGATTGGCAAACATACTCATAAAATTACTTTCAGAGACAGAAAAACATCAGAAGGATCCATATCTATTTCTGAGAGAAGGGAACATGTGCATATCATTAAGGAGGTCTGTGGTTATACCCTTTGACCGCATTCTTGATGCCATTCCTCATTCTTCCCTGAAGCTGATCACCATCTGGAGGGGGAAGCGATGAAGAGGAGAAGGAAAGGGGAGAGAGAGAGAAAGAGAGAGACTGGAGAGAAAAATGACACAGCTGAGCAGTGAAAGTGTCATTCAGGTTGCTATAGACAGCAAAATGGGCTTCCCAGGCGGCTCAGTGGGAAAGAATCAGCCTGCCAATACAGGAGGCACAAGAGACCTGCATCTGATCCTGGGGTTGGGAAGATCCCCTGGTGTAGGAAATAGCAACTCACTCCAGTATTCCTGTGTGGAGAATTCCATGGACAGAGGAGCCTGGCAGGCTACAGTCCATGGGGCCGAAAAGAGTCAGACACGACTGAGCACACACAGAGAGCAAAACACGTGATGAGACGGCAGCCTACCTCAACTCTTACATTTCCACCTCACACTTATTAGATTCTTGGAATGAAAAAGAACCTTATGGAATTTCTATTTCAACTCTTTCACTTTGTAAATATGGTAACCAAATATTAGAGGAGTTAGGTGACTTGCCTAAGGTCACATAACTTCTTGAGATAAATACAGGGCAAGAAGGGCTCTGGCTTTCTCACCCAGCATCCTGATTTCCACTACAAGGGCCTTCTGCAAAGGGCTTTGACAATGGAAAATTTGGTATAGGTTTTCCCATACTTGTCATTCTTGTCCAGCTCCTATTTCCTAAGTGAAAGAAGTCCAGAAATTTGAGTGATCAGGTGGTATGGTCTGAATGCAGGTGGTCAATGGACACTATTTTTGGTGAGCCAAAAGACCTTCTTTTCATGTCTCAAAATGGCCCACACATGGACTGAATGTATTTCCTGGTCCCAATAATAGTGTATCCTTTAATTCAACAAATTGGTACCTATTTTAAACCTTAAACGTGGACAATGTTATATGTCACTTGTATCTCAATAAGCTGGAAAAAAATAAATTGGGTGGTATCGGCTCCAAAGGAGTGAACATTCAGGAAACCTTAATCGATCAGTTCAGCAACCTCTGAAGCTGGTTGGTTGGGATTTGTAGCAATGGACACAGCTTTACTGGCTTCAGCCATAGAACCATAGGACTTACTGCCTTCAAGTTGCTATCACTTTAACTTGGTAGTGATACATAGGAAACAATAAAGCACTTTATTTACTAATTAAGTAGATGCTAAGGGAAGTGTGCTGTAGAGTAATGTTCCTCAACAGATTCTAAGAATCTAAATCTTCTGTCATTTATCTCCAAAGTTTATTTTTTCATCTTTATTTAGATGGTTGTCGAAAAAATCAGTGTATATCAATTCTGCACGACCTGGATTACCTCTTGTTACTAAATGACCTAATTTCAGGAGCCCCCATTCACAATGATCACCAAGTAGCACTATTTTGTAACTATGGGCTAATGAGTAAAGAATAAGGATGAAATTATCACATATATGATGCCCTTGTGCTAAGTTAGGCCAAGTGGCAACAGAACAGGCTGTATGAGCAAAGGCTTCATCATAACTGGAGTCTAGAAATATGACCAGAGAGCTGAGTATTCACAAAACACCCATCTCAAGAGCCTGCTCTGAAGTGCACAAGACCATATTCCTATTGAAGGTAGTGATTCATTTTGAGGACAACATGTCCATCATACAAATAAAGATTGTGATTTTGAATATTTGGATTGTGTCTCTTTGAATTGTATTTCAAAATTATTTGGGGTATTTTGGGTCTTTATAACCGACATAAGGACTGACTTTTGGCTTATTTTGCGAAAACATAATTAAAATGATAATCAAAAGAATCTAAATGAATCTGTGAGACTCTATAAGAATCTTTTTTTTCTTTAAGATAGTTCAGTATATGAGTGAAGATTCAGAAACAGTAAACTATGAGTTGAATAAGAGCTCAGAGAAATGTAACAGGAGCTGCTTTCTCACTGCTTGGATGACAATGTTGGACAAGCAAGGTTACACTGAGTGTGTGTGTGTGTGTGTGTTTTGCCTGCTCAGTTGCGTCCGATTCTTTGAGACCCCATGGACTGTAGCCCGCCAGGCTCCTCTGTCCATTCAATTTCCCAGGAGAGAATACTGGAGTGCATTGCCATGTCCTACTCCAGGGGATCTTCCTGACCCAGGGATTAAACCTGTGTCTTTGGCGTCCCCTGCATTGGCAAGCGGATTCTTGACCACTAGCACTACCCAACTGGCTAGAAACCAAAGGGGAAAAGCCCATGTTCTCATGTGCGGTTCCATAATGGCGGATGGGCCTGGGGGAGTATTGCTGACTGTATTCAGTTCAGCAGAGGTACTCTGAGTAATAACAAAACCAGACCTCTAAGCACTCTGTTTTTGCTGCAAGCAAATTCCGGTCCTAAGAACAGAAACATTTGTCCTTAGGGAACTTTTCTCATTCCAATCAGCATCATCTGAGAGAGGCAGAAAATGGAAAACTCTTTGGCATGTAATTCCATGCTGTAATTCTGCATTATCTTTGATTAACGAAGAGGAAAGGGCAAACTCCAATGTCCCAAAATCTGGTACAGGGATTGGCATCTTAGCACAGATGCCCCATCAAGAAATTATTTCTTCCCTTGCCTCACAATTGCCCCTACCTGACTTCTATGCATTTAGACTGATCTTCACAGCAGAATTTTATTTTCCTTGCTCATGGTCTGAGGCATAAAGTCAAAAACATATTTAATAATTTGTGATCTCAGCATAAATTTATTTAAAAATCCCACCCCAACATAGTTTTTTAAACCCCTTGCTTCAGAGAATTTCTACAAGTAGTTTTTAAAAAAAATTTTATTATGGTAAAAAATGATAACATAAAATGTACCACCTTAATCATTTATAAATATATGGTTCAGTAGTGTTAGTATATTCACATGTTGGGCAATCACTCTCCAGAACTTTCTCATCGTGCGAAACTGAGACTCTGAATTCATTAGGCAATAACTCCTCATTCCCCCATCCTGCTAGACCCCGGCAACCATGATTCTACTTTCTGTTTCTGTGAATTTGACCATTCCAGGTACCTTGTATAAGGGCAATCATACAGAATTTGTTTTTTGTGACTGGCATATTTTGCTTAGCATGATGGCCTTAAGGGTCACCCAGATTTTCCTTCCTTTTTAAGAGTGAATACTATTCCATTGTGTGTGTAGATGATATTTTGGTTTTCCGTTTATCCACTGATAGATACTTGGGTTGCTTCCACCATTTGCCTGTTGTGAATAGTTCTGTTATCAACATGTATGTGTAAATATCTCTTTGAGATTCTACTTTCAATTCTTTTGGATATATACTAAACTCAGAGTTCCAAAAAATAGCTAGAAGAGACAAGAAGGCCTTCTTCAATGAACAATGCTTAATAATAGAAGAAAACAACAAAAAGGGAGAGACCAGAGATCTCTTCAGAAAAATTGGAAACATCAAGGAAGCATTCCACCCAAAGAGGGGCACAACAAAGGATAAAAATGGTAGAGACCTAGTAGACGCTGAAGAGATCAAGAAGAGATGGAAAGAATGCATGGAAGAGCTGTATAAACAAGATCTTAATGAACTGGATTACTATGATGGTGTGGTTAGGCACCCACAGCCAGACATCCTGGAGTGCGAAGTCAAGTGGGCCTTAAGAAGCACTGCTCTTAATGATGCTAGTGGGTGCAAAGAAATTCCAGAGGAATTATTCAGATCCTAAAGGAGGATGCCACCAAGGCATTGCATTCATTATGCCAGCAAATCTGGAAGGCCCAGCAGTGGCCACAGGACTGGAAAAGGTCAATCCTCATCCTCATCCCCAAGAAGGGTAATACCAAAGAATGTGCTAACCATCAGACAATTGCATTCATCTCCCATGCTAGTAAGGTCATGCTTAAAATCTTCCATGCTAGGCTTTAGCAGTATGTGAACCAAGAACTTCCAGATGTCCAAGTTGGGTTTAGAAAAGGAAGAGGAACAAATTCGCTGGATTATAGAGAAAGCAAGGGAATTTCAGAAAGACATCTATCTCTGTTTCATCGACTATGCTAAAGCCTTTTTTTTTTTAAAGTATAAATTTATTTATTTTAATTGGAGGCTAATTACTTTACAATATTGTATTGGTTTTGCCATACAACAACATGAATCTGCCACGGTGTACATGTGTTCCCCATCCTGAACCCCCCTCCCACCTCCCTCCCCGTACCATCTCTCTAAAGCCTTTGACTGTGTGGATCATGACAAATTGGAAAGCTCTTAGATCGGAATACCAGGCCATCTTACCTGAGAAACCTGTATGTGGGTCAAGAAGCCAGAGTTAGAACCCAATATGCAAAACTGATTGGTTTAAGATGAAGAAAGGGGTACAACAGGGCTGTCTGCTATTACCCTGTTTGTTAATCAATATGCTGAGCACATCATGAGAAACGCCAGGCTGGATGAGTTACAACCTGGAACCAAGATAGGCAGGAAAAACATCAATAACCTCAGATATGTGGATGATACCACTCTAATGGCAGAAAGCAAAGAGGAACTAAAGAAACTCTTGATGAGGGTGAAGGAGGACAGGGAAAGAGCTGGCTTAAGACTAAATATTAAAAAAAAGAAAACAACTTTAAGATTATAGTATCTGGCCCCATTATTGCATGGCAAAAAGAAGGGGAAGAGGTGGAAGTAGTGACAGATTTCCTCTCCTTGGGCTCCAAAATCACTGCAGTGACTGAGGCCATGAAATCAGAAGACGATTGCTTCTTGGCAGGAAAGCAAAAGCAAACCTAGGCAGTGTGTTGAAAAGCAGACATTTTTCTGCTGACAAAGGTCCATATGGTCAAAGCTATGGTCTTCCCAGTGGTCATGTGTGGTTGTGAGAGCTGGACTGTAAAGAAGGCAGGACACCAAAGAACTGATACCTTTGAACTGTGGTGCTGGAGAAGACTCCTGAAAGTCCCTTGGACAGCAAGGAAATCAAACCAGTCAAGCTTAAGGGAGATCAACATGAATATTCACTGGAAGGAATGAAGCTGAAGCTGAAGCTGAAGCTCCAGTATTTTGGTCATCAGATGTGAATAGACAACTCATAGGAAAAGTCCCTGATGCTGGGAAAGATTGAGGACAGAAGGAGAAGAGGGCATAAGAGGATGAGATGGCTGGGCGGCATCACTGATCCTATGAGCATGAACTTGGGAAAACTGCAGGCGATAGTGAAGGATAGGGAGGCCTGACGTGCTGCAGTTCATGGGGATGTAAAGAGTCTGGGCGACTGAACAGCAACATGATAATTTAATTTTTAATTTTTTGAGGAACTGCTACAGTGTTTTCCATAGTGCCTATGCCATTTTACTTTCCTGTCAACAGTGGACAAGGGTTCCAGTTTTTCATATTCTCATCAACAACTTGTTATTTTCTGGGCATAAATTTTTTTTTATAGTAGCCATTCTAAAGAGTATGAGACAATATCTCATGGTGTGAAGCATTCTATAGGTTGCATTTTCACTTTGCTGATTATGTCCTTTGATATACAGAAGTTTTAAATTTTGACATAGTCCAATTTATCTATTTTTACTTTGTTGCTTCGACTTTTGGTGTTATATGAAGGGAATATTTGCCAAATCCGATCGTATAAAGCTTTTCTCCTGTGTTTTCACAGCATCAGGGTCTTCCCCAATGAGTCGGCTCTTGGCATCAGGTGGCCAAAGTATTGGAGCCTCAGCTTCAGCATCAATCCTTCCAAGGAATATTTAGTGTTGATCTCATTTAGGATTGACTGGTTTGATCTCCCTGCAGTCCAAGGGACTCTCAAGAGTCTTCTCCAGCACTGCAAATTCAAAAGTATCAATTCTTTGGCACTCAGCCTTCTTTATGGTCCAACTCTCACATCTGTACATGGCTACTGGAAGAACCATAGCTTTGATTATATGGACCATTGTCAGCAAAGTTTGGAATGTAGTAGAACATAGAGCACTTATGTCAATATAGCTTATAATTATTATCCTGTTGTTCACCCCACAAGACTCTGATCCTTGCAGAGCAGTGTATCATCCTCAGCTTATTCTTTGAATACAGTGCCTAGCACAGTGCGCAGTACAGCAGTACAGAGTAACTACTTAATAAATTCTTATTTAACGAATAAGTGTTTATTCTTGGGAATGAATAACAACAAAGAAAACCTGGACACTATCCTTGTTCTTGACTGACTACCTATGCGAACTTTGGTGAGTCACTTAACTTTTCTAGGTGTCAGTTTCTTCATTTGCGGAATAAAAGGTGGGGGCAGATAATCTCCTAAATTCCTCCCAACTCTGACATTATTTTGCTGCCATTTTTATTTGTGCAAAATACAATTTTAATCATTAAAATAATTTTGTTCTCCATGACTTGCAAGGGAAATGAAAACAAAGCCGAATTTCTTTAAGTCATTTGACTCCATACTTCTTGTTTATTCTTGAGAGCAACCATTCTAATCTTAATGAAATTTCCCAATATTATAAAACTTCACTTCCCTTCTGAGCTAAAATGTTTTATGCCATTTATTTAAGTTAAATATCTGTTTATACTTCCAGTGAGTCTAAGTCAAAAGTTTATGATAACTCTGTCCCTGGTAGGAGTACAAAAAGAATCTTTTTGAAAGAATTCTTTTTGAAAGAATATAGTATTTAACAAAATAATATTTGTCATCTAAAATGTCTTACCATTATAAGTATAAAATCATGAGTATAAATAATTTTGAAAAAATTTTGAGTCATCTCAAAACCAATTATTTTTTAATTTGTGGCATTCCTTTTCTGAATATAGATCCATATTTTATATTTCAATAATGATGTTATCCAACTTTATATCTCAATGTTTTTCATTTAGCACATCATCAGCAATTTGTATAACAAATCTGCATGGATCCCTAAATATTGTTTTGGTGGTCTGCATAAACATTCCTTCAATGGACATTGGAAATTTTACTTACTCATTTCCTTATTGTTTATCTGTTAGGACACTTCCTCATCATTATAAATCACTCTACAACAAATATTTTCCTTTCTTTACATCTTCTTACTTGGGATTTTTAATTAAGATGCATTTTAGATGTGGAATGCTTTGATTAAAGAGTAATATTGTTAATTTTATAGTTAACCTTGCAGATTAGTCACAAAATACAATTGGGGGAAGTCTCTAACCAAAACTACCCCATTTGATTTAGGTTATGAATATTTCAACCAGCATATTTTTTTTTCTAAATTCATTTGTTCCAGTTAAAAGTTAGGGATGCATTTAGCTGCAAGCAAAAATCAAAAAACCAAAACCAATCAACAGTGGCTTAAACAGATTGGAGTTTAATTTTCTCTTGTTATAGAGTCTAGTGGTAGATGAGCTGTCCTGAGCTAGCAACTATTCAAGGAAGTCATCATAGACCAAGGTCATTACAGCTGACTTTTTCATTCTTAGTAAATGATTTTTGTCTTCATGTTTGCAAAATGGCTATTACATGTCTAGCCACTGAATTGAAAAAGAAAGGTAGGCAAAGACTGAAGAGGCATATAATTTTTCTACAGTTAATAAGACACTCTCCCAGTAGTCTCATCTGGTTATTTTGTCTTTGACCTCATTGTTTAGAACCTGGTCACATAGTCACACTTCACTGCATGGCAGTTTGGGAAAGAGTATTTTATCTTTTATATCTTTGTAGTTTAGGAAGATGAGGGAGAAAGGGGACATGAATGACTTTTGAGTAAAAAGACTTTGGAGTTGCCACATGACTTTCATCACTGTCAGTAAAAATGAAAGGAAATAGTTTTCATTTATTACAATTAAATACCAACCTCTTTCAGGGAATTTACTGAATTATATCCATCTTTGAATACTCACCATTAGCTTACTGTTTATATAGGAAAGGGTCAAGAAATGTTGGTAACATGTTGAAAAAGCAAAGATACGATCTCTGAAAATTAGGATGGGTTAATTAAAAAGTCACATGAAATTAGCCTCATTTTCCTGGATAGATTTTCTTATCTGATACTTTGGGGGAATGTGATAGAAATAGAGTATTGGACATAGTCCTGCAACTGAAATTTGTCCACAAATAGAGAAATGTAGATTCAGTAAAAGTTCAGCTCAGTGTTTTAATTTGGATTTTAATAACTATTTATAAAAGTTATTGATGAATAGACCACTAGAATGTTTAGCACCAAGACAGCAGAGAGAGAGAAAAGTCTTTAGTTTTTCCCTGATGTATCGCTAGTGCCTAGAACAGAGCATATCACATGTAGATATTTAGTAGCTGCCTGTAAAACACTGTCAGCCTGAATTGAAGTTTCTAGACGTACACTATGCATTCTGACCATATCCTTTTTAGGAAGTTTTTTGGCAACTTCACAGTATTTTGCAGATTGGATCTGCTCTTGATAATCAAGAGAGATTGTGAATACAATGAATGACATCCTTCAGATCCCCAAGATTCCTGGATGGGTGAATGATTGTCAGAGCACAGTAAGGGAAAATTTAATGAAAATAAGTGTGAATTTCTTCTACTTGGCCCCAAACAAGCTGCTCAAGTACAGAAATATTGTAAATTATATTATTTCTTTGAGGTGCGCCAACCATTGGCAAACTTTGAGCAAACTCCAGGAGATAGTGAAGGACAGGAAAGCCTGGTGTGCTGCAGTCCATGGAGTGGCAAAGAGCTGGACACGATTTATGGACTGAACAACAATGAACAACAACAACAATGAGAATAAGGAATTACAATGAAAAATGAGACGAAATTTAATGAAATAGCCTGTTGAAAATGATTGAGTTGTATTAAGAAGCAATGACTCCTTATAACTTCAGTTGTTTAAGGCTGAAAAGGATCATGTCAAGGGATGCTATGGGAGTACCATGCATAGATGGAAGCTGGAGTTGATAGAAGGCTGGATGGATGATTTTAAGATCCCTTTCATCCTGGAGAAAGAATAGCTCAATTTTAATTTAAATCTAGTTAGAGACTGCCTGAGCTAATAAATTCATCAGTAGAACCTAAAATATTGTTCTCCATTCTGCACTTGATCACAGCCAAAAGGCCAAGAAGAGATTGTTCTCCATTCTGACTCAACAGGTTCCCACTTCAGCCTCATATTTTGTATGACAATGGTTTAAGCATGAGAATCTTGGGCTTAACACATGGTCCTCATACAGATCTCTCCTTTCCTTATTAGCTAGTAAATTTACAATCCTAGCACCCTCCTGAATGGCCCTCTGATTTTCTTTCTAGGCGAATGATTGTTAGATAACATTTATTCATTCATCCAATGAGCATAATGTATCTACTGTGTATCTAGTATAGTTTCGTTGAAGACATTAGCTAAGAAGATGCTCATATTCTAATAAGAGGAGAAAGACAAAGAAGTAAATAGACAATACAGTTTAGACAGTGGCAAGTTCTATGGAAAAACACACAGATACACATATACACACACACACACACACACAGAGTTTTGTGTCAGCTTTGTCTGAGAAGGACATTTTAGGAAATGTCAGAAAGGCTTCTCTGAAATGATAACATGAGAAGTAAGACCTGAATGATGAGAAGTAGAGCGTATAGGACCCAGAATGGCTTGGCCCCTGCTGTCCCCTCACCCTCTTGTTTATTTGTTGCTTAATGGTTGACATTCACAATGCCTCATATCCTACCTTTGCCAGCTCCCTCCACCTCCCCAAGAAGGGCTGGACTCTGGGATTGGCAGGAAGCTCAACAACTTGATGCTCAGGCTCAGCCAAGCTCTAAATAGAATTTCCTCCCATTGCTATGAGAAAGGGCTGAGGAGTCGGGCTGTGCAGCAGGAGGCTGGGTTCCCCAGTGACTTAACCTGGAAGTGAGAGTGAGTCAATTCCCTAAGGGACAGACTTGAACCAGTGAGAGACAGAAGTCAGGAGACAGGAAGAAACCAGCAGAGAAATTCCCCTTCTTTCTGCAGACAGTATGTTCCCAAATCCAGTGATGATGTAAGTTCTGTCTGGATGAAGTTCTGGTGACCAAGCAACCAGGTATGTTTATTTGTGAGGATGTAGCCATCTCATACTCACCACCTTGAATTTATTTTCCCCTCTTTTTCTACCTTACTTCTCTTTTCCCTTCCTAAACTCCTGGAACTACAATTCTCCATCAAACCTTAGTTTGTAAGGTTTGCCTAAGAATGTGTTTTCTAAGGAATCTGTGCAAAAACAAACATCATGTAAAAATATTAAGGTGGAGACATGGTTTCTCAACTCCGTGGAGGTGCTCAGGTCTCTGCCATGAATTCATAGGGACACTGCAGGATATTTGAAAATTTCAGGGCAAACAGTGATCAGCCTCTGTTAGATACCATGCAAACGACCAGCTCCAGGTAGTTGACGGTTTCAACAGTATATCATGCTACATTTTTTCAATGACATTATTGTGGCATAGCTGGTTTTTCAGTGGTTGCTCTGAATATGAAGCTAAGTAGTGTCTAACATGATTCCAAGGTTTGCAAAGTCGTGCTGTGCCCATTACTGTCTCATTTGTAAGTCACTGGGGCTATTTAAGAATGAAATACAACCCTTTTTTTCCTTTCAAATTTTATGTATCACTTTTTAAGAATAGCAACTGGAGTTGTTAAGACATAAATACTTATTAAATTGTTAGCACTTAACTACCTAATAAACCTTAATGTTAGGTTCTTCTTTTGGTCTAGAGGTGCCAGGAAAAATAATTTCTGAGATGCTAAAGGGTTCTGTGAACTGAGTAAGTTTGGGAATCTCTGGTGCATTCCAGGCAGCAAAAGTAACAGGTGTAAAGGTGGGAGGCAGGAATAGGCTTATGCTTATCAGCTTGACCCTGTACATTTCCATTTCTTTTTACCTTTAGTGACAGTATTTTCCAATTAGATTGGCATTTAAATAACCTGAACCCTACATGGTGTGTGTGTGGTTTATTTGTGTATGTGCGTGGTTTGTATGTGTTACTTGCTTTCTAAAAAACAAAAGAAAAATGATTCTGTGTTATTTCCTGAAAATTTTTAATCACTACATACATTAAAACTTTTTTAGATATAATGTCCTCTTTATTACTGGCCTTACAGTCTCAACTCTAATTTTTTTTTCTTTCTTTAAAATTTCATGCTTGAAGATTTTTTGATCAGACCTAGCATTGGGGAAAAGTGGAGAAGGAAATGGCAACCCACTCCAGTGTTCTTGCCTGGAGAATCCCAGGGACAGGGGAGCCTGGTGGGCTGCTGTCTGTGGGGTCGCACAGAGTCGGACACGACTGAAGCGACTTAGTAGTAGTAGTAGTAGTAGTGGTAGTAAGTTTGGTATCTAAGACTGTGATGATCCCTGCTTTAGAATGAACTGAATTAATAACAGAAAGATGAGGTAAAGAGTCCACCTAGAAGGGGCATGGCTCTGGGTCCAGTGATAGAAAAATTTTCTAGGGGAGGTCTGAGATGAGAAGCAGCATATTTCAATATATCCAGAGAAGCTCATTTTATTGTTAATGTACTCAACCTTGGTCAAAATCATACACTTGTTTTTTTTGTTTGTTTGTTTTTTTTTTTTTGATAAATTTTGGAATGCCAACATCAATTTCCTTTCTTGTGATTGGAGTGCTTTTGACCTATGCCCACAAATTCCACTTTTTAGAGTCAAGGTAACTGAGAAGTTGAATGAATAATTACAAAGTTGCTTAGTGATCACTGAAAAAAGGAAAATAAATTGTTTAAAAAGATAACTGCTATTTTAAGTAATTTCTTAGAAGGCCACCCCACAACAAGAATTCATTTGCCTTATGCTAGAATGATTCCTTATTTGGAATTATGCTTCTCAGGTGTAGGTTTCCCTCTTTCTCAGTCTTAAGTTCAAGTGAATGTTCAATGGTCTTTTTTTATTTACCCTATTTTCCTTTATATAGTAGCCCATCTTTGTTGATAGACTCTTTAAACATGCAAATACATACCTGATTGGTACAGATGGCTTTCCTGGTGGCCTGGGACACAGTCAGCCTCCTGTTGGTATGTATTTATTTAATCAGGCAAAACTCAAAATTCTAGGTGAGGTCACTTAACTCTGAGAGATTATCACTGTTTTTTTTTTTTAATTTATCTTCCCTTAAATCTTATATCTGTAGCTATTTTCTCTTTTTCTGTAAATGGTAGCATGCTAAGTATTCTGAACCCTGGTTATTCTTTTTAGTTATATTTTTGAGATTGTTTTATATCAATACCTCATCAGTTTGCCTTATTCCTCTTAATGGCCGCAGAGAATGTCATTATTTGGATGAATGATAATTTAGGTAATTAGTCCTATACTAGCAAACATTTCAGTTATTTTTAGTCTTAAATTTTTAGTGTATATTTTCAAGGACATCAGAGGGCATATTCCTAGAAGCATAATTGCTAGGTTAATTAGGCTGGTGTTTCAAATATTGATGGGTATTTCCAATTCCCCTCAGAAAGACTACACCAACAATTTGAGACAGTGTTGGCTTTTCTACCCCCTCAACCAATATATCATCTATTTTCAAACTGTTTATTCTAAAAATGGCATCTTATTATAGTTGAAAATTGAGTTTATTTTTACTTTTAATTTAAAAGTTTTAAAATTAAAGCATAGCTGATTTACAGTGTTGCACCAATCTCTTTGCCATGAAGAAGAGTTATTCAGCTATACAAATATAGACAGTCTTTTTTTTTTTCTTTCCATTATGGTTTATCACTGGATATTGAATATAGTTCCCTGGGCTATAGAGTAGTAACTTGTGTTTATCCATCTTATATATAGCAGTTTACATCTGCTAATCCCACACTCCCAGTCCTTCCCTTCATCACCTCCTTCCCTTTGGCAACCACAAGTCTGTTCGCTATGTCTGTGAATTTCTTTCTGTTTAGTCGATATGTTCATTTGTGCCCTATTTTAGATTCCGCATCTAAGTGATATCATAGTATTTATATTTTCTTTCTGACTTACTTCACTTAGTATGATGATCACCAGTTGCATCCATGTTGCTGTAGATGGCATTATTTTGTTCTTTTTTATTGTGCGTATGTACCATATCTTCTTGATCCATTCATCTGTCAATGGACACTTGAGTTATTTACATGTAGTTAGCTGGGCTAATATTAGGGATGGGAGGAGTTTGGAAAAGGAGGCGGTGGACCCATACATGCAAAGATGGGAGCCGAAGGAGCGTCAGGGATGGCTACATAGTGGAGTTCAGATTGGCACCATCAGGACACAGTGGACAGGAAGTGGACAGGGCTGGCATGCCACTCACTCATGTGGCCTTGAAAATCAGTGAAGGGGTTGTTTGAACTTGGTCCGATGACAATATGATATAATTGGAAGACTTTTAGGTAGAGGATAACATATCAGAAGTGTCTGGGGGGTTGAGCTAGAGAATTGTTCGGAGGAGGTATGGAGAGCAGTTAGGAAGCTGTCTAGTAATTCAGATAAGATGATGTTTTCTCAGTGTTAGCCATACACTAGATAGTGACGGATCTTATTTAACATGTCTGTTGAAGCACCTACTATGATTCAGTCTCCTCTGAAGATGGGGCATGCTGCACGGGGTGAGGCGGGGGGAGAGGGAGGGGAGTGAAGACCTGCAAACAGGCAGCCTGGGTGTAATAACTCCTGGTTCTGCCAATGTCTAGTTGAATAAGCCTGAGCAGTGGGGTAGGTACTCACATTGGACAGTTACTATGAAAAGTACAGAGATAGGCAAGTGAAGTGCTTAGCACAATATGTTATGAAAATGAGGGCTTAATAACCACTAGCTGTTTTTTAAATTATTATTATTATTATTACCTTCCCTTATGCCACTATGGAAAAGCCCTGACCCTTGACTTATTATAATGTACATATGAAGAGATACAGAATGTGGCACTTGAGAGAGATTTGAGATATCTTATTCGACCTCCTAATTCTAGTCATGAGAAATAAAGGAAAAAAAGAATCAAGCAACTTGCTTGGGGTCGTGCAACACTGACCTGAAATTCTTCGCTGCCCGTCTGTATTTTGGTTACTCCACTTAGCCTTAGGTACGCATCTTCCCCGTGTTTGTTGACAGCAGCGATTCTTGTGTGGAAATCCCTAATTTGGAAAACTGTCTCACACACTTCATAGCACATCATTCAAACCTCATAGAGTTTCTGATAATTTTTAGAAACAAAAACAAGAGACCGCTGGGCAATTAAATCTGCAGAGCCTGCAAGCTTGGCTTTGTTCGGCAGTGGGGTCTGGAGAGGTTGGAAGCCCCCCTTCGGGCTGCCCATCCTCCCCTCCCTGCTCTGCCACCCGCAGCAGCAACCAGCGCTCGGTCCTCACTCTGCCTCCTGGTTCTCTCGGTGTTTCTACTTCGCTGAGCGGCCTGTGATCTGATTCAGTCTATGAACAGCTCTTTAGGAGGATCTTTCTATGCGTAAGGAAGGCTCTAGGCTGGGGGATTTAGGGATGAGGGGATCCCAGCCCTTGTCCTGAGAGAGGAGGCAGATTTCCGCCTGCATGTTAAACTTACCTCCTCCTCATCCCTCATTTACCCTGCTCACGAATTCTCTCCTAGGTTCGCACAGACCACGCGCGCGTTGCATTCCCCACAAGGTTTCCCGCGTAGGACGGCTTTTGCCGGGCTCCGCCGTGCAGGGTCGGGCAGCGGCGGTGGGAGAATGCCGTCCCGGACCTCGGACGTCAGGCACGGGGACGGGGACCAAGGTGGGCGCTAGCGCTCCCGGGCCGGTAGCCGGGTCAGGGCACCTCTCCCTTCCTGGTCTCCGTTTCCTCGTGTAATAACCAGGGCGCGGCACGGCGTCCTCCGAGTTTCCCTTTGGAGCTCTCCTCTCCTGCTGCCCCTGTCTGCGCGCCCAGCCGGGCAACTCCTCACCCTCCTCTCCTCACCACCCCCCACTCCGTCCTCTGTCCACCTCTCCGGCCACCCGGCGCCTCAGGGCGGAGTTCAGGTGCAGCGGTGGCAGGTGCTCCGGATTTCGGAAAAGGCCAGAGGGGCGGGAGGGCGCGGGTGTGCAGCGGGGAGGGTGAGGGGAGGTGGAGGGAGGTGGCCTCTGATTGGTCGGGGAGGGGGAGTGGAGGCACGGAGTTTCCCACAATGCCCCGGTGCGGGGCCGCCGCGGATGGATGCTGCGGGAAGGGGCTGCCATTTGCCGCCCCTGCCAGCGGCGCGCGGACCTGCTCGCTCTCCTGCAGTGGCAGCAGCCGTCAGCGCCGTCCGCCGGCCCGGCCTCAGCAGCGGCGGCGCTTCGGCTCCCTCCGCGGCCGCCGGAGCGGTCGCCATGAACCCCAGCTCCTCGGCGGGAGAGGAGAAGGGGGCGACAGGCGGCAGCAGCAGCAACGGAAGCGGCGCCGGGAGCTGCTGCCTGGGCGCCGAGGGCGGCGCGGACCCGAGGGGCGCGGGGGCAGCGGCAGCGGCTGCCCTGGAAGAGCCCGGGGCCGCCGGCCCGAAGGAGAAGGACGAGGCACTGGAGGAGAAGCTGCGGAACTTAACTTTCCGGAAGCAGGTCTCTTACAGGTAGGCGCGCGAGCCTGGGCAACCGGGAGGCAGGTGCCGCTGCGGGGCGCGAGACCGGTTCTACGCCCTCGGAGAGGCGCTTCTTTGGACTGGGGGCATCTCTCTCTCTCGCTCTTTCTGTCTGTCTCTCTACTTCTTCCTCCCCGTTCTGGGCTGTGTGTTCACTTCCCATCCCATCTTTCTGGGCTGGAGGGAAGCTACGTCTGCCAGGTTTCCCTCCGGAACTGGAGAGAAGACTGGTTCTCTGAGGTCAGAACAACAATAAAAATGCTTGTGTGTGTGTGTGTGTGTGTGTGTGTGTGTTGTGTGTGTGTGTGTGTGTGTGTGTGTGTGTGTGTGTGTGTGGCGGTGCACACACAGGTGCCGGCTTTCTTGAGAGAAGTCCTCGAAGTTGTCCCTAAGCCTGGGTCATCTTCACCCACTCTCCCTCCGTTCCTGATTTTAGAGTGAACCTTTGGCACTAAGTTGATACTTGAGATCACAGGCGGGTAGAAAAGAACAGCGCTCTACGCTGGAGAGAAATCCTTATGGAAGGTGGTCCTGCTGCGTTGTGAATCTCTGTTTGTACGTACGCAACTAGTTCCCAGGGTACCTGTACATGTGACACCCCCCCCCCCCCCGTCCCCGGGAACTAGTCATTGGCACATATGTATCTGTTGCAGCACCATAATTTGCAAAGAAAAAGGAAGTAGTAATTTTAACAGAAAAGTACCACTTCTCTTGGGTGTGCCCAGAAGGACGACCTGGGGAGCCTGTTGGCACGCAAGGTGTGAGGGCAAGAATGGGGCCATGCTTGTGCCCAGCATGGGTGTATTTGCAAGACAAGGACAGTGTGGGATAAATGGCCCCCAAATGATGCTTTAAAAAACTACCGCACACTGTTTCAGGAGTCACAGATAAGAAAGGAGGATTCAGTAAGTTCTCTCCTCTGCCCTGCCCAGTCTCCCACCCAAGGCAAGAATAAAGATATTGATAGGTTTGGAGAGTTTGGGAGACTACCCTTCCTGCTTGTTAATCTTAAAAGTTGAGGTGATAAACAAGCATAGAATTGCAAAGATGTTCACTTGCTCAGGCTCGGAGTACTCCTTGAAAAGAAAGCAAGGGACCCTCATTTTGAGTTAGCAGTCCTCTCCAGAAACCCATATAAAGTACTAAGGCTGTTACACCATGTGCTGTTATGTAAGCAAAAGCAGATGACAGAGGTGTGTGGGTTTGTGAGGATGTGTGTTGTATTTCTGGGGGCATGTGTGTGAATCATTGGGATCCCCATGGGCATCACCTGGACTGGAGGACCCGGTCACTAGGGCATGTGCTCTGTGTCTAAGTATTTAGTCCTTGCAACTCCAAAACCATCTTCCTGGGGAAAGTGTTGCTCCCTTGTCCCTCAAGGGCATTTTGTTCATTTGTGCATTTAGGGAGTTTCCCACCTGACTTGCTCTTTTAGTTTCTCACGTAGATCAGGACAAAATGGATCTTTCTCTTGATATTTTTGGTTTCTAAAAATAGACAAGTGGTGGAAAGTGAGGCAGCTCTGAGGAGGTAGGCTAGGACACAGGCAGTTCTACTTCCTAGCTAGGATGGCTTGTCTGGCCCTGAGGGGACCAAGGACTACATTCAGCCTAATTTAGGAATTGTGAGTTGGAGGCTGTGGGGCGGTTGATTACATGAAACATATTGTGTGTCTGGGCTCCTGGGCCTAGAATTGTTCCTGTGTCATTGGTATTCATCATCAGACTCCTCCTGGGTTGCAAAGCCAGAGTTTGCAAGGGAAATCATTTCAGCTCGCCTCTTGGCAGGAGTCATTCCCTGAGCCTCTCTCTCTTGGAAAAGAGTACTGTGTGGGACTGTGGCTTTCTGGGTTGCATGCTCACACATACATGTGTATGGGTGTTCACAGGCAAACACAGATGTAGACCCAGATAGTGGTTTTTTTTTTTTTTTTCCTGTAGAGAAAGAATAAGACTGCATCTGCCTTAGAGTCCACAGAAGTGGACATCTAAGTGCCTTGTGAACATCATTTCCTTTTAAATAAAGCTTTACAGTCTCCAATTCAGGAAGCCTCCTGTATCAGCATTGTCTCAGGAGGCTGGTTAAAGATGCCCACCACCCCACACTTTCAAAATCAAACTCTCCATGGGTGGGCATTTTTAACAGGCTCCTCAGGTGATGCATAAGCACACTAATATCTGAGGACTGCTGCTCTATGTTCCCCCCCAAACCCCCAGAGGTAAGCAGTTGATCTTTAAACTCATAATCCATGCTCAGCCAAACGTGGCTAGCAGTCCCAAAGTCAGAGGAAAGACAGAGAAAGGTAGGTATTTCATCAGCATGTGTTTGTGCTGGTAGCCTGGAGAGTGTCTCTATTTTGATGATGAGGAAGATTATTTTTTTAGAGATGTGGTGAGTGGGTGGTGAATGGCATACCTATTCATCATGGAAGCCATTTACGCTGGACTCGGATGTAGCTAGGCCTGGCCATTTCACTGGTGGGTTGATGAATGGTCTGTAAGAAAAGGGACTTTGACTGAAGTTGAGCGTTGTCTCCTCAGTGAGGACCAACCACATCACCTTACTTCTGTGGGGGAGGGGACAGCCAAGGACGGTGACTGGAGAAGGATAATGGATGGGGGTCAAGAACACCTCACAGAATGGAATCTAGGTGAAAGGGTTGAGTTAGGGTGTGGAATATGGCCACGGTGTCAGGGGGGTCAGTTGAGGTGGGGAGGAAGAGATTTGCAGGTGGTCAAAAATAAATATCTGTTGAAGAACATGGGTGTTTACAGAATGACATGACAGGAGAGAAGAAGGGGGCTAGGGGAGAGGGTGTGTGTGCGCCTGTGTGTAGGGGGTCTCATCTGCTCCTTCTGTTGCTAAGGAACATATAAGCTAGGGTTTAAAAATAAATGAGGAGTGGGTGGGCATATGCAATGACTCCTGTCTTTTTAGGAACCAGAGCCCTTTGCAAAAAACCTTTAAATAACCATTTCTGGAGGCAGATTATTCATTTTGCTTAACTTTTACTTTGTTAAGTAAAATAAATTCCTTTCTATACCCCTCGATTTCCCCTCATTATCTTCTCTTTCTTTTTTTGGGGAACCTTTTTTTCCCACGAGAATTTTTCCTTTATTTCACATTCTGCTCCCCTAGAGCAAATAATCTCTGTAGACCATAAAGCTGAAGGCTTTAGAAGGCAGTGCAAGTGAACTAGTACTTTTCTGTTAAAATTACTACTTCCTTTTTCTTTGCAAATTATGGTGCTGCAACAGATACATATGTGCCAATGACTATATAATGTGTAGGAACTGTTTTTTTAACCACTGTAAGAGTTCCCATTTAAGTCAGTATAACAACAAAAAATATCTTTTAGAAACACACAGGGGAAGGGAAGGAGAAGGTAGCTGATGTTCATTGTCTCCTGTGTACCAGGAATGGCACTAAATTTGTCCTGTTGTTCCGTTGCTCAGTTGTGTCCGACTCTTGGTGACCCCATGGACTGCAGCATGCCAGTCTCCCCTGCCTTTCACTGTCTGCTGGAGTTTGCTCAGACTCTTGTTCACTGAGTCAATGATGCCATCCAACCATCTCATGTTCTGTCTTATTTACTCTTCATGACGGTCATGATGTGATTATTCAGTTCAGTTCAGTTGCTCAGTCATGTCCGACTCTTTGCAACCTCAGAGACTGCAGCACACCAGGCTTCCCTGTCCATCACCAACTTCCGGAGCCTGCTCAAATTCCTGTCCATTGAGTGGGTGATGCCATCCAACCATCTTGTCCTCTGTCGTCCCCTTCTCCTACCTTCAATCTTTCCCAGCATCAGGGCCTTTTCAAATGAGTCAGCTCTTTGCATCAGGTGGCCAAAGGATTGGAGTTTCAGCTTCAGCATCAGTCCTTCCAATGACTATTCAGGGCTGATTTCCTTTAGGATGGACTGGTTGGATCTCCTTGCAGTCCCAGGGACTCTCAAGAGTCTTCTCCAACACCACAGTTCAAAAGCATCAATTCTTTGGCGCTCAGCTTTCTTAATAGTCCAACTCTCACATCCATACATGACTACTGGAAAAAATAGGTTTGACTAGATGGACCTTTTTGGGAAAGTAATGTCTCTGCTTTTTAATATGCTGTCTAGGTTGGTCATAGCTTTTCTTCCAAGGAGCAAGTGTCTTTTAATTCCATGGCTGAAGTCACCATCTGTGGTGATTTTGGAGCCCCCCCAAATAAAGTCTCTCACTATTTCCATTGTTTCCCCATCTATTTGCCATGAAGTGATGGGACTGGGTGCCATGATCTTAGTTTTCTGAATGTTGAGCTTTAAGCCAACTTTTCACTTTCCTCTTTCACTTTCATCAAGAGGCTTTTTAGTTCCTCTTCACTTTCTGCCATAAGAGTGGTGTCATCTGAGTATTTGTGGTTATTGATATTTCTTGATTCCAGCTTGTGCTTCATCCAGCCCAGCATTTCGCATGATGTACTCTGTATATAAGTTAAATAATCAGGGTGACAATATACAGCCTCGATGTTCTCATTTTCCTATTTGGAGCCCTTCTGTTGTTGATATGATTATGGTTATTTCTATTTTATAAACAAACCTAAGGATTAGAACTTGGGTAGGAGACAGAATTTAAACCCAGATCTGACTCTAAATGCCATTCTCTTTAGACCTCATCCTTCTCCCTGAACATTCACTTCTGGTTTGAATGTGTGCCTTGGACATCTGTGTTCTCATGAACGTCAGCTGTTCTTTTACCTCTTCCACAGTATGCCACAGGTCATTATTTATTCTCTCTTATATAATTTATTCTTTGGACTGTGTCCCTTTGGCCGTATAATTTTAAGGAACTCCTCTACTCTTTCAGAAATAGAAATGAATCTAAATTCACAATCACCAGAAAATACGTTGGTTTTGCTTCTGAGAACAAAACCACCTACATGACACCTGCTATCTCTGAAGATCTCCATGTTTAGAGTTTTATATGACTTTTAATAAAAACTACGCAGGTGTTGTGTAGGTGAACCTTGATCCAGGGAAGAGGTGGCCTGTCTGTACCTCTATGAGCAGCACAGAATAAGTGATCAAGTGTGATTTTGTTTGTAAGGAGGACTGGGCAGTTGCTGTTACTTATGCGTTATTAATGCCTGTGCTTCAGTTTCTCTATTTATAAACCTGGATGGTGATATCAGACCCTCCTGAAAGGGGATTTGGGATATGAGATAAAAGTCACAAGGAGCATTTAGCTTCTTATATTATGCTGCATGGTAAAAATGGTTCTGTTATTCTTTACATGTTGATAAGAAGACAGTATTTCCATTTCGAGTATTTCCCTGAAACACAACATTGTGATGTTGGGAAAGACTGTTGGCATGTTGAAAGCTGAGTAGGAGAACACGGAACTTGCTTTTCCTTGCATGGGGATGTATAGTGTATGGGGGAAAGTTTTCTTTTCCCGAACATCAGTACACAGCATCCTCCTTTGTAAACCACTTTTATTTATATTATTTATTTTCATCTGTGCTTCACATACTTGTTTGATATTTAGAGGCTTCTGGATTAGGTAAAACCTTGGTTCTAAGTTACTGTTTCCTTCCTCAATAATTGCTTAGGACTTGGCTAATTGTAGACTTTCTCCATCAGGATATACACTAGGCAAGCTTGCACTTGAACCGCTGTCCAGAGTACTTAGGCTGCTCTAGCTGATCTTTTCAAGGCTTGGTTTTCACATGGTAGCATGACAACACTGGGTCCTGGGGCATCAGGGGATGAAGAAGTGGATGGGAGCTTTGCTGGTGTTCGCTTCTGCTCTGGCAACACCAGTGTTGCCTCATAGGGTCAGATTTAGTTAGACTAGAGCTGATTGTTTGAAACTTGTTACTTTTTAAAAAACTTTTTATTTTATGTTGGAATATAGTGAAGAATTGATGCTTTTGAACTGTGGTGTTGGAGAAGACTCTTGCGAATCCCTTGGACTTCAAGGAGATCCAACCAGTCCATCCTAAAGGAGACCAGTCCTGGGTGTTCATTGGAAGGACTGATGCTAAGGCTGAAACTCCAATACTTTGGCCACCTGATGCAAAGAGTTGACTCATTGGAAAGGACCCTGATGCTGGGAGGGATTGGGAGCAGGAAGAGAAGGGGACGACAGAGGATGAGATGGCTGGATGGCATCACCGACTCAATGGACATGAGTTTGAGTGAACTCCAGGTGTTGGTGATGGACAGGGAGGCCTGGCGTGCTGCGATTCACGAGGTCACAAAGAGTCAGACATGACTGAGCGACTGAACTAACTAACTAACTATAGCCAATTAACAATGTTGTGATAATTTCAAGTGGACAACAAAAAGAGTCAGCCTTACATATGCATATATCCATTCTCCCCCAACTCCCCGGCTATCCAGGCTGCCACATAACATTGAACAGGGAACACTTTACTTTCTAATCTGAAAAAATAAGGACTCCTCATGAGGGTCTAGGCTAGCTGCATCTTCCAGACTCTTCTGGGCTGGAATACAGATTCCTTATGCAACCTTGAGGTGTCCTTGAAGTGGATTCAGAAGCACTCACCCTGAGACAAGAAGTATCCGAACATTTTCCTACATGTTGGGCTATGTGACATTTGCTTTCTTACAAGGGTTTGCATTGGATAATGTGGATCCTAATTATTTTTTTCTGAGACCCTATAATGGTAGTTTTAGCACAGTATTTACTGCATTAATGCGGAATGTGAATGGGTAGCTCAGGGAAGAAGGTAAGGAGCAGAGTAAAAATCTAAATTATTAGGCTTTTTATGTTTCTTTGAAGTTGAATTTGTTCAAAATCGCTATAAAAATGGACTAATTTCAAAGTGTTTGAACTGGTTGTAACTGTTTGAACTTCTGGAATTGTTTGAGCTGGTTGGAATGTTATGCCTATTGCAAGGCATAACAGACCAGCACATACAGAAGGTGATTAATGGAAGAAAAACTCCCAAGTTAGGTCTGTCTGCACATAATGCTCCCCAGACTCATCTCTGGCTTGTTCCCCAGACACACCCCTTGTTAGGCTTGAGCTCAAGAGGGTCCACTTTCTGTGGTTCTCTCCTGTCCTCACATGATGCTTTCAAACATCTGTTTTAGGGCTGAGTTGTCATTTTCTGTCCTGGGAATTAGACTAGGATTTGAACCTGGCATGTTCTAGCTGACCTTGGGAATGTTATGTCACCCCTTTGAGGCTCATGTGGTAATAGTAATACTTCTCTTAGGAGTTTGTTAGGAGAATTAAATGAGTTATTTTATGGTGAGAACTCAGCACAGTGCCTTGTGCAGAGTTAACTTTAAATGTCTATTTAGGCCCTCATTTTGGTTTATAATGTGTTTATTTATGTATAGAAAATATCCTGGAAACATGTACATCAAACCGTCATCACCAGTTACTTTTGAAGAGTAGGATCTTGGTTGGAGAGCCAAGGGGATAATACACTTCTGTGTCATTAGAATTTTTCATATATTTCTTTTGTAATTAAAAATGAAAGAAATATGGGAAAAAAAAAAGTCTTACTCTTCCCTGCTAGGTCATGAGCTCCTTTGAGGGCAGAAATTGCACCTTATCATTGGAATCTCTGAATCCTGTTCTTATTGCTCAGTAGGTATTAGATAAATATTTATCGAATGAATGAATTTAATTGCCTTCTTTAAATAAGCTACTATGTTATGTGCTCCTTGTCCATCTCAACTGTGGCTTTTTTCCTTTCTACTCAGAGAAGCGTCTGCCTTTTTCTCATTTACACTTTGTCCAGCTTCCCAGGACTGTTTCTGTTTACAGTTTCCTGTGTGAGTACCTGTGCCAGCCATTTAGCCAGCTGTTGGAGGCTGGAGAGGGTGGCCGAATATCTTGCTTAACCAGCTATTTGCAGCTCATCACAGAAAAGGCCTTAATTTGCCTTCTGAGTAGCACTAATTAGCTCTCCGGCTCTCTGTCTGTCTCATCCTTTTCCAAGGGGCATCATTGATTTTCTCTTTAGGGACTTTTCTGTTGACTTTTCCTTCTCTGAGTAGAACTTAGAAAGATGGTTGCCCCACGTTTTCGGCATCTGCACCAACCGTGGTCCAGCCAGCCCGAGGTTACCCGCATGGCCTCTCTTCTGTACTGCCTTACTTGCTCTCTCCTCCCAGCTCCCTTGACTGACTTCAGATGGAAAAGTTATTTTAGGAAGAATTCCTCAATCAACGTTGTGACTGTGAACTAAACCTCTGTTTTGTTTTTAACGCGTTTAATCCCCAAGTCTTTGAGAAAGTACCAGCTACTTTTTATTCGTGTAACACATAAAGCACCTGAAGAATGCTGGTGAGTTTTCTGACACCAGTAGTGTTCAGAGAGGTGGAATGAGCACTGTTTGGCTAATTTTAGAAAAAAAAAAAAATTAACCCATCAGAGGTGTGTGTATCGGCTGGCGGAGGGGGCTATAGCTGGGTAGAGGTGGGAGGAAGGATCTTTGCATATTATTTTAGTTCTTTCCTTCCAGCCCTTTGTGAGTTGTTGAAGTGGAGTGAATACTTTTTTTTTTTTTAAAGGCAACAGCTCTTAGATGGGGACTTCTGGAGTTCTTGTGCCTAACTTCCATGAAGTTAGCAAACTTCATTTGCTCCAGTGGAGAATGGTCTTTTAGGTTTTTCAGACTCATAAATAATGCTCTGATATGGAACAAATTCTGAGTTAAGCTGTAATATTAATGGTCTGGCTTTTGTTAGATGGAGGGGGAGACATTCAAAGCTTAAAAACAGTAATAATTAAACTGCAGTCAGCTCTCATTATTCTTATTCTTCAGTTCCTTGAGAGTCAGAGTCGAGTAGTGGCTGAGAGCCCTGGCTCTGGAGCCCTGCCTCTTTGGTTCAGATCGCTGCCTCTGCCTACTCTGGGGCCATGGACAAGTTACTTAACCTCTCTGTGCCTTAGTTTCCCTGTCTAATGGTGATGATAATAGTCCCTACCTTGTGTGATTATTTGAAGGCTAACTGATAATGGTCTCTGTAACAAAGGAAGCAGCGTGAGTATTTTATTAGGGTGGTATCAGCCATCAGTTCAGTCACTCGGTCGTGTCCGACTCTTTGCGACCCCATGAATCGCAGCACGCCAGGCCTCCCTGTCCATCACCAACTCCTGGAGTTCACTCAGATTCATGTCCATCGAGTCAGTGATGCCATCCAGCCATCTCATCCTCTGTCGTCCCCTTCTCCTCCTGCCCCCAATCCCTCCCAGCATCAGAGTCTTTTCCAATGAGTCAACTCTTCGCATGAGGTGGCCAAAGTACTGGAGTTTCAGCTTTAGCATCATTCCTTCCAAAAAAATCCCAGGGCTGATGTCCTTCAGAATGGACTGGTTGGATCTCCTTGCAGTCCAAGGGACTCTCAAGAGTCTTCTCCAACACCACAGTTCAAAAGCATCAGTTCTTCGGCATACTTATGTCCAACTAAGGACCAGATTTTGTTTTTTATTCTTCAAAATATTGAACATTTATTGAATGTTGATAGCAAGTGATAAGATTATTCAGATAATATGAAAATGAGATCTATTATACACTTTAATTTACAGGTTTTGACATTCAGTGGGGGTAGAGAATATGTCCTTTTCCTTTAACAACTTATTAAAAACTAGTTCACCCTTCCTAGAGGATGTGAAGGCTGCTTCCGAGTGCTCTGGAAATCGGCTCAGACAGCAGGCCAAGGTCGGAGAAGACAGGCGCAGTGAGCAGAGTGATCAGGGGGCAGTAGTCCACAGCCCAGCTGCCATCTGGGAGCAGGAAGCCAGTCATGGAGGGAATGGGGGTCTCAGAGCTTTGTAGTGCCAGGAATAGATATGCAGATAAAGGCGGAGGTGCTAGAAACAGAGTTGTCGCCAGGGACCCCAGGATAGAGGTTATCCCTCTTCTGGCCTGACTGGATGATGTCTTCTCTGTATGTGCAGACAGTAGCTGGCCGCTTCGTCCTGGCAGTGAGAGAAAAACGCGTCCTAGGGGCAACGTGTCCCGGATTATTTCAGAAATGGAAGGCTCAGCCTTCTGGGACATGCTGTCAGTTATCTCAGCCAGACCAAATAGCAGATTTTATTTTATTTTTTTAATTTTAGAAGATTATTAAATATTTGTTGAGCAAATAAAACTGGCTCAGGATGTTGAGGTAAGTGCTGAGGAAGTAAATCCACTTTTTTTCCTTTGAAAGGCAGTTTAATTGCTTTTTTGTATCTTGAAGATCTTCAGGAAATAGCCAGAAGATAGACTTCTTGCATGGTCCAAAGAACACTTTAAAATGTGTCCTTCTTTTGTATATAAGATGTCAAAATTCTGTGGAAAAATTAATTTTTGTTCCAAAAACACTTGAAAGCAATTTGTTTAAAGATTTTTTAAAAAATTATTTATTTTCAACACCAAAAACATTTCATACTGGGGTATAGCTGGTTAACAATGCTGTGGTTGTTTCAGGTGAGCAGTGAAGGGACTCAGCTAAACATACATATGTATCCACTCTTCCCCCAAACTCCTCTCCCATCCAGGCTGGCACATAACATTGAGCAGAGTTCCCTGTGCTTTGCAATAGGTCCTTGTTGATTGTCCATTTTAAATATAGCAGTGTGTACATGACCTTCCCAAAGTCCTTAACTGTCCCTTCCCCCTAGCAACATAAGTTCGTTTCCTAAGTCTGTGAGTCTCTTTCTATTTTGTAAGCTTATATCATTTCTTTTTAGATTCCATATATGAGGGATGCCATGTGACATTTCTCCTTCTGTGTCTGACTCACTTCACTCGGTATAACACTCTCTGGATCCATCCACGTTGCCGCAAATAGCATTATTTCATTCTTTTTAATGGCCGAGTAGTATTCCATTGTATACATGTACCATATCTTCTTTAAAGATTTTTTTTTCTTACATGCGAGAATTAAAGATTTTAAAATTTAAAAAATAAAAAAATAAATAAAATTTAAAAAAAAAGATTTTTTTTTTTTAAAGAGCTTCATGTAAACTTAACTGGAAGCTTTTGGAAAGGGTTCCATGTATCACTTTGAGATAAACTTCTGGAACAGTCTGCAAACTGAAAGGACTGTGTTCTCATCGTTGTCCTTCCATACATGACAGGGTTTCAGGCTGTCTCTCTCAGGCAGAGCACTTCCTGTAGAGGTTTTTGAGAGGAGAGCCTGCTTTAAAACAGTTTCTTCCTTTTAAATTGGCCCCCTCTCAGTCAATAAGCTGTAGTGTTTTTTTTTTTTTTTTTTTCCTCCAGCGGGGAAACACTGTCCTCAGCTTCTGAAGTTAGAAAGAAAGCAGAGGATTCTTGAACCCCAGAAGCTGGAGAGAGTAGTCTTCCCTGGCAGAATGAACACCCAGAGAGCCACCTGCTTTCCCAATGCCCCCTGCCTTTCCTCCCAGTGACCAAAAAGCAACATGTCACTGTTCTTGTCCTTCTCAACAACCTCCAATAGACTACTCCCCAAGTCTGCAGAGGCAGCCTGTATACTTCCAAAGAGCTGGTGATGTGCAGCTAAGAGAAGGAAAAAGCTTTTCTCCATTTGGATTTGCACATGTGTACATGTTCACTTGTTCAGTCATGTCTAACTCTTTGTGACCCCAACCCGCCAGGCTTCTCTGTCCATGGCATTCTCTAGGCAAGAATCCTGGAGTGAGTTGCTATTTCCTCCTCCAGGAGATTTTCTCTACCCAGGGGTCAAACCTGTGTCTCCTGCATTGGCAGGTTTTACCACTGAGCCCTTTGGGAAGCCCTCAGATTTGGACTGCAAGTATTAGTTTATTCACATACCTACTTGTGTGACTATTAATCAGTCCAAGTTACTGATTTTATGAAATGCTTAATCTGTGCCAAGAGCTGCTAAACATTTTATAATAGTATTTCATTTAACCTTCAGTTAAGGAGCCCTGGAGAAGGGAATGGCAATTCACTCCAGTATTCTTGCCTGGAGACTTCCATGGACAGAGGACCCTGGTGGGCTACAGTCCATGGGGTTACAAAGAGTTGGATACGACTGAGCGAGTAACACTAACACACTTAAGTAGGGCCTATTATTTTTTCCATTTTACAGATGAAGACATGGGGACTTAGAGTGTAAGCTGCTTGCCTGAGGTCACAAAGCCACTTAAATGGCAGAGTTTAGATCTATGCCTGTATTTGCTTATTGCTTCTCTAATACAATTTTTCAGCCTGGTTCTTTTTCACCTGTTTCCATTTCCTGTGTACAAATAGCCATATTTCTGCCATCTCGTAGCTTATTAGACCGAAATCCCCCGAGAGGAGAGAGCTGTGTGTTTCATCTTAGTGTGTACAAGCAGTCTTGACATAGAAGAAGGTCTTAACAAAGGTTGATGGGCTAAGAAAACAAGAATTCTTTTCTTGTTTAAGCATGGAGTCAGCTCTGTGAATAGCTCTGTGCTACTGGCAATTTTAAGAAGGCCAAGGTTGAGCTTTCCTTGGTGATTCTTTTTCAAACTATATGAATTTTCCATTGCATGAATTGAGGAACAAATCCAGTTTCCTGGGGCCAGGAAATGATTTGTAAGGATTATAGCCTGGAACTCCCTGATTCCAATTCCACCTCCAGTATAAGATCTTATGAGTTGTAATCAGAGTAGAACTTGAAGGGAGGTGGGTAATATAATACTTGAGATGAAGAACTTAGGAACAATTCCCGTGTACTTTGTGTGGCCAAAATGGCATACTAGGTACCATTTGATTTAAAAATATATATATATCCTAAGAAGAGTCTTTTGCCTTTAACTAAAGGGCCTCTTCAGGCTTCAAGTGCTTGTAATGCAAGTTTTTCCATAGCAGCATATTTTAGAATTCATAAGTATATCTGTGTGCATAGTTACAGACCCCTAGAAAGTTCCAAAGGATCAGTTAAAAAACCTGAGTCATTCTTTCACATTTGAAGAAAACCTTCAGAATTTCTTAGCAAAATAAATCTCAAGTTCAAAAATAAACGTCCAAGCTATTTAAAGATTAAAACAGAAGCTTTCTATGAGCCAGTACAGAATTATAACAAGATCTAAGGGATTTTTTTTTTTCTACAAAAGACAAATTTCTGGAGATTTCTTAAATTGTTAATACTGACTAAATTTAGGTACATATAATAAAGATGTATGTGAGAGCTTTACCATTAAAAAACTGCTTTCACATAATTGATCTAATTTTACCTTCCAAACAGGTAGAGGAGGTATTGTCTTCAGAGCCCTTGTACAGTTCAGAACGCAGGCATGGCCGCTAAGCACCTGCCCTAAAGCCCTAAAGCCACATGCCAGCGACGGGCACGGCCAGGCTCAGTCTAGTTTTTGGATCTGAAGTCCCATGTTCCCTTCCCTTCAGCACCCTGACTCCTCCCGCTGCTCTTTGGAAAGATGGTTCTCAATATTTCCCCCTCGTTAATGTTACTGACTTGATCTCAGCTGTTCATTGTGATCAACAAAGTTGGACTCCACCACTGGCTAGCGTCCCAAATCCGTGTCTCATTGACGAGGACAATGACCTCGTCGTCTTTCTCATGACTCCCCCTGTTTTAAGTGCAAACCATACAGTGACACCACCAGTGTGACGGCAGATGTTTCATATTCTTCCTACTAGGGCAGGAGTTGGGGGTGGGGGGAAGATAGAGAACTCTGCAGGCTCTTCCCTTGCATTAGTTGCTAAGCAGCAGCCATTTCATTGTAAAGGAGATTCAGCTCAAGTAATGACATAGGTATTCCCAGAATAGCATTTCATTTTTACAGCAACTGCATTTCACGTCTCCATATAGCATATGCTCAGTGATTTTCAGAGGAGAAATAGGCGCCTCAACACATTTGTTGAATATATAGAGAAAATTCAGTAGAGCTGATCACCTAATAGCCACACTCCTACATCCTGTGATTAAGAGTGAGCAGTGATTTTAAGGATGAGGAAGCTCGACCACCAAACAGGTATGTTTTTTGAGGCCATATCTGACGTGGACCGATAACATCTTGATGGAATGCTCTGGAGAGTTGGCAGTTCTGTTATTTGAAGTAATATGGCAGAGAGCAAAATGTGATTGCAGCCAAGGGGTTGGATCTAGGCCAGGATTTCATTGTATTGAGATTTTTGTTGGCAACCCAAGGCCCTTAAAATGAAGACAAAAGACAAGTGATGGATAGGTTTTCATTGCTTTAAACTTTGTGCAGTATTTTCTAAATTTTCTGCAACCACCACATATTCTATTCGAAATCAGCATAAATGTCTTTAACTGAAAACAAAAAAAAATGAGGGCAAAAGAAAGTATTGTACAAAACTGGTGCGTGTTGTGGAGAGTATCAGGAGGAAAAGTGTGGGGTAGAGGAAGATACCGAATGGCCTGATAGATATGTGTGTGAAAGGGGAGATTCTGAGTACAAAGTTGGCAGGTGGTCTGTTTCTTCTCGTTGCACTGGCTTTAATTTGGAAGGCTGCATGGTGCACGCGTGGGAGATCATGGTCCTGCCTTTTCAAGCACTTCCGCCATCTCTGTTGTAGCTCAGACGGTGGAGAAACTTGCATGTCTCTAGACAAGGATTTTGTCTCCCAAGCACTGCTTCCAAGGAATTATTAAGGGAGTGAAGTTTTCTGTTTTCTAAGAGTGCGCTGCACACCACCACCCCTTAGTCCTTCCCTCCAAGCTGTTTGGGAGAAAGTCCCTTTTTCCAGGAGGAGATGGAATGCTTGGAAGCTGACCTTTAACTTCCAGTAAATTGTTCTCCCATTTATGGCAGAGTACCTCTTCCAGGAACTGAAAGTCATGTTCGGAAGAAATAACACATGGGTGAACCCACAAATGGTGAGCAGTTATTCCCACTGAGGTGCTGGATTCCATAGCGTGGGTGTTTTCAGCATCTCTCCAACAATTAGTGCTTTTCGTGTATTTCATTGTGGGCTTCTGACAATTACCCGAAATGGCTTTGGTGAAGCATCTCTGGTGTTATAGGAACTCCTTATCCACTTGGGAGAATCAAGTCAAGGAGGATTGGGGAGGAGAGGACTGAAATCATTGACTTCCTGGCCTGGAACCATAGAGAAGCCAGATGCTAAGTGTCTCTCAGATAAAGCGGATCTGGGAGGTGCTCAGATGTGTGCTCTCAGCATTGTTAATAGTATGTTAATAATAATAACAGCATTTACTGAGGCTTTACTGTGTGTGCCAGGAACTGTGCTGAGTGCTTTACCTATTTATTTCAGGTAATTCTTACAGCAGTCTTATGAGGTAGGTGTCATTACTATTTAGTTTTACAGAGGCAGAAACTCAGGCACAGAGGAACAGCTCAGGGTCTCACAGCTGATGAACACTGGAACCAGAATGAAAATGTGAAAAGAACTCCCTGGCAACTGCGCTTAAGAACTGCTCTGGGCCAGGGACTTCCCTGGTGGCCCCGTGGTTGAGAATCCACCTTTCAGTACAGGCCACATGCATTTGATCCCTGGTTGGGGGCCAGGAGGGGCTAAGATCCGCACGCCTCAGGTCAAGTAAGCCTGTGATCCACAACTAAAGAAACCCCTCTGCAGCAAATAGAGGAACCCCCGAGATGCAGTAAAGACCCAGTGCAGCCAGGAAAAAGGAAAGATTACTCTGGGCTATATCCCAGTGTGTGTGTGACTGCACCCTGTTTGCCTTGGGAGTTATCTCTACCCTGTTGTGTGCAGGGGTGTGGGATTGTACATTGCAGTGCCTAGCTCTGTGCCATGGGAACCAGGGAGGTCTTTGGGAGCTGTTGTAGCTGATTCCCCTCACCACCCTGATTCCTCCTTGGGACTTGGGGCATGAGCTTGGACACCAGACTCTTCCACCTCACCTCTTAAAGGGCTGTCAAAGGAAGTACCAGTTTGCTCATCTCCATGCCCCGTAGGGTGGTTCCTCCTGCCCTGGATCCTGTCCTTTTCAAGCAGGAATCACCAGCCCTTCTAGTGAACTGTGATCTATCCAACATCTTCCCAACGAAGTTTCTTTTTGTTTCCATTAACCAGGATTGGTTTCTATTGTTTGCAGCTAAACAAACAAAACCCCAAAAACCTATCTGACAAAATATCTTTGCAAATGGTCTACCAGCCTCTATTGGCGAGTGTCTTCCATGTCAGAAGTTCTTGGCCACATTAGGGCTATCCCACTGGTCAGATTAATGGGTTTCCCCAGTGGCTCAGCGGTAAGGAATCTGCAGCCAATGCAGGAGGCATGGGTTTGATCCCTGGATTGGGAAGATCTCCACGCCAGTATTCTCGCCTGGGAACTCCCATGGACAGAAGAGCCTGGTGGGCTACAGTCCAGGGGTGTCACAAAAGAGTTGGATACAACTTAGCAATTAAACATCAACAATTGGTTATATATAATTGTTAGAAAGTTTTGTTATAGAAAAAACTAAAGTATTATCATTTCGTGTATCTTTAGCATGAATTAGATACTTTGTGCCTCTGTTTTGATTATTCTTTTAAATGTCCAAACTCACTGAGTTAGTTATTTCTATTATACAGATGAGGACACTGAATCTTATAGAGAAGAACCAATTTGCTTCAAGTCAGAGAGGTGTTAACTGAAGGAATCAGGATTTAGACTCAGTTTGAGGTCACCCAAAGCTCACACTTTTTCCTATTATATCATGCTGCTTTTGTATTAAGTCCAAAACAGACTCCTTTATTTCTTACTTACTGGTATGACAGTTTCACTTCTGGGGAAGAGTCAGGATAATTCTCCCTCTTTTTCTGTATGATAGGTCTTCAAATATTTGAAGTCGGGTATTACATTTTTCTTTTACCTTCTTTCCTTCAGACTAAACCATCTCCACTTTTATTGTTCCCTTATCTCATATCAAAGGTGATTTTCAGTCACCTTCCTGTTTCTGGGTGTTCCTTGTTTGATAGCATACTGGTTTATCCATGGCCTTCTCCATAAGAGTTGAGCAGTTGGGCCTCCCTGACAGTCCAGTGGTTAAGACTGTGTGCCCCCAGTGCAAGAGAACTGAGATCCCGCCTGCCCCCTGGGTGTGGCCAAAAAAAAGAAAAGCATTGAGCAGTAAAGTGAAATTGTGGTCTAACCAGGGCCACCACTAGTGAATAGGATGTCTCTGTTAGAATTAGAAACAGGTCCAAGCCTGAGTGAACAAGTGAGCAAGTGAAGCTCTTTTACCCCCGAGCTCTGTCAGCCCATGAACTAGGATTTAGCATGTGGTGGGAGGTGCTTAGGCTGGGTTTTAGTCTCTGCGTGACCCTTCATGCAGTACACCATCTGCACAAGTGTAGGTATGGCTTTGGGGGGCTTAGTTCTCTTGTTGTGGCCATTGTTTGCCACGAGTATATGGATTAGCCTGGGTGCAGGCCAGTTGCTGTAAAACTCATTTCAAAAGCCAAATTTCCAGACTGCCAATTCAACAAATTACTGATGACATTTCCATGGTTTTGCTTAGGTTGCAGACATTTCACTTAAGATTCGTCATTTCAGTTTGGCTAAATGTTTGTTTGGCGTGTTTTATATTTACTTCAGATACCAGACACTTCTAGAACATTCCCGATTCCTCCTCTTGCCCTCCCTTTATTTCTCTCTTTTTTCCTAAATAAGAAAGGGGAAGCTCTCTCTTAACTACAATTTACTGTTATCTCCATTTTCCAGACTTTGTGCCTGTACTGCTCTTCTCTGGGCCCTACTGCTGATGGACAGATGCCTGTGTCCAGCTCTTCGAAAACTGGCTTAAGCTCTTTGTCTGAGAGGTTTGGGTGAGCTTTGTTTTAGTGAGCTGACACAGAGCTGATAAAGAAATCCATCTATATTTTGGCTAAACCTATATTTGGTGGTCAAGGGGATTGCTTATTTTATCCAGAAGAGAACATTTTGCTGTTTTAGGTAGGGTTGTTCAGTATGGTGTTCATATGGAACCACGTGTGTCTATCAAGAGAAAATGAATTAAATTTGAAATCCAGTTCCTTGGTCACACTCCCTGCACATTAAGTACTTACTTGCCATAGGTGCTAGGACCCACCCTATTGGAAGTACAGATGCAGACCATTTTTATCACTGCAGAAGGTTTTATTGAATGGTACTGCTTTGAGGGATTAGTGTCAAGGCACTAATTTATCAAAACTACCAGAAAAACCTCTAGCTAATCATCCTTAAACAACAACCTTGGATGGCACAGTTCTTGAATTAAGCTGTCTAATTCTGTAATTAAGAAGTTGCGTCTTAGGGGTTTTCCTGGTGGCTTGGTGATGAAGAATCTGCCTGCCAATGCAGGTGGCTCTGGTTCTGTCCCTGATCTGGGAGGATCCCACCTGCCTCGGAGCAACTAAGCCCGTGCACCACAACTACTGAGCCTGTGCTCTAGAGCCCGGGAGCTGCAGCCGCCCAGCCCCTGTGCGGTAACTACTCAAGCCTGTGCACCCCTGAGCCCTGCCCTGTGACAGGAGAGGCCACTACAGTGAGAAGCCCATGCACTACCAGAGAGTAGCCCCTGCTTGCTGCAACTAGACAAGAGCCCGCACGGCCACGAACCCAGCGCAGCCAAACGCAAATACATGAAGGTGTGTGCGTGTGTGTGTGTGTGTGAGTGTGTGTGTTAGGGCTTCCCTGGTGTCTCAGATGGTAAGGAATCTGTGTGCAATGCAGGAGATCCAGGTTCAGTCTCTGAGTTGGGAAGATCCCCTGGAGAAGGGAATGGCAACTCCCTCCAGTATTCTCGCCTGGAGAATCCCATGGGCAGAGGAGCCTGGAGGGTTACAATCCATGGGATCACAAAGACTCACTCATGGCAGAATGACTAACACTTCCACTTCAGGAAAAAAAAAGTTACGCTTAGAGGTATAGCTAAGTAGGAGAGAGCACTGTAGACGGGGAAAGAGAAAGGCATTCTGGGTGTCCCCATCGGCCGGCTTGTCCCCCATCAGCCTGCTTGTCATGTGTTCCTCCCCTCCTCACTACAGTGGTGGCTGATTTCCATAACAGTAGAGATGGGAAGTTTGTCTTCTCTTTCCTTTGCAAACTGCGTCTTCCTCTGCCTTGCCAGACATATGTGGCTCTGTGTGGGAGTGAACATGTTCTGTGACTTTAGGGTGCATTGGCTTTTTTGTCATTGAAAGTATCAGTATTTAGCTCAGTACTAGTTGCATCTGCGGGTAAGAGTGAAGGGTATGGAGAGAGCAGTACTGCTTCTCTACAAGTAGATTCCTGAAATTCGGGCAAGGGCATGGCCCAAGATACAAGGTGTAAACTTGGAGTATGGACATGTAGCTTCAGGTTCTGTCTATGTCACGGAAAGCTCTCAGTATGCCCTGTTTTAGTCTCAACGTTAGTTCCCATTATGTTCAATAAATATTTATTGTACATTCAGCAGGGAGACATGGAATTAAAAGCCTGGATTTAAACCTCTAATGTGGCTCACCTAGTTCCTACAGGAAAGACCTTAGAAAGCTGCGGAAAGAGCTTCAAGGACAAAGCAAAAGCCCCAGGAGAATCCTTATGTGTTTGTGTGGATTCTCTCTGGTGTTTTGAACTACCAATACTGCACACAAGGGTGTTCTAAAAATAACCCGGGTAATGTGCATCTTCTGCCGAAGGGAGTGAGATAATTTGTGAGGATGATGAGAAATGGAAAAGGAGAAAAGCTTTGGAAGATGAGAAATGAAATACACGAATCTCAATGGCCTCTGAGGCTCTCCCACGCGCTAAGCACTTTCTTTGAAGTCTTGATATTGAAAACCAAGAAAAAGTACAAAAAGAAAAAAGTGTCACTGGAAGAAACATTGGGTTTTTCTCACCTCTGTTGTATAATCCAAGCAGTTCCCTGGATAAAAAATGTACCTGTTTGATAAGAATAGTTATGGGATGCTCATACTGTTTGTGGCAAACAGATGGGGAAAAAGTGGAAACAGTGACAGACTTTATTTTCTTGGGCTGCAAAATCACTGCGGACGGTGACTGCAGCCACAAAATTAAACGATACTTGCTGTTTGGAAGAAAAGGTATGACAAACCTAGATAGCGAATTAAAGCAGAGCCATCACTTTGCCAACAAAAGTCCATATAGTCAAAGCTACCGTTTTTCCAGTAGTCATGTACAGATATGAGAATTGGACTGTAAAGAACACTGAGTGCTGAAGAGTTGATGCTTCCGAATTATAGGGCTGGGGAAGACTCTTGACAGTCCCTTGGACAGCAAGGAGATCAAACCAGTCAGTCATAAAGGAAATCAACCCTGAGTTCTCAATTGGAAGGACTGATGCTGAAGCTGAAGCTCCAATACTTTGGACACCTGATGCGAGGAGCTGACTCACTGGAAAAGATGCTGATGCTGGGAAAGATTGAGGGCCAGAGGAGGAGGGGGTGACAGAGGATGAGATGGTTGGATGGCATCACCAACTCAATGAACATGAATTTAAGCAAGCTCCCTGAGATAGTGAAGGACAGGGAAGCTTGGTGTGCTGCAGACCATGGGGTCACAAAGAGTCGGACTCATTTAACAACTGAACAGCAACAGTGGGGTACTCACTTGTTACAAGTGTGAAGCACGATTTCAAGCCCTCCGCCAGGAATCCAAAGTCAAACAATATATCATTTCTCCCTTAAAATTGGTTCAAGTGGCTTATGACTTATTGGGGAAACAAAAACTGCTTTGAGTGCCTACTGTATGCTAAATACTACGCTAAATGCTAGAAATAAAAGAGAAATAAGAACCATTGTTATCAAGAATTTATGGTCTAGGGAGAGAGATGAAATGATTTGATCTGAAACAATACAGATTGATAAACACAGAGTTAGAAGGATTTGGGGCCAGGTGAGAGAGTCCAGAGGAAAGGTTTGACAGAGATCTTTTAGAGCAGCTGATGGTTAAATGTGCCCTGAAGAAGGAAGAGGAGATAGCTGGGTAGAGATAGCTAAGTAACTTTGTTCACCAATTCAATGCAGAAAACATGCCTTAACTTCTTTTTTTAAAAATTAAGTTTTTTAAAGTATAGTTGATAAGGAATCTGTTTGCAATGCTGGAGACCCAGGTTTGATCCCTGGGTCAGGAAGATCCTCCGGACGAGGAAATGGCAACCCGCTCCAGTATTTTTGCTTGGAGAATCCCATGGGCAGAGTAGCATGGCAGGCTGCAGCCCATGGGGTCGCAAGACTCTGACATGACTTACTTAGCAACTAAGCCACTACATAGTTGATTTACAGTACTGTGTCAATTTCTGTTGTTTTGCAAAGTGATTCAAATATATACATATACGTATATACACTTTCATTTTCGTATTCTTTTCCATTATGGTTTATCACAGGATACTGAATAGAGTTACCTGCGCCATGCAGTTGGACTAGTTTAGCCATTCTGTATGTAAGAGTCTGCATCTGCTAATCCCAAGCTCCCAATCTGTTCCTCCCCCATGGCAACCACAAGTCTGTCTTCTCGGTCTGTGAGTATTTCTTTTTGTAGACACGTTCATTTGTGTCATATTTTAGATTCTACATGTAAGTGGTTTCATATGGTATTTGTCTTTATCTTTCTACTCACTTCATTTAGTAGGATTATCTCTAGGTCCATCCCCGTTGTTGCAAATGTTGTTATTGCATTTTTTAAATGGCTGGGTAGCATTCCATTACACAAATACACCACATCTGTAGTCATTCATCTGTCGACGGACATTTATGTTGTTTGCATGGCTTGGCTGTTGTGAATAGTGCTGCTATGAACATAGGGGTTCATGCACATATCCTAAGTTCTAAATAGCAAACTAGAAACAGAGTCTCAAAACACAATCCATTCACTTTTAATCTCTTATGAACAGCACCCCCACATTGATCATTTGAATTTTTTGAATGAGGGAAGCTTTAAACAGGTTCTGCTACCTGTTTTAAATCCACACATAAAAGACCTTTACTAAGAGCTCTGTCTACTCCATCCTTGTTAGACATCAGCTTCTTGGGCAAAGGTAAACAGCAGGCAGTGATGGACATGATCATGTCTGGGTGGTAGGAACACAAACGAGGGGAGAGTGGTTAGTCTCGATTGGAAGATGTTTTCTTGGAGTTCGAAGGAAGAGATGGGACACAGGAGGTCAGGTCTGGAAGACAGTCAGGCCACAGGAACTGAATGAGAAAGGACTCAGTGGGGAGAAATGCATGAGTATTTGGGAAGCAGTGTTGCTTTATGCGTGGAGGTATGTAGTAGAAGTTTAGACCAAGAAGATAAATTGCATGCTCATTACAGAAGACCTGGAAGGCAATCAGAAGAATTTGGATTTTGTAGTTATTAAATAATGGAAACCTATTGGAAATTTGGGGGCAGAGAGTTGACTCCGTACCCAAAGGTGAGGAAGTCCTCCCTGGATTCATTGCCAGGGACCCTTCTGGAGCCACTGTCAACACCGCACTGCCTCTCAGCATCCACACTGGCCGAGAGCTTCCCTCCCTCCCTCCCCCAGGACTTGAAGAGTGAAGGGAGGCCCAGTGGCCATGGTGTCTCAGAAGCCTCTGGGACAGTTGGAAGGAGGAAGGGGAGTGACTCTAAAATTCATGAGAGTTTGATAAAGGAGAAAGGAAAAAGGAGAATGTGGGATACCCTCAGAGTCTGAACACAAACTCATTTTTACATAAAGTAGTGTAATACATGGTTAGATTTCATTTCATTCGTTAATACTTTAGCTAAACAATCTTGCGTTAAGTTCAAAGCAGTGACTACACAGAAAACTTGGGAACTGGGCTTGCCTCTAAACTGGAGACTTCCTCTCTAATCTGTTTGGAATAACTCCCCACATTCACATCATCGATTTTTTTTTTTTAATGGAGTGGAATGTTTTATCCCCCAGATTCTAAGACCTGGAAATCACTGAACAAATTAATGGATAAATATGTGTTCTGAATGTACTAGAAAATAGTTGTCAAGCAGCTTAAATGTTGTTCCCTATCAGAGGGCTGTGTTCCTGCCTAACACTATCACGTGAACGGCGATTGGTTGGACCAGTTAATAGAAACACAGATAATTTTGCAGCTAGGAAAGATTGGCTTTCGCTGCAGACTGCACACTCTTTTCAGACCTAATCTTCAGCAAATGGAGTGCAGCATTGTGGTTGAAAGTCGGTGTGACCAATTCAGTCCCCTGGCTCTCACGCCTGTTCCTGGGGAATTAGGATGATGTCCAGCTTACATTCTGCACTATGTACATCGCATTGCAACACCTGAGAGCTAGCTTGTGCCCTGCATTTTGGAAAATCACCATTTTTTGGTCATATAAATGGAAAATAGAGGAAATAGAGTAGAAGAGGGAGCCACTTGGAGATCAAAGTAATATTAACATGCAAGGAAAGAATAGGATCTTGGCTCCAGGCCACCCAGAGTGATGAGCATTCTTGGGCTCACAGAACCATGTGAGCTGTCTGATGGGGAGAATTCAGCCTGCAGACTAATTTCAGGATTAAGATTAGGACCCTCTCTTTACTTTCCAACCAAATCAAGTTATTCTTAATATAGTGACTACCACAGTGTCATCATTCTGTTCGATTTACTAAACTCTAAAATGCAGAACTTCCTACTCTGTTCTGTGTTACTCAGTGAAGCCAATTTTTTAGTACACAAATGTTCATCACAGCTTTATTTGTAACCACTGTAAGCTGGAAGCAACCCAGTGTCCATGAACATGAGGAGAGAAATAAATCCCAAAGTCAGTTTTGTTTGACATGAAATATACTACTCGCAGATCCCCCCCACCCATAGCTTTCATTCAAAAATATTTACCATCATGCCCTAGATTAAAGAAGGCATAAACAAAATTAAAAACCAAATAGGTTAATGTGTCCCGGTCCAGTCATGTTAGAAAATAGTACTACATGCTTCAGAATGTGTGTGTGTGTGTGTGTGTGTGTGTGTCTGTGTATGTATGAGTGTAAATGGGATTTGCTTGTTTACTTGTCACTTACTAACCCTCATATAGGCCTCATTCTCTGCAGTCCCCAGTGTTGTCATCTGAACAGTGAGGCTGGTGATGCCTCATACACAACATAATTGTTGAATATATTCATTCCATTCCTGAATGGAATAATGAATGTACCCTCTCCACTGTAAGTGAGGTGAAGTGAAAGTTGCTCCGTTGTGTCTGACTCTTTGCGACCCCGTGGACTACAGAGTCCATGGCATTCTCTAGGCCAGAATACTGGAGTGAGTAGCCTTTTCCTTGTCCAGGGGAATCTTCCCAACCCAGAGATTGAACCCAGGTCTCTCACGTTGCAGGCACATTCTTTCCCAGCTGAGCCACAAAAGAAGCTCAGAAACACTGGAGTGGGTAGCCTATCCCTTCTCCAGGGGATCTTCCCAACCCAGGAATCGAACCGCGGTCTCCTGCATTGCAGGTGGATTCTTTACCAACTGAGCTGTGAGGGAAGCCCTCTAAAGTCTTATGTAAATGCCGGAAGTGGCTGCTCTGCCACGGTGCTGAATTGTGCACGTGCTTCTGCCATGGGTGATGTGAAGACCTTGTGAATATCTCAGGGCAATTCAGTCTCTTCATGATGGCCTTGGAGCTTTTGTCTGCTAAGGGGGCATGTCATTGTGGAGATATGCAGATGTGGGTTTGTGAGGGTCAGCCGGCTTTTTGTTTAGTTTTAAAATAAAGCACAGAGCTTCCCTGGTGACTCAGTCTATAAAGAATCCACCTTCAATTCAGGAGACATGGGTTTGATCCCTGGGTGGGAAAGATCCCCTTGGTAAGGAAATGGCAACCCACTCCAATATTCTTGCCTGGGAAATCCCATGGACAAAGGAGCCTGGCGGGCTATAGTCCATGGAGTTGCAAAGAGTTGGATACAATTTAGCAACTAAACCACCACTAAATATAAGACATATTTAATCAAAGTAATCCTGGAGCCATGAAATTAAAAGAGGCTTGCTCCTTGGAAGAAAAGTTATGACCAACCTAGACAGCATAATAAAAAGCAGAGACATTACTTTGCCAACAAAGTTCTGTCTAGTCAAAGCCTTGTTTTTTCCAGTAGTTGTGTGTGGATGTGAGAGTTGAACTGTAAAGAAAGCTGAGCACCAAAGAATTGATGCTTTTGAACTGTGGTGTTGGAGAAGACTCTTGAGAGTCCCTTGGACTGCAAGGAGATCCAACCAGTCCATCCTAAAGGAAATCAGCCCTGAATAGTCATTGGAAGGACTGATGCTGAAGCTGAAACTCCAATCCTTTGGCCACCTGATGCAAAGAGCTGACTCATTTGAAAAGACCTTGATGCTGGGAAAGATTGAAGGCAGGAGAAGGGGATGACAGAGGACGAGATGATTGTATGGCATCACCGACTCAATGGACGTGAGTTTGAGTAAACTCCGGGAGTTGATGATGGACAGGGAAGCCTGGCGTGCTGCGGCCCATGGGGTTGCAAAGAGTTGGACACGACTGAGTGACTGAACTGAATCCATAGCATGGATTAATACATGGCTCATAGTTAACTAGAACTGCAGGCTATAACCCAGGCCAGCAGTTCCCTTCTCCCTCTCTCTCCTGTACTCTCATTTCCCCGAAGCTGCTATGATAAGTTAGCTATTTCCTCTGTAGCCTACATTTATGTTTTTAATAATATGCCACTGACTGCTGTTTTAGAATTTTTCTCAACTGTTTTCCTACGAGAAGGTGGGGATTTAGTTCTCTTTTATCCCGTTTGCACATATACCTTCTATAATCCTTCTGCTATCTTCATATCACAGTCTTATTTAAAGCATTCATAAATGCTTATATTATTGGCATTGTAAATCTCATGCACAGCTGAGCCACCCAGTGTGCTAGTGAAGGCATCTTCTTTCTTATATTATTGATGTCATTTAAAAAATTATTTTCACATGGGCTTATTTCTCAATCTACACACTTCTTAACAGAACCATAAATTCTCTGTTACATTTAAATGTGTAAAGTAATATATCGTTTCATTATTTTTTCTTGTCAGCAGTCCTCCTGGACTGTTTGAAAGCGTAGTCCCCATCTCTCTCTCTTTTTAAAATAATTTTCTTGATTTCTCTTTGCTGTTTCTCATAGTTGCATCCCCTATTGTCTAGATTTCCTGGATTTCACATCTTCTTCGTTTTCTACCTCATTTGGTGGAACAATAACACTTTCAAGAACAATAACACCACATTCCTGGATAGGTTTTTTTCCAGGAACTTTCATCATATTTTTAGATGACTAAGTTAAAAAGTTTCCCAGGAAGTGGGATACATCCTGGAAAAGGGTACATAGGAGGGAGGTATTTTGAGTCCCTTCATGTCTGGGAATATCTTTTTTCTACCTTCACACACGATTGAGAGTTTTTCATGGTATGGAGTTCTGGACTAGAAAGAGTATTATCCCAGAATGGTATAGACATTTCCTTTTTACTGCTCTGCTTCCAAAATTGCAGTGGAGAAGGCCAGTTCCATTCTGATTCTAAACAACTTTGTGTTTTTATTTCTCTCTAGGTTAAACACTTTTTTTTCCTCCTTGGATCCTGGTGGGCAACAATCTGTGGGGTCACAAGAGTCAGACATGACTTACTGACTAAACCACCACCACCATCTTCTGTTTAGAAATATCAGAACTGCAGTGGTTTAGCATGGCACATTTACTTATGGTACTGGGGACTTTTTAGATCTCTTCAATCTGAAAATTTTGAGTTCTAAGAAATTTCTTGATATTAATTTTGAGAGTGGAAGAGACTATCTTCTTCCCCTCCCTTTCACTGATTGCTTTTTTCTGGAATTGATATCATAAAACTATTGTATCTACTGAACTATTCCTGTTGTTTTCTTTTCTATTGAAGTTGTTTCTTTTTATCCCTTTCTGGGGGTTCTCCTCATTTATTTTCCATTTTTAAATTGGATTTTCACTGTTTTGTGATCGCGTTTTAATTTCTAAAAGCTCTTGGTTTCTAGTGCTTGTTTTTCTGGCATTCCATTCTTGTTTTGTGGCTTTAATATGTCCTTATATCTCTGATGAAAGGGGCTCTTCCTTACCCAGGGAATAAACCCATTATCTCCTGCATTTCAGAAGGTTTCCTGCATTGCAGGTGGGTTCTTTACCAGACTGAGCCACCAGGGAAACCCTTAATGACATTTGTGGACGTTTTATTAACCCTAAAACAATTCTGTGTTCTTCAGATTTTTTTTTCTATGTAGTATCTTCTCTTCTTGTTGGAGACTCTGTTCAAATGTCTGATTGTCCAGTCATGTTGAAAAGAGCAACTCCAAAGGCTGGAAGGAAGCACCATGTGGTTACGTTTGTGATTCATCAGCTCGTTCACCTCCACTGTGGAGTGACTGGTTGGGAATCAGGTTTGTTTTGCTGGAGAAACACTAAACATTCATATTTTCTGGTCAGTTTCCTCAGAGGAGAATGCTCCCCTTTCCTCTTCAGAGGTTGATGTCTAACTGTTACTTCTCTGGGGCTGGAATTTTCCTTATTCGATGTACAGATTTTCAGGTGATCTCTTTGCTGGCAGTGGAGGGTCTCCTCCTCAAACCCAGCTGTGGTGGGTGTTTCTAGTTCATCTCTGGCTTAGCTTCTTTAGAAACTACATCTCCAGACTCTGGGCTGTGTGTGGCAAGAGGAGCCCCCAGGCTGCTTGAGATGGTACTCTCGTCTCTGGAAAGACTTTTAACCTCTTCTCGCACCCTCCTCTTCAGTGGTACTTGGTGCCTCCAATTCGTGCCCTTTTCTGGAGCTCTGCGGGGTGAACCATCTCTTGATTGCTCCTCTGTCCATCCTGCACTTATTTCCCAGCCTTCTCTGCCCTGCCTACTCAGGCTTACCTTTACCCAGTTCACTCCCAGCCCCCCAAATCTTGTTGTCACCCCTTTTGCTATCATCGCGCCTTTTTCTTTTTTCTTGTAGACATTGTGTCTTTTATTTCTTTTACTTTCATTTCAATGGGAAGTTTTAGACAGAGTTGAGATAAAGGTGTGTGTCCATCTTATCATGGAGACCTGAAAATTCTCACTGTTTTTTTTCTTCAGTAAGAACAACATAAAATTGTTCGTACTGAAGAAATCAGTGTATTCCTTTAGAATTTTTGAACAGACCGTAATGTCCTTAGTGCCTCTTGCTTCTAAAAGACTTTTAGGAGTTTCACAGGTGTTTCATCTCTCCTAACTTTCCCTGTGTTGGAGGAGGAATGGGTAATTGTACATCAGTTTTCAAGCCTCCAAGAGGAAGAGGTACTCTTGTGATCTCTGTCCGGCATTTTGCACAATACTGTTACGTTTATCAGCTCGCCATTTGCCTTGCAGCAGTCAACTAAAGTTTCAGTCTAGCCCTTTGATTGCTGGCCCGTCCCAACCTCAAAGGGAAGCCTTGGAAGGAGGAACCCGCCTGTCAATGCAGGAGACTCCATTTTGATCCCTGGGTTGGGAAGATGCCCTGGAGAAGGAAATGGCAACCCACTCCAGTATTCTTGACTGGTAAATCCCATGGACAGAGGAGCCTGGAGGGCTACAGTCCATGGGGTTTTAAACAGTTGGACACGCCTGAGTGACTAAACAACAACAACCCAACCTTGAACAGCTGGTTTCCGCCAGACACGAGGTTCCTGGCTCTCTTCCTTCTGTAGCCTGTGCTCCACTGGCTTTCCGGGAAGCTCTCAGACTTGTTATTCTCCTGACAGCTCAGATGCCATTCTCCCCAAACACCTAGAGTTCATTTAGCACCAATGAGGTGCTCAGTCTGGGATTTCTGAAGACCCATCACTGGGGAAAGACTGTTGCTAATGAGGTGCAAATTGGCAGCCACTGGGGAGGGGCTGCTCTCTCTGGGCCAGGCCCCAGGGGAGGGTGGATGTCTCTGACACTTGCCGGGGAGGCTGGCTGTGGGCTGTGAAGCCTGATTCCCGGCCAGGGAGGCCCTTGCACAGTGCCTGGAGGCTGCTCTGAGCTCGCAAAGGCCCAGCCCTGGAGCTCCCGCCAGCTGGCTAATCTCTTGGCTGGCTTTCCTGGCTGGCTTTCCTTGCAAGTAGGAGAGGCTGTGCTCATTCTTGGGGCTTTCCCAGACATTGGAATGGGAACCAAGAAGACTCGTGGTCCACAGAGGCGCTGTCCTTGGGGTTGGTATGCTGGAAGGTTAAGTGGTTGGGGCTTTGGTGGTGGAGCCCTGGTTCTGGTAGCAAGGGAGAAGGGTGAGTGTCTGTTCCTCCCGAGTATCTGCCTGGCAGCCTTGCTTGAAGACTCCCGTTCACCCGAGAGCCCTCGTCAGCAGCTCTTCTTCTCTGCTTCCAGGAAGTTCAGGCTTCTCATTTGCCATTTGCAAGTGTCCCCACCTGAGTGTGACATAGCAGTGAGTGGGAAACTATGCTCAGAACCGGAAATTGTCCTGGTGGAGAGGACACGGGGAGGTGGCGGATGTGGGTGTTCTGCATAAGTGCCAAACTGACCTTGCGTCCCCTGGTCTGTGTGACCGCGTGTGACAGGGCCCCTGATGTGGAATCCAAGTGTCCATTTGGGTGATCTCGAGCAAATTTCTTAAATTCTCCAAGTTTCCATCCCCTGCCTTTCTTTTTTTCCCCCCTATTTCTCTTTATTTCATTTGTCTGATTTTTTTAAAGAGGTCCCTGAGTGCCAGCCTAGACCCAGAGATGACAAAAATGAGTGAAATAGAGTCGCTGTCTTCAAGGAATTCATCCTCCAGTGAAAGAAGACAGACTGCAAACAGCATAGTTGGACCATAAAGAAAGCTGAGCGCGGAAAAATTGATGCTTTTGAACTGTGGTGTTAGAGAAGACTCTTGAGAGTCCCTTGGACTGCAAGGAGGTCAAACCAGTCCATCCTCAAGGAAATCAGTTCTGAATATTCATTGGAAGGACTGATGCTGAAGCTGAAACTCCAATCCTTTGGCCACCTGATGCAAAGAACTGACTCATTTGAAAAGACCCTGATGCTGGGAAAGATTGAAGGCAGGAGAAGGGGATGACAGAGGATGAGATGGTTGGATGACATCACCGACTCGATGGACATGAGTTTGAGTAAACTCTGGGAGTCGGTGATGGACAGGGAGGCCTGGAGTGCTGCAGTCAATGGGGTCACAACAAGTCGGACACAACTGAGCAATTGAACTGAACTGAAACAGTGTAGAGTTCCATGATGAGAAATAAACTAGGTCAGAGGCATGTAAAAAGTATCATGGGTGGATGGAAGAAGGGCTTCTGAAATGGTCAGAGAATGCTTTATAGTGATGATGACATTCAAGCCAGTTGCCAAAGCTTGATTGATGGAGGTTTGAAAAAGTATGGTATGTTCTAGAAAAGGTTGGTTGTTTGTTGGTCCTCAGGTACAGGTGCAAAGCAGGCTGGCAAACTGGGCATCTGGAAATAAATGGGGCCAGAGGGTGGAGGGTGCTTGGACTTCCAAGGTGAGCTTGGACTTCTCCTTAGTGGTGGTGGCGGTAGAGGTGGGTTGGAGAACTGTACTGATTCTCTGCTAGTTGAGGAGGCTGGCCTAGATGGTTTTAGGATCCCTTGTCGTCTGAAATTCTCAGATTCTCTGTGTGGGCATGAATATGTGGGTCTGGGAACACAGCTCTGTTGAGGAGTGTTATCTGGTGTAGCGTCTGTGAGTAGGTGTTTAAATGTGGGCTGGACTCAGTAGCTATATTAAGAGGTAATGTCAGGCGGGGCTTGGAGCACCAGGTCCTGAGTGAAGCTGGAGTTGAAATTTCCAAATCTTATTTCAGCTTTTGATTAGGATTTTTGAACCCAGCTCAGGCACTTGACCTGTCTATGTCTCAGAATTGCCACATGTAAAAGGGACATTTTCACTTCCGTGCAGCTGGGAGGGTTTTGTTTTTTGAAATAGTTTTATATGATAATGACTTGGCTGTGGGTTAGGACATTGGAGGGGAAAAATTTTATTTTAAAGCTTAGCATTTTTTCTAATTGAGTTATTAGCTGTCAGCAAGTATAGAAACAAATAACCTGTACATGAATTTTGTGTGATGCACTTGTGTTGAGTTTTTCCTGAGTTTTGGAGGAGGAATCAGATGAGAGTTGAGGATGACTTGAAAATGTATGCAAACAACAGCATGGCAGGATCTATCTTAGGGACGCACTTGGACAGCAAAGCCTTAGCCAAATGTTCCAGCCGGGCCATCTTAGGACGGCACTTGTGTTGATGACAGACACATCCCCAGACTTTCAAGTGTTAGCTTATGCTTGCTGAACTTTGAAACCCCAGGGGATTATTGTTTTCTGGAACCACATGGCACTTTGACCAGACTCCACAGCAGTTTCCAATCTCTGAGTTGCCTGTTTTGGATTTTTTTTAAAATTTTTGTTGAGTTTTTAGCTCACTAGCCAAGCAGGCCTCTCAAAATGCTTTCCAGTTAACTCATCTTTGTAATGAAGGGGTAAAGGATTCCCAGGTGGTTCAGTTCATGGTTCAGTTTCTGATTCAGTTCTCATGCCTTGAGACAATGTCACTGATCGTCTGATTGCTTAAGACAGGTAAAGCCAAGAAGGGTATTGGAATACGGAAAGACTGGTAACGTGCGGATGTGGACACTCATTGTCACCACTCTTGCTTTCATACACGTGCACACGTCTGATGTTAGAGAGGCTTGGACATGCACACATACAGGGAAGAAACTTGGCAGACTTGACATCTTAAAGAGACTGGGCAAGAAAGAGATCAGAAGGTGCCTTTGAGTACTGGCCTCACTCAGACATGGAACTCAGATGCCTACATTCTTCACCCTCTTAGCACTGAAACAATCGGCTGGTACCTGCAGGTAGGCTTTCCAGTAGGAGTGAGGGTCAGTATGAACCACAAACATCCTCACGCCTGGTCTGTGAGGCCTTTATTGGTCACTCATAAAATTATGATCATAGTCTGTGACTGTAGGACCATGTTGGGGGGCGGGAGTCACAATTTAACAACATATAGTATTCATTTTGTTCTATGCAAATGAATAAACTATGTAGTGGAAAAGCAGTTTTCTTGACTGTGAACTCTAACAACAGTTATTTCTCTTTATGTCACATACCATTTTGGGTATTCCTGGAGAGTTTTGTCTGTGAGTATCTTGTTGGCTTCAAAATGATGGTAATATTCTTGAGGGCACAGCAATGAATTCATTCTACAGATGTTTCTTAAGCACCTGGGATGTGTCAAGCAACTAGTGTGTGTTTTAGGCACCAAACACAGATGAATAAAGTCCATCCCCTTACCGTGAGAATCTCACAAAGAGACTGATAAGCAGATGATTACAGTATATGTGTTGGTTATGAAAAGGTGAGGAGGAAATTAGTCAGTTAAAGAGGGGTGGGAAGGGTCTTCCACAAAGGTCAAGAGGTCAATACAAGCAAAGATGGAGCTGTGGGAAATGATTGTATGGAAAATTAAAAGTAAATTGAGAATCCTGGACTATAAAACAATAGATTGGGTCAAGAAATGAGACCAGGATGGTAACCATGTTGTCACTGTATTTCAGTGTTTTTCAGTGAGGGCGGTCATGTCTTGACTTTGGAGATGCTGCTGGCATCAAATGGTTTGAGGTCAGGGTTGCTGAGAAATGTCCTATGGTGCACAGGACAGCCCCTCACAGCAAATAATTCCCTGGCCTAGAATGTCAGGGGTGCCATGGTTGAGAAACCCTGCTCCTGATCTTTCCACCGTGTCTGGGTTGAATCATTCAAGTCTTAGCTCAAAAGTCCCTTCTGCAGTGGCTGTGCTACCCACCCCAGCTGCCGCAGAAACGTTTGCCTCCTCATCTGTCACTCCTTGTTGCGTAGCCCTGTTTTAATTCCTTTGTGCCTTTTGATGCCATCTGATATCACATTCTGTATTTTTTTCACTATCTGTCTCTCCTCCCTAAAATATGAACGCCATGAGGTCTTTGATTTGTTGGTTGTTATTTCCCTGAAGCCTAGCATAGTGCAGGGCACATAGGCAAATGCTTGGAAAAGTTTGATATCTGAAAGTTCTGGGTGGAGGAGTGCCGCGTGTTGGATACAGATTCTGTAGTGCCGGAATAATAAGACTAGGGAACATTTATTTTTACTGTGTCTACCAGGCACTGTTCTAAGTATTTTACACATATCAGCTCATTTATCCCCTAACAACCTCAGGAGGTAGGCATCAGGATTATTTTCATTCTACACGTGAGGAAACTGGAGAGGTTAACTGTTTTCCTGAGATTATGCATCTAGCAAGTGGCAATATTAAGGCGGTGTAATACCTGTTGTTTATTTGCACATGTATGTGCATTATGGCTATTAGTCTGAGTTTTTGCTGTGGGGGGTAGACAGGGGACTTGTGATTGGATTTAAGGAGTTTCAAAGAATATGCCCCAAATCAGAGATGCCAGGTTAGATAGAAATCAGAGAGTGGGGCAGTTAGTGGACATAGAAGATTTAATAGTGAAAAAATTGGAGTCTTACCAGGGATGGAGTGTGCTGTCCTAGTGAGGGTGTCTAGTGACTGAGAGATCAAAGCTGAGGACCAGGATGCTCTGACTTAAGGAAACACTTTGGTTTGGAGGGAGACATGAGCAGCCCTGGCCTCCAAGGCATCCTTTGGGTGGTATCCCCATGGCCGGTGGTGGAGGTATTTCTTCATTATTGTAAGACTGCTTAACCTCACATCTCCTGTCCTGGTGGCTCTGGCACTCTCAACTCTTGCCTAACTTGAGTTTCCAGACATTAGAAGACCACACTGCAGGGTCTTTTTCTAGTTCCTGCCCAAATAATCCAACCTATGCTTTGTGGGAGCCCTGACCTGCCCCACAGATACCATGGCTGGCCTCGTGTAGCCAGGCTGGGGTGCCAGGTGTCAACCTGGATACAAGGGAAGGAGATGACCACCCTGTTTCCTTCTCTCTCTTCTTTCTTCCCTGATGGTGGAACTCTACATTGGAGCTCAAGGAGTCTTGATGTACACACACCTTATGGACAAAATAGGGGAGGATCTCTAGGTTTTGAATACATCTCACCGCTTGTGGGAAGGTCCATTGGCATTAATGGGGGCAGAGCATGTTGGGTTCTGAGCTTATGGCTTCTTCACATGCAGTTGGACTTCCTGACACTGGAGAGCACTGTTAGGTTATGAGGAGTGGGGTGGGGCTGGAGTTGCTGTTCTTGTGTCAGTGGGGGCTGGTGGGGTTGAAATAGAAAGAGCTTCAGTTCAGTTCAGTCACTCAGTTGTGTCCAACTCTTTGTGACCTCATGGACTGCATCACACCAGGCTTCCCTGTCCATCACCAACTCCTGGAGCCTGCTCAAACTTAACGTCTATTGAGTCAATGATGCCATCCAACCATCTCATCACCCGTCATCCCCTTCTCCTCCTGCCTTCAATCTTTCCCAGCATCAGAGTCTTTTTCAATGAATCAGTTCTTCACATCAGGTGGCCAAAGTATTGGAGCTTCAATTTCAGTATCAATCCTCCCAATGAATATTCAGGACTGATTTCCTTTAGAATTGACTGGTTTGATCTCCTTGCAGTCCAAGGGGCTCTCAAGAGTCTTTTCCAAGACCACAGTTCAGAAAGAGCTTGGGGACCTGTTGTTGAAGGCTTTGGTTTCCTCTACATCCAGCACAGGATGGTTCCAGCTGGGGCAGTGTGTAGATATAGGTAAGAGCAGACTAGGGTGCTACCATATTAGGCTGGAACCCAGAAAGAAATGGTCTTGGGTTTTTTCCTTCCATAGTAGGGACTTGGCACTCTTGTCCATGTTGAGTTTCTAGAAGCTGGAGCTGGCACAAGATTGGCTGGAACTGATGTCTAGCAGAAGAGGATGCTAACGCAGCAGAGGCTTCTAGTTCGAGTTGCCGGTGAAGCTGTATCTGGACGTAACGACTTGAGTCCAACTGAGTTTGTGAAACAGAGGTTGGAAGAGTCGAATTGGGAAGGAGAGACTGGATAGGTCTCATGAGAAAATTATGCTGAGAGAGAGGACCTTCATGGGGAAGCCATGGGCCCTGGAGGCTGATTACTAGAGCAAGAGCCAGTGCTCGAAGTGGAGGACTTGTTGCCATTTTATGATGAAGAACAGGGAAGCCTGGTGTTCTGCAGTCCATGGGGTCGCAGAGAGTCAGATGTGACTGAGTGACTAAACAACAAATGGACTGATACTGACAGGTTTTAGATAGGGGAGTGGATTTTTCAGGCTTGTCTTTTAATTAGACTATTCAAATGGCTGCACGGAAGATGGGTCAACAGAGACTCTTATGCTAGTCTCGGTGCAAGAAAATGGGCAAGGCGGAGCTAGGAGATGGAAATCTTTAGGATTTAAGATTAAGAAGACTTAATGATTAAGTGTGACTTTTTGGGAATGAATAACAAATCAAGGATGACTTCGGTGCTTCACATTTGGTTGGCTAGTGGAACTAGCATGTCAGATAAAGAAGAGAAGATGATGAGCTACGCTGGATGGGGAAATGATGGCTTTTCAGTCTTATTGCATACGAGATAATGTGTTGCCATCAGGACACCAAGAGCCAATGTGAAAGGGACTCTGATATTCAAGGGAGTGGTCCAGGCTGGATGTGTAGATTGTACAATGGGAACAGAAATCAAGAGAGCGAACATGATAATCGACAGATAATCTATAGGATAAGAAAAAAAGAGGACACATGGGACACTGAAGTCACGTCCTGTGTAAAGGCCCTTGAGAAGGAGTCGAGTTATCTTTCAAGGTCTGTGTTCGGTGTGTGCTTCTGTCTGAAGTCGTTCTGTTGTAGAATTACTTCTTTCTCACTGGTCCTCTAGTTGTTGCTTTTGTTTAGTTGCTAAGTTGTGGCTGACTCTGCGACCCCGTGGACTATAGCCCACCAGGCTCCTCACTCCATGGGATTTACCAGGCAAGAATACTGGAGTGGGTTTCTGTTTCCTTCTGGTCCTCTAGTATTTTTAATTTTCAATGTAGTGAGTGATGTTACAGAGGCAGTAGTTGATAGCTAGTACTATGACTGCCAGGTAAACTACAAGCTTCTTTGGCCTAGATCCTCACTTTTTTTCACATCTGTGTCCTTAGTGTGAACTTCAGTGGCTGATGTGTTGTAGGACTTCAATACACAGATGGTATTGAATACATGAATTAGAAAATGTTTATTGAAAGAAATAATGTGCCATTTTGTTAGAGAATTTTTTTTTTAACCACGTCAGAGGATGATGACATTTGTAGACCATTGGGTTTTTTTTCTCTATTTCGCAATAGACTAAACCCCCCAACTTCTTAAGCAAACAAGTTCACTTATTTCTGAAAAGTGAGCACTTACATTGGTGCCATAGCCACCTGCAGAAGCTGGACCCATAACTTGAGAAAATATTTGCAAATAATGCAAGGGACAAGGGATTAAGCTCTAAAATATACAGACAACTCATGAACTTCAATATAAAAACAGAACAACCCAATTAAAAAATGGGCAGAAGACCTAAGCAGACATTTCTCCAAAGAAGACACACAGATGGCCAACAAGCACACGAAAAGCTGCTCAACATCACTCATTATTAGAGAAATGCAGGTCAGAACTACAATGAGGTATCACCTCACACCCATCAGAATGGCCGTAACAAAAAGTCTATAAACAATAAGTACTGGAGATGCTGTGAAGGAAAGGGAACCCTCCTACACTTTTGATGGGGATGTAAATTGGTACAGCTGCTATGGAGAACAGTATGGAGGTTCATTAAATCTAAACACAGAACTACCACAGGGTCCAGCAATCCCACTCCTGGGCATGTACTCAGAGAAAAAACGTAATTTGGAAAGGTACATATACTCCTATGTTTGTGGCAGCACTGTTCACAACAGCCAACAGATGGAAGCAACCTAAAGACCCACTGACAGAGCATGGTAAAGGAGGTGCAGTCCATATATACGGGGGAAAATGACTCAGCCATGGAAAGAATGAAATAAAGCCATTTGCAGCAACATGGATAGACCTAGAGAGTATCATACTAAGTCAGACAGAGATAGCGTATGATATCACTTATAATGTATACTCTAAAAAAAAGAAAAAGATACGAATGGACTTATTAAAAGTAGACCCACAGACCTAGAAAACAAACTTACAGTTTCCAAGGGGGAAGTTGGAGGGAGGCATACATTAGGAGGTTGCTGGGGGTGAGGAAAGCTGGACCAGTAACTCAAACAGATGATTTCCTAAGAGGGTCAGGTGCATGGGCTTCACCTGGGGTGTCTGTGGAGGGGACGGTTCTTGTGTTCTCCTTGCTCTCAAGTGCACACACACACTCATCCTCTTGTCTGTGCTTCCAGGGAGAAAAAGGAGGATGACTCTTTGAAAGACTAAGGAAAAGAAATGCAGATTCTATAGATAGCCAACAAAAGTAATAAAACAATTCTACTTTGATGAATGGAAAGCCAGTGTTATTTACTACTGTTTTTCAGCGGGAGGCAAAAAGAGAGCAAATCTTTTGGGTAATTATTGATATTTCCATGTTTGCAGTGGGAATTCGAGATAGCAAAGGAGAAGCTCCATTGTCCAAACTCGGAGACGTCTTGAATAACCCAAAGACAGGAAACTGCTGCCCAAAGATTTTCAGTTTATAGACCTGTTTGACCTAAAACCAGTGTGCCATTTGTTTTTAAGTGTAAGTGACATATCCACGTAGTTCGTCCTACCTCTGGACTATTTGTAGGCTCAGAATTTTCTCTATACTTGTTCTGTAGGGAGTTTTACACTATTTAATAATGCTTAGGCCAGAGCATTTCTTATCTAATTCCAGGCCTTGGTTATGGGTCAGGTTGCTTGGAGCAGCTCAGATCCACGTAGCCAGAGAAGCTGGAAGCTGTCCAGTGTTCAAGAGTGTGAGAGACTCACCCCTTCTAAGAGCGATGAAGTTGGTGGTGGAATTTGAATGCTCCTTCGTAATTTCGCTCCTTTGTAAGAACACTTGAAGGTGTTCCATTCCAGTGCGGAGAGTTTTTCTTAACCCTCGAACTGAGAGTCTTATTAGAAAAGGCCTCGTAATGGCTTTTGTGAGTGAGGTCATTGTGCTCCGCTGGTGGCTGCTTGGCCTCCTTTGTCTTCATCCCATGCGGAAAGCTTTAAAAAAGGAGGATTGAAAGGACAAACCATTGATCAATCCAGGTAGCCAGAGCTGCCCTTTGGGGTTTAATAGTGTGCCCTACACTGTTTATGGGTTTAGCAGAAATCCATTTTTGCCTCATTATGAACGTATTTTTCCCCTGGGCTTTCACTTCAGAGATTATTTCAAGAAAAAGCATATCCAGGTATTAGCCTCATTTGCCTGTATTGCACTCAATAACGATTAGAGTTATTAACTATCTTGAACCAAGAAGTTGCATTTTGCCAGCATTAAATGCACAGCTTGAAATGCCAAGATTCAGTTTGGAGAAAAATGACTACATTCGAGTGGGTTAGAATCTTGCCAAAAATGCATTTTTTCCGTCTGTCTCATGGTAAGAGCTATCGTACGATTTGAAATTTATAGCTAAGGACTTTCCACCATCTTTGCAAAGTGGTCTGGAACTGTGGAGTGCAATAAACAGGGTGAGTCCTTGGGCACAGTCCTACAGGTGAAAGGTGAAGTTGAGTGGAGGTTCATTTCTTTCTGCTTCAGTTCCTTGAACGGTAGATAAAGTCAGCACCAGCACACTCAACACCTGAGGCCATGGTTCCCAAAGTGTTGACATCCACAGCCCTGCAAGCCCCAGTCTGACATGACACAAAGTGATGATCATGGTCCCTTTTTGTCCCTCCCCCGACCTGAATCTGCCCTCGGATATGAGCATTGGATTCATCCTTACTCACTCACTCTAATACACACAAAGAAAACTTTAAGTTTGCCAGAGCCAAATAAGAAATCAAAGACCAAGCTAGGAATTGGTTTTCAGTTTTTTCTCTCTGATTTGGGCCCCTGTGCAGTTGCTCTGTATTGTCTGGGTGCCCCTGAGAGAACTCTCTTCTTCTGTCTTGGCACTGATGATGAGATCTGTGGACTACCGTAGTCCCTCATGAGCTCTGTAGATGGTCTGCCCAAGTCTCTGTTCTTATGTGGATGGTGCCTATCAGCACCATCCTCGGCCTATTTAGTTTGCTTAAAAAGAGGGGCTCCCTTCCTTCTGATTGCTTGTTGAGTTGTGTCCCTTGCATGCCTCCCCAGAGTCATTGTTTGAGCCCTTGCTATCTTGAATTCTTTACATTTCTCACAACTCACATTGTTGACTGATCTCACAGTTGTGCTTGCCTGCTTCAATTCATCATGCATCAAAGACTTGGGAGGCTGCAGCCTTTCTTGTTACACACATAATGCATCCTGTATTAGTAATGCCTCAAATATGACGGTGCACTTAATTAATATTACACAGGGGCAGTGTGACTTAGTGGGTGGCACACAGACTTTAAGATGAGGCTTCTTGGGTGTAAGTCTTGACTCTATCCCTTCCTAGGTCTATGAAGTTAGGCCGGTTATTCAAGCTCTCTTGACCTCATTCTCCTTATCTGTAAAATGGGTATGTTAGTAGAATCTGCCACATAGGGTTATTGTGAGTGACGATTAAATGAATTAATAAACACAAAGGGCTTGGAATGGTGTCTTTTATTATTTATTTATTTTAATTTTAATTTTTAGTTGGAGGATAGTTGCTTTACAATGTTGTGTTGATTTTGAAATGGTGTCTTTTATACATTACGGTTTAAAGTTTTAGTTATGATGACCATGCTAGGGGCTCAGTATCATGACCTTGAAATTGAAAGAGCAGGGTTTCTTCAGTAGTCATTTTCCTTTGGCACTTTACTGTCTTTAAGACTCCAGGGAAATATATGTGAAATTGCTTGAGAGGTTAGGAATAACCTTTGCTACAGTTAAATGCCTCTTGGCTTTATAGGATATAGAACCTAGGTGATGATGATGATAGCCAGCATTTATTGAGTGCCTATGAGGTGCCAGACCTAATTTTACTTATTCTTCATAAAAACTATATGATGGCAGGCTTATCTCCATTTTACAGTTAGGCTGGAACTGTGACATAAAAGGCAACTCAAAGACTTGGAGCTGGGTTGGTTTCCAGACCTGTCTGCCCAGAGCCCAGACTACTTATCATTATTATAAGCTGTCTCTTTTACAACAACTGACTGATTCTCTTGCCAAGGAGAAGCCTTGGGGAATGGGAAGTAAAGAGGATCTTCCTGGGATCTACCACTTGTGAGATACTGGACCTTGAACAAGCCACTCAGCTTGCTTGAAGTTCAGAGTGCTCATCTGTAAACCAAACCACGACAGCTACTGCACAGGGTGTTGGGAGTGATTCAGAATGAAGTGAAATCTGTAACAAAGCGAGCCCAGAGAGATGCTTCAAGAGCTGCTCCCTACCTGGCTTGGCCAGAGCAATCGGAAATGATGTAGATTCCATTTTTTTAACATGCGTTTAACATGTAATGAAGGAGGGACCGTTCATTCTGAGGTTAGGCTGCTTTTCTCTTCACTGTGCAACCAGAGCCGCAGTCACTTTTAACCAGTGTGTCTTGGTCCAAACCGGTGTTTATGTCATTCTTGTCCTGCGTAGTCTGATTGATCTGAAAGACTGCATCACAGTCTTTTTACTGAGTCTCAGTTTATCCCAATGTCCAAGGGATTTACACGGCAGATTTCAGTTCTTCCCCATAAGCTGTGCAAAATACTGGTACTTTGTGGTCTTTCTGACACAGTATTTTGTGCTTATTTTCTTCTGAGTTTGGTCAAGAGATTATTTTGGGGGAAGTTGGCTTCTGCAGGCTGTGATTATGGGTGGGAACGATGGGAAGAGGTATATAAAATCCTTTTAGTCAGTTCTTGGTCAGATTGGTGCTTAGAATGGCTCTTGTCATTTGAGAAACCCCATAACTCTTCCAGTGTAATGCCATTAAGGAGCCTCCTGACGGCAGTAGGTAGGGAGTAGCTCAGGGGTGTTACTGTTTAATCACTTTAAGCTCAATTGCGTGTGTTATTAGATTTCCCTTCTTTATCACTTCATCTTTGGGTAGCACACCATTGCTTCAGGAGCAGAATTCAGGAACAATTTTAGTTTATCTGCTGAAAATAATCATGTTAGACTGCCTGATCAAGGCTGATGCATGAGCTCAATCTCTGGGCTCATGGTGAATTAAAACAGGGCCCACCCTGCCATGTGTCTGTGGTGGTCACTGGTGCTGTTCTCCAAATATTCCTGCTCTTCCCACTCAGGGAGTATGGTTGGTTGTAATTCCTGGATCCCTTATATTTGGGTGACTAGTTCTGGACATATGTTGCTATTCAAAGTGACGCGTGCCGCTTTCTGGCTGGAATGTTTATCATCTTTCAGGGATGTCTTTTTCTTCTGCCACAGTTTCTGGCAACATTCCCCATCATCAGCTTGGGTCCCAGAGACTCCTGGCCAACCCTGTATAGACAGACAGTGTGGGCTAGAGATAAATTGTCGTTATTTTAACAAATGAGACACTGCTTATGTGTCTGCAGTGTATCCTCCTCCCTCCCAGCTAATGCAATGATCCAGGTCCAGGACTTGCACTTTGGGTGACCAGTCAAGATGTAACCTAGAGGGCACTTGTTTTCTCTGTTTTAACTTTATTATAAAGTCTGTCTAACCGTCTGAGAAAATGTAAGGCTTTAATAATAAATGTTTTAGAGGGGGCAATAAAACTTGTTTAGTAGCTTCAAAGTCTAGGTTTTTTTCTTCAATTTTTTCCCCTTCTGTTTTCTTCTTGCTGAAGCCATGTTTTGCTTGGTGCATTGTGTCCACACAAAAAATGACTGATGAGTGAATTTTATATAAATCCAATAATTTGAAGGGAACTTGCCATTAGCTTTATCGAAATATTTTGACTCTCTCTGAACTCATTGTTGCCAATTATTCTTTTATTTCAACTCTTAAGTCCTACTGTTTTCCATCATCATCAGGGCTCCCCGATGAGAGAGAGTCCCTGCCCCCTTATCAGTGGCTGCAGTGTGGTCACTGGGAGAGCCCCAGAGGGCCCCCAGCAAACCCAGGAAATGCCTGGGACTCTTGCTGGTGAAAGCAGGAGATCTTCTTATCCCTGCATCATTTTTGGCCCGGGCCATAGCATCTGAACTGCTGCTGGCTCTGAAAAAAATTTGCACTTTCTTTTTTTTTTTCAAACTTAGGTGGTTTCAAATAAACTATAATTTTTCTGACCCTGGAGACTCTCCCCATTTCTAAACTTCAGCCCTTCAGGACATGCCTAAGATATATCTCTCATCATTATTAAGTGCTGAAAGGGCAAGGGGCAGGGCTTAGGACAGCCTGAGACTTCAGTTTGATACCTGGTGACAAAATAGCCATCTTTGTAACTCTAAGCCCATATCCTACCCAATTAGACATCTCTTTTGAAACAATTTCTTCTCTTCATTCCTCCAGACATTGCTTCCGATCAGGCTTTTAAATCTGTGATTACACCATTAAATTAGAACAGTGCCTGGGACATCGATAAGAATCTGCTATTATTATCTTTATTATTGCTATTTTGGCAGCTTCATGTTCTCCCTGTCTCTGCATTTTCTCCACTCCGATCCATACTCTGCATCTTTTAAAAAGAGATTCAATCCTGTCATTTCCCCATTGCCAAGGCCTTCTTCCCCCATAGCCCAGGGGATAAAGCCCTCCATCCTGAGCCCGTAGCCCCTCCTCTGCCGTGATTTCCCCTCATGTTAGCAGTATCAGAACTTGCCAACCTCCCATTCCCAAACTCGCTTCCCTGGGAAATTCTGATAAGCTGATGAATGATGGGGAAGGGAGACAGCACACTCCTGGGCTGGGGATGTGCAGTTTAAGAAAGGTCCCCCAGTGATTGAGAGACTGCTTCTTCCGCATCTAGTCATCCCCTTCTCCCTGGAGAGATTCACCACCGTCAGTTGCTCTCTCCCGCCATCCCACCACGTGCAGCGTGGGTTCCAGACACCCCAAACTTCCCGGGCTGCCTCAACCCTTCCTCATGCTCCGTTATATCCCCTTGCTTTTTGTACATGCATTCTCATCCTTTTCCCACCATTCTTTCTTCCTCTGCTTGAGTCTGTGCTTTTTAAGACTTAGTTTAAAAGTCAGTTCTTAGGCCTTTTCCAACATTCCCAGATGGCTCTCTCTCTTCCTGTGGTACTTTGCATTGATCTGTATTATTACTGTTGTTATTATTTATTGAAGTACAGTTGATTTACAATGTTGTGTTAGTTTCTGGTGTACAGCAAAGTGATTCAGTTGTATATATTCTTTTCCATTACAGGTTATCACAAGATATTGAATATAGTTCCCTGTGCTATAAAAAGGACCTTGTTGTTTATCTGTTTTATATATAGTAGTGTGACTCAATGGACATGAGTTTGAGTAAACTCGGGGAGTTGGTGATGGATAGGGAGGCCTGGCATGCTGCGGTCCATGGGGTCACAAAGAGTCAGACAAGCCTGAGAGACTGAACTGAACTGAACTGAACTGAGTGTGTATCTACTAATCATAAACTCCTAATGTATCCCCACCAACCCCTCACCCCCTGCCACCTTTCCCACTTGGTAACCATAGGTTTGTTTTCTATGTCTGTGAGTCTGTTTCTGTTTTGTAACAATGTTCGTTTGTGTCATTTAAAAAATTTCGCCTGTAAGTGTTATCATATGATATTTGTCTTTCTCTGTCTGACTTCACTAGTTTGATAATCTCTCTTGAGAGTCCCTTGGACTGCAAGGAGATCCAACCAGTCCATTCTGAAGGAGATCAACCCTGGGATTTCTTTGGAAGGAATGATGCTAAAGCTGAAACTCCAGTACTTTGGCCACCTCATGCGAAGAGTTGACTGATTGGAAAAGACTCTGATGCTGGGAGGGATTGGGGGGGCAGGAGGAGAAGGGGACGACCCAAGATGAGATGGCTGGATGGCATCACTGACTCGATGGACGTGAGTCTGAGTGAACTCTGGGAGATGGTGATGGACAGGGAGGCCTGGCGTGCTGTGATTCATGGGGTCGCAAAGAGTCGGGCACGACTGAAGCGACTTGGCAGCAGCAGCAGTCTTACCATTTGTGAATATTTTCTTCTAATCTGTAGGTTGTCTTCATTTTGCTTATGGTTTCCTTTGCTGTACAAAAGCTTCGAAGTTTGATTGCTGCTGCTGCTGCTGCTAAGTCACTTCAGTCGTGTCCGACTCTGTGCGACCCCATAGACGGCAGCCCACCAGGCTCCCCTGTCCCTGGGATTCTCCAGGCAAGAACACTGGAGTGGGTTGCCATTTCCTTCTCCAATGCATGAAAGTGAAAAGTGAAAGGGAAGTCTCTCAGTCACGTTCGACTCGTAGCGACCCCATGGACTGCAGCCCACCAGGCTCCTCCATCCATGGGATTTTCCAGACAAGAGTACTGGAGTAGGGTGCCATTGCCTTCTCCGTTGAAGTTTGATTAGGTCCCATTTATTTATTTTTGCTCTTATTTCTATTGCCTTTTGACCTGTATAATTGTACTTGCCATATTGCAGCCTCATTACTTGTACCTGCAACTGCCTGGAGAACAGGAGAGTGTTTTGTTCCCTGATCCTATACCAGGTTTTAACTGTGTTTTGGTACCTAGGAGACACTTAATGAGAGGCAGCACTCTGTTGACATATGGGCTTTGGAGTGTTCCTCTTAGGGTCCTTGTGACATTAAATGAGACCATGTAAAGGGCACTTTGCTCAGTGGACTGACTCTAAGTGCTCAGTAAATGGCACCTATTATTTTTTGAAATAAATATTAGTGATTAATTTGGGGATATGTTTCTTTCACTCACATGCTGGATTGTTTTATATTCATGTCCATACCAGTATGCATCAATTTCTCACCCAGAGACTTTATGAACCAGCCAGCATTTACTGAGCAAATGTTAGTGACTGTGGACATATATACTACTATGTCATCCTTGCTCTCAAGGAGATTGCAACTGAATACCACCAACATCCACGCACATGCATGTAAAACAGCAGTGAGACAGTCCTAGGCAGAAAGCTTAATTGGCTGTGTAAATGCAGTCTGGTCTGCAAGCAAAGTGGGAATGAATGGGATTTTGCAAGGCCCAGGAGATGAGATTCATTTTCTGGGGAGCCACATTCACATATACACACTCATTTTTCTTTTAGGAAAAATGGTGACAAGAGGGTGTATGACTTGATGAGTAGAGGAAATGCGGTTGAGTGGACAGGTAGGTGGGTGAGAGTTGGGCTCGGTGTGAGTGGCAGGGTTGTTCTACTCAAAGTATGTCCACATGCAGCAGCAACAGCATCATCTGCTAGAAATGCAGAGTCTCAGGCCAGGTCCCTGGGCTGCTGAGTTAGAATCTGTGATTTAAAAGGGTCTTCAGAGCCATGAGTGGGGGAAGGTTTGAGAGGCACTGGCCTAGAGGATGCTGGGGGACTTCACTTTCACGGTGACTCACTTAGGCCTCTCCTGTGAGCTGCTAGATCATTCCAGGGGGTCCATCAATCCATCTGCACTTCCAATAGAGTCTGAAAACTGCATAAACAGTGTAGCTCATGCATAAATGTAGTATTTCTTTGTTCCAAATGTACCTAGATGCTATTATGACAAAATACAGCATTCATTTGGAAGGGTTACTGATTCCTAGTAGCTTTTTTCATCATTATGTATTTCTTCAGGCATCTAAACCTGAAAACAAAGAGCTCTTCGGTGGAGGTTTGGAACATTTTATATTAAAAAGAAGTCCTAGTATTTGCAAACCAGCATTTGGCAATAATATACTTTAGTATTGCATGATACACATTTTGGGTCTTCACAGATAGAATTGAAAAGTGAAATGCCCCTCTTTTAAACTGAGCAAATCACCTGGCACAGAACAGGCTATCCCAGGGTCCCGGGGTTTAGAGGTTTGGTGTAGTTCTTACACTGTGCCTTGTACTGTATGAGCATCGTCTTCCCTGGGACTCGTAGGTTAGGGGAAGCGAGTACCTGTAGTCCTATTCATTCCCTTTTCCCACATCCCTCTGGCAAATAGGCTGCTGGTGATGATTGATGTGTGGGGTGGAAATTGAGCCCTGTAGCGATTTGATACAGTTTTTATTCCAATGCTTGGCCCCTGCTGGGTTCCTGACTTGGATGAAGTCAGTCCTGGTGGGAGGAAGGCAGACGAGAAGCCTGGCTCTGTTACTCATCCCAGTCTTGTGCACAGAAGCAAAGGTCCAGTGCCTGGTTCTTCCTGGTCTAGTGTAGCTTTGACTTGGGAATCAGCTAGGTCTGGATTCCAATTCTGTCTCCATCACTTTGGGCAACCTCTCTAGGGCTTGGTTTCTTCATTTGCAAGTGGGGGAACAATAACCCCTGACTATTGCAATGCTGAGAATAAAATGCTTGTTGCAAGTCACTGGGCATACACCCCATCAGTGACAGCCCCTTTGGCTGCTGTCCCCAGTGTCCCCAGTGTCTGTTACCTGTCTTTCCGGTGAGGAGCTGCATCTGGTAAATCAGAATGCTGAAGAGGGGGTGTTCAAGGTGGGTGGTAAAGGGAGGCAGCACCATTGTTCTTGCTCATGTGTGGTTCATCATAGATGAGTTTAAGAAGAGGAAGTGAAATCCCCTGTCTTCTTGCTCTCACTCAATTCAAGTGCTGCCTGTGTTATCACTTAGCATCACAGAAATTACCTTATGCTTTGTTTAGCCCCCTGTAACTCAGGGCTGGGAGAAGGCGATGGCACCCAACTCCAGTACTCTTGCCTGGAAAATCCCATGGACGGAGGAGCCTGGTAAGCTGCAGTCCATGGGGTCACGAAGAGTCGGACATGATTGAGTGACTTCTCTTTCACTTTTCACTTTCATGCATTGGAGAAGGAAATGGCAACCCACTCCAGTGTTCTTGCCTGGAGAATCCCAGGGACGGGGGAGCCTGGTGGGCTGCCGTCTATGGGGTTGCACAGAGTCGGACACGACGGAAGTGACTTAGCAGCAGCAGCAACTCAGGGCCAAGGCTGTTGACCCAACCTTGGCTGACCTGTGGGAACTCCAGTGAGTCCCTCCAACCTTTCTTAGCCTAAGTTTTCTTATCTTTAAAATTTGAGCATCAACCTTTGTGATCTGGAAGGTATTTCCAGTTATAAAATTCTAAGAGATTTGGCCCATCTGAGAACAAGTGGAATGAATTATGAAGGGCGGAGAGGGGGAGGGCTCAGAGGAGAAACACTGGAGACAGGAGGAGGAATGGATGTAAATCATTTCCGTTTCTGAGCTCAGAAGAGCTTCTAGCAGGTGTTTCCATCTGCCTGCCTGGTTGCCTGCTTATGCATTCCCCTTGTTTAACCTTGAAGAACGTGGTTTTTTCCATTGTTTCGAGTAGGGACAATATTGTATGGCCGCAAATCATTGTCTCACGTCTGCTGAGGAGCCAACCACAGCTGCTTTTCTTTGGAACCTTAGCCAGGAAGCTCTCAAGGCAGTAGGTTGTCTCAACAAAAATTCATGATGACTTTGGGTGGCTGCCTTTTGGCCAGGGGCCTGTTTTGCCCACCCCTCTGGGTACCACAGGGATGATAGACACTTTCTCTCCATTCCGACCCTCGCCAGGAGTGGCACTGGAGATTGTCAGACAGGTAAGGGAGAATGTATCACACTCAGTAGGGATGTCACAATCTGACGTGAGTCAGCATTCGCTTCCCCCAAGCACAGCTGAAAGACAAAGAAGCAGATTTACTAGAGATGTACACAAGCCAGCACCTATTATGTTAAAAAACATAAATAAAACAAGAGAGAAGGCATACAGAGTGAAATTATCTTTGTAAAGCATCTTGGCAAAATAGCGCTTGATACACATTAGTACAATAGTGGAGTCATCCGTGTGTGTCAACCTGTAGTTTGTAATGACAGGGATGTGTAAACAAGTAGGTAATATACAGCCCAGGTGCTTCTGGGGTTTTTCTTAACTTACTCTCTTTGAGAACGAGTTGGTGGAAACACAGCTGAAGATTTAGAGAACACGTTATGTAAGTTGAACACAGAAAAGGAGACATGGATGAGGGTTTGAATAGTCATTCAACTCCACAAGCCTACAAAGTAAGATTAGACTAAACAGACAGGCATTTTGCTCTGCCCTCAAGGGAGAAACATCATTTTCCATTTCTTTTGGTGGATAGGCAAAGCCTTGCTGTGAATAATTTTTTAATGCATGATTCTTTACTAAAAGAAAAATACACCTCATTTCCTCTCCTTTCTTACATCCACCCAAGCCCTTAATCCAGGAGATTTTGTTGTTATTGTTGCTCGGTTGCTAAGTTGTGTCCGACACTCTGTAACCCCATGGACTGCAGCACGCCAGGCTTCCCTGTCCTTCGGTATCTCCCAGAGTTTGCACAAACTCATGTCCATTGAGTCAGTGATGCCATCCAGTCATCTCATCCTCTATTGCCCCCTTCTCCTCCCAGTCTCAGTCTTTCCCAGCATCAGGTTATTTTCCAGTGAGTCACCTTTTCATATCAGATGACCAAAGTATTGGAGCTTCAGCATCAGTCCTTCCAATGAATATTCAGGGTATAATTTCCTTTAGGATTGACTGGTTTGATGTCCTTGCACTTTCAAATCCTAAAAGATGATGCTGTTAAAGTGCTGCACTCAATATGCCAGCAAATTTGGCAATACCAAAGAATGCTCAAACTACCACACAATTGCACTCATCTCACACACTAGTAAGTAATGCTCAAAATTCTCCAAGCGAGGCTTCAACAGTATGTGAACTGTGAACTTCCAGGTGTTCAAGATGGATTTAGAAAAGCCAGAGGAACCAGAGATCAAATTGCCAACGTCTATTGGATCATTGAAAAAGCAAGAGAGTCGGAAAAACATCTACTTCTGCTTTATGGACTATGCCAAAGCCTTTGACTGTGTGGATCACAACAAACTGGAAAATTCTGAAAGAGATGGGAATACCAGAAAACCTGACCTGCCTCCTGAGAAATCAGTATGCAGGTCAGGAAGCAACAGTTAGAACTGGACATGAAACAACAGACTGGTTCCAAATTAGGAAAGGAGTACGTCAGGGCTGAATATTGTCACCCTGCTTATTTAACTTATATGCAGAGTACATCATGAGAAATTCTGGGCTGGATAAAGCACAACAGGAATCAAGATTGCTGGGAGAAATATCAATGACCTCAGATATGCAGACGACACCACCCTTATGGCAGAAAGTGAAGAACTAAAGAACCTCTTGATGAAAGTGAAAGAGGAGAGTGAAAAAGTTGGCTTAAAACTTAACATTCAGAGAATTAAGATCATGGCATCTGGTCCCATCACTTCATGGCAAATAGATGGGGAAGCAATGGAAACAGTGAGAGACTGTATTTTTTTTGAGCTCCAAAATCACTGCAGATGGTGATTGCAGCCATGAAAATAAAAGACACTTACTCCTTGGAAGAAGAGCTATGACCAACCTAGATAGCATATTAAAAAGCAGAGACATTATTTTGCCCACAAATGTTCATCTAGTCAAGGCTATGGTTTTTTCAGTAGTCATGTATGAATGTGAGAGTTGGACCATAAAGAAAGCTGAGTGCTGAAGAATTGATGCTTTTGAACTGTGGTGTTGGAGAAGACTCTTGAGAGTCTCTTGGACTGCTAGGAGATCCCAGTCCATCCTAAAGGAAATCAGTCCTGAATGTTCTTTGGAAGGACTGATGCAGAAGCTGAAACTCCAATACTTTGGCCACCTGATGTGAAGAACTGACTCATTTGAAAAGACCCTGCTGCTGGGAAAGATTGAAGATGGGAGGAGAAGGGGAGAACAGAAGATGAGATGGTGGTATGGCATCACCGACTCAATGGCTGTGAGTTTGAGTAAACTCTGGGAGTTAGTGATGGACAGGGAGGCCTGGCGTGCTGCAGTCCATGGGGTCACAAAGAGTGGGACATGACTGAGTGACTGTTCTTAATTGAACTGATGTCCTTGCAGTCTAAGGGACTCCTAAGAATCTTCTTCAGCACCACAGTTTGAAAGCATCAGTTCTTCAGCCCTCAACCTTCTCTGTGGTTGAATTTTCACATCTGTACATGACTACTGGAAAAACCATAGCTTTGACTATAAGGATCTTTGTTGGCAAAGTGATGTCTCTGCTTTTATTTCATATCCTCTCCCAGCCAGTATTGATGTTAAACATGCAGAATACAAATACCAAAAAGTTAAAATTTTTAGTTTTTTCTGGAAGAATCCAAAATTTCCCTGCCTCTGTTCATATATTTTTTTAAATTTTTATGGGAGTATATTTGCTTTACAATGTATTTCTACTGTACAGCAAAGTGAATCAGCTATACATATACATCTCTCCCCTGTTTTGTGGATTTCATTTCCATTTAGTTCACCATTGAGTAAAGCTTCCTATGCTGTTCAGTAGATTCTCATTAGTTAGCTGTTTTATTCATAGTAGTGTATATATCTCAATTTGAATCTCCCAATACCCTGCCTTTGTTCTTATAGATAATTTATACTAGCAGATATAGTTTTATTGATGTTCAATGAATGAGCAGGGCGCCTATGAGATTTCCTGAAAGGCAAGAATGAGCATTTTCAGAAAGGAAACAGGGCAAAGAGCCAATAATTAAATCCTATTAAAGCACAAAAAATTTGCCTTTATGTATATGCCTAGAACATTCTAGATACTTTAAAAAATAGGATCTCTTTACAATAACTGTAAAGTGGTGATTTTTGTCTTTTTTTTAAAAAGGAGATTGATACTCAGAGAGACAAATTGTTCAAGCTTACACATCCAGGGAGAGAGAGAAGTCCAAAGTCCGTGCTCCATTGCTTCCTTTTTTTCCAACAATATCAAAATCAGACATTAAGTGCCCAGTGTATTGCTAGGCGCTGCAGCTGTGAGAGAAAGTGAACCAAGTACTTCTTGTTGAGTGCTTCACAAAGCATTTGCTGAGTGTTCACCGTCAGGTGTTTTAGGAGGTATGGCAGTCAGGTCTCAGAGTAGATGATACTGCGAAGTGGGCTTGCTCTCCAGCTTCGTTTTCAGATAATGAAGCACAGACTGTGGTTTTCTGTTTCCCTTATTCAGCTAACATCAGTCAGTGAGTGTTCAAACTGGAATCTGGACCCAGGTATGTTTAGCTCTTAAGCCATTGTGTTTTTCTTCCAGTGTACATTTAATGCTTACTAAGTTCTCCAAAGTATTTGATGTGGACTTAGCATGTTACATATGCAGAAGTGTTTGTATTTTAATAGGAGATCCTGCAGGTAAAATGGCATTTGTGGAAGAAATTCATTGGTAAACGGGGGAAATACTTTTGCTCAGGGAAAAATTTCCAGAGCCTTCAGTATGTCATTCTCTAAGTCTCTGTCTACAAATGGGAGAGGTGAATTTCTTTAGTAGGTAGACAACAGAGAGAAAAATAATGTCAATAAAAAATGAAATATTGGTACTTCCCTGATGGGTCCAGTGGTTAAGACTTCACTTTCCAATGTAGGGGATATGGATTCCATTCCTGGTTGGGCAGCGAATATCCCATATACCTCATAGTCAGGAGATGAAAACATTAAAATAAAAAAAACAAACAGAAGCTATTTTATAACAGATTCAATAAAGACTTTAAATATGGTCTGCCTTAAAAAAATCTTTAAAAAGTAAAATATTGTACAAATAAACTTTTGGTTATATAAATAGTATATTTAACTCTTGAAAAAAATGTGAAATTGGTGCTGAGGACTCCTTTGAGGATTGATTCAGTACACTTATTGATATCAGAATCACAAAACAGAGCCCCAGTTTTTGTTATTTCCTCGTATGAAAACTTGATCTAACTCTGTTACAAAACTCTGTCTCATCACTGTGACCTGAATTTCACGTTGTCTCACTGGCATTCTCTGCTAGAATCCCTCCATCCCGTCTTTTCAAATGAGGCAGTATTTTGAATGCCCGCTATGTCTCCAGAATGTCTTGGCTGAAACTTCCTTAATGCAAGTGACCTGACCCACACTGGGACTTTCTTGTGTGTTGGTGGTGGTGTTGCAGAGTCGCTAAGTCGTGACTTTTTACAACCCCGTGGACTAGAGCACGCCAGGCTCCTGTGTCTTCCACTCTCTTGTGTGTAGTGTTGCTCTTTATCTTGTGATCGTTAGTTTTCTTTGCCTTCCTTTCCTTTTTATTTCATTTATTTTTGTCTTTTCTCTTGTATGTTCAAAACAACATCAAGAACGTCTTTGAAGGTTAAGAGAATTATAAAAGACAGTCCATGTGAGTAGTAGAGTATGAGTGTTGCTTAGTTGCCAAGTTGTGTCCAACTCTTTGTGATCCCATGGACTACCACTTACCAGCCTTCCCTGTCCTTCACGATCTCCTGGAGTTTGCTCAAATTCATGTCCATTGAGTTAGTGATGCTATCTAACCATCTCATCCTTTGCCACCCCTTCTCCTTTTGTAGGAGAGTATGCATGTACAAGTAGATAAAGAAGTCAAAATTTGACTCTAAAGTTGGGGAGCGTTGGACCTTCTGGCTTTTTAAGCACCATCTGATACTTCCTTTTCTTCTCTTTCTGACCCATGAATCATGTTCTTTCAAAAGTTTCTCAGGATTAGATGGATAAGAGTGATGGGATAAGAAATACAAGGTTTCATTAGACAGAGTAGAGGGCTTCCCTGGTGACTTAGCAGTGAAGAATCTGCTTGCAATGCAGGAGACCTGAGTTTGATCCCTGGATCTGGAAGATCCCCTGGTAAAGGAAATGGCAATCCACTCCAGTATTCTTGCCTGAAGAATCCCAAGAACAGAGGAGCCTGGCAGGCTGCAGTCCACAGGGACTGCAAAGATTCGGATATGACTGAGGGACTATCACAACATGATACCCAGACAGAGTAGAATGAAACACTTTGCAAAATGAAAAATTGCAACGAGTACCAATGCATGTACTACAGAAAGGGCATCAACTAGATTGGGCATCATGGGCCCTGGATGGGGGCAGAATCGTTAAAGTAACATGAGTACACAGTCCAGAAATAAGACTTGAATACCAGTAAGCATGAGCTGAATCTCTGCTCTGCCAGTCTTGTCTGGGTCTAGATTTTTTACCTATTAAAAATGGACATCAGTCTGTTTTCCTCCTTTCATGAAACTGATGGGAAGTCACCTGGGTAGTGTATCATTCCAGCCTGTCTTAAGGATGTAATAGCTGTCTTCGAATTCTCTTGAGCAATAAGCTCACTTCCAAGCCTGCCGCCTTCTCCAGTGGGGAAACCCTGGGGTACCTGAGAGTTCTCATTACCCTTATGAAGGCTCTGGAGCAATTTGACTAAGACAACCATGTCCTTCACTCCTGCTGCCTTTGGTATTTCCTTCCTGCTCTATTGCCAACAGTCATCTGACGATAAACGCACTGAAGAATAGAACCAGGTGTTTTCTGATGTCATTGAACACTTGCAATTAATCAGTACAGAGGGAAATGTTTTTTAAATCCTTTTTCAGAGAGATGTTATGGGGAGGGAGGTGGGAAGGGGGGTTTATATTTGGGAACGCATGTACACCCGTGGTGGATTCATGTCAATGTATGGCAAAACCAATATAGTATTGTAAAGTAAAATAAAGTAAAAATAAAAATTAAAAAAAAATAATCATAGTGAGTTTGAAAGCCAGTTAGAGATTCAAAATGGATGTATCTGAAGCAGCAGTAGACAATACCAGTGTTATCTGGGAGGTATTGTAACTCATCTCTCATTTGGTTGTTCTTTAATTCAGGTGTTCCTTTGAGATGGGTGAAGCTGATTGCCTCACTATTTTAGATTGGGTTCCTGAATATTCTGGCTTTAATTCTTGGAGGTTCAGAAATGTTTCGTTTTATTTTTTTCATTTTTCCTTAAGAAAGTAGGTGATTGATTTCTTAACGGTACAGCCAAAAGCTGATGGACCGTGATGTCAAAGTGATTACTTTTAAAGGAATACATTCTAGGCAGGATAGCTGAACTCAGTATGTTCTTAAGAGGAGTTGGACTGGTTTTGTTTTTATAACAGCTGTATTGAAATATAATTTACATACCAGAAAATTCACCTTTTCAAAGTGTATATTTTAGTAGATTTCATAATACTCGCAGAGTTGAGCGACCATCCACACTATTTGTGGGGCATTTTAACCATCTCCCAAAGAAATCCTGTACCCATTAGCAGTCACTCTCCATTTCCCTGTTCTGTGCAGCCCTTGGCAATCACTTCTCTACTTTCGTTCCATGTATTTGCCTGTTCTGGTCATTTTGAATAAATGGAGTCATACAATACGTGATCTTTTGTGACTTGCTTTCTTTCTTCCTTTTTCTCTTTCACCTAGTGAAATGATTCCAGGGTTCATCCATGTGGTAGCATGTATCAGGCCTTCCTTCCTTTTAATTGTCAGATAATAGTCCATTGCATGGATATACTACATTTTGTTTGGCTATAAAGAATAATGCTGCTGCAAACATTTGTGTAAAAGTTTTTGTCTGAACTTATCTTTTCCTTTCTCTTGGGTTTAAACCTAAGAGTAAAAATGCTGGATCTCTGTGTTTGACAGTTTGGAGAACTAGCAAGCCGTTTTCTAGTATTGTACCATTTTATAATCCCACTAACAATGAGTGAGGGTTCAAGCTCTTCCACACCCTTGGCAACTTGTTATCTAATTATCTGTCTATCTGTCTATCTATCTATCTATCGCCTATTGTTTCAATTTCTCTGGAGAACTCCAATATACAGGGTAATACTAGACATAAAGAGTATGTTGGAGAGCGTTCCTTACTCTTCTAGTTTTTCAGAAAAGTTTCTGCAAGATTGGTATTAATTCTTTCTTTAAATGTCTGGTAGATTTCATCAGCAAAGTCATTTGAGTCTGAGGGTTTCCTATACGAGAAGTTTTTAAATTATTAATTCTGTCTCTTTACTTGTTATAAGTCTATGTAGGTTTTTTACTTTTTCTTGAGATAATTTCATTAGTTTGTTTCTAGGAATTTTCCTATTTCATCTAGGTTATCTTCATTGGCATAGAGTTGTTTATAGTATTCTTTATATTTCTGTAAGATTAGTAGTGATATCCTTCTTTTGTTCCTGCTTTTAGCAATTTTCTTTTATTTTCCTTGGTCAGCCTGAGAGATGTTCAATTTTATTAGTCTTTACAAATAAATCAACTTTTGATTTTGCGTTTCCTCTTATATATAGTTGACTGTTCCCTATTTCATCCATTTCTGCTCTACACTTTATTATCTCCTTCATTCTGCTCACTTTGGGTTTACTTTATTTTTTTTCTTTCCCTTTTTTAGTTAAGATGGGAGGATAGGTTATTGACTTGAAATTTGTCTCTGCGTTTCTTTGTTGTTGTTGTTGTTGTTATATTTCTTCATTACTGCCTTCTTTTTTGTTAAATATACATTTCTTTGCATGCCATTTTAATTACCACCCCTTTTAATTATACATTTTTGGGTTATTTTCTAAATGGTTTCCCTGGGGGTTGCCTTTGACATATTTTGTTTTAAAAAATCTAGTTCTGATTAATACTAACAATTTCAGTAGTAGGAACAAACTTTGCTCACATGTAACTCTGTTTCCTCCCTCCTCCTTTGTGCTATTATCATAAAAAATCACAAAAGTTATATCTACACCAGGACCATTTTATCATTATTAGCTGATGCAGTTGTCATTTAAATCTGATAGAAAAAAAGAGTTAATAAAAAACATTAATATTGCTTCTTGTATTTACCTATGTGGTAACCTTCAGCGCTGGTCTTTATTTCTTCATGGGTATTCGTGCTACTGTATAATGCTTTCATTTCAGCCAGGAGGACTCCCTGTAGTATTTCTTATAGGGCAGGTCTGCTTATAAAGGGTTCTCTCAAAATTTGGTTATCTGGGAATGTCTTAATTTGTCCTTCAACTTGAAGGATAGTTTTGCTAGATTTGATATTGTTGACATTTTTTTTTCGTTTCAATTCTTCTAATAATTTGTCATCTATTGGCTTCTGGCTGCCATATTTTCTGATGAGGAGTCAGCTGTTAATGTTATTAAAGCTTGCTTGCATTTGATGAGTCATTTTTCTTTTGCTGCTCTTGAAATTCTGTTTTTTGCTTTGTTTCATTTTGTTTTCTTTGCTTTTGACAGTTTAGTATCTATGTGGATCTCTGAGTTTATCCTCCTTGGAGTTCACTGACTTTCTTGAATGTGTCATTAATATGTTCCATCATTTGAAAACCTTTCATCCATTACTGTTTTTTCCAGCCATCCTTTCTACCCTACTCCTCTTCTGAAACTCCCTTTTTGTATAACTGGGATGGCTGTCATGTCCCATGGGTTTCTGAGGCTTTATTTTTCTTCATTTTTTCCCCTCTTTCTGTTCCTCAAATTGAATAATTTCAGTTGACTTATTTTCTTTGTTCAGCTGTGCTGTGGATCTCTTTCAGTGAATTTTTCACTCATATTATTGTATTTTTGAACTCCAGAGTTTCTATTTTACTCTTCTTCATAACTCTGTCTCTTTGTTTATACTGCCTATTTGGTGAGTCATCAATAGTTATGTTTTTCCTTTATTCTTTAGGCAAGATTTCTTTTAGTTCTTTAAATATACTTATAACAGCTCATTTATAACTTTGTGTAGTAAGTTCAACATCTGGGCTTTTCCAGGGAGAGTTTCTACTGATTCATTGATTTCTCTTCTCTGTTTCATTATGTGTCTCCTGTTCTGTTTTAATTGCTGAAAACTAGACTTTTAGCACAGCATAATGAGGCATCTCTGGAAATCAGATTTGCTGCCCTTCCCCTTAGTGTTTTGTTCTTGCTTGTAGTGGTTAGTTATCAGTGTTAGTGACTTCATTAACTTTTTAAGGTCTATATTCTTTATGTATGCAGATTCTGAAGTCTCTGCTTGATTAGTTTAGTGGTCAGCTATGATTGGACAGTTATTTCCCTAAATTCCTTCAACTAATGGATCTTCCACCCTTTTGCATGTACGTGTGTGAGTTAGGGTGTGCCTTCAGGGCTCTGACACTTTACAGGTCTCCCTACCTTCACCCCCCACTCTGTCACCCATAGATGAGAGATTAGGGGGACTTCTCAGACCTTTCCTGTGAACATATAATGCCTAGCACATGCACGTGGCTTTTTTGATTCCCGGGAATGTGTCAGAGCTTTCCAAAGCCCCCTACGGATATCTCATTCCACAGAATTTTAGGTTCTTGGTCAGCTTTCTGTTTTCCCCAACTGGTATCACCACTTCAGTTAGCTGTGATGTTAAACAGTTCCTGATTCCTTTGGGAAAACACCGCAGAGATAGGGATTTCCTCACTTAATGATATCTGCATTAAGTCAGATAAAGATATTAATAAGTTCTGTGAATGGGCTTTTCCCAGAGAGCTGCCAGACAGTAGTGATTGTTCTCTGAAAATGTGGCATTTTGGGCACCTCCAGAGCCATTCTACTGTCTCCAAGAGCTGGTAGTTCTCACAGCTACCCTGTCTCTAAAGCTGCTTGTTTTCAGAGATACTGCAGAGATGAGAAGAGGGAGAAGGGCACAGGGAAAGTTTAAATGCCACAGAGTCTAGTTCTAGAGAATCAACCATTTTCTTGCAACCCTTTGGTTAATTTCTGTGTTTTGAAAAAGTTAATTTTGACTATGTTTGCCAATGCACTATTGCTTTCAGGGAGCACCATTCTAGAAGTGCGCTTCTTCTTTCTAGGTGGTTTTAATGTCAGGACTATTTTTGAGATGCAGATTTCAGACCAGAAAGTTGTTCAGGGAGTACAGCATCAGAAAAATGGAAATGGATGTGCTCCAAGGCTACACGGTGATTAAGCCTGGTGCTTGTTTCCACTTTGGAGAGATGGATACTTATGTCTCCAGGGGAATGTTGTACCTCATCTTTCTGTGTACACGATGAGGCCTTTCCCTTAAGCCTTGAGCTCATGAAAGAAGGGAGGGCTGTTTGCTGTGGATAATAAAGTTGGAGTGCATGTCTCAGCTTAGAACCCTAAATAAGCCAGAGGAACCTAATTGTGGCAGTAGGGTTTGGGGATTGACTGGTTGATAGTGAGCTGTTGGCTGGGGACCCTTAAGATGTGCCTGCTGTTGACTTGCTACTTGAAGTGCATCTCAGGAACCATAGCATCAGCACTGCTTCAAAGAGAGCTTGTTAGAAATGTAGAACCTCAGATTGCTCTCCAGACTTACTGAATCAAAATCTGCATTTTAACAAGGTGATTTATGTTCACATTAAAGTCTGAGAAGTACATGCCTATAGAATTTTTACATCTTTATGTGGTTGTCCTGGGAAGATCCCTGCAATTGACTAGCCTCATCTAATTCATGTTGATATTTCTCAACCCAAATCTCTGAAGTATATTATCAGCTTCCCTAAAATTTTGGAGGATTCTAGTCTTTGTACTATTTTGTCTTTCCTGTAGTTCTTTATAGTGGAGATAAAGAGTTGAATTTGAAGAATATCAGAGAAAGAGACAGTTCATCTGAGCTGGAGTAGTCCAGAAAGGCATCATTTGAGTTAGGCTTTGAGGAAACTAACAGGAGGAGGTGCGTACATATCAAGTGGATGAAAGAATATGGGCCAACCTACAGAGGTGGGAGTTATTTATTATATGCAGATCTCCAAACTGTGAAGTTTTGAAGGCCTAAATTATGTCTCGCTCTAGATCCTCAGTGACTGGCACAGAGTAGGCGCACTGTAAACTCTCTGTGAACTGAACAGTGGGAGGATTAGCTTGACTGGAGGTGAGGAATTATATAAAAATTATGGGAATTGATACACATTTTGGGGGTAAGACTAGATTATGGGACCTTGAAAGCTTGGTAAGTGTTTGTATTTAAATTTGTTGAGTAATTTTCAATAAGGCATGAGGGGGTAGGAGGATGCTTATTTGGGGTTGTTTTTAGGAAAATGGTTAACAGGTTTAAAAGACACTTTCAAACTCCAGAATATAAAGTCCTTCAATATATTCTTGACTATTCCAGATATGCAGATGTTTGAGGTATACTGTAGAGATCACACTTGAAGAGGAGAGGAAGCTGGAGAGATATCATAGACATTGGTAGCACCTATTAATGTTTTAAATGTTGCAAATTCTTAAGCAGGAGAACCATGTGAAAAAAGTAGTGTTTGAAAGTTATTAAAGCACAGTGAAGTGCTAGATGAACTGGAAGAGGAAGAGAAGGGAGTCAGGTAGACCAGGTAGGGGTCTGTTTTCATAGTCTAGGAGATGCAGGCAGGTAGGTGTAGACCAAGGTAATGGCAGGAGAGAGGTTGTTTGCTTCTGAAGTTTCTGTTATTATAAAGGACAGAAATCTCATCAAGCAGTTGAGGCCTTATATTGAAGAGAAAGAAGAAAGGATAAAAGAAATAAGCCACCTGAGGCAATAGTAGTAATACCAACTCTCATAATCTTCATGGTGAGGATTAAATGAGCTAATTCTTACAAGTTGCCTGGGAAAATGCCTGGCACATGGTAAGCACTCAATACATGTTAGCTATTAGCTGTTATTTCCTGGAAGAAAGGACCTCCTGGTGTTGTCAAGTGGCACTTCTGTTCCTCAAAATCAGCACCCAACTCCGTGCTTATTTGTAACAGATGCTTAATAAATGTTTGATGAATGGATGAATGAGAAATAAAATCTCTCTCAATGTAGGAGTGAAATATATTGATTCTAAATAAAATCACATTTTACCGTTGATTTCCATTCTAAATATAATCCCCATGGAGAATTGGGGGAAAGTGGTTATTGATCTCTCGTCTTTTACTCTCCCAATTAGCTTTATCTCTCATTCTCTTTATTTTTTCCTTTGCCCACTGCCACCCTAATGGATATCTATCTGTATATTCATGATTCTTGGAGACCAGCACTCCTTGTCTGTGTTTAATAGCAGATGCTCAGTAAATATTTGTGTTCATTGATAAACCAATGTGTTCTAGGCCTATGGCTCATACTTCAGAGCACTGCTGTTAGTGAGAAAGATACTATCTTTCCTTCACTATATTTAAATCAGCTTTTAAAAATAATTTGTCCTCTCTGAGTGATCACTAAGATGTTTGGTGGTGGTTGTTCAGTTGCTAAGTCATGTCTGACTCTTTGTGACCCCATGGACTGCAGCATGCCAGGCCTCCCTGTCCCTTACTATCTTCCAGAGTTTGCCCAAGATCATGTCCATTGAGTCAGTGAGGCTATCTGACCATCTCATTCTCTGCTGCCCTTTTCTCCTTTTGCCTTCAATTTTCCCAGCATCAGGGTCTTTTCCAGTGAGTTGGCTGTTCACATCAGGTAGCCCAAGTATTGGAGCTTCAACTTCAGCATCAGTCCTTCCAATGAGTTTTCAGGGTTGATTTCCTTTAGAATTGACTAGTTTGATATCCTTGCAGTCCAGTGGACTCTCAGGAGTCTTCTGTACATGGTGTGTGCTCAATCGCTGCAGTCACGTCTGACTCTTTGCAACCCTATGGACTCTAGACCACCAGGCTCCTCAGACCATGGAATTCTCCAGGCAAGAATCCTGGAGTGGGTTGCCATGCCCTCCTCAAGGGGATCTTGCCTACCCAGGGTTCAAACCTGTGTCTCCTGTGTCATCCTGCGTTGCAGGCGGGTTCTTTACTGCTGAGCCACTGGAGGAACTCCCAAGTATCATCTCCAGCACCACAATTTGAAAGCATCAGTCCTTCAATGTTTGATACAGTCTATTTAATTGTGGCTAAACTACTTTTTTTATGCTGAAATACATTGAACATTTATGCATGAGCTGATATCCCTAGAAATCTCATCATTATTTAACAGAAGAAGTGAGAGGAAAAGGATTGAATGGTTCATATTTCACTTATATTTCTTCACCCACCACTAAATAAAATATTCCAGAGAACATTTTGCTCCGGAGAGCAAAAGTCAGGAACTTTATCCACCCCATCACCATGTGACAGCAAACCAGAGTGGAATTAAAACAGAAGCAAGTTGGAGAGTGGAATTGAAATATCTAGCATCTCTTTTCAAGAATCCAAAAGTTCTTTTCAGTTATCACTAGGGCTATGTGATAGAAAAGAGAAGTGTCTGTAAATCAGTTCAGTCACTCAGTTGTGCCCAGCTTTTTGCCATGCTATGGACTGCAGCACGCCAAGCTTCCCTGTCCATCACCAACACCTGGAGCTTGCTCAGACGCATGTCCATCAAGTCGGTGATGCCATCCAACTTGTCTCCTTCTCCTCCTGCCTTCAGTCTTTCCCAGCAGCAGGGTCTTTTCTAAGGAGTCAGTTCTTCATGTTAGGTGGCCAAAGTATTGGAGCTTCAGTTTCAGCATCAGTCTTTCCAATGAATATTTAGGACTGACTTCCTTTAGGATTGACTGGTTTAATCTCCTTGCAGTCCAAGGGACTCTCAAGAGTCTTCTCCAACACTACAGTTCAAAAGCATCAATTCTTCGGCTCTCAGCTTTCTTTATAGTCCAAGTCTCATTTTCATACATGACTACTGGAAAAGCCATAGCTTTGACTATATGGACTTTTGTCAGCAAAGTGATGTCTCTACTTTTTAATATGCTCTCTAGGTTGGTCATAGCTTTTTTCCAAGGAGCAAGCATCTTTTAATTTCATGGCTGCAGTCACCATCTTCAGTGGTTTTGGAGCCCAAAATAATAAAGTCTGACACTGTTTCCATTGCTTCCCCATCTATTTGCCATGAAGTGATGGGACCGGATGCCATGGTCTTCGTTTTTTGAATGTTGAGTTTTAAGCCAACTTTTTCAGTTTCCATGTATGGTGATGACATTTTCAGCTTTAAGGAATCCTTTTTTTGTTGTCTTTCTTTCTTTTTTTTTTTTTTGGCCACATACCACATGGCATGCAGAACTTCTTTGATCAGTGATTGAACCCGATTCTCCTCCAGTGGAAGCACAGTCTTAACCACTGAACCACAGGGCAGGTTTATACTTAAGGGATCTTATTGTTGTTTAGTCGCTAAGTCTGTCTGACTCTTTGCAACCTCATGGATTGTAGCCCGCCAGACTCTTCTGTCCATGGAATTCTCTAGGCAAGAATACTGGAGTGGCTTGCCGTTTCCTCCTCCAGGGAATATTTCCCACCCAGAGATCGAACCTGTCTCTTGGTTGGCAGGCTGGTACTTTACCACTAAGCCCCCAGGGAAGCCCAGGGGCTTTTATAGGGTCTTACAACTGGTAAAGGTCTTAGTTTAATTGGAAAAATCTGTAGAAATGCAAATACCAGTTCTTCTGACATCTTTGGGTCCTTCTGAGTTGGCGTGCATTTTGACATTAAACAAGCCTTTTCTTTGAAAGTGAAAGTCGCTCAGGTCTCTGCATTGCAGGTGGATTCTTTACCAGCTGAGCCACCAGAGAAGCCCAAGAATACTGGAGTGGGTAGTCTATCCCTTCTCCAAGGGATCTTCCCAACCCAGGAATTGAACCAGGGTCCCCTGCATTACAGGCAGATTCTTTATCAACTGAGCTACTAAGGAAGCCCCTTAAGAAAGAGCAATCTAATTTAGGTGATTTGAGAGGGAATGTGAAACCATTAAATAAATGTACTAGCTCACATCATGGCCCATTGGTGAAGATGAGGGAGGGCACATAGGGGAAGAAATAGGATGGGTTAGAAGAAGAAAAGAAGGAGAGAAAAACATGCACACAGAGGTAGATAGATGCCCATGGAAACCGAGAAGGGTAAGAACCTCTTGGGCTTCCCTGGTAGCTCAGCTGGTAAAGAATCCGCCTGCAATGCAAGAGACACCGGTTTGATTCTTGGGTTGGGAAGATCTGCTAGAGAAAGGATAGGCTACCCACCCCAGTATTCTTGGGCTTCTCTGGTGCTCAGATGGTAAGGAATCCTCCTGCAAGGTGGGAGACCTGGGTTAGATTCCTGGGTTGGGAAGATCCCCTGGAGAAGGGAAAGGCTACCCACTCCAGTATTCTGGCCTGGAGAACTCCATGGACAGAGGAGCCTGGTAGGCTACAGTCCATGGGGTCACAAAGAGTCGGGCATGACTGAGCGACTTTCACACTTCACTCACAAGAACCTCTTGGAATTCTGTATTAATTAAACACTTGTGAGCTATTTTTGTTAATGGCTAAAATAATTGTTTATCTGAAAACCTGATAAGCCTTTTATATGTCTTGTATGTGTTTTGTCTTGTCAAATGTGAAATAATGTAATGTGCCTTTAAAATTTTTACCAGGTCAAAAAAGAAATAGAAGGATAGAGAAGGGGGAGGTTTGTGAGTTTTGAGGTGCTTGTCATATGCCGTTGCTCACTTGCACTGGTTTCTGTACAGATGAGTTGTTTAAACATTTGCCAGAAGAAGACTCCTCCTATAGCAGTTTGCCAGAAGAAAAACAAATTCTTCTTTGGACTATAGCAACATTAACCCAAGTGATGTCTTTCTAAGAGAACAGATACAATTAAGCCAAAGGCTGGAGGTTTGCCTGCTCCCTTGAAGAGAATGCAACTAACATTAACTGAATCCTTACTCTGAAGCACATGTTCTTTATAGATTATCTAATTTAATCCTTCACAAATCCAGCCACAGGTCCTGTTATACTTATTCTACGGATCATAATATAGTCATTCAGGGATTTTCTGGGTAACATAACCAGGTAGTGGAGAAGCATGCGCCATCCATCTCCTGAATCCTGCTCTTTCTGTTTCACCAGCTGCATCCATGTCTCTTTCTAGAACTTAAAGGAACTTCGGAAAATCATCCAAGGTTCCAAATTGGTTGAAATTGCTCCAGGCTTCAGACTGATAATAATTTGCTTTATTGAATAGCAGTGCATCACTGGGCTCCATGCCAGTCAGCCAAACTTCTTATCCATTTAAAGTAGAACAGCATCCAGTTGGTTGTAGGGAGCATTGTATGTACCCTCCCCTGACAGATGGTTTTCTCTTTGGCTTTTGAAATTCTTACAGGAAGGAAGTTCACAGTTTCTCCTGATAACTTATTATGGTTATTGCCGGAGTCAGTCGTAGGATCATCAATACCGTGGACCCTTTCCCTTCCTTTTAAGTGTGGGATATTCTCTAGGGCCTAGCTTCCCTGCTGGCCAGAGATGGTGCTACAGCTTTTCCTGTAATACATAGAAATTACATGGAATTTCAAGGAATTACATTACAAGGAATACTATGAATAAGGAGTCGGCAAGCTTCTGCCCTGGGGCCAGATTTGTGTGGCTGTTCTTAAAGTCTTACTAAAACACAGCCATACTTATTTGTGTATGTATTGTCACTGGCAAACCAGTCAGTCCTAGAGGAGATCAACTCTGAATAGTCATTGGAAGGACCGATGCTGAAGTTAAAGCTCCAGTATTTTGGCCACCTGATGCGAAGAACTGACTCCTTAGAAAAGACCCTGATGCTGGGAAAGATTGAAGGCAGGAGGAGAAGGGGTCAGCAGAGGATGAAATAGTCGGATGGCATCACCGACTCAATGGTCATGAATTTGAGCCAGCTCCGGGAAATAGTAGAGGACAGAGAAGCTTGGTGTGCTGTAGTCCATGAGGTTGCAAAGAGTCGGACACGATTTATTGACTGGACAACACGACAGTTGTCATTGGCTGCTTTTGTCCTTTGATGGTGGAGTTTAGAAGTTCAACAGAGACCACATGACCTGCAAAGACTAAATATTTATTACTGGCCTTTTACAGGACAAATTTGTGACCTCTGTTATAGATAAGTCACCAGGAGAATTCCTGCAGTGATAAGGTAGCTGTGGCAAAGCGAGGGTGTTCTCTAGGCAGTGATACTATGAGGGTCAGCTGCAGATGCTTTCCATGTCCCCCTAGTTGTGTCTGGGGGGAATCTGAAAGGGACAGGGCTCTTAGTTATATGATGAAAAGACTCCTCAGAGTAGGAGTTGGGAGTCCCGATAGGAAGATTGCTTGTGCATCAAAATATAGACCCATGCGTCTCTGTTCTGACTGTGTCCAGGCGAGTCTGGAAATTGTGACTCCTTGAAACCATTCAGGCAGCCAAGTATTCCAGCTGATGTTTTGTGATTTTTTTTTCTTTGTTTTAAAATAAACTTTGTAGAATCTTTTTCTTTACCCCTCACAGCTCTCTAAATATTCTGTTTTGAAACATTTAATTACCCAGGTTATTTATATGGAAAGGTCTGATAATGTTTCTATGGGAGTCTGTTATTTATTCCTTTTGCTAAATTTTATCTTATATTAGGGGAAGGGCTGAGGTTGGTTACTATGGTAACATTCTCAAAACTGCAACAGTCCTATTAGGGATGCAGAAACTATAGTCATTCTGGTGGGAAGGCAGCATGGGTAGTGGGTGGCAGTCTCTTTATTTTTATTTTATTTTATTTTTTAAAGAAAACCTCTCCCACTTCCATCCCTTTTGCATTCATTTATTTTAAGCTTTGCAGTGTAAAATACCAGAGTAAGGAATGAAAAGGAGAAAGGGCTCTTGTCTCTCTTCATTAAATTTCTGTCATCTTTATCTGCTCCATTTTAGGTATACCCTACTTTCTATATGATCTTTTATTCATTTTTGTGTTCATTTATTCACCAGACTTACAAAGAGGCCTACTCTGTGTTAGAGATGAATTAGAGAATCCCTGTTCTCATTTTTCTTTCAAATTACAAATTTCTTGAAGTCACTAAGGACTTTAATTCAGTTAAACAAATATTTGTGAGCACTTGCTCTGTACCAGGCATTATGCTGGCAAACAAAAAGGAGGCTTTTGTCAAAGAACATTGTTTTGCTTGGTTGAATAGCAGAGGGACGGGCAAATGATTAAGCACTGAGCTGTTTAAAATAAAATTTGATAAATGCTATTGCAGAGGTGTGTAACCCACTTAACTCTCCAGCCTGGAGAGCATAGGAAAGTTTTTTTTCAAGGGAGGTGACATCTGGGTGGCTTTGAAGACAAAGAGGCATTTTCCAGGTAAAATGCTGGGGTTGATAAGGCATTCCAAGCAACTCTGGACCAGCAAGAATAGAGGTGTGGTGGTGAGGGAGCCCTTGGCTTTGCGCATGAGACCTCTAAGAACATGCAGATGAGTGGTGGTTGGACATGTAGGCAGGATGTCACCAAGAGAAGTTGTGTCTGGTAGCCACTGAGAAATGCAGGCAGGGGAGCGACTTGAGTGTTCTGGTTTAAGATCTTTCTGTTGGCGGTGTGTGGGATGGGTCGATAATGAAGGGGAAGGAGCAGATTGGGTTGAGAAGGATATGGAGACCTGTAAAAAGTGACAAGGTTCTTCTTGGGACACAGTGAGTTGAGGATGAGCCCCGCCATGTTGGACTGTCTAGTAGGCCGCTGGAACTATGGGCCCAGGAATGAAGGAACTGTGGATGGGAGCCAGAAATCTGGGTGCCATCTGAGAAGGCTTATGGGGAGGTGCAGCGGCCTCCTGGGAGATAATCATGAAACAGCCGTTCATTCTTTAAACCTGCGTTGTGGGGCGTGTCACTCCTAGGTAATTAAAGTAAAAAACAGCTTTAAGTTGTAAAACACCACACTAACTCAGTCACTAAGACTTCCAGAGGTTGGGAAGAGTAAAAACTCTAGACTTGAATCAGAATGGAGGCTTCCTCCCTCCCCAGCTCTGGCCTGCCATGGGCCTCCTGCAGTCAGGGAGAAGACGAGTGGTCAGGCCCCTGTTAACTCCACGCTGCTTTTCCGCCATTTCTTCCTATTTGCTGGCCTCAGTTGCAGACCTCTCTCTCCCTCTGTCTTTTTTGTTGCTTTACACTGTTATGTTAGTTTTTGGTGTACAGAAAAGTGATTCACATATACACACACACATACGTACAAACATGTATATAACTCTTTGTCATATTATTTTCCATTATGGTTTATTACAGCATTTTGAATTACTTCCCTGTGCATATAGTAGGAGCTTGTTGTTTATTTTGTGTATAGTGCTTTGTGTCTGCTAATCCCAAGCTCCTAATTTATCTCTTCCCGACCCCCTTTCTCCTTTGGTAAGTTTGCTTTCTATGTCTGTGAGTCTGTTTCATAAATAAGTTCATTTATATCATGTTTTAGATTCCATATATAAGTGGCATCATAGGACTTCCCTGGTGGCTCAGGGAAATAATCCTGGTGGTAAATAATCCACCTGCAATGCAGGAGGCCCAGGTTCCATCCCTGAGTCGGAAAGACCCCCTGGAGAAAGGAATGGCTACCCACTCCAGTATTCTTGCCTGGAGAATTCCATGGACAGGGGAGCCTGGTGGGCTGCCGTCTGTGGGATCACAAAGAACTGGACACAATATGTACCACGTTTGTTTATCCGGTCCTCTGTCGATGGGCACATGAGTTGCTTTCACATTTTAGCAATTGTGAACAGTGCTGCAGTGAACATTGCGTGTAGTCACTCAGTTGTGTCCAACTCTTTGCGACCCCATGGACTGCAGCCTGCCAGGCTCCCTTGTCCATGGGAATTTCCCAGGCAAGAATATTGGAGTGGTTTGCCGTTTCCTTCTCTAAGGGATCTTCCTGACCTAGGGATTGAACCCATGTCTCCTACATTGGCAGGCGAATTCTTTAGCACAGAGCCATCAGGGAAGCCCAGTGAACACTGGGGTGCGTGTATCTTTCCCAGTTAGACTTTTGTCTGGATATATGCCCAGGAGTAGGATTGCTGGATCATGTGGAAGTCCAAGTGTTAGTTGCTCAGTCGTATCTGACTCTTTGTGACCCCATGGACTGTGGCTCGCCAGGCTGGATCATATGGCAACTCTATTTTTAGGTGTTTAAGGAACCTCCATGCTGTTTTCCAAAGCGGGCTCCATTGCAGAGCTCTCTAAAGTTGAAACTGGGTTGGGAGAAAGGAGGAGGGAGGAAGCAGGTAAGTACCTATGTGACTCATGGTTGTGTTTCTCGTGTCAGTGCTCTGAATCTAGCAGGTGTTTAAGGTGACTTCTTCTCTTTGAAGATCTTCTATGGCATTTTTGCAGCCTCTACTCCCTCATTGCTAAGGATCCCTATTTGCAGTTCCTAGCGACAGGGCAATGCATTGCTCTCCTGGCTGCAGTTTTCTCAGCCCCTAGGCTCCTGGTAACACATCCAGGTAATCTCAGCCAAGGGCTGTGGTGGAGTGTGTAAGCCAGCCCGGACATGGCTATCTCTAGCACATGGTCCACACTGTGTTCCATGGGGGACCCTCAAGCATCCTTTGTTTCTGCAGACTCTGGGAGTGCAGCCGCCTCTCCTGAATTCACCATCAATGCAGCCAGCAAGCCCATCTCTATTTCTAGATTTCAGCTGTGAATCAGACGCAAGTTTGTGTGTCTCCCAAATTGCTTGAACTGCTGAAGACAGATGTGTGTTTGCCCGTTCCTGCTCCTCTGTCTTGATGTGAGATGGAGAGGCAAGCAAGCCTAATCACCGCCTTCCTTGTTTGGAGGGATGTATACTCTCCACTCATCAGTAACTGCCTTGGAAAGTCTCCCCCACCCAAGATGTCCAAATCTTGAGCCTTTGTCCCCTTACTGTGGTAAAGGAATTATGAATTTCACAAATAGTTTATAGCCACTTTCTTTGGTAAATTTTGCAAATGGTCTGTCTCCCGTTTTGAAATTTACTGTCGGTTGTTCCTCGAGACTTCAGAAAGAATATTCATTGGAACATCTTGTTACAATGGTAAAATTTTTTTCCCCTCCTTTCTGTCAAACTTTCCTATCCTGTTGCGGAGAGAATTCTGCTACATGGAGGCAGGGTTTATGGCCTCTGGGATGGGTTTAGTGGATAACAAAGGTGGAACCAGGCCATGTTGTGGTAGACAAGAAAGTAAAAGTCGCTCAGTCATGTCTGACTCTTTGCAACCCCTTGGACTATACAGTCCCTGGAATTCTCCAGGCCAGAATACTGGAGTGGGCAGCCTTTCCCTTCTCCAGCAGATCTTCCCGACCCAGGAATCAAACTGGGGTGTCCTTCATTGCAGGCGGATTCTTTACCAACTGAGCTATCAGGGAAGCCTGGGTCTCTCTTGATGAGAAGTTGGGCATCAACAGGATCCCAGTTTACAGTCATTGATCTCCCCCATCCTGATGACTCACCAGTGTCTCTGTAGCCCAGACCTCTTCCTGAAATGCAGGCTCTTAGATCCGGCAGCTTACTGGGCTTCCCTGATCAAAATATTACAAACTTACCTCACATCATTATCTGAACCCCACCCTCCATCCCAAATACCCATCCATCTTCATGTCGTTTCTCTTTAGTCTTAATAAATGGCACCTAGAAAATCTACCTAATTGCTCAAGTCAGAAACCTGGGAGTTTGAGCATCTCTAGGTTCTTAAGCTTGTATGTGCTGCCGGCATCCCTTTTGCAATCTAGTGATGTCTAGTGACACCTTTCAAAATCATGTTTTTACCTCCAGGGGGCCATTATGGAAACCAGTGATATGGAAATACAGTTCTATGTGGATCATTTGGAATCCATGAATTTTCCCTCTCTCTCTTACGTCTCACAGTCGTTCAGTATCAGTCATCAGTCACCCTCTGGATAGTATACATGCATGCTAAGTTATGTCCGAAACCATGAACTGTAGCCTGCCAGGTTCCTCTGCCAATGGGATTTCCCAGGCAAGAATACTAGAGTAGGAGGCTGTTTCTTCTTCCAGGGGATGTTCCCCAGCCAGGGATCAAGTGTGCCTCTCCAGGACTGGCAGGAGGATTTTTTACCGCCGAGCCACCTGGGAAGCCCTTCTGGATAGCATTCAGTTTCATCTTATCTAACTTAACTGCTACTTCTTTAATTCAGGCCTTCATCATCTCTCACTTGAATTACTGCAAAAACTCAGGTAAATAAAATGGAACCCCCATCTATTCAAAACCTAGTTTTGACAGTTGTCAACATAACAGCTCAACTAACTTTCCAGTCATGCTTGCTAATGATGAGGATGAGGTTAGAGGTTTTTTTTTAGAGTAAAATATATATTCATTGAAATACATAAATCTTAGATATACAGTATGGATACATGAATCCTCAACCCATCCTTCAGAGCTTTTCCATTTTCCCAGAAGTTCCCCCTTCCTTTCTTACTCTCTTCCCTGTCAAGGCAAACAGTGTTCTGGTTTTTTTTTTTTTTTTTTTTTTTTTTTAATCTTAGTTCAGTTTTACCTCTTCTAGAATGTCATAGAAATGGAATCATACAGCATATATTCTTTTTGTGCCTGACTTTCATTCGCTGTAATGTGTATGAGATTCATCTATAAAGTTGCCTGTATTACTAAATGGTTCGTTCATTATTATTGCTGAATGTCAGTCCATTGTATAAATAAACCACAGTTGCTTGTGAATCTCCTGTTGATGGACATTTTGGTTGTTTAGATCTTTGACGATTGTGAATAAAACTGCTTTGAACATTCTTGAAGTCTCTTTGTGGGCATATGCTGTCATTTCTCTTGGATAAATACCTGGCAATGGGGTTGACAGTAGGTTATGCTGACTTTTATAAGAAAACAAAACAAAAAACTGGTAGATCTTTTCCAGAAGTACCATTTTATTTCCCACTAGCAAAGTGTGAGCATTCCAGTTGGGCTGCATCCTCTCTGACATTTGTATCGCCAGTGTTTAAAACCTACTGTTTTGGTAGGTTCATGATGATATCAGTATGGCTTTATTTTGCATTTTCCTGGTAACTGATGCTATAAAGCATTATTTCTCATTCGACATTCACATGTTTTCTTTGGTGAAGTATATGTCTGGGCTCTCTCTCTCTCTCTCTCTTTTTTTTTTTTTTTTTTGCTTATTTTGTTAAATTTTTTTTTTTTTTTAATCTCACACCCTAGTAAAGTAATGCTCAAAATTCTTCAAGCCAGGCTTCAACAATATGTGAACCGTGAACTTCCAGATGTTCAAGCTGGTTTTAGAAAAGGCAGAGGAACCAGAGATCAAATTGCCAACATCTGCTGGATCATGGAAAAAGCAAGAGTGTTCCACAAATGCATCTATTTCTGCTTTATTGGCTATGCCAAAGCTTTTGACTGTGTGGATCACAACAAACTGTGGAAAATTCTGAAAGAGATGGGAATCCCAGACCACCTGACCTGCCTCTTGATAAATCTGTATGCAGGTCAGGAAGCAACAGTTAGAACTGGACATGGAACAACAGACTGGTTCCAAATCGGAAAAGGAGTACGTCAAGGCTGTATATTGTCACTCTGCTTATTTAACTTCTATGCAGAGTACATCATGAGAAATGCTGGGCTGGATGAGGCACAAGCTGGAATCAAAATTGCTGGGAGAAATATCAATAACCTCATATATGCAGATGACACCACCCTTAGGGCAGAAAGTAAAGAAGAACTAAAGAACCTCTTGATAAAAGTGAAAGTGGAGAGTGAAAAAGTTGGCTTAAAGCTCAACATTCAGAAAACGAAGATCATGGCATCCGGTCCCATCACTTCATGGGAAATAGATGGGGAAACAGTGGAAACAGTGTCAGATTTTATTTTTTTGGACTCTAAAATCACTGCAGATGGATACTGCAGCCAAGAAATTAAAAGACACTTACTCCCTGGAAGGAAAGTTATGACCAACCTAGATAGCATATTGAAAAGCAGAGACGTTACTTTGCCAACAAAGGTCCATCTAGTCAAGGCTATGGTTTTTCCAGTAGTCATGTATGGATGTGAGAGCTGAGTGCAGAAGAATTGATGCTTTTGAACTGTGGTGTTGGAGAAGACTTTTGAGAGTTCCTTGGACTGCAAGGAGATGCAACCAGTCCATCCTAAAGGAGATCAGTCCAGAGTGTTCGTTGGAAGGACTGATGCTGAAGCTGAAATTCCAGTACTTTGGCCACCTAATGCTAAGAGCTGACTCATTTGAAATGACCCTGATGCTGGGAAAGATTGAAGGCAGGAGGAGAAGGGGATGACAGAGGATGAGATGGTTGGCTGGCACCACCGACACAATGGACATGAGTTTGGGTAAACTCTGGGAGTTGGTGATGGACAGGGAGGCCTGGTGTTCTGTGGTTCATGGGGTCTCAAAGAGTCAGACACAACTTAGCAACTGAAATGAACTGTATAGGATTTAAAATTTCTAGATATAAGTCTCTTATCAGATATATGTTTGCTGGCTATTTTCTCCCAATGTGATACATGTTCATTAATTTTCCTAGTGTTATTTTTCTTAAGCATAAAAATTTTCATTTTTCTTTTATGGTATTGCTTTCTGATTCCCATCAGAGAAATCATTACCCTGTCCTCTGTGAAGATATTCTTCTATGTTTTCTTCTATAAGTTTTATATCTTAACTTTCATATTTATATCTAGGAGCAATTTTGAATTAATTTTTGTGCATAGTATAAGATGAAGATATCTTTTTCCATATGGGTATCTAGCTGTTTCAACATAATTTGTTGAAAGACTCTTCTTACTTTATGGAATTGTGTTGGTTACTTTGTCAAAAACCAATTGCCTATATTATTGTGTATTCATTTCTGGACTCTCTGTTCTGTTTCTTCATCTGTCTGTCTTTATGTCAATTTCATCTTCTAGATTAAAGGTATCTTGAAGTCCTGTAGTCTAACTGTCCAGTCTTTGTTCTTTTCTAGTGATTATTGTACTGTTCTTGATCGTTTACATTTTCAATTAGATTTTAGAATTCTGTCAGTTTTTATTTATAAAGCCTGCTGGGATTATGACTCGGTTGCATTGATTCATCTGGTTAATTTGCATGCATAGTTTCTTGGTTAGCTAGGGACTGAGGGGGTTATTTGCAGATTTCAGTATTCACTCCCTTTGTGACTTCCTTACTTCCAACTTTTCCCTGTAACTTTCTGGAAGTTCTGCCTTCCCTGAAATTATCTGACATCCTAGCCAAGTAAGAAAGCTGAGGCTTTCTGCAGGCCCAGCTATCTGTGGAGTGAGAGCGCTCTCAGGTAAAAATTTGCAAACTTGCAAACTTCATCCGTTATGGTTTGCCTTTTAATGGCAATCTTTTCCAGTTTTTGCCATACCTCGGTCACTTTTCAGTATTTTTTAGTAGCTAAAAACAATTGCTCAGATTTTAGCATTGTTATTTGTGGAACAGTTGTTTTGAGCTGTTAGGAAAAGCTTGTTGAACATCTCCTTCAACTGCCATGCTGTGGTTTCCCTGCCTCTTATTTCAGCTTCATAATCCATCTGCCCATGGTCCCCAGAGCTATCTTCCAAAAATGCAAGCATGAGCAAACCATTCCTTAATCAGTGGCTCTTCATTGCTTTCATTGTTCCTCATTATTTTCTTTTCCTAGATTTTCCTTATTTATTTCATGTGCTCTTTGATTTTACTGACCATTTGGCGTTTCCCTAGAGAGACCCTTCCCTGGAACAGTCTCCCCTTCTTTGCATATGTAATGGTTCCTTTCTGAAATGCCTCTCCCTTCTTTATAGCCTGGCTAACTCTTAGGGTTCTTTGAAAGTCAGCTGAAAGCATTAACGCTCATGGGAAACTACCTCAAATTGTGTTACTCATGGTTTCTTATTTTCCCATTGTTCTTGCTATGTCTTAGTATCATAGAGCTTATCAACTTGCGTGTAATTATTGAGTCACTGATTTGTTACCTCAAGTATGAGGCTTTGAGCTCCTTTAGAGAAGGGTCAGTGTCTTAGTCATTTTTGACTGTCCATCACCTAGTATTCTTGTCAAAGGACATAAAGGAAGATGGATGGGCATTATAGTCAAATTATGGTTGCTTTGTAAATGCAAACTGTAAATTGTAGGTACCTGACCAGGCTTCCCAGGTGGCACTAGTGGTGAAGAACCCGCCTGCCAGTGCAGGAAACGTGAGAGTTGTGGGTTTGATCCCTGGGTCAGGAAGATCCCCTGGAGGAGGAAATGGCAACTCATTCCAATATTCTTACCTGGGAAATCCCATAGACAGAGGAGCCTGCCGGGCATGAAGAGTAGGACGTAACTGAAGCAACTTAGCACGCATCTGACCATCCTAAATTACTTCCCCTCGGTCGTTTTGTTCATGGCCCTGGATATTTTTGTTTTTGCATGCATGCTCAGTTATGTCCAATTCTTTGCAGTCCTATGGACTGTAGCCCGCCAGGCTCCTCTGTCCATGGGATTTCCCAGGCAAGAATACTGGAGTGGGTTGCCATTTCCTTCTCCAGGGGATCTTCCCCACCCAGGGATTGAACTTGTGTCTCCTGCATTTGGCAGGCAAATTCTTTATCATATTTTATTGCCAGTGTGACATTAAGGTCAAAGTAGAGCCATAGAAATGCCCCCGTTTATCCAGAGCAAAGCCTTTCAGGAGCCTTAGAATATGTGTATTCCTTAGATACATGTATATAATCCTTTAAAGAGACTAAAGGACAATTATGAGTAGAGAGCAGTGACAGAGAGCCAGTGATGCAACGGTTTCACTTATTGAGAAGTGATTTAAAGTTCTGTGAACACAAGGGAAAGGGCTGATTATGATTTCAAAACTCAAGCATTTCCTGAAGCTACACGGTCAGCAGCATGGCACAGGGGACACTGGCAGAAGCTTGACCATAACTGCTCTGGCTCTTGTTGGACACGGGGCTGAATCCATGCGTGTTTATTTGGACACGTCAGCCAGCTTCTCTTTCTCCTTTTCTCTCTTTCCCCTTTCTTCTCTCCTTCCTCACTTCTTCCCTTCCCTGTTTCTCCTCTTTTCTCCTTCCTTGCTCTCTTCCCTCCTCCTTCCCTCCCTTCTCTCAGGTCCTTCCCTTCTTTCTCCCTGCACCCACCCCCTCCCCTGCATTTTCAAAGATTTTTCCTGCAATTAATGATTATTTCATTATCCTCCCTTTCTTTTTCTTTTTTTTTCCTCTCCCCTGGGATTAATCTGCAAAACATTGCCTTCCCGTATTCACTGCGCTTTTGCTCCAAGCCTCCCAGCAGTAAACCTGACCCCTCAGATACCTCTTCTTTCTCACAAGGCCACCTCCTTTTATCGTTTCTTAAGACACTGATAATCCACTTCCTCTGTTCAATTCCCTCAGACTTGTTATTTGCATGTTTACAAGTGTTTCTATACATGTATACTCTTTTTTTTAACTTTTAATTACAAAAATAATAAATGTATTATTCACACTGGGTTTCCCAGGTGGTACAATAGTAACGAATTTGCCTGCCAGTGCGGGAGATGCAGGTGATACGGGTTCTATCTTTGGGTCGGGAAGATCCCCTGGAGGAGGAAATGGCACCCACTCCAGTGTTCTTGCCTGGAAAATTACATGGACAGAGGAGCCTGGTGGGCTACAGTCCACGGGGTCATCGCAGAGGGTCAGACACGACTGAGCAACTGATTATCCCTACAGAATAGAGTATAAAAATGAAACATTTCTCCTTTAAATGCACCTGCTCCCCAAACACCTCTTTCCCCCAACCCAGAGGTCACTGCACGTAACGATTTGCTGTGTTGTGTGGGCGTCCACATTTTTTCTAAGCATCCGTGAATGTACACACGTGCTTACATATAGCCAGATGATGAAAATATTTGCCCACTAGTATGGCGATGATGAAAATATTTGCCCACTAGTATGGTAATGTAAATAAATCCAGAATGCATCACTTAAAAATAGGTTCTATTCTTTACGTGAACTAAACTCTCTTTAAATGATATCAAGTGATAGGTTAGTGGGCATATCACTGTATCACTGTCTACCAAGTGATATGCTAGAGGGCAAATCATTCATCGTATCATTCTGATAATATTCAGAGCATTTGTGGATTCCTCGTTGGTACAGTGCAGCTGTCTCCAGCTAAGTGATAGCCCTGTATGATCCATGGGTTGAAATAGGAAACGCATCAGTCTGTTCCACAGTTCGCTTGTGGCATTGATAAGTATCACGTCATTGAGCCCAGGGCTTTGTTTCCGACAGAAGGTAGCTGGACACACACCTGACTGTGTGGACGTGGAGAGCTCCTGCTTTGGCTCCCAGGTGAGGCCCCTGGAAGCCACCTGCTGTGCCTCCCATCCGTGTTGGGCTCCAGGTGCATCTGCACGAGCTCTGTTTCCTGGTCCAGTCACCCACCTCTGTGACCACCGCTGGACAGTGTCGTTGAGTTATCTGTGGGCTTTTTAAGTGGAGGATTTCTCTTTCCCCATCACTATGGAAGTCTTTAAATAGTTTAACAAAGGATGTGGCTGTGGAGCTTCAGTGACTCAGCAATGAAGAATCTCCCTGCTGTGTAGGAGACATAGGAGACGTGGGTTCGATCCCTGGCTCGGGAAGATCCCCTGGAGGAGGAAATGGCAACCCACTCCAGTATTCTTGCCTGGAGAATCCCATGGACAGAGGAGCCTGGTGGGCCACAGGCCATAGGGTCGCAAAGAGTCAGACATGACTGAAGTGACTGAAGACACACACAGCTGTGCCAGTTAATGTGTATCAACACAGTATATTCCTCACACATATTAAATTCATTATATGTGCGTATGTGTACACTCAAGCATTTACGTATCCATGGACCTCAAAGCACAGGCACAGTTAGGTAGGCAAGAAATAAGAAGGGCAGAGGTACCTTGGTAGAAAGTGAGGAGAAGAGGAAAGACCGCAGGTCCAGAGAAGTGTCCACATTTACCCTCCTGGAATGAGTATCTTTCTGCCAGACTTGAAGAAAATCCCTTGAGTGTTGTTTCCTCATCAGTCTTCCCAAGGATATTTAGCATTTGCATTTTTCTGAGCACTGAAGACCACAAACTGCCCTGCTGGATCTTGCACTTGGCTCCCCAGCTTAAATGAGAAGAACTAATCCCCATTGCCAAGAGCCAAGCAGTTAAAAAAAAAAAAAGAAAAGAAACAAAGAAAAGCAGAGAAAGAAAGAAGGAAGAGAGAAGTGAGTCAGAGGACTTCTGCCTGGGCGTCTGAGTCAGCTTAGTGTGTTAAGAAAAAAAAAAAAAGAAGCTATGCGTGGAGACCTGCCTGGAAAAACTGCTGAATGGAAAGCTTGAGGATGGCTGATAGACTTTGACAGCAGACGAAGAATTTTCGTGCCTCTTTGGAAATGGTGCTCCCGTGACGTCACAGAAATCTTGACACGCGCTCGTCTTGCTCATCCTCTCATGAAGCCTATCCCAGCTCCTTTTCATACAGGACCTTCGCTTAAGGGGGTTGAGGGAGAAGAGGTGACAGGAAGACAGGTGGAGGTGCTAGTCTGCCCGACAACCATGTACCCCAGCAGTCTTTCTGGAGACTCCAATGGCCTTTTTGGAGAAGAGGCCGTTTGATAAAGGTGACCTGTGAGCAGTCGGCTACTATCGGCAACTCAGACAATGTGGGACCGCTGGAAAGCAAAACACCCCTGGATGGGGGGAAGGTGGAGTTCAATTTTATTTTTTATTGTGTGTGTGTTGGGGGAGGTGATGATAAATGTGTGTGTTGTGGGCAAAGATGCAGTTTTATGATATTCATGCATATGAGGGTGAACGTTTTAGTTTTGTTTACAGTAGGGGGAAGAAAACCCTCCAGTTACAGATTGGATGGGGTAGAAGTTGCACCGCAGCTTCTAGTTTTACTCAGTTTTCACAAACTTGTGACTTTCTGAGAAACTCTCCATCTGACTGACCCATTTCAAAAGCAGTTTGGAAAATGGGAGGTTTTTTAAAACTGTTTGTGATGTGCTTTTCATGTTACTCAAACTATGATTGTGAATTCTGTTTGATTCACTATTGAATCTGTCGGAGAGTTTAAATACAGTCCACATGCAGGCCTCTATCAAATGCTCTGTGCACTTTAATATTTTGTTTTCCTAAAAAGTGGAATTTGTCTTTTTTTGTTGTTTAAATAGTAGCTTCTTTCCCCTCTGGTATTAGTAAATGCGTCTCTAAGGCATAGGTGAGCACAGTTACAATCACCCTGTCAGTGGCAGCTGGAGATACCAATCTGGGGTACGGACCCACCAGGCAGCATACTCACAGATGTGTTCTTATTACTGTATCGCTCTGTAAAGCAAAGGTCATTTTCTAGTACTAAAATTCCAGTTGACTGTCAAGGATCTTTTTACCAGACCCTAGTAATATTTTAAAACATGGACCTAAATTAGTCACCCAAGAAGTATTTGAAGGTACCCAGTTAAGAAAATAAGATTAGTACTTCCCTCATAGTCCAGTGGTTAAGACTCCGAGCTTCCACTTCAGGGGGTGCGGGTTTGATCCCTGGTTGGGGAAGTTCTGCAAGCCGTGTGGCTCGGCCAGAAAAAAAAGAAAGTCTAAGTGACTGAAAAAAGTTTGGTCATGTTTGCATCCCCAGACTTGCTTACTCATTTGTAAACCTCAGAGGTCTCACCATGTATAATGTCTGTGCATTGAGATACAGGATTTTTCTCACCTTCTGGACATTCTCCCTGTCATGATAGAAAGAACATGGATTTAGAGTCAGTCTTAAATTTGAATCCCCTTTATGACTCCTGTGGCCTTCAGCAGGTTACAGAGGCTCTGAAGATAATGGCTACAGGTTAGTATTGGAGTGAGGATTAATGCAGATTAATTTCATAAAACCTCAGTCCACATTAAGGATGTGGAAAACATCAGTTTCTCCATTTTTCTTGTTCCCTGATTGTCATTATTTATGTGTGTGTGTGTGTGTGTGTGTGTGTGTGTGTTTGTTTTCTTTCTGAGCCTTGGGTTTCTCCTCAGTTTAGACAGAAGGTGATCTTGAAGTATCTGAATCTGGCTTCTGCCAACAGGATTTTTTCTAAATTGGTCTCTTGTCTTGATAAACAGCCACCCATTCAGCCGAGCTTCTTGATCAGTATCTTGTTTCTCAGTTCCTCTGTACTCCCCTGGGTGCACAGAGGCCCTGTCACATAGGTGACCCATCACTTGGGAACCCTTCGGGGTCACTATTTCAGGGCTCCAGCATCTCCTGGGGGTCAGGTCACCTTTGCAGGCAGACTCTTTAAAGCAGTAATCTGTTTTTTGGCAAAGAGCCTAATAGCATCTTCTCTGCAAGTTAATCATGTTTATTCACTCTGATCAGAGTGGGGATTTTCCCGAATTGTCGTGTCTTTGCAGAGTGTTTCCAACCATTATGTGCTATAAATGTAGCATCATTTTATGCTTCTACTTGTTTTTACTAATATAAGAGAAATCCCGTTATAAATAATTCCAACGGATTTTGCAGATTATTTCACTGGTTCAAAATAAGAGGATGGTTCCCTAGATCGTGGAGCTGCTGTCATAGATGGAGTCTCTCGATGTAAAATGGGGCATAATGTGATTGCCCTGGGGGCGCCATCCTTGTGCAGAGTGACGTCTGCTCAGAGAAAGCTAAAGCTAACAGGGGAGCAGGTCTCTGCATCTGGCGTTTCCCCCCATCCTGCGACATTAACTCGGAGCATTTCACCCCGCTGTGACACTGATCACCCATCCTCTCTCCACCCCTATTGTCTAGTTCTGATGTGCTCTGGCCCCGCTAATTCTAGGGCTGTACTGGCTTATGCCTCTTTCATCCTAGGAGGAAAGAAAGCTGGTCTTTACTAATAAAAGTGTGAAAACTGAAATGTCACCACTTTCAACACAAACAATATATATTTATTGAATGTATGACTACAACAACTTGGAATGACTGCCAGCCATGTTTCCAAATATTTGAGGCCTATTTAAGTAAAGAAGCATGAATAATTTGAAACTGGAATTTTTTTTTTTTTTTTTTTTGCATTAGCAACAAATATGATGAAACCTTAAAAACAAATTCTCATCCTTAGGAGTGGTTGCCTCTGGGGAGTAGTATCAGGAACTGGTCTGGGGACTTAGGCTGTTCATTATAAACCATTATGCATGCTTTCTTTTTAAAAATCAGATGTATGGATTACTTTGACTTTTTAAAAAATCCCTCCCTTAAGTAGGCTTAGTTCAATTTAAATAAAATTTGCTGAATGCCTTGTGCCAGACATTGTGCTGGGCATCTCAGCTCAGCAGCGAAGGTCCAGCTCTTGCTTGGGAGTTCATAGTCTAGTTGGAGAAACAGAACAGACTGTAGGCATTTTAAAATAATATGATGCCAGCTTAGAGGGAGGTCGCCATGGAGTTAAGTGTCTCCCTCCCCAGATATTCTATTCATACATTTATTTTTAATTTCTGTCTTTATGATGAGTGTATGTATCTGAACAGCATTCTAATGATCACAGTTCTGGTTTTAGTGGAAAAAGAATAGATGAGACTTGAGCTAATCTTACTTGATATGGAAGCCTCCAAAATGAGTCAGAGAGAGAGGCATAAAACCAGTCATGAGTTTTATTTTGCTCCTTTCTCTCTGGACATGAGTGCAAACAGTGTATACTGGGCCAAAATCATAAATAGGAATAGGCTGTGCTTGTCTCAGGACATTTTCCATTCCCTTAAGCCCACAGCTGCCAATTTCTGTGTCCACATGCACAGAATTTTTAGTGACTTCCAATGATTCTAGTGCACCCAAGACCAATGCCATCTTATTATTAGAAGATGTTTCCCAGCTTGAGTTAGAAGCAAGCTGAGCATCTGTCTCAAGCCCTAAGTCCTTCTGGTTTTACTGACAAAGCTTCCAGATTCATCTGGGGTCTGGTAGACAGATTTGAGTAAATCTCTCAGCTTGTTCAGTAGCTCATGAGGTTGCACTTTCCTCAAAGAGCAAAGCAGCATTACTCTGTGTATCACCAGAGTGTCCTGAGTCATTCTGATTTTTTAAATATTGTTGAACTATAGCACTAAAATAGCGTTGAAATGAAGGTTCTTGTTTTGTGATATCTAGCTATTCCTCTGTCTTGTTCAAGAGGAAATTTTCTCAGTTCAGTTCAGTCGCTCAGTCATGTCCAACTCTTTGCGACCCCATGGACTGTGTCACGCCAGGCTTCCCTGTCCATCACCAACTCCTGGAGCTTGCTTAAACTCATGTCCATGGAGTTGTTGATGCCATCCAACTATTTCATCCTTTGTTGTCCCCTTCTCCTCCTGCCTTCAATCTTTCCCAGCTTCAGGGTCTTTTCCACTGAGTCAGTTCCTCGCATCAGGTGGCCAAAGTTTTGGAGTTTCAGCTTCAGCATCAGTCCTTTCAATGAATATTCAGGACTGGTTTCCTTTAGAATGGACTGGTTTGATCTCCTTGTAGTCCAAGGGACTCTCAAGAGTCTTCTTCAATACCACAGTTCAAAAGCATCAATTTTTTGGTGCTCAGCTTTCTTTATAGTCCGATTTGTACATCCATACATGACTACTGGAAAAACAATAGCTTTGTTAGACTAAAATTTGCTTAATTTTGTACAAAAGTCTTTTTGGCTTAATTTTGTGGGTTTGTGATGGCCACAGCACAGATATGATGTAATAGATATGATGCATATCATACAATATGAATTCTTTTTCCCACAGACTAGTAGGGTAAATACTTTATTAGGGATTTAAGAAAATGATTTATATAAAAGTGGATGAACATGATTTCAGAGATAAAATATAAACTCAGATAGGGAATAAAAGACAGAATTATTCAGGACTTCCCTGGTGGTCTAGTGGTTAAGATTCTGTGCTTCCACTGCAGAGGGCACAGGCTTGATCTCTAGTTGGGGAACTAACACCCCGCATGTCGTGTGATGCAGAAAAAATAGATCAGAATTATACCAAAATAGAAATTGATGATCATATAGATTCAACTTCTATGTATTTCATTCAACAGTTGCCTTAAATAAATGGAGTACGTAACTGTCTATGTTTTATTAATTCACTCCAAGACTATAAGATGATATTAAATTCTAAATACCTAAACAAATCTTAAATACTCCTAAAATATGTTGTTAAAACCCACGTGGGTATAACTAATTACTTTTTAAAGTGATTATTTAGTTTTTATTAACCAGTGAATGGCACTGCTTTCATCTTCACTGATTAGAACTAATTCTTTAAATTTTTTTTCATTGAAATACAGTTGATTTACAATATTGTGCATGTAATTTCTACTGTTTAGCAAAATGATTCAGTTATTATATATAAATGTGTGTGTGTGTGTGTGTGTGTGTGTGTGTGTGTGTGTGTGTATGCTTCCTAGGTGGCTCAGTGGGTAAAGAATCTGCTTGCAATGCAGGAGACAAAGGAGCTGCCGGTTTGATCCCTAGGTGGGAAAGGTCCCCTGGAGGAGGAGGGCATGGCAGCCCACTCCAGTATTCTTACCTGGAGAATCCCATGGACAGAGGAGCCTGATTGGCTACCGTCCATGGGGTTGCAGAGAGTTAGATGCGATTGAAGTGACTGAGCACACGCACACATGTGCGTGTTACATATATAACACATTCTTTTACATATTGTTTTCCATTATGGTTTATTGTAGGATATTGAATAAGGTTCCCTGTGCTATACAGTAGGACCTTGTTGTTTATCCATTCTATTTATAATAGTTTGCATCTGCTAATCCAGAGCTCCCAGTCCATCTCTCCCCATGTCCCCTCCACCTTGGCAACCATAAGTCTGTAGGGTAATTCTTCATAGCTCGCTTCAGTTGAGATAGCTTTTGCTTTAGCTTCACTTCATCCTCAACTGCCACACTTGGGTTCTACCTGAAGTGGAGTTGGTCTGCTGTGTTTACCGTAACCTGCTCTGGCTTCTCCTGCATCTGCTCTTCTTTCTCCCTTGAAAGTGGCAGAAGCAGGAAGCGTGACTATTACCATGTAGTACGGCTCCATAATCAGCGTGATGAATCCCTATGTATAAATGCTTTCTTTTCTCAGCTTCTCCTGACCCACTTTCCATTTTTTTAAGAAGACAAAATTGTCTTTCTGTTCCTCCTGACTTCTTCAGAAATCTCTTACAGTAACTGGTATTTTCATCTTCTGGCACCTCGAGCGATTACAGCGTGCCTCTCGGGTAGAATACAGAGTGCCCACATGTCATCTTATAAAACAAGTGCTTTTCTGCAAGAGTTAGTTTCTCTGATGAAACCACCATATGGATCATTTAATAGAAAACTCAGAAGATTTGAGAGCACAATTTAGCAGCCATTCAATCAAGCCACAGCAATTTCTTTTGTCCCTTCATGTAAAGGAGGGCTGGAGGAAGGTTTGGCTTGGGGGTTGGAAGGCAAGAAGACAAGGCCTGGGTCTTAGGAGGGAGGGGAGAAAACTCAAGGTACCTGGGTGCGTCGGAGTACAGCAGGACTTTACCTGGGTAGGCACGTAGGGGAGGTGGGCTGTGCCCCAAGTCTGGTTGCCTCCCTTTCTCCTAGAACATGGCCTTCACTTACTTTTTGTTTGAAGCAGCTGGAAGGATATTTTTTGTGGTTCTGAGTCAGTGCTTAGCTTTTGAAGAAGCAGCTTGGGGAGAGTCATCTATTGTCATCCCTTCTGGGTTTCAGCTCAGTGTGATAAGGTTACTTAAACATGTGTGTGTTTTAAATGGCTATGGAAATAAACTACTCATACCCACGTGTCTGGCGTCCTCCCCACTGTGGAGCCCTGTGGAGGGTTGCAGGGAACAGCAACTTTCAGTTCTTCTAGCTGTTCCTTCTGGTGTTTTTGTTTTCCTCTTCATTTTTAAACACCTTGTTTGTGCTACTGTTGATTTGCCCTTTGAAGATGTTATTAGACATTATAGTACTGGCTTCTTTCCATGAATGATAAGGTTTGAGACTAACATCCCTGAGTCCCATCTGTCATGCTTTCTCTTCCTTTTTCTCTTCCTCATATATTTACATCAACGTTTTGGGTTAAATTTAATGATTATACTATTTGTTGTTATTTAGTCACTAAATCGTGTTCTTTTGTGACCCCATGGATTGTAGCCCGCCAGACTCCTCTGTCCATATGATTTCCCAGAAAAGAATACTGGAGTGGGTTGCCATTTCCTCCTTCAGGGGATCTTCCTAATCTTCCAGGGATCGAACCTACGTCTCCTGCATTAGCAGGTGGATTCTTTACCAATGAGCCAGGAGGGAAGCCCATATTATTTATACTGTAATATTATGTAACAGTGTAAATAATAGCTGACATGTTGGGCACTTTCTAAATGCAAGACACCATTTAAGAGCTTTAGACACATAATAACTTACCTTGGTAGCAACAGTATCAAGTAGCTACTGTTATTTTTTTCTATTATGCAGATGTGGACGTTGAGAAACAGATTAAGTAACTTTTTCAGTCATACAGGTTGTAGTTGGTAGATTTCAGGTTGAAGGAAATCTGGCTCTGCTGCTGCTGCTGCTGCTAAGTCACTTCATTCGTGTCTGACTCTGTGCTACCCCAGAGACGGCAGCCCACCAGGCTCCCCCATCCCTGGGATTCTCCAGGCAAGAACACTGGAGTGGGTTGCCATTTCCTTCTCCAATGCATGAAAGTGAAAAGTGAAAGTGAAGTCGCTCAGTCGTGTCCGACTCCTTGAGACCCCATGGACTGCAGCCTTCCAGGCTCCTCCGTCCATGGGATTTTCCAGGCAAGAGTACTGGAGTGGGGTGCCATTGCCTTCTCCGAATCTGCTTTAAAAATCCTTTCTTATTGGAGTACAGTGGGTTGATAATGTTGTGTTTCAGGTGCAGTAAAGTGATTCAGTTATACATATACATATATCTACTCCTGCTTTTCTTTTTTAGAGTCTTTTCCTTTATGGGTCATTGCAGAGTACTGAGTAGAGTTCCCTGTGCTATACAGTAGGTTCTTATTAGTTTTCTGTTTTATATTAAGTAGAATATGGATGGGGGCTTCTCTGGTGGCTCAGTGGTAAAGAATCTGCCTGCCAATACAGGAGACTTAGTTTCCATCCCTGTGTTGGAAAGATCCCCTGGGAAAGGAACTAGCAACCCACTCCAGTATTCTTGCCTGGAAAATCCATAGACAGAGGAGACTGGTGGGCTCCAGTTCATTGGGCTGTGAAAGAGTTGGACATAACTTAGCAACTAAACAGCAAGAAGTGCATGTATGTCAGCCCTAGTCTCCTAGTCTATGACTGCTCCCTTATCCCCTGGTAACCATACGTTTATTTTCTATGTCTGTGATAGAGTCTGCTTTTAATTACATACTCTTTAAGTTACTGTGATTTTGTACATACTATTCGTAAAGGAGTCGTATGTGCACCATCACTTTTTTTCTTTCCTTTTAATTACTGTCATTTCCTTCTTTTCACTGTCACTTTTTTTTTTTTTTTCTTTTTGGAGCCCCTGATACCTGGAAGTTAGGTGTCTTGAATTGATTTTCTTTTTTACCTTTATCTTCATTTTCTTTTGGCCTGAATTTTGCCTGAATTTTATCTTTTAACTTTTCTGTTGACTTTTTCTTCTGTGATGTTTTTAAATCCCAAGAACTATTTATCTGGGACACATCCCTTTGTTCAGTTCCTTCTTCCTGCCTATCTGCTGTGGTCCTGTCTTGTGTATTAGTGACCTCCTTTGTCAGGAGATCTGTGGCACTTCACAGGTCACATAGATGGGGACCTCTGAGGAGCTGCTGAGGGGGGCACAGGCTCTTCAGTTAGCAGCTCTCACTGTCACATATTCTGGGATCTGCTGATCTGTCCAGTGGAAGGATCCCCAGTTAACATCACCTGGAAGCTTTTCCCATGGGCTGGTCAGATTATCCAACATAGAATCTTCCAGACTTGTTCCTGGGGACATGTGCCTGCTGCACGTGTGTGGGAGCCAAGCTTGGGGCCACAGACAGAGAGATCTCCTGATGGGTGTTGACTTTCAGTTCTCCCTTTTCAGACTCACATTTACCCCTGCACCATCCTCACATTCACAGCAGCCCTCCCCACTTGTACCCCTTGTTCCTGAAGACCCTCTTGTAATTTCTCTAGAAAGAGACTCGCACGTCTCCTGCACTGCGGGGGAAGGTACGCTCTTTTGTCGAGTGCAGGCCAGGCGGGCTGTCTGCACCTTGCAGGACTTTCCATGGTGCCACTTCTCATCGCTGAGCCTTGCTGAAGGGTCCAGTACAGACTGTCATCTCTCCTTGGCTTTGCCCTTTGAGAGTTTTCACTTTGTTCTCATAAGTTCGTAATGACCTCCTTGTGCGATGTCAGTCTTCTGGAAGACTGGTGACATTTCCTTCTTTCTGTTATCACTTCTCCCTTTCTCTTTGTCCTTGTGGAACTTTACTTTTTAAATTTAATTACTCTCCTTACGGTGCATTTTGGGAAGGGAGCAGAGATAAACACCACGTTAACGTGGCATGCTTAATGGAAGCCTGATTATATCACTGTTGAAAATATTTATTTTCTGGAGTTTGCTTCATTTTCCTATTAGGCTAGAAAATCCTGCAGAGCAACAGAGAAGGGTCCCTGTTCTTCCTGCTAGAGCCTCCCTGAGGTAGCCCTTTCTTTCTTTTCTCTCAACCTTCTGTATTCCTGTCTTTATCTGTAAATGAAAAGGACTGACTGTCAGGATTGAGGAACTAGATCTGACATTCAGGGAAACCTGTGTTCAGCCAGGCTTCTTTTGGCCTTTTGCTTTCAGGCATCGTCTCTGAAAACCTTTCTATAGCACAGTGAAATACAAATGCCTGATATCAGCTTAAGGTCTAAGTGTAACTTCTCTTAGAAACAAGGATAAGGCTTTGGGAATGAAACTCTAATAGAGACCTTTTTTCTTCTTAGCCAGTTGGAAGAAGGGGCTTTGGGGCTTAAGGGTCTTTCTGGTGGTGGTGGCAGTGGTTTAGTCGCTAAGTCGTGTCTGACTCTTGGGACCCCACGGACTGTAGCCTGCCAGGCTCCTCTTTCCATGGGATTCTCCAGGCAAGAATACTGGAGTGGGTTGCCATAAAATCCTTCTCCATAAGGGCCTTTCTGGAAACCTCCACATCACACTCTGCCTGTCATTAGAGTCGGCCCAGGCCTGAGGACTACTTGGCTGAATCACTTAGTCATGGTGTGATTTAAGGCCTGATTTCCAGGAAGATTCTTGTGTTTACATCTCACTGCAGAGAGCTGGGGTGGGATGGTTGTAAACTCTGGCAAGGGCATGCTTTCAGTAGGAATGCCCAGTGAAGGACTGTGATCACACAGACAAGACAAGGAGTGTCACCGGTAAAATCATTTTGAGATTCCCAGTTCCTGGACTTGCCCTGGGCAGTCACCTTGCCAGTAAGTTGGAAGAAGACGCGGGAGGCATGTGAATATCAAACTTTAAACAGACGCAAAGCTGGAAAGAATGGTCAATGTAATCATTGACAAAAACCTGTCTCAAAATGATCTAAATACACTGGAATGCTGGGTTAAAAATAAGCAGATGACGTTACAAAGAGATAAATGTAAAATGTTACTTGGGAGTTTAAAAAAATCGATGGTGATAATGGGAGGGAAAAAAAATTTACTGGCAGTAGTTCTGGTAGAGAAAAGACATTCAGGTTTTATTTGACTAAAAGCTCAATATAAGCTGCTAAATCTGGGGACGCAACTAAAAAGCGGCATTAATGGAGCGTAATGTATTGATCCTGGGAGGTAGCACCCTATTCAATGGTTAGACTCACCTGAAGGCTCATGTTTGTGTGTCTTTTATTAGATGGAGCAAAATGAGAGTTTGCCAGAGAAGGGCAATTAGCAAAGGGCCTGAGGGTCTGGAAGCAGCATCTCTGGAGAAACCATTGATGGAACTGGGATTTAGATGGGAAACAGTCTTCTACTTGTTAGCTGCAAAACGTTGGGCGAGTCACTGCCTGTTCCTCAGTGGCAGCGTGTCTGCAGTGAAGAGAGGAGAGCATTTCTGTGTGAGCCGAGGAGGAAGTGTTGGGTGATGAGATGGGAGAGAAAGGACGTGGGGTGGGGGGAGGTTGGGACTGTCTCAGGGTAAGGAATCTCAAGTTTATCCTGAGCTGTAGGTAGATTGTGTGCTCACTCTTGTTATCTTCCAAACCGGGATATTGATAGCAAAAGGGGGTGCTTATTAAATACACCAGGACAATAGATGTGAAATGGGACTGTGGCTAGTACCCCAGGCCAGCCTGGAGGAGAGACCATCCTTGTCATGGGTGCTATTGGAGAGGAAAACGGCCTTTGGGTGGTAAATGACCTGCCCTTGGAGGCACTTTGAACTTGGATGTACTTCTGATATGGACCAGCATGTCTGCCGTGGGTGGAAGTGAACTAAGTGCACTTTTAAGAACTTATTAACCACTGCCGCAAGTGATGCTCCGTTGGGGGTATCTGAAACAAGTTAAACAGAAACCATCCTGGCTTTCCCCAGATTCTTTTAGATGTACATATTTGGCAAAAAGAGGGGGGAAAGTTCCTTCTGAATTACGAAACTAAAGTGTGAAAGTCTGTTCACTGGGAACAATAATTCTAGTGTCGTTTAGGGAGCACCTTAAAAATACTGAATCTCGGGGTGCCACCCTGAACTTGTGTAGTCAGAACAGGGGTGGGGCATCTTAAGAAACATGAGCTCTGCTAGGGTGACACCATCCACATGGGGGCTGAGCAGCAAAACACATTTGTTAAATACTTGCTGGATCTGTGCTAGGACCCCATCAGAGTCAACTCAGAAGCCCTCACTTGGCACCTTTAGAGGCTTAAAAATCAACGTTTTGATGATAATACAAACAGAGCAAGTGCCAAAGCGGGTAGATAGCCGGTCACTTATTTAGAGCCCTGGTCCTCACGCTGCTCTGTCCTTCTGGTCAGAAATATTACAGCACACTTCTATCATTGGTACACGAGACTGGCAATTGCTTCGTGGTGGGTGGAGGCCTTACTGGGGACCAGGGGCAGATGGCACGCGTGTTGTGCCTGCAGTCCCCATGGAGAAGAGTCCTCCTCTCGGATAGGCAGGTCCCTCTATTCTTGCCTGGAGGGGAAAGTAAACACCCCCGCAGATCAGGGAGGAACCCTTCTCTCCCCTCTGACTTCCCTCCCACTGACCCTGAGTCACTGTTGTGCTCAGGAGATGGTCAGTGGACCTCAAGACACGCAAGGGTCCCCTAGTCCAGGGGCTCCCAAAAGGGAGATGCTGAGTGATCCTCTGTTGTGTGACAGTGACTCTTCTTACAAAGGAAGAAGTCTGCCCTATGAGAATGGATGATCCCAGACCTAAGAATTCTGTGCTTTCTAATTGCCCAAATGGAAAGATTTTATCTTGGAGGCAAGAGAGAAGTGTGAAAGGGGATTAGAGAAAAAGGTTAAATTTACTGAAGAAAATACAATTCTCATGAAAGGCAGATCAAAATTCTTGGGCTAATTATAATATAGTTTCTATTTCAGAGGACTAAAAAATACGTGCTATTTTTTTCTTGAACCTTGAATCCACCTCAACAACCATAGTAATGTAGAAAGGTTTAAGAATCAAGAGTGCCTCCCAGGTGATGACTGAGCAGCTGACTCCTATGAGGACTTGTGCTCCTTTCTCTCTTCCACTATTTAACCCACCCAAGTCCGATTTGAGCCCAGTATGAAGTGAGGTCGTTGAAGGCCTGCACACCTTGAGTAAGAGCTAATATACGTTTCAGCTGTTCATGTCTAAAACCAGAAACAGGAAGCAAAAAATCATAACAGGAATCGAAAGCCAAGAAAGGTTTGAGTGTTTCCATCACAGTTGTTCCTTAGAATGCCTCCAGATATGGGAGGACCAGTAGTGAGGGCATGCACATGGGAAACCAGTTGATAATAGACGTCGTTGATAGAGGCCATCAGTGGCAGGGAATGGAGAGATGCGTTATGTATTTTCTGGTTGAAATAAGAATTAAGTGCAGCAGGATTTGCCTGCTACCTAGAAACTATACTCAGGTCACCTGCTCTTTAAATTTTGGCTTCTAGGCCATATCTGAGAGCTCTTGGCAAGGTCTGACCCTAACAGGTCTGCTTCTGCCAATGCCTCACTCTGTTCTAGGTTGTCTCTGTTTTTCTACAGAGCATCTTTGCTTTCCCATGATTCAAGAGGGCGTCCTTTACTCTTTCAGTCACACAGTGTGGAACTCACATCAAATGTATGAGGAGGGTTAGATTTATAAGCAGTTTTCAACAGTGCTTATAGGGGAATCCTGCATCACTGTGCTTGATTGATTTAATTCATCCTACCACTGGATTACTGACATCATTCTGGACTCTCACATCCGGGATCCCATGCTAAAAATTACTCATAATAGGTTGGAAAAAAAAAAAAAAGCCTAATGGTAGTTTCAGTAACAGGTACTATTTACAGATGCCTTTGTATTAACACATTCATATCCTTTTTGGGGGGCTGCATGGGGTCTTTGTTGAGGCACTGGGCCTCTCTCAAGTTGCAGTGCAAGGGGCTCCTGAGTGCTTGGGCTCAGTAGATGCTGGGTTCAGGCTTAATTGCCCCATAGCATGTGGGATCTTAGTTCCCTGACCAGGGATCAAACCCACATCCCCTGCTTTGGAAGGCAGATCCTAACTATTGGATCCACCAGGGAAGTCCCCGATCCATTGGTATCTTTAAGCTCTTCTGAAAATGGCATTATTGTTCTTCTTGTTTTGAATTGAGGCTCACAGAGGGTAATAGTCTTGCCCAGGGGTGAAAAGCTACTAGATAATAAAGCTTGGATTCCTACTTTTGGTCCTTCCGGAACCCCTGTGTGTGTGTGTGTGTGTGTGTGTGTGTGTGTGTGTGTGTGTGTGTGTACCTCTCTGTTTGAAAAAAATGAATAAATGATTTATTTGTCCAAGTCTTTAAAGGACATGGCAAGATACACCCCCAGTAACCATAGGAAAAAGCTAGTCCTAGTTCTCTTTTTTCAAATTCTCTCCAGATGAGGAAGTCGTAAGCAGACACCGGCCTGAGCTACATGATTCAAGCCCTGTGGCCTGGATGAATTACATTCTAGGTTACAGAGAGAAGCTATTGAATTACAATTTAGAATCTTCAGAGAATCATGGATAACAAATGGGACAGGAGCTGGAAAGCTGAGATAGGCAAACATTTTCTAGGTTTTGAAAAATGGGAGGATGATAGATGAGAGAGCCTGAGATCATTTCCATAAAGCATTCTTGAACAGGTTATGAAACAGACAATTTGTGAGTGCTTGGATAGGAAACCTGAGTGGTCCCTAAGTGCAAATATCGGCTCACTGAGAGTATCTTGCCTGAGTAGTATAATTCCTTTTCAAGAAAGTTTAAAGTTGTGAAGCCTTAAGAAAGGAAATACAGTGGATATGGTCTATCTGCACTTCAGCAAGATGTTTGATGGTGTCTGTGTCAGTTCTCTTTCCACCCAGAGCTTCCTGGACAATGTCAATAAATGCAAGCTGTATAAAAGGACGATCAGATAGCATCACCCCTGTTTGAATGACTTCTCTAGGGTCCTTACAGCCAATACCTGACCTGCACGCAGATAGATTTCTCCCTTGGGCTCAGCATTGAAACTTTTGATCATAACTTAGATGAGGATAAAAAGAACATGGAGAGCAAAATTTTAAGTGATCTGAAGTTAGGAGGGATAATGAGGACTTTGATTTCAGAGAGATCCGAATGGTTGAGAGAATGGAGCTAAGTCCTACTGAAATCATTCTTTGCCACTCCCTTGACAATATAAAGTTCCCTGGTCGCCAGGAGTTGGACTGGTTGCTGGGTTTTGGAATCACAGCCTGTAGAAGGAGAATAAGAAGCAGACAGTGTCTTTAGTGGAGGGTTGATGAGGGTAGGCCAGGATTCTGGAGGGGCCCGGAGCAGATGAGCTTCATGAAGGCTTGGGATGGCTGGGGATGGGGAGAACTATTGGACCAAGCACAGCCTCCTGGAGAAGACACTCTGAACAGTTTTGAAGAATGAGAAGGAATTGGCTGTGTGATCAATGTGGGGCTAAGGGGTTTCACATTTAGGGAGCAGCATTTAAAATGGTGCAGTGACCAGGAGCAGTGGGACTAGGTGTGAGGCAACATGGAAAACCAGTTGATAGTGGCCATCAGTGGCGGGAGACTAGGACAGAGAGTTGTGTTATGTACTTGCCTGATTTTTTTTTTGTTCCCTGTTGCTGGATTATAGAATATGAGAGACCTTAGGAATTCTCTAAAGAGGGACAGCTATAACACAAAGGGCACACTCTGTGATCTTAGAGGTCAGCCTTTTCCTAACTTACTGATCATGACAATCACTGGACACTTGTTAAAAATGCTGTCTCTCTTGGAATCTGATTTCTGTTAGAGTGGGACACGTGATATTAAGAAGAGGTGGCAAGAATACACAGAAGAACTGTACAAAAAGGATCTTCACGACTCGGATAATCACGATGGTGTGATCACGCATCTAGAACCAGACATCTTGGATTGTGAAGTCAAGTGGGCCTTAGAAAGCATCACTACGAACAAAGCTAGTGGAGGTGATGGAATTCCAGTTGAGGTGTTTCAAATCCTGAAAGATGATGCTGTGAAAGTGTTGCACTTAATATGCCAGCAATTTGGAAAACTCAGCAGTGGCCACAGGACTGGAAAAGGTCAGTTTTCATTCCAATCCCAAAGAAACGCAATGCCAAAGAATGCTTAAAGCACCACACAATTGCACTCATCTCACACGCTAGTAAAGTAATGCTCAAAATTCTCCAAGCCAGGCTTCAGCAACACGTGAACTATGAACTTCCTGATGTTCAAGCTGGTTTTAGAAAAGGCAGAGGAACCAGAGATCAAATTGCAAACATCTGCTGGATCATAGAAAAAGCAAAGGAGTTCCAGAAACACATCTATTTCTGCTTTATTGACTATGCCAAAGCCTTTGACTGTGTGGATCACAATAAACTGTGGAAAATTCTGAAAGAGATGGGGATCCCAGACCACCTAACCTGCCTTTTGAGAAATCTGTATGCAGGCCAGGAAGCAACAGTTAGAACTGGACATGGCACAACAGACTGGTTCCAGATACGAAAAGGAGTACGTCAAGGCTGTATATTGTCACCCTGCTTATTTAACTTCTATGCTGAGTACATCATGAGAAACGCTGGACTGGAAGAAACACAAGCTGGAATCAAGATTGCTGGGAGAAATATCAATAACCTCAGATATGCAGATGACACCACCCTTATGGCAGAAAGTGAAGAGGAACTAAAAAGCCTCTTGATGAAAGTGAAAGAGGAGAGAGAAAAAGTTGGCTTAAAGCTCAACATTCATAAAACAAAGATCATGGCATCCGGTCCCATCACTTCATGGGAAATAGATGGGGAAACAGTGGAAACAATGTCAGAGTTTATTATTTTGGGCTCCAAAATCACTGTAGATGGTGATTGCAGCCATGAAATTAAAAGATGCTTACTCCTTGGAAGAAAAGTTATGACCAACCTAGATAGCATATTCAAAAGCAGAGACATTACTTTGCCGACTAAGGTCCGTCTAGTCAAGGGTATGGTTTTTCCAGTGGTCATGTATGGATGTGAGAGTTGGACTGTGAAGAAGGCTGAGCGCCAAAGAATTGATGCTTTTGAACTGTGGTGTTGGAGAAGACTCTTGAGAGTCCCTTGGACTGCAAGGAGATCCAACCAGTCCATTCTGAAGGAGATCAACCCTGGGATTTCTTTGGAAGGAATGATGCTAAAGCTGAAACTCCAGTACTTTGGCCACCTCATGCAAAGAATTGACTCATTGGAAGAGACTCTGATGCTGGGAGGGATTGGGGGCAGGAGGAGAACGGGACGACCGAGGATGAGATGGCTGGATGGCATCACTGACTCGATGGACTTGAGTCTGAGTGAACTCTGGGAGTTGGTGATGGACAGGGAGGCCTGGTGTGCTGTGATTCATGGGGTCACAAAGAGTCAGACATGACTGAGTGACTGAACTGAATTGAACTGAACTGGGACACAAGTATTTTTTTTTTAAGAAACAATTAAGTTTGGGAAATACTATTATAGGCCATGATGAGCTATTTAAGATTTAATGCAAGGAAGAAACACTATTCTATTGGATTAAAATGAGTTGTTCTGGCAACAGTGAAAGAAATTATTTGAGAGGGGCTGTTGTTGTTCAGTCACTAAGTTGTGTCCAACTCTTTGTGACCCCATGGACTGCAGCACGCCCAGCTTCCCTGTCCTTCACTGTCTCCCAAAGCTTGCTCAAACTCATGTCCATTGAGTCGGTGATGCCATCCAGCCATCTCATCCTCTGTTGTCTCCTTCTGCCTTCAATGTTTCCCAGCATCAGTGTCTTTTCCAATGAGTCAGTTCTTCCCATCAGGTGGCCAAAGTAGTGAAGCTTCAGCTTCAGCATCAGTCCTTCCAATGAATATTCAGGGTTGATTTCCTTTAGGATTGATTGTTTGATCTCCTTGCAGTCCAAGCAATTCTCAAGAGTCTTCGCCACACTGTAATTCTAAAGCATTACACTTGAGAGTGGTAAATACTTTTGATAATCTAGGCCTGAAATAATAAGTCCCCAGAAAAGGTCATTAAAAGTAAACAGTTTAGATGGGCTTGCGAGAGACTGAAGTAAAGGTCATTGGATTTGCTTCTTACCTGGATGGAGGGGATGAGGGAAACCACTTTTCTGGCTTGGGCCACTGCATGGTATCATTCACTGGGCTAGAATACAGTAGACAGATGGAGAGTTCTACTTTGATTAAACTGATTTCAAGTTGCCTATGAAATAGCCAGGTGGAGATATCCAGAAGTTAGATATATATCTAACATATCTATCTATGAAATAGCCAGGTGGAGATATCCAGCAGTTAGATATATATCTAACATATCTATCTATCTATCTATCTATCTATCTATCTATCTATCTATAGATATAGGTCTGGCATCTAGCAGAGAAGTTTGGCTGAACAGAGATTTGATGCTTGACCATGCACCATGGTGGTTAACACCTTGGATATAACTGAGTTTGCATAGGGATCATGTCTAAAGTCAGAAGAGCAGAGGTCCAGAGCAGAACTCTGTGAGCCATTCAGAAAGCTGGTGAGGTATTCACAGAGGAATAGGGGAAGGAGGGAAGAAGGAAGACGTGGGAGTGGGTTTCAAGAAGAGGATGAGCAGCAACTCTGAATGCTGCAGGGGCTTCAGGTAATGGGAATGGTCAACAGTCATTCTTCAAGTGCGTTCTACGAATGGACCCTACCTGGTTGTTTTACATGTACTGCCTCAGTTAATCGTCATCTTAACTCAGTGAGGTGGGTATTGTTACTGTGTTGTTTGGTCACTAAGTTGGATCCAACTCTTTGCGACCCCATGAACTATACCCAGCTCGGTTCCTCTGTCCATGAGGTTCTCCAGGCAAGAGTAGTGGAGTGAGTTGCCATGCCCTTCTCCAGGGGATCTTCCCAACCCAGGGACTGAACCCACGTTTCCTGCATCTGCTGCACTGCAGGTGGTACTTTACCCACTGAGCCACCTGGGAAACCCACTAACATAAGAAACTTATACAAAAGACTATCTCACATATCACAGGATTCAGGATACATAATATTAACCTTGTGGGGCCAAGGCGATAGAGCAAGGCTCACCCACAGCTAATTGTTTTTATGAAATCCAATAAGGACTTCTGAATCCAGCGTCAGAAAATGGAAGAAAAAAATAGGTGGAGCTGGGAGTTGCTTTGGTGCTTCTCCTGAAGATAATATATTCCAGAGGTTTTCCTGTCAACATCTCCTCCCACCTCACTTACGTCTCCTGCATTGCAGGCAGATTTTCTTTACCACTGAGCCACCAGGGAAGTCCCGGGGAATGGTTAATACCTCTTCTGAAATCAGAAGAAACTGAGGCAACAGAGATAAATAACTTGGTTAAAGCCATACAGCTGATAAATGCTAGGGCCAAAGTTGAAAATAAGTAAAAGGACTCTGGAGTCCTGTGTATTAACTATCACAACCACTTTGTTAGCCATCACTTCCTTGTTGGGAAGTGCAAGGGCTGAAAGACTAAAGAGTTTCCACTGAATTTGACAATAGAAAAGTCCTTCATAACCTGGGCTCTGCCTTGGTCCTGGAGGAAACCATTGTTCATGGGTTGAATGCAAAGCAAGGAAATAGAGACAGGAAGGGGAGATGGCTTTCTAAAAGGAGGACAAGTGGGCAGGAATTAGAGGGTAATATGAGGTCAAAAGGGAATTTTTTTAAGATGGAAAATTGTGTTTACATGCTGAGGGGAAAGAGTAAATACAAAGAAATTGGTTTAAGATTAAGGAGACTGAGGAAATGTTGGTTGAATTAAGAGTTCTCATCACAAAAATGGAATAGAAGAAAGAAAAAAATAGAAAAATGCAACTATGTGAGCTGATGGCTGTGCTGATTAGCTTGATAGTGGTGATTATTTCAGAGTGTATATACATATCAGAACATCAAGTTGTACACTTTAAATATATACAATTTTTGTTTGTTGGTTACAACTCCATGAAGTTGAAAAAAGAGACCCCTAAGGTGGCAGGAGGTTACAGAATCCAGAGCAGCCTGAACAGCATTGACTGGACCAGAGGAGGAGTGTCATCCCTCTAACCGGGAGAGAGGAGGGATGTGATGTGAGGATGTGGAAGGGAAGTGAGGGACAGTCTGTTTAAAATAGGGCACAAGGTCTTACTCTGGGCATTGCTTGCTGGGTGCACTGGCATCAGCCAATCTCAACCAACTTTTCTAGACACCAGCCTCTTTTTGTCAACCCACTGAACTCATCCCTTCTGGCTCCTTTTCCTCTTTTCCTCCTCTACTTCTAGAATTTGTGTAGAACCTTCATTTTCAGTCACTGGTTATTTCTGTCATGAGTGGTACTTTTCCGTTTAGGAACATGAAAGAAAACCCTCCTGGTAAGATCTAGTGGGCTGGAGGGGTGGGAAGGGAGAAACTGGTCATGCCCATTCCTTTCATCCCCGAGGAGAAGGAGGACCTGAGGATGGTGAGGGAGGGAGGCGGGAAGCCCTGAAGGACGTGGAGCTGGGGCCACCAGGAGACAGGCTGGAGGGAAGAAGTCAGCCTGTTTAACAAGCAAAGCAGACAAAGATTAGAGTAACCATGACAACAGGCTCCCGGCTGAGGCACTCAGGATTTGGGGAGGAGGCAGGGAGGTGGAAGGAGTTGGCTGGGTATGAGCCCAGAGTTTTAGAAAATGCCATGCCTCCCTTCAGGGCTTCTTGGCTGTTACAGAAATCACCATAGTCACCAACAGAACCTGGAAGGGAAGAGAGGTGGGGTGGGGCCAGCTGATTCAGGGAAAGGGAGTCACCTCTGAGGACAAGCAAGGATCTGGCTGGGGGTACAGAAGAGGACTGGGTGTGGTCAGCTTAGTGTGTGTGTGTGTGTGTGTGTGTGTGTGTGTGTGTGTGTTGGTGAGTTTGCATTAATGCAGCATTTTTGCCCAGCCCAGGCCTGTAATTACCTAAGGATTCCTTGAAAGTCTTTTGCCCTTCTTCTTTGTCCAGCCACTTTCTAGCTGCATGAGAGTCTCTGTCAAGTCGAATGCAGGTTTTTTTTCACTGTTCACAATTTCTTTTATTGGAGGATAATTGCTTTACATGCTGTGTTAACACATGCTGTGTTAGCCTCTGCAGTACTGTGAAGTGAATCAGTTATATGTATACTTATATCCCGTCCACCTAGAACCTCCATCCCACCCGCTCCCCACCCCAGCCCTCTGGATCATCATAGAGCACCGAGCTGAGCTCCTTGTCCTCCTGGCTTCCCTCTTAGCTATCTATTTTACACATGGCAGTGTATATGGGCTTTCCTGGTGGCTCAGATGGTAAAGAATCCACCTGCATTGCAGGAGACCCAGGTTCAATTCTTGGGTTGGGAAGATCTGCTGGAGAAGGGAATGGCTACCCACTCCAGTATTCTTGCCTGGAGAATTCCATGGACAGAGGAGCCTGGTGGGCTACAATCCATGGGGTCACAAAGAGGCGGACATGACTGAGCAGCTGACGCGGTGTGTACTTGGCAATCCTAATCTCCCAGCTCGTCCCACCCTCTCCTTTTCCCCTGTGTCTGCATGTCCCTTCTCCATGTCTGCATCTCTATTTCTGCCCTGAAAATTGGTTCATCTGTACCATTTTTCTGGATTCCACGAATGTATTTTTTAAAAATATGTGAATGCAGCTGTCCCTTTCTGAATAAGATCAGAACACCTAAATAGGAAAGGTAAGAGATTGTCACAATTACAAGTGAGGCCTATAGCTTAACTATCTCCTCATCACACCCCGTGTGGTCTCAGAAAACATGGTACCAGCACCTCTGCTGGGGAGGGACCTCTCAGACTTCCTCTCCATCTAGCAAAGCACATTGCAAACAGGGCTTTGAGAGTCCACTCCCATCCTCCCTTTCTAACAGACTTTTCATTTCAAGCTCTCTGTTTGGAAACGCATGCTGGACTCATCCCTGGGATGGGCGGTGGCCCCCAGTACATAGTGAACCTCAGGGAGATCTGAGAGCCCCAAGCCTCACTCAGGGGCTCTTAGAATCATGTTGTTGCCGCAGACTTGACTTTCACAGACTTGGTGTCACTAGCAAGATTTTGCAGTTTTCACTGGGTAGGTGGTGGTAAAGTGGATTTGTATCTATTTCCAAATCTCTTTACCTCCAAACAACCAGGTATAGTTCTAGCTATTGGGAAAAGAAGGTTCTTTTGCACAAAGGATAGTTGAAACAAGAGGTATGGAACTTGAACTCATTGTTCCAAGCTGTAATAAATAGCTGTGAAAAGAAGAAAGGTAATGAGGACTAACGTCCCCAGGAGGTGAGGAGATCTATCTCCAGGCTGGAGAGAGGATGTGCACAATTCTCCAGTTTTGCAATAATCCTAAAACTCTTTTTTTTTTTTTTTTTTAAAAACTGACTTCTGCCAGATGAGAATATCTTGTTCTCAGCTGCGTTATCACTTGTAAACATGTAGATCTGTCCAGCAGTGATGCAGAGTTCCCAGAGCCCTGGGGAAACAGGCTCTACGTTGAGATCTTGTTGGTTTAGAGAGATTTTCTGAACCAGTGACTTCATTCTGGCTTCATGTCATCAGTACCAGCCAAAGGGGATAAAACTGTGTGCAGCTGTACCCCAAATTTGTGGGAAAACAAGGAAGACCCAGATATAAAAATGAGGTCAGGCGATTTCTTTTAAGTGGGAACTGCATTAGGAAAATTCAAGAGGATTTGGGAAGGAATCTCCAAATGGAGAAACGGAGAAATGGTTCTACAGTTGAGTATGAAACAGCTTGATTTAGTCATATGGTCACCTCTTGCAAGTAAACCGTCTCATCGCATAGGTGTACATGCACATACAAACCCCTACACAGCATCCACACGTGTAAATGCCCACCTGTCAACCCAGATGCAAACAGGAAGTTCAGCTTTAGTCATGTCATGTACTAGTTCATAATTCATCTCACAGGCATTTACTGAACATTTACTGTGGCTGAATCCTGTTCTAGACCAAGAGAAGGAACACAGAAGTGGGTAAGACATTGTTTCTGCCCTCCAAGAGTTTATAGTTAGCTGGCAAGAAGGCTATGTGAACATACATCGGATTATCGGATGGTGGATGCTGTCATAGATGGATAGTTGTGTGGTAGGAAGTCGAGTGGTAGGAAGGATGACCAGCTCTCTCCAGAGTGAGAGGACAGGGGATTCAGGAAGATGGCTTAGACTGCTTGGGCTGCCATCACAAAACACCATAGACTCAGTGGCTTCAGCAACAGAAATTTGCTTTGTCACAGTTCTGGAGGTTGGAAAACTCAAGATGACGGTTCCAGTAGGGTCAAGAGCTCTCCTCCTGACTTGCAGAGGGCTACCTTCCTGCAGTGGCCTTTTCTCAGGGTGTGCACACGATGGGAGGGAGGGAGGAGGAGAGAGTTCCCTTGTACCTCTTTCTTCTAGTTTTATGGGATCATGGGCACCACTTTTACTATCTCCTGCATGCATGCTAAGTCACTTCAGTCGTGTCTGAGTCTTTGAGACCCTATGGACTGGAGCCCGCCCAGCTCCTTTGTCCATGGGATTCTCCAGGCAAGGCTACTGGGGCGGATTGCAGTACCCTCTTCCCGGGGATCTTCCTGACCCAGAATCGAGTCCGTGTCTCTGGCATCTGCTGCACTGGCAGGTGGATTCTTTACCACTAGCGCCACCTAGGAGGCCCTTTATGACCTCACCTAACCTTAATTCCCTGCCTTCCCTGGTGGCTCAGGCGGTAAAAGCATCTGCCTACAATGCAGGAGACCTAGGTTTGATCCCTGGGTCGAGAAGATCCTCTGGAGAAGGAAATGGCAACCCACTCCAGTACTCTTGCCTGGAGAGAATCCCATGGATGGAAGAGCCTGGTAGGCTACAATCCATGGGGTTGCAAAGAGTTGGATACCACTGAGCAACTTCACTTTCACTTTCTTTGAACCTTAATTAGGGCTTCCCTGGTGGCTCAGAGGGTAAAGCATCTGCCTGCAAGGCGGGAGACCTGGGTTCGATCCCTGGGTTTGATCCCTGGGTGGGGAAGATCCCCTGGAGAAGGAAATGGCAACTCACTCCAGTATTCTTGCCTCGAAAACCCCATGGACAGAGAAGCCTGGTGGGCTACAGTCCATGGAATCACAAAGAGTCGGACACGACTGAGCAACTTCACTTCAACCTTACTTACTTTCTTAAAGGCCCCATCTCCAAATACATGCATGCTGAGAGGCCTTTTGCATACGAATTTGGTCCATAACAAATGGCTTCATGGAGCAGCTGACAATTGAAATATATTGTAAAGAGTTAGTCAAAGGAGAGGTGGATGGATTCCTTCCACTCAAAAATAATAGACACGAAGGGATGGAGGAGCTTTCTGCCTTTCAGTGCAGTTCAGTTCAGTCGCTCAGTCATGTCTAACTCTTTGTGACCCCACGGACTGCAGCATGCCAGGCCTCCTTGTCCATCACCAACTCCCAGAGCTTACTCAAACTCACATCCGTCGAGCTGGTGATGCCATCCAACCATCTCATCCTCTGTCTTCCCCTTCTTCTCCTGTCTTCAATCTTTCCTAGCATCAGGTTCTTTTCCAATGTCAGTTTGTCGCATCAGGTGGCCAAAGTATTGGAGTTTCTGCCTTTGGGAGACCACAGATAACTCAGGAAAGCTAGCAGGTGGGAGAGAAATGTGAGGAAGGACATATCTGAGGGCTTCGGTTTACTTTGTAGTTGGTGTGGAGCCACTGGTTAATCCTACAGCAGGAGCGGTGTGTTCAGCAAGAAGAGCCGGGTTGTCTGGCCACGTCCTAAACCAGCCTGGCAGCTGCAGAAGGGGAGAGGGAGTTGGCTGGATTTAGTGACTGGATGTAAACAAGAAAGAAGAGGGGAGTATTGGCCTGATTTCCAGTTCTTGGATTGAATGATTTGTTCTCCTAGGAAGCCCAGGTCAGGGGACTGATAGTGGTAGTTTTAGACATGTTGAACTCAAATTGTTCCCTTCTAGCTGTCTGGAGAGAGGTCTCAGACAGAGATGGAAAGTTAGGTCTCCTCATTGCAGGTGAGTTGCTCCAGCATGTAGTAGGTGACTTCTAGGGAAATTATGGAAGGAAGATAGGAGGGCTGAGCACACATTCCCAAGAGTTAAGGAAGGAAGACCAGAAGCCTGGGAAGGAGAGGGGATCAAAACATCAGGAGTGAATCATCTAGGAAAGTCAAAGGAGGAAACTGTGGTCAAGAGAAGGATGCGGTTACCCAAGTTAGTAGCTGCAGATGGTACTGAGAGGTTGATAGAGTCTCGCCTTTGGGACAGAAGGGGTGGCTTTGGTGGGAGGTTTCCCCAGAGTTGGGAGGAGAAGACTGTGGACCTCCTGGGTGAAGTGTTAAATGGGAGTGGAAGAGAGTGTGGGTACCCAGGAAAGGGAAGGAGTTTTATTGATGAACTCCAGGAAAACAAGAAATACAAAAGGGAAATATAAAGAAATAAACTTCATGGCAAATAGATGGGGAAACAGTGGAAACAGTGGCTGACTTTATTTTTCTGGGCTCTAAAATCACTGCAGGTGGTGATTGCAGCCATCCTTGGAAGGCAAGTTATGACCAACCTAGATAGCATATTCAAAAGCAGAGACATTACTTTGTCAACAAAGGTCCATCTAGTCAATGGTTTCTCCAGTGGTCATGTATGTATGTGAGAGTTGGACTGTCAGGAAAGCTGAGCGCCGAAGAATTGATGCTTTTGAACTGTGGTGTTGGAGAAGACTCTTGAGAGTCCCTTGGACTGCAAGGAGATCCAACCAGTCCATCCTAAAGGAGATCAATCCTGGGTGTTCATTGGAAGGACTAATGCTGAAGCTGAAACTCCATTACTTTGGCCACCTGATGCGAAGAGCTGACACATTTGAGAAGACCCTGAGGCTGGGAAAGATTGAGGGCAGGAGGAGAAGGGGATGACAGAGGATGAGATGGCTGGATGGCATCACTGACTCTATGGACGTGGGTTTGGGTGGACTCCGGGAGCTGGTAATGGACAGAGAGGCCTGGTGTGCTATGGTTCATGGGGTTGCAAAGAGTCAGACACGACTGAGCAACTGAACTGAACTGAACTGAAAGAAATAAACAAGCACGTTATATATATAGAAACACATCCAAAATATAGGGAGCCCATATGGTTGACAGAAAAAGAAGCTAGGTAGATGGATTTGACTGAGAGGAGGGGAAGACTAAAGGAGGGTAAGTTGTGAGAAAGGGAAGAGAGAGGGGAGGGGTGGAGAGAGATGTTGAGCAGATAGTCTTATGAACACTATCAATCAGCTCAAATCTACTCAATGTAGTTTCTGAGGGAAGTTCATTTTAGAATTGAAATTTAAATAATAATAATAAAAAAAAAAACCTCCGCAAGTCTGAATACCTAGTCTTTCAGATCGTAGAGATGGATGAAGTTAAATAGCTCTTTTAAGAGCAGCTCTGCATGGAAAATAACTAGGTTTACTCAGCTAAGTTTAGCATATAAAGCCCTCGACTGAATGGCTTCTTTGTCAACCTCAGGCTGGAGGAGTTCAATTCCTTTTTATTTGGTGAATTCCTTAATTGGATTTTGTTTGCCGATCTTACTTTCTCACATTGTAAGGTTTTAATAAATCATTATAATCATTCCCTTATGTCTTGCAAAAATAACCTTTCTGATGGCTCCCGAATGATTTTTTTCTTCCCCCCCTGTGTTTGCATCATGGGATTATTAGTGTAGCTTTCAGATGAATCAGAAAAGGGCTGTGCAGCCAAGGGTGAATTTCCATTGTCTCCTAGGTGTGAACTCAGGGCATGTTAACCGGGAGCCCTGAGGTCGTGCTTGACGGGGAGGGCACAGCCGGTCTTGGCGTATTATCTCCTGTCTGGGTTACTGATGAGATGCTCTGCTTGGAAAAAGGCAAGAGATCTCCTATCTGCTTAGCTGTTAAGGCCTCTGCAGGAAACTGGTTTATCAGTGATGTATGTACGCTGGTGACTCTTTTGCTTCCTTGGCTCTGATGCTGTTTTGCCACTTATTGTTGGTAACTGACTGGGTCGAGGACGAACTTCTGATTCTGTTTGACTGCAGTGCTTGGTGAATGTCTGGCTCAAAATATACCTCTCATACGGACATTGCCCGATGGACCCCCCCTTCATAAGGTTGAGGGGCTCTCTCGGTCATGCATTTAGGAGCTAGACCATGCACCCAAGCCTTTTCCTTCACATTTCCAGTGTTTTCCAGCTGGCTGCTTTGCTTGTCCACCCCAACACTTGGAGTTTATATGGTTCGCTTCTGCGAGCCTGAAATATAGTGATTTCTTACAGAGATTGCAGTTGGTTGTGTCTCTCTAGTTTCCGTCCACTTTCTTTTTCCCCTGCTGTTTTCCAGGACACTTCCGTGAAGGGGGCCAGGAGAACAGTGACTTTCCCCAGGGCCTGACAGCTTTCACAGCCGGAGCTTTGGGGGAGCTGGGGTTACTGTGGAGGGTGGGCAGTTATAGGATTTCTCAGACTAGACTTGTTTATTTGGCAGTCCAATGCCCTCAGAGAATTAAGAGCATTCAGGCTGATTTGTTTCCAGTTTGTTCCATGAGTGAGCAACCAAGACAAAGATCTCAATCTAGACACAGAAGTAATACTAAAGCCTGAAAAGCTTCGTACTCTTGCTTTTGTTCTCTGTCCCGCCCTCTCCCCTTCTCTGTCAGTGGCAACCATCATGAAGCCAAATGGGAAAAACATAGGCTTAGATAGGAAGGCAACCCCCTTCATTGGATCCCTGCCATGGGCCGGCTCCCTCATTTGGTGGTGAATCCTTGGGAGGAAGTGTTGTGAAAGGCCTTGCATCCTTACCATTTTCCCATTTATATTTCTACTTTGAATAGGTTTTCACTACTTGAGACAACAGGATTCTTTTTAAAAAAACTTTTAGAATGTTTAATTGGCAGATCATTGCTTTACGGAGTTGTATTGGTTTCTGCCATACATCAGGATGAATCAGCCATAAGTGTACACATGTCCCCTCCTTCCTGAACTTCCTTCCCACCCCATCCCACCCCTCCGCACCGCTTTATGTTTTCACAGAGCACTGGGTTGAGCTGCCCACGTCATATAGCTAATTCCCACTGGCTATCTACCTATTTTACATAAGGCAATGCATGTATTTCCATGCCGCTCTCTCAGTTCATCCCACACTCTCCTTCCACGCCTGGGTCCACAAGTCTCTTCTCTATGGCTGTGTGTCTACTGCTGCTCTACAAATAGTTTCATCAGCCCCATTTTTCTAGATTCCATGTATACGCATTAATGTATGATATTTGTTGTTCTCCTTCTGACTTACTTCACTCGGTATAACAGGCTCTAGGTTCACCTCCCTCGCTAGAACTGACCCAAATTTTTTCCTTTTTATGGCTGAGTAATATTCCATTGTATGTGCCACGACTTCTTTATCCATTCATCTGTTGGTGGGCATCTAGGTTGCTTCCATGTCTTGCTTATTATAAATAGCACTGCAGTGAACACTGGGGTACATGTGTCTGAGACAAAAGGATTCTTGCTTAATGTCTCACGAGCCTAGAGACCTTAGTTTATTCTCCCTCTTTGTATCTGCAGTGTCTGACCTGCCCTTTATTTATATCTACCTAGGCGCCCATTGGAGAAGGCACTGGCACCCCACTCCCATACTCTTGCCTGGAAAATCCCATGGACGGAGGAGCCTGGTAGGCTGCAGTCCATGGGGTTGCTAAGAGTCGGACACGACTGAGCGACTTCACTTTCACTTTTCACTTTCATGCACTGGAGAAGGAAATAGCAACCCACTCCAGTGTTCTTGCCTGGAGAATCCCAGGGACGGGGGAGCCTGATGGACTGCCATCTATGGGGTCGCACAGAGTTGGACACGACGGAAGTGACTTAGCAGGTGCCAACTGGGCTTCCCTGGTGGCTTGGTCAGTAAAGAATCTGCCTGCAAGGCAGGAGACCCGGGTTTGATCCCTGGGTTAGGCAGACCCCATGGAGAAGGAAATGGCAACCCACTCCAGTATTCTGGCCTGGGAAAGCCCATGGACAGAGAAGCCTGGTGGGCTATAGCCCATAGGGTCACAAAGAGTTGGACACGACTCAGGCACTAACACAGGCTAGGTGCCAATTAGTCATGGGTTTACTCATGTGAGTGGATGTATATAAAAACCTGGAACAAGAAATGCCCTCAAGAGCAAAGTACAGAAATGAAATGCCTAAGACATGAAGAGAAAAGGGATAATATGAGAGGAGAAGGCAAATGTTTTAAAGTATGTGTCGTTTGAGCATTCCTGCTGCCTCTGTCAAACAAGCCTCAAACTGCCGGCACGTGTGATATTTTTACTTTTGCTCCCAACGGGAGCGGCGTCATCGGCCCGCCCTCCGCTGTCAAGTGGAAGCTGCCGGCGTGAACGAAGCCAGCTCTCCCGGGGACCCGGGGGAAGCTGCCGCCTCCTGCTTCTGCTTCTGCCTCCTTTGCTCAAAAGTTGGCAAATGCTGGTCATGTCATGGGTCTATTTATAGTAGGCACACGTCTAACCACCTTGGTCTTTTCTTAGCATCCGCTTGACACGCTATCAATTATCCATGAGGTGAATGACAACACTGGGGAAGTTATTTGAGGCAGGTGCCCTGAGGTGAGAGAGAGGGGGCGGAGGTCACCTGGGGACAGCTCCAGATGAAAAGGGTGAAATAGACATTTCTTGCTGCACAGAGGCCAGAGTAGGATTCCAAATGGCTGGAGGGGCGGATCTGGAGCTGGTTGGCAGGCAGACTCCTGCCCTTTTTATTTACCTGTGCTGGCTTACGTAGGAGAAGCCCTTTCGGAAAACTGCAAGTTGCAACCTGTGTGATCTCTGGGCCGAAGAGGTCATTTTTGTTATCCTCTCAAAGCCACAGGATGTGTGCAGATGAGGCCCAGTTAGGGAGCTCCTGGGAGAGGAAATGGAGGAGGCGAGAGGGGGATGGGGGGGTGCGCTGGACCCCCTCCCTCCACTGGAAGCATCTCTGGTGGATGTGAGGCAGAAACAGGGGTGTGCCAGGGTGGGGGGCAGGTGTTCCCTCTCGACCCGCAAGGATGCTGGCCCTTTCTTCCCCCTTCTCTTCCTCCTTCTTCCCCCCATCCTCTCCTCCTCTTCCTCCCTCGTCTCCTCCCCTCCCCTTCCCCCCTTCCCCCTTCTCTCCCTCCTCTCTCTCCTTTAACAAAATATTGCTGTAACAGAAACATCCATTATCCCATTTCAGTGTGACTAGCTGCCCTGGTGTCATTTTCTCCTTCATCTGCCACCCGCTTGGCTGACGGAATCTGCTACCAGAGCTGCTGTACCACAACGATGCCGATGTCTCTATTGTCTTAGCCCCAGAAATGGAATTGCTGGTGAAGGTGGCGGGACGGGGGCTCCTACCTGTTCTGTAGCCTCTTGGGACCACCTTCCAGGCCCCATATCCTCTGTACACCTCAGACTGTGAAGTGAGGGAGAGGAAGACGGAGCCTGACTCAGAGAGAACCGAAAGCGCACGCACTCAGCATTCTCCCCGCTTTGCCTTTGGTGTGAACTGGCTCAGACCTCACACCCCATCCTATCTGAAGTTTTCTTCTCTCAGTCTCTTCCCCCTGCTTCTCCTGCATTCCTTTTGGCAATGAGGAACTGAAGTGTCCCCTGGATGTGTGTTTGTGTGTGTGTGTGCAGACAGCTGGGTCCTGGGAAGCCTTGGAATTCTTGCTGAGTGTGTGTGGTGGGTGCTCCAGCAGTCGCTGGCAGGCTGTCCCAGGGATCCGGGCTCCGAGGCGTTTACCATGTGCCCAGCTAATCCACTTTCTGGTTCAGTGTCTAGCGCCTGAGAACATCTGGGTCTCTGAGTGGCCTGGTGCCGTTTAAACCGACTCCAGGCTCCTGGGGATCAGTTTGCAGCCTCTGTTATCTTTTGGCACAGCCAGCCTGTCTTTTCCTTTCCCCTCTTCTCACTCTTCAGACCACTCAAGTTTAGCTTGGCTTATTATTGAGGGACTCACGGGGGAGGGGAGATGATTACTCTGAAGTAGAGCACCAAGCTTCCAGGTGATATGTGTGTATGTGTGTGTGTGCCCGAGCACCTGAGAACACACGTGTGAGTCCAAGAGTGCTCCTGGCTGTCTTGGAATGATGACTCCCACGTGGATGGGTCTCTTTCATCGAAACTACAGGAACCAAAACAGGTGTCCAGGGCCAGGGTCAGAGTCCTCAGGTGGCTGGTGAGTAAAGAGGAACTTCCCACCTTCTGTAACAGAAAGATATAGTCGATAAATATTAGACCCTCCTGTTCCTTCTTCACGGACTGAAGTTCTTGAATGAGGCCACCCCTATTTACACCTTTGTGGGGATCATGAGACCTGGTTTTTCTTTTCTCTTTGTGTGGGTTATATTATTCTTGAGTGATGGGAGTTTGCCACCCACCATTTTTATAATTTGGCCACATCCTCCTCTTTGTTTTCCCCCAGCTTCTATTATTAAGGGAGCAATCTCTTTGGAACAGGTGAGGGGAAGTTTCTTATGGTGATGTGTTTTGGAAGTAGTCAGGTTATTGTAATAGGACTTATGATTTTGAAACACAGGGATAGATTGTATGTGGTTATATATTTGAAGGCATATGTCATATGTACATAGAATAAAATACAGTTAAATGATTGGCTAGTGCCCAGACATGGTCAGTAAACTGAAAGATGTTGCTTTAGTTTATCTCTTCATTATCATCATGTTGTTATTGTTCATTTTCTTAACTTGTTCCTTCAGAGTCCATATAGGATCAAATGTTTCTCAATAAGCCTGGCAAGATGACAGTAAATTGTTCTTATGTTTATTTTTTTTTATTCCAAAATTTAATTCAGAGTTTGCAAAGCTACAGCCTACAGGTTATTCTGGCCTGCTTTGCAAATAAAGTTTTACTGAAACACGGACATGCTCATGTATGCAAAAATGAATTGTCTGTGGTTGTTCAAAAATGAATTGTCTGTAGAACAACTGCAGAGTTAAGTAATTGTGACAGAGACGCCATGGCCCACAAAGCCTAAAAAGTTTAGTATTTGATCGTCAACATACATAGGTTGTCATGGTCTGGCTGGTTTCCTCATTTCCTTTGTTGTTGTTTCGTTTACCTGCTTTCAAAAGTTCTGCAGTGATACTAAATATTTAGGGGATCTTTAAAGAAAGTATGAGCATTACCAGTGCTCACGGAGATTCTAAAGCAATCAGACAAGGAAGAGAGAGACACCTAAAACAAGTATGGAACGCATATGATAAAAATGTGTAAAAGATGCCCAGCAAACATCTAACAGTGCCATCCCCCTAAATGCAAATGCAGCCTGTCGGGTGTAGTGAGAGACCTTCAGTAGGTGGAAATATGGTCCTATTCTCAGAGAGTTAACTGTCAGTGGGAGAAATCTGATAAAATAATTAGATCTGACAGGTTCTCATAAGGGGCTGTAGAAAAATACATACTGTTTTGGTGTTCAGAGGAGACAAAATGGCTTTTCTAGAGCAGGCTAGGAGGTAGGAACTTTGGGATGGAAATTAAGAAATGATTGTGAGGCCTGCTGCTTGTAATAGTGAAGGAGACCTTTATCTGCAGCCTCCAGTTCTTCACCAAAGTAGACCTTTGCATCTGTTGTTGAGGGAGGCTTGTTTTCTCCAGAGGAAGCATAGGAAGAACCTTAACCACCTAACTGGTGTCAGGTTCACAGTTCTAATAGATTCAGAGATGTCCCATTTCGGACCTTAGATAGGAACAAAATTATGAATTAAAACCCAAGTGAGTCTGGAACTAGGAGTGGCCTTTAGAGATCACCTACTGATGTCCCCAACAGCTGAAGAAGTTGGGGCCCAGACATCTAGTTAGTTGTATAAAATTATGTCTGGAAACTAGGACTTCTGACCACCTGGTCTTTATTAAATTTTATTAGCTTATCTTTTTTTTTTTTTTTTGGCCCTCAAATTTTAAGCCAGATTCTCTGTGGATGTGGAGAACATCTCAGAAATATCAGCATGAAGTCTTTCACTGTCTTAAAGACCTTCATTAACATGCCCGGCCTTTCCCCGGTCCTCCAGAATCCCCAGGGGTTACAGATGATGGAGTGAAATATTGCCGAGCTCCCAAGGACTGACCTCCTCCTGGCTGCTCGGTGTGACTGCCTGTGGTGGCAGACCTTCCAGGGCTGGGCTGGGCAGGGCGCTCTGCTCTTTTTGGAGTGTCCTCTGTATTCTACAGTTGCTGAGCAGAGCCTAGAATACCAGTGTTAGGGGGTTTGTGGGAGCGGGGAGGGATCGGATAGATGAGAAAATGACGCACAGCTAACAGGATGGGGCATCTGAACTTCCCTTTAACTGCCAATGAGTAACCATCTGTTCATTCATTCTACGTTTATTAAGTACCTGCAATGTTCCAGACTTTGTCCCTTGCACATGGGATGCAAGAGATTTAAAACAGACAAGGGGCCACCCCTTGGGGGTCTCACCTCTCAGGTGTGTGTGCTTCACCAGGGGAGAGGATGTTTTCTGAGGGAGCAACTTGGGGCCTGGACCTGGAGCAGGGAGGCCCGGGTCCGAGCTCCTGTACCACCTGCCATTCCTTTTCTCGTAGCCGAAACCCTGACTGTAATACCTTCCCCCGCGTTCTTCTAGGACTAGGGGCCCTTCCTTCGCCTCACCGAGGCTTGCCTTCTCTGCTGTCTCTTCTGATTCTGCTGACTTCAGGTTCTGCCGTCACAATCTCCTGTCCTGTTGCTTCTTGCTAGGACTCCCCTTTGCCAGTGCCGTGTCCTGGTGCTGGCCTCTGCTCTCCCGTGACACTGTGCTCTCCTCCGTGGCTTTCCACCTCCTACCTGGCCCCACTGATCCAGATTCAGCTCCGCATCGTGAGTGCATCGTGAGTTCCGCCTGAAGACCCATTCACTGCTGTGAACAGCCCCACCCCCGCTGTGTCTGGATCGGGAACTTTCCACTTCTTTGATGAGTTAACAGGGTTTCGCACTGTTCTCTGCAGAGACAAAATGATGAAGACCATGTCCCTCTTCTTACAGCTCTTAGATTTGCAGGCATGGAGTCGGATGGGATTTTGGCCAACCTCACAGACCCTGATTCTTCATAGGCAGAATGATGAGTTGGGAGTTGATGAAGTTTAACATCTCTTTTAGCTCAAACTTCCATTCTATAAAATTTCTCCTTTTCAGTTTCTTTTCCGCCTCCCTTTCACAGCTTTTGCCTGTCGCTGAATGTAATGGCACTCCACTCCAGTACTCTTGCCTGGAGAACCCCATGGATGGAGGAGCCTGTTGGGCTTCTGTCTGTGGGGTCGCACAGAGTCGGACACAACTGATGCAACTTAGCAGCAGCAGCAGAATGATTATTATTATTTAGCTGAAGTTATAAAAACAACCAGGATTTGTTTAAGCAATCAAAAAGGAGTTGAGAGAGAAGGAGAGAAAAAATAAGAATTCTTTAGACTCAGTAAGATGGGCCAAGTGAGTCCTTTGAAGTCTTTGCTGCCTGTGAGCTTGAAGTTCGGCAGTGGTTTGACAGGAGAGCTTGCTTGGGGAAAGTTAACAGTGTCTGCAGAAATGATAGCAGGTGTAAGAGCTGAGGAAAGGGGAGAGGAAGGGCAGAGAGTGGCAGGGTCTGCCCCTTATTTTAGTGTTCTCTTGTGAGCTTTTCAAATTGAGGAACAAAGAGCAGGTATTTTATGATTTGAACATGGAAGGACAGAAGACAAAGGAGCTGTTTTCATGTATCTTACATGAAGTTGGGAATCTTGTTTTACAAATTTGTGGATAGTAGAGTGCAAGAGTCGGAAAAGGTGATTCCATTCATAAATATTTGATGATCACGATGTGGATATGGTAACCATACATCCCGGTTGCAGATAGTGTATTCTCTTGATTCCATAAATAATTCCGTAGTCATAACCTGCATGTCAGTATAATTATGGGTTGTTGTTATTGTCTACAAGGCATGACACTAAATTATCTTGTCATCCAACTCAGCTTTTATCGTGAGCTCTTTGCTAGTTTTATTGGAAGAAACCAGTAACTTGTAAATCATAAAAAGTTAATAATTCCAGTAATAATTTCCTTTTATTATCAGGTATCTTTAAGATGCTCTCTCTTAATTTTGACATTTTTCTAAAGGTTTTTAAGAAAGTGGATCATGCTTTGTATGGTGGGTTTAGACTAGGAATGGTGGGTTTTCAATGAAATTCTAATAGTATATAAAGAGTATACATACTATCAGACTTTGTGGAAAGAAAGCAGCCCCCAATCATTCCATATATCATGCTGTTTTCATTGTATTTTCTTCTGATCCCTCTAAAAACTTTCAAATATAAATGCATCTAATGGCTAGAATGAACAAAAGGAGTCACAAAACTGAAATACAGAATGCGATTTAAAGATGTAAATGTAATCATTATTATAAACGCCTCATACATATGTGTATAAGAAAAAAGGCTTAAAGGAAATACACAAAATTGTCATTTATTCTTTCCATAAAGGAAGCACTATTTACTGTCTTGTTCAATCGCTAAGTCATGTCCAATCCTTTGCAGTCCCGTGAACTGCAGCATGCCAAGCTTCCCTGTCCTTCACCATCTCCCAGAGTTTGCTCTAACTCACACTTATTGAGTCAGTGATGTCATCCAACCACCTCATCCTCTGTCGTTTATGCCAAATATTTTTGGGGACTGAAACAGAGCATGAGAATGACCTCTTACGTTCTAGTATGATTTCTTGGGAGAGGAAACCATGAGGAATTTTTACTTTCTTTTGTGTATTTTGTCTGTGTTCCCAGTGTTTTTAAAGACCTTATCTCCCTGTCTGTCAAATGTGGTGGCATTTGTTAGTAAAGATGCCTTAGAGTATGTTGCGGAACAGATAAACCCTGGAATCTAATTGGTTTAGCACAACAAAAGAGTTTTCTCTCCTCACACAAACTCTGAGTCAGGTCTGGACCAGCTCTTGGGGGAAGGAGGCAGGGGTGGTGAGAGCCCTCTTCTCTCTGAGGACTCAGGATGCAGGCTACCTTCTTCTAGTGATGCTGTGTTCCATCTCAGCGTGCATGCATGCTCAGTCACGTCCTTCTCTCTGCAACCCCTTAGCCCACCAGGCTCCTCTGTCTGTGGGATTCTCCAGGCAAGAACACTGGAGTGGGTTGCCATTTCCTCCTCCAGGGGATCTTCCTGACCCAGGAATTGAACCCTGGCCTCCTGTGGCTCCTGCATTGACAGGCAGATTCTTTACCACTGAGTCTGCATCTCAGCATGTGATCTTTAATGTTGGTGCAGCAAGGGAGAAGAAAGTTGGGTGTTGGCATCCAGTTCTTAACTGCCTCGACATCCAAGTTACCCATTAGATGTCACTTCTGCTCATGTGCCTTTGTGCAGATCTAGGCGTATAGCTGCGCTCAAGTGCAGGGACTGGAAGTAAAGGTTTCAAACACCGAGGAAGAAAAGGAGACCTGGGAATGGGTGAGCACGCGTAGTTTTTATGACAGAGTCTAATAATAGTAACTCCAACAAATGTTGGGAGAATCCACACTTTCACCAGCCTGTGATGAAAAAAAAAAACAAAACAGATTACATTTAGTTTTTAATCTTAAATTATTATGACAAGGAACCTGACTAGCCAAATTACTAGAAATAAATTCCGCATCAAAATATCTCTCAGTGATTTTGAGGAATTTGCTGAGTCCTGGCTTCTGGGGATTCTTTAAAACAGGGGTCCCCAGTCTTTGGGATCTAATGCCTGATGGTCTGAGGTAGAGCTGATGTAATAATAATAGAAAGAGAGTACACAGTGAATGTGATACACTTGAATCATCCCCAAACCACCACCTGCCCCCAACCCTGGTCTGTGGGAAAACTGTCTTCCGCAGAACCAGTCCCTAATGCCAGGAAGGTGGGAGATGGCTGCTCTAACGGATCTTCTATATTTCTGACCCCCACATCTTGCCTCTTGGCTGATGCTGGTGCTGTTGAAAGGAGCTGCTGTGTCTGCCTGTCTTCCCCTGGTAACCACCACTGCATCCCTTTCTCATATGCTCGCTAGCTCCCATCAGGACAGCCGTGAGGCTCAGTTCATAAGAACATTTTGAAAACTTGACTATAGCATGAGGAAGACCCAGAGAACAGCTCACAGCTGGTACCAGATGTATTTGGACTCACGGAGCCTCAGACCTAGACTTCTCTTTAGGGTCTCTCACTCTGCTGGGTCTGGGCTCACCTCCACCTCCATCTTGCCCCTAGTTCAAGCTCCTACACACTTAATAGTCTCTGAACTTGAGCAGGTTGCTGAGACAGCAAGGAGGACTTCCTTGACCTATTTCAAGGCATGTATTTTTATAAACTCTGGAGTATTTCTCCCCAGGATAACTGCCAAGGAGAAACTCATTTTTTTTTTTCCCCCAGGGGAGACTCACGGTGTGGCTTGGCCCTCTGTCCCTGAAAATATAATTTGTTGTTCAGTCATTAAGTTGTGTCTGACTCTTTGCAGCCCCATGGGCTGCAGCATGCCAGGCTTCCGTGTCCTTCACTATCTCCCAGAGTTTACTCAAACTCATGTCCATTGAGTCAGTGATGCCATCCAACTGTCTCATCTTCTGTCACCCCCTTCTTCTCCTGTGCTCAATCTTTCCTGGCATCAGGGTCTCTTCCAGTGGGTCAGGTCTTCACATTAGGTGGCCAAAGTATTGGAGCTTCAGTTTCAGCATCAGTCCTTCTAATGAATATTCAGGGTTGATTTCCTTTAGGATTGACTGGTTTGATCTACTTGCCATCCAAGGGACTTACAAGAGTCTTCTCCAGCACCACAGTTCAAAAGCATCAGTTCTTCAGCACTCAGCCTTCTTTATGGTCTAGCTCTTACATCCATACATGACTACCGGAAAAACCATAGCTTTAACGACAGACATTTGTCAGCAAAGTGATGCCTCTGCTTTTTAATATGCTGTGTAGGTTTGTCATAGCTTTGCAAGGAGCAAGCGTCTTTTAATTTCATGCTGCAGTCACCATCTGGAGCCCAGGAAAACAAAATCTGTCACTGTTTTCATTTTTTTTTTTCCCTTTCTACATGCCATGAAGTGATGGGATGGGATGCCACCCATGACTTAATTTTTGAATGTTGCATTTTTAGCTAGCTTTTTCACTCTCCTCTTTCACTCTCATTAGGGTGAAAATCCCATGAAAACCCTCAAGAGGCTCTTTAGTTCCTCTTGGAGAAGGCAATGGCACCCTACTCCAGTACTCTTGCCTGGAAAATCCCATGGATGGAGGAGCCTGGAAGGCTGCAGTCCATGGGGTCGCTGAGGGTCAGACACGACTGAACGACTTCTCTTTCACTTTTCACTTTCATGCATTGGAGAAGGAAATGGCAACCCACTCCAGTGTTCTTACCTGGAGAATCCCAGGGACGGGGGAGCCTGGTGGGCTGCCGTCTATGGGGTCGCACAGAGTCGGACACGACTGAAGCGACTTAGTGATAGTAGTTCCTTTTTGATTTCTGCCATTAGAATATTACCATCTGCATATCTGAGGTTTCTGAGTGGTATCATCTGCATATCTGAGGTTGTTGATATTTCTCCCAGCAGTCTTGATTCCAGCTTGTGATTCATCCAGCCTGGCATTTCACATGATGTACTCTGCTTCTAAGTTAAATAAGCAGGGTGACGATATACAGGCTTGACATATAATTGGCAGTGCTTTAATCCAAGTCTGGATTATTCGGGCTCAGATCATGCCCTGTGGGGACCAGCAGCCTAGCCAGACTATGGTTTGCCAAGTCTGTACTGCCTGCCTGTGGCCTGTCCCCCAAGGGTAGGGGAAGGAAAGTGAAGCCTTACCTCAGTCCTAATAGTCTAACTCCAGCTCCATCCAGGCTGATGATACAAGCACAGTGTCTTAAGAATAAACCAGAATTTCAAGGATTGATCAATTCTCAATCAAACTTTGGGAAAAAACCAGAAATACAATTCTGCCTCTGCAGACATAGTTCTGTTAGAGCAGCCAATGTTCATTATTAAATAGACACTTAGTATGTTGTGCTCACTGGTGGCTCACATGGTAAGGAATCTTCCTGCAGTGCAAGAGACCTGAATTCCATCCCTGGGTTGGGAAGATTCCCTGGAGAAGGGAATGGCAATCTACTCCAGTATTCTTGCCTGGAGAATTCCTTGGACAGAGGAGCCTGGCAGGCTATACAGCCCATGGGGTTGCAAAGAGTTGGACATGACTGAGCGACTAACACTTAATATGTTAGTCTAGAACTTTTACAGTGGGTTTCTTTGAATTCAGTCTTTCCAAAGATGAGTGGGAAGGTGCTTGTTGCCTTCCATCAACCTGAATAAAAGACCTGCTAGCAATCCTTTCCATAACAAAGGCGAATTTTGCTGGTACTCTGCCCCCCTCCGCCATGCCTTCATCACTTTATAAAGCACAAATTCACACAAGTGGATGTTTTTCAACAATTTGAAAGTCTGTTCCCACTGGAAGTCCCTTATATTAGGTATTGTGATTATAAGGAAACAGTCTTCTGTTTTCTATTCTGTCTCTTTCCATGTGTTACTTTATTTAGTAAGCGCCTTTATGTATTGCATTTTGGTCCTGTTTGTGGTTACTTCTGGAATCAAGCCCTTTTTACTCACACACTTAATTCTTTCTTCCCAAGTTCAGTTTTTGTTTTGTTGTTTTTTTTCTCAGTAACTTATTTTGTTTCTGCAGTTCTATGTATCGAGTGAAATATAGGCTTATCGTATACCTGGGCTTTCATTCCATGAGCATGTGTTCGTGGTTTGCATATTAATCTCTTCATGCTGGTCTGAGCCAGTTCTGCCTCAGAAATGGTTCTTGCATGCTCAGAGCCCTGGTTAAGGTTTCACCTGTCCATGGGGCTGAGTGGAGGTGTGCAGAGCATCCTTGGGTTTCCTTATGCACACCTAGCCATGGCAGTGAGTTCTAGGCTCACTTGCTGGCACTTTTTCTTTTTTAAATTTCTTATTTTTTTCTGGAACCTTTAAAAATTGAAGCTGTATTTTCTACCCAGAGCAGCACTGAGATTCTCTGTCGCTGTTCTGCATGCCAGGGGACCCTACCTAGGAAGGATTTTAAAGTTCTGTTTCTTGCTTTCTTCTTTTTCCTTGTGGAGACCATAGCTGACAGAATTGAAGTGGCAGTAGGTGGGTGAGGGGGGTGGGGGTGGCGGGTGGAATGGCAGTCGTCAGTTTGGGAACAGTCTGTGAGCCAAAGAACTGCCTTTGGCATATGAGAGCGTGTGAGAGAGTTTGTCTCTGCCTCCTTGAAAGGAGGTGTGCTGTAAATCTGACTCAAGCAGGAACTATTTATGGGAGCTCATTATTATAAAGAACAGATATTTGATTTTCCAATTAGCGCAGCCTTGGTGAGATTTGTGAGTTGGGCCACTAGCTTGCTGTACACAAATAACTTTTCTCCAGCTATCCATAAAGTGAAAGTGGCTCAGTCATATCTGACTCTTTGCGACCCCATGGACTATACAGTCCATGGAATTCTCTAGGCCAGAATACTGGAGTAGGTATTCTGGAATCCTGGAAATATTGTAAAGGGTAGCCTTTCCCTTCTCCAGGGGATCTTCCCAGCCCAGGGATTGAACCCAGGCCTCCCACATTGCAGGTGGATTCTTTACCAGCTGAGCCGCCAGGGAAGCCCAAGAATACAGGAGTGGGTATCCTATCCCTTCTCCAGCGGATCTTCTTGATCCAGGAATCAAATCAGAGTCTCCTGCATTGCAGGCGAATTCTTTACCCACCAAGCTATGAGGGAAGCTATCCACAAGGCAAATAAAAATTCTCAACAGGCATATTTTTAAGAGGGTAAAGATGATGCTTGTATATAGTATTTGTAAATGTAAAAACACTAACAAAACATAGAACCTCGCTATTAGATAGTGACTTCTGTGGTTTTCAGCATTGCTACAATCAAGAGGTTTTTTTAAATCTATATTATCTATTGGCTGTGTTTTCCATATCTCCCAATGCTGCAAATTCACGACATTGAGTGTCCAGATTTGTCGAGATAGTTAACACAACTGGGTTCAACCCGGAGCCCAAGAGGGACTGTGCTTAGTGATTCAGATAATTCTTCAGGAACAGGTGGTCATATCTGGCTCACAGGCTCCATGCACATTTGGCAACTGTGGTTTGTCTGGTTTTACCATCCAGATACAGGTGCTTCTTGGAGCCCCAAGTAGTGCTTTCCAATGAAATCTTTCTGCATAAACCATGACCTCTCCATGATCTCTGCAAGAAGGAATCAAAGTCCAGAGGGACGTAACATATGAAGAATCAGAAGCTGGGATAAGCCAGAAGGAACCTCATGGTATTAATTTTCTTCTTTATGTCGGCTAAGGTTTTTTGCATACCCTCTCTTCAAACCTCCATGTTTCACTTGTCCATCTGCATTTTCTCTAAGCATTCCAGATTACCTGATGGGTGTGAAGAGGTATCTGTAAAACTGAGCTGGAATGAGTACTACCTCTGATATTTATGTATAGAATAGTGTGCCTGTGGTAGGCTGACTTTCACATATGTGCTGTCTTTCACTAAATAAAATCAAGAAGGAACTTCCCTGGTGGTCTAGTGGGTAAGACTCCACGTTCCCAAAGCAGGGCTCTGGGTTCGATCACTGGTCAGGGAACTAGATCCCATATGCCACAGCTTAAGATCTGACATGGTCAAATAAATAAAGTAATTAATTTAAAAATTGAAATAAAATCAAGAAGTGTGACCTTCCACGTACACTGCTGCTGAATGGGTTGTCTCCTTTTTTGGATTTTTGATCTGATGGGAGGTGAGAAAGAAGAGCTGAAGACTTTATCAAGAGATGATGGTGATGTCTTACCACTCTGGGACAGACTCTTCACTGACCGTTTAAATGTGCTTTTAAAATTCTCAAAATAACCCTTCCAGCAGATATTTATTGGCCCGTTTTATAGATGAGAAAACTGAGGCTCAGAGAGGCTAACTCATCTGTCCAGTTACTCAGAGGATGACAGACTAGGATTGGGACCCAGAGCTACTTCTCAAGCCCACTCTCCTTCCAGTATCCTGGCTACCTTACAAGCAGGGCATGGCTGGAGAGTCCAGTATTTCTTGCTTTTGCATGAGAGCATTCTCATCCTGTGTGGGTTTAGTATGAGCTCCATGTGCTCAGCCGCTCAGTCCTCTTCAGCTCTCTGTGGCCTCACGGACGATAGCCCGCAGGCTCCTCTGCCCATGGAATTGCCCAGGCAAGAATACTGGAGCGAGTTGCCATTTCCTTTTCCAGGGAATCTTCCCAAGCCAGGGATCTTCCTGCATCTCTTGCATCAGCAGGCAGATTCTTTACCCCTAGTGCCACCTGTTCGTTTAAAACTAGAGTCACAGGTTGAGCATTACAACACCAGCAAGTCACAGAAACTTTCCAGAGATGTTTCCGTGGTTCCATATTTGCACCATTTTTGAACACGTTGAGCCGCCAAGGTTGGGGCTGATTGTTGTGGAGGGAGAGAAAGGGTTGGGCTGGTCTAGGTAAATTTCCCTGTTACAGTGAGACAGTCTCTTGAGTCTCCAGTTGTGAGGCAGGTCGGAGCAACTGTGGTGAATCCCTGGAGAGAGCTTGATGCATGTTCCTCGTGTGCCGCTGCTGCTGAAACACTTTGGCGGAGGCCGAGGTGGAGACACAGGGCAGCGCGGCTGGTGTCCTGGGGGAATTTCTTCTGTAGCCTGACCTCAGGCACCCTCCCTGTGGAGGTTCCTCATGTCACACATCTTGTGTTCATGCCAAACAGTACTGATTCGGGCTCACTTTTCCCCAAGAGGATAGGAACAAAATCAGGACAGAAGAAGGGAGAGAGAAGCTGGTCTTTGATCCAGGATTAATACATTGAGGTATTTTACGTTTATTTCCCAAGAACGTGAATTTCTGCAGTGTGTCTCTCAGACTGCATGCATAGAGTATGTGCTTAAATTTGCTAGAGTCTGTGATTTCCAAATCCTGTTGTAGGGCTTTAAGTAGAGAAGACGTGGTGAAATATGGTGGTGGGCTTACTCTTAAACGTTATTCCAAGGCAGCTGATTGGCTGATGTTCTCTTTTGCAACAAGGAGCTTCTGCTTTCCTACTCTAACCTTGATAGTTGTGGTGGACCAGCATCACTGGGCAACACCAGGAGGAGTAATGAAGACCCCAGTGTCAACTTTGTCTGATGGCCAACTCAATCGTGGCAATGGCAAAAACAGACTGGAAAGCAGAGGTTCACTCTCATAGGCTCTACTGACAAATAGGAAGAACAGGAGAGAAGGGCGCTGGGAGGCATATAACCAAAAAGAACTGCCCCTGGACAATCTGGAGGATAAACACCTCTGGGAGGACCCAGCAGATACGTCTATGGAACACATTTTACGTTTGCCAACCGCTTTCACAGCTACCCTTTCGTTGCCATTCCCATACACTGGGGGCTGGACAAGTGGTTAAAGAGACAGATAAGATGTCTAAGGCAGTCCCTTAGGAAATTAGCAAGAGAGCCAGAGCTGGAGTCTACAGAGAAGTCCTGCCTGAGGTTCCATAGGAAGCCTCTAGGATCGCTTGCTCCTGCTTTTTTTTCCCTCTTAGGCGTCTCTAAATAATCCAGGGAAGCCTAAACCTTTATATTTAGAGTTTTAAACATGAGAGGAGCCTTGGAATTTATTTTGTCCATCTTTTTATTTTAGAGATGAAGGCAATGAGACCCAGTGAGATGCAACTTTCACAGAGTTGAGTAATTCTATAGCTCCAGCTAGACTATAGGATGCTGAGTGTGAATTTATGAAGATGTGCGACCTGAGGTCTGAGGTGGATACACAGTCAGGTCCGCATGTGGCTCAGAGAGTGGAGCCCAGGCTGGAGATCAGCTTCTAACCCCCTGTTTGTGATGTACTAATTGTGCGCTGTATGAAATGGCTCTACGTGGTTTTCCCAATTCATTTAAAACAGATTTGGACGGAAAACGTGACTGCGTGAGGGAATAAACTTTCCATTAGGTAGATGAGTTTGTCCATATGTCTACTAATTGCCCTCATTTGGCAGAAATCAAGCAGACCGGGGGATGAGAGGTGAATCTTTCTTTTTTCTTGCAGTTAACGGGCGTGGATAACTCAGATGACACCAGGCCTGCATGGGCTGGCCTGATGAATGATGGGCATTGTCAGAGTTATAGGAAAGGAAAAAGACTTAATGGAAGTCTGGCAAACTTCACCTTGAGTAGCTAGTGAATTGGATGTGAAAAGAAAAGAGAAAACCCCACCTTCTCTATGATTAAAAAAAAAAAAGTATTCAAACATGACAGGGCTGGGTGGCTTCAAGAACCGTTTTCAAGCTTAAAAGAAGACATTTCCTCTGGCAGCCAGAATTTGAGTGGACAAAATCAGATTTGTTTCAGTGGTTAATGCTTAAAGCGTATAAACATACCTTCCCTCTCCCATTACTATAAATGTACTTTACTAATATGGCATTTTGTATTGGAAGGTAAATGTCACCGTAACATTGACAAGTAATGAATAAGTCTGGCGGTGAACAGAGCCCTGGATGACAATGACTAGATCCTTCTTGTAAAGAATCTAGTAACTTAAAGTTCCTCTTTGTGTAAGTAACTACACTTGTAACATACGTGATAATTTGCAGATATGTGTTTAATGTGCGTCTTCTCCACTCTCTTGGAGTCAGTCCAGCATACTGGCTAAGGGTGGAAGCCTTGAAGCCTGGTTTCTAATCCCACTTTTTTCACTTAGCAGCTGTGTGACATTGGTGAAGTTACTCAGTCTCTCTGTGTTTCCTTCTGGAGCTGTAAAATGCTGACCACCGCAGGACGTATTTCATCAGACTTATATTGGGTGTGTTAGGTGAGAAAATCCATGTGATTGGTTAGCATGGAAGCCCTCAATAAGTATTTCCTGCCGCTGTTGGTGGATGGTGAAAGACTGCTTCTGACTTATTCTTTGTGTTACTCTCAGAGCTTGGAGCACATAGACAAAACAACAGATATTGGGTGAATAAATTAATGGTCCCGTTTCTTCATGGCTCCCGCGCAGTGAAGCCTCAGTGAAGATGGCCAGGGATGTTGTGTGTGAAATGAGCTCCCATGTGGCTGGGCCTTTTCAGTTTGGCGTATCTCTTCTGCCACACTTCATTTACCTCCAGATTGATCTGCCCTTTCCTAAAGATGGTAATTGATAGGAGACTTGAACTTTGGTTCTTAGCTTATTAAAAATTGACAGTTGATATTTAGAAGCATTTCAGAATACAGTGTCCAGATAATGTGTAAGGAAAAAGGCATGCAGTTTGGGGTGATGAAAGGTACCTAGGGGATGAAGTCATGGCTTCTGCATCTAGTCCCCAGGTGATGAGTGATAGGATATCACTCCACCTGCTGATGTGGATCAATTTTATAAAATGAGAGGATTAGCCTTTGTGATTTTCAAGATATTTTCCTGCTTTTCCACTTTATGATAATAAGATTTTTGTTATTTTTGCTAATTCCTTAAATGCATTGATGCAGATACAGTTTTATAGAGTACAAGCAGATTCAGTTTCTGGACTTAGTGTTTCTATATTCTAAGGAATTTTTCCAAGAATATTTCTAATGCAAGTCATTATCTTCTGATGTCTCTGCTTTGAAAATTTGCATTGTTGCTGTTGTTCAGTTGCTAAGTTGTGTCCAACTCTTTGCGGCCCATGGAATGCAGTCTTCCAGGCCTCCCTGTCCTTCACCATCTCCTGGAGTTTGCTCAAATTCGTGTCCATTGAGTCAGTGATACTATCTAACCATCTCATCCTCAGTCACTCTCTTCTTTTGCCTTCATTCTTTCCCAGCATCAGGGAAAATAATTTGCATGATTTTTCTTTTTTCTTAAAATAAGGCACATTGAAATCTTTTCAAGTTAAAGCTAGCATGTTTAGGTGAGTGTCCACAGGCCCAGTGTAGGAAACTAAATATTTTGGGGTCTATATTTTAAAAACACTGTCTTATGGAAACAACCTAGATGTCCATCAGCAGATGAATGGATAAGAAAGCTGTGGTACATATACACAATGGAGTATTACTCAGCTGTTAAAAAGAATTCATTTGAATCAGTTCTGATGAGATGGATGAAACTGGAGCCGATTATACAGAGTGAAGTAAGCCAGAAAGAAAAACACCAATACAGTATACTAACACATATATATGGAATTTAGAAAGATGGCAATGACGACCCTGTATGCAAGACAGGAAAAAAGACACAGATGTGTATAATGGACTTTTGGACTCAGAGGGAGAGGGAGAGGGTGGGATGATTTGGGAGAATGGCATTCTAACATGTATACTATCATGTAAGAATTGAATCGCCAGTCTATGTCTGATGCAGGATACAGCATGCTTGGGGCTGGTGCATGGGGATGACCCAGAGAGATGTTATGGGGAGGGAGGTGGGAGGGGGGTTCATGTTTGGGAACGCATGTAAGAATTAAAGATTTTAAAATTAAAAAAATAAAAAACTTAAAAAAAAATAAATAAATAAAAAATAAAATAAAAACACTGTCTTGTTACCTGTCATCCAATCGTGTTCTGCTCAGTGGTGTTCAGTCCAGTTTAAACTAATTAGCCTTAATTTTTAGGGGTTAGTCCACAGATTGTTCACTTATGTTTCATCCTGACTTATAAGAGATAACAAACAAAGATCATTATTTAAAGCCACTATTATTAATGATCTGAAGGCAGATATTAGCAAAAAACAAAAAAACAAAAAAAACAAAAAACTGAATACAGTGTTTGTCCTGTCCTGTGGGCCATATGACCCCTGATTAAGTTAACCACAATTCTGTATCGAATGTGGAGTCTGACACAAGGGCTTGATTGACAAAATCTATTTCCTTCTCATATGTATTCAGACCTCTTGGAAGCTGAGGGTTTCTGATTAAGTTAAGCTATTTTTATAACCTGCAGAAGATCCCATATGGTCAATCTCAAGTTCCCATTGCATCCAGTGTTTTCCCTAGATGTTTGTTTTGCTGAGGACAAACAGGATGCTATTTGTGGGTTTGTTGTTTGACCTTCCCTTACCATTTGCCTGAGATGCTATAGAAAGGCTTTAAGTGTTTTCCCTTTCAGCTGACCACTTTAAAAGTTAAATTTATCGATTGCTAAGCCCTTCAATAAATTCTCTCATTTATCCTTCACAGCAACCTGACAAGGTAAGAACTACTATTCATCCCATTTTGCCTTTTCAGATAAAAGCCGCAGAGGAACTAAATGACTTTCTCACTGTCACACAGTTAGTAAGAGGTTGAGCACGTCTGCAATTCAGCTTGATTTGTCTCCAAAACCCTTGCCTAACCCTCACTTAGGCTGCCCTTTGTCAACACGTGGCATGACAGAGATTGTCTGCTGCATATATTCTATTTTAATATTGGAAGTGGTTTATCGATGTTCCCACTATCCACACTGCTCAGGCTGCAAAATCTATTTGGACATTTATTAAGAGAGTAAGGGCACGTTAATGATGTCTCCTCTGACTTTTCCTTCTGCCTAACTTTGCAGAAGTTGGGATGAGCTGAGATGGGAATGGAGAGGAGAGAGCTGTGTGGAAAATTAAACAGATGCTGGGTTCCCTGGTCTCAGTCTCTGTGGGGTCCCTGGGTCCTGGTCCAAGGTTTGTTTGAGCCCTCTGAGCATCTCTGGTGGGAATGGGGTTTAATTCTAAACGTGAATTTGCCCCTCCTACCATCTTGCTGGGGCTTCTCCTTTGCCCTTGGACATGGGGTATCTCACAGCTGCTCCAGCGCCTGCCATCTTACTGGAGTTTCTCTGACCTTGGACGTGGGGTGTCTCCTTGTGGCTGCTGCTCCTAACCTTGGACATGATCAGGACCACCTGACCTGCCTCTTGAGAAATCTGTATGCAGATCAGGAAGCAATAGTTAGAACTGGACATGGAACAACAGACTGGTTCCAAATGGGAAAAGGCTATATATTGTCACCATGCTTATTTAACTTCTATGTAGAGTACATCGTGAAAAATGCTGGGCTGGATGAACCACAAGCTGGACTCAAGATTGCCAGGAGAAATATCAATAACCTCAGATATGCAGATGATACCACCCTTATGGCAGAAAGTGAAGAGGAACTAACAAGCCTCTTGATGAAAGTGAAAGTGGAGAGTGAAAAAGTTGGCTTAAAGTTCAACATTCAGAAAACGAAGATCATGGCATCCGGTCTCATCACTTCATGGGAAATAGATGGGGAAACAGTAGAAACAGTGTCAGACTTTATTTTGGGGGAGGTGCTCCAAAATCACTGCGGATGGTGATTGCAGCCATGAAATTAAAAGACACTTACTCCTTGAAAGAAAAGTTATGACCAACCTAGATAGCATATTCAAAAGCAGAGACATTACTTTGCCAACTAAGGTCTGTCTAGTCAAGGCTATGGTTTTTCCTATGGTCATGTATGGATGTGAGAGTTGGACTGTGAAGAAAGCTGAGTGCTAAAGAATTGATGCTTTTGAACTGTGGTGTTAGAGAAGACTCTTGAGAGTCCCTTGGACTGCAAGGAGATCCAACCAGTTCATCCTAAAGGAAATCAGTCCTGAATGTTCATTGGAAGGACTGGTTTTGAAGCTGAAACTCCAGTACTTTGGCCACCTCATGTGAAGAGTTGACTCATTTGAAAAGACTCTGATGCTGGGAAGGATTAGGGACAGGAGGAGAAGGGGACAACAGAGGATGAGATGGCTGGATGGCATCACCAACTCGATGGATGTGAGTTTGAGTGAAGTTGGTGATGGACAGGGAGGCCTGGCGTGCTGCAGTCCATGGGGTCGCAGAGTTGGACATGACTGAGCGACTGAACTGAACTGAACTGGGTTCCCTGGTGTCAAGCTGCTCCATGTACAACACATGTGATGTGTGTGTGGAGCTCCCCGCAGAGGGCTCAGGCCGCAGCCGTCTGCTCATTTCCAGCTGTGGTTCCCGGTGAGGAATTGCCATGCTAGGGCGTAGGGTCCAAGAACATCCTTCCTCACTGACACGTGTACTGCAGCCAGAACGGGCCCAGCGCCCACCCCCCAGCCTTGGGTTCTGCTCCTAATCACCGTCTTCCTCAGGAATCATTCCCTGCCTTGTGGCAGGGGCTTAAAAGGGCTCACTTCGTCTGTCCCAACCAGTGTCCTTCACTTTAAATTTGGACGGTGGAGAATTGGAGTTTTACTTCCTTTCTTCCTCAAATTCCCCTGGGCTCAGTTTCTTCATAGTGACTAATTTTATGTTCTGGCACTTCTTAATCTTAAGAAAATGACTTGCCACTCAGTAGACATTTAAATACCTAAGAGATACCTTTACATCATCAAGGAAAATTAATTTATTTTAGGTAAAAAATTGAAGGGAAAATCTTTCTCCCTTACCGTTTGCCTCAGAAATGCTGTAACTATACAGCAGTAAACCCTAAAACACAGGTATATTACAGGGATCCCAGGAAGCACAAGAAAGCGCTAGTTGGCCCAATGTGGAACAGGCAGATTCTGGAAGGATGATTCCTGATGTGAAGTCTTAAAGAGTGGGTAAAATCTAACCGGATAGAGAGAGGTGGAAGGGGTTTTTAGGTAAAATCACAATATGAACCAAGGAAAGGAGAAAAAACCTGATGGTTTGTAAAGAAAAATCAAAATAGATAAATATCACTAAAGCATGATATATAAGGTAGTGAATGGCAGAAGGTAGGTTTGAACACATAGTCTGAAGCCTTGATATGGAGCCCTAAAATGCAGTGCCAATGATATTGAATTTTATTTTAGGCAACAGGGCACCCTTGAAATGTTGAAAATAGGACAGATGTTTTTCACACAGACAACTCTAATTGCAGCATCGAAGATCAATTTTGGGGGCAGTAGCTAGAGGGAGGGCGTTAGCTCAGTGGGTAAAGAATCAGCCTGCAGTGCAGGAGATGCAGGAAATGTGCGAGTTCAGTCCCTGGGTCGGGAAGATCCCCTAGAGTGGGGAATGGCTACCCACTCCAGTATTCGTGCCTGGGAAATCCCATGGACAGAGGAGCCTGGTGGGTATAGTCCTAGGGGTTGCAAAGAATTGGACAGACGCCACTGAAGAGAATGTGCACAGATGCAGCTCGAGTGAAGGCAGGGAGACTTAGTTAAGAGATATTGACATGGTTTAAGTGTGAGATGAGAAGGGATCCACCTAGGATAATGGTAATGGGGTACAGACAATTTCTCAACTTTTGTAGAAGGGCACATTGACAGGCCTTGATGATTGATAGTGATGTGTAAAGGAGAGAGAGTAATTTACTGATATTTATTGATCACCTACTTTGTGCCAAGCACTTTCAAGATCTTGGGGTGTGGAAGTCTGGAATTAAAAAAAAAAAATCTAGAGAATGGTTGCAAGGCCTCTTCTTACAAATTAGTTATTGACTGCTGCTTAAGAGATTATACTAAAACTGGGATCAGAATTTATTATGTCCCACGTTAGTGGGTTGGGAAGCTCGGAGTGGCTTAGCTGGAGGTCTTTGTTTCAAGGTCCCTCGTGAGGTTGTAGTCATTCTGTTGGCTGAGGCTACAGTCATCTCAGAACTTATCCCTATCTGGGGAATCTGATTCTAAGAGTGCTTACATGGCTGATGACTGGTCCCTTGTCACAGGGGCCTTTCCATAGGGCTTCTTCATAACATGTCAACTGATTTCCCACATTGAAAGCAATCTAAGAGATGTGAGAAAGACTACCCAGGTCAGAAACTACAGTCTTTAAAATACTCAGCCTTGGAAATGACCTTACATCACTTCCGCTATATTCTGCTTGTTAGAAGGAGGTCCCTGAGTCCAGCTTACAGTTAGGGGAAGGCTATTATATAAAGGCAACAATTCCAGAAGACAGGAATCCTTAGGGACCATCTGAGAGGTGCCTACCACGTACCACATCTGCATGACTGGGTAGTGGCAACATATTGATGAAGATCAATAATATGTAAACAATAGATTTTAGGGGGTTACTGAAGACAGAAACTTATCTATTCAAGCAAATATATCTAGCAGCATTGGTACTGCAGATGTAGATGGGGGATAATACTCATTTCACAAATGCTGTGTGAAACCATCAAAATAATGACCACCTTCAAATCATTGCTGAGAGGCCACCCTTTCAGTGAGGTCTGTCTTGACCAGTCTATTTAAAATTTCAGCCTTCATGTTAATGCTTTATTGTTATTCAGTCACCCAGTCATGTCCGACCCTTTGCGACTCCATGGACTGCACAAGGCCAGGCCTCTCTGTCCCTCACTATCTCCCAAAGTTTTCCCAAGTTCATGTCCATTGCATCAGTGATGCCATCCAGCCATCTCATCCTCTGACGCCCTCTTCTCCTTCTGCCCTCAATTTTTCCCAGCATCAGGGACTTTTCCAATGAGTCAGCTGTTCGCATCAGATGGCCAAAATACTGGAGTTTCGGCTTCAGTGTCAGTCCTCTGGGTTGATTTTCCTTAAGATTGACTGGTTTGTCTCCTTGCTATCCAAGGGACTCTCAAGAGTCTTCTCCAGCACCACAGTTCAAAGGCATCAATTCTTTGTCACTCTGCCTTCTTCCCAGTCCAGCTCTCACAACTATAAATGACCACTGGGAAGACCATAGCCTTGACTATATGGACATTTGTTGGCAGAGTAATGTCTCTGCTTTTCAACACACTGTCTAGGTTTGTCATAGGTTTCCTGCCAAAGGCAAATGTCTTCTGATTTCATGGCTGCAGTCACTATCCGCAGTGATTTTAGAGCCCAAGAAGAGGAACTCTGTCCCTGCTTCTAACTTTCTCCCCTCTATTTGTCATGAAGTAATGTGCCGAGATGCCATCATCTTAGCTTTTTAATGTTTAGTTTTGAGCTGGCTCTTTCACTTTCCTCCTTCATCCTCATCAAGAGGCTCTTTAGTTCCTCTTTTCTTTCTGCCATTCAAGTGGTATCATCTGCATTTCTGAGGTTGTTGATGCTTTTCCGGCCTATCTTATTCAGCTTGTGATATAACTCATCTACCCTGGCATTTCGTATGATGTGCTCAGCATATAGATTAAACAAACAGGGTGACAGCAGACAGCCCTGTTGTACTCCTTTTTCAATCTTGAATCAATCAGTTTGTCCAGTTCAGTTCAGTCGCTCAGTCATGTCCGACTCTTTGCGACACCATGAATCGCAGCACACCAGGCCTCCCTGTCCATCACCAACTCCTGGAGTTCACTCAGACTCACATCCATCGAGTCAGTGATGCCATCCAACTGTCTCATCCTCTGTCATCCCCTTCTCCTCCTGCCTCCAATCCCTCCCAGCATCAGAGTCTTTTCCAATGAGTCAACTCTTCGCATGAGGTGGTCAAAGTACTGGAGTTTCAACTTTAGTGTCATTCCTTCCAAAGAAATCCCAGGATTGATCTTCAGAATGGACTGGTTGGATCTCCTTGCAGTCCAAGGGACTCTCAAGAGTCTTCTCCAACACCACAGTTCAAAAGCATCAATTCTTCGGCACTCAGCCTTCTCCACAGTCCAACTCTCACATCCATACATGACCACAGGAAAAACCATAGCCTTGACTAGACAGACCTTAGTTGGCAAAGTAATGTCTCTGCTTTTGAATATGCTATCTAGGTTGGTCATAACTTTTCTTCCAAGGAGTAAGTGTCTTTTAATTTCATGGCTGCAGTCACCATCTGCAGTGATTTTGGAGCCCCCCAAAATAAAGTCTGACACTGTTTCCACTGTTTCCTCATCTATTTCCCATGAAGTGGTGGGACCGGATGCCATGATCTTCGTTTTCTGAATGTTGAGCTTTAAGCCAACTTTTTCACTCTCCACTTTCACTTTCATCAAGAAGCTTTTCAGTTCCTCTTCACTTTCTTCCATAAGGGTGGTATCATCTGCATATCTGAGGTTATTGATATTTCTCCTGGCAATCTTGATTCCAGCTTGTGTTTCTTCCAGTCCAGCGTTTCTCATAATGTACTCTGCATAGAAGTTAAATAAGCAGGGTGACAATATACAGCCTTGACGTACTCCTTTTCCGATTTGGAACCAGTCTGTTGTGCCATGTCCAGTTCTAACTGTTGCTTCCTGATCTGCATACAGGTTTCTCAAGAGGCAGGTCTGGTAGTCTGAGATTCCCATCTCTTCAAGAATTTTCTACAGTTTATTGTGATCCACACAGTCAAAGGCTTTGGCATAGTCAATAAAGCAGAAATAGATGTTTTTCTGGAACTCTTTTGTTTTTCCATGATCCAGTGGCTGTTGGCAATTTGATCTCTGGTTCCTCTGCCTTTTCTAAAACCAGCTTGAACATCAGGGAGTTCACGGTTCACATATTGCTGAAGCCTGGCTTGGAGAATTTTGAGCATTACTTTACTAGCATGTGAGATGAGTGCAATTGTGCAGTAGTTTGAGCATTCTTTGGCATTGCCTTTCTTAGGGATTGGAATGAAAACTGACCTTTTTCAGTCCTGTGGCCACTGCTGAGTTTTCCAAATTTGCTGGCATATTGAGTGCAGCACTTTCAGAGCATCATCTTTCAGGATTTGAAACAGCTCAACTGGAATTCCATCACCTCCACTGGCTTTGTTTGTAGTGATGCTTTCTAAGGCCCACTTGACTTCACATTCCAGGATGTCTAGCTCTAGATGAGTGATCACACCATCGTGATTATCTGGGTTGTGAAAATCTTTTTTGTATTGTTCTTCTGTGTCTTCTTGCCACCTCTTCTTAATATCTTCTGCTTCTGTTAGGTCCAGACCATTTCTGTCCTTTATCGAGCCCATCTTTGCATGAAATGTTCCCTTGGTATCTCTAATTTTGTTGAAGAGATCTCTAGTCTTTCCGATTCTGTTATTTTCCTCTATTTCTTTGCATTGATTGCTGAAGAAGGCTTTCTTATCTCTTCTTGCTATTCTTTGGAACTCGGTTGGTCCAAGAAAGTGAAAAGTGAAAGTGACTCAGTCATGTCTGACTCTTTGTGGACTGTAGTCTGCCAGGCTCCTCTTTCCATAGAATTCTCCAGGCAAGAATACTGGACTGGGTTGCTGTTCCTTTCTCCAGGGAATCGTCCCAACCCAGGGATTCAACCCAGGTCTCCCACATTGCAGGCAAATTCTTTACCATCTGAGCCACCAAGGATACCCTACAGGGTTCTCACTTTTGCTTTTTGACCTGCATACAGGCTTCTCAGGAGACAGGTAAAATGGTCTGTATCCCCATCCCTTTAAAAGTTTTCCACAGTTTATTATGATCCATACAGTCAAAGACTTTAGCATAGTTGATGAAACAGAGGTAGATGTTTTTCTGGAATTCCCTTGCTTTCTCTATGATCCAGTGAATGTTGGCAATTTGATTTCCGGTTCCTTTTCCTTTTCTGCACCCAGCTTGGACATTTGGAAGTTCTTGGTTCATGTAATGCTGAAACCTAGCATGCAAAATTTTAAGCATGACCTTACTAGCATGGGAGATGAGTGCAATTGTCTGATGATTAGCACATTCTTTAATGTTCTACCTAATTATTATTTATTGTTTGTCTCTTCCCATCAAAACGTAAACTCCATGAAAGTAGAATTCGTGATTTTGTACCTGATTTATCCTTAGTGCTTAGTTGAATACCGAATGTTTATTTGTCTTTCAATGGTTATGGAGAAAAGGTTAAAAGTGTTCAAGATAGTATACTCAGGCCAAAAGGTGGGAGCACCCCAAGTGTCCACAGATGGATCATAAGATGTGGTATATACATTGAGTGGAATGTTATTCAGTATTAAATAGCAAGGAAATTCTGACACATACTGTACTGTGGATGACCCTTGAAGACATAATGCTAAGTGAAAATAAGCTACTCACAAAAGGACAGATATTATATGATTTTATATGAGAGTCCTAGAGTAATCAAATTCACAGAGACAGAAAGTGGAATGAATAGTGGTTGCCCAGGACTAAGAGGAAGGAGGTGGATGGTGGTGAGGGTTATACACAGTGTGAGTTTACTTAATGCCACAGAATGACACACTTAAAAGTGGCTTAGATGGTACATTTTATGTTATGTATATTTAACCACGTGCACAAAACATTTCCAGAGTTTGTAGAGATGAAACTACAGGAGCCTTCTTCATAAAGGATGAACGAGACTTGAGAATGTCTTCAGGCTGGGAGGAGTAGTGGCCGTTGTGCAAATGTGAATCTGTGTATGTTTGTGTGTGTTATGGAGAGAATCTGTGCAGTGGGGAGTCATCTGGAGATACAGTTATTAAATAATAAATAATGATACAAATGGTGGGTTGGGAGAAGTGAGAAAGGACACTGAAGCAAGTCCATCCATATATAAGAACAATGTCTGAAACTTTCCAGATAGATAAAAATGTGGTACATGGGCAGGTTTGGAACAGACATTATAGTGGCTTTGTATGACACCCACTTGGCATCATTTAGTTTGGTGTCTGTCCGATCCAAGAAACTTCTTTTAAGACTGAGCTCTGCTGAACTATGGAGAGGGGTCAGTGATTTAGGGCAGTTAGGATTGCAGGCTCTAGGGAAGTTATCATAGTGAAAGGCATTGATGGAAGGAAATCAGCCGATGAACAGTCTTTCAGTGTATTATATTTGTGAGAGCCTCTGAATTAGGATATTTGACTATAACAAATATGTTGTATGCAAATTACTCAGGCAATGCAAATCAGGCAAGGTATCAAATGACCCAGGATTATGTATCAGAGCCCTGTCACACAGATTCTACAACACCTGCAAACTCAATTTCATATATCTTCATTGAATACCTATACAGCCCCCTGGTATGAAAGGCCCACAGATGTGTATTTACAGATATCTATTGAAAAGTGATTATACATAATATTGTGAGACAGATCACTGTTTCATTTGCTAGTTAGTATTTGTGTACCCATATCAGCATAGCATTTGTCATCTAGGCAAATAAATCGATATTACGCATGACGGAATTGCAGGTTTTTCTCAAGAACTGTGAAAGTGTTGTGAGAAGATGGAAGCTTTTACTGAGACAGAAAAGTACTTATATGAATTAAAGATTGTTTCTTAAAAATATATAATTCATTTAAAGTTATTGGTCCAACTAGAGCATGAACAGTTCTCTACATGAACAGTTCTCTACAACGAGAAGGCCTGATCAAGCAGAGCTTAGGGTGACATATGGTGTGGATTTTTATTTTGGGAAACAAAGTACGGAGTTAATTTCAGCAGATCCTTAAGGGTCAAACGGGCCATGCTCTGAATGGAAAGTCTGTGGTTTATTTAGTGTGAGGCCAGATTTAGGAAGCAGAGAAAGAAAACCTTACGGGAAACAGCTGGCTCCAGAAATCAAGGTCGGGCAAGGTCAAGGACTTTGGAGAAATGTGAATTCACACAGTGGCATTGTCCTCAGAATGCAGATGTGGGCCTGGTTTGGGGAGGAAAGGGTTTGGCCTACAGTTGCATTTAGAGGCGGAGGCTGTTCACTGGGTATGGTGGTGCTAGGGCATCTGTGATGATGATGGTGAGGACAATCACATTACTGATAATAGCTGCCATGTGTTGAGTCTGCACTGTGTGCCAGAGGCCCTGTTAATTCGATAAATGTTTTTAGTATCTAGTATGAACCTAGTGCTAGAGAAACAATGAACAAAATAGGCAAAATCTTTGTTCTCATGGAGCTAATGTTTTCATTAGCTGGAGGGAGAGAGTGGAGGGAGACAATAAATACATGAGCAAATATATAGAAAGTTTGAGGGTGAAAAGAACTTTGGAAAGTGGAGTAAACAGCAAAGGGATGGATAAAAATTTGCACAGGAAAGGCCAGGCAGATTTGTATCTCTCTACAAAATTGTATCTCTCTACAGAATTGTAGCTGCTGCTAAGTCGCTTCGGTGGTGTCCGACTCTGTGTGACCCCATAGACGGCAGCCCACCAGGCTCCCCCATCCCTGGCATTCTCTAGGCAAGAACACTGGAGTGGGTTGCCATTTCCTTCTCCAGTGCATGAAAGTGAAAAGTGAAAGTGAAGTCGCTCAGTCGTGTCCGACTCTTAGCGACCCCATGGACTGCAGCCTACCAGGCTTCTCTGTCCATGGGATTTTCCAGGCAAGAGTACCGGAGTAGGGTGCCATTGCCGTCTCCGACAAAATTGTAGATATAATATTAGTATGAGAAAAAACTGGGCAAATTTGTTGTTCAGTTGCTTAGTCATGTCTGACTCTTTGCCATCCCATGAATGGCAGCATGCCAGGCTTCCCTGTCTTTCACTGTCTCCTGGAGTTTGCTCAAACTCGTCCACTGAGTCAGTGATACCATTCAATCATCTCATCCTCTGTCACCCCCTTCTCCTCCTGCCCTCAATCTTTCCCAGCATCAGGGTATTTTCCAGTGAGTCAGCTCTTCATGCCAGGTGGACAACGGATTGGAGCATCAGCTTCAGCATCAGTCCTTCCCATGAATATTCAGGGTTGATTTCATGTAGGATGGACTGGTTTGCTCTCCTTGCTGTCCAAGGGATCTCAAGAGTCTCTTCCAGCACTATAATTCAAAAGCATCAATTCTTTGGCTCTCAGCCTTCATTATGGTCCAACTGTCACATCTGTATATGACTGCTGGAATGGGCAAGTTTGGAGGAGAATATTTTGGGCAGAGGGAAGAGTGGGCATAAAGTCTCTATGGTCAGCAATTGCTCAGCGAGTGTTATTAATACAAGGAACGGTGATGTGGCAGAGCAGAGTGGTAGGAGTTGAGAGCTAGATCATGCGGTCTCTCGTGGTCACTTTAAAGGATCTAACTCTTAGTCGTGAAATGGGAGCCACTGGACATTTCTCTTAGCATTCTGAAGTTTTAGCTGTATTTTCCTCACCATACATATGTGAAAATGGTAGTAGTATTATTCCCTTTTTACTTTAATTGAGAAGTTGAAACAGAGAGAGATTAAGTGACTTGCCCAAACTCAGTCTTGAAGTTTTGGAATGAAGATTTTACCCAAGTGGCCTGATTTTAGCTCACATACAGGCTGCATAGGAGGGAATACAATGAGATGCAAGAAATTTGGAAGGCAGTGGATATGTTCATTATCTTGATTGTGGTGATGGTTTCCCATGTGCATATGTATTAATACTTCGTCTTGTTGCTGCTGTTTAATTGTAAAAGAAAAGAAAGAAAGTGAAAGTTGCTCAGTCGTGTCTGACTCTTTGCGACCCCATGGACTATACAGTCCTTGAAATTCTCAGGGTCAGAATACTGGAGTGGGAAGCCTTTCCCTTCTCCAGGGGGTCTTCCCAACCCAGGGATCGAACCCAGGTCTCCCGCATTGGAGGTGAATTCTTTACCAGCTGAGCCACAAGGGAAGCCCAAGAATACTGGAGTGGGTAGCCTATCCCATCTCCAGTGGATCTTCATAACCCAAGAATCTAAGCAGGTGGATTCTTTACCAACTGAGATAAGCTATGTCCAACTCTTTGCAACCCCATGAACTGTAGCCCCCCAAGCTCCTCTGCCCATGGGGTTTCCCAGACAAGAGTATTAGAGTGGGTTGCCATTTTTTTTTTTTCTCCAAGGGATCTTCTTGTCCCAGGGATCAAAACCATGTCTCCCTCATTATCAGGCATATTCTTTACCCCTGAGCCACCAGGGAAGCCCCACATACATTATTTTCCAGTTCTAGTTCAGTCACTCAGTCATGTCTGACTCTTTGTGACCGTGCCAGGCCTCCCTGTCCATCACCAACTTCTGGAGTTGACCCAAACCCATATCCATTGAGTCAGTGATGCCATCCAACCATCTCATCCCCTCTTGTCCCCTTCTCCTCCTGCCCTCAATCTTTCCCAGCATCAGAGTCTTTTCAAATGAGTCAGCTCTTCGCATCAGGGGGCCAAAGTATTAGAGTTTCAGCTTCAACATCAGTCCTTCCAATGAACACCCAGGACTGATCTCCTTTAGGATGGACTAGTTGGATCTCCTTGCAGTCTAAGGGACTCTCAAGAGTCTTCCCCAACACCACAGTTCAAAAGCATCAATTCTTCGGCACTCAGCTTTCTTTATAGTCCAACTCTCACATCTATACATGACTACTGGAAAAACCATAGCCTTGACTAGACAGACCTTTGTTGGCAAAGTAATGTGTCTGCTTTTTAATATACTATCTAGTTGGGTCATAACTTTCCTTCCAAGGAGTAAGCGTCTGTTAATTTCATGGCTGCAGTCACCATCTGCAGTGATTTTGGTGCCCCCCAAAATAAAGTCAGCCACTGTTCCCACTGTTTCCCCATCTATTTCCCATGAAGTGATGGGACCGGATGCCATGGTCTTAGTTTTCTGAATGTTGAGCTTTAAGCCAACTTTTTCACTCTCCTCTTTCACCTTCATCAAGAGGCTCTTTAGGTCTTCTTCACTTTCTGCCATAAGGGTGGTATCATCTGCATATCTGAGGTTATTGATATTTCTCCTGGCAATCTTGATTCCAGCTTATGCTTTTTTCAGTCCAGCGTTTCCCATGATGTACTCTACATATAAGTTAAATAAGCAGGGTGACAATATACAGCCTTGACATACTCCTTTTCCTATTTGGAACCAGTCTGTTGTTCCATGTCCAGTTCTAACTGTTGCTTCCTGACCTGCCTACAGCTTTCTTGAGAGGCAGGTCAGGTGGTCTGACCTGCATATTTGAGAACTCATCAAATAGTCTGCTTTCGATATGTGCCATTTTATTTTGTATCAGTCATACCTCAGTAAAGTTATGAAGAAAACATATTTTCAAAATATTAGGAAAGGGCTTGAAGAATTTTAAAGTGAAGAAATGATGTTTGTTTTTGTGAAGGATGAATTGGCGATCAGTTAGAGAACCATCACGAAACTGCAGGAAAAAGCTGATAAAGACTGAGCTAAGGTGATGTAGAGAGGAAGGAGGAGAGGAACGTGACTGTAAAGGTGATGAGACCTGGGAACCATACAGAATTAGGAGTAAGAGCAAAGCCTAGGATGACTGCCAGTTTGAGAGCTTGGTGAGAAGTGCCATTAACCAAAGTGTAAAATTCTGGAGGAGCAGGATGTTCTGGGGAAAGATGATGTAGTTACAGACATGCTGAGATTGGGGGGCCCATGGGATATTCAGGTTAATAGATAGTTTAACACAGGGAGACGTCCAGTTTAGAAACAGAGATGTGGGAGACAGTGTGAGAGGTTATTGATGCCGTGGGCACAGCTGACATGATACAGGGATGAGAAGAGAGTGAAAGATAAAACTTTGGGCAGTGTCAGTTCTTAACAGGAGATTAAAAGCTCTCTGGCACACGTTTTGTTCTGTGCCTCCTTTCAACCTCATGGGAAACACTGTTCATCAAGCCCAGCACTCTTGGGAATCTCTCAGCACGGTGTTCTCAGTCATTGTCGTCTGTTGGTCGCTAAGTAGTGTCTACCTCTTTACAATCCCGTGGCCTGCAGCATGCCAGGCTTCCCTGCCCTTCACCATCTCCCAGAGTTTGCTCAAGCTCATGTCCGTCGAGTCGGTGATGCCATCCCAACATCTCATCCTCTGCCACCCTCTTCTGCTTTTGCCTTTAATCTTTCCCAGCATCAGGGTCTTTTCCAATGAGTCGGCTCTTCGCTTCAGGTGACCAAAGTATTGGAGCTTCAGCTTCAACTTCAGTCCTTCCAATGAATATTCAAGGTTGATTTCTGCTGGTGGTCTCAGAACCCACTGCAATAGATCAGTGTCAACAAGGAAGATGAATTCTCCTTTCCATCCCTTGCTTATTTTTATTTTTTATTTAAGATATTTTTTTGGTTATGTGGGCTCTTTATTCCAGGGTGAGGGCTTTCTCTAGTTGCAGCTCATGGGCTCTAGAGCACGTGGGCTCAGTAATTGCAGCATGTGGGCTTAGTTGCCCTGTGGCATGTGGACATCCCTGATTTAAGGCAGTGAATGTGAAACCATTAAGGAGATGAAGGAGTGTGTCTGGGAAGCCAAGAAAATTTTAAGAAAAAGGAAGTAGTCAGCATAGACCTTAATCTTATAAGGACTGAAACACTTTCATTGGATTTTGCCATTAGAAGGTTAATAATGATCAACTGAGGGCTATTTTGGTAGCATGAGAGGGCAGAGGCCAGATGAGAGTGGATCCAGGCATGCACGCAAGGACTGTTCTTCCCAGAAGTTCAGCTCTGAAGGAAGGAAGTAGGCATTTTATTGAAATAGTCTGTTATTATATTTTTATAAATTTCTTCCAGAATCGAAGACTTGTATTAGTTTTTGTAGGTTTTCACTTTAGTTTCTTAAATATAGAAGGAGCTTTGGAGTCTGTTAGGAGACTTTGGAGCACGAGGCAGGTCACCTTATTTCTGGGTGACATCCTGCCTGAGTTCTAGGAGGAGACTCTCTGAGTGTTGGAGCTATGGAGGATGGTTTCCCAAATGCTATTCTGCCAGCGCATGCCCGCCTGACAACGCTGGAATAAAATAAGGTGCTCATGGTGGGAAGAAAAGTGGGGAAACTAAGGGAACTGTCCTAAAGGTGCTGTTTTATCCTGAGACTGTCTTTTCCCTTATATTTGGGTTGAAACATCTTTACTTTCAAATTGTGGTGCTGGAGGAGACTCTTGCAAATCCCTTGGACTTCAAGGAGACCAAACCAGTCAATCCTAAAGGAAATTAAACCTGAATATTCATTGGAAGGACTGATGCTGGAAGCGCCAATACTTTGACCATCTGACACGAAGATGGTCCGACTCATTGGTAAAGATCCTGATGCTGAGAAAAATTGAAGGCAAAAGAAAAAGGGGGTGACAGAGAACGAGATGGTTAGATAGCATTACTGACTACATGGACAAGAATTTGAGCAAACTCCTGGAGAGAGCGAAGGACAGAGGAGCCTGGTGTGCTGCAGTCATGGGATTGCAAAGAGTTGGGCATGACTTAGTGACTAAATAATAACAACAAATCTTTACTTAGTATTAGTAGATGGTATATTTTTCTTTTAAATGCTTTTAGCAAAATAAGTTGACAACTCTCTTATCAGTTATTTCATTTTTCCTTAATGATTTTAATTTCTCACAAACAGCCATGTTTTAAAAAAAGCTTTATATTTTCTGGGTCAGACTCAATTTGGACAATGTGAACTAGCTGGAATCATGAGATTACTTAGTCCTTGGTAGTTACAGACCTGTTGGTGTAACCCCTGACCACTTGAGAAAATCAAAGACATAAGATGATCTTCTGAAATTAAACTTAAAAATCAGTTGTAATAGAGAAATGTACGAAGTCACCTGAAAGATACAGAATGGCTCCCCTCCCCACCAGACTTAATCTGAATGTGATTAAAAGTGTTAATATGTCTAATGGAAGAATGTGTTGCTGAGCACTGAGGTTGATTAGCCATGGGAAAACAGAGAAGAAGCTGGGGCAAAGCTAGAAGTGCCTCTCTGAATCCTGATTTGCTGAGAGGGAACCTTGATAAATGGATGCGCGCTTGGGTTGCATTGGCAGAGACAAAATGGGTACATTGGGCTTCCCTGATAGCTTAGCTGGTGCAGAATCTGCCTGCAATGCAGGAGACTCCAGTTCAATTCCTGACTTGGGAAGATCCCCTGGAGAAGGGATAGACTACCCACTCTAGAATTCTTGACCTTCCCTGGTGGCTCAGATGGTAAAGAATCTGCTTTCAATGCGGGAGACCTGGGTTGAGAAGATCAACCATAGATGAGGGCACGGCAACCCACTCCAGTATTCTTGCCTGGAGAATCCCCTTGGACAGAGGAACCTGGTGCACTACAGTCCATGGGGTCGCAAAGAGTCAGACATGACCGAGTGACTAAGCACAGCACAGATGGGCACATTGGATCAGGCAGGCTGGGCTGTGTGAGATGAATGTCAACCCTTACATTTACTGCCTCATTTCTATCCACCCTACTTCTTTCTTTTTTTTTCTTTCTTCCTTCCTTCCTTTCTTTTCTTCTTTCTTTCTCTTTCCTTCCTTCCTTCATTTCCTTCCCAAGGAAGAAAAAAACCACCATCGTACTGGGGGTAAAATGCATTTTTTCATACAGACTGAAAATTGAAGTCACTATTTGTATCTTTTCTCAGTAGAAATTCCTAAACTAGCATCCTGGATTCATCTTCAGTCTCAGCTATGGGAGAAGGATTCTTTGATGTGCTGGGTGTGTACTAAGTCATTTCAGTCACGTCTGACTCTTTGCAACCCCATGGACTGTAGCCCACCAGGCTCCTCTGCCCATGGGATTCTCCAGGCAAGAACATTGGAGTGGGTTGCCGTGCCCTCCTCCAGGGCATCGTCCCAACCCAGGGATAGAACTCATGTCTCTGTGTCTCTGTGTCTCTTGCATTGGCAGGTGGGTTCTTTACCGCTGGCACTACCTGTGCTGACAAAGTCTGATTTCTGAGCCTGCAGGGTTGAGGGTTGGTTGCATCCCTATGATGCTAGCCAACAAGACCGATCTGTGACTTTCCCGGGTGGGAACAGACTTTGATGTTGCCATTGTTTTTTTTTTTTTTTTTTCTTTTTTCCCTCTCCAGCTTTATTGAGGAAAAATTGACAAATATAATTAAGTATATTTAAAGTGCACAATGGGATGATTTGATACACATTGTAATGATTACCAAGATGAAGATAATTAATACATTCATCACCTCACGTAATTAACTCTTTTTAAACTATCTGTTTGCTTAAAATCTATTCTCTGTAGCATTAAAGTGCGCAGTGCTCTGTAACTAGCTACAGTGACCATGCTGTATATTAGATCCTCAAAATTTAGTCTACTTATAAGTGAAATTTGTACCCTTTGATCTATGCTCCTTGCCATTACCGTCTTCTCCTCCCTTTGGCCCTGGCAACCAACCACCATTCTAGTCTCACTTTCTATGAAATTGATTTTTTTAAAAAAAGGATTCCACACGTACTTGATGTCATACAGTAATTGTCTTTCTCTTTCCCGCTCATTTCACTTGCAAAATGCCCTCCAGGTTCATCCTTGTTGCTGAAAATGGCACATTTCTTCTTTTTATGACTGAATAATAATCCATGGTGTATATATACCACATTTTATTTTTTTGACTCATCCATCAAAGGACACAGGTTGTTTCCATATCTCGGCAGTTGTATATAATGCTGAAGTGAACATGGGAGTGCAGAGAGCTTTCTAAGATACTGATTAGACAAACACACAAAACTGTTGATGCAAATATAAATTGGTGCAGACACTGATGGAAAACAATATGGCATTTCTTAAAAAAAAAAAAAATAGAACTACCATGTGATCCAACAGTCTTACTCCTAGCTATATATCTGAAGGTTGTGTTGCTAATATTTTGGACCACATTATGACATGCCATAGTTTTTCCTTTAAAGATTTCCTCAAATTATCATTTTGAAGAGAATGCCAAATTAATAGCATGTTTATTGACCGGATATTCCAGAAAACTGTGTTGAAGAGTAACATTTGCTGTTTTCACCATGTGATATTTAGTCGGCTCAACATTTTTTGTGAATGTCTTACAAGAAGTAGTTCCAAACTTTTGTAAACTTTTTATTCATAAAATTGTTTTCACATGATTTTGGATCATCCTGTGATGATAGACAAACTCCAAGCCAGTTCTTTGTCCTTAATTCTGGTCTGATGGATTATTTGTTTTGCATATCTTAAAAGAAGTGGATAGAAAAAGGTTTAATCATAGCAGGATAGTTTCATAGCTTCCCAATTCTGGCCACAAACAATATGTTCTGTTTTAAGATTTTGCTATGAAAAATTATATGTAATTTTTCTCATGGTTTGCAAATTATTTCACTCTTGAGACTCAAGGCTACTGACATGACAGTGAGCACCTGGGGAAAATTAAAAGAAAAAAAGTAGCTATTTGATTGTTGGATGTATAGTTGGAGACGTTCATAAATTTATAAACATTCTGATTTGAGTTATTTGAGCTTTTCCTTTACTTCTTTCATATGCTCCTTTGTCACTGTGTAAATAGAGCTCTACAGAGGTCTGTACAAAGAAATTACAAGAAATACATCTTTGCCCAAATCCTTTACTTCTGCATTTGATCAGATGCCCTCTGTGTTTGGCTCTGGGTGGCGCACGATGGGTGTGGAGAGGCTTCATAGAGGAACGGTGGGATTAAGTGGTGCTTCAATTGTTGCTTGAGTGGTTTTCCTCAGAATCCTTTCTTTGGATGGCAACTTTTTTTGTTGTTGTTTTCATACAATGTATTTAGAAACAAAAATGAGATGAAAGATTAACCTGTTGAACATCCATTCTTGTCTTAGATGAGGGTCATGATTGTCGTGTTCCCCACTGACATAAGAAAGATTGGCTGGTAATTTCTGTCCTCTTTTCTCCCCTTTGTATGACTTTAGACACCTGATTATTAATGTCATTGCAGTTAAGGGAAAAGGTCCTGTTTCCATGGAAATGGCATTAGGAAGTAGCTTTGGGAGCTAAACATCTCCTTTTCACGAGATAGCATTTTGTTTTCTCTTGCACATCGTGAAAACAACAGCACCCTTAACTAACAACACGCATAAGTAGATGCTTTGATAAATAAAATAGAAATATATAAGAAGTGTTTCATCAGAGTCTTTAGCAGATCTATAATAACAAGAGTGAAATCGTTTAGGAGTGGGGAATAGACTCCCACTGCTTTCCACAAAATAGGACTTTTTTTTGAGGAAATTAAAACTGGAAGTGATGCCATCAACATCTTTCATAAAACTCTGTGGTTTGTAGAAGAGGTCAGTGGTGATATACCAAGAATTCTTGAACCCCAAAAGCTAGTTTTTAAAGGGACAGAACTTTGGAAACTCTTTCCTCATCCTTAGCCGACTTCTTCAGGGAAAAAAAAAAAAAATTGTTGATGCCTTTGCCTCATGTGTGAATCCTTGATCCCTCCATGGAAGAGTACAGAGTTAGAAGAAGAAAGTTCATGACCACATCATGTGTGGATTATTAAATTGAGAGCTGCATTTTTCTTAGATTTTTGGAACTCTCAGATCTTTTTGCAACTGGCATCATAATTCAGTATCATTATATTTTGATGAATAATTTTGGTCTAACAGGGTTGTTTTGATAACCAGGGAATTATTTTACCTGATTTTATTTTTCAGAATGATGTCTATGCAAAACAATATTTTGAGATTGGGCTTGGATTGGAAGGGGAAATTATAGAAACCAGATAGGAGGCTTCTGCAGTCTATAATTGTAGGTGAGGATGCCTTGGGTTGGTGTGGGAGCAGAGGAGATACAGTGAATGGAGAGCTTTATGACGTACTGTAGGGACTTTATGACGTACTGTAGGGACTTCTTTGGTGATCCAGTGGTTAAGACTTCACCTTCCAATGCAGGGGGTACAGATTTGATGTCTCATTCAGGAGCTAGGATCCCACATGCCTTGTGGCCAGAAAAGCAAAATATTAAAAAATATGTATTGTAACAAATTCACTAAAGGCTTTTTAAAAAAAAAATTTAAACTTTGTTTCAACAATAAATTTTAAAAAGGCATGTTGTAGAAGTGGACTTGACTGAATCTAGCAATAATTGGTTGTGGAGGTTGAGGGTGATGGAGTCCACAGGGAAGGCTCAGCAACTGAGGGGGTGAAACAACCATTGAGTTCTTCCCAGGTGGCGTGAGTGGTAACACACTGCCTGCCAATACAGAAGACTCGAAAGATGATGGTTTGATCCCTGGATCAGGAAGATCCCCTGGAGTAGGAAATGGTAACCCACTCTACCATTCTAGCCTGGAAAATTTCATGGGCAGTGGAGCCTGGAACGCTACAGTCCTTGGAGTCTCAAAGAGTCAGACACAACTGAGTGACTGAGCACACAGCAGTAAGAACGATCGGGATGAAGAAAGAACCAGACCTTCAGTTTAAAGCATGGTAGGTATGAGGAATCTTCTAGGTGAGATATAAAGCAAGCAGTAGGAAACATAGCTTAAAATTCAGCATTCAAAAAATGCAGATCATAGCATCCCATCCCGTCGCTTCATGGCAAATAGATCGGGAAACAATGGAAACAGTGACAGAATTATTTCCTTGGGCTCCAAAATCACTGCAGATGGTGACCATAGCCATGAAATTGAAAGATGCTTGCTCCTTGGAAGAACAGCTATGACAAACTTACACAGCATATTAAAAATCAGAGATATTAATTTATCTACAAAGGTCCATATAGTTAAAGCTATGGCTTTTCCAGTAGTCATGTACAGATGTGAGAGCTGGACAGTAAAAAAAGACTGTGTGCCAAAGAATTGATGCCTTTGAACTGTCGTGCTGGAGAAGACTCTTGAGAGTCCCTTGGACTGCAAGGGGATCAAACCAGTCAATCCTAAAGGAAATCAACCCTGAATAGCCATTGGAAGGACTGATGCTGAAGCTGAAGCTCCAGTACTTTGGCCACCTGATGCAAAGAGTCAGTTCACTTCAGTTTAGTTCAGTTCAGTCACTCAGTCATGTCCGAGTCTCTGCGTCAACTCATTGGAAAAGACCCCAGGGCTGGGAAAGATTGAAGGCCGGAGGAGAAGGGGGCGGCAGAGGATGAGATGGCCGGATGGCATCACCAACTCAATGGACGTGAGTTTGAGCAAACTCTGGGAGATGGTGAATGGTGAAGAACAGGGAAGCCTGGCATGCTGCTATCCATGGGGTCGCAAAAAGTCGGACATGACTGAGTGACTGAACAAAAAGGAAACATGAGTTGAGGCTTAAAAGAGTCTGTTGGACTACGGATATGGCACGTTAACAACAGTTAACATTTGATGAGGATTTGGGTATTTTATATAATAACTAATTTTAGGTACTGTATTACAGTTATGTAAAAAGAGATGGTGTACTTGAAAATACCCCCTGAACAAAGGAAAGATATTAGACTGGGGCCAATAAAAATCTGTCAATAAACTTAAAGAGTATAATAAGAGAATTAGGCTCAGAGAGAAATTTAAAACTTTCCCCTTTTTTTCTCTTGTGTTTTAATTTACTTGGAAATGTATCCTTGAAAGGGAAACAGAGGCTGTTATCGGAAGTCAGGATATAAAAGTATGGGAAGAAAGTAAACAGATTAGTTTACCACCAATTTTAATTTTCTATGGCTAATTACATCTATTTATGTTTTATAATGAGAAAAATATCACAAAAGTCATTTCACAAAAATCACACAACATTTAAAAAGTTATTTTAAATAGAAATCCCTCTGGTTACAGTCTGTTTTTTCAAGCTGAAGGGAAGCTTTCCAGCAAGGACCAAGGATTTAATGTGGCTTTGATTGTCTCCAGGTCACCTCAGGGACATAGTGACATAATAAAGAAAATGAAAAGGAGGATGTTATAGGCCTGAAATTTTAAATAATTGAGAGAAGCTTAATTTGACTAGGGGAAATTTGGCTATTTTGACCATTTGTCAAAATGGTTTGAGTTGTATTTCTGCCCAGAAGAATATATTTCTGGGATCTTGAACTGTAGATTTTTTTTAAATTAAATTTTATTGCAGTATAGTTGATTTACAATGTTGTGTTAGTTTCTTCTGTGTAGCAAAGTGAATCAGTTATGTGCATGTGTGATAAATCACTTCAGTCATGTCCTCCTCTTTGAGACGCTATGGACTGTAGCCCGTCAGGCTCCTCTGTCCATGGGATTCTCCAGGCAAGAATACTGGAGTGGGTTGCCATGCCCTCCTCCATGAGATCTTCCCAACCCAGGGATCGAACCCACATCTCTTATGTCTCCTGCATTAACAGTGAGGTTCTTTACCACTAGCCCCACCTGGGAGGCCCGAATCAGTTATACATATACATATATCACTCTTTTTTAGATTCTGTTCCCGTATAGGTTATTACAGGGTATTGCGTATAGTTCCCTGTGCTATGCCATGGGTTCTTATTTGTTATCTATTTTATATGGTAGTATGTATATGTCACTCCCAAGACTTCTTACGCAGCAAAACCAAGAAGACCCAACAGTTCCACTGATGTGTTTCTTCTCTTGGTTGAATATCTTTTATCTGGTTCTTTTCTTGGCTGCCTAATGCAGGTGTTTCACATACGAACACACACACGCACACACGTTTGTTTCAGCAGAAATGCAGACAGGAAGGAAGCCTAGGGAGTAGGCATGGAAGAGAAACCACTGGCTCTGGGAGGGTGTGGTATTAATAAAAGGGGGAGATGCCAGCAGAATACTTGTGATGAGTTCATCAGGAATCCTTTGTGTACCTTTTTCCCTTCCACCCCCTTTTCCCTCTATGACTTAGTAACTGCAATAGTTATTCTCTTTTTGAATTTGATTTTCCCCCTCCATCACTAGCTGCTGCTTTTTAGCCTCCTTTGCTAGAACAGTCTTGCCTTTGCAACTTGCCATTGTTGAAAGCCCCGGGGTGCAGGACTAGCTCTTCTTTTCTTCTCTCTTCCCAGCTGCTCCCCACTGGGACCTCATCTGGCCCAGTGACTTTAAATACCATTTGTATGCTAAGGACTCTCAAATATCATCTGGGTCCTGATGTCACTCCTGAACTCCAGACTCCCTGCTTGACATGTTGGTTTAGATACTTGATTCCACGTCTCCAACACTTGGTCCTCCCTCAGTATCCCCATCTCACCATTTTGTTCTAAAAGCTTGAGTCATCCTCAGCTTCTCTTTCTTACTCATAATCCTCCTTCAGTCTGTTAGCAGATGGCTCTGCTTTCAAGACGTGTCTTGAATCTGACCACTTCTTCATTGTTTCTGGCTGTGCCCTACAGCATGCCGGATCTTAGTTTCCTGACCAGGGATCAAATGCATCGCCTGCATCGGAAAGCAGATTCTTTACTATTGGACCACCAGGGAAGTCCCAAACTTACCACTTCTGACCGCCAGCCCCGTTCCTATTCTCACCCAAGCCACTGTTTTCTGGACTACTTCAGTAGCCTCCTAAATAGTTTCTCTGATTATACCTGTCCTTTTCCACATACATTCAGATCTGTTCTCCACACACCAGCTAATGTGATCTTTTGCAGTGTAATTTTGTTCTGACCATCTCTTGGCTCAAAAACCTCTAATGGTTTTCTTTCAGACTTAGGAAGTGCACAGTCCTCATCTTGACCTAGAAAGCATTGCGTGTCCTGGCCCTCGAGGCCTCACTGGTCTCCTCTCCTGTCACTCCCACCCTTGCTTATTGAGGTCTAGCCTCACTGACGTTCTTGCTTGTCCCTGAATAAGACAAAATTCCAAGGGACTCTTCACTTGGAATTACCACTGTCTGGAGCTCTCTTTCAGCAAACAGAACTTGGTGCTCTCTCACTTCATCTAAGAGCCTGCCCAAGTGTCGCTTCCTCTAAGAGGAGTTTATAACACTTTATCTAGAATAGCATCCCTTACTCCTTTCTCGTGATCTCTGCTATCACAGTTTTATTGTTCAGTCACTCAGTTGCGTCCGACTCCTTGTGACCCGATAGACTGAAACATGCCGGGCTTCCCTGTCCTTCAGCATCTCCTGGAATTTGCTCAAACTCATGTCCATTGAGTCGGTGATGCCATCCAACCATTTCATTCTCTGTCATCCCCTTCTCCTGCCTTCAGTCTTTCCCAGCATCAGGGTCTTTTCCAGTGAGTCAGCTCTTTGCATCAGGTGGCTGAAGTATTGGAGCTTTGACTTCAGCACCAATCTTTCTAATGAATATTCAGGGTTGATTTCCTTTAGGATTGACTGGTTTGCTCTCCTTGCAGTACAAGGGACTCTCAACAGTCCATCACAGTTTAACTCTATGTTAAAACTGTCTATGTTTTATTGTCTGACTCTCTACTCCACAGTAAATGCTTTCAGTGAGGGACTTAGTTGGGCTTTCCTGTTCTATGTCTTTCATCCTGAAGATTGCCTGGCCACAAGGCATAGCTATTAGCTCCATAAATGTTAACTGACTGAATAGTAAAATCATCAATCAGGGAGATTAGTTCCTTACTTTAGCAGCCCTGGGAAGGGCTGTGAGCCTGATCAATGCTCACAGGTGTGCATCATGGTTGCCTGGAGCAGAATTTTCACATATAAATATGTATTGAGTAAGTGAATAAATGATTAAGTGAATGGATGAAGCCACATTAGTAAGTTCGGTTCAGTTCAGTCGCTCAGTCGTGTCCGACTCTTTGCAACCCCATGAATCGCAGCACGCCAGGCCTCCCTGTCCATCACCATCTCCCGGAGTTCACTCAGACTCACGTCCATCGAGTCAGTGATGCCATCCAGCCATCTCATCCTCGGTCGTCCCCTTCTCCTCCTGCCCCCAATCTCTCCCAGCATCAGAGTCTTTTCCAATGAGTCAACTCTTAGCATGAGTTGTCCAAAGTACTGGAGCTTCAGCTTCAGCATCATTCCTTCCAAAGAAATCCCAGGGTTGATCTCCTTCAGAATGGACTGGTTGGATCTCCTTTAAGTCCAAGGGACCCCCAAGAGTCTTCTCCAACACCACAGATCAAATGCATCAATTCTTCGGCGCTCAGCCTTCTTTACAGTCCAACTCTCACATCCGTACATGACCACAGGAAAAACCATAGCCTTGACTAGACGGACCTTAGTCAGCAAAGTAATGTCTCTGCTTTTGAATATACTATCTAGGTTGGTCATAACTTTTCTTCCAAGGAGTAAGCGTCTTTTAATTTCATGGCTGCAGTCACCATCTGCAGTGATTTTGGAGCCCCCCAAAATAAAGTCTGACACTGTTTTCCCTGTTTCCCCATCTATTTCCCATGGAGTAACGGGACCGGATGCCACCTCCTCTGCTTTTTAGATCCGCTCACATGGCAGTTATTATGGCGAAGGGATCTAACTTTGTCTAAGGGGTCCATGAAGACCTCTGAAAGGATGGTGTGTACATGCATGTTAAGTCACTTCAGTCACGTTCGACTCTTTGTGACCCTATAAACTGTTGCCCAACAGGCTCCTCTGTCCATGGGATTTTCCAGGCGAGAATACTGAAGTGGATTGCCATGCCCTCCTCCAGGAGGGATCCCTCCCCATCCAGGGATCAAACCCACATCTTTAGCCTCTCCTGCATTGGCAGTCGGGTTCTTACCACTAGCGCCACCTGGGAAGCCCCCCTCAAAGGAGGGTACATAAAAGTAATCATACCTGTCACTTACAGAGCATTTACAATGAGCCATCAATTGTGTTTAGTGCCTCATGCACATGAACCATTTTAATCTTCACAGCAAATCCATGAGGTTGATACTATTGTTAGTCCCATTTTACAGATAGGGAAAATAAAGCATAGAGAAGTAGATTAACTGGCGTATACAGCTAATAAATGGTAGAAGCAGACCCAGGCAGCCTACTTTTAGAGCCTGTGCTGTTAACCACTATGCTGTGTGTTTAGGCTGAGGACTGAGAACAGCGGAGTGGCTGGCTAGATAAGGGGCTGAATTAGGCAAGAGCGAGTGTTCAGGGCAAGTGGAGTCAGATGTGCCAAGGGTCAGATCATGACCAGTTCCTCAGGACGTGACAGAGGTTCAGTGTGGCTGGAGCATAGACGGCAGGTAAGAGGGTAAGAGATGAGCCTGATTATTACCAAGGGCCAGAGAGGCTGTGAAAGGAATTTGGACATTCTTCAGGCAAAGGGAAACATGAAATAGCTTGGAGCAGGAACTCGAAGTGCGTCTCCTGCTAAGTCGCTTCAGTCGTGTCCGACTCTGTGCGACCCCATAGACGGCAGCCCACCAGGCTCCCCCGTCCCTGGCATTCTCCAGGCAAGAACACTGGAGTGGGTTGCCATTTCCTTCTCCAATGCATGAAAGGGAAAAGTGAAAGTGAAGTCACTCAGTCATGTTCGACTCTTCTCGACCCCATGGACTGCAGCCTTCCAGGTTACTCCATCCATGGGGTTTTCCAGGCAAGAGTACTGGAGTGGGGTGCCATCACAGATTTATACTTTTAAACAGTCACAGTGGTGACCCGGTAGAGAATGAGCTGAAGGCAGGCGGGCAGAGGGCAGGGGGACCAATTCGGAAGGTCTTGCAATAGCCCAACAAAGAGGTGATGGTGACCTGGTCCAGGGTGGCGGTGATGGGAAGGTACTATAGATCTGAGGTGCAAAGGACTCAGTGATGCGGGCGAGGAAGCAGGAGGCATAGACGGCTTCATTTAGAGGGGTCAGTTAATCAGTCACTTCACTTCTAAGGCTTCAGTCTACAGATCGACTAGTTAGTGGGGCATATACACAGGCCTTGTTTCCAAAGATCGTCATTGTAGGGCTGTATGTAGAAGGGTTAGAAACAGTGTAGTGCAGGGCCTTGCAGAAGCCCAGGAGCTGCTGCTCATGGAGAAGACAGTGTAAGGAGCACCTTGAATGTGTGTAGCTGGTAAAATAATGACCGGATCACAATGAACTGTGATGCAGCAGTGAAAGAGCAGGATGCAAGCCTTTAAGTACTGATAAAGACATAATGGTTACCAAGATGTATTACGAAGGGAAAAGGAAAAGGTTCACAATAGTGAATAGTCTGCTGTGATTTGTGTTATAAAAATTCTGTTTGTACACACATATATACACTTGAAAGGCATAACACAGTTCTGGAAAGATACGTAAAATCTTTTAGTATTGATATTTTACATAAAATTGGAAAAAGAATTGGAGGAATGGAGGCTAAAAGTAGTAAGGAAACATCTTTTTTAAGCTAATTTTTAAAATCTTTATGTATTAGCTCTTAATAAAATTAAAAAAATAATTCATGGAGACTTGATAATGCAGACAGTTAAATTCACTAGCAAATGGAAATAAAGCAAGCATGGTGCTGGTTTATGAGCATTTAGAAACCTTTGAAACAATAAAGATTTAGACCATAAGTGTAAATTCCAAGGCAAAATTAAATATGAATATAATAAATGTGGAATTTGAAATAGTATGTGGGGGGGAGGGAGAGTGTATGAATGTCATTAATTGACTTTAGAAACTAGTGCACACATGTAGGATTAAGGTTTGAAAGCAGAGATCTGGATTTAGAAATACCATCACAGAAACTTTAAATATCTAATAATTTTACCAAAAATTTCACTTTGCAAATTACTCTAAGGACTTGATGGTAAATGTGAAAATTTGTAAGATTGATGAGTTTCAGATTACACTTCCAGTTCTCAGATAATATTAGACCCTTAAAAAGTGTGAGGAGCTTCGTGTCCTATAGCAGGTGCAGAAACACTGGGGTAGCTCTCAGGATTTTCTCCTCCCACCAGGGCACATGAGAACACTCTGCATAAAGAGCATGCGGTGTGATTGAGAAGATTCACGGGCAGGACCAGAATATTAGATGGAGTTTGTCCTTCTGGATTTCTCTCCACTCTAACTCTGTAAGTCACCCAGGTCATTTGAGATGGGGCAGACTTCACCAGCCCTCACTTACCTGTGCATCTCACTAAAATGCTTCAGGGCCGCATGGTGGCTCTTCTTAGAATGCGCCAGGGCTTTAGGTGAGCTTGGGATTGGAACATTTTCTGGTGGCAGTTATCAGATTCACTACTGACATTATTTGGATGTTAGAAAACCTTAAAAATAAGTCTCGAGGAAAAGGAATGACGCATTAGAGGCAAATTCCAAGTGGAGCATGCTTTTATTCCTTTTCTATCTGTGATAGTGAAAGTCATTCCGTCGTGTCTGACTCTGTGACTCCGTGAACTATACAGTCCCTGGAATTGCCCAGGCCAGAATACTGGAGTGGGTAGCCTTTCCCTTCTCCAGGGGATCTTCCCAACCCAGGAATTGAACTGGGGTCTCCTGCATTGCAGGTGAATTCTTTACCAGCTGAGTTACCAGGGAAGCCCAAGAACGCTGGAGCGGGTAGCCTCTCCCTTCTCCATTGGATTTTCCCAACTCAGGTATAGAACAGGGGTCTCCTGCATTGCAGGCAGATTTATTACCAACTGAGCTACCAGAGAAGCCAGAAGATAGATATTTTCTATCTGTAGGAAACCAGTAACTCAAACAATTGAGAGTATATTTCAGTTCAGTTCAGTAGTGTCCAACTCTTTGTGACCCCATGCACTGCAGCATGCCAGGCTTCCCTGTCCATCAACAGCTCCTGGAGTTTTCTCACACTCATGTCCATCAAGTCAGTGATGCCATCCATCTGTCAGCCCCTTCTCCTCCTGCCTTCAATCTTTCCCAGCATCAGGGTCTTTTCCAGTAAGTCAGCTTTTCGCATCAGGTTGCCAAAGTACTGGAGCTTCAGCTTCAACATCAGTCCTTCTGATGAATATTCAGGACTGATGTGCTTTAGGATAAGGATTGTCTAGTTGGATCTCCTTGCAGTCCAAGGGACTCTCAAGAGTCTTCTCCAACACCACAGTTCAAAAACATCGATTCTTCAGCACTCAGCTTTATATATATGTGTAAAGTGATCATTGCATTGTCTGATTATCATTCCTTTCTAATCATCCTCTCAGAGACAAGAGTCCTAGCATTGCACTGTCCTTGCTGGAAAGCCCAGCTTAATTGTCTCTGAAGAGGGTGTTGATTTACACTGTTCTAACTGCAGAGTAAAGCAGGAATGGAGTGTAGGGTCTTTCCTCTTATCTTGACGGTGAGTCCAAATAGAATGCTCAGTGAGGTTTATAGACGTCTAGCTTCAGAACTTTCTGGGGAGTTTATTGGAAATATACATTTATGCCTCCCCACCCCCACACCCTTCCTCAAAACCACTGGACCAGAAATCTCGCCAGGAGCTGGGAATTTTTTATGAACAAGCTTCCCAGGTGAATCTGATTGAAGTGGATTGGGAACCTTGGTGCTGAGGGGTGAGGCCACCCCAGCCAGCCTCTGACGAACCCTTTAAGTGCCTCGTTTGCCCCCTCTTCCTCCAGTACCATTCAGCATGGGGCCTGTGGAGGAGCGTGGCTCCATGGGAATCCCTGATGAATGCAGCTTAGAAAATGATAGACTCGTGTTCAAGGGGAAAATGGAGATATACAGCACTTAAACCCTGTGATTTATTGATCAAATGCAGCAGGGCTCACCCAGAAAATCATCTGGCTTTAAGAGATGTTCCTAAAATACTTGAGGGAGTTGTAACTAATTCTTGGCCGAGAAGACAGCTGTGAGACCCTGGTGCCCCCACTTCACCCCGTGCAGCTCTGAGTCCATCCAAGGGCTCTGAGAGCACACACCTTTCAACATAGTATTTGAGCCCAGAATCCTAGTTGGGCTGCAGACAGTACTTAGGTGATTTTAGGGCACTTTTCAAGTGGATTCAGGTTTTATGTTCTGTTTAAGTTTCAGCAGCATCTTTTAAAGGTGGATACAGAATAGCAAATGGATGCAGAAAATCTAACTGTCCAAGAAGTTAAAATACTATGGGCCAAGGACTTTCTGCTGACCAATATATCAACAAAGTGAAGGACACGGTGTCCCTTGTGTATTTTATACAGAATCCATCCCATTGAAAGTTTGGGACCGCTTTCATTGTGATCACATTTACAAGTCTCTCCGAATGGGCGTGGACAGCTTTTTTCTTTCTTGTTTCTGTGCAGACTATTTTAAAAGTCTGTATTTGAATAAGAATTTGTTACAATATTGCTTCTGATTATTCTTTTTTTTATGATTTTTTTTTTTTTGGCTGTGGGATCTTAGTGGGATCAAGCAGGGATTGAATCTGTACCCGCTGCCCTGGAAGGTGAAGTCTCAACCACTGGACTGCCAGGAAAATCCCCAGACGGACAGTTTTTATTCATGTCAGACCGCTGTTACCTTACATGGCAGAGTACGCTTCCCAGCTCTCTCAGAGTCACTTATGCCCCCAAAAGGAGCTTCTTGTCCCTGTCATTGCTCAAGGCTGGGAGATCCCCTGGCAGAGTCTCAAAGATCCCTGTGCTCACTTGTAGAAATTACAAGCTGCCTGTGACTGTGATGTTCCCATGCTTTCTGCACTCCTCCTTGGACTTCTAGGGTTTTCAGAGGGCGTTCCCTCTATGTCTGTGTGGGTGTTGCTGCTCTGAGCAAGTCTCACAGTCTTCTGAGGCAGTCACACTGTGACTGGAGTTGTATTGGCTGGAACCTTGTGTGTCCTACAGAGAAAGCTCTCGAGTCCTGCAGACTGGGCCTGTGTCAGAAAGAAGTCTTCGGCCTACATTTTTAGCCACAGAGTCTCTTCCTCAAAGTGGCTCATTCTTCAGCCGCCCCTGTCAACACTCACGTTACATCTCCTGGCAGGGTGGGCATCTCTTCCCCAAGGGGCCGCCCTTTGGATTTGAATCTCAAGTCTAACCTTGATTTACTTGTGATTTTAGTGTTAGCTGCTCAGTTGTGTCCGACTGTTTGTGAACCCATGGATTGTAGCTCGCCAGACTCCTCTGTCCATGGGATTCTCCAGGCAGATATACTGGAATGGGTTGCCATTGCCTTCTCCAGGGGACCTTTCCGACCCAGGGATCAAATCTGGGTCTCTTGGATTGGCAGGCAGACTGTTTGTCATCTGAGCCAGGCAAGTTGTGCAACCTCTCTGGGCCTCATCATAGTCATCCACAGAACTGCTCTAATAATACTAACCATACAGCCTAGTGTCTGCTTTAAAAAAACAAAAGCCTCCTGCTGACCACGTTCTCCTGCCAAGGCTGGGAGCCATCGGCCAGTCCTGTTGGTTCTTGTTTCATTCGCTGGAGATGCTGTGAGTGGGCAGGACCCCTTGGTGAGTTATCACTTCCCGTTCCGGGTGGGCCTGTACTCTGAGCACTTCTGAGAAGGCTGTCTTTGCGAAGCAGTGCTCTTCTGGTGGAAGAGAACAGGGCTCATGATTTCTCCTTCCCTAGTGGATCGCAACAGCCGTAAGATGGAGCGGTAGTTTGCACTAAAGATGCTAAGAGGGAGTTTAATACCGTCAGGGGTAGTGTATGTGGAAATGGTTTGACAAGTACATGCTGAGTTGTTTTTCAGCCCGGAGTGGCCATTCTGGGCAGCAGGTTTTATATGAGAATCTTCAGGAGAAGATAAAGTGTGAACCTCCTTGTTCCCTTGTTAGAATTTCGTGTTTTCCTTTTCCATGCCTGCTTCCCACCTACATAATATCCCACTTTTCATTAATTCTTATGGAAATTTGTCTGAACACTTCCAAATATCCAGATAAAATGTTCAAAGTAAAATCAAAGTTAAAAAAAAAAATTCTGTGCAAGTGTGTGTCCACACACACACATACACACTCATAGAATGTTACTGAGCTGTGCCTGCATTTCCTGTAAATGAACAAACAAGACCCACCATTAAGCCTTAGAGGGGTCCCACCGCATCTTAGAAAATACTGATGTCGCTTAAAATGTGCTTGTCTACTCTTAGATTTTATTTTGTTTACAATCTTCCTGAGAAATGCTCCCTACAGCCAAAATGCCAACTACTTATTTTAAATAGAATGTTGGTTTCTTCTAAGTTACAGAAAGAGAAAAAAAAAAAAAAACCCACAGTCTTTCATTTGTTTCCTTCTTGAAAGCCAAGAAAAGCATGTCAAAGCCATTTCTGACCAGGATTAAATAATAGGATCTTTCATATCCTACAGGTTCTAAACCAACAGATTGAAGAAAGCAATCTTTTTGGAATTTTTCTGTGTATGAGGTGAAATTTCTTCCTTCAGTTCCAATCACGTGAAAGAATACTGGCTACCTACTATTTGCTGGTATGTTAGGGTCCCAAATAAAACACAGTCCCTGTCCCCTAGTGTTCTAGAATTTAATAAAGGTTAACAAGATGAACTGACCTTATGGGACAAGTGGAATAGGACAAGTTTCATAAGATAAGAGCTGGTCTGGAAGGAGAGTGTGCAGTTATCAGTGAGAAAAAGGTTGTTGATACAGCATTGTGCAAGAAACAAGCAGAATAAAATCAACATTGGGGAAATTTGCTTAGGCTGAGAGTTTTTTCAGAAGGAGAGGAAAAGGAATAGGTCAGTAATAGAACTTGTTTAAACTAGAAGATGTCATACAGAGTGAAGTAAGTCAGAAAGAGCAAAACAAATATTGTGTATTAACGCATGTATGTGAAATCTAGAAAAATGGTACGGATGAATCGATTTGCAGAGCAAGAAGAGAGATGCAGATGCTGAGAGTGGACACATGGACGTGGCAGGTGGAAGGAGGGAAATGAATTGGGAGATTGGGGCTGACATATATACACTAACGTGTAAAGCAGAGAGCTAGTAGGAAGCTGCTGAATAACACAGGAAGCTCAGCTCGGTGCTCTGTGATGACCTAGAGGGGCAAGATGGGGAGTAGGTGAGAGAGGTTCAAGGGGGAGGGACGATGTGTGTGTGTGTGTGTGTGTGTGTGTGTGTGTGTGTGTGTGTGTGTGTGTGTGTGTGTGTGTCGGCTTCCCAGGTGGCTCAGTGATCAAAATCCACCTGCCAGTGCAGGAGATGAGAGTTTGATCCCTGGGTCGGGAAGATCCTCTGGAGAAGGAGATGGCATTCCACTCCAGTATGCTTGCCAGGGAAATCCCATGGACAGAGGAGCCTGGTGGGCTACAGTCCACGGGGTGACAAAGAGTCGGACATGACTAAGTAACAATATTTATGTATGTACACATATAGCTGATTCACTTTGTTGTACAGCAGAAACCAACACAGCATTAGGAAGCAACTATACCCCAATTTAAAAAAAGTTGAGGAGTGAAAGGCTAAGGAAGTACCCACTTTGACCTTTGGGAATTTGCGTCGTCTTTTCCAGAGAGGGCAGGGATGGAAATGAAGTTGGGGAAGGGGGCCCTTTCTTGGTCAGTGGTAAGATGTTCACTCCTGGTGTCCCTTTCAGTCTTTCAACACATGCTGCTTGTGTTCAAGGGGCTGCATTATCATTTGCTTTTAAAGATCATTAAGAGAATAGTGATTTCATTTTTAATTACCTCCCTGCTGAGTTTTTCTCCACTGGCATCTTTTGCTTTATGTTTGAGTTAACCTATTCTGGATCCAGCTGTCTTTGGGTTATTGGTATAAAGTCGAAATGAGTGGCAGGTTGTTATAGCAACTGAACGCAATAGCAGTTGGGGATACCTGTGGGGATTGCTTGTGAGCCTGAAGAGTCTGCAGCCTTATCTTAGGAAATTTTGCAGTCATTTAAAGATCTTTCTTGTGGTTTTTATTCTGATAGTGAACCTTTCATGAATGTTCAGATTGTCTGAAGATGTTAAACAAAATTATAATGAGACCGTTGTAGAAAGGTTTCACGGTTTCCAGAGAACTATCATGTTGAACCTGCTATTGAGGTTCTATTAAAGCTGAAAATAAGAATATTTGGCAGAGGCCAGAGTGGTAGTGGACGCTCTGATATAAGAGCTTTGGCGATATGACCTCTTTAGTCGGCCATTCAAGGCTTCGTGCTCTTGTCCTCAGTCATCCAGCTTTGTGCTGTCTCTTTCCTTTGTATTCCTTCCATGTAAGCTCAGTGGTGATTCTTGGTACCAGCACAAGACTGTCACTGTCACTGTCGCAGCTCTGGGCCTTTGCTCTGCTGCACCCTCTCCCTAGCACGCTTTGAATCTAATTCTTCATCTGGTTAAGTCCTTCTCATACGGAGCTTAAGTGCCACCTCCTTGGTGAAGCTTTACCTGTACCCTCTTCTAGGCAAAATTCACTCCCTTTTCTCTGCTCCTTGCAGACTGGCTCTTCCACTGAGATAATGAGTTGTGGGCTGTTTCTTCATGGTGTGATTGGTGTTCACGGAGCACAGAGTATTTCTGAGTAACATGTTTCTCCTAGTTGCTTTGCATATTTGCATATTCCTCCTTTTTTTCTTCTGCACAAAAACAGGCCACTGTTGCAGGTGTCCACACTTGTTTGTTGTTGGGCCTATTATACTATAGACACACCCTAGGTGAAGCTGGGGCTTTCATCATGACCCACCTCTAGGGCATCATAGAATACCCAAGTGATGTTTTGGATGATGCTAAAAGGGGCATTGCTGCTACACTTTGAGGGACTTTCAAAATGGGAAGAAAGAGGGCAGTGGGCCTGAGCACCTTCTGTCCTGCTCCACCATCAGGCTAATGTACTGTTTGGGCCTAGGTTTGTCAAGAGCTGTTTAATAATACAAATGCTTCAGCCTCTGAGCATCTAATTCAGTAGGTCTGTTCACTGACTCCTAATTAAGATAGTGTTTCCAGAGCTTGGCCTGAGACTCTCTGCACAGCTAGACCGAGAGGCGGCTTTCATTCCTGGATGCACATTCAGTCCCCCAGGGAGGTTTTCCAAATATCAAGGCCCGGGTCCTAGCCGCACCATTTGACACAGAATCTGTAACACCAACCGCTGATCTAAGCTCTTGTGCGCCTGCCTTTCGCCAGGGAGCAAGATGCAAAAGGGAGCAGGGCAGCATTGGCTGATTCTCCTATGGGAAATTGCAGAGAAGGCTTGTATTTATTAGTTTTTATGGTGGTTATTTTTATTTGTGTTTTCTGATGAGGAGGGAGGCATGAAGGAGAACAATATAAACAGCCAGAAAGGACGGGCAAGGCCATTTCAGGTGGAAGAAGTCATATTTGTGAAGGCACGGAAATGAGCAATTTACTTTAGCTGATGGAAAGACTGCCCGTGTGGAATAATGAGATACACTTGCATGACTGGACACAGGGAAGGTGGGGCATCTCAACTTTAGGGTGAGGATGTGGGTTTAATGTTGAGGAGAGCAAGGAGTTACTTCATTTCTAAGTAGGAAAGTCATTTTATTTTGTTCTTTTTTTTTTTTAATTGCAGTATAATTGCTTTACAATGTTGTGTTGGTTTCTGCTGTACAACAGCATCAATCAGCTCTATGTGTACCTATGTCCCTCCCCTCCCCTTTGAGCGTCCCTCCCACCGTCCTCTGTTTCACCCCCTGGTGAAGCTCATCACAGAGCTCCAAGCTGAACTTGCTATGTTACACAGCAGCTTCCTACTAGCCATCTGTTTTACGCATCATTCAGTCACTCAGTCATGTCCAACTCTTTTCGACCCCATGGACTGCAGCACACCAGGCTTCCCTGTCCTTCACTATCTCCCAGAGATTGCTCAAACTCATGTCCATTGAGTCCATGATGCCATCCAACCATCTCATCCTCTGTTACCCTCTTCTCTTGCCCTCAATCTTTCCCAGCATCAGGGTGTTTTCTAGTGAGTCGGCACTTCACACCAGGTGGCCAGAGTATTGGAGCTTCAGCATCAGTCCTTCCAGTGAATATTCTGGGTTGATTTCCTTTAGGATTGACTGGTTTGATCTCCTTGCAGTCAAAGGGACGCTCAAGAGTCTTCTCCAGCACCACAGTTCGAAAGCATCAGTTCTTTGGTGCTCAATGTTCTTTATGGTCCAACTCTCACTTCTGTACGTGACTATTGGAAAAACCATAGCTTTGACTCTACGGACCTTTATGTTAGCAAAGTAAATGTCTCTGCTTTCTAATCTGCTTAGGTTTGTCATAGCTTTTCTTCCAAGGAGCAAGTGTCTTTTAATTCACACTACAGTGTAAATACGCCACTGTATATACACTACAGTGTATATATGTCAGTGCCGCTCTCCCAGTTCATCCCATCCACCTCTTCGCCCACATGTCCATGTCCATACTCTATCTGTGCACCTCTATTCCTTCAGCAAGAGAGTGATTTTATAGTTAGCATTTAATTTCAGTAAGATGTCTTCTTACCGTGCTTATGGCGTGTCTTAGCTTGGGCTTTAGAAAGACAACAACAGCAACAGACAAACACAGACTGGGTGGCTTAAGCAACAGGGGTATATTTCTTACAGTTCTGGAGGCTGGGAAGTCCAAGGCCATGGTGCTCATTGATTTGGTTCCTGATGAAGGTCCTCTTTCTGTTCTGCTGACAATCTTTGTATCATGTCCCTGTGGACTCACATTGTGTGTGTGTGTGTGTGTGTGTGTGTGTGTGTGTGTGTGTGGCTCTTATCTCTTTCTCTTCTTAAATAAAGGTACTAAATCTCATCACGCGAGCCCCTCTGTCACGACCTCTTTGTCTTCCTGAGGCCCTGCCTCCAAATACCATCACACTGGGAGTTCGAATTTGGGTGGGGGGGACACAGACATTCAGTTTATAACAATGTGGATTGACATAAGTAGTAATGTGGAAGGATTGTATTCAGGGCCTGTTTGTGTGATAGTTGTGGTATACTGGCTGCCTCTTGTTTTATGGGTTCAATGTCATGAACCAGGGTCTCATGTGGAATTTGCACAGCTCATGCTGCTCCCCCCTGCCCCACCTCTGCTTCTCTGTCCTTTCCAAGTCTCTGTTTCCAGTTCTGGATATGTCATTGTCCTTTTTCTGGGGTAAATGTCTACATATTGGTGCAACAAAATAGAAGAAAAATTTTAAAGTAACAATTACAGACATCTAGTCTTAAAGGTGAAAATTGCTTTAAAACACTCTGCTTTGTTTAAAATGTATACTTAAAAGCAAGTATGTGTTGGATGCTTTTAACATTTTTATATACCCTTCAAAGAATCTTAGAAGAAAATGATGTTAGAATTTTAGATCTGTGAAAATTTAAAATTGGATTTTTGCCTAATGTTGCTTCAGGTAATTCCATGAAGGAGAATTACCTTCAAATTGGAAGAAATGAATAAATATTGATGATAGAAAAGAATCTAAAATCAAAAAGAACAGATTTTAAAACAACCTAGTTCCTTTGAAGAGGAAAGATTTCCATATTCAACTAAATTGTATCACAGATAGTGAGACATCTTGCAGATTTGATCACAGAGCCTTGGACCAATAATGTCTGAGAAATATTGCAAATGGCAGCATTTCTGGAAGATTGGTTATGAGAAAAGGTTCCATGGTCAAAATTGTGCAGGTGAAATTATAACAATAAGTTTAAAGACAACCTCTATTAAATTCCCCAGAGTTCTTAAATAGATATTTTATGTAGACTTATAAAAGGAAATCACAATGAACCAGCAGGAAATAAAATGTATGTAAATATATATTACATACATTAAATAAATAAATAAAATATCTATTATGTACATATATATAAATAATGTAATGAGCCTCATTTCATTTATTGCATAGGATTATTACAGTAATAGATTTAGGAAATTCTATAGATAATTTGTATCTAAATTTTAACAATGCATGTGATCCTTTTTCATGATTTCCCTATGGTCGAGAGGAAACCACTTCCACAAATATTACTAATTACTTCCAAACTGGAGGCCAGGTCCTGTTTGAGCAGGATTTCTGCACTTGGTCATAATCTGGTCGCTACTCGCGTCAGTGTCTTAGGTGAATCATACATAATATTTACCACCTTATTCTCCTCTGGAAAAGAACTGATGCGCCTGATATTAAGCTGTCAGATTTTTGACATCTGTCAGTGGAAACCGTGGCCCAATATTGACCAGTGGAATGTAACAGAAGGCTATCTACTTAGGAAATGTGGCAATTAGATTAATGAGTAGATATCGGTGCTTATCACCACCCATCTTCTAGGGTGTTCAGTCTGACTTTGTGTTATTTGTAAATTCTGGGTCAAAGCTGCCTAGCCATTTGTCAGAGTCCTGGCAGATCCAGTTCCTTAGTTGTGAGGGAGGTTGGATTTGATTACTCTGCTAAGCCTGGAAGTCCATTATGTTTTGAAATTACTTTGAGAAACTGTTTTATGAAACACTGTTACCTCACTTACCTGTCAGAGAGCAAAATCACCCATCTCATCTGTCAAAGTTGGTTTCAAATCGCTTGCTGGTATTTGGAGAAAAATTAAATCTCCCCTCAAAGGATGAGAACTGTTAGCATTCAGAATTCTCAAAAGAATGGCTGCAGGCTCTGGAGGCATTTCCAAAAAAGAAAAATCACTAATATTTTGAACAAGGTACTGGAATCTCAGGAAAATGCCATCTGTTACTGAGAGATTTTTGTGTGTGTTTTCTAGGGTGGTGGCTTTGAATGGACAGTAGTAACTTGGCTGTTTGAACTCCCCTACCCCCTTTATTTCCAATTTTACAACATTTAAAAGTATTTTTCAGTGGAAGGAGGAAACAGAATGCAACAAAACATTTATGAAATGTTTGTAAGTTATAAAGAGTAATGACACAAAAAACACCAGAGAATTTGCTACCCATTTTAGTAACAAAGAGCACTACCATAGCCTCTGATGTCCTTAATCCATCCTTGCACCTCCTTTAAGTGACCTGAATTTTTTACTTATTATTCCCTGTGTTTCATTATTCTGTTAACCAAGTATAGATAGCTTTAATTGTGGCAGCATAAAACTTTATAGTGATTTCCATATGGCAAACATGTGAGGTGCGAAATACTCACTTAATCCTAAAACAGTCCTCGGAGGTACCCATTGTCCCGTTGAGGAAATGAAGTATTTAGAATCCTGGAGTTAGTACTAAGTGTGGCGGCCTGTATTTCGACTCCAGTGGGCTGTTTGCAGGTCGTGTGCTCTTACCCTCCACACCACACCACCTCTCAGGAATGCAGAGTGTAGTCCTATTTGTAGCTTTTTTTAAATGTCATATAAGTAGACATAACTGTACATCTTCTGGGATTGGTGTTCTTCAATCATCACTCTTCCCAAGTTGCATCTGTTTCATTCTGTGGAGCTGTAGCTCATTCATTTTCATTGCCACGGAGTGTTATTTCTCGTTATGAGTGTATTTATCCATTCTGCATTCACTGGACATTTGGGGTGCTCTAATTTTTTTTTATAATAAACAGTACTGCTGTAATATTTTTGACAGCATCTTGTGTGTAGGTGCCAGAGATATCTAGGGTCTGTACCTTGGCATGTCGTTGGTAAATATTGTGCTGTGTTTACCTCCAGGGGCTTCCCAGGTGACACTAGTGGTAAAGAACCCACTTGCCAACACAGGTTACTTAAGAGACACAGGTTTGATCCCTGGGTCAGGAAGCTCCCCTGGAGGAGGGCATGGCAACCCACTCCAGTATTCTAGCCTGGAGAATCCCCATGGGTAGAGTAACCTGGTGGGCTTCAGTCCATAGGGTTGCAAAGAGTCAGACACTGCTGAAGCAACTTAGCCCAGCACGCACACATGCACATACACCTTCCGTGTCCTAGGTAATGCCAGGTGTTTCTCAAAGTGATTGTGCCTTATTGTACACCTTTTAACAGTTTATAAGTTCCCTGTCTCTCCAGTGGTTAATCTTTCCAAGAGTTAATATTAGAAATAAACTTTAAAAATTTTGCCAATGTGTACAAAGTGGTTTGAAATGGTAGAGAAAAGAATGAGTGGGGGAAGATATGAAATTCCACTTCTTTTTCTTCTCTTTTCCCCTTCCTTCCTTCCCTCTCTTCCTTCCTTCCATCTTTCTCCACTTTTTTCCTATTTTATCGGTGGGGGAGGGGCTCTTTTTGTTATGGATTGCTACTAATGCTTTGTCAATTACATTTGTGGAAGACATCTTTTTTATTTTGTGGTTTGTTATTCACTCTCTTCATAGTGTTTTTGATAAACAGAATGACTTAATTAAACTTGTAAAGCATTTCTAGGATATCTGCATTTTTGTATATGTTTATTTAGTAAATGCTTCGCTCCACTTTGATAAAAGGATGCTTTCCTATATTATTTTACGAATGTTACCTGGTTTTTTGGTTTACTTTTCCATCTTTAATCTACTTGGGATCAATTTTTACGCATCCTTTGAGGTAGGGTCTAATTTCTTTTTTTTCCTGTCTGGATAATAATTTATTGTGGGATCATTTATTGAAAAATGTATCTTTTTCTCACTTTTCTGCAGTGCCAGTTCTGTCATAAATCAAGTTTCCATATACTTTTTGCTTTGTTACTGAATCACATTTTTTGTTTCGTTGGTCAGCTTGTCTATTCTTGTGTCAAACCACACTGTATTATTTGTTAACATGTTATAGCAAGTCTTGATATCTGTTAATACTAACCCTACTTCCAGTGTTTTTTCTGGAACCTTGGCTACTCTTGTTCTTTGCTCTCCTATGTAAATTTTAGAATGGGTCTGTCAAGCTCACCCAAAATCCTATGGGAATTTTGATTGGAATTTTATGAATCCTTAAATCATTCAGGGGCAGAGAAGGCAATGGCACCCCACTCCAGTACTCTTGCCTGGAAAATCCCATGGGTGGAGGAGCCTGGTAGGCTGCAGTCCATGGGGTCGTGAAGAGTCAGACATGACTGAGCGACTTCACTTTCACTTTTCACTTTCATGCATTGAAGAAGGAAATGGCAACCCACTCCAGTGTTCTTGCCTGGAGAATCCCAGGGTCGGAGGAGTCTGGTGGGCTGCTGTCTATGGGGTCACACAGAGTCGGACACGACTGAAGCGACTTAGCAGCAGCAGCAGCAGCAGCAGCAGCAGCAGCAGATCATTCAGGGGAGAACTGACATCTTTAAAAAGTCTCCTACCATATAGACAAAGATCTTTTATTTGGATGTTTTGATTGCTTTCTAATATGTCTTTAAGTTTGCATCTGGGCAGTTCTTTCTTTTCTCTTTCTGAAACTCTAATAGGCATATGTTGGATCTACTTTCTCACTGATTTTTGCATCTAACTTTCCTTTCATTTCCAATTTTCTGTCTGTATTATGCATTCTGGATAATTTCTAAATCTTCACTATGGTTTGCTAACTTTTCTGTTGCTTCTATATACTATGTGCTTATTTATTATTTGTTTTTAATTAGTTTTCCTTATTAAAAGCTATCTATAGTCTTTTTAAAATTTTTCTTTAACTGTAATAGTCTCTTATCAATTTTAATTTTACTCCCATTGTTTATTTCTTTAAGGACACCAAACATGGTTTTATATTCTAGTCATGACAATTTTAGTATTCTAGAGTCTCTTGCTTTTGCTGGCTTGTACTCGTTGATTCTTCTGTGTTTGTGATTTTTGATAAGAGATTTCATGTGTTTTGGTACTTTCTTGGAATACTTTGAGACCTAGATTTAAAGAATTGGTTTTTCTAGGGAGGGCTTGTATTTACTCCTTGGACACTTCAGTTCAATTCAGTTCAGTCGCTCAATTGTGTCCGACTCTTTGCGACCCCATGAATTGCAGCACACCAGGCCTCCCTGACCATCACCAACTCCCAGAGTTCACCCAAACTCATGTCCATCAAGTTGGTGATGCCATCCAGCCATCTCATCCTCTGTCGTCCCCTTCTTATCCTGCCCCTAATCCCTCCCAGCATCAGAGTCTTTTCCAATGAGTCAACTCTTCACATGAGGTGGCCAAAATATTAGAGTTTCAGCTTTAGCATCAGTCCTTCCAAAGACCACCCAGGACTAATCTCCTTTAGGATGGACTGGCTGGATCTCCTTGCAGTCCAAGGGACTCTCAAGAATCTTCTCCAATACAGAGTTCAAAAGCATCAATTCTTCAGTGCTCAGCTTTCTTCACAGTCCAACTCTCACATCCATACATGACTACTGGAAAAACCATAGCCTTGACTAGATGGACCTTTGTTGGCAAAGTAATGTCTCTGCTTTTGAATATACTATCTAGGTTGGTCATAACTTTCCTTCCGAGGAGTAAGCGTCTTTTAATTGCATGGCTGCTGTCACCATCTGCAGTGATTTTGGAGCCCCCAAAATAAAGTCTGACCCTGCTTCCACTGTTTCCCCATCTAATTCCCATGAAGTGATAGGACCAGATGCCATGATCTTCATTTTCTGAATGTTGAGATTTAAGCCAACTTTTTCACTCTCCTCTTTCACTTTCATCAAGAGGCTTTTTAGTTCCTCTTCACTTTCTTCCATAAGGGTGGTATCATCTGCATCTGAGGTTATTGATATTTCTCCCGGCAATCTTGATTCCAGCTTGTGTTTCTTCCAGCCCAGTGTTTCTCATGATGTACTCTGCATAGAAGTTAAATAAGCAGGGTGACAATATACAGCCTTGACGTACTCCTTTTCCTATTTTGAAACCAGTCTGTTGTTCCATGTCCAGTTCTAAGTGTTGCTTCCTGACCTGCATATAGGTTTTTCAAGAGGCAGGTCAGGTGGTCTGGGAACATTTATTAACCCATAACTACCTTGTACTAAATATTTGGGTTGAATCTTTGGGACAACTCAGGGAGCAAACCTATGTAAGGGCTAGTGAAAGTGAAGTGAAGTCGCTCAGTCGTGTCCGACTCTTTGCAACCCCATGGACTGTAGCCTCCCAGGCTCCTCTGTCCATGGGATTTTCCAGGTGATAGTACTGGAGTGGATTGCCATTTCCTTCTCCAGGGGATCTTCCCGACCCAGGGATCGAACCCAGTTCTCCTGCATTGTAGACAGACGCTTTACCGTCTGAGCCACTAGGGAAGTCCTATGTAAGGGCTGGCTTCCAGCCTAATATTCAAGGAAGAGTTTTTTTTTTTTCCTTCTATCATCGAGTACCAATATCCAAGACAGATATATTTTCTGTAGACCCATGAATGGAGTCTCTGATATGTAGCCCCTATTTTCCCTGAGTTCTCTGTAGACAACACACCAGGAATGTTTACATGTAAATCCTTCCTCACTATATCATGTCTCACGCCCACATGCAAAGTTCTGTGACTCCTGGTACTCACAGTGGCCCATACAAGTGAGAGGCCCTAAAATTTAAACTTCATTAGTTTCATGATAAATCTAACCATGCTTAAGAGTGTATATTCATTACTTTATCATATCAAGGACATTAGAACTTTATAAGGAAATATTTTTATTTGAAAGGTAGTTTATAGCCTCATACAGTCTGTAAGATATTGCCTTCTCTCTTTTATAGTTGAGGAAAAGAAGGCTTGGAGCTTGTACATGGCTTGTCTAGAGTTATAAAGTTAATCCTTAGATGCCTTTTTAAAAAACCTTTATTGTGTTCTAGGAAAGTAATAGGAAAAAGATGTGTTTAATATTCTTAATTAAATTTTAACAACAACCCCAATGTGGTGTAAATTATTCTTCCTGTTTTACAGATGAAGAAATTGATTCTGAGACATTAAATCATGGTAGATCGTGTATTTGGCAAGTAGGAGAGCAGGACTTCCGCTCCAGGTTACTTTAAATCCTGCTTCTGTCATCTCCTCCTGGTCGGATCCCTCATCGCTATCATTCCCATTCTGCACCACTTGTTCCTATCATCCCCTTTATAACAGTTGTATCTCTCAGCAATAATTCATGTATTTATTATTTATTATCTGTTGCTTCACAAGGGGAGGGACCATAAGTGCTGTCCTTCTGTACAGCCAGCAATTCATTGCACTGCTCTGTAGTACATAGAGGCATGTACTACTATGAATATAAATATTGAGTGTCTAAAAGTCTGAATCTTAAACATTTTATTTTTCCTAAATATAAACTGCCTCCCCCTTTCTGAAAAACCCTTAGTGGAGGGTTTTTCCTATTACCTTGGACTTATGGTCGAGTGTCAAAGCTGAAGACTACAAACATAGTAAGGAGGACACATTCTAAAGTTGCAATGCTGCCAGAGCTGCCTATTGAGAGGGCTAGAAAATTGTCCCACCCAGCCCTTCTTTCCATTCCTGCAAATCAGTAAACACAGAGGATAGGCGGGAACATGTTGCTTTGTTCAGACTACGGTGTTAGTAAAGAAAGTTTCATGATTTCTTGCATTCTCTGGCTGCCACTAGGGGTTGAGGGGGAGGGCTCAGAGAGAATAGTCCTGCAAGTTAAGGGTGTCTGCACAAAGGCCTTACAGACAGTGCCCATGGGGCATTTGCTTAGTCCATGGACTTGGCTGCTGGGCCATCCCAGCAGAAGAAACAAAATCACGAACAGATGACTTGGTGGGGATTGGCCAGGCAAAATGGAGCAAATATTGGGGTCCTTTTAAGTTCTTGGTTCCCTGAAATTTCAGAAAATTGACCTCACTCAGGCTCTCAAGAACAGGTGGTTGAAATTTGGGGCTGGGGGTGAGGGACAAGTGCAGTCTTACCAGCATCACCACAGTCCTGGGTGAGTTGGAGGCAAACAACATCAACAGCAAATCCTGGATGTTAGAAGACTGCAGGCTGATGCACTTTCCATCCTGCCGTCGGGTGGACGAGAAGACGAAATCTTGGTCAGTATGGTCAGTGCTGACGGAGTGGGCTTTGACTCCTGAGTGGGCTGCACCGTTAGTCAGTGGAGCAGACTGAAGCTACCATTGGCATAAGACGAGGGGCTCAGCCTTCCCTAGTAGCTAACCGAGGGCAGCGCTGCTGCCAGTCTCATCTGGTCAACTGGTAATTTCCAGAGTTCTCAAAAATAATGATTTTGATGATTTTGCAAGTGTTCTCATTGCTATTTATGAAGGAGAAGTTTTTCAGAAGTTTTGACACAACCTTTTTTACTGTTGGCACAAGAATGAAAATAGTGGAGTAAGAAGTACCTTTTGATATGTTTGTGGATAAGTAGGAGTTTTTAATTTTGATGATTTCCTATTCATCAGTTTCTTCTTGTGTGGTTAGAACTTTTTGCATCCTATATATAAAAAAAAAATCATTGTCTACTCCAAGGTCATGTTTTCTTCTAGGAACTTAATAGTTTTACTGTTTAGGTTTGTATCTGTGATTCCTCTTGTAACATCGTTTGTATACAGTGTTTGATAGGGATCAAGGTTAAATTTTTTAACAGTATGAATAACCTTTTTTTTCCCCAAGATTATATGTTAAAAGGGTATTCTTTCCCCCATTGAGTTAACTGCCTCTTTTGAAGTCATACATGTGTAAGTCTATTTTTGAAGTCTCTTATTCTTTTCCATTGACCTAATTATCAATCCTTTCTTTGATATCGCATGTTCTTGATTTGTCATTATAGTAAGTCTTAAACTGAGGAGTGAAAGTCCTTCAACTTTTTATTGTTTTTCAAGGTTTTTGACTATTTTATGTATTATATATAAACATTTTAATATCAGTTGGGTTTCAGAAGATTTAACATCTTAACGGTATTGAGTCTTTCAATACACAAAAATGATACCTTCATTCATTAACAATTTCTTTAATTTCTCTCAGTAAAGTTTTATAGTTTTCAGTATAGGTCATATACATATTTTCTTAGATATATACCTTCATAGTTCATATTTTGAATGTCATTTTTAATGATATTTTAAATTTTTTCTTTTTCAATTTGTAGTTGCATATATGTAGTAATACAGGAGATTTTTGTATATGGCTTCTGAACACTATGACTGCAAACTCACTTATTAATTCTGGTAGATTTTTGTAGATTACTTGGGATTTTACACAATTAAGTCATCTGCAAATTAAAATTTTACTTTTTCCTTCCCAACATTTTTTTTCTTTACTTATTTTTCTTTTACTCCACTGGCTAGGACTTCTAAAACAATGTTGAATAGAAGTGGGGAAAGTAGACAAACTTTGTTTCAATATTAGGGAGAAAATCTTATGTATAATATTACTTGTAGATTTTTCAGACAACTCTTTTATCATATTGAAGACTTTCTTTATCTTTCTACCTTATTGAAAATTTTAGTCATGATTTTTTTGTTGTTATTGGGGCTTCCCTGTGGTAAAGAATCTACCTGCAATTTGGAAAACCCAGGTTCAATCCCCAGGTTGGGAAGATACCCTGGAGAAGGAAATGGCTACCCGCTTCAGTATTCTTGCCTGGAGAATCCCATGGACAGAGGCGCCTAGTGGGCTATAGTCCATGGGGTCGCAAAGAGTTGGAAGTGAGTGACTAACACTTTCACTTTTTTTCTTTTTTGTTAGTCCCGAAGGACACATGTGAAGCATGAAGATCTGGGTGGTGATGAATTAGTTGCTGGGTGTGTCGGGCAGGAAAAATATAAAGAACATGTACACATGCACCCAAACTGGGTGGGATGGGTGATAGCCATACAGTGATAATGCAGATTGGCTGGGCTGAGGGGAGGCCTGATTTCTGTTCCTGGCTCCACCACTGACTAGTTATTTGACCTCAAATGAGGTACTTTGCTCTCTACGTTGGACCCAGAGATGCAGTAAAGAGCCAAGTCGATTTCAGAAAGCCTGGTAGAGTTGCAAATGTGACTGAAAGATTTGGAAATAAGAAACGTGAGAAGAGATCGATGATCCTGGACTCCCTTTGTCTGCTAAAGAGAAGGCTGAGATATACACTGTTTGTTACTGATTGTGGTTTATTGCACCACTCAAACATTCACCTGCTGTCTTGTCTCTGGGTACCTTGACATCTCTTTTCTTCAATGCCACATGCTCTGGATTCTTGAGCTTTATTGTAAGTCTTGAGTTCAGGGAGTGGTTTAACTTTCCTCTTAAAATATTTATTTATTTGGCTGCATTGGGTCTTGGTTGCCGCACTTGGGATCTTTCATTGTGGCACACAAGCACTCTAGTTGTGTTGCCTGGGCTCCAGAGCGCACAGGCTTTAGTGGTTGTGGCAGGTGGGGTCTTAATTCTCTGATCAAGGACTAAACCCGAGTTCTCTGCATTAGAAGGCAGATTCTTAACCATGGGTCACCAGAGAAGTCCCCGTAATCTTACTTTAAAATAATTCCTTTATGAAAGTCTTTTTGTCTGAATTATCTGAAGTGAGCTTTCTTTCTTTTTTTTTTTTTCAATTTCTATTTTTACTTCACTCCACTCCACAATACTGCATTGGCTCTGCCACACACCGACATGAATCCACCACGGGTGTACATGTGTTCCCAAACATGAACCTCCCTCCCACCTCCCTCCCCATAACATCTCTCTGGGTCATCACCGTGCACCAGCCCCAAGCATGCTATATCCTGCATCGGATATAGACTGGTGATTCGATTCTTACATGATAGTATACCTGTTTCAATGCCATTCTCCCAAATCATCCCACCCTCTCCCTCTCCCTCTGAGTCCAAAAGTCCGTTATACACCTCCGTGTCTTTTTTGCTGTCTTGCATACAGGGTTGTCACTGCCATCTTTCTAAATTCCATATATATGTGTCAGTATACTGTATTGGTGCCTTTCCCTCTGGCCTACCTCACTCTGTACAATAGGCTTCAGCTTCATCCACCTCATCAGAACTGATTCAAATGAATTCTTTTTAACGGCTGAGTAATACTCCATTGTGTATATGTACCACAGCTTTCCTATCCATTCATCTGCTGATGGAAATCTAGGTTGTTTCCATGTCCTGGCCATTACAAACAGTGCTGCAATGAACATTGGGGTACATGTGTCTCCTTCAATTCTGGTTTCCTCGGTGTGTATGCCCAGCAGTGGGACCACTCTGCGATCCAAAAATCTGCAAGCAATAAATGCTGGAGAGGGTGTGGAGAGAAGGGAACCCTCCTACACTGTTGGTGGGAATGCAAACTAGTACAGCCACTATGGAGAACAGTGTGGAGATTCCTTAAAGGATTGAAGTGAGCTTTCTTTACGACCAGGAACCTTCTCTCCCTGATACCAGTTGAGAAGACATGTCTATGTTCTTAAGCCTCTCTGTAAACCTAGCATCATCCTAGGACTGGTCTCAAAGTAAGCAGTAGGTTGCTGCCTCTAACCCCACCCTCCACCCGTCTATTTTGAAGTATTTTGGGTTGTAGCTTAGGGAAATTATTTTGACCACTTTGAATATCATTTGACTCCATTCCTTCGGATCATGAAGGTTTTTGCATTTTCACGAGTCTCTTCAGTTCAGTTCAGTTGCTCAGTCATATCCAACTCTTTGCCATGGACTTTAGTACACCAGGCTTCCCTGTCCTTCACTATCTCCCAGAGTTTGCTCAAACTCATGTCCATTGAGTGCATGATGTCATCCAACTGTCTCATCCTCTATCACCCCCTTCTCCTGCCCTTGATCTTTCCCAGCATCAGGGTCTTTTCCAGTGAGTTGGCTCCTCACATCAGGTGGCCAAAGTGTTGGAGCTTCAGCTTTAGCATCTGTCCTTCCAGTGAATATCCGGGACTGATTTCCTTTAGGATGGACTGGTTTGATCTCCTTGCAGTCCAAGGGACTCTCAAGAGTCTTCTCCAACACCACAGTTCAAAAGCATCAATTCTTCAGCGCTCAGTTTTCTTAATGGTCCAACTCGCTCATCCCTACAGGACCACTGGAAAAACCACAGCTTTAACTAGACGGCTCTCTTGTCGACACCCTTCTTAGGGACATGTCCTAAACTGTTTTCAGTTGACAAAGCTGTGTTGTGTTATCTCCTCAGTGACATTACCAGCTGAACAAGATTGTGGTGGAAGCAGCAAAGGTGCCGGGAGTGACGAGAAACTGAAGGCAGTCGGAAAGCGTCCTAGCCTGGAAGCAGAGAAGGGGAGGCTCTAAAGATAAACAATTCCTGTTGCCAGTTTTACTGGGAACAACCCTGTGGAAATCTACATCCTTTCCCCTAAATTCTGTGGTTTCCCAAAGGGCTTACGTTCGTAAAGTTATTTCTGTTCCCAGGCTCATGCTTTTTCTAAATTTGTTCAATTTCGGATTATCTTTCTATCCCAGTAGGCAGTCTATTCTATATTCATTGACCTAGATGTAAAATTCAGCCTCTTCTTCAGTTTTCACATTCATAAAACCCAACTGCCTTGAAGCCAGGAGTAGGCTTTCCTGAAGACATAAGAGCAGGAGGGAAACAGAGAGGAGGGGCATTTCCATGACAGCAGCTCAACTTCCAGCTGGACATTAGACTGTGTCCTTAAAATGCCCTTCTGCCCTCCACGCACCAGAGCATCTCATGGGTCACTTCAAGCCACCGTCTGCCCAGCCCCTGTACCATCTTGTCCGTCCTTCTCTCTCCTTCTATGCCTTTCCTTCCCTTCCCCCCTCCCTTTCAGAGGAAATGCAGGTGGTGGAGCCATTGGAGCCAGACATCTGGGCTTTAGTTTTGGCCTCATTACTTCTGAGCTGGATGGCTTTTATAATTTCCTTAAACTTTCCCATGTTAGTTGTTCCATCAGAAAAATGGGCATAATAAAATGATCCATTTCCTAGTTTGTCGTGAGTATTAGAGAGGTGTGTGGTGGATTTTGTGGGTTGCTGTCTGCACGCCTTCTCAGGACCAAGGTGCTTATATTTTTCAGCTTCTAAGAGCACTGGCTGCTGAGAGTCTGCAGCTGAGCCCCTCCCCAGGCATTGCCTCAATGTAAGAGAGTCTCTTGACCATGTTATGCTTGGCCAGGGGGCTGCCTGCACCCAACAACTGATTGATGTGGAGGTTCAAAGTCACGTCTCTGCCTGAAATTGGGACAGCTCTGAAGGGCATTCCAGCTCCAGATTGTTATGTGCGATCAACTGAAGTCTCTAATTGCATCACGGTTCAGCTTCTTACTTTGCCAGTCCTGCTCCTCTCACCCCCAACAAGCTCTCTAGTAAACTTGCAAACATCTGCTTCTAGCCTCAGAGAAAACCGTTAAAATAATGTCCAAGGCATACAGGGTATCTAGCAGATTGCTATTATTATTGTTATTTGGAGAGTAAGATCATATATTTTATGAGATTTTTTCAAAATATTCTAGAAATATATAAAGCTACACAGCAAATTCTAATTAATAGTTTAAACCATGAGTAGCCTGCCAGGTTCCTCTCTCCATGGGATTTCCCAGGCAAGAATACTGGAGTGGGCTGCTGTTTCCTTCTCCAGGGGATCTTTCTGATCCAGGGATTGAACTCACGTCTCCTGCACTGCAGCCAGATTCTTTACCACTGAGCCACCAGGGAAATACCAACAATAGCAACACAAGAAATTCTAATTTGTAGTTTGAACCATGAGTAGGGAATATAAAATTATCCTAAATTCTGACAATGGAAAAAGGTTACTGTTTGATTTTTTTAAATGTTATTTTACTAGACCATATATATTCTAATTAGTCTGCTCCAAAAGAAGTAGAACCTTGCTTCTTAGTAATGTGACTCTTACCTGATATTCTTGGATACTATATTTTTGTTGTCTCTGTATATTGATTAATTGTCCACAAATGATAGAGGTGCTGGCAGTTTATATCCCCATAAAAAGTTAGAGGTTGACCTGTGAAAGACTGATGTGTCATGATTTTATAGACCAAAGAGAGGTTTATGTCACAGGGGCTAAGGTCTTACTAACCTGTAGAAAGTTATCTATTGTTATAGCAGATTTAGAAGTCTTTTTAGGTACTTTCCTCCTGATTATTATAAATAATCAGTTTGTCATACCCCGTTTCTTATACAGACTTTGGATTTTGCATTTGTCTCCTCTGTTCGTTACTTCACTGTTGAATCAAATAGAACTTTATCAGATGCTCACTATCTGTGTGAGACTGTTGTTCTTAACACTGATTTTTCATAGGAGTGTGTTTCTGAAGTATTAGTTTTGAAGGGTAGAATTATAATTGAAAGGTACCCAGCATTTCACGGGGACAGAAGTCAACGTTTTGGAGTTGACTTCTCCAAAGCCTTTGACTGTGTGGATCACAACAAACTGTGGAAAATTCTGAAAGAGATGGGAATACCGGACCACCTGAGAAATCTGTATGCAGGTCAGGAAGCAACTGTTAGAACTGGACATGGAATAACAGGCTGGTTCCAAATCTGGAAAGGAGTATGTCGGGGCTGTATATTGTCACCCTGCTTATTTAACTTCTATGCAGAGTACATCATGAGAAATGCTGGGCTGGAAGAAGCACAAGCTGGGATCAAGATTTCCAGGAGAAATATCAATAACCTCAGATACGCAGATGATACCACCCTTATGGCAGAAAGTGAAGAGGAACTAAAAAGCCTCTTGATGAAAATGAAAGAGGAGAGTGAAAAAGTTGGCTTAAAGCTCAACATTCAGAAAACGAAGATCATGGCATCTGGTCCCATCACTTCATGGGAAATAGATGGGGAAACAATGGAAACAGTGGCAGACTGTTTTTGGGGGCTCCAAAATCATTGCAGATGGTGACTGCAGCCATGAAATTAAAAGATACTTACTCCTTGGAAGGAATGTTATGACCAACCCAAACAGCATATTACAAAGCAGAGACATTACTTTGCCAACAAAGGTCCATCTAGTCAAGGCTATGTTTTTTCTAGTAGTCATGTATGGATGTGAGAGTTGGACTATAAAGAAAGCTGAGTGCTGAAGAATTGATGCTTTTGAACTGTGGTGTTGGAGAAGACTCTTGAGATTCCCTTGGACTGGAAGGAGATCCAACTAGTCCATCCTAAAGGAGATCAGTCCTGGGTGTTCATTGGAAGGACTGATGTTGAAGCTGAAACTCCAATACTTTGGCCACCTGATGTGAAGAGCTGACTCATTTGAAAAGACCCTGATGCTGGGAAAGATTGAAGGTAGGAGGAGAAGGGGGCAACGGAGGATGAGATTGTTGGATGGCATCACTGAATCAATGGACATGAGTTTGAGTAAACTCCTGGAATTGGAGATGGACAGGGAGGCCTGGCGTGCTGCAGTCCATGGGGTCTTAAAGAGTTGGACACGACTGATCGAGTGAACTGAACTGAAAAACCCTGTTATACTAAATCAAGATTGTGGATCTAGCTTTGAAGTATATTTGCTATTAAAGCATGTATATTTGCTAGAGTTGTCATTAACAAAGTACCAAGCACTGTTTTAAGCAATAGGAATTTATTGTTTCACAGTTCTGGAGGCTGAAAGTTTAAGATCAGCTGCTGATTCCTTCTGAGGCTGAGGGAGAATGTGGTCTAGGCCTCGCTCCTCTAGGTGCTGTGGTTTTCTGGCAATTCTTGGCCTTCTCTGGCTCATGCACACATCCCTGGATCTCTGCCTTTATTTTCACATGGTGTTCTCCTTATGTGTGTATCTATCCAAGTCGTCTCTTCCATAAGGACCCCAGTCGTATTAGATTAGGGCCCACTCTAAGTCCCTCTTTTAACTTGATTATCGCTGTAAAGACCTTCTCTCCAATTAAAGTCTCTTTCTGCTATGCCCTGGGGATTAGGCCTTCATCAGATGAATTTGATGTGGGAACACAATTCAACCCCAAATAGTATGATTACTTTTTATCCATCCCCAGGGATTACCTCAAATATCTTAAGGAGAAGAATGTCATTAACTCCTGAGAGAATCCCAGTTAAGAAATGTTGCCTCGTGTCTACATCATTGCCATATTGCACACCAACCCTATGCCAGCACTGCTCTAGGAATGTGCTGATGATGAACTAGGCTGGGGAAATAAATCCTAACAGTGGGTTCCCAAGTTCCCAGGGGGCATTTAGCAGCCAGTCTGCTTTACAGATTAAACAAACAAATAGTTGCCTTTTTGGTATTGCAATCATTTATAAGAATATCATTAAATACTTCCAATGTCATTTGGATTGCATTTTTTTTTTTAATATGTTGGTAAATTTGTCTGAGGGGAGTGAGTGCTGCTGCTTAATTTTGCTCTAGGCAGTTAGGCAAGTCAGGGAAGAAAAGTGATTCATTCCTTCGGCAACCGTGGAATTATTTACGATGACTGGAAGAAGAATCTGTTTGAATAACCCCTTTGAACTGCCTGACACATAATGGAAGCTTGTTAAATGTTTATCGAAGGAACAGCGGTGTCCAGGGAACTTGGAATATTTGAGAGCAATAGAATAAAAAGCACATATTTATTCAGAGATTTACCATATACCTCGTCTTGGCTGGATGCTTCTGAGGACGGCTGAGGCATATGCGAGACCGGTAACAGCCGTGACTATTTATTGTGCTTGTCATGTGCCAGCCATCCTGTGCATGTTTAAGAAAATGGCCAGAGCTACTCTCTGAGTTGGATAACATTGTTTTGATTTGAAATACAAGGAAAGGCTAAGAGAGGTCACGCAACTTGGTGACGGGTGAGGTAGGGTGTGTTCTCAACCCGTGTGATCAAATGCCTCTCTAATCGGCCTCTCTCTGAAAGCTTGCACTCTTGTTGTAGAGATCAGACACTTATAATTGCAACAACTACAAAAGTAGCGTGGCAAGAGGCTGATTGTGTCGTATGTCTCTTTTGCTGTGTAAGGTTGTGCTGTTACCATTTCATATAAGCGTGGGTTTGGGTAATGGTTAAGTATGTACATGGTTAAGTAAGATGCCTGGATTCAAATCTCACTTGAACCTCTTCCCATCTCTGTGATCTTAGACATGTAGTTTAACCATTCTGTGCTATATATTTTTTTAAATTGTAAATTAGGAGATAATAAAAGTACCTGCCTCGTGAGGGATGTATAAAGAATGTAAAATGAAGCAGTGCCTGGCAAAATATATTTCCTGCTAGAAGCTTCACAAAGGCAACAGTTTATGCAAGCTTATTTCATTCATGTATCTTAAACATGTAGAACGGTGGTTGGTATGAAACAGACATTCAGTAGTAAATACATTGGTGAATGAATAAATGTGTTTCAGTATATAAATGCTAGGGCTTAGTCACATTAGCAGACATAATGAAGTGGTCAGATGTATGCACCTTTATATAGAACAGTAGTTCTCAGCTCACAATTCATGTTAGAAATACCTGGAAGGCCTTTAAGTAGACTGATTCTCCAAGTCCCATCATAGGCAAAGGTTGAGAATCACTGTGAAAGTAACAGATACCAGTGTAGACTCATCCATGTATAACATGTTGAAGATTCAACACCAGTGGTGATTTTCTGAATGCCTTTCAACCTTTAGGTACCTAAACCCAACCTTTGTTTCAGCAATGATTATATTCCTGAAAAATGTTAATAGATGTTAAGATGGTCAAAAAATACTGTTTTCATATTAAAATGAATTAAGGTTTAGGCTCAAATAATTACACAGTTTTTTTCTCTATATAAGTCTCTGGTAAGATGTTTGAAATTTGTGTGGGTTTGAGACAACTTTTTTTTATTGAGTGGACTCCCCTTAACATGACAAGCAGTTTGTCTGGATCAACCAAGAAGCACTGTAGGCTGCTATGAACATAGGCAAAGTTAGTGCAGTTAATGGAGGGAAGAACACCAACAGGTACCATAATTAAGATTTTACTTGAGGTACTTGGGGAATTAAACCAAGATACAGAATGACTTTTGAGGCAGCTGGTTCCTTTTCTAGAGCAAGGACATGAGTCCACTGATCTCCAGTGTGAAAGTTGCCTGTCTTAAGAGACTTCCTGGCTAAGGAGACCTCCTAACTCTTTGGTGCTTCTCCCAGCAGTTGGGCTCCTCATTCTGTCCCCGCAGGTAGCATCCCTCGGAGAGGGAGTTTGCAAGAGGGGGATGGATCAATTCTGGGAGCCACATCACCCTGGAAGAACAGGAGAACCAACCTGAACCAAGAGAAATTTGCAGAATGGATAATTAAAAAGGATTCTGGCCCAGTAACCACTTATATGTTTTCCCATAAATTAAAAAAAGATCCTTTCTCTTTATGAAGAGTACATGCTGCATGTTTATTTCAATAATTTGTATTAAGAAAGTATTGACTATCATATGCCTTTTCCAAATGCTGTAGCAAAAGATTCCATTTTAATGTTGATCACAAAGCCGTTTCGAGGTCTCTTAGGCTTCTTAACACTGGATTCTCTCTCTCATTGCCTTTATCTTTAAAGAGCTTCTTTGAGGGATTTTTGGCTTTCTCAGGAAAGAATATCACTGAAATGGAAGGCCTGAGATATAATTCAAATCATCCTAATCAGATTTCTCAACCCTTGATCTAATCAGCAAGCTGTTTGGCTTAGCTTCTTGGTCAAGTTCATTCATTAACTCAGAAAGCATTTATTGAATATATACTGTGTCTACCCCGGGCTAGAACATAATAAGATTAGTAGATGAATTGAGCCCTGTCCTTTAGGAGTTTATAGTCTTATTGAATGAAGTGAAGGAAATAATAGAATGCTATTTAAAATGTATGATGGTTTTTGTACTTTAAATATGTTCACGGTTTTTCACGGCAGATAATTGACATCAACTGTGACTTTGTGTGCCTGAAACTGTGCTTTAGAATATTTTGGTTTTGTATCTGTTTCACCATTAATATCACACTTCTTCTTTTCACAGACTCTCTTGCCATTATAGTCATCACCTGACAAAGTACTGTTGTAAAGTTAATAGAATTATTGCCGTTTCATGGTTTTACTTACTGTGGATTTGGGAGGATTCTGAGCAGGAGGAAAGAATGAAAGTTGAAACTCCATTGAGTTTTTCTTTTTTTAAATTATAGCAAACTGCAGCATAAACCCCCTCAACACACATCAAATTCTATCAGATTCTTAAATGTCATCTTTTGCAACCAAGATGAATCCAAATAGAAAAATAACTTATACTAATGTTATTTGAGGTCTGAGAAATAATGAAATTGCTTTCTTATTTTGGAACAAAGTGTGTATACATGTATGAACTATTGGAAAAAAAAGGCTTTTTCTCCCATGGTTATTTGGAAGAATGGGAAGCTATAATCAGAAGTTACCTCCCATCCCCTTTATTACCTCTATACATTTTTCCTGTTCTCTCTCTTATGTAATATCCTTTTGTGAGGCCCATTTACAGTTACAAACTGGCAGCCACTTTGAAGTTTCTTATTTATTTCCCCCCTAATTAATGTTTTTATGTGTGGTAGATATACAATTTTCTTCTATTAATGTTACAAAAAAGCCAACCTTAAATTTGCATCCACAATGGGGAATAATCAACAAAAGCCCTTAATCATTTGTATTCAGGGGCTGGGCGAAAGTGTGATTTGACTAAGGTTTCATTGCTGGGCTTATCCGGGCTTAGGGCTTCCCGGGCGGCGCAGCGGTAAAGAATCTGCCTGCCAGTGTAGGAGACGCGGGTTCGATCCCTGGGTCCAGAAACCCCCTGGAGAAGGAAATGCCAACCCATGCCAGTATTCTTGCCTGGGAAGCCCCATGGATAGAGGAGCCTGGTGGTCAACAGTCCGTGGGGTTGCAAAGAGTCGGACACGAGTGAGCAGACATGCAGCCACGCGTCCTGGGTTAAATATTAGTATGTCTCTTGCCTTATAACCACATTGCTCTTCTAGAGACATATGTATTCCTTGCATCCTAATTTCACTCTCTGAGCAATTTGCTGGCAGTCCTCATTAGCAAGAATAATCAGGTTTTGGGGGTCAGTCTCCAGCTTCTGATGAGTTAAACTCATTTGTCCTGTGGTTTCCTCTGTGATAACAGAATTTTGTTTCCTCTCTTCTATTTTCTGATCACAAATCTCTGTGGCTATTCACGGAAAAATGAAGGGTCTGTGTTTTTCTCTTCACCTGAAATTCAGGAATTCTTCAGCTGTCCTAAGACTTTGTGTTTAGGCACCTTTTTTTTTTTTTTTTTCTTTTTTGGCTAGAACACTTAAATTTAGACTGTGATAACTGTTAGGGAATCAAAAGTGGAACCTGTAGATGTTGACTCCACAGAGATCTGACATTCTTGTGATAAAAACTGTGACTCAGAATCACCATACAGGGTAAATCAGAGAAAAGTCCTAATGAAAAATGCTAAAGAAGTTCTTTGAACTCAGCTGGAGGAAAATATGCCTTGGGGGAGGAAGTGAAGGCTCACCATATAAGAGTCATCTAGTATTCTTTTCTTCTGGCTCAAGAAAATGGGATATACTTTGGAGTCAGGGGCCAAAACTGATGTTATTCCTTATTTGTCTTGATGAAAGTGAGGCGAAAAATATTGTGTCATCAGACTGTCTTTAAAGGCCTACATATGTGTGATGACTGTTTTGGGGGGCTTATGTAAAGCACGTACATTCCTTGCTGCCCAATGGGAGCTTCTGGAGGCTGCTGGCAAGCTTGATACGATCACTTTCAACTACTGAAGACCTGTCCAGTGTTTCTGGGACTTCCTGTGTAGGAATATAGGAGAAAGAGAAGAAGAAAGGAAGGAGCAGGAGGGGGAAGGGGAAGGAGAAGAAGAAGAATCTTCCAGTGTTCTTTCCTTATGGCTCAACAAAATGGAATATATAATGGAGTGAGGGGAAGAAGGAGCTGAAGGACGGGTGAAGAAGGCTGGACACTGGCTGAACTCTCAGACGTGCTTGATCCTTGATGACTGACTGGCTTCTTTTCTGGAGTCTGTTCAGCCTTTGCTTGGGTTTGGGGGCAGCTGTTCACCTTGCTCACCTTTGCAAGTGACATGACTGGGTGGAGCTTGCAAAGGTCAGGGGACAGTGCAGGGAGATCATCTGTCATTAGCAAGATTCTGCTGGGCTTTGATGGGATCCCATCTTACTGTTGGTGTGTCGCCTTGCTCCTCTGTGTGAGGACCTGGGCCTCCCTGGGGACTTGGTGCATCTGCAGGTCCAGTGTCAGAGGTGGCAGGTTCCTTCAGTCTTGCTCACGTCTCGTGAGACAGGCTGTAGGGAGCTATGGGCAGTCAAGCGGGCAATGAAGTGGTTGCTGATTTCCTCCTCCTGGATAGGCCTGGGGTATTCAGTGCCCCTCACCTGCCTAAGATACTTGTTCTGTCTACCTAAAGAAGGACGTGAACTAAAATGAGCTTGAATGGCCAGATATTGCGTTTATACAGGAATAGCAGAGGAAGTGGGGCTTCCCTGGGTGGCTCAGTGGTAAAGAATCCACCTGTGATACAACAGGAGATGCAGGAGGCATGGGTTCCATCCTTGGGTCAGAAGATCCCCTGAAGAGGGGGCACAGCAGCCCACTCCAGTATTCTTGCCTGGAGAATCCCATGGACAGAGGAGCCTGGGGGGCTACAGTTCATAGGGTTGCAAAGAGTTGGACACGACTAAAGCAACTGCTCACACACGCACTCAGCAGAGGCAGTGCAGTGTGGGACACGCAGACTGTAGCGAGCTGTGGGCAAGGCTCCTGATAGTTTGGGATGCAGTGTCCTTATGGTCAAAGAGAGGAAAGTGGTGAGAGCACAGACAGATTCTAAGCAGCAGGTTCATTGGCTTGAGGATGGGGAGAGATGCTTGGCAGATATTCTGCATTGGAGGGATAAGCTTCTGTCTCCTGGAAATCAGGCATTTACTGGAAATCAGTCTCTTAGCGCTTACGTTTTGTTTGCCTGAGGGCACTTGTGGGAGATTCTCCATTTCATAGTGTCTAGATCCATTTTAGATTAAAATCCTTCCACACTCCTGTGCAGCAGCGTGAAGCCTTTAGAGACAGAAAGAAGCACCTGGGAAGCATGTGGAAGCTCGGATTCCTGCCCTCCCCACCCCCACCCCAAGCCCACCCCAAGCCCACCCCAGACTCAGGACTCAGAGCCGCAGCATCACAAGGCACCCCTTATTCTAGTTCAGGTTGTTCTCAGAGCAACACATGGACGCTCCCAGAGAGGACTGCTCCTCTCCCTTCCAGGGAGCCACTTAGTTAAGCCACAGATCAGCACTCCTGTTTAGGCTTGAGACCATTGTCTGACATTTCTGATGGAGCTGTTCAGAAATTGGCCTTCTATTATTCATGATGGAACCATAAGCTCTCCGTGGGTGATCCCTGCTCTCTTCCTTTATCTTGCTCTCCTCATTCTCTCCACTCTGCCCTTATCTCCTCCCTCCCCTTTGCTCAGTAGTAGGCATGTTTGCTTGCTAAAGCAACTCCTCTTATGTCTTATCTTTGCCTAGGTCAGTCTTGACTTTCTCAACCTCTCCTGATTCCATCCCTCCTTTCTGACCCGAATTCTGTGACGTTCCACTCAACAAACCTAAATCCAACCAACATGTTTTCGAATTTTCTTACCCCAGACTTTGATAAAATATTGGTCTTGCATTGTGTGATTTCCAGGATACGAATCAGTCTTTTTCCACTTAGTACCTCAAGTCAACTGTAGACATCCTCTGCAAGGGCAAGGGAGGATGTTCTTGAGATGTGTAACAGTGAACTTGGGAGTGGTAACCAGTTTGGAGAGCTCTTTGCTGGGAAATGGAGGAATTTTAATCAAAGATCTCACAAGCCTGCTTTGCGTGCTTTTAGTCTCTGGCAGCTTTTAAATTGTCCAAGGACTGTGACCACCTCAGCCTTAGGTCTTTTTCTGCAAACAGAGACCTGCATTCTGCTGTCTCCCCTGAATGTCCCTAAGGTGGCCCCCTCAACCTTCCTGTCTTTTGAGACCTGCCATCCTTGGTTCTCACCATGCACTTTAGAGATTCCAGTACATTTGCAAAGGTTTTCACACATGCAAGACTAACTCAGGCATCATTTCTACTCCATGGGAAATTTTCAGCTCTGTATTACCTTCTGATGTTGGTTTTTGTTTTTTTTTTGTTTTTTTTTTTTCCTTCTTGCTGCAGGAAAGCAATCTCTCGGGCAGGCCTGCAGCACTTGGCTCCTGCACATCCCCTCAGCCTTCCTGTCGCAAACGGTCCAGCGAAGGAGCCCAGAGCGACTCTGGACTGGAGCGTAGGTGTCGGCGTTTTCATGTAACGTCATTTCACTGCATGTGTGTCTTTCTCATTCTCAGGATTCCTGTAGCTCCAGACAAGACTTGATCATTTTCAGTATTGTTCACTGACCCATCTTTGAGTATCTAAGCTCCGGCTCCATTTTCAGATTTCCAGGAACATAGCTCCTTTTATGAAGTCAAACATATTGAAGACTAGGCTAAAAACTTCAGGAATCCTTTTAAGCACTATTTGCCTGGGATTGCAGCTGTGAAACTGAGCAACTTCACTTTCACTTTTCACTGTCATGCATTGGAGAAGGAAATGGCAACCCACTCCAGTGTTCTTGCCTGGAGAATCCCAGGGACAGAAGAGCCTGGTAGGCTGCCATCTCTGGGGTCGCACAGAGTCAGACACGACTGAAGTGACTTAGCAGCAGCAGCAGCAGCAGCAGCTGTGAAATAACAAGTACTTCTGTGCACATGCTTCATCGGTCCCTGCCTGCCAAGTTGGCGATGAATACAGTTTACTCTTAGAGACTAAGTCGTAAAGTCCAAGTTTGATTTCCTTAGCTCAAGCTGCCTTTTTCTTTTTTGGTGCTCTTCTTTCCTTTTTCATTTTTACTGGGAGAGGATGACCTCACTTTACATTCCAGGCACTCCATGTGCTCCTGTCTGCTATGTTTCCTCTCCTAACCCAAAGGTAATGGGTCTTGTATCAGTGGGGTGGGTATATTAGCTGATTTTTTAAAAATTTATTTTATTGAAGTCTGGTTTGTTTACAATGTTGTGTTCATTTCTACTGTTGTTGTTATTGTTAAGTCACTAAGTCTTGTCTGACTCTTTGCAACCCCAAGGACTGTAGCCTGCCAGGCTCCTCTGTCAGTGGGATTTCCTAGGCAAGAATACTGGAGTGGGTTGCCATTTCCCTTTCCAGGGGATCTTCCTGACCCAGGAACTGAACCTGTGTCTCCTGCAGTGGCAGGTGGAATCTTTACCACTGAGCCACCGGGGAAGCCCAGTTACTACTGTATGGCAAAGTGACTCAATTATACATATGTGTATATTCTCTTTCATATTCTTTTCCGTTACAGTTTTTCACAGGATATTGAATATAGTTCCCTGTGCTATACAGTAGGACCTTGTTGTTTATCTATTCTTTTATATAATAGTTTGCATCTGCTGTATATTAACTGATTTTAATGTTTTATCTAAGAGACATCTATAAAAACTGTTAAATTGAAGATTGCAGTGTGAATTTCTTAAGTCAATTAGAATACATTTGTTAAGAGTCTTCGGTGAGCCAAGTTCTTGGTTGAAGGCATGTCTAACTATGGACTGAAAGGCCTGTCCCTTCCTGAAGCAATGTAAGAAACAATATGAAGCCAGAGGAGGCTGCTCTGAGATTATTCCAGTCTGGTCCTGATGAATCTTGTCTAGCCTTTCTGGTTGAGTTGAACAGAGGGAATAATCCATGTTCTCTTCCTCCCGTAAGAAAGACCATCTGGCAGGGTGCCAGAAAGGAAAGGACTTTGTAAACTAAATTTTGTTTTTGGCACATATGCCATAACCTAATATCATTTAATACTGTAATATTTCTCCCTCTTCCCCAAGAACACACTTACTAACATCCTTATTTTATATTCTGGACACACAGCAATGTATGCAATACATGAAGTACCTGGCAAAAGACTGAATCTAATTGAAATGAAACTTTCTTCCTTGATGAAGTCTGCTATATATATTAGCTAATTTTAATGTTTTATATAAAAGACATCTATGAAAGCTGTTAACTTGAAGATTGCAATCTGAATTTAAGTCAGTTAGAGTGTTCAGGTCACACCTGTGTATGCTGAGTTGGTATTTGGGAAGACCCTTGCCCTCCTGTAAGTTTCCCTTTATTCCAGGACAGTCATTTAATAAACCCTTAAAAGGTTAGAATATAGAATATTTTGACACCAGTGCTTACATAATTTAAAAGAATTAAATACATAAACAAACATAAGTTAAATTTAAAAAGGAATATACATGGACCACTGATGAGGATGTGCTAAGAATCAGGGACCCAAAAAATGTTAGTTTATTATCCATGATGTTCCAGATCCTCTGATCCAAACTCATAGGATTCTATTTGAGGTGCAAGATTCTAATGAAAGTTTACGTCATTTAGAAACACCCATTAAATCAGGCTTCCCAGGTGGCTCATTGGTAAAGAATCTGCCTTCAGTGCAGGAGACGTGGATTCGATCCTTGGATCAGGAAGATCCCCTGGAATCAGAAACGGCACCCGACTCCAGTATTCCTGCCTGGAGAATCCCATGCACAGAGGAGCCTGGCGGGCTACAGTCCTTGGGGTTGCAAAAGAGTCAGACACGACTGACTGTGCACACACATTCATTAAATCATTTCTCTGCCCCTCGTGTGACGTTAGTTAAGTCACTTGACTTCTTTCAGCCGCAGTGCCCTCATCTATAGATGGGAACAATGGTGACTTCTCCCTCAGGGGGACTTCAGGGTTGTTGTTAAGATCAAATGGGGCTGTGAATGTAAACGTTCTTGTAAACTGTACAGCCGGTAGGTTTATTTATTCAGAAATTAAGTCACTGATGAATTCATTGATCGATCACCATATGTTGAGTAACTGCTTTGTTCTGGAACCTGTTTGGTTCCTTGGGATTCTGGGTGAGGAAGATATGGTTTCTGCTTTCAAGAAGCTTAGAATGCAGAAAAGACATTGACACCAAAATATGGGCAGTGACACCAAGCATAGTGGGGTGCAAAGAGTGCCGTGGGGGTGTGAGGAAGGACACTCTATCCCTGTTTGATGCTGGAAAGAGTTAGCAGAAAAATGCTTTTAGAAAAAGTTTCCTTCCTGAACCAAAGCTTGACTAGAAGGTGTTATTTTCCAGATTACTGTAAAGAGGTCTATGCTCTAATATTTCATCAAAATGGTATTTTTGGCTGGTGGTGGGAGGCTGCGGTGCACGTTTTGGAAAGAGTGAGCAGGAAGTAAGGCTGCGTTGTGTGTAGCTGAGCTGATCCTTCATCTTTCAGCCCCTTCGGTTGTGGTCACTTCATCTTGGTGGCCTGATGAATTGTCACGGTGACGGGAAACACTCTGGGGATGTTTAACAGTAGAGGGAAAATTGAAAGCCTTCCCTGAAGACACTCTTATCTCAGGGCTTATTTAGAGATCTTATATGGAAGGAGTTATAAGATGTGACTCTAAAAAACCCCATAATTGTGGGCTAATATTGCTGAAGCCAGATAGCAACCAACCCTACGCATTCTTATTACAGTTACCTAAAAGATTTTTCTCAGAAGAGAGGAAGAAGCAGATTGTTCAAAACATTTAAATGCCCCCCCCCTTTTTTTTTTTTGCTGAGACTTCCCTTGCTTCCAAATTTTTGGCTTTTACTAACCAAACTGCTTTACACCAACTTCATTTATGCCACTTTGGTTTGCCTGCTTGTGCAGAAAGCTAAACCAGGATTTTCTTTGTTCTAAACTTTAAAATATAAAAGTAGTCCTACTCGTCTTGACCTACCACCATTGCCTTATTCCACCTCCTTGTCTGCTTCCCTGCAAAAAAGTGGTGTGACCACCTCTCTCCTATCAGCTCCCTCTTCTGAACTAAATGCATTAAAATGATCAGTCATTTTATTGCTGCTGATTGTTGAGTGCTGATTTGGGTTGGAACCTCTTATTAAGAGTTTCTCAAATGAGAAGAAGAGTGGCAAAAATGTCAAAATAAAGGTAAAAAAGGAAGAACTTCAATTTCTTGTCTTGGATGAGATAAGAGTCCCCAGTAGAGCTGAGGATGCATCCAGCTTAACAGGGGTGGACAGGGCTGTGGAAATTCTCCTCGTTCTGCATTCAACCCCCTTGACTCATACATTGAGATTCTCTTTGCCTCAGAGGGTCAGAGGTGGAAAGTCATCTCAAAAACCTGTAGTACGATGACCCCTAACTTACGTCACCTCCCCTCTCCTCCTTTCACCAGTGAGAAAACAGATGCAAAAGCTGTCCATGCTGCATCTTAAGTTGAAGACAAATCAGGGTGAACCTGGAATTTCAATCTTAGTCCCAAGTTTCTACTTACTGTAGAAACCTCAGAGGGCCCCATTCTGACTGTGCGTGTGCTCAGTTGCCCCAGTCATGTATGATTCTTTGTGACCCTGTGGACCCTAGCCTGCCAGACTCCTCTGTCCGTAGGATTCTCCAGGCAAGAATACTGGAGTGGGTTGCCATTCCCTTCTCCAGGAAATCTTCCTGACCCAGGAACTGAATCTGGGATTCCTGCATTGCACCTGGGAAGTCCCGTTCTGACTCTAGTATGTACCAAAGACTTCAGAAGGGGCACAGTTGTTTCCTAAACATCCTCTTGCAGAGGATTTTGAGGAGTGGCCTGCTTGTGGAGTGCCTGAGACCCAGGTGAGATTAGACTATAGGCCCCTCTGCATTCGGCCAGAAAAATCCTGTTGCAGGAGTCAGTTTTTCTGCTTTGGGTCAGTGAACTTAATAATTTCCTTGAAGTGTTCCATTGTCATATTCCCATTTCCCTACTTAGGGATGTGTACTATCTCTTATTTTTAGTCTGTTCCTCCAAGTTCGGAAACTTCTCTTTTGCTGTGATTCACTCACGTATTTTATTTTGACTTATGGGATTCTCTGCCCCACACAGGGTCATTTCCTTGATGACTCTTTGCCAACCTTTGGGCCTGCCACCTGCACACAGGCCCTCCTCTCCATTCATGTCAGGGATGGAAGCCTTAATGATGGGGAACAGCCAGATCCAGCCTCAGTACAGGCTGGGGTCTTCTACTGACTACGGTGGACAGTCGGCTTCACTTGAGGTGAATGTAGCTCTTTTCTACAAAGACTTGACTCCTGCTCTCTGCCAGGCTGTGCTCATTTGTTTGGTTGAACTAGTTCTGTTTATTTTGGTTGAACTAGTTTCTGTTTATCTGTTTTTGATTCCACATAAAATTTCTACCAATAGGGCATTGTCTTAGAGCCAAATTCGTGTTTTGGGTTGACTTATTCTAGGTCATAGTTCGATTTGAGGCACTTTGAAGGGAGGAGCAGTGTTCTCTGCTAGCAAGCAGAAATAAGTATCTTCTTCACAGTGGACTGCGCAGTATCATTGGCCTAGTAACTCTCTGGTGGATGTCAGGGATGAATTGATTACAGCTTTTCTGTTCAATCAGCAAGGAAGGGACACATCTCTGGGAGCCGATGGGCACTCAGATGATCTCCAGTTCCAGAAGGGCATTGGAAGATAAAAGTCAAAAGCCTGTTTGAAACGTCAATGAGTTTATGCTAATGAGTTCCGAGTAACTCTTTTAAAATTTCCTTCCTAATCCAGTACATTGTGTTAAGGCCTGAAGCTTGCACAGTTTTTGATCTTCCCATTCACCCCGATGGCATCCTCTCTCCCCTTTCATGGTGAGAACCTACAGGGCTGCTCCCTTTGACACCATGCCATGAACATCAGCCAAGCCAGTTTTGGGGAAAACAGGCTAAATTGCTAGAAAGGAAGGGAGTAATGCTCTAACAGGGAAAAATAGTCGCATCTCCTGGGCTGGAATCCAAGCTTCCAGTTTAGGGGGAGTTAATCCACTTTGAAGTAAGTCTACTGCATAGATAATGCATATCTTCTCTTAAATGTCACATGCCTCTTGTGGGATGGAGACTTATTTAGGACATGGAGATTTCTTCCTTGTTGTTATTCTTAAAGCTGAAAACATAGGATGTGGGTCTTCACTCTGTCTCCTCTATTCTGTAATTTGCTTTTGCTCATCACACTGCCTGAAACAGTTCTCCAAGCAATGGTGAAAAATCCACCAAAATCTTTCTTTAAAAAAACTATATTGGTTTTCAATCTGACATCCTTGATTTCTGTTCATTTTCTCTTTCCTCATTGGAAAATTTCCTCCAATGCTGAGGGCTGTGGAAAACAGCCTCAATGCAAACAAACCCAGACTTTATATCCCGACCACCTTTCCTGTCCTCTGGATGATGATGCTTGAAAATTAGGCAGGTAGAACATGGAACAGTGGGTACACTCACCTCACAGTTTGGTTCAGCGATAAGATTAGGGGAACAGAGTCTTCATGTGGGATTGGTTAAACTGGGTTATAAAACTAGGTTGTTTTATCTTTGGAAACCTTGAATGGAAAGGCAGAAAGAGGCAGGTGTGTGTGTGTGTGTGTGTGTGTGTGTGTGTGTGTACACCCATATGCACATGAGCATGCTCTCATTTTAGCCTTGTTTACAACGAGAGGTCCTCACAGACCTGTGCCTTCTTTACAAGCTCCAGGCCTTTGCTCTTTAACTTCAGGCTTAGGTGTCATCACCCATAGTGACACAGCCTGATATCTTTCTTCACTTCCATCCCTCTTTTGGAAAAACATTGTCAGATTAATCAAGATGTCAGATTGCTGAGCCAAGCAGGAGGAGCTGACCATCTATGAATTAGTGAAGATCCTGGCTGTGACCAGTCATCTTAATAGTGGACAGATCTAGCATGATTCAGGCACCCTCACTAGTCTCTTATTTTCTAAAATTATGAAAATTTTAAATGATATCACATTGGCTGCTGGGAGAAATCACAGAATTGTACAGCTTCACAGCTCACTGAGAAGTAACTAGGTCTAATCTTTTGCCTCTTAGTAAGTGATTATAAACTAATAAAGGTAAACAGAAGAAATATATGTGAGCCATAAAGTAAGCCTCATTTTATAGTGGCCACATTAAAAAGCGAAAAAGGCATAGGTAAAATTAATTCTGTTTTCTAAAAAAATTTAAAGGACAGAGCTAGCTTTAAAAAAAATTAATTGAATTTGGCTGCACCGGGTTTTAATTGTGACATGCAGGGTCTTTGGTTGTGGCATGCAAACTTTAGTTGTGGTGTGTGGGATCTAGTTCCTTGACCAGGGATCAAACCTGGACCCCCTGCATTGAGGGTGCAGAGTCCTAGCCACTGGACCACCAGACAGAAAGACAGAAAGTTGTGCTCAATCATAGCTGACTCTCTGTGACCCTATGAACCATAGCCTGCCAGGCTCCTCTGTCCATGGGATCTTTTCAGGAAAAAATACTGGAATGGGTTGTGATTTCCTTCTCCAGGGGATCTTCCTGACCTGGGGATCAAACCTGGGTCTCCTGTATTGCAGGCAGTATCCTACATTGCAGATGGATTCTTTACCAACTGAGCCATCAGGGAAGCCCCTAAAAGTAATTTTAGTATTATATTTTATTTGCTCAAATATATCAAAAATATTACTATTTCAACACATAATTGATATAAAAATGATCAATGAGAGAATTCACTTTTTACAGAAAGTCAGTCTTCAAAGTCTGCTATTTATTTTATTTTACATTGACAGCACATCTCAATTAGTGCTTATCCCATTCCTAATGTTGAATCACCATTTGCTTATTGGACAGCACAGATCTAAACCATCCAAGACAGATTTTACCTATTATTACCTTAAAGATTTTTAGGGGGAGGCAGTCCAGATTTTTTCCATTTCTGAATTTGTAAGGATATTTATATTTGATACACATTTATAATTTTCTTACTGTTTTAAAACTCTTCTTTTTAGCCAGTAAATGGCTTCATTTTGTGTGGATTGTTTGCTTCTGGTGTCAGTGTATTCTGTTTGTGTCATTCATTCACAACTTGCATCTTTTTACCGGTAGCTAATTACTACTAAGAGTTCAGGTAGAACTCGAGGGCAAGGAATTATATCTACACTTACCTAGGTGGGTCTCTACTCTTAGGTAACTGAATCTATCCATAGATAGGCTGATCTATATAAATCTATGTATATCTATGGATACATTGTTTTAACACTCACTCAGTTCAGTTCAGTTCAGTTGCTCAGTCATGTCCAACTCTTTGTGACCCCATGAATCGCAGCACGCCAGGCCTCCCTGCTCATCACCATCTCCCAGAGTTCACTCAAACTCATGTCCATCGAGTTGATGATGCCATCCAGCCATCTCATCCTCTGTCGTCCCCTTTTCCTCCTGCCTCCAATATCTCCCAGCATCAGAGTCTTTTCCAATGAGTCAACTCTTCGCAAGAGGTGGCCAAAGTGTTGGAGTTTCAGCTTTAGCATCATTCTTTCCAAAGAACACCCAGGACTGATCTCCTTTAAAATGGAGTGGTTGGATCTCCTTGCAGTCCAAGGGACTCTCAAGAGTCTTCTCCAACACCACAGTTCAAAAGCATCAATTCTTTGGCGCTCAGCTTTCTTCACAGTCCAACTCTCGCATCCATACATGACTGTTGGAAAAACCATAGCCTTGACTAGACGGACCTTGTTGGCAAAGTAATGTCTCTGCTTTTCAATATGCTATCTAGGTTGGTCATAACTTTTCTTCCAAGGAGTAAGCGTCTTTTAATTTCATGGCTGCAGTCACCATCCGCAGTGCTTTTGGAGCCCCCAAAAATAAATTCTGATACTGTTTCCACTGTTTCCCCATCTAGTTCCCATGAAGTGATGGGACCAGATGCCATGATCTTCGTTTTCTGAATGTTGAGCTTTAAGCCAGCTTTTTTATGACTGTTACAGAAGAAATGCTATCTTCATTTAGAAATAGAGCTATTGTTTCTGTCTGGCACAGATGGGTACTCTGAGTTGTATAGTGTTTGAGATGGAATTTCAAGATGCATGTGTAGAGAAGAGAAAGAGGTCCCTGGGTGTGGAGAATGGGGTAAATAAAAAACATGACACAGAAAAGGAAAATATGACTATACTGAGATGCATAGCCTCATACATTCTATGAAACTGTGTATGAAGGTGAATAAGGAAGACAGCCTGGTAGCATTAATGGAAGGCCTAGTATGTGGGATTAAGTTTGGAGTTTGTTTTATAAATAATAGAGAATTTTTTTAGCATCCTGAGCAAGAGAGAGTCATAATCACAGCTGTGTTTTTAGGAAGTTAATTTTATAGCAGTGTAAAATATCAGAGAGGAGATGTGGATGGACCTAGAAACTGTCATACAAGTGAAGTAAATCAGAAAGAGAAAAACAAATACTGTATATTAATGCATTTATGTGGAATCTAGAAAAACGGTACTGATGAACCTATTTGCAGCGCAGGAATGGAGACACAGACGTACAAATGTATGAGTGCCAAGGGTGGGGGGAAGGAGGGTGTGGGATGAATTGGGAGATTGGAATTGACATATATACACTACTGTGTATAAAATAGATAACTAAAGAATCCACCTGCCAATGCAGGAGACGCGGGTTCCATCCCTGGGTTGGAAGATTCCCTGGAGAAGGAAATGACAACCCACTCCAGTATTACTGCCTGAGAAGTCCCATGGACAGAGGAGCCTGCTGGGTTACAGTCCGTGGGGTCGCAAAAGAGCCAGGCATGACTTAGCAACTAAACAACAGGAACAATGGGAACCTACTCTATAGCACAGAGAACTGTGCTCAACGCTCGGTGGTAACCTACGTGGGAAGGAAATACACCCAAGAGCAAACCAGGACTGTTCCAGGTTCGGCTGGGGGTGGACTCTGTTCCACACAGTTATTCAGTGACCCAGACTGACAGTTACTCTTACAACTTCATCAGAAGACTTTTAAACCATCCCAAAGACCAACTGCCCAGGTACCCAGTATGAGAACAGAGTATTGAGGAATGCCCACGAGAGGCTTAGTGGACCAAGTCTGAAAACAGTATACATCACTCTTGTTCATGGTTAGAACTGGGTCATGTGGCCACACTTGTTACAGGTGAGACTGGGTAGCAAACTCCAAGTGTGTGTTCAGGAAGAAGAGGAGAATGAATTTGGTGAATGGCTAGCAGTCTCGACTACAAAGGCCCAAGAGAGAAATTTGGATGATACCAATATCTATGGATTAGGAAGACAGGAAAGGAAAACTGGAGACCAACCACAATGATAATAGTAAGAATTACATTGAACTTGTATTAAATTCTCATTGTGGGGAAGGCATTGAATGTTATTCATTTTCACATTTAAACATCTTTGTGACTTTGTGAGAGAAGTAAAATCATTATTTCAACTTCAGTGGGGAGTGAACTGAGGTCTAGCAAAGTCAGAGAGACCCTAGGTCCTAGAGCTAGTCGGTAGCAAGTCTACCTGACTCCAAAGCTTATGTTTACTGATACTGAAGTGGATTAAGATTTACCAGAAATGTAAGAAAAAAACCAACATTTTATTTGTCTACTCTATTTATGGGTGAATGCCACCCAGCTGGATACCTTTATACAGAATTCAGGAGTTCCTAAGGTCACCCTCACTTGCAGCTTCTGGAATTCAAAAGACCACACTTACATTCAGTCATTCATTAGAAGGACTCAGAATTTAGTGAAGGCTGTTTTACTCACATTTATGACCTTTTACAGTGAAAGGAAAGTGAAAGTGTTAGTCACTTAGTCATGTCCTACTCTTTGCAACCCCATGGACTGTAGTTTGCCAGGCTCCTCTGTCCATGGAATTCTCCAGGCAGGAATGCTAGAGTGAGTAGCCATTCTCTTCTCCAGGGGATCATCACAACCCAGGGATCAAACCCAGATTTCCCACATTGCAGGCAGATTCTTTACCATATGAGTCGCCAAGGAATCCCAATACAGTGAAAGGACACAGGTTCAAATCAGCCCAGAGAAGAGGTGCATGGTGCAGAGTCCAGGAGATTCCTGTACAAGGAGCTTCCAACTGTTCTCTCCCAGTCAATTTGTGACAGAGCTAACTTCTCCCAGCAGCCATGGTGGGAATGTACGTATGGTGTATCGCCACCAAGGAAGCGCATCTGAACCTTGGTGACCAGAGTTTAATTGGGGCTTAGTCATATGGACATGGTTGACCACCTGCATGGTTGACCTTAGCCACTTGACCCTCTGGAGGTTGAGTTGATATACCCCACCACAAGTCAGTGCTATTTTAGTATATCTAGTATAAACCAGGGTCCCCAGGTAAACAAAGATGCCGTTATCAGGCAAGACATCCCAGGCACTTAAATTACCATTCTATAGTTGAGGGCCAAGGCCAAACCTCTCTTTGGGTAAGGTTACTTCTTTCTGATGCATTGGACAAGACAGATGTACAAGAAAAGGATGAGACGGGGAAAAGATAGTCTAAGAAAGGTATGTTTCATGTTTTCCTTGCATGACTGGCTTTTTCTTGCATGCTTCTGTTTCTGTCGTGATTTTGAAAGATTGTCAAGTCTCTCAGGCATCCATGTGTTTTTCTCACGGTGTATGACTCTGAGCTAATGGACAGGTAAAAAAGTAATTATCCTTTCTACTCCTTGGAACCTTATATAACAAAAATGTGATTCATTCATTGATTCTTGGTCTCATCTTTTCAGTTCCCTAAATGTTTTCATCGTCTACTGTTTGCAAGGTGCCAAGTGCTGGACAGTTAATGTCCATATGAAGGTTAGAATTTAGCATAAGAAGGAAACATAAATCAAATAGTCATGCCGATGAATGAATAATTGCCATCTGGGATAAATGATGGGAGATAAACATAGTTTTATGAGAGCAGCTAACAAAATGACTTCAATTTGAGGGTGAGTGTTGGCTTGAGAAAGTAACGCTCGATTTGGTGACCAAAGGGTAAATAGAAATTAACCACATAAGTCAGAATGGAGAGGAATAAATAACTTGGATACAGTAGACAATATACAGTGAAACAATTTTTAGTTAAGAAAGCACCAAATTCAGTGGACCTGGGATGAGAGGCTGCTTAGTCTGCTTGGGAAATACGAGGAGACCAGTGTGACTGCATGTCAGCAACCGAGAGGGAAAGAGAGAGAAGATGAGGTAACTGGACAGGGAAAAGGAGAGATGAGCGGGGCGGGGACACCAGGCAGGGGGCTGTCGGGAATGTTCCAAGCCAGGGGGAAGGAGGATCAGGTGGTAACAGTAGAGCTGGTGAGCATTAATTGGGTCTCATATACATTTTGAAGCTAAAGTCAGTACCATTATTTCCCGAACCCAATTCCGTCTGGCTTTCTTCCTTCTTGTTCACTGTCACTACTTTTGTCAAGATCATCAGTGACTTAACATGTTCACGTGGAGAAACCCAATGGCCAGTTCTCAGCCTTCAGCTTTTGACGCAGACCTTCTAGGGGCACTTTCTTCCTGGAAACGTTACTCTCTCTTTTTTTGCTTTCCTTGTACTTCAGTGGCCACTCCATCCCAGTCTCCTTTGCTGGATCTTTCCTATGTTCTCAAACTCTTAAATGTTGGAACGTTCCACGGTTCAGAAATCAGAGCTCTGCATCCACATTCCGTCCGTAGGGTTTTCCATTCTTGGCTTTAGATCAGTTAACAGTTGCCTCCCAAATTATTCATACAGTACAAACCTCTTCTTTGAACTTCAGACTTACAAAAAACAGCCTTCTCAACATCTTCACTTGAAGGTCTAAAAAGCATCTCAGAATTCCACATCCTCAAAACTGAACTCTTATTGCAGTGATCATTTCATAATGTATTAAAATATCAAACACTATATCATACACCTGAAACCAACATACTGAATGTTAATTATAACACAGCTGAAAGTAGAATAACAGAAGAACCTGAACTCTCCCTCCCTAAATCTGCTCTTACTCTAGTCCTCTCCCTGCATGCTTAGTAAATGGTGTTCCCATTCTTACAACTGCAAGTATTTGCTAAAAACTTCAGACTAGTGAAAGCAGACCCTCTGGGGGTGGGATGATAGTCAGGTATCCGTCAAAGCTCATCCGGTCATTTTAATGAGCAATCAGATTTGAGAAGCAGCGTGTTTGACCCAGCACCTTTTTCTTTCCTTCTTCTCTTACAAGTGTCGGGCTTTCTAATCAGGTTCCCCACTTAGGAGTGAAGCTAGTTCATCTTAGCAGTAGCAGTCCTTGCTGTGCATGGATAGTGATCAGCAAGCCCCTGAGTGCTTGCGGGGGTCGGGGCGGTCTTTAGTGCAGGAACATACCAACTGGCCTAGCGTGAATGAAGCCTCCCAGCCCAGTGAGTTATGATGTCTCTTACATCTCTGACTCCCAGGTTTTGCCTACTCCTACCCAGCTTCCTTGACCTACCAGGACTTAATTGCTGGCCTGCCTAGATTGGTATTATCAAGGATTTTTGACCTTTCCCCCACTGCAACATTTTATACTTCACTTTTTAAAAGAGTTGGTGGGATTTCTGCTGTAGTAAGTATTCCTAGTATTTGCTGCTATAATTATTTGTTTAGTTTCCACGTTCGTTGGTAGGTTTTACTATACCCTAACTCTGTGCCTGGGCTTCCCAGGTGGTGCGAGTGGTAAAGAAGCCGCCTGCCAATGCAGGAGACATAAGAGATGCGGGTTCAATCCTTGGGTTGGGAAGATGCCCTGGAGAAGGAAATGGCAAACCCACTCCAGTATTCTTGCCTGGAGAATCCTAGAGGAGCCTGGTGGGCTACAGTCCATGGGATTGCAAAGACTCAGATATGACTGATGCGACTTGGCATACAACCCAGTGCCTGGCACCAGGGGTATGGAAAAATGCTTGCTAAATGAATTGAAGAAAAAAACAATGGAAAGAAATTCTACAGATGATTATAAGTTACAGCTGGATACTAAATTCCCAGTTGTAGAATATTTGTTTGTTGAGCTTGATTTATTTAGGATAACTGGCAGAGCATTTCCTTTTAATTAATTTTTTATATTGTTTTCATCCATCACTGAGAACTTTTAGGGTTTCAAGTGAAGTGAAGTGAAAGTTGCCCAATCATGTCTGATTCTTTGTGACACCATGGACTATACAGTCCATGGAATTCTCCAGGCCACAATATTGGATTGGGGAGCCTTTCCCTTCTCCAAGGGATCTTCCCAACCCGGGGATTGAACCCAGGTCTCCTGTATTGTGGACAGATTCTTTACCAGCAGAGCCACAAGGGAAGCCCATAGGGTTCCAAACCTACAGCTATTCTCTGCTACTGGAAGTATGAAAATATTTTTAGAAGCAAGGAAATCATTCAACTTGGAGGACTTAGAATTGGGTGAAGGCCCTATTGAACTGGTAATAGGTTTAAATTGGTAGAAATTTGTTATGCTTTATCTATATAGTGACTTAAAACTAACTTTTAAGAAGCTTCTGGTTTAGAAGTATAATTTACCCATTAATAATATAAATGTGTTTTCAAGAAGTCTTTAAAATACTTTAATAATACTACCCTCCATAGCTAACTTGTTAAAAAGAATCAACTTTTAATAGAATTTTGGTTTCAGTTGTTGTGGACTCTGCAGTGGGCCTGGATGAATAAGGCTTTAGGTTGAATAACTTGAGGGTTTTTCCCCCTTATTTACTATGTATTTCAAAGATGACCACCGGCATGGTTAAAGCATCTTTGGAGCTAACATCTTCATTATTGCTCAAAATTTTTTCAAACACCTTTTCCATTTCTAGAATGTCAGTAGGACCAACTCCAGCAGTATTGTCAGGAGTGAAATAAAAAGTCTTTGGACTGCTGGGATTCACTAGTGTTCTTCCAAAAATCTAAATTTGAGATCCATTCTCCCCACCACATCCCGCCGCCCCCACTTATGCCTGAAAGGAAAATTGAAGTCAGGTTTGTCTTTTCTCTCCAGGAAAATGCCGTGAACGGGGAGCACCTGTGGCTGGAGACCAACGTATCGGGAGACCTGTGCTACCTGGGGGAGGAGAGCTGCCAAGTCAGATTTGCAGTGAGTGTGCGCCTGGCTCCCCTGTGGTCTGGCCTTTGTGAGGGAGCCTTGTGGGTAATTGAATCTGGAGGCAGCTGGGGTCACCTCGCCTGAATTTCCAAGGAGAGGTTTGAAAGAGCCCGTCCCTGTGAGACAGCCGACAGGGTTTATCAAATTAGCATGGCATTTAAGGGCTCATTTGAATGGTTATAGGTGTTTTTCTTGACTCTGCAGGTGGGACCGTGGAGTAAGGTGCTACTTTGTGATGATACCAGGGGTGGGTTTTGTTCGTGTCTGGGGGTGGGGTGTCTTGTGGGGAGAGGCCTGTGTGTGGAGGAAGGGTCTCTGTGGGAGGGGGCTCTCCTTTGTAGGGGAGCATGTGTGGTGGAGGGCACTGCTCTTGGGCAAAGCTGGAGATGAGTGCAGACCTTGGTCTGCTGGTGGATGCAGGCTCACAAATAATTAAGACTAGGCTCCAGATTATGACATTCTAGGAACTATTAATATATATGTGAATGACAGTCAATTGCATTAAGAGTATATGTGGCTTTTAAGTGTTTGAATGTTAAATCCTCTTTATGTTCTGTGAAAAGAGCATGGTTGCCAGGCAGTAAGTTGGGAGAAACTAAAATTTTAGTATTGAGAAAGTGAACTTAAAATTTTTGTGTGGTTTCAAATGATGGTTCCAAAAAGAAAGTAATAGGAAACTTAGAGTAGTAAAAAAGAAAGAAAGAAAGAAAAGATGTATTATTTCTTATTTGGAGGAAATTGGCATCATAATTGACCTAATAATATTTTTTTCTTTTTGATTATGCTTGTTTATTATGTGAAAGAAAGATTGGGGCAAAATGTAGAACCTAGAAATTGCGAATGACTATGTTTCTGTGAATAATGAAGAAGGAAGAAATTGAGTTTCTGCCAAAGTTTCTGGAAGAATATAGACCTCAGGGACTTTTATTAGGCTGCCTGGAATCACAAAGCTGGGGAACAAAGATCTTTAAAATTACATTAGCTGTTTTGATACCTAGTTTATAAGTTTTGTTTGAAAAACTTTATGAGAGTTTGGAGGACCAAGGTTTGTTTGAGTGAGGGTGGAACAGTTAATTATCAGTTAAAGACCCAGCTGTACAGGCTATCAATCCAAAGTCAGGAAACCTGGATTTGAGTCTCAGTGTTACCACTGGCTGTGTGACGCTGAGAATGCCTGACCTTTGGGTGTTGGTCATCTTCAAAGTAGAAAAATGGAGAAGGATTAAATTAATTTTGTTTCCAACTCAGATCTGTACTTTGTTGTTTGCATTTTTTTATGTAGTTGTAAATTCAGTTGATTTAAACATCATTTCAACTTTATGCATATGCATTTTCAATTAAAGTATAATTGCGTGGAACTCGATTAAATTAACCAAAACCAAGAGAAGCTCAGCTGTTTGGACTAAACTGCTATAAATGATGAATTAGCATTTGGATCTTAGTTAATTGCATAAATACTGGTCTTGATAATGGAAAATGGAAAAAATGAAAGCAATTCTTCCTGCATGTGTACTTTTGAACTGTTATCTACTGATGTTGCTGCCAACTAATAGACTGTAATTTTATGGGGTTCTGCCTTATTTCTAGATTACTCTTTGATCTTTTTCTGATGGTCTTTTAGGGTCAGCCATACGTTACCTCTCTTGACAAAAATATGAACAGGTACCTACATCCTCCTTAACCTTTGTTTCAGTAAATAGCACTAATTGATTATAACTTGGTCACTATTACCTCTAGGGCAGGAAAGTAATAAAAAAAGGAAATTTTAGGGAGATGTAAGTAAATAATGGAGTTATGAGATTTTCTAATGTTCTTTTGAACCTTCCTTATGCTTGCATCCCAAATACTTGGCTCTCTTAGCTCACTTTACAAAGTGTTTGGAAGATAAAGATCTCTCCTCCCAAAAACATTAATTAAATGAAGGCATAAGTTGGTGAGGAAGCTGAAGATCTGTGTTTCCTCATTTCATGTTCTGAAGGCTCAGTTTCTTTACCTGTAAAGTAAGGGAAATGTTTTGAGGATTAGGTGAGATAATGCATTGAATCAGCTTAGTTGCCAGACAGACGTAATGAATTAAAAGAGGAAAAAAAAAAAAAAAACAACCCTACAAAGGAGAAGAGCAGATAATTTACAGAGGAACAACTAATCATAAAGGCACCCAAATTAAAACAACTATGAAGAGTCAGCATCATGTGTCTGTTAACAAAGAGTTACAGAATGATACTACCTCGCTGGCTCGTTTGGAACAAAACTGGTTTTCCCACTATCAAAATTGTCCATATGTATTCATAATAAAAGCATTGGACCTTGCTCTCTCTAGCTTGCTCTCTCCACCTCATTTTGGCATCACGTTTTAGGAAGGACATTGACAAAGAGAAGACCCGGGACAGTGTAGGAAACTTTGTAGTAGAAGGAAGGAGAGGAAAGTCTCCTATAGAAGGGATGGGGAAGTTGGGAGGGGCTGTTATAAACAAAAAGTCCATTGAAGGAATCTGACAGTTTGAAGTATAGCGGTTTTTCATTGGCTAAGCTGTTGCCAGGTAAAGAGAAAAAAAAAATCTTTCTTCCTATTTATGGTGATAGTAAAGCAGTGTCACTCCTGCCAGAGATGCAAAGTACATCTCTTTCTGTTGGGATCTGAGAGGGGGCTTTCCAGGTGTCTTTTCCAATAGATGAAATCTCCATGTTGCAAGGTTTGATGCTTAAGGTCTTCATTTCCATGACTATGTTTTCCCTTTGGTGACCATGAGTTTGTTTTTGAAGTCTGTGAGTCTGTTTTTGTTTTGTAAATAAGTTCACTTGTATCATTTTCTCTAGATTACACGTACAGGTGATATTGTATGATACTTGTCTTTCTCTGTCTGGCTTCCTTCACTTAGTGTAATAATCTCTAAGTTCATCCATGTTGCTGCAAATGGCATTATTTCATTCTTTTTTATGGCTAAGTAATATTCCATTGTCAAGGCATCCCAGGTGGTTCAGTGGTAAAGATTCCACCTGCTAAGCAAACCTGGGTTCAATCCCTGGGTTGAGGAGATCCCCTGGAGAAGGAAATGGCAACCCACTCCAGTATTTTTGCCAGGGAAATACCATGGACAGAGGAGCCTAACGGGCTACAGTCCATGAGGTTGCAAAGAGTCAGACACGACTTGGCAACTAAACAGCAACAACAAATATTCCATTGTATATAAGCACCACATCTTCTTTATCTAGTCCTCTGTCAATGGACATTTGCACTGATTTCATGTCTTGGCTATTGTGAATAGTGCTGCAGTGAACATTGAGAAGAAAAGGGAAGTGTCTTGCTCTCCACTGTTAGAAAGGTAGACCTAAGTTCTAGATATAGAATCCACTGACTCTAAGAGTGGATCTTACACTTTGGTATAATAAAAATCACCTGCGAAACCTATTAACAATGTAGATTACTTTTTAAAATCCTTATTCCAAATGCTGATTCAGTATGTCTGGAGTTAGACTTGAGAAACTGCAATTTTCAATAAGCACCTCAAATAATTATGGTACAGATGGGCCACAAACTTAACTTTGACAAATACTGTATTATAAGGAAGACCATCCCCATGGAAAAGGAATGCAAAAAAAGCAAAATGGCTGTCTGGGGAGGCCTTACAAATAGCTGTGAAAAGGAGAGAGGCGAAAAACAAAGGAGAAAAGGAAAGATATAAGCATCTGAATGCAGAGTTCCAAAGAATAGCAAGAAGACATAAGAAAGCCTTCTTCAGCAATCAGTGCAAAGAAATAGAGGAAAGCAACAGAATGGGAAAGACTAGACATCTCTTCAAGAAAATTAGAGATACCAAGGGAACATTTCATGAAAAGATGGGCTCGATAAAGGACAGAAATGGTCTGGACCTAACAGAAGCAGAAGATATTAAGAAGAGGTGGCAAGAATACACAGAAGAACTGTACAAAAAAGATCTTCATGACCCAGATAATCACGATGGTGTGATCACTCACCTAGAGCTAGACATCCTGGAATGTGAAGTCAAGTGGGCCTTAGAAAGCATCACTACGAACAAAGCTAGTGGAGGTGATGGAATTCCAGTTGAGCTGTTTCAAATCCTGAAAGATGATGCTGTGAAAGTGCTGCACTCAATATGCCAGCAAATTTGGAAAACTCAGCAGTGGCCCAGGACTGGAAAAGGTCAGTTTTCATTCCAATCCCAAAGAAAGGCAATGCCAAAGAATGCTCAAACTACCGCACAATTGCATTCATTTCACATGCTAGTAAAGTAATGCTCAAAATTCTCCAAGCCAGGCTTCAGCAATACGTGAACCATGAACTTCCTGATGTTCAAGCTGGTTTTAGAAAAGGCAAAGGAACCAGAGATCAAATTGCCAACATCCGCTGGATCATAGAAAAAGCGAGAGAGTTCCAGAAAAACATCTATTTCTGCTTTATTGACTATGCCAAAGCCTTTGACTGTGTGGATCACAATAAACTGTGGAAAATTCTGAAAGAGATGGGAATACCAGACCACCAGACCTGCCTCCTGAGAAACCTGTATGCAGATCAGGAAGCAACAGTTAGAACTGGACATGGCACAACAGACTGGTTCCAAATAGGAAAAGGAGTACATCAAGGCTGTATATTGTCACCCTGCTTATTTAACTTTTATGCAGAGTACATCATGAGAAATGCTGGGCTGGAAGAATCACAAGCTGGAATCAAGATTGCCAGGAGAAATATCAATAATCTCAGATATGCAGATGACAACACCTTAAGGCAGAAAGTGAAGAGGAACTAAAAAGCCTCTTGATGAAAGTGAAAGGGGAGAGTGAAAAAGTTGGCTTTAAAGCTCAACATTCAGAAAATGAAGATCATGGCATCTGGTCCCATCACTTCATGGGAAATAGATGGGGAAACAGTGGAAACAGTGTCAGACTATTTTCTTGGGCTCCAAAATCAGTGCAGATGGTGACTGCAGCCATGCAATTAAAAGACACTTACTCCTTGGAAGAAAAGTTATGACCAACCTAGATAGCATATTCAAAAGCAGAGACATTACTTTGCTGACTAAGGTCCGTCTAGTCGAGGGTGTGGTTTTTCCAGTGGTCATGTATGGATGTGAGAGTTGGACTGTGAAGAAGGCTGAGCGCCCAAAAATTGATGCTTTTAAAGTGTGGTGTTAGAGAAGACTCTTGAGAGTCCCACGGACTGCAAGGAGATCCAACCAGTTCATTCTGAAGGAGGTCAGCCCTGGGATTTCTTTGGAAGGACTGATGCTAAAGCTGAAGCTCCAGTACTTTGGCCACCTCATGAGAAGAATTGACTCATTGGAAAAGACTCTGATGCTGGGAGGGATTGGGGGCAGGAGGAGAAGGGGACGACTGAGGATGAGATGGCTGGATGGCATCACTGACTCGATGGACGTGAGTCTGAGTGAACTCTGGGAGTTGGTGATGGACAGGGAGGCCTGGCGTGCTGCGATTCATGGGGTCACAAAGAGTTGGACATGACTGAGCAACTGAACTGAACTGAAGGAAGAACTTTAATAATCAGAGCTCGGACAACCAGCAAGAGCACAGGTGCTTGGAGAGATGGGCTCAAAGAGGGTGTTTATGAGTAAGTTAGTGGCCATCTTTCAAGGATGCTACAGTGGGGTGTACCTCTGCTTTGGATAAGGGTTTAGGCAAGGAAATCTCCAAGAGAGGCTCCAGTTTAAATATTCTATTTGTAGCTCTCTTAGAATTGAGCAACAGTTTTGAAAGGAAAAAAAAAATAAAAGCATGTGTAAGCAAATTATGTATTCTCATTTCTTTTAAAGAACCACCTTTGAAGGAAGCCAACCTGTTGGGTTTAGTATCAGATTACCATAACCAGGTGCTACCTGCAGGCTTATAAACAAAGTCCAGGCAGAGCATGGAGGAGGAGTGAATCCATCACTGAAGAGGTGCTTTTCACTCCATACCCTAATTTAGCAAAGCAAATGTCACGGGTGGAAGTTAAGAGAAAGGAGGAATCAGTGTGGGCTGAGTAGACAGAGGAGGCTTCATGGAAATGGGGCTTGAAGGCAGTATTGAAAGATGGGTTAGACTTACGTAAGTAGGGTGGGGAAGGAGAACTTTTCAGGCAGGGGGAGGAACATGGGCAGACTCAAAGGCAGGAAGATGCTTTGTACGAGGGAGGAGACAGTCACGAGACACCATGAACACAGCAAAGGGCATGTGTTAGGTAAGAATGGAAATCAGGATGGGTGGGGGTGTCTGTCTGTGTTTTCTCCACTGAAACTCAGAGTGCATGTTGTAAAAAATGGCTGTGTGCTGATGGAGCCTGGCCCTATTGTCTAAAGCAGGACGGACTTGAGTGTGAAACTGACTGCCGTGAACCTGTCACCCCAGCTTATGGGGACGGTGCCATAATTTATTTAAAACCAAAGCCATCCTGCAAATTCGGACCTCCTTCTGCCGTGCATGGATGGACCTGGGGGGCTGATGTTGGAGGACATCGCAAGTGAGGCAGAGACGATCTAGGACATGAAGACTGTCGTCGGAGCATTTGCTCCAGAATCTCAGGGCTGAACCCAGTTACCTTTAAACTTCTTCCTTTCGTATTTCCTCCAGTGACAACATTTAATACTGTAGAATGTCTGTGAGTAGATATTTAATGGGATTAAAGTTGTTCCCAAATCAGCAACAGTCCCCAAGCTAGTAATGGCTTCTTTTTCTCATCTGGAGAGAAGAAAAGGATGCAGAAGTAATGAAATTGGAGCAGAAGGATCATGATTTCCCATCATGATGATAAGGTGAAAAACTAAAAAAAAAAAAATTCCAGCAAGGACCACTTTTATTTCATGATATTTCCTTAAATGGATGTTTCTTTATTCATTTGTTCTACAAATATTTATGAGATGAGTACCCTGTACTAGAAACTTCAGACTGCGTTGAGAGTGACAGGTGACAGTTAATTGTAAGTGACAACGTCATGACTTAGTCGGGACACTCTCTAGAAGTCATTCTGGTGTGTGGCTGATCGGATATACAAAGATGTTCAGCCAAATACATACCTCATCCCAAAGACACTCACGCCTTCACTAAGAATCCACAGAGGACATAGATGTGCACACTTATTTTTACACCTAAAAATACTTACTGTATCACTGTGTAGAGGGGCAGACAACCGTGGTCACACTTGGGTAGTGGAAAGGATGGGGATTCTCAGTGAAACTGACCTGGGTTGGAAAACCTTTTGTTTCATCCAGGTACTGAGTGAATTTTGGACATAGCGTTTCACTTCCTTTTTGCTCCCATTTCCTGATTTATTGTATTGTTGTTAAGATGGACCCCAATGATTCTTATTCCTGGATAAGCATTGTCACTCCTTTTGAAACTTTATTTCTTAATTTTACTTTGTAAAATGGTTGGTTCCCTGCCACATCAGGATCTCTGGAGAGTGGGACCAGACATGAGTATTTTAAAAACAAACTCTATAGCTGATGTTATGTTCTGTCACACACAGTGGGTAGGGAGCCACTGATATACTTCATAGAGTATCAGGACCAACTGAAGTGGCCTGGAACCCATGTCTGGCGTACAGTAGCTGTTATGGGGTCAATTGTGTACCCCCCAAATATGCTGAGGTCCTCACCCCCATGACCCCCAGATATGACTTATTCAGAAATAGGATTGCTGCAGATATAATTAAGATGAGGTCACACTGCAGTAGGGTGGGACGTCATCCATTTTGACAAGCATCCTTACAAAAGAGGAGAGGGCACACAGGGGTAGACAGGGAAGAAAGCCACGTCCTGGTGCAGGCAGAGACTGGGGTGACAGAGCCACAAGCCAAGGCCTGCACCTATTACCAGAAGCTAGGAGAGAGGTCTGGACAGATTCAACCTCAGAAGGGTGCCAACCCTGTTAACACCTCGGAGTCAGGCTGTGCGAGAATTCACATTTCTGTTGCTTTCAGTTCCTCAGGGTATGGTACTTGGCTAGGGCAGCCCTAGGAAGTAAAGGCAGTATTCATTCTGTTAAAGTGAATTACCTTACCTGGCCACACAGGTGCCTGCATGTGGCTCTCAGATGCCCTCGCACAGGTACATTTAAATCGGGCTTGCTGGAGGATCTCAGTTGACAGGTATGTGGCTTTCTGGAAACATGAGCAGACAGACAGATAGGTGCCAGAAGCCAAGAACTATGGGAAAAGAAAAGGTAGAAAGGTGAGGGAGACTGCGTAGGTTGGGTAAGAGGGAAAAGGAGCTGACAGACTTCAGAGTGCTGTTACCAGATATAGCTTCTCTATTTTTAAACGTGCTTGTGTCGCCTTCTTTTGGTGGGTAGGCTAATGGGTACTGTTCTGCTTTTGGTATTGTTTTGTTGGTGTGTTTGGTGGTTTGCATTGGGCAAAAGTGGCCAACCCCACCTGTGACACCTGACCTTGATACTGTTTGGCACTAAGCAAATATAGTTTTAGGAAATGAAGGAATTGCATTAAGGAGGCCAGGGGAGATGGGGAGGAGGGGGAGTGGGGAGAGAGGAGCCGCTCGGATGCAGAGACAAGTAGCTCTGGATAGAAGTCCTGGCTCTGTCCTGCTGCTCTGCGTCTCAGGTCTCCCTGTAAAACAGTGATGGTTACATCTGCTTCTCGGAATTGGTGGGAGGATTAAATTAGTTGATAAAGGTTAACCTCCTCCTTCTTTGTCTCCTGTCCCTGATTGTACTTCAATATCATTAGTTGAATGAGCTAATCAGTACTTTGGTTGGACTTTGGTTTCAGCATGGCCTTCTGTTCAGGAGGATTCTGCCTAGCCCCGACAGTGAGGGGCTCGCACTTTCCCTTCAGGAGGATCTGCCTAGTCCCAACAGTGAGGGTCTCATACTTTCCCTTCAGGAGGATCTGCCTAGCCCCGACAGTGAGGGTCTCATACTTTCCCTGTCCTTTTGCTGCCGTGGTAGTACGCATAGTCTCCCCAGGTCGTGGGTGGAACCAATTGACTGCTATAAACCAAAGTAACTCCTTCTGGACTATATCTCCCAGGCCATATCTTCTTCTTGGTCAGAAGCCTCATCCTTGTCATTGGGCACCACGGCATCTGCTCACAAGGATGCTGGCTACGTCCCTGGGTTTTTGAAAGAAACTTGTAAGAAGAACGGGTACTTCCCTGGTGGCTCAGAGAGTACCAAATCCACCTGCAATGTGGGAGACCTGGGTTTGATCCCTGGGTTGGGAAGATTCCAAGAATACGAGGGCAGTAGCTCTCTGTCCTATTTGAAGGAAACTTTCAGCTTTTTGCTTTAAAAAGGAAAAAAGCTGGTGACAGTCCTGTCTGTTTCATTTCTGGAAGATGCGGGTACCGGACAGCAGTATGTGCAGATGCTGGTTTGCGTGCATCTGTGTGCTGGGAGCGAGAAGAGAGAGCTGGTCCCCAGCACAGGTGGCTGACGACCTCTGACCATCTGTGCATTCGGGTCTGGGGGGTGGACACCCCAGAACACCCACAATGGACGGGAGCTTCAGACTGCACTGGGACTGCCTGCTTGCCGCCTCTGGTCATCCAACACAGCAGACTGATGCTCTGTACCTCCAGATGGTGGCCTGGCTGGGCGGGTGCGGGCCCACAGAGAGAGAGAGCTGGGAGTGTGGCAGCGAAGCTCAGGAGCCCAAGCCAGCCTTGCAAGCTGTTTGGGTGCTGGTGCAAAGATGCCATCTCCGTGGAGCCTCTGAGGCCGCCGCTCTCTGCCAGAGACGCCTCCCACCATGAGGATGCTGGGGAGCTCATGAATGCAGATGACTCAGAGAGAACAGAGCCATCAACCAGAATAATTCTGAAAAAGCATTTGCTCAGACGGACTCTCTGCTTTTGACCCCTGAGTCAGGGGATGTGAATGGAAGAAGAGGGCAGGGTGTTCCCGTGGGTGCAAGGGGTGTTGCCCATATGTGTCTGGCCAGATGATCGGCAATTTCCACGAGGTCAGCCAGGTGCACACACAGAACTGAGACCAGCATGTAGCAGGTCCTTAGTAAAAGTTAGTCATTGTTGTTGTTACAACTATCATTATCACTGTGATTATTTCACATAGAGTGTTGTCTGTATACCTGAGTGTATAATACAGACCCCGTCCACTTTATGCACTAGAGAGAGTGATAAGATATGGAACCCAGGACGCTACAGGGTTCTGTCACTCTCCTAGCTGACCTGGCATCAGCAGCACCATTGTCTATTTGTTCAGTGTGCTTAAAAAAAATTAAAATGTTCTAGAGAGCACTGAACTCCTATAAAAGCAATATGGGATATCATTCCTTAAAAGAGCCTTGTGATTAAAAAAAAGAACCTTGTAATCAAATAAGCTTAAACACCTTTAACAATCAAATATTTACTCTGAAACTCTAAGAAGGGCACTTGTTTAGTCACTAAATTGTGTCCAACTCTTTTGTGACCCCATGGACTGTAGCTCGCCATGCTCCTCTGTGCATAGGGTTTTCTAGGCAAGAATACTAGAGGGGGTTGCCATTTCCTTCTTCAAAGAAGGGCTGTGGTGTGGAGGATTTCCTATATGTTTGCTCGGGGGATGGGATGATTGTTGAAAACTCATTATTTTCCCCACAGAACACCTGTCATCATCTTGTAGGATCTCAGTATTCAGTAGAAAACTATTTGAGAAATACCCACGCAGTACAGTTTTCCTCTTGTCAATATTGGTCAGTAATAGCAACCCTTTGGGGTGGTCATTGGGGCAGTTTACTCCCATGTAAAGGAAAGAAAACTCAGATACTTAATCACTACCCTGGGGCTTCATTCATAACTTTTATGTATCTTTATGTAATTCTTTTGTGTTTGTTTTAACCTTCCATTAAGCCATGTGTGTGTGTCCATCTTATTTTTAGAGTTTGAGCCTCTGAGAATAGTAGTCATCTGTTCTGCAGTAATACTTTATTTTTGTTTTTTGGCCACACACAAAATCACTGCAGATGGTTACTGCAGCCATGAAATTAAAAGACGCTTACTCCTTGGAAGAAAAGCTATGACCAACCTAGACAGCGTATTAAAAAGCAGAGACATTACTTTGCCAACAAAGGTCCACCTAGTCAAAGCAATGGTTTTTCCTGTAGTCATGTATGGATGCGAGAATTGAACTGTAAAGAAAGCTGAGTGCCGAAGAATTGATGCTTTTGAACTGTGGTGTTGAAGAAGACTCTTGAGAGTCCCTTGGACTCAAGGAGATCCAACAAGTCCATCCTAAAGGAGATCAGTCCTGAATATTCACTGGAAGGACTGATACTGAAGCTAAAGCTGTAATACTTTGGCCACCTGATGTGAAGAGCTGACTCATTGGAAAAGCCCCTTATGCCGGGAAGAATTGAAGGCGGGAGGAGAAGGGGATGACAGAGGATGAGATGGTTGGGTGGCATTACCGACTCAATGGAAATGAGTTTGAGTAAGCTCCAGGAGTTGGTGATGGACAGGGAGGTCTGGAGTGCTGCAGTCCATGGGGTCACAAAGAGTTGGACACGACTGAGCACCTAAACTGACTGTGCATCATGTGGTATTTTAGTTCCCTGACCAGGGATCGAACCCATGCTGCCTGCAATGGAAGCACAGAGTCTTACCTGGACCCTTTTCTGTTTTTGCAATGATACTTTTAGATTGAAGCTGCATTTGTGTGTGTGTGGTGAGGGGTGGTTTATGAGCCTGTGTGGCCCAGTTCAGTTCTTACTTGACATTGGCATGGTTCTGTTACTTAATAAAAATAATTTACATGTGATTTGGCATAGGATTTGCATATCATCCAGGCGATGCCCAGGTGTACAGAAAATCTTTTTCTTCCTTCAGTGTCCCTCAGTGTGAAGGACCCAGAGCACTGGGCTCTAACCAACCCTCTTGTTTCTGAGAGGCCCCAGTCTTGGCTGAAGCATTTTTCACATTAGCAGTTACCCAGAACTACTACTGGCCCCAAGGTGACATTGACTGTATTTTAGGAGATTTTTTTGGTTTTGTTTTTCCTACCTCATATGCCAGACAGATACAGATTGCAGAAGGTGATGTTTTAAAGATGCAAGGAATTGGCAAAGTTGGCTCTGAGGTCTTTGTTTGAGAAGATAAGCAGGCTTTGGAATCAAATGACCCGGCTTCAAATCTAGTCTTTGGGGTTTTCTAGTTGTGTGTTGTCCTTCATTGTTTTAACCTCTTTAGGCCTCAGTTTCATGTCTGAGGCCTAGATATACCACATTAAAGTGTGGATAATACCTACCGCTTAGGGTTGCCATGAACTATCAGTGAGATAAAGCATATGCAGCAATGAATGACACAGCCAGTTACATGTGCTCAGTAAAAACTGGTTGCTTTGATCGTTACTCCTCAAGTGAAAGTGGCATCAGGGGGTTGTCAGAAACTGAAACCCAACAGGCAGTGCCAGGGTATTGGGTACCCTGGGTATCCAGGTATTAACTTCAGGGCCACATCATCATCTCCTCTCTTGCACTGAATAAAAGAGGGTGAAACAACCAGCCCAGCTGAGCCCTTTCTCCCGTCTCTAGATCTTTCACAGCACTCATCACTTTCTAGTCTTTATAACAGCATCACTTCTTACGTATGTCTGTGTCCTCCATTAAAGCATGAGCTTCATTTAGCATGGGACTCTGCCTGGATCCTCAGCACTGAGAACATGTAGCACTGAGTGATTATTATCCTACCCTTTTTCACGGAATGAATGAATGGGTTCAATGATGAGATTGTTGGAAGACACACACAGACACCTATCCCCAGATCAGCCCTGCTGTTTAAGTATCGTTATACTTAGAATCCAAGATGCTTGAATTTCTGCCTTATTTTTAAGGCTCTTCATGGGGAGATGCCACACTCACTACTACAGGTATTGCAGGGTTTTAAGTCAAGTTTTGCCTGTGTTGTGCCCTTCTTATTTGATTCTCCTGGAAGACAGAGACTGCTATTGACCATTCATGGCACAGGGGGTCATGGTAGGTTGTCATTAATCATCTCCTTGGGATTCTCATGAGGACAGATCATCTAAGGCAATCATGTCAAGTATAACGGATTCCTGGCTTCATTAGTCTTGTTTAATCCATCACTAGTAAAATGAAAAGTAAGTAGTAAGATGTAATAGAAGGAAATGGTTTTGAGTCAGAAAGACATAAGTTCCACTCCTGGCCAGTGTCTCTTGGGCAAGTTGCTCAGTCTCACTGGGTCTCAGCTGCTTATCTGTAAGGCAGGTAAATGGTACCCACATTGTGTGGCTGAGCTGAGCGGTATCTCTCAGATACTTGGTGTGTGTATCACACCGCCAGCCTTCTGGTAAATACTCTTGTGATAATGGTATCCTTATTGAAAAATAGTAGTGGTAGTTGTATGTATATGAAGGAAAACCACATGGCCAATTGGAGATACAGTTTTGGGTGAACTGAAATGGAAATGGTGGTCTTCTGGGTCAGATTGACTGAAAAGACTGTCTTCATTATGTCCTCAGCAGCTTGCTGCTGCTGCTGCTAAGTCGCTTCAGTCATGTCCGACTCTGTGCGACCCCATAGACAGCAGCCCACCAGGCTCCCCCGTCCCTGGGATTCTCCAGGCAAGAACACTGGAGTGGGTTGCCATTTCCTTCTCCAATGCAGGAAAGTGAAAAGTGAAAGTGAAGTCGCTCAGTCATGTCCGACTCTTCGCGACCCCATGGACTGCAGCCTACCAGGCTCCTTTGCCCATGGGGTTTTCCAGGCTTGGGATGTTGGAAATGACAGTGAATGGGATAGATAATTTACCACAGTTTGATATGGCTTTTTAAGTAGATGCAATCTTCTGGATTAAAGTAAATGTCTCTAGATTATTGTTTAGAGATCTCGTGCTGTGAACTTTAGAAAAAACAACAACAAAAAAAACAATTGCATGTATTTCCACGGAGTAAACTGATAATGCGAATGTATTAGGAATCATGCTGCAAGTAAGATGGCATATATAGTGCTATCAGGCTGGCAGATATTAAAAGGCAAACTGTGGTTGGTGTTTCCTAGTTTATGTTAAGCTTCAGATCCCTGCTTTGCCCTTGATACACTACCTTGAAAGTGAAGTTGCTCAGTCGTGTCTGACCCTTTGTGACCCCGTGGACTGTAGCCCACCAGGCTCCTCCGTTCATGGGATTCTCCAGGCCAGAATACTGGAGTGGGTTGCCATTTCCTTCTCCAGGGGAATCTTCCCAACCCAGGGATCGAACCCAGGTCTCCCACATTGCAGGCAGATGCTTTAACCTCTGAGCTACCAGGGAAGCCCAATACACCACCTTAGAACAAGACAATTAAGAGAACACTGAAACACCGTTTCCTGTTGTCTCTACTATGACTTCTGTAATATGTCTAGCTCATACCTGACTGATGGAAAATTGTGAGTACACATGTGTTTATGTTTTCTAGTTGCATGAGTATCTACTTTTTAGTGCCTGTACACTTGTAATTGCCTTTATATACATTTTTGTGTACGTACAGAAGCACTTCAGTCTACAACAAGATACATGGCAGCTTTGATCTGAGATAACTTTGAAAAGAGTACAAACATTGAGCAGGGAACAGCCATAAAAGCAGCTGAGAACCAAAGCAGAAAGATAACACATGATGAACGTAAAGCTATTGACCAGCCACTGTTAGAACCTGCTAACATCAAAGCTGAGAGGCACAGAGGAAACAAATGGTAAAGAAGAAATGAGGCGAAGACAAGCAGGCAGAAGAAAATACACAGCAAAACAAGAGATGAGAGTAACAGAGCGCATAGACAGTCAACAATAGTCGTCATGGAAATATGGTATCTCCTTGGGTGAAATGAGAGTCAGGAACAGGAAATAGAATTATGGACTTTTGGTGATTTCTTGGGGTTCATTAGTCAGAAGTCCCTATGCAAAGCTGGTAGAAGGAACACCAGACTTGGACCAGTCAATGAGGGGTACCCAGAGCATAATCAGCCTGGTTCTGGGGGCAACCAAGTGTTGGTATGTTTCCATTGGACTTGTACCAGCCAATACAAACTTAGCAGGCCATTCATCATCCTTTTCATAAGTAACAGCTGCAATCTATGTTTGGTTCATGTCTCGATAACTGGACCTGAATTTTATGTAGGTGTACAAAAGGTAGTAGATGTATATACCAGTTACCCAATCAAATTCCAAGACGTAGACTTCTCCTAAGAGTCATGTGGCAGTTTTTTATTAAAGCCTATTACAGAAGCCTGTACCTATCACTTTCTTCTCATTTAAAAAACAAACAAACAAAAAAAAAAACATTGCAAATAGAACTGCCTTATGACCCAGCAATCCCACTGCTGGGCATACACACCAACGAAACCAAAATAGAAGGAGACACGTGTACCCCAGTGTTCATCGCAGCACTGTTTATAATAGCCAGGACATGGAAACAACCTAGATGTCCATCAGCAGATGAATGGATAAGAAAACTGTGTACATATACACAATGGAGTATTACTCAGCCATTAAAAAGAATACATTTGAATCAGTTCTAATGAGATGGATGAAACTGGAGCTGATTATACAGAGTGAAGTAAGCCAGAAAGAAAAACACCAATACAGTATACTAACACATATATATGGAATTTAGAAAAATGGTAATGATGACCCTGTATGCGAGACAGCAAAAGAGACACAGATGTGTAGAGCGGACTTTTGGACTCTGAGAGAGAGGGAGAGGGTGGGATGATTTTGGAGAATGGCATTGAAACATGTATACTATCATGTAAGAAACGAATCGCCAGTCTATGTTTGATGCAGGATACAGGATGCTTGGGGCTGGTGCACAGAGAGATGATATGGGGTGGGAGGTGGGAGAGGAGTTCATGTTTGGGAACTCATGTACACCCGTGGTGGATTCATGTCAATGTATGGCAAAACCAATACAGTACTGTAAAGTAAAATAAAGTAAAAAAAAAAAAAATTCTCTAGCATAAGCCGCTTTTAAATCACTCTTAAAGAGACTGATTTGGTAGAAATTTCACTGTTGAGTCCCTAAGTCATGTCCAACTCTTTGCAACCCCATGGACTGGGCCCACCAGGCTCCTCTGTCCATGAAATTACCCAGGTAAGAATACTGGAGTGGGTTGCCATTTCCTTCTCTAGGGAATCTTGCTGCACCAAGGTTCCAACCTGTGTCTCCTGCATTGCAGGCAGATTCTTTATTGCCTGAGCCACCAGGAGTTTCACTGTAAGGATGAACTATTGAGATAGGGACATGGACCTTTTTTCCCCTCTTAAAATGAACCTAGCGACTTCCTTGGTGGTCCAGTGACTAGGATTCCACACTCCCACTGCAGGGGACCCAGGTTCGCTCCCTGGTCAGGGAACTAGATCCTACATGCCGCAACTAAAGATCCTGCCTGCCACGACTGAGATCGGAGATCCCACTTGCTGTAGCTAAGACCTGGCACAGCCAAATAGCTATTTAAAGAAACAAAACCAAAATGAGCCTGTGCTGTTCTGACCACAACTTGTTCCAATCCTAATCCAATGGTCAAAACACAGTGAGGTTTCAGTTGATAACCAGCCATCAACTTTAGCTTTGAATTAACTCACTAGCTAGTAATTTGGTTCTTCCCAAATTGTTCCTCCCGTGAGCCCTGATTGGCTGCTTTTCTGGATGAGGTAAGGTTTCCAGGTGGTAGTCTCATTTTTCCATGTGGTTCTTCATATTCAGCTCCCTTCCCTTTGGCTTCCTGCTCTAAGAGTTTGGTTTTCTTTCTCTTCACATGAAAAATATAAAATGCACTGGCTGTTGGGGAAATAGAAAAATGTATCCATGTCCCAACAATGGCACTTTTCTCCTACTGTCTGTGACTCTAGGGACGCTGTGGAGCAGACCCTTCTGTGCCAGCTCGGATGGGTCCTGCCTACCTGAGATTTACAGGCTTATCGCGGTTCCTCAGGGGAGGTGTCTCTGGAAACATAAACACTTTCACATGCAAAGCGCTTCAGATAAAGTGTGCCTTAGTACAGAACAAACTCTACTGTTTGAAGAGCGCATTCAGTGAGTTCTATTGCAGTACTTCAGAGGCAGTCCCTGCCATAACAGGGCACGAGAGACAAGGGCATGTAGTGAGCTGCTGCACACACAGCGGCTTGGAGTGCAGCCATCCAGGGCTGGTCTGCTCCTGAGAGGCACAGAGCCCAGGCTGGGGCCTCCTTTTGGGAGACCTGCATGGGATGGAAAGAGGGCCCCACTCTCTCGGTGGCTCATCACTCTAGCTTTCCGGCTTTTCCTTCTGCTCCATTCTTTATCATTCCAGTTCAGAGCCTCGTTGCCTAATACGTGAATTTTCACGATGACCTCTCATTACTTAAAAAATCACCTTTTAAAATTAGAGTATGGTTGCTTTGCCTGCAGTGGAGACCTGAGTTTGATCCCTGGGTCTGGCAGATCCCCTGGAGAAGGGAATCCCCTGGAGAAGGCTACTCACTCAGGTATTCTTGCCTGGAGAATTCCAAGGACAGAGGATCCTGGTGGGCTACCGTCATGAGCTTCAGTCCGTGGGGTTGCAAAGAGTTGGACGTGACTAAGCAGCTGATACTTTCACTTTCAGCCTTTGGCAAGATACCCTTCTTGTCTGATGTCTCTGAAACTCCCCCAAAGACACCATTTGTGGTCACAAAATTTGTTCAGCTGTCCTCCCCATGAAGCCTCTATCCCATTTTCCCTCTAAGACTTATAAAGGTCTTCTGTCCCTCAAACACCTCTAGGTCCCGCTTTCTCTCTCCTTTCAGGGTTACCTACCCTGAGAATGCCTGTGCCTTGGAGGGGGAGGAGGTTTCTCTCATCATTCCAAAGCCACCAGTTCTCTAGCCTGAGGTTAGTCTGGGGGCTTATGTTGAGGAGAAAGGCCTGTTCTGCAAGCCCATTCTTCTCCCCTCCATTCCTCTCTCCCTCCCTTCCAGAACATCTCTTGAGCTCCTATTATGTATCAGGCAGTGTTTCCTGGTGTTGGATTAGAGCAGTGTGGAAACACAGGGGACTCTCCCCATCTCCTGGTAACCTCATCCTTTTTAACCCTGGGCCTCTCGGGAGTGGTTTTGCTCTGCCATTTCTCTTTGAGTTCCTCGTGACCCACAGCAAGCGTTCCCACTCCTCACCTCTGTGAACCTCCACCTGATTGCCTGCCCTGACACACAGAGAAGCCTCCACACTCCACCACGAAATGCAATGCCCAGTGACTCATGCAAATGGACACCTGTGAGCCCCTGGCTCGGGGCCCCACTGGACACGCAGAAGCCAGATCAGTTCCTCTTAGGAGGCATCGATGCCTACTGTGTAAAGAGACTCTGGATCTTCTTCCTGCAACAGTGTCTTCAATTTTTCAAATATTTATATATCTTTTAAGGCCCAGTTAAAGAATTGTACGTGTGTGTGTGTTTTTTTTCCTGTTAGGTGCTTTTTACTGATTCGGCCTCTGCTCTAAATGACAGCTTTTATTGTCCGAGCTGTTCATTTAGCATTTAGCCATGCAGGGCCTTCTCCTGTTAATGACCTTTGTCTCGAGTCCTCCTTGTCTCAAGTGGCTCGCCAGCTTCTCCCAGGAAGGGCAGAAGCTTCCTTTGCTTCACTTCCTGCTTAGCGCTCCGTGTTTTAGCAACATGCAGGCCTCAGACCGCGCCGATTCCAGTGAACCGCAGATTTAGGTGTACTGGTGTGTGTTTCGGCATTGCATGAGTACTTCTGTTACAGTTTGTCTGATCCCTGACCAAGCCTCCTCTTGGTCTTGATCCTTTTGCTTTCATCTATTCTGAGGCGCTTCTGGCATCTTTAGTATCTCAGACGGTGGTGATGGGGTGTGTCTCAGAGGGCCCCAGCCCCTGTACTGAGCCCTCTCCAGAGGACACGTGGTCCAAACAGGTGGCGCCCTGACACATGAAGGCCTGGACTCTCCAACATGCACAGTGGTGCCCAGGGCGAGGGCTGGCACCTGTCACACCAAGCAAGGTCTCTCTCCAGGAGACTCTTGAGAGAGAGAGAGGGCTCGGAGACTCCCTGGGCACAAACTTGTCCTGACATGTGGCCTCTCTGCTCCCAGGTCCAGGCTTGTGAAATCCTGACATCACCATGGCAATCCTGCCAAGTAAGAAAGGCTTACTTATGTACTGAGGAGCCAAAATAGGGGTGTGCTGGTACTTCAGCTACCCACCCTCTTGATTTGTCCAAAATGTCCCGTCTTTCTATCTGAGAAAGAGAGGCTCCCTCACACGTGGCCATGAAGCCACAGTAATGAAGCCTCCAGATAATGTCATTCTTCTTTTTTGCCTAATACCAATTTGCAGATTGCATCCTAGACGCCCCAGAGGAGCAGCACTTGCCAAGGATGCTTGTCATTTCTTCTAATTAGGTTTTTAAATAAATCAAAGAACTCTTGTTTTCCATTTACCTAGGATTAGACAGCAGCAGTGTTCTTGTTCGCCTTGCCCATAGAGGCAGTCCCCACTGAAGGTTTGCCGGATTCCTGACCCTCGGAAGGCTTAGGAGGTTTCCTTTACCTCCACCCTTGGAGAGGAAGAAGGGATGGCCTTGTCTGGGCCCGATCGCCCCATCTCCCTTTTCCATCAAAGTGCCCCCCTGTAAACAGAGCTTTGGGTCCAGAAGTGAGGATAAAATTCTTCTCACCCTGCCTGCTGTTTCTCCTTTACCTGACTCCCAGCACTCAGCTTCTCTTTTTCACCATGATTCTTGTGAGGTGGGAAGGGTGAGGAGGTAGAGAATTACTGGGGAGAAGACAGCTGGGGGAGCCTGAGTTTGGAAGCTCAGCCCACCACCTCATCCAGCCTTCTGCTTTTTGTTTATTTATTTATTTATTTTAATTGGAGGCTAATCACTTTACAGTCATCCAGCCTTCTTCTCCCAGCTTTTCACCACTCAGCTCCTCATCCTGTCCTTCCCCCAGGACCTTCTCTGCCTCCTTGCCCTCTCCCCATGTGGCTGCATCCCTGCTCAGAGCCCCTTTCCTGGCCATTCATCCTTTTGTCCCTGTGGCCTTGTGACAGGGGTGGGGCTGATGGAAACACTGGTTTCTTGCATTTGATCTGGGAGCCTGTGTTCTGCGGACTCTCTGCAGTGAGGTGCTGCCAGGCCCATACTACTGTTTGGCCAGCAGTAGGCTCTGGCCCCTGAGGTCTCTTGAGACAGGAGGCTGAGAAAGAGTGGCCACATGGGCTCTGGAGACTACATTTTCCCTCCTCCTTCTCTGCTTCTGACCTCTGTGATTAAACCTCTGTGTGTGTGTGTGTGCGTGTGTGCGTGCGTGTGTGTGTGTGTGTGTGTGTGTGTGTGTGTGTGTGTTGGGGGAGGGTGTCTTTAAGAATACTGCAGGAGAGATGTGGTCAGAGGCAGGATGACTCGCTCATCTTCAGGGAAACATGAGATTTGGTGGATGTTTATTGGGGAGAGGCTCAGTCAGCCTTGTCATACACGCTTCTTGGGTCAGATTTCACATTATTAGGGGTGACATTTGAATTAAGTTACCTTGCCGTGTGGTGGCCTTGACCTGTCACAGATCATAAACCTGTGAAGCTAGGTTCCTTTTCTTTCTCCTCTTCCTTCCTTCTCGCCCTTGCTTCTCTCTCTTTCTATCGAATGCTGTTGCCTACCACCAGGTCTTTATTGTTACTTAGTAGAAACCGCATCTCTTATTCAAAGGAAGCAAACATAGCTTGCTTGGTGGTACAGGTGAATCAGGGACTTGTGACCAAAGGGAGTGGGTAGGTGGGATAGGGTGAGATATTAAACTCTTTCTCGGGGACAGTCACATGCTTTCCACCACTGTTGCCTCTGGTCCTTCCGGCCCCTCTCCAGCGTCCATCCCCAGGGCCAGTGGTCTAAGGCTGTTTTGCTTCTGTGCCTGAGATGAGCTGAAGTTTGGAGAGGAATTGTTACTGTGTAGAGTGCCAGCAGTGCCTGCAGTATGGGAAACGTGTAGGGCCAAGTCAGAACTTGGAAGGTGTTCTTTTACGTCACTGTTGGGTCTGCTGGTTAGGTTGTGCCCACCCTCCTAAAGCACAGCGTATTTTCATGGCGTCATGATTATATAAGTAAATTACGGTCACTGTGCGTGTGCTCAGCCCCTTAGTCGTATCCGACTCTTGTGACCCCATGGGCTATAGCCTGCCAGGCTCCTCTGTCCATGGGATTTTCCAGGCAAGAATAATTGGAGAGGGTTGCCATTTCCTTCTCCAGGAAATCTTCCTGACCCAGGGAGCCAACCCACATCTCTTGTGTCTCCCGCACTGGCAAGCCAGTTCTTTACCACTAACACCACCTGGGAAGCATTGTATAATGGGATATAATTTATAGTATAGCCTATATTGTCTTAGTTTTCCCAGGTGTGCCTGCCCACTAGTGTTTACAGATGTCACACACATGGACACATACACACAATTACAAATTCATGAACCTCCTTTAACGAAATGAGGAAACCCTTGGTAAGGTACTGAGGTCACTTGATATTTGAAACAATAAGCCTAATTGGCCTTTAAGTCAAGAGAGTGAATTATTAAACTTTTATAATTTTTAAGCATGTTTACTTCCCAGGTCATGTTTATTTTTGAATTTCCATTTTGGTGCTAGGTTCTATCACAACTGTCCCACTGAGAAGAATGACAACTAATCTGCTGACTTAATTGGAATGACTTTTCTTGCTTTATCATTTTTTATAGTTAAGAAAGTACTGACTTAAATTAAGAGATTTTTTAAAAAAGGTGAATACTTACAGTATTTAGAATATCTACATTCCTGCATTTTATATTTATATTTAGTTTGAATCTTGCAAATAAAAATTGGAACATAACCAAGCATGAATTGAGCATTTTTGCGCAGGAGCTTATTATTCAACTGCTTCAAGGAACTTGAACCAACTGAAGCACAGTGATATACCAAGAAGTCTGCAGTTCGGACTTTTGATTCACTGAAACAGTTTTCATCAGTTGAGAAGCAAAAAATCGACATATTTTTCTACTATGGAAAAAGAACTGGGGCCTTCAATCAGAATTTATTTGCTTAATTTTTCATATGATTATATATGGACCTTAATTATCTAATTTATCAGATTGTAAGCTGTTTAGAAACTGTCATTTAGGAAATTGAGGGCAACTAAAGTCAGACACAACAACTTCTAGCCTGATAGAAAGACAGGAAGCAGAAAAATGACTGTTCTCTATAGTAAAATGTATCACGTTGTGATTATAAAGACAAATTCAGATTATGGTTTATATATTCTGCCTCAGAAGGCATAGAAGCACATATTATATTTTATGAGGGCCTTTAAAAATTCAATATTGTCTAAATAAAATCAGTTTTATAGTGTAAGGCACTTTTCTTATATTATCATCTGTAGTACATTGCACTTGAATTATTACACATGAATGATATCCGTGTGTGTGCATGTGTGCTAAAGTCACTTCAGTCATGTTCAGCTCTTTGCAACCCTATGAACTGTAGCCCACCAGGCTCCTCTGTCCATGGGGTTCTCCAGGAATACTGGAGTGGGTTGCCATGCCCTCCTCCAGGGCATCTTCCTGACCCAGGGATTAAACCTGATGAATCAGTGTAACTGCATGTTATCCTAGGAAAATGAGAGAGAACAGTCTTTACCTACTGGCTCTCAAACTTTTCCAGGCAAAATCCTGTATTCAAAAAGGATTCTGACTTGAAATCCAGATGGAAAGCAAGGCAAGGAAGAGGTATTCTGGCTTTGATGAGTGCATGTTTGTCCCTTCCCACCATCCCCAGTGGCTTCTTAGGAGCCTCATGGAGCCTTTATGCAACCTCATGCAGACTCCAGCACAGAGCACACGGTCAGGCGCAAAGCTCGACCAGCGCAGGACTTAACTGGAGGGAGGCTTTTCAGGTGGCCTTGAATCAGCCTGTACGTGGTTGCTGCCATGAGAGTGTCGCTTTGCTTGCTTGCTGTGAAATCTCCTAGGGGGCTGATGGATAACGAGTAGAATGAGATTGACTCTCAAGCGTCACTATAACTCTTGAGCGACAGGACTCTAGAGCCCCATGCATTTGCTCCAGGTTACGCTAAAGCGGTGGTCCCCACCAGGAGTTCCAGCTAACAGGAGCACATCAAGAGTTTGCTAATGGGCACTCAGCTCATGAAAAACCACAAACCTTGAATTTTATTACTGTTGCCTTGAGTGATGTTGCCCCTGCTGGTGCTGCCGCTTCTACTTGTCAATCTTCTTCTGTCTCCCCTTCTCCCACCCTTCCTTTTTCCTCCCACCCATCATCCCCTCTTTCTTCTTAGTAGTGAAGCCAAGACACTTTTCAGTAGTGTAGCTAGATGCTTGGGTTTCCCTTTATCCTGTCTTTTTGCAAAAGCAATTGATTGCCAAACTTGCTTAAAGTTCCAGGCTATGTCCTTTCCTCAGGCAGAGGAAAACCAAGAGTGATGAAAGCATTTGCAAGCACAGTACCTAAACCTTAGTCAGCGGGTGTTAGGATGGCACATGCCGTTGCCGCAGTACTGACTGCAGTGTTCTTGGTGCTTGATTGGTGTCTGATGACACTGTGGAGACCCTGTGTTTGAATGAGTAGAGCCATCCAGGAGGCAGGAGGCTGTAGTTTCTTTGCCGATTCTGTCCCTCCCAAGGTGCTGGTTTGCATTTCTTCCAGGCTCCTTTTGTAGCAGCATCACCTCAATTTTTAGTTCAAAAATCAAATCCCAGTAGGAGAAGCCAGTCCTTAGAATGTACCCTATGGCAGTGCCTTTCTTGAGGACAGGGACTCGGGGCCTTTCACACATGGATGCTTTGATGGGCTATTTCACAGATTGGCTTTGCTATAGTAAGTTTCTTTCAGCACTCAAACCCCCAAATTATTCATGCAATTCTGCCTTTTAGCTTGTCCTTTGTAGAGAGACCTGAGCATTGGTAGCTTATACCTTCCATGGCACTGGGAGCAATGAATCAAGATTTCCACGCCTTCTTCTCCCTCTCTCTACTGCTTGTCTTTTAGTTAGAGAGAAGATCAGCCTCAGAGAGTATTTTTATTGTGAATTTTTAACTCAGACTTGAGTGTCAGGGAGGCCAAACTATGTAATGCTTTTAAGCACGAGTCTGGTTTCAGACTACCTGGTCCTGCTGTGCTCTAAGTGTATAACTTCCTGTGCCTCAGCTTTCTTATCTCTATAATGGAAGCAAGAATAGTATCTTATTTCTCAGGGTGGTGAGGATTAAATGTCACTGTTTGTGAAGTGCTTACTAGAATACCTGGCACATGGCAGGTAGTACATTCATGTGAGTTGCTCTTGCTGTTACTGTTGCTGCTGCTATGATGATGATAATGATTAGTAAAAGTTGGACTTGTCTTTTTACTTTCCAGATGACCTGGGCAGAAACCCAAGTAGGTTTGTTTAGGTTTGTGCTGGGAATAAAAGCCCGAGGTGATGATGCTTCTTTTGAACCTGGGATGCTGGCCCTACCCCTTAGAGTAAACATGAAAAAAAAAAAAATAGAAGATAATCATGCCTACCATGTTAGGTTATGAAACTTAGAGGAGGAAAAAAACAGCAGAATAAAGAACTTGGCTCATAGTATATACTCAACATATAACATCTAGTATATAATTATGCTGTAAAGAGAACATCTCGGCCACCCTAAGTCCTGACCGTGTAGCTGCTTAGTAGATCAAAGGACTACTGACAAAGTTTGTCATATTATTGAACGTTTATGATGAAGTTTTAAATTGGTTTATGTTTGCCTTATTTCTGAATGTTCTCTTTACTACCAGGGAACCCTTCAGAGCAGACTGTTAACGTTTCTCCTTGTCTTCTGAATTGTCTGTTGTAGAAATCAGCTCTCAGGAGGAAGTGTGCGGTCTGTAAGATTGTCGTCCATACCGCCTGCATTGAACAGCTAGAAAAGGTGAGACAGCGCCACCTGCTGCAATCTTTGCTACCCTGCAAGTGTTTGGACTTGAAAGATGAAGCGTCAGTTTTCATTTTCAACTTCTTGACAACTACGCTCTTTTAAAAACCTCGAAGTCCAACGTTATCACCAGATTAATAATGGGAGGACTATGCTTAAGGTTTACATCCACTCTGTTGTTTACTGAGCTTTAATTTGATATCATTTCATGTTGACTCTTGGGTAAAGGAATAAAAAGGTTAGAGAGAAAAGCCTGGTATGGGCCTGTTTCTTCACAATAATAGCAAGTGTTGTCATTCACCCATGGGATTTGTTGGTTTTTTAGGGTAACTCTAGGTAATTTTTAGGGTAATTCTAGTTGGGTGCTTTCCCTATTATAATACACTTTTCTTTTTAAATGACAGATTAATTTCAGATGTAAACCAACATTTCGAGAAGGAGGTTCAAGATCACCAAGAGAAGTAAGTATTTCAGAGCTCTAGTGCAAATACCACCTTTTATTTCCCATTGATTCATTAGATTCATAGTCATCAGGGATTTAAAAAAATCTGTCTCCCTCCATTTCACATTAGTATCTTATCAGTATCTCAACAAATACAATCAGTAAACCCCCCAATTCTCTTCAGTGTGTGTCTGCTACCCTTTCTTCTTCTCATAGAATGCACTGGAAAGCTGAGGTCTATTGAATGAGCCGGAAAGTAGGGAGAGGGAATGGTGGTAGAATTGAAAAGGTAAGAAAGACATAGTATTTTATTGGCTTTTGGTCTATTCCACCTGGAAGAGGTGGCAACTAAACTGAGATCCAAAGGATTGATCTAAGTGAAGGTCTGGGGGATAGTTAGCTGGGGGGATGAGTGAGCACAGGCTCAAAAGTGAGGTATATTCGAGGAAGGCATGAGGCCCAAGAGATAAGCAGACGTGAGACCACGAAGGGTCTTGTAAGCAAGGAGGCAAGTTGCATGTCTCATCACCATAGTAATTAGAGGGAGCATTGAACAGTTTTAAGCAGAATATATTAATCTGGCTACAGTGTGGAGGGGATGCCATGTATTTCAAGAGCAGCAATGTTAGAGGCATGGAGGATATTGGCTATTCTCTTAGTCTAGGGAAATGATAATGGTGATCTGAACTAACAGTAATACTGAGACGGTGAAAATTGGTAAATGTGAATTTGAAGGAAATAAGGTGGTCAGGATATATTACGGAGAAGGCGACAGCACCCCACTCCAGTACTCTTGCCTGGAAAATCCCACAGATGGAGGAGCCTGGTGGGCTGCAGTCCATGGGGTCACGAAGAGTCAGACACGACTGAGCAACTTCCCTTTCACTTCTCACTTTCATGCATTGGAGAAGGAAATGGCAACCCACTCCAGTGTTCTTGCCTGGAGAATCCCAGGGACGGGGGAGCCTGGTGGGCTGCTGTCTATGGGGTTGCACAGAGTTGGACACGACTGAAGCGGTGCAGCAGCAGCAGCAGCAGCAGCAGCAGGATATATTAGTTGATTGGATTTTGGACACAAGGACAGGGGTTGTTGTTTTCAGTCACTAAGTGGTGTCTGACTTTGTGAGCCCCATGGACTGCAGCACACCAGGTTCCCCTGTCCTTCAGCAACTCCCTGAGTTTGCTCAAACTCACATCCATTGAGTCCCTGATGCCATCCAACCATCTCATCCTCTGTCGCCCCCTTCTCCTCGTGTCCTCAAACTTTCCCAGCATCAGGGTCTTTTCAGTGAGTCAGCTGCTCACATCAGGGGGCCAAAGTATTGGAGCTTTAGCTTCAGCACCAGTCCTTCCAGTGAATATTGAAGATTGATTCCCGTTAGGATGGACTGGTTTGATCTCCTTGCTGTCCAGAGGACTCTGAAGAGTTTTCTCCAGCACCATAATTTGAAAGTATCAGTTCTTCAGCACTCAGCCTTCTTTATGGTCCAACTCTTACATCTCTGCATGTCTACTGGAAAAAACATAACTTTGTGCTGAGCTCCCCTGTCCTTTGACTATAAGGACAAATATGTTGGCAAATGAATTGCCTTGAGGATATGGTAGAGAAGTAATGAGTTCAGTTGTAGAACTCTCAAGTTTGAGTTGTCCTGAGGCTCCCAACTGGTGATATCCAACAGAAAGCTGAGTGGGTATATAAGTTTAGAGTTTATGAGGAAGATTGGGCTAGAGGTTAGACATTGGTGAATTGTCAGCATTTCAAGGTAGCAATTAAAGCTATAAGATTGATGACTGGGTAAGGTAGGAATAGAAGACGTCTGAGTGTAGATTGATGTTAATGACAGTTAATGAATGAAGACACAGTGAAGAAGAATAATATTGTTACTAATTAATACAAGGAGATTAGGAGAAAACATGGAGAGAGAATAGGCTGGCAGTGGAGGTTATAGAGAGAGAGAAAAATAGCTGTTCCCGTTAGCTGTCTGTTCCCACTGTGCTTGTCTGTTATGTCAGCAAGAGGTTGGTTATGGGTCATACGTAGGGTGAGAAAGTCGTAAGAAAAATGATAGGGTTGTGTTTACCCTCGGTGTCATCGGAATACACTATAGCATTGGCCAAGGGATAACTCAGCAATAGCTCAAATGAAGGAGACATTTTATCTTGGGCAATAGAAGAAATTGTTTTGAGTTTTTTAAGATGGACTTTGTCAATTTCTAACCAGGGCATCCATATGTCTACATTTGGCTCCCTGTCCTTTGATTTCTCTTTTTCCATTTGGATAGGTGATTGCGACTGTTTCTAATTTCTAACACAAGGATTTGGGGGATGTGTTTGCGGTAGCTGTATTATTTCTCTTCTGTGAAGCCAGACCCTTCATAACTGTTTTCAGTGTCTTCCTTTGTCTTCATATCAAGGACTTGCTATTTCTTCCATGCCTACATTTTCAACTCCTCACCTTCCTTATAGATTATTTCTATCACCATTAACATGCTCTGAGAGCTCCCATCTTTAAAAAACAAATAAACAAACAAAGAATATCCCTTAATGACCAACTGTGTCTTAATTGCAGCTCTGATTCTCAGTGTTGTGTTCAGAGCTAAAGTTCCAGAAAATGTTAGCCAGATAAATTGTTTCTAGCATGTTTCCCTCCTGGGCATTTTAACCTGTTCTGATCTGGTCTTCCTCTACCCATTCACTGAAACTGCTTTTTTAAATCTTGCCCATATCTCCTTGATGCCAGATTCATTAGGTATTTTCTGTTCTTATTCAGTCTTTCAAATGTGTTTAAACTACTCAGTATTTCCTCCTTCTTGAAATGCTCTCCTGTTGTGATAGCTTTCTTAATGTTTCTCTTCAATATTTCACTGGGTAGCCCTTCCACTGTTCACTCCCTGATTTCTACGTATTTGTTGGCTTGTTAGCGCTGGACTACGCTCTGCCTGCTGGCATTGGGAGAACTCCTCCAGTCCTTTGGTTTTCAGTATCGTGTCTGGGTTGATGGAGTTCCGTTTGATATGCCCATGGAATGTGTCAGAGTCAACTCAAATATAATACATTACTAACTAAACTCTATTGCCATCCCTGTAAAAACTATATTTTTCAATTGTTTTGTATCTGAGAAAATGAGATGACTGTTGGTCCAACTCCCCAAAATGAGAAAACCAAGGGGTCATAATGATGCTTCTCTCAGATACTCCCCACACTTAATCCATTTGCCAGCCCTATCAATTTTATTTATAAAATATATTTCAAATCATGCATTTATCTCCATTTCTGTTGCCAGTGCTCTGGACTGAGACACCATGATCCCTTGCTTTTGACCCCTGCAGTAACTTCTCCAGGATTCTTTAATTTCCCCCATCGATCCACCATGATATAAGAGAGTGATCTTTTAAAGTGAACATTGGATTATATAATTTTCCAGCTTAAAACTCGGCAGTGATTTCCATGTCATTTAGAGGAAAACCTTACCCCTTGGCTTGGTATGAAAAGTCAAAAGTCCTTCATAGGCTGGGCCAGCCACCGTCTTTGAACCCATCTGTCTGCCACATGGATTTAAGTTCTTGAAGCACACATCAAGATATTCTTCACCTTCTGATATTTGTGTGTTTTGTCATGCTACTGGAGATCTCTATTCATGACCAGCTGTTTCTTACAGTTAGAGCCCCTCAGAGGTCTTTGTTGATTTCCACCTCTAAATAGGTCGCACATTGTTCTTTATCAAAGCACCTTGTTCTGCCCTTTAGAGCACTTTCTGTGTCATAATTATTTACAAGCATTACCCATTTGCTTGTCTGTTGCCATCCTCCTGTTGTGTAGGCTTTGGGAGATCACTCATGAAATTTGTTCCAAACTCGTTGTACCAGGCAGGATGCAGAAGATGTGATCAGTGAATATCTTTTGACCTAATGAATGTATAGAGGAGTGAAAGTGTTAGTTGCTTAGTTGGGTCTGACTCTTTGCGACCCCATGGTCCCTGCATGGAATTCTCCAGGAAGGAACACTGGAGTAGGTTGCCATTCTCTTCTTCAAGGGAGCTTCCTGACCTAGGGATCAAACCTGGGTCTCCTGCATCACAGGCAAATTCTTTACTAATGAGCCACCTGGGAAGCCCATGAAAGGGTTAATTTCCCCCTCCAAATCTCTAAGAACTCTTATTCTAAGAGTACAATTTGGAAATGATTCTTATGTCACATGCTATGTGCTGTACTTAGTCACGTCTAACTCTTTTCAACCCCATGGACTGTGGCCCACCAGGCTCCTATGTCCGTGGGATTCTCCACACAAGAATACTTGAGTGGGTTGCCATGCCCACCTCCAAGGCATCTTCTCAACCCAGGGATTGAACCCAGGTCTCCCACACTGCAAGTAGATTCTTTACTGTCTGAGCCACCAGGGATGCATGACCCGTGGGGATTCTTAATTAAGAGACTTAGATAGTTTACTTCATGTAAATGAAAGAGACAGTCACTTTAGAATTAGTTTGACTTGTGTTCAAAGGCCATCTCTGCTTCTTTTTCCCTCAGTGGTGTCTCTAGGCCTGGGACCTGGAGTGGGGTTGTTAATCACTGTCTCCTAGGCTTTGTGGGGTGCTTGATACCTGAAGTTTTTTGTAATGAATGTTGGTTTGACTCCTCTAAGTTGAAACCTTCCAGATGGACTCAGTGTCCTTAGATATAAGCTGCTTGGATTGGTCTATAATTTCTAAGATACTTTAAAAAACTCTTTGAGTAATGCTTTGCCAACAAAGGTCTGTCTAGTCAAAGCTATGGTTTTTCCCGTAGTCATGTAAGGATGTGAGAGTTGGATTATAAAGAAAGCTGAGTGCTGAAGAACTGATGCTTTTGAACTGTAGTGTTGGAGAAGACTCTTGGGCGTCCCTTGGACTGCAAGGGGACCCAACCAGTCCATCCTAAAGGAAATCAGTCCTGAATGTTCATTGGGAAGATTGATGCTGAAGCTGAAACTCCAATACTTTGGCCACCTGATGCGAAGGGACTGACTCATTGGAAAAGACCCTGATGCTGGGAAAGATTGAAGGCAGGAGGAGAAGGGGATGACAGAGGGTGAGATGGTTGGATGGCATCACCAACTCACTGGACATGAGTTTGAGTAAACTCCGGGAGTCGGCAATGGACAGGGAGGCCTGGCATGCTGCAGTCTATGGGGTTGCAAAGAGTTGGACACAACTGAGTGACAGAACTGAACTGAACTGAATATTATGAATTGAACTGGCTGCTTTGGACAGTAATTGAGCAATTGTGTTATGCATTTTTGCTAACCAAACTGAAAATAATCCCTGAAATAATGGATCACCAAGATTTTAACACCCATAAGTAATAACCCTATTCTTACCCAGTACTTGACGGTGGTATATGAATAATTCAGATTACTGATGAACAATAAAAAGATGTTACAGTATTAGAAGCCTTGCTCTGCTATCTTAACAGCATGTATCAACACTCACATTTGCAGTGTGAGGCTTCTGAGTCTAATTTCAGTTCAATAATTTAGAAGAAATGAATAATAGTCAAAAGGAAATAGTATGAAAAATTTAAGTGCTTGGGAAAGATGGATGATAAAACAGCAGTGATTCTCTAGAAGTGTTCTTTTTCCCCTAACTGATAAAAAACAATAGATGATCCTCCAAAATGGTAGCTGTGTGATATTTCAAGGAAATTAGGTTGAGAATTTCATTCAATTCAACACACATTTATTGGCTTTCACTTTGTTCAAGCTATGTTTAAGCAGCATAGAAAAAAATTTATATCAGATCTATGAAGACCTCTAAATAGATGGATACTTGACATCTCAAATCATATTCACAGAGACAATTACTCAGTTTCTACAGTGGTGATTTGTATGAATTATTTTATCTGTGCCTCAATTGCCTACCTGTTTCCTAGGAAGGGTGATATTAAAAATATTCAACAACTTGCAGAGTCATAAGCATTTAAATAAGAAATTTAAAAATGTTCTCTCTTATTTTCTAAATAAACTAAACTACATGGTTTTATAAATCTGTTTACCAAACAATATATGTCGCTGCACGAATGATTCATCGTCAGCCTCATAGTTTCTCAATAATTGTTGATTTGTGGAAATTACTGGTTTAATCTCTTGATTAAGGTTGTCACTCACTAAATAATCCCGTGAGTCAACCATGATTTCTCATAGGTAATTGCATCAAATTCTTCCAGTGTTTCCCGCCTTCAATTCTTAAATGGAGAGTCATTAGGTGATTTATAATCTCAATAAGCAGAGTTTCTCTTAACATCAGTGTTATTGTTCATTCTCCCCCAGCTTCTGCTACACTAACAGCAATTATAGTAAATTTTTCTATCTCTCATAATACCGCCTGACATTTTTATGTATTTAATATTTCCACTACTGACTGTCATTGAAATCATTTATTGAAAGAGCTTGAACTTGATATTTCAGAGCAGAGAAGAGGCCCTGCAACAGAGTCCTTGAGGATACAGGCTCTTTTGCCAGCCTGCCTGGGTTTGAATCCTTGCTCGGCCCTTGACATTTGAAGTCACCACTCTGTACCTTAGTTTCATCATCTGTAAAATGAGGATGATGATGATAATTCAAGTCAAACCTTTTGATAAGCTGCCCTACAATGATGTGATTTGGGATAGAGTACAATTAGCAGTTGGCCCCTGTCCTTCCAGGCAGTGGGCTAAAGTGCTTCTCACTTGGGTAGGCGGAAAAGCTGGAGCAGTCTGCCTCATCTGTGAGGTGAAGGGTCTGGTACCTTCATCCCAGTAGAGTTTTTGCACTGACCTGGAGGTATGGACAGTAAGCAGGTTCCTGGACTTGCAGCCATAGGCCCCTGAATTGTTTATATTGATACCTGGACAGACAGCTGCCATCAGTGGGGCATAGCCCAGTTTTCTGACTTTGTGGTGGAACCCAGTGGCATTGTCCAGGCAACATGGTTTATTTTCAGAAGAGAGCTCCAGAATCATAGAGACCTGTTATGCCCAGAATTAACATTCTAATTTCTTAATAATGAGGAGGTAGAAATGGTGTGCAGTGTTGAGGGCATGGGGGTGCTATGGTAGCTATGGAGGAGCCAGGGGGATGGTAGAAGCACCGAACTGCAATTTATCAATCAGTATAGACATATTTCAATGTTTTTATCAACTCAGGGTTTTACTAGTAATCAACTCTATAGCACCTCTATTCATGAAAATTCTCATGAAAATTAAAATTATTATTATATGTAAGTCATTTTTTAATTAATTAGTTTAATTGGAGGATAATTACAGCATTGTGATGGTTTTTGCCACCCATCAACATGAATCAGCCACGGGTGCACATATGTCCTCCCCTCCTGAATCCCCTTCCCACTTCCCTCCCCACCCCATCCCTCTGGGTTGTCCCAGAACACTGTCTTTGCGTGCCCTGCTTCATGCATCAAACTTGCACTGGTCATCTATTTTACATATGTTAATATACATGTTTCAGTGCTATTCTCTCAAATCATCCCACCTTCTCCCACCATTCGCCTTCTCCCACAAGAGTCCAAAAGTCTGTTCTTTACATCTGTATCTCTTTTACTGTTTTGCATATAAGATCATCATTGCCATCTTCCTAAATTCCATATATATGTGTTAATATACTCTATTGGTGTTTCTTTTTCTGGCTTACTTCACTCTGTGTAATAGACTCCAGTTTCATCCATCTCATAAGAACTGACTCAAATGTGTCCCTTTTTTTATAGCTGAGTAATATTCCATTGTGCATATGTACCACAAGGTCCTTATCCTTTTGTCTGCCAATGGACATCTAGGTTGCTTCCATGTCCTAACTATTGTAAACAGTGCTGCAATGAACACTGGGGTACACGTGTCTCTTTCAATTCTGGTTTCCTTGGTGTGTATGCCCAGCAGTGGCATTGCTGGGTTGTATGGCAATTCTGTTCCCAGTTTTTTAAGGAATCTCCACACTATTCTCCATAGTGGCAACAGTTTGCATTCCCACCAACAGTGTAAGAGGGTTCCCTTTTCTCCATACCCTCTCCAGCATTTATTGTTTGTAGACTTTTTGATGGCGGCTATTCTGACTGCCTTGAGATGGTACTCATTGTGATTTTGATTTGCATTTCTCTGATAATGAGTGACGTTGAGCATCTTTTCGTGTGTTTATTAGCCATCGGTATGTCTTCTTTGGAGAAATGTCTGTTTAGTTCTTTGGCCCACTTTTTGACTGGGTTGTTCGTTTTTCTGGTGTTGAGCTGCGTGAGCTGCTTATGTATTTTGGAGATTAATTCTTTGTCAGTTGTTTCATTTGCTATTATTTTCTCCCATTCTAAAGACTGCCTTTTCACGTTGTTTATTGTTTCCTTCATTGTGCAAAAGCTTTTAAGGTTAATTAGGCCCCATTTGTTTATTTTGTTTTTGTTTCCATTACGCTGAGAGGTGGGTCGTGGAGGATCTTGCTGTGATTCATGTCAGAGAGTGTTCTGCCTATGTTTTCCTCTAAGAATTTTATAGTTTTCTGGTCTTACATTTAGATTTTTAATTCACTTTGAGCTTATTTTTGTGTATAGTATTAGATATGTAAGGCATTTTAGAAAGTGCCTGACACAGAGATAGTTCTCAAGAAATGTTAACTATTATTATTAGCTTCTTTCTGAGAACAGTGTAAGAATTGTGTCCTTATTTTATTAAACTGCCGCAGTAGAAAAAGCAAGACAAAAACTAGACTAATTAGTAGGACCATTATACTTCTTTATATCTTATTATAGTTAGAAGACCATTGTTCCTCCAGGATCTTTGTTAAGTTTTAATTTAAATTGGTTTGACATAATGAAGAGAAATAGAGGCGACAATTTGGAATTGATAATGCTAATGCTTGTTAGAGGTATCTTTGTCACTCTGAATTTCCTGTCTTGACATAACATTTTTTTTCTCGACACTGAACTGTTTTCTGTGTCCCTCCTTACTTAGAACAATGCCTGGATAGTAGGCATTTGGTAAGTATTTGCAAAGTTGAATATATATTAGAGGGCCTATTTTAAAGGGAAAATATAGACTGTGGCCTGACAATACAAATGTTAATTTCAGGTAAAGTATGTGTTCTTAGAAAAGGACAGGAGAAAAACATTAACAAGTATTTTAGGGGAATTGGCCTAAGAGAGATGAATTGTGTGTAGGTTACTAGGGTTTACCTGTAGCATTAGGCCTGAAGACCGCTTTCCCTCTTATAAAGCATCCCAACAGCTGACATGTGCTTCTTGAGTGATCGTCTATTTGGGAGGAAAAGGACCTTCCATGTTTCCTATAGCACAAGCCAAGAATGGGGGCTGCCCAGGTGGTTCAGTGGTGAAGAATTCACCTGCCAGGGCAGGAGATGCAGGAGACATAGGTTGGACCCTGTGTCGGGAAGCTCCCCTGGAGAAGGCAGTGGCAACCCACTCCAGTGTTCTTGCCTGGAGAATCCCGTGGACAGAGGAGCCTGGTGGGCTACAGCCCATGGGGTCACAAAAGAATTGGACACAACTAAGCAACTAAGCACACACCTTGGAAGACCTTGGAAGCTGACTGCATTCAGAATACCTAAGGACAACCTCATTACAGAATTTCACGCTAGGCTCGTGTCTCTTGTGTTTGTCATCAGTTTTCTTCAGTGTTTCTCTTTCTTTACTTTCGCTAGTTAACAAACAAACAAGCTCTCTTCCTTTACTTTTGCTAGTTAAAAAACAAACAAACTCTCAAATCATGAGATTTATTTCTTTTTGAGAATTTGATTTCTTTAAAATTCTTCCTAACACAAATGTTGAGTAGGATGCTTGCCTGGCACTTTTAAAGCATTAAGTACACATTTGCTTTCTAAAATGGATGTCTTTGTCCTTCTCTCCTTCACCTCCTTTCTTTAAGAATATTTCTTACCTGCCTCAGTTACCTCCCAGCCCAAAGTCACAAACGCAAACCATGTTTTTACTAAGAAGAAAGCAGAGTACCAGGAATTCATTATAGGCCTTTGTCACCAGGAAGCTGCAAAGAGAAGGAATAACTAATGGTTTCTGCAAACATGAAAGATCACCAAAGATGGAGACTTAGCTTTGTTTTCCCAAGTGGATTCGTGTTTATTGTTAAACAAACCTCACGGGCACATACTTGGTTTTGTGCTAAGATGGGCTTAAATGATTGTTCATGGAAATCTCTACTCCTAAAACAGTTTTAAAAAAAGAATCCTGGAGTTTGCACACTGAAACGTACTCATTTGCTTTTGTTTTCCCACAGAACTTTGTGCGTCACCACTGGGTGCACAGACGTCGGCAGGAAGGAAAGTGTAAGCAGTGTGGTAAGGTAAGGCGTTGCCCTGCACGGCCGTGATCACAGGAGGGTGCTCAGGCCTTGGCAAGCGCCTGAGGTCCATGAGTCCCATCACCTGAATCCAGGGCTCAGTACGTCACTTCCCTTCCAAAGGCCTCCTTCCTTTAGGCCTCCTTCCCTTAAAATGGGCTTCCCTGGCGGCTCAGATGGTAAAGTGTCTGCCTGCAATGCGTGAGATTCGGGTTCAGTCCCTAGGGTAGGAAGATCCCCTGGGGAAGGAAATGGCAACCCACTCCAGTACCCTTCCCTGGAAAATCCCATGGACAGAGGCTACAGTCCATGGGGTCCCAAAGAGTTGAACACAACTGAGCCATTTCATTTTTTTTTCCCCCTTTCAGAGGTCTTCTTTTTGTTCTCGAATTCCCTCAAGAGGCAGTGGTCTTCATAGCAGGGATTGGCACGCTGTGAGTGCTAATCCCTGGTATGAAGGGATTTTTATTTCACTGTTGACAATTAAGAAAAGGAGACTTCCTCTCTTGTTTAAACTCCCTCCTGAGGATTGTGGGTACATCACACACTTCTTCAAACAACAACAGAAAATCAGCAGGTGGCTGAGCGACGCGGCTCGTGTTGATATGTTGTGGTTGAGCAGAACTGGGTAGAAGGGCAACATGAAAGCAAGAAGGGTATTGCTCTCCTGGGATATCACCCGCTTCCTAGAAAGAGAAGCCCTTCTCATATGTGGTCATTTATGTCCACTCCTTGAGAGTCATGGGCTGTGAGCCCCTCAGGGTGCAGGGCCACGTGTGAGAGTGAGGCAGGGCTCTTGAAAGCTGCATGCTCTGTAGACTGCCCAATATTGACCCTAACAGATTTGGGTTATGGCTTTTTTCAACGTACAAAGATCTACTTTAGGAATGGAAGGATACTCTGAGAAGGTTAATCCAGTGGTAAATCCTACTACAAAGATTTTTTTAAAAATCACATCAACATAAGCTGGTCATTTGATATTTCCAATTTTCCTGACATGATCTCTAGTCTTTCCCCATCTGTTGTTTTCTTCTAATTTTATGCACTATCCTTGCTATTCTTTGGAACTCTGCATTTATTTGGATATACCTTTCACTTTCTCCCTTGCATTTCACTTCTCTTCTTTCTTCAGCTGTTTGTGAAATCTCCTCAGATGACCACTTTGCCCTTTTGCTTTTCTTTGGGATGGTTTTGTCCACTGCCTTCTGTACAGTATTGCAGACCTCCGTCCATAGTTCTTCAGGCACACTGTTTACTAGCTCCGATTCCTCAAATCTATTCATTACCTCTCAGAGAAGGTGATGGCATTCCACTCCAGTACTCTTGCCTGGAAAATCCCATGGGTGGAAGAGCCTGGTGGGCTGCGTCCATGGGGTCGCTAAGAGTCGGACATGACTGAGCGACTTCACTTTCACTTTTCACGTTCATGCATTGGAGAAGGAAATGGCAACCCACTCCAGTGTTCTTGCCTGGAGAATCCCAGGGGTGGGGGAGCCTGGTGGGCTACCGTCTATGGGGTCGCACAGAGTCAGACATGACTGAAGTGACTTAGCAGCAGCAACAGCAACATTCATTACCTCTACTGTAGTTTCATAGGGGATTTGATTACAGTTGTGCGTGGCTGTCCTAGTGGTTTCCCCCCTTTTCTTTAGTTTAAGCCTGAATTTTGCTATGAAAAGCTGGTGATCAGAGCCACAGTCAGCTCCAGGTCTTCTTTTTGCCTATTGTATACAGCTTCTCCATCTTCAGCTACAGGGAATGTAATGTTTGATTTCGGTGTTGACCATTTGGTGATGTCCATGTGTAAAGTTGTCTCTTGAGTTGTTAAAAAAGGGTGTTATCTATGACCAGTGCATTCTCTTGGCAGAATTCAGTTAGCCTTTGCCCTGCTTCATTTTGTTTTGAAGATTTCACCCAAAGATAGGGCACAATAAAGGACAGAAATGGTAGAGACCTAGCAGATGCTGAAGGGATCAAGAGGAGAAGGTAAGAATACACTGAAGAATTGTACAAAAATGATCTTAATGTATTGGATTGCTACAACTGAGTGGTCAGTCACCCTCAGAAAGACATTCTGGAGTGTGAAGTCAAGTGGTCCTTAGGAAGCACTGCTGTTAATAAAGTTAGTGGATATGATGAAATTCCGGTAGAAGAAGGATGCCATCAAGGGGTTGCATTCAGTATGTCAGCAAATCTGGGAGACCCAGCAGTGGCCGTGGCCTGAAAAGGTCACTCCCCATCCCAATTCCCAAGAAGGGTAGTACTAAAGAATGTGCTAACCACTGGACAGTTGCACTCATTTCCCATGCTAATAGTTCAGTTCATCCTTTCATTCAGTTGTGTCTGACTCTTTGCAACCCCGTGGACTGCAGCACACCAGGCCTCCCTGTCCATCACCAGCTCCTGGAGCTTGCTCAAACTCATGTCCATTGAGTCAGTGATGCCATCCAACCATCTCATCCTCTGCCATCCCCTTCTCCTTCTGCCCTCAATCTTTTCCAGCATCAGAGTCTTTTCCAATGAGTCAGTCCTTCGCATCAGGTGGCCAAAATATTGGAGTTTCAGCTTCAGCATCAGTCCTTCCAATGAATATTCAGGACTGATCTCCTTTAGGATGGACTGGTTGCATCTCCTTGCAGTCCAAGGGACTCTCAATAGTCTTCTCCAACACCACAGTTCAAAAGCATCAATTCTTTGGTGCTCAGCTTTCTTTATAATCCAGCTCTCACATCCTTACATGACTACTGGAAAAACCATTGCTTTGACTAGATGGACCTTTGTTGGCAAAGTAATGTCTCTGCTTTTTAATGTGTTGTCTACGTTGATCATAGCTTTTCTTCCAAGGATCAAGCATCTTTTAATTTCATGGCTGTTGTCACCATCTGCAGTGATTTTGGAGGCCCCCCACTCCCCCGCCAAAATAAAGTCTGTCACTGTTTCCATTATTTCCCATTTATTTGCCATGAAGTGATGGGATAGGATGCCATGATCTTAGTTTGCTGAATGTTGAGCTTTAAGCCAACTTTTTCACTCTCCTCTTTCACTTTCATCAAGAGGCTTTTTAGTTCCTCTTCACTTTCTGCCATAAGGGTGATGTCATCTGCATATCTGAGGTTATTGATATTTCTCCTGGCAATCTTGATTCCAGCTTGTGCTTCTTCCAGCCCAGCGTTTCTCATGATGTACTCTGCATATAAGTTAAATAAGCAGGGTGACGATATATAGCCTTGACGTACTCCTTTCCCTATTTAGAGCCAGTCCTTTGTTCCATGTCTGGTTCTAACTGTTGCTTCTTGACCTGCATAGAGATTTCTAAGGAGGCAGATCAGGTGGTCGGGTATTCCCATCTCTTTAAGCATTTCCACAGTTTGTTGTGATCCACAGAGTCAAAGGCTTTGGTGTAGTCAATAAAGCCAAAGTAGATGTTTTCCTGGAACTCTCTTGCTTTTTTGATGATCCACTGGATGTTGGCAGTTTGATCTCTACTTCTTTTGCCTCTTCTAAATCCAACTAGAACATCTGGAAGTTCACAGTTCACACACTGTTAAAGCCTGGCTTGGAGAATTTTGAGCATTACTTTACTAGTGTGTGAGATGAGTGCAATTGTGCGGTAGTTTGAGCATTCTTTGGCATTGCCTTTCTTTGGGATTGGAATGAAAACTGACCTTTTCCAGTCCTGTGGCCACTGCTGAGTTTTCCAAATTTGCTTTCATATTGAGTACAACAGCTTCACAGCATCATCTTTTAGGATTTGAAATAGCTCAACTGGAATTCCATCACCTACACTAACTTTGTTCGTAGTGATACTTCCTAAGGCCCACTTTACTTTGCATTCCAAGATATCTGGCTCTAGGCGAGTGATCACACCATTGTGGTTATCTGGATCATGAAGATCTTTTTTGTATAGTTCTTCTGTGTATTCTTACCACTTTTTCTTAATATCTTTTGCTTTAGTTAGGTCCATCCCACTTCTGTCCCTTATTGTGCCAGTCTTTGCATGAAATGTTTCCTTGGTATCTCAGATTTTCTTGAAGAGATCTCTAGTCTTTCCAATTCTATTGTTGGAAAGACAACAATATTTGTTGTCTCTATTTCTTTGCTAGTAAGGTCATGCTTAAAATCTTGCATGCTAGGCTTCATTACATGAACCAAGAACTTCCAGATGTCCAGGCTGGGTTTAGGAAAGGAAGAGGAACCAGAGATCAGATTGCCAACATTTTACTGGATTATAGAGAAAGCAAGGGAGTTCCAGAAAATCGTCTATCTCTGTTTCATCAACTACACTAAAGCTTTTGACTATGTGGATCATGACAAACTGTGGAAAGCTCTTAGAGAGTTGGGAATACCAGACCACCTTACTTGTCTCCTGAGAAGCCTGTAGGCAGTTCAAGAAGCAACAATTAGATCCCTGTATGGAAGAACTGATTGCTTCAAGATTGAGAAAGGAGTATGACAGGGCAGTCTGCTGTCACCCTGTTTGTTTAATCTATATGCTGAGCACATCATGAGAAATGCTGGGCTGGATGAGTTGCAAGCTGGAATCAAAATAGGCAGGAGAAACATCAACAACCTCAGATATGCATGGCAGAAAGCAAAGCAGAACTAAAGAGCCTCTTGAGGGTGAAGGAGGAGTGTGAAAGAGCTGGCTTAAAACTACATATTAAACAAAACTAAGATCATGGCATCAGACCCCATTACTTCATAGAAATAGAAGGGGAAAAGGTGACGTAGTGACAGATTTCCTCTTCTTGGGCTCTAAAATCACTGTGGATGATGGCTTCAACCATGAAATCAGAAGATGATTGCTTCTTGGCAGGAAAGCTATGACAAAGCTAGACAGTGTGTTGAAAAGCAGAGACATTACTCTGCTGAAAAAGTCCCTATAGTCAGGGCTATAGTCTTAACACTATTCATGTATGATTCTGAGGGCTGGACCTTAAAGAAGGCAGAGCACCAAAGAATTGGTGCCTTTGAATTGTGGTATTGGAGAAGACTCCTGAGAGTCCCTTGGTTACAAGGAGATCAAACAAGTCTATCTTCAGTTCAGTTCAGTCACTCAGTTGTGTCTGACTCTTTGCGACCCCATGAATTGCAGCATGCCAGGCCTCTCTGTCCATCACCAATTCCCGGAGTTCACTCAAACTCATGTCCATCGAGTCGATGCCATCCAGCCATATCATCCTCTGTCGTCCTCTTCTCCCCCTGCCCCCAATCCCTCCCAGCATCAGAGTCTTTTCCAATGAGTCAACTCTTCGCATCAGGTGGCCAAAGTATTGGAGTTTCAGCTTTAGCATCATTCCTTCCAAAAACACCCAGGGTTGATCTCCTTTAGAATGGACTGGTTGGAACTCCTTGTAGTCCAAGGGACTCTCAAGAGTCTTCTCCAACACCACAATTCAAACGTATCAATTATTTGGCGCTCAGCTTTCTTCACAGTCCAACTCATCCAAACATGACCACTGGAAAAACCATAGCCTTGACTAGACGGACCTTTGTTGGACATGTCTCTGCTTTTGAATATGCTGTCTAGGTTGGTCTTAACTTTCCTTCTGAGGAATAAACGTCTTTTAATTTCATGGCTGCAGTCACCATCTACAGTGATTTTGGAGCCCCCCAAAATAAAGTCTGCCACTGTTTCCACTGTTTCCCCATCTTAAGGGAGATCAGTCCTGCATACTCGTTGGAAGGACTGATGCTGAAGCTGAAGCTCCAGTATTTTGGTCATCTAATGTGAACAGCCAACTCTTTGGAAAAGTCCCTGATGCTGGGAAAGATTGAGAGCAGAAGGAGAGGAGGGTGTCAGTGGTTGAGATGGTTTGATTGCATCACTGATGCAATGGACGTGAACTTGGGCAAAGTTCAAGAGATGGTGAAAGACAGGAAGGCCTGGCCTGCTGCAGTCCATGGGGTCTCAAAGAGCTGGACATGACTGAGTGACTGATCAACAACAAGCTGGTCTCAATAAAGGAAGTTTTGATTTGGTAGAATGGAAGATAATTTGGGAAATTATAGTCCTCATCAACTCATTTCTAATATGTATATTTATTCATGTGACTCCTTTGGGTCAAGCACTGGGGTGAGCTGACCAGTATGTATTTTTGACAATAGAGGGAGGCCACCTAAGTTGTGTGGAGGGTGAGTGAGACAGGGAAAAATGTTTGATTAATTTTGTTGTTTGCCCAGTGCCTGGAAAGAGAATATGCTGCAGCCATTGGTCACCAAGCTCTTCTTTGGAAGGCTACATCCTTTAGCCTCAAGGGTATGCCCCTCCCTCCATTATAACTGGTAATATCTCCTCCAATTCAACACAGTGACTTCCAGCTGGTTCCTTTCTAGCCTGGAATCTTTCCCGGCTAGAAAATAGATTAAAAGCAGACAAAATAGATTAAAAGGGAGAGGAGGAAAAAAGGGGGGAGGGGAAGAGGTAAAAATAGAAGGAGGAGGGAGGGGAAGTTGAAAGATGCTTACCGGCCCTTTTCCACAGCTGGAAACAAAAAGAGGTCAGCCCTTTGCCCTCACATGACCTCCTTCATTGGGTCCATCTCCTTCCCTTGCTAGTGTTGCCCTAGTGGTGGTGGATTAGTCACTAAGTTATATCCGACTCTGCAGCCTCATAGACTGTAGGCGGCCAGGCTCCTCTGTCCATGGGATTTCCCAGGCAAGAATACTGGAGTGGATTGCCATTTCCTTCTCCAGGGGATCTTCCCGACCCAGGGACTGAATCTTTGTCTCCTGCATTGCAGGCGAATTCTTTACTGACTGAGCCACCAGGAAAGGCCTGGTGTTGCACTCCGGCTTATGAATTTTCTCTTAGTGAAGTATAGACTGTCTACAACTTTCCCATAAGAATGCGCACATGTGTACACATAAGAGAGAATAAGCAGGTAGGCACAGCCAGTTTTAAGGTCGGAGATGTGAACAGTAGGAAGGATTTGGAAAAACTACCTTCACTGGACAGCCTAGTAGCTGGCACCCCCTCAGCAGTTTTCAAGCCATAATAGATTTAGAGAAATTTTATTAAAAGAAAATCAATAAGCATTGTATATCTTGTGACAAATATTCCCTAGCGTCATATGCACGCCCCTTTCTGGCCCTGCCTGCTGTTGGCGTGGTCAACCACAGAGGAGGAACTGGACACCCGCAGTCTGACTTGCTGTGACCATGTCTCTCTTCCTGGCCAGCATCCCCGGGCAACCATCTAGGAGTGCTGACAGGGCGCTTCTCATCACGGCTGTCTGTGGTGAAGTCTGTGGTCCCAGCTCTATAATACTGTTCTATTCATCTCCTGTGTTTATAATACAGCTGCTTATGGATTCTCACAGGCTCAAGCCATTGTGGCATGGGGTGGTCTTAAATCCATCTCCTTGCTGGATAATAAGTAACGCTTCTCTGGAGCCTGGTTTATCCCCTGGATTAGAAGAAACCTAGTGACTCTCTTTCCGTTTGCAGACCAGGTGGTTGACGGTTCGTTTCAGATTTTTTGTGCTCTGCATAGTTTTCATCAGTATGGTTGGCTATACATTCTTACATATCCAGAGATTTCTAAACCACCCCCACCCCCACGCACACACTTCTATGCAGATTATTCCATAGTTTATCCATTGGGATGGGGTAATAAATATATTCACTTACCGAAACCAAATTTTTAAACTGATGGTTTAAAAACATTTGGGCTTATTAGTAAGTGTTTATAGCTAAGAGTGTTTGTAGTTTCACTTTCTGCTTTTTACAAAATTAACAGTAAATATTTGGACTAATTTTCTTGCAGTCCTTGAATGTGTTTGAGTGTGTGTGGCATATAATGAATAGCAAATGAGACTACTTGTGATTCAGTTACTTTACCACTCACTCACCACCAGGCTGCATGTTTACGATCACTGCATAGAGTTTTCATTCATAATCCTACATTGTGTAAGAGTTAGGGTCCAGGCTTCCCTGCTAGCTCAAACAGTGGAGAATCTGTCTGAAATGCAGGAGACCTGGTTTCATTTCCTTGGTCAGGACGATCCCCTGGAAAAGGGAATATCTACCCACTCCAGTATTTTCGCCTGGAAAATCTCATGGATAGAGGAGCCTGGCGGGCTACTGTCCAGGGGGTTACAAAGAGTCAAACATGACTAAGCGACTAACACTTTCACTTTCTTTTAGGGTCCAGGAAGGAAAGAGATCTCACACTCAAATTATGTAATTTGATGTGTTTAATAGAGAGAATCTTTAAAATGCATGAGCAGAGGAGAAACCCCAAGGAGAGTATAGAACTCTATTCATCTGTCCCTGGAGTGCCATGGCAACTCTAATGTGCCTATTTCTGTATGATTTTGATTCCTTCTTCCTCTGTCACAGCAATTCTGGCATTGCTCCTTCACTTAACACTCATTTTTCATTCAAGTTTTCAGACACCATTCTAGTATTGATTCTAGCATCCCAGTGTTAGTGCTATAGTCTTGGGGTCTTGATAATGTGTTAAATTCTTTGTTGTAGAATGCTCCCACATTGAGAAACTCTCTTTTATTCAACATCAAGTCCTGTTCCCCTTTGTCCTGCACCCCCAGGACCTGGTCCCATGCACGCTTTCCTTTTCTTGTTGGTATATATTGGTTAGGTCCTACAGCTAGATTTTTTGAGATGTATTCCTTTTTCTCTCTGAGCAGCCTCTGCACGTTCCAGACTGGGTATATTGGTGTGAAAAGATTATTAGGTCATCTTAGATACTAGCAAGAAGAGTCGATTTTCATTCCAATTCCAAAGAAAGGCAGTGCAAAAGAATGCTCAAACTACTGCACAATTGCACTCATCTCACACGCTAGTAAAGTAATGCTCAAAATTCTCCAAGCCAGGCTTCAGCAGTACGTGAACCGTGAACTCCCTGATGTTCAAGCTGGTTTTAGAAAAGGCAGAGAAACCAGAGATCAAATTGCCAACAGCCGCTGGATCATGGAAAAAGCAAGAGAGTTCCCGAAAAATATCTATTTCTGCTTTATTGACTATGCCAAAGCCTTGGACTGTGTGGATCACAATAAACTGTAGAAAATTCTGAAAGAGATGGGAATACCAGACCACCTGACCTGCCTCTTGACAAATCTGTATGCAGATCAGGAAGCAACAGTTAGAACTGGACATGGAACAACAGACTGGTTCCAAATAGGAAAAAGAGTACATCAAGGCTGTTTATTGTCACCCTGCTTATTTAACTTATATGCAGAGTACATCATGAGAAACGCTGGACTGGAAGAAACACAAGCTGGAATAAAGATTGCCGGGAGAAATATCAATCACCTCAGATATGCAGATGACATCACCCTTATGGCAGAAAGTGAAGAGGAGCTAAAAAGCCTCTTGATGAAAGTGAAAGAGGAGAGTGAAAAAGTTGGCTTAAAGCTCAACATTCAGAAAATGAAGATCATGGCATCTGGTTCCATCACTTCATGGAAAATAGATGGGGAAACAGTAGAAACAGTGTCAAACTTTATTTTGGGGGGCTCCAAAATCACTGCAGATGGTGACTGCAGCCATGAAATTAAAAGATGCTTACTCCTTGGAAGAAAAGTTGTGACCAACCTAGATAGTATATTCAAAAGCAGAGACTTTGCCGACTAAGGCCCGTCTAGTCAAGGCTATGGTTTTTCCTGTGGTCATGTATGGATGTGAGAGTTAGACTGTGAAGAAGGCTGAGCGCTGAAGAATTGATGCTTTTGAACTGTGGTGTTGGAGAAGACTCTTGAGAGTCCCTTGGACTGCAAGGAGATCCAACCAGTCCATTCTGAAGGAGATCAACCCTGGGATTTCTTTGGAAGGAATGATGCTAAAGCTGAAACTCCAGTACTTTGGCCACCTCATGTGAAGAGTTGACTCATTGGAAAAGACTCTGATGCTGGGAGGGATTGAGGGCAGGAGGAGAAGGGGACGACAGAGGATGAGATGGCTGGATGGCATCACAGACTTGATGGACGTGAGTATGATTGAACTCCAGGAGATGGTGATAGACAGGGAGGCCTGGCGTGCTGCAATTCATGGGGTCGCAAAGAGTCGGACACAACTGAGCGACTGAACTGAACTGAACAATAGAATGGCATTTGAAACTTGAACAGCAGCAACAGCAACAAATCTATCCTCCAATTAAAAAAAAAATTTTAAGAATGACATGATGGTTACATATCCTGACTGCACAGAGAGAGAACAGTGGATATCTATGTTTCAAACCCTTCTAGATATTGACCTATATATCTCTCCTTTTGACTGATTCTAATTTGTATATTTTTGCTACAATAATACTATAATTATTAGTTTTAAAAAAATCCATGTTAAGTGAGGTAAAGATACCAGAATTGCTGTGATTGAGGAAGTAGAAATCAAAATCTCACAGAAGTAGGCCTGCTAGAGTTGCTATATCAGAGACAGCTGGAAGACCCATCAGTTTACTATTAAAATCCCAAAGTGAAGTCAAAGCTGTTTCTAGGTAGCAGAATCTTTTATTTCTCTAAAGCATGCATTATATGGTGGTATTCCTTTGTCATAAATGCATGAAACCAGAAGGAGCACAATCTAAATAATTTTGGCAGTATCTTTCTCAGTTGTCTGGGAGCTGTTACAGAAAAAGTCTAATTTTGCACCAAAAGAAAGTGCAATTAGTTTTACCAGCAGAATACCATTTTCCTCCATTAGTTAAGGGTGGAGACTATAGCCAGTTATGTCCTGAAATGTCATACTCTCAGCAAGATTATAGACTATAGGACTTCTCAGAATATATGTAATGATTTGTAGTTGGTAACTGTGATAACATCAGTCCTGTCTTTTAAAAAACATAGTTTTGGTTAGAAACAAATTTTCCGGAAAATGACCTGCTTGGTGAATATTATCAAGCTTCCCTTGTGGCTCAGCTGGTAAAGAATCTGTCTGCAGTGTGGGAGACCTGGGTTTGATCCCTGGGTTGGGAAGATTCCCTGGAGAAGGGAAAGGCTACCCACTCCAGTATTCTGACCTGGAGAATTCCACAGACTGTAATAGTCCATGGGGTAACAAAGAGTCTGACACGATTAAGTGACTTTCACTTTGGTGAATATTATCAACATTAAAGTTATAACTTTTATTGGGAAGGTTATCAGTTATGGGGTAGAGATGGACATTAATTTTTATGGAAGACCATTATTATTGTAATTGTAGCTAGTTGTACCATTAGATAAATATTTTCACGAAAGGAACTTCCCTGGTATTTTAGGACAAAGACATAAAACTAACAGTTAACGTTTTGTATGCAGTTTTGGCCATATTGAATAAATATCTGTATCAAGCATTTTTATCCTAGAATCAGAGTGGTCATAAAAATATGAACACACAGTTAAAATAGTTAACGTGTAAACTGAAATGTAGATCTGTGCCCATTGTTACAGGCTTAATTTCAGTTATACTTTAATTACAAGCTTAAGCCTCCTACTTCATGAACTCTCTGCATCTGATGGCAATGTTCTGGACATCATGCCTTGGGCACTTCATACACTCTCACAGGTTTGTGGCAACAGTATTATGTTGAGCAGCTTGTGCTCTAAATTCTGCTCCTCCCACCCCACCTCCACCACTAGTCCGGATACTCAATTTTTGACCTGTAGCTTGTATTAATAGCAAGGGCCTTTGGATAAGTTAATAAAGCAGAAACTATCTGAGAATAAGCAGACTGGCTCTGATTAATAAATTGTAATTACAAAATAAAAGGGACATAAAGGCTCTATCGAGGAATAATAAAATATCAGTCTTTGTACATGAATCAGTGATTACCCTTGAATGAGAGTTTATTATGACCAATAAGGACATAAATTTTCAGAGCTCTTAATGCCACATAGTTAAACCCAGTGAACAAAAATTTCGATTTTTCAAAGATAATTCTAATAAAGTAACTGTAGATTCATATAATTTGCAGCACTGTCAGAAGTTAGAAAAATTGGTTAGTGTAATTCAGTTTATAAAGCTATTACTTATTTTAACTCAGTTTTACTTCAATTTATGTCTACATTTTGAAAATCTTGACTGTTTATGAAATGTGTGAATTAAAACCAGTAAAATCAGTATTGGAGGCTTTAGGATGCTCAAGTAAATTAGATTCTTATGAGTAAATAAACCCTGCTGCTGCTGCTAAGTCGCTTCAGTCATGTCCAACTCTGTGCGACCCCATAGGCGGCAGCCCACCAGGCTCCTCTGTCCCTGGGATTCTCCAGGCAAGAACACTGGGGTGGGTTGCCATTTCCTTCTCCAATGCACGAAAGTGAAAAGTAAAAGTGAAGTCACTCAGTTGTGTTGGACTTTTCGAGACCCCGTGGTACCATTTTTACACTGTGATAAAGCCAAGGAAAAGGCATATTATAAAACTAGTCTAATATCCAGTGATTCGCATTGCTAGGCAAGGGTATACCTATTCATGGAAAATTGGGCTGAACAGTTTGTTGACGGGAAAAAGTTAACAATTTGCACTTATGAGGAAAGAGATCGATTCATGAAGACTTTGCTAATTAACTATTGAAGGTTAAGCTCTGTACAGGACAATTTGTAAGTCTGTAGATCATCAGTTAAATAGGTTCCATGTTTTATTAGTCAGAAGTTTTCATTTAGGCTGGTGTGAGTTTGCCTGTGGGTCACTCAAAGGTCAAATGTCAGTTTTTCCTGTTTAGAAAAAAGTTTTCAATTAGGTTGGTTGGTGTGGGTCTATACCTAGGTCACTCAAAAGTCTCAGTTACTTAGCTTCAGCTGGTGAAACTCTGAAACATCATCACTGGCTGTCAGCTTCCGCTGGTTAAAAGTTGCATGGGAATGGCACAGCCAGTTTGAGATCTGTTCCAATGGGAAAAATTTCCTTCTACGTTGTATCAAATAGCTATAGTACTTCTATCCCACTGGATAAGTTTACAAGAGTGCTTTATAGTTTCATTTCAAAGTTTTAATTAAAACATGGTAAATTTTCAATTTTGTTTTTCTGGTAATAATGAACGTTGCATCTAATTAAACTTAGGATGAACATTTTATTAGATATTAAACATAATATGTGTAAAAGAGGATATACAGTTTTCAAAAATGAAAGGAAATATTTGAGCAAAAATGAAGTACTCTGTGTTAAGATGGATGTTGATTTAGCCTGAGATAATTCCCTTGGGTTTGCTTTTGTAATACTTTGTGAGTTTTGAATATGCAAGTGGACATGGTGAGGTTTATTTTGCTGTCAGTGGTTAAAGTTTTGGAGGCAAGAGCAGTATCTGTTGGGTTGAATCAAATCATACAGGGACTGGGACTACAGTCAGGAAATTTCCCTCTCCCAAAACTCAGTTAAATAGATAAACAATAAGAAAGTTTGTTTCAAGTAAAGCTCCCTTTCCTGGTTTCAGCCAAGGCTATAAAACTGAGTGCTATTTGGTGTATGCCCTTGGGTGCACAAGAAAAAGAGGCAACAAAGTTCTAGATGCTCAGAATAAATGTTGTTTAAACTTTATTCTAAAAAGCTCAACTGTATCCCTCAAGGTTCTTGGTATTTATAATTCTGAAGTTAGTTAGCTCCAGCCCATCTGACCTCACACCCCTATTTTCCTTGTGGATAGTGATGAATGAAGTAGCCCTTAACAATCAGAGTCAATTGAAATTCAGTTAGGGCATCTATCAGTAGCATAATATCAGATTTGGGCCAGCATTTATAAATAGATAATCTGGCTTTTCTTGCTGTGCTGAGATCCCAGCCAAAACCTGCCCGTGGGATCATGGAGGCTCCAGGGTGTTCTCAGTCACTTCAGTCGCTCAGTTGTGTCTGACTCTTTGTGACCCCATGGAGTGCAGCACGCCAAGCCTCCCTGTCCATCACTGACTCCTGGAGTTTACTCAAACCCATGTCCATTGAGTCGGTGATGCCATCCAACCATCTCATCCTCTGTCGTCCCCTTCTCCTCCCACTTCAATCTTTTCCAGCATTAGGATCTTTATAAATGAGTCAGCTCTTTGCATCAGGTAGCCAAAGTACTGGAGTTTCAGCTTCAGCATCAGTCCTTCCAATGAATATTCAGGACTGATTTCCTTAGGATAGACTGGTTTGATCTCCTTGCAGTCTAAGGGACTCTCAAGAATCTTCTCCAACACCATAATTCAAAAGCACCAGTTCTTCGACGCTCAGCTTTCTTTATAGTCCAACTCTCACATCCATACGTGACTACTGGAAAAGTCATAGCTTTGACTAGATGAACCTTTGTTGGCAAAGTAATGTCTCTGCTTTTTAATATGGTGTCTAGGTTGGTCATAACTTTTCTCCCAAGGAGTAAACGTCTTTTAATTTCACCATCTGCAGTCATTTTGGAGCCCCCCCAAATAAAGTCTGCCACTGTTTCCATTGTTTCTCCATCTAATTGCCACGAAATGATGGGACCAGATGCCAATATCTTAGTTTTCTGAATGTTGAGCTTTAAGCCAACTTTTTCACTCTCCTCTTTCACTTTCATCGAGACTCTTTAGTTCTTCAGCTTCTGCCATAAGGTGGTGTCATCTGCATATCTGAGGTTATTGATATTTCTCCCAGCAATCTTGATTCCAGCTTGTGCTTCCTCCAGCCCAGAGTTTCTCATGATTTACTCTGTGCATAAGTTAAATAAGCAGGGTGACAATATCCAGCCTTGATGGACTCCTTTCCCTATTTGGAACCAGTCTGTTGTTCCATGTCCAGTTCTAACTGTTGCTTCCTGACCTGCATATAGATTTGTCAAGAGGCAGGTCAGGTGGTCTGGGATTCCCATCTCTTTCAGAATTTTCTACAGTTTATTGTGATCCACACAGTCCAAGGCTTTGGCATAGTCAATAAAGCAGAAGTAGATGTTTTTCTGGAGCTCCCTTGCTTTTTTGATGATCCAGCGGCTGTTGGCAATTTGATCTCAGATTCCTCTGCCTTTTCTAAATTCATCTTGAGCATCTGGAAGTTCCAGGTTCATGTATTGTTGAAGCCTGGCTTGGAGAATTTTTAGCATTATTTTACTAGTGTGTGAGATGAGTGCAACTGTGCGGTAGTTTGAGCATTCTTTGGCATTGCCAGGGTGTTCTACTTAGGTCTTTCTGTTAGATAGTAACCCTGAAGCCATGGCCACTGTGACTATGCCAAACTAGAGTCTGAAACAGAGAGCAAATTGCCACGAGGCTCATTTCCAAGGGACCCACCACAATTACATAAACACAGTACCCAGCGCCCCAGTTGAGGCTGGCCTGGGGGCTTGTGTCTGCTCTCAGCCAGGCTGTCAGGGCCACACTGGACAGGCTCTGCTTCCCCCTGAAGTCAGAAGGCCAATAGTCAGTAGAGAGATGAGCTAATACAATTGAATAGAGCATTGCTAGTCACACATATGATAGTGGAGGACTGTTAGCAAGAAGTTAGAAGAGGTTCCAGCAGTAAATGTGCTCCTTCTGTGTACTGTGTTATAAAGGACTTTTCAAATGCATTGCTTTATTGGATGCTTATAACTACTCAGTGGTGTTGGAGAGGTTTGTATTTTTATGACCACTTCCAGATGGATGAAGGAAGAAGACAGAAGGGTTAAGTGATTTGCCGTGTCTATAGCCTTTGGAGGAGAGTTTAATGAGGAGGGCCATATTTTCAGGTGTTTTGGGTTAGGGTTTTAAAATCTGGATAGCATGAACTTTGTAGTTGGATCATAGTGTGGTAGCAGTGACTTTCTTGTTCAGGTAATCAGAAAATATTCCTGCCATCCCTATGCTAAGTTGTAAAGATTTATTAAGAAATGTTGCAAGGACTTCTCCCAGAGAACTTACAATTCCACTTTAGAACATACATGCACATAAACAATTTCTGTTAGGCAGTAATAACACTCAGGTGCCAGGGACTGTGTGGGTCGTGGCTGACCGGTACAGCAGTAAGCCTGTGGATGCCAACCTGTCCTAATAATTCTGTCCCTGTTTGTTTTACAGAAGTGCATCCTTTACTGGGGAAATGCTCTGTCACCTCTGTCAATGAGAATATCAAGACTCGTTGTTTGTAGGGGTAGAGGGGGATGAGTATGTTTGGTGACCATTTTCAGTTATTCACTAGGAGGGCTTCTGGGGCTCAGAGTATATTCCCTTCTCCAGGAAATCTTCCCAACCCAGGGATCAAACCCCAGTCTCCCACATTGCAGATGGATTCTTTACCAGCTGAGCCACAAGGGGGAAGCCCAAGAATACTGGAATGGGTAGCCTATCCCTTCTCCAGCAGATCTTCCCAACCCAGGAATCGAACCAGGGTCTCCTGCGTTGCAGGCGGATTCTTTACCAACTGAGCTATGTGGGAAATATTACTCACAGCTGTGATTTATTATAACAAACAGCTACAAAGCAGAGTCAACAGAGGAAAGGAACATGGGATAAGGTCCTGCCGAAACCAAGTGTAAAGCACCAGAAGCCTTCTGACAGTTGCAAAGGACGCACTTAATTTTTCCAACACAGATTGTGACAACTTGTGTGAAATACTATCTCCTGGGTCTCATCTGAGACTTGGTGGTCAGGTTTTTCTTAGGGGTCTGGTGACATAATCACCTCCTGCCCAGCACAGACCCAGCCTCCAGACTCCAGAAGGAAAGCAGCTGTTCATACACCAGGGGGTTTGTACCAACAATTCAGGCACAGTGAGCCCCCCCAACTGGGGAACCCCTCCTGAAATTCAAGTTCCCTAATGCCAGCCAAGGACCCACACTGCAAGCAGGCTTTTGTGAGGATAGCAGACTCATGCTTGTTTTGTGAATGCCTCTGCACTGAGCAATTCTATAATCGCTTAAGTTGTTGAGAAAAGGATATTGATGGAGAAACTTTTCGGAATCCAGGGAAGTCCGATGTTAAGAAGAGGTCACATTTCTTGAAGTGGGATTTGAGGTTGGACACAAAAGAGAAGGATTCAAGGTGGAATTGCAGAGCACCAAGGTTTGACCCTGGTCCCAGTCTCCTGTCCACGTGCAGGAGATGGAGAGGAAGAAGGAGAATTGAGATGTGTTTTAGGAAATCAGGAGAGGCTAGAGGACCACAAAGGAGGAAGTGCTCATTAGTATATAAAATGCTGCAAACAGGTAGGAATTACGGGGACCGCAAAAATGCCACTAGGACTTCTTTTAAAAATGTGTAAATTGGCTTTCTTTAAACTTAAAGTTATCTGTACACATTAAGCAAGACATGCAGCTCATTGCCTTTAAAGCTTTCCTGCCCATCACATCTTTCTATTTGCTTTGGGTCACTTAAAAAGCTTTAAGAGTTTTGGGTCATTGATCTGCATTAGTTTGTTTGGCTTAGATTTCACAGATAGAAATGGGTGAGCTTTGGGAAAGCTAAAAAAAATTTCCTTGAGAGTTACTGCGTACTTCTCTCTGGTAATTATTTAGGGACAACAGCGGCCAAAAAGCATCTCTTCTTTCTCTGATGGAAAAGTAATTCTGTTTGTTCATTAAGAGGATTGTGTTTGCCATTCCATTAATCTCATTGCCGTTTGCTGGCGAAAAATGGAAATTGAAAGCTGCTTGTTTTGAGTCCTGACATCCCGAGGGGATGATGAGAGTGTTTGAATTTCCTTCTCCACCCTTGGACGTCTCCCAGACTCTCACTTCTAGGTCACCTGACTGTCTCCTGCTTCCTTTCTCTCTTTGTGGCTTCTTGATGGTACGGTTGTGTAGGACCTCTGAGATGGATAACCACTGTTACAAATAAATCATGTGAACCAATAGAGGCTTCTTTTTAACTTAAAATAAAAATGCACCAGAACCTCATTTACTTGGTGGAGGGTCAATGATTTGGGGACTTCCCTGGCAGCCCAGTGGGTAAGACTCAGCCTTCCAGTGCTCAGGGCACAGGTTCAGTCTCTGGTCAGGGAACTAAGATCCCACATGCCACACAGTGCAGTCAAAGAAAAAAAAGTTTTTGTGGCTGACTTTGAGTGCTAGTGGTAACGTAAATACTGGTGCCTCCTCTCTCACACTTTAGAGAATTTGGTGATAGGGAAGGTGGTAGAAGGTGGGGATGTCGGTGCCCGCTGTGGCATTTGCTGTCTCAATTCCCTTAAGCCTGGCCTTACTGACTTCCTTGGGCTTCAGGAGGACAGATGCATACTCGATTGGAAGTGGGTTTTAATTCTCTGTCTCTTGTTCTAATATTCTAGGGCTTCCAGCAAAAATTCTCCTTCCACAGTAAGGAGATTGTGGCTATCAGCTGTTCCTGGTGTAAGCAGGCGGTAAGTTTGGGGATAAGATAAAACAAAGTGGGCTCCTGTTTTCTCAAAGTAGAATTATGTCATGGCTGGAGTTCCTGTCTGTAAGTGGAACATTATCCTAATTTATGTATTATTTCTCTCATAGGATCTGTGGAGGAAGAAAGACACATTAGAACTGTAGAATCATAGGATAAATGAGCTGCAAGAAACTAGAAATTAACCCCTTTATTTATATACATTGAAACCTGGAATCCCATGTCAGAAAATCCCCTCCTGATTCTATCTCTGAGTCTAGAATGGAGGGATTTTCACTCTAGGGCCACTTGCCCCGTAGTACACTAGGTCATCGATGACGACTTGTATAGAAGGAAGTTGCACCTTAGATAATCCCTCTGACAAAGCAGTTCAGACATCTTGGTTCTTCTTTTTTTGATGTGGGTGCATTTTTTTCTTAATGGGACTGTGTTAGGATTAGAGTGGGCTTATATTCTTCCTTAGGTTTGGACGTTGTTATAGTTGGCTGTATGCTCATTGAAATGTTACTCTTTCTTATATTTGAACATGGATACTCATATGGATCCAATGATAATTTCCCTTTTTACTTTTCCTCTCTTCTCTTTTTTTCATTTTTTAACAGCTCTGTCCCAACCAGATGGTTCAATTTTTTTTTTTTTTTTTTTGGTCTATGAACCTATTTTTTTTTTTTCTTTCGCTAGACAATGGAGACTGACTCACAAGTTAGCAAACTGTGGCTTATAAACCAAATTTGACTGCTGCCTGTTTTTGTAACTAAAGTTTTATTGGAACGCAGCCATGCCCATCCTTTATGTGTTGCATCTGGCTACTTTTTTGCTCCAGCAGCAGAGTTGAATAATGCATCAGAAACAATATGGCCCCAGAAGACTAAAATATTTACTATCCAGTCCTTTTATAGAAACAATCTGGACCCCTGCTCTAATCTCTCAATTTACTGGTTTTTCAAACTGTCTTTGTAATTGGGATAGATTGTCCCCTCATTGCACAGTCAACCAGGAAATAAAGTGCTGTGCTGTTTAAGCTTAAGGGTTAAGGCTGTGCAGATAAACTTCAGACTTCCAGGTGGCTTAGGGGTAAAGAATCTGCCTACCAACGCGCAAGAGACGCAGGGTGCATTGGTTGGAAAGATCCCCTGGAGGAGGGTGTGGCAACCCACTCCAGTATGCTTGCCTGGAGAATCCCATGGGCAGAGGAGCCTGGTGGGCTACAGTCCATGGGTTCACAAAGAGTCGGATATGATTGACTGAAGCAACTTAGCCCATGCACTGCACACATTGGCTTTATCTAGTCCCCAAGGCAGGAGTGGAAGATGCATTTACTTGAAACACAGGAAATTGGCTTTTTTTTTTTTTGTGGGTGAAAAACCTTTGCAGCTTTGCAGTTCCATCAGGTTCAATCTAATAATTTCTCTGGCATATTTTCACCAGCCCCCTCGTGTCAGGAGGATCTGCTGTTACTTGGTAGGGACACCTTGGTTGGGAAAGTTCAGTGTTTGCTGCATCACCCTCCTGGCACGTTTTTTGTTCTTGGCATTTCTATCTCCTTTCAGTTAATTGTTTTACAAGTAGTCTTTGTGCTTCTGTTCAAGAACATGTTCACAAATATAAGGGAACATGTTTCCTTTCACTCAAGGAACTGTGCAAATGCCAGTTGTGCAGTTCCAACTGCACTTTGCTTGGAAAGGAAGAAGCAGGTTTAGGCCCTCGGGGTCCCCGACAGTGTCTATGCTTGTTGTTTCCCTGATCTGGTGAGACGACACTTGCCAGGTAGCATCCACGCGGCCTTAGATAGGCTGCACATGCTGCTACCCTGTAGCTGCCAGGTTGTGGTTAGATGGTTGATCCCAGGTCATTTAATTTGGAAACTGTCCTGCTTAACAGTGAACTCATATGCTTTCTTTTCTTGAATCTGTAGTCCAATCAAATCACTAAAAATACAACTTTCACTTGACCCTTGTGGCAGAGTTTTGATCAGTTCTGTGTATCTTTGGGGGCTTTCCTGGCTGCTCCGTTGGTAAAGAATTCACCTGTAATGCAGGAGACCTGGGTTTGACCCCTGGGAAGACCTGGGAAGATCCTCTGGAGGAGGGCATGGCAACTCACTCCAATAATCTTGCTTGGAAAATCCCCATGGACAAAAACCTGGCTGGCTACAGTCCATGGGGTTACAAAGTTGGACACAGCTGAGCGACTAATCACAGCATGTGTATCGTTGAGTTTCCCAGGGCCCCACGTTGTAGAAGTTGATTTTTCAAGGACTAAAAATACAAAACCTTTTAAGACAGATTATGGTGGTGGTGTATTTTAACACTATAGGTAATTCCTTCTAGGATATATGATGTCAAACAATTAAGTGCCTTCTGTGGGCACTTCCTGTAGCAGAAAATAAAACTGTATTTGGGAGCTGGGTTTCATGTATTCGGGTCCTGACTCTACCCCTTAAAAGTCATGCAGTTTTAGACACACGTCTTAGTCTCTCTAGAGTACTCAGGTGTAAATTGTGAGAGTTGGAGTCAGCAGTCTCTGAGATTTCTGCCCAGTTAGAAATGCAACGGCTATTCATATGGGGGTTTACTTGAATTATTAAAATTATTTTTTAAAATTATTTTAATTGGAGGATAATTACTTTGCAATATTGTGTTGCCAACAATACTACATGCCAGGCAGCAAAGGAGACACACATAAAGAACAGACTTTTGGACTCAGTGGGAGAAGGAGAAGATGGGATGACTTGAGAGAAAATGACTTTTTAAAGAAAGAATTCGAATGACATTTCTCTGGTATATCAAATTGTTTGCAAATCACAAACAATTTAGGGAGAGTTATTTATTATCTTATTAATTAGTATTTCATGCTTAATTGATTTAGTAATTTGCCAATGGATCATGTCAGATCTTGAAGCTACTCAGTGGTAAAGATAAAATTGCCCTGATGTGCTGTAATTGGGGTGGCTATATTTGACAGTTTTCCTGAGACAGCCCTAGTTTATGTCTGCTGTTCCAACATAATTATTGTCTCTGCTCCCTTTCATTCTTAAAGTTGTTTCAGTTAAGATGATAAATTACGTGGTCACATTAAGTATAATCTAAGTAGCAGCTACTGTTAATTTTTTTTTAATCACTATGATTAAAATTTTAAAGCCCATAATTGTATAATGGGGATTTGATGTTTATTAGAAAACAAATGCTACCACACATTATTATCACTTTACAGTCACAAAAAAGAAAAAAAAATTACTGGAAATGTAATTGGCCTAAGGTTACTCGTCCATTGGGGTATATAGCTAAGCCCCTGGAACCTAGGTATGGTTATTATCATTAGTCTATATTGACTTCCTTCCTTTCCAAAATCAAAAGCACTTTAGATTTGCCAAGTGTGCTAGGACCATTATTTTTTCAGCAGCTTTAGACAAACCCGGCAGAAGCAGTCTCTTTGTTTCCTCTCTAACAACTCTCTAGAAGAGACAACTTTTTTTTTTCTGGGTCCCTTACACTGGAGGGACTACTGGGAAGGATTGATGTCTGTGGATAGAAAAACGAGAGGCAGGCAGGAGGAATGTCACTCTGCTTGTCTTCATTTCCTTCTCAACATTATCCCAAGTCAGCCAAGTCTGTGAGGAGCACAAGCCAAGTGAAACAAAATTATGTGCAAAGTTAGCCTTTCTAGAATCCTCCAAGTCTCTAACATTTTTAATGTAAATATCCTATAAAAGGTTATCAAGTTTCAGCTGGTTTATAAACTGAGTTCTTGTAATCAGTTGCTGTCAGTTTATAAAGTAGAATGAATTTGTATTCTGGTCTCTTAAGTTCCTGGGGCTGGTTGGGCAGTAATGGGGAGCGTGGGACCTCTATGTGTGTGTGTGCACGCGAGCGTGTGCTAAAGTATGCACACATGCACTTGTTCCTTCTTGCGGCGGCATTTCCCTCCGTGCAGAGTTGTTAACTGGCCTGTTTTTCCTTCAGTTTCACAATAAGGTGACCTGCTTCATGCTGCATCAGATTGAGGAACCCTGCTCCCTGGGGGCTCACGCTGCTGTTATTGTTCCGCCCACCTGGATCATTAAGGTGAAGAAACCTCAGGTAACTGCCGGGACCCTGGTGTTGCTGGGCCAGCTCAGAGAAAAAGGAACTGCTGCTTCTTGCTTTTCTCCCCTCAATGAGGCTCTGGGTTCCTACAATCTCTGCTCACTCCTCCCCACAGGCCCATGCTTAGCTTCTCAGTTCATCCCGTTAGCCCATCCCTGTACTGCTGTTGGGCTCTCTCATGGAACCAGCCTCTTCTTCCTAAAGAAATCAGAGTTTCACAGCAGGAGTGCTTGCTCCCCATTCAGATGCTAATATGTATTCTCTCGCCCGGGCGCTCTGCTGAGTTCCTTAAAGCCCTTTGGTGAGCGGTGCGTGCAGCTGATTCTTACACGACTCTCTTCTCTTGCAGCCTGGGCAACCCCAGGGAGTGACTGTGAGGGCGCACGGTGGTGCAGGCTTCAGTGTTGGGTTGCGATTCCCACCACTTCCAACCCCAACGCAGACTGTGGGTCATGACCTTCCCCAGTACACGAGGCCTGCTTAGAGAGCAACACTCTTTCCTTAAGGCAAAGTAGAATTTATCCTCTTAACAGCTAATCTCATTCTGTATTCAAGCCTCCTTGTACTTTCTGCATTGCAGGCTGATTCTTTAGGTCTGAGCCACCAAGAAGCTCTTTTGTACGTGTGTTCCCCTTAAAATTCAGCACTCTATCCAGTTGTTTTATAGTAAACATTCAGTTAAATCAACACGTTTTCATCAAAAACCTTGTTGGTATCAAGAAGGCTACTAAGCACTGTGAATGTAATACCTGATCTTTGCTCTGAAGAACCATGTAACTACTTTAAGGAAAGATCAGGGAGAGCTTCATGAAGCAGGTGGGTTTTATTCTGCTTCCTTAAAGATGAGTGGGACTTAGATCAGTGGAGAAGAAAATAATGCAGGAGAATGGCAGGAGCAAGTATACTTTGTCCAAAATTATATCCATGGGGCTGTGAGACTAGATTGACTGCAGAGGAAGGTTTATGCAGGGGGTGAGTAGAAGGGACGAGCATAAGATTGTTCAGGCCTCAGAGGAGATTTTTGCTCCGTGCAAACTTTATCCTTTAACAAAGGAATGATTGAGTAAAATTATATATATATATATATGTATTTTAAATATAATTGTTTAACTAGCACGAGTATGTAGGATGACCTAGCGGTATGGGATTTTGGACGACTGAAGATAAAACAGGAAAACCAGAAGACACTATCACTCTGCAGAGAAACTCCAAGTTTACTTTTGTAAACTTTAAAAGATCTTTAGGTTGTGGAAATTTGCAAACTAGTGAAGAGAAAGAGATGATCATAGTGAATTCTATAACCATGAACGTTTCTGCTGCTGCTGTTTCATCTGTCCCTTGCCACGCCGTATTGTTCTTTTCATAATTGAATTTGTTTTGAGATTCCCATGCAGTTCTAAGAAACAGCGCAGAAGGAAGCCGTGTATCCGTTACAGACTTTCTCCTCATGGTGCCACCTTGTAGTATCAGGGTATAACATCCGACCCAGGATGCGGACACGATCAGTGGAGACAGAACAATTCCATCACCATCAGTGGCCTTCTGTTACCCTTTCGCTGCCACATCCGTGCTTCCTCTGGCCCCACCCCCTTTACTCTGTCTTCTTGAAAGTGCAGGTCTCCCTTTTTTCCTTTTGCTAGGGTATTTTAAAGCAAAGTTTAGCATGCCATTTAATCTATAAATGCTGCCTTTTGTTTCCCAGAAAGATACTACTTCAGAAAGACAATTCCGTACCATTACTTCACCCATCAAAATTAATTAATTTGAGGTGGCATCTTGAAATTATTTTCTGATTGTTTTAAATATATCCTTTTTACAGTTATTTTTTCAGACTAAGATCCAAAATCTACAACTCCCTATTTGTTGACTGATCTCTTAAATCTCTTTTAATCTATAGCACTCTGCTCTGTTATTTTTCCTGCCATTTATTTATTGAATAAATAGGGTCACTTTACCTACAGCATAGCTCATATTTTAATTTTGACTGATTGTATCCTTATTGTGCTTTAAAATCATTTAAATCCTCATTTAAAATCATGGCCCATATTTCTTACAAAAATATTTAGATGTAAGGACTGAGATTCCGGTTTAATTTCTTGGCAAAAGGACTGTATGGGTATTGATGTCTTTTTCTGTAGTGTTGCTTTTAATGGAACATAATACCAGATTGTTCACTGTTAGTGGTGTTAGGATTCAGAAACTGTCATCCTAATCCATTTGTTATAAATTTGTCCTTCTGTCTTTCATCTGTAATTTTATCCATTACAGATTGTTGCCTAAATCTTTTATTTCATTGGGTTTTGTTAAAGGGTGATTTTCCAATTTTTACTCTTCAATTTTTAGCTACAGTTTTTCTATGAAGAGACCTTGACCTTATTACCCGCAAATATAATACATAACAGATGCTTTTGTGTTTGCCTTTGTTTGTAAATTTTCATAATAATAAGTTGGTATCTTAGCAACTTTTATTAGGTAGCTGATTGGTGGGAATGGTTTTTGGAAAGTAGTTCAGAGTCAGGATGCTAAAGTCCAAAATTTTTTAATAAGCCACCTTTTTATTCCCATCTATGATTCAGGACATTTGATAATAAGAATGAAAGCTAACATTTATTGAATGCTTTGCATGTGTTACATATTTTAAGTACTATACATTTAGTATCTCATTGTTACAGTGCTCTTATTAGCCCCACTTCACAGCTGATGAATGTGAGGAATAGAAAAGTCAAACAAATTAGCTGGGGCTATACAATTATTGGTGTGAGATGTATTTGAACCCACAAATTGTGATTCTGAAATCCAAGCTCTTAATGATATATCATGCTACTTTACCATGTTGCTAAAACCAGCCTTGATGAATTAGATAACTTTAAAAATTTTGGTGGTCCCTTCTCCCCTGGGTCCCAAAGTCATCAAGTAATTTAACTAATCAAGTTCTGTATAAAAGGTGGTGTATAATGAGCCTGAGGGGGCAGAGTGGCAATAGGGTAGTGGAGAAGCGCTCTAGTTTGCGAACCAGGCAGCCTGAACTCATAACTTTGCCCTGCCACTTAATAACTTGTTTCATCTCAACTTAATCTCTTCTACTTCAGTTTCTCCTCTGTAAAGGGTAAATAATACTCGTACCTATTTCATAGAGCTTTTTTGAGGACTGGTGAGCTAAAACACGTGGAATAACACACAGAGAACAGTACCTGGCTCATTGTAGCCACTCAGATTTTAGCTCTTGCTGTTTTCCTTCTTATTGACTTTTAGGAGCACAAGGTGTCAGGTGAAGCTGTGCAACAACAGATGACAGTGGGACAGTCAAACAGGGGTCAGGATAGAAGTTACTGATCCCTGAACCTTCTGTGTTACAGCGAAAGCAGACATGAAGAGGGTAAGAGAGAGACCCAATGCAGGGGGTAGAAAGAGTCAAGAGTAGGGGCCATAGCATCGTATCTACGGTGTTTCCAAGTGCACCTCGAAGTCTTACTGTGGCTGTTGTATTTCACACCAGAGTGGGATTGTATATTCACTAGCCCAGTTTTTCCCAGGGGAGACAGTCAAGACCTGCTCATTTACTAAATAAAAGAATAGAAGAAGACAGGGAGAACATCCACACCTAGAAAATGGAAGGAGGAGGAGGAGAATGTTTGCTAGACAGAGAACTATGGTAGCATGAAGTTTCATTATTAAAAAATGAAAAGAAAAATAGGGCAGTCATCAGTGTTCAATTCTGTAGACATGAGAAAAATACCAAGGGTTGAGAAAAGTCCCTGTGTTTGGAACCAGATCATCAATAAGTCAAAGCTGTAGTTTTGTAGAGTATAGGGCATGGGTGGCAACCTGTTACAGATGGTGTGGAAGCAATAAGATTAGAGAATTTATTTGGAGACATTGGGTGGGAAATCTTTTTTTTTTAAAGGAAAATTTGGAAAGTAGATGGAAAACAGCAGGTAAAATGCTTTCTGAGCATTTAGAGCTTTATGTATCTTTCCACCTGTACCATATATTTCTGTGTTTTCCCACTGGGGCTTCCCTGATGGCTCAGTGAGTAAAGAATCTGCCTGTAGTTCAGGAGCTGCAGGAGGCAGAGGTTCAATTCCTGGGTCAGGAACAATACCCTGGAGAAGGAAATGGCAACCCACTCTAGTATTCTTGCCTGAAAAATCCCATGGACAGAGGAGCCTGGTGGGCTACAGTCCAAAGGGTTGCAAAGAGGCAGACACGACTGAGCACAAGCACCTACCTACCTGTTTTTCTGACACTGCTTAATGATGATAATGGAGAAGAGCCTTAATTGAATTAAATAACTGTTTAATTAACCACATTCGAAGATGCTGTTACCTGCAGCGGGAGGTCCAAAGATGAATCAGATGTTCATTTGATGTCCACAAAGAGTGTACTTCCCAGGGAGGAAAAAGACACAACAGTCTAAATCATTGGTTGGAGTCTTTGTGAATTTGATTCTGGAGAGGAATTCAGCCACAAGTAAATCCTTAATATTGGGTTGGCCAAAAAATTTGTTCAAGTTTTTTCCCTAACATCTTATGGAAAAACACAAATGAGCTTTTTGGCTAACCCACTGAAAGAGTAGTTTTCAGATGTCTGGGAAGGGATATCTATTTGACCGGTGTGTATCTCATGGGAGAGACACGCATATGGAGGTGAAAGGGAGGGACCAGAAAGTTGGGTTGCATCAGCCCTGCTCACTGAGATGCATACACATCTAAGGCGCAAAGGGGTATATGCCACCTAAGATGTAGAAACACGGTGGAGACCTGGAGCAAAACTGAGTTGCCTCAGTCATGGAGAACAGTCTAGGCTCAGTGGAAAATCTGGCCTGTGTGCTTGGTCTTGAAGGATGTGGGCCACATCCCTGGCAAGAGGGATGAGGAAGGGTGATGTAAGCCAGTAGGATCTAACTGAGAACAGCAGTGAAGATGGGTCATGAGATACAGTCGGCTTTATTTGCAATGTTTGTGTCTAAATAAATGGCTCTACAGAAGAGTAAAGGAAATTTACTGGAGTGTATTATGGTCTGAAAAAGTGGGTTGTAAAGAGATGGAATTAAACCATATATTTTCGTTCGCTGTGGAAAGACGGTGGATTCTGAGTGGATAATGACTCTGTGACCAGCTGTGGAGTTGGGCTCTGTGTGAAAGCTTGCTGGGTGATTTGCTAGGTTTCATCACCAAATTACTTGGCGAGACCTGGAAGTGAAAAGATGATGGAAGGTAGATAACTGAAAGGAGTCAAAATGAAAAAAAAAAAAAAAAAATTAGTGACCAAGCCTCAATCAGTGAATATAAAGTCCAAGTTATATTTGAAGTTACAAATGTCAGTGTTTGTCCTCTGGACTGAAAATGTTAGAGGATAGTGCTTTGGGTGAATGAATTAAAGATATTCAAATACTAGTGCAGGCACTTGGAGCTGATGGAGCAAGACTCACGTGGCATGAACTTTTTGTGAGGTCAGATTTGTGGGGGGACCCTAGAGGTATGTGTTTTTAATAAATAACATTGTTCTCTACTTAATGCTTCAAACTTTGGCTTTTCTATTAGAAAAATCATAGGGAAAAGTCTATATTAATACATATATATTTGATTCCTTTTAAACTGCTGTGGATATTTTATAGTTGATTTAAGCAAATTCCCTCCCAATGGATATCTATATTATTTCTAATGGTCTGTTTATAAAAATGTCACAATCAACTCCTACCTAGCCTTGTATGGGCTTTCTCCATGCTAGTCCTTATTCCTTATGATTGGATTATCTTAAAATGCTAGGGCTCCCATGGTATGTAATAGCAATGACCAACAATCTCCCTCAATGCCCAATGCCAAAGACTTCCTTTGGTCAATCTAAATGTCACACTTGCTGTGTGAAACAAGTTGCTGTGATTTGGCCAAATATGCCTGAGAAGCTGCTGAGACCCTGTCCTTAACTTTTGGAGTAAGTTTTCCTGATTCTTCTGCTTGCCTGTCCTTATAACAACCATTGCTGCAATGCTAAAGCTGGAGCAGGGCAGAGTGAGACTATCCTTTCATAGACAAAGTCCACGGAGCGCCCTCTTGTTATCCATCAGAGTTTGGTCCAGCGTGTGAATGGAGGAAGACGTCATCTGGGATGATGAAGTGAGATATGGTATCTTTAGACCTGTTATTATAATTGATCCTTTGCGATCCTGTCACCTGAGGAAATCCCAAGAGTTAATAAGAGTAGTAAGTTGGGTTTCATTCACAGTGGAATGATTCATCCGTAGGATTTCATAACAGCCCAGGAAGGCGTCATAACTGTGATAAAGATTGTGTTGATAGGATTATTTTTGTGGCAAGGTAATCCTGTGCCACAATACCTGGGACAAGAAAACAAAAATCCTTTATCTTAGGAATTTCACGAAAGAGTGGGCACAGAATGTACAGGGGTGAATGCTCTTGGGATCAGAAAAATGTAAAAATCCAGACAAGAGCGCTACGTTTTGCTGTTTGGACAGTTGAACTTGTAGAGCGAACCCTTTGCACCACTGAGTTAGCTGCTTTTGATAACAGTGCTGCTTTGTTTTAGAACCCAGGAAAAGTATTAAAGGTTTCTTGGCTGATTTGTCAACAATTCTAGATAATAACGTCTCGGTATAATTTTTTCATTCTTGGGAACCATGTTTATTTAACTCTCACAAGACTGACCAGGCAGAGTAAGTGATATTGTGGATTAGCAAGGCTTGAAGACTTGTCTTGGCCAAAACACAGCCTGAATCTGCCTTCGCATCCATCTGTTCCTCACTGAATTAAGCTGCCTTCTAAAAGAAGTGATGTCCTGAGACAGAGACACATGTTTACACAAGGACAGAAAGAAGCCTGGGGAACTTGGAGGTGTGGAGTTCCATAATGCTTATCGTTTGCTCTTTGACCATCTGTAGGGAGGTAAGCTTACTCAGAGCTCACGTACAAGCGTCCAGGTACTGTAAGTCAACCACTGTGCTTGAGCTTTCCCCCTTCTTGTTCTGTGAGATGAAGGCCTCAGGTGCGTGTGGCTTGGTGAGGTTTGGAAGCATTTGCATCTGTGTTTAAAACAAAGGCCATTTTTGTCTGTCTGTTCCCTATGAGAGCTGAGTCCCCTGCCTACTCCTTTTTCAGACATGCAGCGTTATTTTGGTATGTTTTTCTAACCCTCTTTTCAAACACACTTGATCAGCAGGATCACCTGAAGAACTGTGATTTCTGTGATCAAGCAAGTTGAGGAAACAGTCCCTCAACTTGGTTCATGTGCCCTGTCTCTTGGAGTTTAATTATTGAGTCCTGTCCAGAGCCGAGGCCCATAGTATGTTCCTGTAAGTGTTGGTGTCCCACATTGCTCTTGGCACTAAATCAATGAAAATGAAAGAAATTAGGAAACAGTCACCACTTCCTAAGGACCCTTTATGAAATTAGGGAAGACTCAGTCAGTGTCGTGAATTATAAAAATACTGACTTATTATTTCCACAATGATGTGGGTGCCTACTGTGTGCCAGGCATTGGTGCTGGGGATATATAGCCATCAGAGGCAACTGATAACATTGATCAAAGTGTTTCTCACGGGATGGATACCAGGTTAACTACTTTACATGCATTTTTTTTTTTTCGTTTAAACTCCACAACTGTCCTTTGAGGTAGGTATTATCACCTTCCTTTGAAAATTAAGAAACCTAATTCAAAAGTTTGACTTGGCCAAGGTTATGGAGCTAGTAACAGAGAGGTTCAGAATTCAGTCTGTCAAATCCCACATCTCACAGTTCTTACCCCAGTGATTGGCTTTATTCTATGCAGTACATACAGCTCCTCATTCTACCTTTTGTACTTCAGACAGAGGTTCTCAATGCTGGCCACACTAGAATTCCCCAGGAGCTTTTATTATTTTATTTTATTCTATTCCATCCTGTCGTAATCTATTCTATTCTGGGGAGCTTTTAAAAAGTATCTTTGCCTGGGCTTCCCCCTAAACAAATTAAATAAGAATATTTGTTGGGGCCCAGGTACCAACACTCAAAGCATCATGAATTGCCATAAGTAATAGACGCTGCTTCTGCCAATCTAATAGTTTTCAGCACTCTCCTTGGAATATTTGACTGATTAAGCATTTAAAAGTTCCGAGTAATTGTTCTTCCCTTTTAATAAAATTGGAAGTAGTCAAAATATAGCAAATGCTCAAAGAATGCAGAAGTTTCCCAAAGAGGAACATGATAATAGATCCAGTTAAAGGGGAATTTGGAAACCTGGAGATCTATTTGCAGGAGAAGTATAGTCTAAAGTGAGTGATGAGAAATCACCTGGCATCGTGAACACCCATGAACTTCTGGATTTCTTTTCTGGTGAGATTCAGAAAACCTGAAGACTCTTTTAATCTGATGGGGGAAGAAAACCTTGGGACAAATGGTGGTTCAAGAAAGTTTCCTTCATCCTTGGTGAGCACAGGCCACAAATCAACTTTTTTTTTTTCTTGGTCCAAATGCAAATAAAAGCTAAATAGTTTCAGTCTTACTAACTTGGATGTGTTCATACATGATGTACTCTAGACTAAAAGGTTTATTTTGAATGTTCTAAGAAAAAATACAATGTTGAAAAATAGATATCTAAGTTTCTTCAAGCTGTTTGAAAACATTTAATTGCTCAAGCAATGCATGTGTCTATGCTTATGTAAACTTTTAAGTTAAAAATTTTGTATTTCAGGCTTTCAACATCTATGTCATGGTAGTAATAGCTTGTCTTTATGAAGATGGCCATCTAATTGATGACTGACTCTCCACTAATTAAATCTGATTTTGCCTTGCCTTCAGCCAGGGAGCTGTGACTGTTCCCAGAAAAAGGTTCTTCTCAAAGCATCTGTATCAAATATTAAGAGTAAATAGCTGAAATAATCAAGAGTTGTGGTCCATACATTCCCTAGAAAGAGAAAGACAGGGCAAGTAAATTTGGAGTCCCTGTGTTTCAAGTTGGATGCGCTTCTGTGAGAGGAAAAAGATCAAGGTTGCCAAGGGAGGGAGGACTTTTTAAACCAGTGGGGCCTTAGCCAGGAAAAGGAAGAGCAGTGACTGCCACTCTGCATTTTGAAAACCAAGCCATGAATGCTGATAGAAGACTTGGATCATAACATTTCAGTGGCGTTGAGTCATTTTATATGAACAGGTCATCTCCTATAAAAAGTAAACAGAGGGGGAAAGAAAGAAAAAGAAAAAAGAAAAACGTGAAAAATGGCCTCCTTTTTTACATTTCCACATAGGTGATCTCCATACCAGGAGATGAACTTCTTGAACTTGGTTGGGCGGGAGACGGACCTGGTTGGGCGGGAGACTGGAGCCCCTCAGAGAATTTGGGATTCTTCCATTTTTACTGGGAGGGTTGGCAGGTATAACATGTGTTGTTATGTGAGTCCATGAGAGCCTCCAGGGTTCTAACTCCCTGCCTCTCCGTGGGGTGGGGAGTCAGTCGCTCACTCTCCAGCACGCGACTGGGTCTGTGTGTGGCTTCCCCATGAGCAGTGGCTTGGAAGTGTCAAAGCATGAGAAGCATGCCCTGCCGAACAGCATGCGGCGCCGCCGTCGCCTTCGCCATGGTCCTGCATGGGCGCGCTCGCGGCCCGTCGCCTGCCGGCTCAGGGCTCCCCTCTTTCCCTGCAGAGCTCCCTGAAGGCGTCCAATCGGAAGAAGAAGAGAACAAGCTTTAAAAGAAAAGCCAGCAAAAGAGGAACCGAAGTAAGTGCTTGAGGGTGATGGTCCAGGGAAATCCACCTTCCTCTCCACCATCTCCCCGTCTGACTCGACCTGGCCCGAGCTCCTTTTGCTGATGTATCTCCCTCCACTCTCCTTCACCATACCCTAACCACGCTGGGGTTCTGCCGGTCCCTTTAAAATATACACATAAAACCTCTTGCCACTTGAGAGTCAGAGCATTTGCTTTTGTCTATGGAAGTATTATCCCAAAGATGATGAAGATGAGAGCTAGAATGTATCTAGTACACATCAAGCCTATAGAAAAAAAAAGATCATGGCTAAATTCTTGGGGGCAAGTTACAGCTTGAGACACTTTCTCATGTTGAGTGAGCCCTGTGAAACAAATGCAGTGTATTTTGGGGGATATGTTGATTTGGGGGGATGGGGTGGGGAGTGGCAGTGGTTCTGGAAATATCTCACTTGCATTGCTTTGGGGCTGCTTTTCAAGTCTCAGTAGTGCTGCTTTCTTTCTTTAGCAGGAAAACAAAGGTCGTCCTTTTGTGATAAAACCTATCTCTTCTCCGCTCATGAAACCTTTGCTTGTGTTCGTAAACCCCAAGAGCGGAGGCAACCAGGTAAGTCGATTTTCATGCGTTTCACTTGGAAGTTTCAACACTTTCTTGAAAACACATTTCCTGACACCCAGTAAAATAGCACTATGTGGGACTCCTAGCATTGGAAGACAGCCAGTTTCTCCAGTAAGGCACAGCTTTACACTTGACGGGGCCAGGCGAAACCTCGAGGTTCTAGGATTTATCCCTCTGCTTCCACGTCAAGCTTCACTAGAGGTGTCAAAAACCGAATTGCTAACATTTTACTTACAGATTTTCAAGAAAGTTCATGCTACAAACTCTCAGTGTTTCAGCTTTCTTAACTCTTATAGTTAGGAAGCCCTTCATGAGCTTGTGTGTTTGAGTTAGTCGCTCAGTCATGTTCGACTCTTTGTAACCCCATGGACTGTAGCCCACCAGGCTCCTCTGTCCATGGAATTCTCCAGGCAAGAATACTGGAGTGGGTAGCCATTCCCCTTCTCCAGGGGATCTTCTCGACCCAGGAATCGAACCCGGGTCTTCTGCATTGCAGGCAGATTCTTTACCACCTGAACCACCACCTGTGTTTCTTTCTGCTGTAATCGAGACTCAACTACTTTGAGTAATAATGATTCATTATCCATGATAATCATGAACAACAGACACCACCAAGGCTACCAAAAATACATCACCTTTCACAGGTTTCATTTGGTCTTTGTCCAAGTCCTATAGAATGATTAATATCAACCTCATTTGAGGATAACGAATAGCCTTAGAGAAGTAAAATTTAATAACATGTTTAATGTACACAGCTCTTTAAAGGACAGAAATTGTTCCAGAATCCAGGTGTTTGTCTCCTCATCTAATTCTCGTCCCACTTTCAGGCTTCTTATCAATACTCTTCTGTGGGTTCTGATTTTGCTGTGACTTTTATGCGAGTTTGGATGCTATTTCCTGTGTCCGTTAAGTGCACATTTTACATTTTGAGACAAGATTCCCTGAAGTGTCACGCTAAGCAACTTAAAGATTTAAAACTGTTTTAGTCACCTCGTGTAAGTAGGCAAATCATAGAATTAAGATTGACCCAAGATAATGCTTGTTCTTATTAGTAATGTTAATGGGTATTTTCCAGATCACATTAATTATAGTAAAGTTTCTCATTTAAAGAAATATTATCCCCCTTTCCTTTCTTCAAAATTATTATTCTTATTTTAATTTGCGCATTTACTTAGTTTTGGCTGTGCTGGGCCTTCATTGCTGCACGCGGGCTTTCTCTAGTTGCAGCACGTGGGGGCTACTCTCCAGTCGCTGTAAGCTTCTCACTGTGGTGGCTTCTCTTGTAGAGCATGGGCTCTAGGGTGCAGGCTCAGTAGTTGTGACAGGTGTTAGTTGCCCCGTGGCAGGTGGGATCTTCCCGGACCAGGGATCAAACAGGTGTCTCCAGCATTGCAAGGTGGATTCTTAACACTGGACCACCAGGGAAACCTCCAAATTCTTTTTCTTTTTTAAAGATTTTTTTTTTAATGTGGGCCATTTTTAAAGACTTTATTGAATTCGTTGGGGCTTCCCAGGTGATGCAGTGGTAAAGAATTCCTGCCAATGCAGGAAACGCAGGAGACTCAGGTTTGATCCCTGGGTTGGAAAGATCCCCTCGAGTTGGAAATGGCAACCTGCTCCAGGATTTTTGCCTGGAAAACTCCATGGACAGAGGAGCCTGGTGGGCTACAGTTCATGAAGTTGCAAGGAGTTGAACAAGACTGACTGACTGAGCATATTGAATTTGTTATGATATAGCTTCTGTGGCTTATGTTCTGTTTTTTTTTTTTGCGGGGGGGCGGCATGAGGCATGTGGTATCTTAGCTCCCTGACCAGGAATCCAACTCATGCCAGCTGAATTGGAAGGCAATGTCTTAACCACTGGACTGCCAGGGAAGTCCCCCCAAAATTCTTAATATTAATTCTTCTGTTAAAAGTCTATATTAACATCATAGAGAATAGGGAAAAGAACTGTTGTAAGTAGAGAATTTATTTTTAACATCCTACTCTTTTGATTTACTGAGTGATGATCTGCATGTTGTAATGATGGTGATCCTAAAACTACCTCTTGAGAAATTCTTGGGAGTAAAGTTCAGTTTGCTCTGAATCTTACTCCCTCTCTAGGTCTAGTCTTTCCATAGCCTAACTAGGGTTGAGGGTATGGTTGGGAACCATGGAACACAGCACAGTTATTTAATGTAAATGACTCCATGAATTTGGCCACCTGAGCTCCATATGCTAATTAATCTCAGGTATATTTTATCTTACAAGTCTATGTAAAATGCATTAATTAAATTCTTATAAGCTTTTCCTTTAAGGCATTTAGAAAATGGTAGATGATCTCTGCTTTGGAGAAGGAGGCAGTCCAGTTAAGATACATCCTGTTCCTGTTTCAATCTCTGTATAAACTATTAAAGACAGGGACTTCAGAGATGATCTAAGATTGTTTCTTCTTTCACTAAATAGAAAACAGCTCAAGGAAGCAGAAGTGAATTTTCGAAGGATATTGTGTTTGTTAACGACACAAAAGGGGTGAATGGGAAAAAGAATCTGAGCAACATTAAGGAGATGTGAATTCTCAATTGAGTGGATCAGACCACAGGGGCTGTGAAATTTCAGAGGCAGGCAGTCACTTGGGAGTGATAAGGACATGGTGTCAGGGAAGTGGCTGAAACAGAAGATGGACACCACTTAGTTGTGCAGAGGAAACTAGGGTCATGCCCTCTCCTTCCTCTCTCTTGCATCACGTTCCTGTTCACCCTTTACTGCTCAGTAGCACCTTTCTGAACAGTTGCTCAGAACTAATTGGCTTGTCGGCTGTGCTCCTGAAGGCCATGGCGCACATGTGTACTATGTAAATTGCAGCATTAAGTCCTGTACTGTGTATACTCTGTGTGTCTGTTCCGAAGAGATACAGGCTCAGTTAATGCCAGGGGCTGCCCCTCTGAACCTCTGATTTCTAGTGCACAGCGCACAAGAATGAACTATAATTGTTTAACCAGCGGTGTGTGTAGAAGGTGGGATGTTGTGATGAAAGTGATTCATTTTGAGCACAATATAATGGGTCGAGCATACATATTAAGTTATTAGAAATGTGATTAAAGATTAGAAAGAACTTGTGGAGCAGTGTCTTAAATCCTGGCGGAGGATTTTGGATTCATATTAAAAATTTTGGTTTTTGCTATTTAAAGATTTTTTTTTTTTAGTTTTGAAAAATATTTTTTTTAAATAAAGGAGTAATATGATGGCAGATTAATTAGGCACATTGAGAATACATATAAGTCAGGAGGCTATGCGTTAGCATAAATTAGAGGGCCTTGTTCATCCATTCTGTATAAGATAGTTTGCATTTACTAATCCCAAACTCCCGGTCTTTCCCTCAACAACAAGGTCCTACTGTATAGCACAAGGAACTATATTCAACATCCAGTGATGAAGCATAATTGGAAAAAAATATGAAAAATAATATATATATTATATATGTATATCTGAGTTACTGTGCTGTATAGCAGAAATTAACACAACATTGTAAATCAAATATGCGTTAATAAAAGTTTTTAAAAATTGGATGGAGAGCACAATGGATGGACCAGTGAATAGATGGGTAGACCTGTGGGTTAAAGGATGGATGTGTGGGTGAATGAATGGGCATGGGGATGAACAGATGGGCATGGGGATGAATGGGATACTTAAAGGGAAGCAAGGCATCAAGATCTTCCAGCCGAGTATCTGGAAAGTGGCTTTGTTATCAATGGATTTTTCAGGAAAGGAAAGAATTATTTTGGGAAAGATGTCGAAATGTGTTTGAAGAATTTGAGATCACAGTGAGGTATTCAGGTTTTAAAACTGGCCTATTATTAGAAGCAAAAAGCTTCCTGACTGTCACTTGAGGCACTTTGGCTTATGAATTGCCCTAATGAGGTCACCTCCAGAGTACCTAGGATTATCAGAAATGTGACTAAGCAAATCAAAATGAATAGTGTGTAACTTTAAACTTCTGTGTATTTCCTCTGTAAAGAAGAATTCTTTTTTAAAGAAATAGTTATTTATTTGGCTCTGCCGGGCCCAGCTGTGGCGCAGGGGTTTTCATTCTTCGCTGTGGCGTGGGGGATCTTCTGTTGGAGAGTGCAGGATCCTTTCTTTTAGGATCCTTTTTTAGATCCTTTTTAAGCAGCTTGTAAGATCTAGTTCCCTGATCAGGGATGCAGCCCAGGCCCTCCCCCCACCCCCCTGCACTAGGAGCTTGGAGTCCAGACACAGGACCACCAGGAAAGTCCCTCGAATTCTTTACTAAGCATGATAAATACAAAGGACCTTGTTTCTAAGCACAACATGAAATGTTGAGAAAGCTGTAGAGAAATCCAAACACCCGTCTATAATTAGAACCTTTCAAACTGACCTCCATATATTTATGGTTCCTTCTTCAGTGTTAGGATGGTACACCTCTAACCACGTCCCACCCCCAGCTGTGGTGAGCAGGGCAGAGTCATGGTCAGGGGTGACCTAACTCCTCTTTTAGGTCTAGCTGTGGCCATACCGTGCCCTTCACACTGCACACGAGTCAGCTGCAGGATGGGGGCAGTCAGAGAATGAAGTAAACCACCCTACTTGGCAAAACGGAATCAGAGGAACGGAGTTTCTTATTCCTCAGCTCCCTTGACTCTCTGACCTAAATGAGCCGCAGTTGAGACCAAGAGGCAGAGAAGAACAGAGGGTGGCAGTGAAAGCAGGTTATCCCTAGGAAGGAGGAAGGGGGAAGGATGTGTGTGTGCTTTCTGACCTGGGGTTTCTCCTTGGGGGGCATTCTGTGCTCAAACCTGACATGATGTGGTGTTCTCCTTCGAGAAGGAGGCATTCACGTTTATTTACCTTAGAGACAAGTTGAGATTAATAACATGACCTCTGTGTGTGTTTGACATCCTCAGATAGCCTTTGGAATGCCATTCATCAGAATCTTTATCTGGAAATTTTCAGTTTGGGGAAAATTCAGGAAATTTCATCCTGACGTTAGGGTTCAGTCCGGGGAATTTCTATCTGAATGTGTGCCTCTTACTCTCCCCTCTTATAGTCCAATAGTTTTCCAATTTCTGTGTAAATGAGACCCATGGAAACACTTGTTAGACATATTCTACCCTATAAAATCTGGTGCTGTGTGTCTGGGGTGAGGCCCGGGAATGCCACTGGTGAGCATCTCAGGTAATTCTGATATCAGTCTTCTGTGGGACTCATTTAGGGACACATCATCAGAGTCCTGTCAGGGTTTCTGAGATTACCTGGGCCTTGTGTGAGGAGCACAGCAGGTGAGAATTTATTGGAGATGAAGGTTTCTTTTTTTGTTTGAAAAATAGCATCTCAGTTTGTCCTTATTGTCTTCAAGGAGGCTCATCTCTTAGCCCAGAGAAGTGGTTCTCAACTCCCACTGCCTTTAAAGACCCCAGCAGCCTTTAAAGACAGTGATGTGCGCTCCACCCCATGCTAAGACCTGTGAGTACAGGGCGCCTTAACTGGTCTAAGTTCCTAGATGATTTTCTTGTCTAGCAAGTGTTAAGAATCATGGCCTTTTTTCCTCTTAAGCTTCTGTGTGCATGAATCACCTAGGGATCCTGTTAAAATGCAGATTCTGATTCAGTGAGTTGGGGTGCCTCTGAAATCCTGCTTTTCTGACAAGCTTCCTGGTGCCACCATTGCTGCAGCTCGGAGACCACAGTGATTCACAGGAGTTTACAGCAATTAGTAGAGAAATGGGGCTTCCATTTTCTAAAGAATCCCGCCAATGCAGGAGATGCAAGACACGTGAGTTTGATCCCTCGGTCATGAAGATCTCCTGGACTCTGTTTTTTGATTGTTAAATCAGGGCTTTTGCCTTTTAAGAATTGATTTGTCTTGCTCATCTGTGTCTAGATATAAAGTACTCCCCCTACCCCTTTCTGTTCTTGAAGGTTAGGCTTCAGACTTAGACACACACACACACCCACACACACACACACACCCCCACACCCACAAAACCTTAAATATCTATTCTTCAAATAACTAGACTACATCGCCATCTGCTGGCAAGTAAAATGCCTATAGCTCTTTTTTTTTTTTCAGTATTTTTTCAGAAAATTTCCAGCACTTGGCAGGAAGATCCTGAGCTGAACATGGGGGCGGTTTTTATTTCTTATTTTTTAAACAATGACTTCTTTTAAACAGATGTGTTTGTATGTTAGTCGCTTGGTCTTGTCCGACTCTTTGCAACCCCATGACTGCAGCCCACCAGGCTCCTCCTTCCATGAAATTCTCCAGGCAAGAATACTGGACTTGGCTGCCATTCCCCTTTCCAGGGGATCTTCCTGACCCAGGGGTCAAACCTGGGTCTCCTGCATTGCAGGCAGATCCTTTAATGTCTGAGCCACTAGAGAAGCCTCCTTTAAACAGGTGCTTCACAGTAATTGTCTCTCTTTCTTCCCCTTCAGGTAGACATGCTGGGTGTTCTGCAAAGCTTTGGAGGTTGGGGGTATGGCTGTTATTGGTGGGATGTGAGCTATGTGAGGGAGCATTCACTAGAGTTAGGGATTGCGATATCAACTTTAGTGTCATCTCCTGCAGAAAAGAAGAAAGATAAACTTTACTCCTGCGTGATCCCTTCCTCAGTGTGGAAACCTGAGGGCTCGAGAAAGGGCCCGACTGCTCATGCATATCTCTGCTTTAATTTCAACACTCAATGTTTTTTTGGATGCCCCTGACTCAGCACATTTGTGTCTGAGTCTTATGGGCCTTTCTGATGCCTCTCAATGCTTCCTGCTTTCCCACTGGGTCTCCTTCACAAATTTTATCTTCAGTGACATATTATACATGCATGGTTAGGCAGATGTCTGTCTTTTAATTGAGCTGTAGCTGATTTATAATATTATATTGGTTTCAGGTGTCCAACATAGTGATTCAATGTTCTTGTAGGTTAGGCTTCATTTCAAGTTTTCATAGAATATAGGCTTTATTTCCTGTAAGCAGGGGATCTGACCACTAGTTATTCTAGCCAGGCAATCCTTAGAGTCAAGGGTCCATCCTTGGGTGCTTACACTGTTCAGTGTGAAATCCCAGGGTTCAGACGTGGCATGAGTTGGACCCTTGGATGGGAGTTCCCAGGGAGCTTATCAGCAGGTTAGAGGAGGAAAGGATGTTCAGTCTGTGGACAGGCTCATATTGACTGAGTTCGCACCCCTATCCTTGGGCAGGCTTTCCCACATCAGGGACAACTGTCCTGACTCAGGCCAGGGAAAGTCAACCCAAGTAGGAGGAAAGAGGAGACAAGAAGAAGTAACTTCAAATCCGAATCCCCAAACTACTTCTAAATACAGAACAAACAACCTCAAAGAAGATGTTGTTTTCTACTGTGCCCAACCTAAGCATAAATCAAAAACCATTATGATTTTTTTATTGAGATATAGTTGATTTACATTGTTGTGTGTCTGTCTACTGCACAGTGAAGTGATACAGTATGTGTATATTTTTTTTCCATTATGGCTTATTAAAGGATGTTGAGTAATAGTTCCCTGTGCTTTACAGTAGGATCTTATTGTTTATCTATTTTATATAATACTTTGTTTATTGACTATACCAAAGCCTTTGACTGTGTGGATCACAATAAACTGTGGAAAATTCTGAAAGAGATGGGAATACCAGACCACCTGACCTGCCTCTTGAGAAACCTATATGCAGGTCAGGAAGCAACAGTTAGAACTGAACATGGCACAACAGACTGGTTCCAAATTGGAAAAGGAGTACGTCAAGGCTGTATATTGTCACCCTGCTTATTTAACTGCTATGCAGAGCACATCATGAGAAACGCTGGGCTGGAAGAAGCACAGGCTGGAGTCAAGATTCCCGGGAGAAATATCAATAACCTCAGATATGCAGATGACACCACCCTTATGGCAGAAAGTGAAGAGGAACTAAAAAGCCTCTTGATGAAAGTGAAAGAGGAGAGTGAAAAAGTTGGCTTAAAGCTCCACATTCAGAAAACGAAGATCATGGCATCTCGTCCCATCACTTCATGGGAAATAGATGGGGAAACTGTGGAAACAGTGTCAGACTTTATTTTTTGGGCTCCAAAATCACTGCAGATGGTGATTGCAGCCATGAAATTAAAAGATGCTTATTCCTCAGAAGGAAAGTTATGACCAACCTAGATAGCATAGTGAAAAGCAGAAACATTACTTTGCCAACAAAGGTCCGTCTAGTCAAGGTTATGGTTTTTCTAGTGGTCATATATGGATGTGAGAGTTGGACTGTGAAGAAAGCCGAGCACCGAAGAATTGATGTTTTGAACTGTGGTGTTAGAGAAGACTCTTGAGAGTCCCTTGGACTGCAAGGAGATCCAACCAGTCCATTCTAAAGGAGATCAGTCCTGGGTGTTCTTTGGAAGGAATGATGCTAAAGCTGAAACTCCAGTACTTTGGCCACCTCATGCGAAGAGTTGACTCATTGGAAAAGACTCTGATGCTTGGAGGGATTGGGGGCAGGAGGAGAAGGGGATGACAGAGGATGAGGTGGCTGGATGGCATCACCGACTCAATGGATGTGAGTTTGAGTGAACTCCGAGAGTTGGTGATGGACAGGGAGGCCTGGCGTGCTGTGATTCATGGGGTTGCAAAGAGTTGGACACAACTGAGCAACTGAACTGAACTGTATCTGCTAATCCCAAACTCCTAATGTGTCCCCTGCCCCCTTTCCCCTTTAGTAACCATAAGTTTGTTTTCTATGTCTATGAGTTTCTGTTTTGTAAATAAGTTCATTTACATTACAGTTTTAGACTTCCACATCTAAGTATTATCACATGATATTTGTCTTTGACTTACTTCACTTAATATGATAATCTCTAGTTCCATCCTTGTTGCTGCAAATGACCTTGTTTATGGATGAGTAATATTCTATTGTGTGTATATATATATATATACACACACACACACATACACACACACACACACACACATATATATATGTATGCATTTATTCAGAAAACTAAGATCATGGCATCTGGTCCCATCACTTCATGGCAAATAGATGGAGAAACAGTGGAAACAGTGGCTGACTTTATTTTTGGGGGCTCCAAAATCACTACAGATGGTGATTGCAGCTATGAAACTAAAAGACGCCTACTCCTTGGAAGGAAAGTTATAACCAACCTAGACAGCATATTGAAAAGCAGAGACATTACTTTGTCAACAAAGTTCTGTCTAGTCAAGGCTATGGTTTTTCTAGTAGTCATGTACGGATGTGAGAGTTGAACTATAAAGAAAGCTGAGTGCCGAAGAATTGATGCTTTTGAACTGTGGTATTGGAGAAGATTCTTGAGAGTCCCTTGCACTGCAAGGAGATCCAACCAGTCCATCCCAAAAGAGATCAGTCCTGGATATTCATTGGAAGGACTGATGTTGAAGCTGAAACTCCAATATTTTGGCTACCTGATTTGAAGAGCTGACTCATTTGAAAAGACCCTGATGCTGAGAAAGATTGAAGGCAGAAGGAGAAGGGGATGGCAGAGGATGAGATGGTTAGATGGCATCACCAACTCAATGGACATGAGTTTGGGTGGACTCTGGGAGTTGGTGATGGACAGGGAGGCTTGGCGTGCTGCGCTTCATGGGGTTGCAGGGAGTTGGACATAACTGAGCGACTGAACTGAACTGATATATATAAAACATCTCTCTTATTCATTTATCTGTGATGGAATTTAGGTTGCTTCTATGTCTTGGCTATTGTGAATAGTATTGCTATGAACATTGGTGTCCATATATATTTTCAAATTAAGCCATTCTCTGGATATGTGCCCAGGAATACAACTGCTATATCATATGGTAGCTCTATTTTTAGTTTTCTGAGGCACCTTCATACTATTGTTCATAGTGGCTGCACTGATAAACATTCTCACCAGCAGTGTAGGAGGGTTCCCTTTTCTCTACACTCTCTCCAGCATTTATTGTTTGTAGACTTTTTGATGATGACCTTTCTGACCATTGAGGTGATAACCTCATTTTGGTTTTGATTTGCAGTTATCTAATAATTAGGGATGTTGCATGTTGCATGTCTTTTGTGTGCCATTTCCAAAGGCCCTACCTTCATGTTGAGTGTGATTTTTAGAGAACAGACATCAGTGTATACCACAAACCAAGCCATCTAGAACCTTTCATAGGGCCTGGATGTCTAGCTCCTTAGTCTGTAGTTATACTGATGTATCAAAATGTAAGTCCTATTCTCCTGATTGGAGAACTTCGGGGACTCTCATTTCCTGCAAACCAAAGCCCAAGCTCCATAGCCTGTGTCAGCGGTCTCCAACCTTGATGGCACCAGGGACTGGTTTCGTGAAAGACAATTTTTCCTTGGACTGTGGGGTGGTGGAGTTGGAGATGGTTTCAGGATGATTCAAGTGCATTGCATTTATTGTGCACTTTATCTCAATTATTATTACGTGTGATATATAATGAAATATTTCTATAACTCACCATAATACATAATCAGTGGGAGCCCTGAGCTTAGTTTTATTTAACTAGATAGTTGAGCTCAGACAGTAATATGAGTGATGGGAAGCAACTATAAATACAGATGAAGCTTCCCTCGCTCACCTGCTACTCATCTCCTGCTTTGCTGACTGGTTCCTGACAGGCTGTGGACAGGTGGTCCGTGGCCTGGGAGTTGGGGACCCCTGGTCTATATGAATTAATCTGCAACTCACTTGTGCAGTTTCATCTCCCACCACCTCGGCCTTATGGTCCACAGACTGAAAGGAATATAGTTTTTCCGTGATACGTCTTGCTGCTTCACATGGGTTGTGCCTAAAACATTTTTGTCTACTTCATCTAAAAACAAATGGTTAACTCTACTCATCTTTCAAGACAAAGTTCAAGTATCATATATAGGACACCTTCGTCCAGTCCCCACGGCTGGGCTTTGAGTATCTCCACTGGCCACTCATGCATTTCAGTTGGCATCTTCAGCATAGCACTGACCATTGTTAGTGAGTGACTTTATTTTGTGTTGAGCTCCTGGGTGCACACATGGGTACAGGTTAGGGGCCTAACGCAGATTTATTGCACAAATTAGGTATTCCTTTGGGATTGTTTGGGTTAAGAGATTTCTTCACCTCTTCCTCCTGCTGTTAGATTTTCCTCAGACGTTTCTTGTGGACAGTTCTTTTCATGATCTAGAAAATATTTCTGTGGTATAAACCAAGGCTTGCTTAGTAGCATAGACCAGTCAGCCTTACATGAGAATTTCAGTGCTTGATGTGCTGCTGTTTGAACTGACCCATTCTTAGTTGATTCTTTTTACCCCCAAATTACTATATTCTATGAATAATTCAGAGAATTCCCTTTTGAGAACAAGAATCTTCTCTGTCTTGCCCATCTCCTGATTCCCTTACCTAAAACTGTACCTGGCCCTTAGTAGGTGAGTGGATGAATACTGCTTGTTTCTATCTAGAGAAGTGTATCTATTTTCTTGAAAGTTGTTCTATGATGCCCCATTCTGTTTCCTGACACCTAGAGCTGGAAGGAACAATGCTTTAACATTCGATGCTGCTGCTGCTGCTGCTCAGTCACTTCAGTCGTGTCCGACTCTGTGCAACCCCATAGACAGTAGCCCACCAGGCTCCCTGATCCCTGGGATTCTCCAGGCAAGAACACTGGAGTGGGTTGCCATTTCCTTCTCCAATGCATGAAAGTGAAAAGTGAAAGTGAAGTCGCTCAGTGGAGTCCGACTCTTAGCGACCCCATGGACTGCAGCCCACCAGGTTCCTCCGTCCATGAGATTTTCCAGGCAAGAGTACTGGAGCGGGGTGCCATTGCCTTCTCCACTTTAACATTCCATAGGAATATAAAATCTCACAATATCTTAAAAAATATTGAGGTATTACAGCTACAACCTTATGTATGAGAATACTCTTCAGAGTGTATTAGAATTGATGTATAATAGCCTTTTTTTTTTTTAATGTAGAGAAAACAAAAAAAAGAACCTCTTGCTCAGAAAGTCAGCTTTTGCAAGGCATATAGCATGTGATGACCGTGAGAGTATTTGGAACTTGCTAGTGAATTGTGTAAATGAAGGAGTAGACTTACTCTTGTCTGTGAGAAAAGAAAGAAATTACCCTTTTCCTGGTGAGTTAGTACTTGTCCACTCATTCAATTCTATTGAATAGATTGTATCTATTAAAGCCCTAAAGTAGCTCATCCTAGCGGTAACAGCAGAACTAATAGAACTGACTTGAATGTGTGCCTGGCTTCTTTTCTTTACCCACCAAGATTGACTTAATACAGTGCAATGTGTTATTCAGACACTGACCATTTTCGCAAACGAATGTATTTTAGAAAGGTTACTGAAGAGTTGACTCATTGGAAAAGACTCTGATGCTGGGAGGGATTGGGGGCAGGAGGAAATGGGGATGACAGAGGATGAGATGGCTGGATGGCATCACTGACTCGATGGACGTGGGTTTGGGTGAACTCCGGGAGTTGGTGATGGACAGGGAGGCCTGGCTGCTGCGATTCATGGGGTCGAAAAGAGTCGGACACGACGTGAGCGACTGAACTGAACTGGGCTGAAGGTAAACACTTAAGGGCAGCCTTCCGTGTTTATGCCGGTGACCCCTGCTCAGTTCCAGAGCGCCTCATTCCAGTAGACTCCAGTGTCAGTGGCACCGCCTAGAAGCATGGGGTGCAAAATTTACCAGCCTTAAAAAATAATCCTTCTTCAAAAGGATAACTATAGACAGTTAGGTGTTCTACCTTACCCAGAATGAGCAAAAGCCAAGACAGTGTGGACACCCAAACCTTTTAGAGAAATTTGAAGATTAAAAAAAAAGCCTTCTCAGTGCTTCTTATTTGTATTTGTGAAAGGTGTGAATTACCTAGTATTATATGCGTAAAAGAAGCTGAAGTTGAAATGCACACTCTACCAGAGCCAAAGGTGACAAGAAGGGAGTAATTAACACTGACAATACACGTTGCCCTAGGAACCTAAAAATGAGAATTTAATTTTCTAGCAAGTCAGTTGGAAGTTTTTAATACGCCAGTTGGTCATTCAAATGACTCTGGTGTTACCTATGAAACATAAAAGATTACCTGAAATAATCCCAATTGACTTGATACCAAGGCCTGGTATGGAAAGGAGAGAGCAGTCTCCTATTTAGTTGCCATTATGTATCAAAACCCATGTTTGAATTTTATAGGAAGGGAAGCATGTCATTTGGTGAAACTGAAGGATTGGGTTAGTTGTAATAATTAAGGATAGAGTGTTATTCCTAAATTTATAGCAAGCACGTGATAAAGCAGAACTTTTAAATTAGAGGTTTGGATGAGATGTGGAACAAAAGACCTACAATGGCCTCTGCAACAACTGGCATAACAATGTGATAATTATAAACTACATTTTAGCCCTCACACCCTCAAGTGTAATTTAATGAATAGATTAACAAGGGGCAAAAAAGAAAGGGACTAACATTTACGAAGGCCTATTTTGTGCCACGTACTGTGCTGGATATGTAACTATTACTGATCCATTTAATTCTCGTAATCACCCTGGGAAGCAGACATTGCCATATTTTACATGCTGAATTTCTACAAGATTATAAACGTTCACAGTAACCCAGTTAGAACATCCAGGTTAGCTCTGACTCAAATATCATGCTATTTCTACTATAATAGGATGACTCTCAAATACAGAGTCGGAGAAGGCAACGGCACCCCACTCTAGTACTCTTGCCTGGAAAATCCCATGGATGGAGGAGCCTGGTGGGCTGCAGTCTGTAGGGTCGCAAAGAGTCGGACACGACTGAGTGACTTCCCTTTCACGTTGTACTTTCGTGCATTGGAGAAGGAAATGGCAACCCACTCCAGTGTTCTTGCCTGGAGAATCCCAGGGACGGGGGAGCCTTGTGGGCTGCTGTCTATGGGTCGCACAGAGTCGGACACGACTGAAGCGACTTAGCAGCAGCAGCAGCAGCAAATACAGAATATAGGAATATAAACAGGAATATTTTTAAGAAAGAGCCATTATGATAGCTAGTTAAGGGACTATAATAAGAAGCAACAGATGCTGCCCAACCAATCAAATATTATTTGCTGTGGTTGACGGTGATCTAAAATGAAGCACCCTACCTAATTTTAAACCTCTTTTGATACTGCCTAACCTCTTGGACCAGAGAAGGCAATGGCACCCCACTCCAGTACTCTTGCCTGGAAAGTCCCATGGACGGAGGAGCCTGCTGGGCTGCAGTCCACGGGGTCGCCAAGAGTCGGACACGACCGAGCGACTTCACTTTCACTTCTCACTTTCATGCATTGGGGAAGGAAATGGCAACCCACTCCAGTGTTCTTGCCTGGAGAATCCCAGGGACAGTGGAGCCTGGTAGGCTGCCATCTATGGGGGTCACTCAGAATCTGACACAACTGAAGCGATTTAGCAGCAGCAGCAGCAGCAGCTTCTTGGACTGCAAGGAGATCCAACCAGTCCATCCTAAAGGAGATCAGTCCTGGGTGTTCATTGGAAGGACTGATGCTAAAGCTGAAACTCCAATACTTTGGTGACCTCATGCGAAGAGTTGACACATTGGAAAAGACCCTGATGCTGGGAGGGATTGGGGGCAGGAGGAGAAGGGGACGACAGAGGATGAGATGGCTGGATGGCATCACCGACTTGATGGACATGAGTTTGGGTAAACTCTGGGAGTTGGTGATGGACAGGGAGGCCTGGCGTGCTGCGATTCATTGGGTCGCAGAGCCGGACACGACTGAGCAACTGAACTGAATGTAAAAATTATTCTTTTATTGTTTTGCTCAATTCACTGTAAGAAATGACCTCTGGAAGTGCCTGTATTTGCCATGATGACAGCTCTATAAATGTTGCAATTACTCGAGACACTCTGGAAATGGTTTTGAGAAATAGACACAGGTACAGACATGGAAATTGAAAAATGTCAAAGTAAGATTTGAAAACACCATATATTATAAATAATGGGGAGCCTGAGATACTTGTGCTGTGGTTAAAAACATTTATTTCAAGAAAATTATATTAGTTAATACTGTCCATATTTCATATTATGCAAAGACACTAGTAATCTGCACAATAAAATAAAAATTAATGTTAACTTGCATAAGTTGACTAACTTTCCTATGTGGATTTTCATGAATTAGATAATGATGACAAAAGCTAATAGGGCTCAATCATTAAGCACTTACTGCATGCCATCCACACTGTATTTAATCTTTGCAACAAGTCTGTGAAGGGCTCCCCAGGTGGTGCACTTAGTGGTAAAGAACTCTCCTTCCAGTGCAGGAGATGTAAGGGACACAGGATGGATCCCTGGGTTGGAAAGATCTCCTGGAGGAGGAAATGGCAACCCGCTCCAGTATTCTTGCCTGGAGAATCCCATGGACAGAGGAGCCTGGTGGACTATGGTCCATAGGGTCACAAAGAATTGGACATGACTGAAGTGACTTAGCACACAGCACGCTGTGAAGTAGACATTTTTATCTCTGCATTGAGAGCTGAGCTTATTGAAATTAGAGAAATTGCTCAGAGTTTCATGAGTTAACAGCGTGTATGTCAGCATTCAACCTATGTATAGAGATGGCCAAAGCCCATGACCTTTAACTACCTCTCTATATGGTTCGATATTATTTTTCAGAACAGGATTTATTTTTATTCTTTAAATGAGGAGCTAATATTTGGAAGCCTCCTCCTCTTATTGTCTTTTGTTGTTGTTGTTGCAGGGAACCAAAGTCCTGCAGATGTTCATGTGGTACCTGAATCCACGGCAAGTGTTTGACCTTTCTCAGGAAGGACCGAAAGACGCGTAAGTCTGGAAATACCCTCTGTGGTTCATACTGCTTTAGGCGAGTGAGAAGATCTCTCTGTTTTGGGGTCCTGCTCTATTATTTGATTACATCGTGAAGCATTCTCTGTCTTTCATCTACTTGCTCACCTCTCCTACTCTCCCTCTAAAACTTCACCTGATATTTCCCCTCTTCCCTGGCTAAGTTTCATTCAACACATATCCTGTGTGTTACTAACTCCTCATGTGTTTGTTGCTTAGACACGTGTAACTGTGGATAAGGGGCAAGTCTGGATTCTACTTCTGCATGTATGGCTTTGGAGATGTCCCTTAACAGGAGCACGTGTTTCTTTGTGGAGAATGGCCATGATCTGTTTATGAATGTGTTTGTTTATTTGATTGAGAGATTGTGTGTATATATATGCATCCGTGACCACTTGTGAAACGAGTGAATTGATTACACCTGTAGATTCCATAGCAGAGTGGGGGAGACATTCTAGTTCCTGTTTAATTCCTTGTTTGAGCCTCTCAGAAATTTCATTCTCTATTTTTTGTTGAAAGTGGTGAAAAATAAAGTCTACTTGTAGCTGACATGTATCTCATATCTTCCTTTTGGTGGAAGGGTGTATGGTAGGAAAGAGCCAGGGATGTTTCTGCTGTTGTCTGGTTCCCTTTTGAAAACCCGTCTAATATGATAGTTCAGATTTCATATGTTAAACCTTAGAGCTAAAGAGATAATAATTACCTTTCAGTAAGTAATATCAGAGGCAAAGAAGCACTCAGATAATTTCTGAGAATTTATCAGATAATTTCTAGAAAAATAATATTCCTCTATGAAATGGATAAATTATATATTTTAAGCATGCAGGAGAACATTAATTATGAAAATTAATTTCTGTTGTCATTCTTCTGGTCTATGGACTTCTTTGCCACTAGAGTTTGCTATAAGACTTCTATTTTTTTTTCTTCTGCATTCAGATGTATTAAATCAAATCTACTATCCTGGGTTTTGCCCTTTTATGTTTACTTTCCTTAAGATTTTATCATTTTCAGTTAGACTTTAGGTAGATAACTTCATAGATCACCATAAAGAATATGGCAAGACAGGAACTGTTTTCAGAAAAAATGTCATTTGATGTAAATAAGGTGTTTCTGGAATAGGGCCATTAGAATCTTCACTTCAGCAGACAGTTTCGTAGCGGAAGGGTCATTACATTTTCTTCAGAGACAACAGGGAAGATCTATTTTCAAGGAGACAAAATAAACTTCGGTACATCTTCCCTCTTTGGGCTGAGAAGTATAAATGGAGGTTTTAGTATTAGCAAGTGAGTGGAATTGTGGGTGCTGTTGTAATAATGCTAGTGGGGTGTCCCTCTCTCTGAAGAAGGTCTTCTAGGGTTAAGAGTGGGAAGTATAAGTCTGAAAAATAAATAGATCTGAGGAAAGCTAATCAAATATAAGGAAGAGACTTATAAGGACTATTGATTAATGATGGTTTTCTGTGAGAAAGGAGGAGAATGACCGGCAAGAAAAAGAAGGAAGTTGACACTAATGAGGGAAATAATGTGAGTTGACGCATTAATAGGAGTTATGGGAAATAAGCGCCAGGATGTTCCAATACCGGCCACTTGAAAATGGTGTTGGGTGCCAACCTCTCATCCGATTGTTGGAGTCAGTCCTCTTGTGATCACTCAGATCGGGTCACTTTGTAACTAGTTTTGAGGGTATTACCATCCTCATGATTATACATTCTCTTCACCTGCCCCCTCGCCCTCTTTTGTGGTGTGTGTTGGAATAATGCTCTCTGCCGTGGCCAGGGATAGGCTCTTTTGTTAACTTTTTCCTGTTTCCTCCACAGGCTTGAGTTGTATAGGAAGGTACCAAACCTGCGGATTCTGGCCTGTGGTGGGGATGGAACGGTAGGTCCTTGAAAGAGAATCCGGTTCTCTTCCTTGTTTCTTCCGTCTGCCATTTGTTCTCCTGAAAACATGTGTCTTTCTTCATTCCCACCTCACAGTCTTTCCAGTCCCCTAAACAGGGGTCCCCGACCTCTGGGATCTAATACCCGATGATCTGAGGTGGAACTGGTTTAATAAGAATAGAAGTAAAGTGCACAGTAGGTGTAATGCACTCGAACCATCTTCCCCCGACCCTGGTCCTTGGAAAAATTATCTTCCATGCAACCGGTTCCTGGTGTCAAAAGGTTGGGGACCACTGCCCTAAAGCATTTGTCTCTTATGTAAATCCAAGCCCCTAAGGGTTAGGAGGGACTCTTGTTATTGCCCTTAAGGATTCAGTCTTGATCTTTCTTAATTCTGTTTCCCCGCTCCTGCCCTGTGTCTCCCTGTTCCATAAAGTAAGGATCACTAGAATGAAGGTCACTAGATCACTAGAATGACCTTTTGATGACTAGAAGTGATCTTCTAGCCACATCACTAGAATGAAGATCATAGATGACTAAATGATTTTTAAAACAGAAACTGACCTATTTCCGGATATTCTTAATAGTTGGTCACAATTCTAGAAGAGAAATATGCATACACAATTGAATTATTGCTTTTTATTTTTTACTTGTGGAAATAAAAGAATATTGACCAACGTTTTGTCTTAAAGATCACAGTTGGTCCTCTTTGGAGTCATTTTAGGAGAAAAGATGGAATTGGGCTGACGTTTAATATCACGGGTGTATTTCCCCCAGTTTGTCTCATCTGTTTCTCAGTTTGCCCTCTACTTATGTTGCTATATTTAGCAAAGGCAAATAATTGAGAATGGTGACATTTAGATTTTGCTGTTCAGTATCTTTTCTTCTGTATTTAGAGTCTGATCTCATAGGATTTTATTATGAACTATCTTTGGCTTTTCTCTAATTTTCCTAATTAGAATGTTTTATTCTCAAAGGTAGCAACAGAATCTTCTAATTTTATCTCTCACAGCACGTGAGCAGTTAATGCTGCGCTGAATACACATTATATACTAATAAGCACAACCAGAAAGAAATTAAACAGTGATTCCCTAGTCCTTTAAGATTTTCTGCAGAGAGGAAAACAATTTTCAGTTGAGAAAATAGTGTTTACTATTCTTTGAAACTCTGATACACATTATTAGCTTATAAAATTCATTCTAAAGTCTTAAAGAAGCCAAACCTATTTTGCTTTGTTTAACCTGGAGCTTTCCAGAATTGTTTGACTGTTGGGATAGCCCTGGTATCCTGAATTCAGGGTCCTTTCTCTCTCTTAAATGACAATTACCTCCAATCTGTGTTGGCTGCCTGTGCTGTCTTCATATATCAGGCTTCATCATGGACTGGCTGTCCCACCTTCCAAACTCCCCCTTCTCCCCTGAGTCTCTCATTACCTCTCTCTGCCCGCCACCCCCCCCCCCCCAATCTCACGGCTTTTTTCCCTTAATTCAGCAGGTATGTGTAGAAAGCACTGTTCTAGGTCCAGACACATGTGAAACGTTTGTAATTATGGAGTCAGAGCTGAATTTCCAAAGAAGAGGAAAAGATAGAAGGAGAAGGCCCACCAGTAGTCTTATCAAGGAAAACAACCCCAAAGAAGTTTCGAGACAGTGATTATATTGTTAAGAGACTGAAGGATTACTGTGGATTTGGAGACTAGGAGATAGCTGGTGGTTTTCAGGAGAATGGTTTTAATAGAGCGCCTGACACATTTTAATAGAACCCAGAATGAGAGATTTATCATTGTCGCTAAGTTGTGCCTGCCTCTTTGCCACCCCATGGATTGTAGCAGACTTCCCTGTCCTTCACTATCTCCTGGAGTTTGCTCAAACTCATGTCCATTGAGTCAGTGATGCCATCAATGGGACAAAACCCATAATGAATGAGATTTGGTACCACCCTAATGATTTCTGAGCTTCCCTGGTGGCTCAGATGGTGAAGAATCCACCTGCAGTGAAGGAAGCATGGGTTTGATCCCTGGGTTGGGAAGATCCCCTGAAGATGGGAATGGCAACCCACCCCAGTATTCTTCGCTGAAGAATTCCATGGGCAGAGGAGCCTGGTGGATACAGTCCATGGGGTTGCTAAGAATCTGGACACGATTGAGCAACTACTGAGCAACAACACACATAAGGAGTTCTAATGAGCAGATCCAATCACAGTGTTGAGTTTCTAGAAATACTTTCTGGTGTCATTAATGTCACCTTCTTGACTCGCAGACTACCTGGTTCTCCTGCTTTTCTTATCTTTTCTAGCATCTCTTCTTTAAATATACCATAATTAGGTATCTTTTTAGTTGGGTATCTGGAAGACCTAGACCATAAGCTAGGTCTTCCAGAAGCCTGGATGTAACTTCCCATTTGTGTTCTAGGTGCTTTTTCCTCCCTGGTACCTTATCTATGATCCTAGCTTCAGTTTTTACCTCTTTCTACATAGTTCACAACTGCAGTAGACATTTATATGTATAACAGCTATGAAAAGTGGTATATTTCCCTTAGAATTGATGCATTCTTTTGAGCTAATTATTTTTGTCGGTGGTAACCTCTGTAGTCCAATCATGTAGAATCAAAACTTTTCATATCTTCTACCTTATATAAAACCAGATTTTATTTTATTTTACCTTGTTAAAACAAGTTGTCCTGTGAAAGGTATCTGGGGTTTATGACGTGTTTATCAAGGGACGTGATTAATGGTCTTAATTTGATCAGTGTAGAATATGAAACTTTTAATTTTGAGTGTTTGAAGGAGAGGCCTGCTGATGGAATCCTGAAGAGAAACTCTTGGCTCTTGGCAAATGAAGGATAATTCCTGAGTGCCGGGTATATGTTTGACATCAGGTGCTCAGCCTTCATTTAGTGAGTATGTCTATCACTGCAGAGGTTGTCAGAATTCTAAGTGACAGGGTTCTAGGAGGAATCAGAAATGGAATGCTTTGGACTGGTTGGGATGAGGATATGTTAATCCTTAATTACCTCCATTTATATACGAAGTATTATTTAATATACAGACATCTTACATTAATTTGTAAAAAGTTCTTAGGCTTCAGTGTGAGTTACTTTAATTTGATGCTGTTAAAAAGTACAAAGGCATATACTGAACTTGGAAGAGGAAGAGATGCTTGTGCCGCCGTTGCTGTGGCTTTTGGCAAGTTCCTTAACCCCTTCTGAGATGTTCTAAGTCTGAAAACAGATACATTTGGATCCCTAAGGCTCTTCACAGCTGTAGCATTATATTACTATAGACCATTGCTGTTTAGGAGAGCTATTATGTAAGCTGCAGTCTTTAAGTTTTCTAGAAGACACTTTTAAAAACTAAGCAGCAGGTGAAATTGATTTTATAATATATTTTCTTTAACCCAGTATATCCAAGATACTATCATTTCAACACACAGTCAGTGTAAAGTTACTAATGGGATGTTTTAAGCTCAGTTCGTATTGTCTCCAAAACCAGCCTATATTTTAAATTTACAGCGCCTCCAGTTTGGATCAGCCACGTTTGAGCAGTCTGTGACCACACCTGGCCAGTGGAGGCTGCGGGGGACAGCGCCACAGTTTCAGGCTCTTTGTAACTGGTTTATAGAATCCCAAGATGGTCGCATAGTTGCAGGCATCCAGTCGGCTGGTCCCATCTTTGATCTCTAGGCGGAGAGAAAATAACTCAGAATGATCTCAAATTTTCATGTTTTAAGGTAGACATATTCTGTCTTTGGGGTAGATTTGCGTTCTGTGCTTTCTGCAGCCACATCTCCACCCATCGAACTCCCCATGGCTGCTGCTTAACTAGCAAGGAGTCTGTAAACTGAGACACTAAAGTCACAGGTCCCCTCCCCTCCTGAAGGAGCCTTAAGGTGTAATGTGATCTGTTGTTACCTGCCCTTGGCCTTGATGAACTGAGCTGGACCCAAAGGTCCACCCTTAACCCTGTTGACGTCTTTCTCAAGGGCGGGAGTTAAATGGGCTCGAACTACAGCATGCCTATTTCCGGTTCAGTTGGCATCCCCAGGTGAGGATACATGCGAAACAGAAGGCACGCCCATGCCCTGGCTCACTGCAGCCACAGAACAGGGAAGAAAGGTCTATTTCCCTCTAACTGACAGGACAAGTAAATTGTTCCACATGCCTCTTCTCTCAGCCTCTCCACATCCCAGAGTCTCTTGAGAAACAGCCCATGGTGTAACCTCAGTTATCTTCATGCCAGTGAGAGAATGGACAGCCTAAAGTCTACATTATATTAAACAAAAGCAAAAACTCATATTTTGGCTTTTTTCTCAATTCCTTTAGCATTGATTTTAAACATTTATCTTACCATAGAGTGACTTTGTAAACTATTAAGTGCAAATATAAAAATATCAAAAGGACGAATGGCAGTGTACATGTTAGAAAGGAAACCTAGTTGTCAAATGCTGCCTTTGGATGGTCTTTCAGGGTACAGAAACGTTCCCCTCGTTCTTTTGATTTCTTCATATGAGAATCCTTTACTTTTCTGCCTGCAGATAATATGAGGAAAGGCAATTGTGCACCCGCTCTGTTCGAAGAAAATGTCAATTCACCGTCCTGTTCGCCCGCCCCTCAGTCCGTTCACAAGCTAGCATATTGCTGAATGAAAACGGGGCTCCTCCTGCACTTGGGAAATTATCTGGTGATAGTTATAGCTGAATGTGGCCAGGAGGTGGCAGCATCGGGCAACTGCTGCAGCCTCAGGGCTGAATCCCGGGACCCTGGTGAGCTCGCTTTGTCAGCCTTGCTTTGCCTAACAGAAGGCAGGAGGAGCTCTGCTACCTGGAACATGACTGCCCATTCTTCAGTTGTGATGCGAAATATGCTAAGTGTCCTCTGTTGCAATTACTTAAGTTTAATTGAAGAGGTGCTTGTGGAGATGATTTGGGATAATGCAAAATTCCCAGCAAATACAGTCCTGCCCACAATATGCATCTGGGTTTCCAGCAGGAGCAGAGTCCTGGGTCCTGGGAAGGGAGAGCCGCTGATAACGGGCTTTAAGACCTTTTATATAGTTTTGTTCTCATAGGGGCAGAGACACGGACTATTCCTGAAGACCTTTTATGCCTCCTTCTCTTGTAGGTGTATAGTCTCTCCCCACCACTGCCCTGCCCCCTCTACCCCCATCCCCTGTCTCTTTCACCTTTCTGCTATAGTAGCTTGGGTTTTACTTTTTTTGATAGTCTGTGAAAGACTTTGTGGCTTGTTGGCAGTCAGCGTTGGGATCGATCTGTGAAATTCAAGGCTCAACTTCGAAGTGGAGACACAGGAAAAAGGCATTTTGCTTCTAGGAAACTAGACTTTTATGGATGAAGTAAAGAAAAAAGAAGACAAATATATAGCTTAAGTCAGAGCAGTAAATGTTAATTTTAGGGTTTCCTATTTGTCAGGCACCTGCTAATCAATGTCTTTATGTCATTTAATTGGTAAAATGCTCACATGAGGCAAGTACTGTTGCCCCTTTTTACATAGGAAGGAATTAGGTTAACTGACTTGCCTAAGCTCACCTGGCCAGTATGTGATGGAGCCAGCAAGTCTCCCCCATCTCTGTGCCTTTCCTAGGTTATGTTGCCTTTTGGGGAAGATGGTTGTTGGGTAGTGATGATGTAGCTCTTGGATGAGAAAAATTATTCAAGAGTTGTGTGAAAGAAAGAGCAAGAGCCACGTTAGCCAAAGAACTGTGAGCCAAATATGGATTCAAGACAAAAAAATCTGTGCTGTGAAAGGCAGGAGACGTTTGATGACTCCAAGGGTTATATAATTGATGATGCCTGCTTGTATTAAGGGGAAAATTAAACGGTTGATTAACTGGCCATTGGATGGCATCACCAAATCAATGGACATATGTTTGAGCAAACGCTGGGAGATAGTGAAGGACAGGGAAGCCTGGTGTGCTGTAGTCCATGGGGTGGCAAAGAGTCAGATACGATTTAGTGCCTGAACAACAACAAACTGGCTATTGGGAAAAGGAGAGAGAATCTATTTCTGAAGTTTTTTGTTTTTTTTTGTTAAACCAGATCAACTGATAAGAAAGGGGAAGATCCTTTACATTCAAATCAACTGTATGTTTTCCTTTTATGCTTGAAAGTGAAGCAAAAGTAGCTCAGTCCATGTCCGACTCTTTGAAACCCCATGGACTGTAGCCCACCAAGGTCCTTTGTCCAAGGGATTCTCCAGGCAACAATACTGGAGTGGGTTGCCATTTTCATCTCCGGGGATCTTACCCACCCAGAAACCAAACCTGAGTCTCCTGTTTTGCAGGCAGATTCTTTACCATCTGAACCACTGGAGAAGCCTATACTTAGGCCAAGTCTAAAACAGAAAGGGGATAGTGACAAGTCAGAGGGTCCAAAGGACTCTTGCCATTTTGTGGAATCACACCACCGTGTCATGTGGAATCTTGGCAGCCTTCCAAGAAAAAGAAAGGACCAATTCTTAAAGTTTGAATGAGGACAATTATACTGATCAAAGATCTCTTCAGTTCAGTCGCTCAGTTGTGTCCGACTCTTTGCGACCCCATGAATCACAGCACGCCAGGCCTCCCTGTCCATCACCAACTCCCGGAGTTCACCCAAACCCATGTCCATCGAGTCGGTGATGGCCATCCAGCCATCTTATCCTCTGTCGTCCCCTTCTCCTCCTGCCCCCAATCCCTCCCAGCATCAGGGTCTTTTCCAGTGAGTCAACTCTTTGCATGAGGCGGCCAAAGTATTGGAGTTTCAGCTTCAGCATCAGTCCTTCCAATGAACACCCACTTGCAGTCCAAGGGACTCTCAAGAGTCTTCTCCAATACCATAGTTCAAAAGCATCAATTCTTCAGCGCTCAGCTTTCTTCATAGACCAACTCTCACATCCATACATGACCACTGGAAAAACCATAGCCTTGACTGGACGGACCTTTGTTGGCAAGTAATGTTCTGCTTTTTAATACGCTGCTGAGGTTGGTCATAACTTTCCTTCCAAGGAGTAAGTGTCTTTTAATTTCATGGCTGCAGTCACCATCTGCAGTGATTTTGGAGCCCTCCCCCCCCAAAAAAAATTTTTTTTGACACACAAAATAAAGATCTGTTTGTAAGGCTGGACCCCAGGGGGCCATAATGGGCTGCCCCTCCTCTCCCTCCCGCAGGCGGGGGAAGTCCCTAACGGAAGGAGCCGCCCAGATCCTGGGGACCAGTGACAGCACACTTCGCCAGCTAAAGCCGCCCCACCCCAGCCACATAAAAGGACCTATCAGCCCGCGACGCCTGGGCCTAGCGACCTATCCGAACCCCCGCCCATTAACCTGACCATCCCTTGCAACAAACTTATATAAGCCGCTTCTAACACGGTCAGGGCGCTGACTTCCTCGACCTGCCTCGTTTGGGTCCAGGAACCCCACCCGGGAACCCCGCCCGGGAGCGCTTCACCATTAAAAAGCCTGTTAGATCACTCTTTTCAGGGTCCTGGTTGTCTTTACCTAACACTATTAGGAGACACTTGATCAATTCATGGAAGTTATGGGACACTTATTTCAAAGTTACTCAACAATTAGTGTTTTATGGGTTATAAGTTATTCTCTGACCTTCTGCTCTGTCTTACTCTTAGTGTTCTTTCTGGTATTTAGAATTTCTCTCTGCAGGCTCGACTGCAGAGGAAGATGTTTTGCTGTGTGATTTTTTCCTTTTCTTTCTCTGCACCCTTGTACTAATCTTTTCTGGTAGTTTGGATGGTTTCCAGGATCCTGAGACTCGAGTTGGGTTTTCTATAAGCGGTAAGGGCTCCCATCCTGACCCTGGGTCAGGGGTGTTTCAGGTGTGTCAACAAGCTCATGGGCATTTCAGTTCACTAATAGAAGCTTCATCCCTCCAGCCCTAAGGCATCACAGCTTTCTGCGGATGATGGCCTCAGGCAGTGGCTCCTCACCCTCTCTTCTTGGCCTCTTTTCTTCTGACCACATAGGGAGTCTGGTTCATACACAGCCTCCTGCCAGCAAGGGGTGAACTTTTATCCCCTGTCATCAGACAGAAGCCAAACGCCTGGCTTCCTCTGCTTGCCCCGCTATGCTTTCTTTGTTTCTGACCCATGGAGACTCTTTTTTTTCCTCTTATTTTTCTGTCTAGAGGGAAATAGAATGTTCAAAGTGTGAACTCATAGCATTATCTTTATCCAGGAGAGACAGACCTATTTCAAAGGACCGCAAGAAAAATATTTCTAATTTAAATCTATCTAAAAGAACTTTGATTTGACTTGTGAGTATAAATCAGAATAGGGGAGCTGCCAGGGCATGTCTCAGAAAAGTTAAAGAGTCTGTGTTCTTTTCCCTGCTGTATATGAGATATTGAATTAGATTTCCAGTAAGTTCCACCTCCTCTCTCAGAGTCTCTGGTTCTACTCAGGGCTGTTTACAGATGTAGTCAGGGAGCCCAGATTGTTGGGATTTCTGAATTTTCATGTCCTTTTTCATGACCTTTAAACCCCCTGCTCATCATTTGTTAGAGGCCTCTGCTTTGACTCGATCTCGTTTGTGTTTTCAGCGGCTGAGGAACAACCTCTAACATAGTCATTAGCACTACTTTAGCATCTGGCTTTTTTGTTTTTCTTTTACTTTGATAGCAAGCTTAGTGAGCTTGCTAAAGAAGAGCTAAAGAAGCCCTGGGTGGGAATCTGAGGACTTGTCTAGGGATTCTTTGCTCAGTTTGGGGGAATGAGGGGACTTGTGGACCCTCATGTAGATCTAAATTTTTAGTTTCCCACCTTGGGCCAGCATTGTGTTGCCCATTTCTAAAAGGTGAACACAGCTTTAGGCTTCTTGATGGATGGGCAAGTTTGACATCCTAAAAAATAGTCACTGTGGAGGAGAAAGGGTTTTAGATAAGGGGTCAGCAGACCTGGTTATGACTCTTGTTTCTTTCACTTCTGATTATTTGGTCTTGAGCAAATACCATAGCCTCTGTGTACCTCAGTTAATAAATCTGCAAATTAACTGAATTTGATTAAGCAGTTTCCAAGGATTCTGTATCATTTCATGGCAAATAGATGGGGAAACAGTGGAAACAGTGGCTGACTTTATTTTTGGGGGCTCCAGAATCACTGCAGATGGTGATTGCAGCCATGAAACTAAAAGATGCTTACTCCTTGGAAGGAAAGTTATGACCAACCTAGATAGCATATTGAAAAGCAGAGACATTACTTTGTCAACAAAGGTCCATCTAGTCAAGGCTATGGTTTTTCCAGTGGTTATGTATGGATGTGAGTGTTGGACTGTGAAGAAAGCTGAGTGGTGAAGAATCGATGCTTTTGAACTGTGGTGTTGGAGAAGACTCTTGAGAGTCCCTTCCACTGCAAGGAGATCCGACCAATCCATCCTAAAGGAGATCAGTCCTGGGTGTTCATTGGAAGGACTGATGTTGAAGCTGAAACTCCAATACTTTGACCACCTGATGCGAAGAACTGTCTCATTTGAGAAGATCCTGATTCTGGGAAAGATTGAGGGCAGAGGAGAAGGGGACGACAGAGGATGAGATGGTTGGATGGCATCACCAACTCAATGGACATGGGTTTGGGTGAACTCTGGGAGTTGGTGATGGACAGAGAGGCCTGGTGTGCTGTGGTTCATGGGGTCGCAAAGAGTCAGACACGACTGAGCGACGAATTGAACTGAACTGAAGGATTCCCCAGTGCTCCAAAGATCCCACAGGTCCATGGTATTGACTCTGGGGTGGTCAGGCCACTTGGGAGCTGAGTTTAGTTCTTTACTGAAACATTCCTTGCACCAGAGCGGCTCAGAGGTTGGCCTTTGATGTGTGGCAAACCCAGCTTTGAATGTCAGCTCTACCGTATAAATGTTGTGATGTTAAGGCAGTCACTGAACCTTTCAAGCCTTGGTTTCTTTATCTATGAATTGGGAATCAAAATTATATCTATTGTAGAGAGTTGTTTTGAAGTTTAATAATTCAGTAGAAAGCTTTGCTTAGGGACTAGCACACAGAAAAGATCAGTATGCCCCTCTTTTTGTTAATTGGAAAATCCTTGAGAGCAACCATTCTGCCTTATCTTAAGTGTCTCACTCGTCTTTTTATTTCAATTCCTTATTTCCATGCTTTATATATAGTAGTGTTCAATAAATGTACTGTTAAAATACAGTTCTAAAAAATTTGAAACATGATTCTCGAACAACTTTAGAATCAATAAATGTTAAAAACTTTATTTAGGTTTGTAATAAAGGAGTTAGCAAGGTAATACCGCCCGTTTATTGGAGAAGAAGAGGAAAAGAATTATGTAGTTATACCAGAATAATTTTTCTAAATTTGAGACAAAATTGGTTTATGTTCTGATGGGGGAATAGAACCAGAGCATGTAAAGTGATCTTCTCTTCTCAATGTTTGTAACTCTACAGGACAAAAATTCTCCCAGTAACTTACACTCATAAAGTTCTTAGATAAGCCTGTGATGCTGCTCTAGAATGACATTGTGAGGATATTCAGGTTTCTTTTTGCTGTTTCCAAGTTTGGGGTAATTTTTCTAAATAGTTATAATAAGACAAAACACCAAGTATTATTTATCTTAGAAAAAGATTGAACAGGAATATGATTCTAGTATATAAGTATCCATTTTCTGCTTAAGCTTGTAATAAGTACTAAGTTCATCCATAATTATGTTTTTTAATGTTTCATTAAGAGGAATGTAGGGATATTTAGGAAAGCACTGCTAATTTCTAAGATGATAACGTACAGAGTAACCATTTAATGAGTACTTCCATAAGCTATGCACCATATCAAGGTTTTTATGTATGTTTTAGTTTTAATCTATAAACAGTCTTGTGAGGTAGGTATTATTATCCTCATTTTGAAAATCAAATAAATGAGTCTTACTGAGGTTAAATATTTAATCAAGATGACAAAGCCAGTGTGAGCCAGAATTGAGATTTAGTCTGATTTCCTGAAATGCCCTAGGGATAAACCAACCTCCCTAAATTGTAAACTCTCCTGAATTTTAAAGTAGAGCTCTAGTTAAACACAAGAGATGTGGGTTCAATCCCTTGGTCAAGAGGATTCCCTGGAGAAGGAAATGGCAACCCACTCCAGTATTCTTACCTGGAAAATGCCATGGGCAGAGGAGCCTGCATTTGACTCTTTGCAACCCCATGGCTACAGTCCATGGAGTTGCAAAGAGTCAAATATGACTGAGAGCACACACATACTAGTTAAACACATGATGAACGGGTCTAGTTTTGTTTATATGAAATGGTGTATACAAAATGGTTCTTTTTCCCTTTGAAGAGACTTGGCGCATTAAAACTGCTCGCGATAAGTGCCCCTTCTGTTTCCTGGTTGCTGGATTTTTAAAGAAAAATATGCCTATTCTGTTTTGCTCCTTGTAAAGCCTCCTATTCTCAGGGTGTCTTCTTTGTAACTTATTTATCTTTCTTCTATCTCTTCTGGCCCCCAAATGTCTGTAGGTGGGCTGGATCCTTTCCATTCTGGATGAACTGCAGCTGAGCCCTCAGCCTCCCGTCGGGGTCCTTCCTCTGGGGACTGGGAATGACCTGGCTCGGACTCTCAACTGGGGAGGGGTAAGCATGTTCTCAGGGGCTGCCCACGTCATCAAGCAGTGGGGTCCCCGAATCCACAGATGCTCTAGTGGAGGCACATGTGCTCCTCTTGTTCAAGCAACAAGTTAGAGTTGAGGATCAAGGTCCCCATGAACCATGGCTTTATCTTCAGTTTAAATCTAGAGTCAGCTAAAGAGGAAGTTTTATTTTTAAAAATGGGTTTTAGTACACATGTCTGGGTATTTTTGAGGTATCCACTAAAAGACAGTAGTCACAGGTATCCAGGGGCTGGGTTGGTCCTCATATTAAGCAATTACAGAGACTCAAATTGCTCCTGACCCCTAGTCTGCCCTGATGAATCTGGTTCAGATTTCTGATTCTTACTTTGGAAGAGTCATGTCTATGTTTGAGCATTTAGTGTTCTGGTCAGCGTCATCAGAGTTTTGGCTTTACAGGTAACCAATTTTCCTTTTCACCCTGGAGTCAACTTCAGGCAAGCTTGTTGAAAGTAGTTTATCTGCCACTAACCAGCCATTTAAAAGGGGCTTCCCAGGTGCCTCAGTGGTAAAGAATCCTCCTACAAGATGAGAGATGCGGGTTTGATCCCTGGGTCAGGAAGATCCCCTGGAAAAGGAAATAGCAAACCAACTCCAGGGTTCTTGCCTGGTAAATCCCACAGATAGAGGAGGCTGGTGGGCTACAGTCTATGGGGTTGCAAAGGGTCGGACATGACTTAGTGGCTAAACAACAACAACAGTCATTTAAAAACTGTTATTATCATCATCATCATTAATATTTTTTACAATATTAGGAAAACAAGAAAGCACAATATGCTAACATATGCTGCCTGACTGGCTTTTTAACTGCTCATATGAAATTATTGCCCTGGCTGGGCTCGATGAAAATTATCTTCAGATATTAGCAGGTATTAATCTGGCTTTCGGGTGTATTAACCTCCCATGGGTGATAATTATGTCACTACATCAGCAGATATTTATTTGGCCTTGGGTGAATTAACTTCCCAGAGGTCTTTTTTTAATTTTAAGTAAGCATAGTATAAATAATATATTCTTATGAGGCAGCTAATGTATTTATCAGTATTAGTTCCCCTTATCTAAATCAATGACTTGATCATCCTTAATAATCATGCTATCAGTCATGTGTGTTCAGGGAGTAAGTAGATGGCTCCCTAGCAGGGCTCTTCATCAGTCAGACTTGCCTTAGGTCATGAAAGGAATGGTGTCTTAGGACAAGGTCAGGGAGAGGTGAGTGAAATGGAATATTAGGAATCACCTTGCAGATGTCGCTTGATTATTTTCCTGCTTTGCCACATACACTTGTTCTGTGTATCCTCCAAATTTCCCTAGAGGGAGATGTGGGGAAATCTGTTTTCACCCTGATAAAAACAGCCATCCAGCATGGCTCTCAAATGACTGCCATTGACTTAGTTCTTGGTGCTAACAGAAGTCATTCTTCTGCTCAAACCAACTAGACATAGTATTTCCGTGCACGGTAACCGTGACTGTTGTCTTAAATTCTAAATATCTCAAGGGAAACAGTTTACTCTCAGCCTTGTTAATTGCAAAATAAAGAGAGAGCTGTAGCAGAAGGTCTCCGCCTGGCATGAACTATCAATACCTTTGGCTGTTCTGTCCAGTGTTCCAGACAGCAGTGTGTTCATTCTTTGATTCCTTAGGGCTACACTGATGAGCCTGTTTCTAAGATCCTTTGCCAAGTAGAAGATGGGACGATTGTACAGCTGGATCGCTGGAACCTCCACGTGGAAAGAAACCCAGACTTGCCTCCTGAAGAACTGGAAGATGGCGTGTGTAAGGTTAGAGAGTTTTCCCTTCTGCAGAAAGGGAACCCTGGAGTATTTTCTGCCTGAGCCACAGGAAATACGTTCCTGGCCGGAGAGTTAATGTCTGATTCCCTCCTATAGAGGTTATGGCTACTAGGGCTGTGAGAATAATGCTATCCAGTGATTCTGCCCTATAGACTTCTAAAGATCAAGATTTCCTAAGTGCTTCCATAGTGCAGGGAGCTATTCTCTGTCCTCAAATTCAATACCAGAAAGAAATGTATCAGTTTTCTAGTCTTTCAAATTCATTGCAAAATCTTAGACCCATGAGGAGATTAAAAAATAAAAGTCATATGGCCTGAAACATTAGGCACAAGGTCTTTCAATAGAAAGATACCATCTGAGATTTCTGGTCTGATAGCAAAAATTCCATTTTCATCACTTGTTTGGGATGTGAAGATACACCTAAATAAATGTTTGACTTAGTGTTTTTCCTTCAGTGATTAAACTTGTATTTCACAAACCAAGGGATGTGATTATAAAAATGCTACTGTGGAGCTTCAGGTTAGAATTCAGTTTTAAGTTCTGGCCTCAATTTCATATAAATCTGATAGGTTTCTGAGTAGCCACTTGCTTTCTATTACTTTGCCTTTTTCTTCTGTGATAGTGTTTTCACATTTTCATTGTGTAAGAATCTCCAGGCAGTGGTCCTCTGAAATGCAGATAGCAAGGCCCTGTTCCCAGAGATTCTGATTAAGTAGATGTAGGGTGAAGGCCCAGCATCCGTGTAGCATCCCTGCTCTATTGGATCACACCATTGATTGAAGCCAGGATTTCATGGTGCTTCGGCCTTTGAATCCGGTATCATTTTAGAACAAACCAGTGCACCTTTCCTTGGAGAAGGAAATGGCAACCCACCCCAGTGTTCTTGCCTGGGAAATCCCATGAACAAGGGAGCATGGTGGGCTATAGTCCATGCAGTTGAAAAAGAGTCAGATACAACTTAGTTTCTAAACAACAACAAATGCACCTTTATTGATGAGCATCAAGATCCCGACCAATTGTGGTAGAAGCTCAAGTTACTTATTTGACTAAAATTGGTTAAAACATGTTTTGTCTTACCTTCATAGTTTTTTCACCTAAACTATGATCCAGAAGCTAAGGTTTTTCATACTTATCATGATTGCTCAGTTGACCTTAAGTTCGTAACGTCACAGTGTTGTTTAAGCAAGTATCGTCTTGGGATATAATACTTCTTTGTAATGTATTTGACTTATAGAAACTGGGTGTAAAACAGCTAAAGTACAAAGAAATGTACCATATGGAAATGTTAAGGTCCTATCCCCACTCAACTTGGAATGGTTAGGCCCTCAATAGCAATCTCTATTTAATTCTTTTCCCAACAGCTTAAGAAATGGAAAGACTTCTTGATGCAGCCTGGGGACATTAATCCAGATAATTAAAGGGTTTCAAAAGTGGATTTGTAAGGAGATGTGTAGGAAATTGGGGCAATTTTTCCTGGAAAATGTGAATAAGAACTCTTAAAACAGATTAAATTGTGATGTTATTTAGAGGATGGTGACCAGATGTTCTCCTACATTATCAGCGGATGCTGAGCCATGGGTTAGAATTGTAGCCAAAAGAACATAAATGGTAGAAATGGACATATCTGTGCTTTTGGCAGGATCACCAACCCTTGCTGTCGTTCCTAAGGACTTGTATTTTCGTTTAAGTGCAGGAACTGGACATTCTCAAATGTGAAGCCAGGAGAGTGAGACATGTTTTGGCATTGTTCTGTGTGTTTAGTTTCTCTCCCTGTTCTCCAGTCACTTGTAACCACTTCTAAGGGCTGAGCTGACCTCTGAATCAGTACATGCTCTGAGTCAGCCTTCCGTGGATGGGTTCATCCTTTATTTCAATTTCTGTGTTTCTGTATTATTAATAATCTCTCTCTTGCTCTCTCTCTGATTCTCCCTCTCATTTTATTTTTCTTTTACTGTGACAAGATTATTGCTCTAGTCAGAGAGAAAAATCTTACTGATCAAGGGGCATAGGAAACCCAGTAATTTTTGAAATCTTGAGGCTAAACACTTATTTCTAATAGAAGAGGAGTGCATTTCTCTCTGGAGGAGAAACCTGATCATTATCTGGAAACATCATCCAGGCTGAGATAATATTTCCCCGCTGTTTACTTTAACATTTACCTTCCAATCTGAGTTGCAGAAGAAAAAGTGGAAGAACCACCATATGCCTTCTAGCATTTCCCACATGCTTTCCTAATTGTTCTCACGTTAAACCAAAGGCCTTCAGATCACGTCAGCTTCGTAGTTTTAATGCAGGACTTCAGGCTACGTAGTTTGTTCTCCCTTTTACTCAGCTTGCAGCCGTAACAGCCAGGGACCCAGAGGACTCTGGCAAGGAAAGCTGAGGCTTCTGTATATTTCTATGTGTCTGTGTTTGCGTATTTCATGGTCATATTAAAGATGACCATGTCATCTAAAGACATGGTCTATTAAAGAGTTAATAGAGTAAATAAAAATCTGAACGCTAATAAATACACATGTTTTATTTCTAATTGGAGGATAATTGCTTTACGATGTTGTGTTGGTTTCTGCTGTACAACAGTGTGAATCAGCCATAAGTACACATGTGTCCCCTCCCTCTTGAACCTCCCTCCCATCCCATCCCCCGCCTAGGCCGTCACAGAGCACCGAGCTGAGCTCCCCGTGCTATGCAGCAGCTTCCCACTAGCTGTCTCTTTTGCACATAACAGTGTGTGTATGTCAGTGCTACCCTCTTAATTAGCTTTTAGTTTTTATCTCGGTTGAGAATAATTAAATGGCTCCCACTGGCTTATTGCTTACATGACTTTTGTCAAAAATATATAGATTTTTAGAAAATAAGGGTAAACAAATTAAATGGTATTTATTTTCAGTTGCAATATTAATTTGCTGAACATAAATTCTTCAAAAAATGTGCATCCACTGATTAAGTAGGTTAGATGTGATCCTTACAATTAAATTTATTTGCAGTTTGTTTAGTGAATCATCCCTTGTAACTCTTACAAATGTGCATCCTTCAGCCCTTAAGATTCTCGGGTTATAATATCCATGAGAATGGTTCTCATTTAACAATTTGTGTTGTGTCTCTTGTTTCCTAAACTATTTAAAATTCTTGGGAGTATCCTATGAGTTGAGCTTTCCCTAAAGAATTAATTCAAAAATCCCTTGTTCCTTCTATGTAGACACCCCTATGTTGGGTTGTGACTGGTCTTTCTCCCAGGGACTTGCGCCACAGACTGGTGTCTGGCTTTCAACTTCACCTCTGCCTTTGTTCGTCATTGCAGCTTCCTCTGAATGTTTTCAATAACTACTTCAGCCTCGGATTCGATGCGCACGTCACATTGGAGTTCCATGAATCCAGAGGTGAGGACAACGTCCCATTTCCATCTCCCAGGGAGGAAGTTTCCAGCAGGTGTTTTGCATGTTCCCTTTTGTTTGCATATCACTTAAGCGTCCACAGTGTGCTCTACTGCTGTCTCTCCATATGAACTTCATGGTGACCGTGGGAGCTCAGTAAGATAGGAACTTAGGACAGATGTTACCTTGAGACCTCGTTGTTTAGGGTCTCAAAGACAGTAAAGGTCAGGACCAGATGTGTGCTCCAGGACTCAGGACTGCTAATCTTTAGGTCTGGCTAGAAACTAAAGTCAGTGAGCGACCAAGAAGTGATTAAAAAAAAGAGGGAAAGCAGTGACTAAAGAGCTGGTAAGGGAGGATTGATGCTGACTGAGAGTAATGAATACCATATTCATGGAGAGGATCTAGAGATGGCAGTACACAATATACACGAAATGTTGAAACAGGTTGAAACAGATGGAAACAGATGGCTGATGTGTCTATACCAGAGGTGTGGACTTTTTAGTATCTGTTAGTCTGTCTTTTTTGCATTAAGTAAAAAAGAAATCATTATTAATGATGAAAGGTATAATTACTCAAGCTGTGTTTTTAATGTAATTTATTTTTGGCGATGCTGGACCTCCGTCGCTCCGCAGGCTTTTCTCTGGTTGTGGTGAGCCAGGGCTACTGTCTAGTTGCAGGGTGAGGGGCTTCTCGTTGCGGTGGCTTCTCTTGTTGCCCAGCACGGGCTCTAGGGTATGTGGGCTGCAATAGCTGTGGCACTTGGGCTCAGTAGTCACAGCTCCTGGGTTCTGGAGAACAAGGTCAATAGTTGTGGTGCACGGGCTTAGTTGCTCTGTGACATGTGGGATCTTCCCAGATCAGGAATCAAACCAGTGTCTCCTGCATTGGCAGGTAGATTCTTTACCAATGAGTCACCAGGGCAGCCCATCAGGCTAATTTTTTTTTTTCTGTTTTCTGTTTATTGGGGTTTTCCCCATGATTTTACCTGGATGGTCAAGAAATCTCAAGCTCCAGTGTAGGAGGAGGAGGAAGAAAGTGAGGCTTCATTTTCATTAGGGTCATATGTACTTATTTTTGTTGATAGATAGTGGCTGGAAGCCATGCAAACCACAGTTGAGACTCCAAACTGTTCTGTAATGCAGCTGCTCAGGGACTGTGACTTCATGACAAAGCTTGTATCATTTGCATCCAATACTTGCAGAGTGATTCAAAGCCTCATGAGAGCCTTTCCAAAAAACATAACCTTGCATAGAATAACCTACTAGATATTAGTCAAAACATACAATAAATTGGGAATTATGCCAATCCATTTACATGGACTGGGTAATAAATACAAATCTCACTAAAGCAGAATCCTAAAAAATTCAATTGCAGAAAGTTTTTGGCATAGATATGAAATAGCCCATCAAATTGACATGGGACAGTTGCAGACTTTTATTAGTATCTGTATTGTATTTCTTTTAGAAGGGACAATTAAAATGACATTCATTTTGAGACAGTTTATTATTGGCATTTTCTGTGTAAATGCTTTTAGAATTACCAGTAGAAAAGCAAATAAGGAGTAAAGAAAGGCTGAACATTTTGATTGACTTTGTATGTAAATAATGCAAACATTTGAATAATTTGATCTGAAAGAAAGTATATTGGACTTCCCTGCTGGGCCAGTGGTTAAGACTCCATGCTTCCAATGCAGAGGATGTGGGTTTGATCCCTGATCAAGGAAGTCAGATCCAACATGCCATGTGGTGCAGCCAAAAAATAAATTTTAAAAAGTGATTTTTAAAAGAAGAAGGTATACTTTATTTGATAGGAAAATAGATGCTGTTTTATTCTTCTCAAAGTGACTAAGCCATATCTGGCTGAACTGTTGTATAACAGAACATGTAATCGTTTGGAACAAAATTCAGAGATTTGATAGGATTGGTCATTCAGTTTTCAGTTGGAATTTTGCCCAGTACTTTACACTATTGCATTATGACAGTACTTGAGGAAGTACATTGAAAATACTTTAGTCCACTATTAGCTGAAACTCCAATATTTTGGCCACCTGATCCGAAGAGTTGACTCATTGGAAAAGACCCTGATGCTGGGAGGGATTGGGGGCAGGAGGAGAAGGGGATGACAGAGGATGAGATGGCTGGATGGCATCACCGACTCGATGGACATGAGTTTGAGTGAACTCCGAGAGTTGGTGATAGACAGGGAGGCCTGGGCGTGCTGCGATTCATGGGGTCACAAAGAGTTGGACACGGCTGAGCCACTGAACTGAACTGAACAATGATTATGGTTATCAGGTAGCAAAGCTAGGTCTCACTTTGCCAGCTATGTGAATTAGATAGTCATCTTTGGGGGACATGAAGGATATTAAACACATCAAACTTTTAGTCTGAGATTGGACACTCAAGTCATACCCTCATTGAAATTGCTTATTATTCAGGGGATTTGAACCTTACACTACAAGGTCAAGGAAATACAATTATGACTCCTGAAGAGGCAATATTTAAATTTGATTTAGGATTTGCTATTTTCTCTGAATATAAAGAGGCATGCAGATCAGCATGTTTCAAAGGATTATGAATGTTTCATGCTTCATATGGTGAACTGACAGATTTCTTTGAAAAGGTGTTATTTTCAGTGGACTGCTAAATTTCACCATCACCATCACAGCCAAAGACACACTGCCAGGCTCCTGCCTAGGGAGTAAGACTCAGGCACAGTTGGCCTTTGAGAAACCCTGTCCAAGCTTCCGTATCTGTAACCTTCTTTTCCATCTTGAACCTCAGTGTGACATCTACTCATCATTCTAGATTCCAGTGTACTTGGCTCTGGAACACTTTTGATTTTCTCTATGTATAGACCCCACTCCCCCATGCTGCCCCCACTTCATCTTATATGGAGAAGGAAATGGCAACCCACTCCAGTATTCTTGCCTGGAAAATTCCTTGGACAGAGGAGCCTGGCGGGCTACAGTCCATGGAGTCGTCTTATATAGACATCTTTTTATGGCATATACAAAATGACATTTTTCATTTTCATGTTCAGGTCTGTCTTCCCCTCTTTAAACAACACAAGGGCAAAAGACTCTCTTATTTTTATCCTCCTGTGCCAAGTCCAGTGGCTGTCTCAAATGTCTGCTATAGGAATGGAATGTTAAATTGGAGAATAGGCTCATATATAAAAGATAAATAAAAGTAGAGGGAGAATATAGTAAGAGAAAGATGTATAGGCAGTGAGTAATATGAAAGTTCGGTGGGAATCGTTGACAGAAGAAAAGTATCGGGAAAGTTTTCAGAAAGGGTAGGAGGGAATATGATGGGAAAAAAAGAAGGAATGTGATGCAGACAAGAAGTGAAATGGGTAAGGGCATTTCAGACAGGAAAGAAAAGTACAGAGGGACAAAGGCGCTTGTGATAAAGATGGGTTAGATGACTGGTTAATACAGAGTGAAAGATTTTTGCCATGGTGTTAGGAAAATGAAGATAATGCTGGTAAAAAATTTGTCCTTAAGGTGCAGTGACTGAAAGAAAAGATTTTTACAACACATAGAATTTTAATTGAAGGTGACACTGTCACTGTAGGCATAGATTTTGAAGTCATTAATGCATACATAACCGATGTCCTAAGATTGGGTTAATATCCAATGCAGATAGTTTGGAAGAAGTATGAGTTGTATGGGCTTCCTAGGTGGCGTTAGTGGTAAAGAACCTGCCTGGCCATGCAGGAGAGGTAAGAGACATGGGTTTAATCTCTGGGTTAGGGAGAGTCCCTGGAGGAGGGCATGGCAATCCACTCCAGTATTCTTACCTGGAGAATCCCATGGACAGAGGAGCCTGGTGGGCTACAGTCCATGGGGTCGCAAAGAGTTGGACACGGCTGAAGCGACTTAGCACGCACACATGAGTTATATGGCGTTCAAATTGCTTATTGGTTTTTATAAACATAGCGTTAAACTTATATTTGCTAATATCTCCCTAATAGGCAAGACCAATTACAGAAAAAACTGGAGTTTTGGATTCCATTTTAACGGCACATATGTTATTGTGCTGTACACAAAGATGGGATTAATATGTTAAAATAATGGAATGGGTTATACCCAGGGTTTCATTATCATTATAAATGGATTACATTCAGAGCCAAATCATTTACATGATTTAGATGATGAGATTTGGCAAGTTTGAACTAATGAGATTTAGATGAGGTCTTTGGATTTTGAGTTGATGCTGTAATGGGAATGAGACCTTTTGGGACCTGGGAGGAAGTGAATGAGTTTTTCACATGTGAAGGATGTGAACTATAGGGGCCAGGAGGTAGACTATTGTAGGTAAAATTTTGGTTTCTGTGAACTTTGCCATTTGGTGTCATGCTTACCATTCAAATACAGGGTTGGGATTTGGACACTTTCGGCCAGCCAGCCAGCTGTCTGATGAGAAATGACTTGGAGAAAGATCTATTCCCAAAAAATAGGATAATGAACAAAATAGCAAAAGACGAACGTTGACAGTGGGTTCCTTTGGAATGTCTTGGAATTTTATCAGAGTGTAAGGAAATAGTATTTCATTTGGGGGTTTTATCATCCCTTGAATTCATGTGAACATTCTCTGATGAAGATTCTTGTTTAATCTATTTATGGTCTTCAATCTATATAACATCCAGGAACAGACACAAAATTAAACCCTTCTCAGTCAGAGCCTTTGCTGTCTTTTGCCCTGAGTCCATTCTGCAGGTCATCTGTATATGTCTGTATCTGCCTATATGTGTGTGCTCACGTGTGTCTGACTCTGCAACCGCATGGACTATAGCCTCCCAGGCTCCTCTGGGAGGAGGGATTCCCAGGCAGGAATGCTGGAGTGGGTTGTCATTACCTTCTCCAGGGGATCTTCCCAACGTCGGGGTCAAACTGCATCTCCTGCATTGGCAAGAAGATCCTTTACCACTGAGCCATCTGGAAGCTGCATAGATACACACACACACACACACACACACACACACACACACACACATACACATATATATAATATAATATTTATATATCTTCACTAAATCAAATGGTTTTTCGAGGCCTGTCACAAACAAGAGTATAGATGGTAGTTAGGAGTTTTTGCAAAATGTGACAGCAAATTCTTCATTGATTTTTATCCAGATTCCCTATATTAAATTTGAGCTGCATACATAGTTTATGGAAGCTGTGCTCCATGGAGGTCAAAGCAGACAGTAGACCCTCTCCCTTCTCTCTTCCCTCTTTCTTCTGTCACCACTGCCCTGTATTCCAACCACTCCTCTATTTTGAATAGAGTCCAGAGTGTCTCAGCCTTTAATGTGCATGGGAATCACCTGGAGAACTCGTTAAACCAGATTCCTAGACCCCAGCCCCCAGACACTCTAATTCAATAGGAGTAGGCTGGAGCCTAATAATTTGCATGTCTCAGTTGATAGTGCCACTGATGACAGTTTGGGGCTACATTTTATATCCCTGGGCTATTGTGCCAACTGCCTATAACTGAGGGAAGCCTGATAATGAAGCTGTTGGTTCCTTGGGGTGGGGAGGGACAGAGAGAATGTGGAGGAGCTAATCTAACTCACTACTTCTAATGAAGTCTGTAACAAAACCACCTTTTCCATTTCACAGAAGCAAATCCAGAGAAATTCAACAGTCGTTTTCGAAATAAAATGTTCTATGCAGGGGTAAGTATACATTTCATTTTTCAATGATTACATGTGATTTATACTAATTTACTGATGGTAATAAAGATGCTAATATACTATGCTAATAATTACATACACATCACAGATGTTTACATGTGTGTCTATGTGTGTGCTCAGATATGTCCAACTCTTTCCGACCCCATGGACTGTAGCCTGCCAGGCTCCTGTGTCCATGGGATTCTCCAGGCAAGAATACTGAAATAGGTTGCCATTTCCTTCTCCAGGGGATCTTCCCAACCCAGGGATCGAACCCAGATCTCCTGCACTGCAGGCAAATTTTCTACCACTGCACCACCCAGGAAGCCCTATGCTTATATATGGTTAATACTTAATGTGTTGGTTGAAGGATAAAAGTAAAGGTATATTTCTTAAGTTGTTTGGCAGAGAGTTCATTATCTTTGAACTCTAAAGCCCTTATGCTGAATGGGAATGATATTCAAGAAGTGGTGTGAAAAACAAACATCAACGTCAAGCTAGAGAACTGGAAAATTAGGTAGGCTGAAAGATGTATGGCAAGTCTTGGGTAAGAATGTAGTTTCCATAAAGGTATGTATCCTGTGCGTTGACATTTGGATGCAAAATGAAGAGACCACGGAGAGGTTTTTCATGGAAGCATATATGAGATAAAGGGGCACTCTTCTTTTCACTTCTTCTCAGGGACATCCCTGGATGTGAATGGCTAGAAAGAAAAAAAAAAAAAAGAGGGACTCCAAAATATTGATTTTTAAAGTGTGCTTAAGTTTATACCACTGGATAGAGGGGATTAAAGTAAAAAAGAGGTGAAACAAGACAGTTTCAGTGGCGAGTTAAAGATTTTATCAGCATCTGCTGGATGAACAGGAAGGTCAGGAAAGGCCGTCAGATCTCCAAACTGACCCTTGAAATTACCTACATTTTCTCTCTCCTACTGCTATCTTAAGTTTTATTATAAGTTACATTTTGAAAACAAAGACATAGATTTCAACTTGACAGCCTCTGCACTACTTTACTCTAGAGAATTTGTTTTATATTTTGTATTTTTGCATAACTCAGAATTCCTAGGATCTATCTATCACACAGAATCAGGGCTTTGGCATAACTGTGTAATAAAGCATTTTTTTTTCTTTCTTTCTTTGTGGTATAGGCAGCTTTTTCTGATTTCCTACAGAGAAGCTCTAGAGATTTATCCAAACATGTTAAAGTTGTCGTAAGTATTACGTGTGTTGACTCATTTCCCTTTGAATGTAAATATCATGTCCTTAACATAAACCCCAAATACCAGTTTATGTACTTAATCAGTGGGCTGCATAGAACTTGAGCTGAATTGAGTATGGTGTGTTCAACCAACATTTAGGAGCATTCAGTAATGTGTGGCCACTGAACAGAGGATGAAGTTAAATAAGATGGATGGATTTTGCTCCTGAAAAAACTCATGGTTTGGTCATGCTGAAGGGCACCTAACTCATGGCAGAACAATAGAATAAATGTTGCTATTCGACTATTTGTGTCATATGCTGGTGGTACAAAAAAAGAAATGCAAACTGCCCCTGGTGTAGTCAGGGAAATCATCAAAGCAAGGATGTTGAGCTGGGTCTTGAAGTAGAAATAGATGTTCACCAAACAACTAGCTTGCTATTCCCAGGCTATCTGAAGAATCTTCATTTTTAGAGAAATACTTTGATTTTAGTGTTTTGTGGTCACTTACTCTGTAGCCTGGTCAAGGTCCCTTACCACTTAGGAGTTTTTTTGGCTGCTGTTTACTTCTGAATCTCTATCCCAAGTTGGGGAATACTCATCTTGGAGGCAAGGGAGATGGGAAGTCATTTTTTCTCTAAGAGATATATTTAAAAATAGCATATCATTAATTATTAAGAAGACAAAGTGTTTCCTTGAAGTAAACGAGTCGAGAGAGGGAATGAGCATGACTCTGTTGCACATCCCTGTATAAGTGAAACAGGAAAGACAGAAAAAATGTACAGATGAGGAAAGAGAAATGGGAACACAGCAATGCTTGGGTTTATTGTGGAATAGATAAGAATAGCATTTGTGACAGAAGGGGGCAGGATAAAAGGTATACATGCAAATAGAGAAAAATATATGACCTTAAACTAATGGATTTATAGAGGAATACAGAGGAGCCTAAGATAAATATTCAATTTTCTTGACACCAATAAACCATATAGGAGACACAAATCTCCTAAATCATTTGAAACAAAGACATTACCACTAACGGCCTTTGGCATCACTTTCAGATGTTTCAGTTCTCATAAAATACTAATGAAAAGCCAGTATCCTTTAGTCGTAGCAACTCTTGAAAACTGGAATACTGCCTTTTTAAATCTAGATACGAGAAAGAGACATAATCCATTAAACTGTGAAGATCTTAATTTTGATAAAGCGATGGTTATTTAAGTAGCAGCAACCTTGCCTGAGACTTATCCTGTTTCTTCTGTAGCGGCCTGCAAACAGCCAAAAATAAACTTTCCTTCTTCTCCCAGTATTTTTTGCATTATTGGGAACATTGTAGCACCTGCCTGGAGAGCCAGTGAGTGGAGGGCAGTGGCTATATTGAATGCTGTTCACTGTCTAACTCAGCTGGGTGGAAATTAAACTCCATGTGTCTCCACACCACTGGAGAGCTTTTCTCCCCCATCTGGCAGTCTTCCTGTTGCGAAATGTCTCAGGCATGGGTGGCCATAGAGCAGGGATTAAAAAAAGCCTGCAGAGAGGCCAAAGTAGCAGCCGGAAACTTAGAAAGGTTTGATATCAGCCAGTAGGTATAATATTCCAGGCTATTGTGTAATCATCTTTTATTTATGAAGAGAAGAAAAAAAAACACACACACAATAGAAACTAAGTCTTAACGATTGGGATTCAGTCCTAGGTCTAGGTCTATCTTTATGAGGTCTGTCTATATGACTAAAAGCACATGCATTTGAAACAACAGTTACCATTGTGCTATGACACAGAAATATACAAGGGTGTTTCTACAATTACGTCACTGAGAGTGAGACTGAAAAGATGGGAAGTCAGAGCAAATAGATGTACACATAAAAGCAGACTATCTTATCTTTGCCATGGTGTGAAGTCAGTGTTTCTGATGTAATAGTTAATAATCTAATCTCACAGAAATATAAAATATGTGCACAAATAATACACACACACACATATACACCCAGAGGATAGTAACAAAAACCTACATACATCCTTTTGTTCTACTGC